>NC_044549.1:189347962-190617083 GCF_007565055.1 Rhinopithecus roxellana | reverse complement strand
TTATTTCTTTAAGTTGGTTTTCACCTTTGTCTGGTATCTCCTTGAGTAGCTTAATGATCAACCCTCTGAATTATTTATCTGGCAATTCAGATATTTCTTCTTGGTTTGAATCCATTGCTGGGGAGTTAGTGTGGTCTTTTGGGAGTGTTATAGAACCTTGTTTTGTCATATTACCAGAATTTAATTTCTGATTCTGTCTTATTTGGGTAGACTATTTTAGCAGAAAAATCAAGAACTCAAGGCCTGCTCTTCAGATTCTTTTGTCCCATGGGGTGGTCTCTTGATGTGGTGCACTCCCCCTTCCCCTAGGGATGGGGTTTCCTGCAAGCCTGACTGCAGTGGTTGTTATTGTTCTTCTGGGTCTAGCCACCCAGCGGGGATACCAGGTTCTGGGCGAGTGCTGGGCAATGTCTGCAAAGAGTCCTGTGATGCGATCTGTCTTCAGTTCTCCCAGACGCAGATACCAGAACTTGCTCTGGTGGAGGTGGCAGGGGAATAAAGCAGACTCTGTGAGACTCTTTGGTTGTAGATATGTTTAGTGCCCTGGTTTTCTCAAATGCTGGATATGCTAGTAGTGAAGTTGTCACATGGACAGACTCAGGACCTCGGGTTAGCCAGGATGTTGCAGGCAGTGGAATTAGTTGTTGTTTTCTCCTTCCTTGGAACAGGGGTATTCTGTCATGAGTTGCTGTAATATCCTGAGTTAGTTAGCTTCCAGCCAGGAGGAGGTGCTTTCAAGAAAGCACCAGCTGCAATAGTAGAAGGGAGATATAAGCTTGCCCTAATTTGGCCAGGACACGTATTCAGGTTTCTCAAGTGATAGGTGGGGTCATAAAGCTCCCAAGTGTTTATGTCTTTTGTGATCTGCTACCAGGGCGGGTAGAGAAATACCATTAGGATGAGGCAGGGTTAGGCGGATCTGGGCTCAGACTCTTCTTGGGTGGGGCTTGCCATGGCCACTATGGGGGACGGGAGGTGGTTCTTAGGCTAATGGGGTTATGTTCTAAAGGGGATTATGGCTGCCTCTGTCGTCAGGGAAGTGGGGAAAAGCTGGTAGCAATAGGCCTCATCCAGCTCCCACGCAGTTGTTGAGGTCAGTCTTGCTCTGATTATGTCCCATTAACAGCACTGAACTTGTCTCCAAGCAGCCCACACATGGGACCAAGACCTAATCCCAGGCTATAAGTTTCCCTGCTGAGAAAGCAAGCACAGCTTTCAGGCCATGGCCCTCCCTGACTGCCATACTGTCAGCTGCAACTCCTGCTCTCCTTTCTGCAGCAGTTCCCATTTGCCTCCAGATTCTGCTCAACAGTTTGTACCCAGTTAATTTATTAGAAAGTTCAATTGGAAACTTCTTTCACCTTGTGACCCCTCCAAAATTCCACTGGCTGCCTTCCCCAAAGGCCCTTGTGAGATATGGTCAGGGTTGGCTTCCCTGGCCTCGAGCTGGAGAATGGCAGTCCCTACACGGCTCTTCCTGCTGGTGCTTCTACTTTTATGTTTCCCACTAAATCTGTTTTAGCTCTAGATAAGGTTAAATCTTTCTTCAATAACGTATATTTTGGGGTTTCCAGTGGGGACGTGTGTTTGGAGGCAGGTTTTCTCCCTTTCCACACTTTGGCAATTCACAGTTTGTTACCTGCCTCAGATAATTTGCAGTGGCCTGTCTCTTCTTTCAAATGATCTGTAAATTCTTTTGGTTTTCTGGGTGCACTCCTGCAGAGGTTCCTTGAGCAAAAGTCAATGGCGTGAGTCTCCACATGCTGTTCTGTTCGTCCAAGTGGGAGCTGCACATCAGCCCTGTCTCCTATCTGCCATCTTCTCCCCACAATCCTCCAGTATCCTCCTTTTCTATGGCTGAATAATATTTCATTGTGTATATATACCACATTTTCTTTATCCATTCATCTATTGTTGGAGAGGTAGGTTGTTTCTATATCTTGGCTATTATAAAAAGTACTACAGCTGGGCGTGGTGGCTCACACCTGTAATCCCAGCACTTTGGGAGGCTGAGGCGGGTAGCTCACGAGGTCAGGAGTTCGAGACTAGCCTGACCAACATGGTGAAATCCGATCTCTACTAAAAATAAAAAATTAGCCGAGCATGGTAGTACGTGCCTGTAATCCCAGCTACTTAGGAGGCTGAGGCAGGAGAATTGCTTGAACCTGGGAGGTGGAGGTTGCAGTGAGCCGAGATAGCACCACTGCATTCCAGCCTGGGTGACAGAGTGAGACTCTGTCTCAAAAATAAGAATAGAAAAAAAGTACTACAATAAACATGAGAGAGCAGATATCGCTTCAACCTACGGATTTCATTTCCTTTGGACATTTACCTAGTAGTAATGGGATTGCTGGATCATATAGTAGTTTTATTTTTAATTTTTTGAAGAAACTCCCTACTGTTTTCCACAGTGGATGTACTAATTTAAAATTCTATTAAAATGGGGTACATGTTCGCTTTCTCCACATTCCACCCAATACTTGTTTTCTTCTTCTTCTTCTTCTTTTTTTTTTTTTTTTGATAGTCTTGCTCTGTTGCCCGTGCTGGAGTGCAGTGGCATGATCTCGGCTCACTGCAACCTCTGCCTCCTGGGTTCAAGTGATTCTCCTGCCTCAGCCCCTGTAGTAACTGGGATTACAGGCATGTGCCACCATGCCAGGGTAATTTTTGTATTTTTAGTAGAGATGAGATTTGGCCATGTTGGCCAGGCTGGTCTCGAACTCCTGATCTCAGGTGATCCACCTGCCTCAACCTCCCAAAGTGCTGGGATTACAGATATGAGCCACCATGCCCGGCCCTCTTCTGTCTGTTTTATAATAACCATTCTAATTGGCGTGAGGCAATATGTCCTCATAATTTTGATTTGCATTTCCCTGATGATTAATGAAATGTAACATTTTTCATATACCTGTTAGCCACTTGTATGTCTTCTTTTGAGAAACATGTTAAGATCCTTTGCCTGTTTTAAAATCAGGTTTTTGTTTTTGTGTTGTTAAGTTCTTTGTTTTGTTTTGTTTTTTTTTTTTTTTTTTGAGACGGAGTCTTGCTCTGTCTCCCAGGCTGGAGTGCAGTGGCCGGATCTCAGCTCACTGAAAGTTCCTCCTCCCGGGTTTACGCCATTCTCTCGCCTCAGCCTCCCAAGTAGCTGTGACTACAGGCGCCCGCCACATCGCCCGGCTAAGTTTTTGTATTTCTTTAGTAGAGACGGTGTTTCACCGTGTTAGCCAGGATGGTCTCGATCTCCTGACCTCGTGATCCGCCCGTCTCGGCCTCCCAAAGTGCTGGGATTACAGGCTTGAGCCACCGCGCCCGGCCTGTTAAGTTCTTTATATAGTCTAGATATTAACCCTTGTCAGATATATGGTTTGCAAATATTTTCTCCTATTTTGTAGGGTTGTCCCTTTGCTACACAAAAACTTTTTAATTTAATGTAATCCTATTTGTGTACTTGTTATCTTGTTGGCTGTGAATTTGAAGTCTTATTTTTAAAATCCTTGCCTAGCCCAATATCATGAAGTGTTTCCCCTATGTTTCCTTATTGTACTTGCACAGCTTTGGGTTGGGTGGATTGTTTTTTCTTTTTCTATTCTTTTTCTTTTTTTTTTTTTTCCAGCAAGGTCTTGCTCTGTCACCCAGGCTGGAGTGCAGTGATGCAAACATGGCTCACTGCAACTTTGATCTCATGGGCTACAGGAATGCACCACCACACCTGGCTAATATTTTCTTTTGTAAAAACTAGAGACAAGGGCCAGGCACGGTGGCTCAGGACTTTAATCCCAGCACCTTGGGGGGCTGAGGTGGTAGGATCACCTGAGGTCAGAAGTTCAAGACCAGCCTGGCCAACATGGCAAAACCTCATCTCTACAAAAAATACAAAATTTAGCTAGGTGTGGTGGTATATGCCTGTAGTCCCAGCTACCTGGGAGGCTGAGGCAGGATAATTGCTTGAACCCAGGAGGCGGAGGCTGCAGTGAGCTGAGATCATGCCATTGTATTCCAGCCTGGGCAACAGAACGAGACTCTGTCTCAAAAAAACAAAATAAAACAAAACAAAGAAACAACAAAAAGAAAACTAGAGACAAGGTCTTGGTATGTTGCTCAGGCTGGTCTCAAATTTCTGGTTTCAAGTGATTCTCCAGCCTTGGCCTCTCGAAGTGCTGTGATTAAAGGCATGAATCACCATGTCTGGCCAGTTTTGGGTGTTACACTTAGATCTTTAATCCATCTTGAATTGATTTTTTTTTGTATGAGATGACAGGTAGGGATCTGGTCTCATTCTCCTGTATGTGAATACCCAGTTTTTTCTGTACCATTTATTAAAGAGATTATCTTTACCCCAGTGTGTGTTCTTGGCACCTTTGTTGAAAATCACTTGGCTGTAGATGTGTGAATATTTCTGGGTTCTCCATAATATTCCATTGGTCTGTGTGTCGGTTTTTATGCCAGTACCATGCTGTTTTGCTTACTCTGGCTTTGTAGTATATTTTGAAATCAGGTAGTATAATGTGTTCAGCCTTGCTTTCCATTTGCTCAAGAATGCTTTGGCTATTTGGAGTCATTTGTGATACTATATAAATTTAGCATTGTCTGTCTTTCTTTCTCTCTCTCTCTCTCTCTCTCTTTCTTTCCCTCCCTCTCTGCCTGCTCCCTCTCTTTCTTGACAGTGTTTTGCTTTGTTGCCCAGGCTAGAGTTCAGTGGCTATTCACAGGGTGACTATAGCATAGTGCAGTCTCAAACTCCTGGGCTTAAATGATTGTCCTGCCTCAGCCTCCTCCCAGTAGCTGGGACTATAGGGATGTACTACTATGCCTGGCTGTTGTTTCTATTTCTGCAAAAGATGTCATTGGTATTTTTATAGGGATTGCATTAAATATATAGATTGCTTTGGGTACTATGTCTATTTTATTTTATTTTATTTTATTTTATTTATTTATTTATTTTTTTTTTTTTGAGACGGAGTCTCGCTCTGTCGCCCAGGCTGGAGTGCAGTGGCCGGATCTCAGCTCACTGCAAGCTCCGCCTCCCGGGTCCACGCCATTCTCTTGCCTCAGCCTCCCGAGTAGCTGGGACTACAGGCGCCGCCATCTCGCCCGGCTAATTTTTTTTTTTGTATTTTTTTAAGTGGAGACGGGGTTTCACTGTGTTAGCCAGGATGGTCTCGACCTCCTGACCTTGTGATCCGCCCGCCTCGGCCTCCCAAAGTGCTGGGATTACAGGCTTGAGCCACCGCGCCCGGCCATATTTTAACAACATTATATTCTTCCAGTCAATGAACATGGAATATCTTTACATTTTTGGGTGTCCTCTTCAATTTATTTCATCAATGTTTTATAGTTTCCATTGTAGAGAACTTTCATTTCTTTAAGTTAATTCCTAGTTATTTAATTTTATTTATAGCTATTGTGCATGGGATTAATTTCTTGGGTTCTTTTTTTTTCAGACTGTTTGCTGTTGGCATGTAGAAATGCCACTGATTTTTGTATGTTGATTTTGTATCCTGCAACTTTGCTGAATTTATCAGTTTTAGTAGTTTTTTGGTGGAGTCTTTAGTTTTTTCCAAATAAAAGATTGTATCACCTCCTAACAAGGATAATTTGACTTCTTTCTTTCCAGTTTGGATGCTCTTTATTTCTTTCTCTTGTTTGATTGTTCTAGCTAGGACCTCCAATAATATGTTGAATAACAGTGGTGAAAGTGGGCATCTTTGTCTTATTCTAGATCTTAGAGAAAAGGCTTTCAGTTTTTACCTGTTAAATATGGTACTAGCTGTAGGTCTGTCATATATGGCTTTTATTATGTTCAGGTGTGTTTCTTCTATACCCAGGTTTTTAAGAGCTTTTGGTCATGAGGGGATGTTTAATTTTATCAAATACTTTTTCAGCATCAGTTGAAATGACCATATTGTTTTTGTCCTTCATTCTGTTGATACGATATATCACACTGATTGATTTGCACATGTTGAACCATTCTTGCATCCCAGGGCTAAATCCCATTTGGTCATGATGAAAACTTTTAATGTGTTGTTGAATTAGGTTTGCTAGTATTTCGTTGAGGCTGTTTGCATCAATGCTCATCAGGGATATTGGACTGTAGTTGTCTTTTTTTTAATGTGTCTTTGTCAGGTTTTGGTATTAGATTAATACTGACCTAGTAGGATGAGTTTGGAAATTTTCCTCCTTTATTTTTCAAAATAGTTTGAGTAGGATTGGTATTATTTCTTCTTCTTTTTTTTTTTTTTGTTTGAGACAGGGTCTCACTCTGTAGCCCAGGCTGGAGTACAGTGGTACGATGTTGGCTAACTGCAGTCTCCACTTCCCAGGGTCAAGCAATTCTCTAGGCTCAGATTCCTGAGTAGCTGGACTACAGGTATGAGCCACCAATGCCTGGCAAACTTCTGTATATTTTTGTAGAGACAGGGTTTTGCCATGTTGTTCAGGCTCTTCTCGAACTCCTGAGCTCAAAGTGATCCATCCACCTTGACATCCCAAAGTGCTGCGATTATAGGCATGAGCCACTGCACCCAGCCTGTTGTTTCCTCTTTAATGTTTGGTAAAATTCAGCAGTGAAGATACCAGGTCCTGGGCTTGTCTTTGCTGAGAGACTTTATTACAGTTTTGATCTTGTTACTTGTTATTGGTACATTCAGGTTTTGGATTTCTTCATGGTTGCTTGGTAGGTTGTAGATGTAGAAATGTATCCATTTCTTCTAGGTTTTCCAATTTATTGGCATATAGTTGCTCATAGTATTATCTAATGACCCTTTGAATTTTTGTAGTATCGGTTGTAATGTCTCCTTTTTCATCTCTGGATTTTATTTATTTGGATCTTTCTTTTTTTTTTTTTTTTTTTTTTTTTTTTTTTGAGACGGAGTCTCGCTCTGTCGCCCGGGCTGGAGTGCAGTGGCCGGATCTCAGCTCACTGCAAGCTCCGCCTCCCGGGTTCACGCCATTCTCCTGCCTCAGCCTCCCGAGTAGCTGGGACTACAGGCGCCCGCCACCTCGCCCGGCTAGTTTTTTGTATTTTTTTAGTAGAGACGGGGTTTCACCGTGTTAGCCAGGATGGTCTCGATCTCCTGACCTTGTGATCCGCCCGTCTCGGCCTCCCAAAGTGCTGGGATTACAGGCTTGAGCCACCGCGCCCGGCCTGGATCTTTCTTCTTTGTTTTTATTGTTGTTGTTTGAGATAGAGTCTTACTCCGTCACCCAGGTTGGAATGTAGTGGCATGATCTCTGTTCACTACAACCTCCAACTTGGGTTCAAGCGATTCTCATGCCTCAGCCTCCTGAGTAGCTGGAATTACAGGTGGGCGCCACCACATGTGGCTAATTTTTATATTTTTGGTAGAAACAGGGGTTTTGCCATGTTGGTCAGACTGTTCTTGAACTCCTGACCTCAAGTGATCCACCCTCCTTGGCCTCCCAAAGTGCCGGAATTACATGAGCAACCACGCCCAGCTCCTCTTTGTTTTCTTAGTCTGGCTAAAGTTTTGTCACTTTTGTTTATCTTTTCGAAAAACCAATTTTTGTTTTGTTGATTTTTTAAAAATTCCAATTTAATTGATTTCTGCTCTGGTCTGTATTATTTATCTTACTAATTTTGGTTTTGGTTTGCTTTTTCTTTCCTAGGTTTTTAAGAAGTATCATTAGGTTGTTTATTTGAAGTTTTTCTACTCTTATGATTTAGGCACTTACTGCTATAAACTTTCCTCTTAGTACTGTTTTTGCTGTATCCCATAGGTTTTTGGCATGTTGTGTTTCCATTTTCATTTGTTTCAAGCCAGTTAAATTTTCTTCTTAATTTCTTCACTGTCCCTCTGGTCATTCAGGAACATATTGTTTAATTTCAATGTGTTTGTATAGTTTTCAAAGTTTTTATTGCTTACCAGTTTAATTCCATTGTGGTCAGAGAAGGTATTTGATATTATTTCAATTTTTTGAATTTTTTAAGATTTGTTTTTTGACTTAATCTATGGTCTGTCTTTGAGAATGATTCATGTGCTGAGGAGAAGATGTGTATTCTGCAGCATGATCTTTGGGAGTCTGACTATGAAGTGTCTTGAGGTAGTCTTTTTTGAGTTTAATCTGCTTGGCAGGCTGGGTGTGATGGCTCACACCTAGAGTTCTAGCACTTGGAAAGGCTGAGGCAGGAGGATATCTTAAGCCCAGGAGTTTGAGACTAGCCTTGGCAATGCAGTGAGACCCTGTCTCTACAAAAAGTTTTAGAAAATTAACCAAGTATGGTGGGATGAACCTATGGTCTTAGCTACTGGGAAGCTGAGGTGGGAGGATTGCTTGAGCCTGGAAGGCTGAGGCTATGGTGAGCCATGATTGTGCCAGTGCACTCCAGCCTGGGCATGACCCTGTCTGAAAACAAAAAAATCTGCTTGGCATTCTATAACATTCTTGTGCTTGAATATTGGTATCTTTCTCAAGGTTAGGGAAATTCTCTGTTATTATCTCTTTGAATAAACGTTCTACCCTGATCTTTCTCTATATATATCTTCTATTTAAGGCCAATAACTCTTAGATTTGCCCTTTTGAAGCTATTTTCTAGATCTTGTAGGCATGCTCCATTCTCTTTTATTCTTCTTTCTTTTGTCCCCTCTAATTGTATTTTCAAGTAGCCTGTCTTCCAGCTCACTAATTCTTTCTTCTGCTTGACCAATTCTACTGCTAAGAGACTCTGATGCATTCTTCATTATGTCAATTGAATTTTGCAACTTCAGAATTTCTGCTTGATTTTTAAAAAATTGTTTCAATCTCTTTGACAGTTTATCTGATAGGATTCTGAATTCCTTCTCTGTGTTACCTTGAATTTTGTTGAGCTTCATCAAAACAGCTATTTTGAATTCTGGGTGTGAATGATCACATAGCTCTATCACTCTGGTATTTTTTTTTTTTTTTTTTTTGAGACGGAGTCTCGCTCTGTCGCCCACGCCGGAGTGCAGTGGCGCGATCTCAGCTCACTGCAAGCTCCGCCTCCCGGGTTCACGCCATTCTCCTGCCTCAGCCTCCCGAGTAGCTGGGACTACAGGCGCCCGCCACCTCGCCAGGCTAGTTTTTTTTTTTTTTTTTTGTATTTTTTAGTAGAGACGGGGTTTCACTGTGTTAGCCAGGATGGTCTCGATCTCCTGACCTCGTGATCCGCCCATCTCGGCCTCCCTAAGTGCTGGGATTACAGGCTTGAGCCACCGCACCTGGCCTATCACTCTGGTATTGGTCACTGGTGACTTATTTTGTTTGTTTGGTGAGGTCATGTTTTCCTGAATGGTATTGATGCTTGTGGATGTTCATCAGTGTCTGGGCATTGAAGAGTCAGGTACTTATTGTGGTCTTTGCAGTTTTGGCTTGTTTGTGCCATCAAATTCAATTGACTGGTTTTCTTTTTTTTTTTTTTTATCATTGTTGCATTTATGTTCATCAGAGATATTGGCCAGTAGTTTTTTTTTTTTTTTTAATTGTGGAGTTCTTGTCTGGCTTTTGAATCATGATATTGATGACCTCATAAAATGAGTTTGGAAGTATTCTCTTCTACTCAATTTTCTGGAATAAGTGAAAATAATTGGTATTAGTTCTTCTTTAAATGTTTGGTAGAAATCAGCAATGACGTGATCAAGTTCTGAGCTTTTTCTTTGATGGAAGTCCTCTTATTACTGATTCAATTTCCTTATTCATTTTTTGTATCTTTTGGGTCTTTTCATATTTTGTATTTCTTCACATTTAAAAATAAAGAAATGGATAAATTATGTTTGTTCATAAAAGTTTCACGAGACATTAAACAAAGTTAGTCATTATCTTGTTATTTTTCTTCTTAGTAGCAATTATCAAAAATCATCACAAACAAAGAACCTAAAAGAAAAGTTATGGCTATTTTTAATTCTCTCCTTTTAAAAAATGTCATGTTTGGCACACATCAAACAATTTATTTTTATTGTGCATTTGTTCATAGGTTAAATTTATTTATAATTTTATGATGTGTCTTAGTTCACTAAATTTACTATTGTACCTGAGACTGGGTAGTTTATAAAGAAAATATGTTTATTAGATTCATTATTCTGGTGGCTGGAAAGTTCAAGATTGGGCATCTACAACTGATGAGGGCCTCAGGCTTCTTCAACTCATAGTGGAAAGCAGAAGAGGAGCTTGCATGTGCAAAGAGATCACATGGCAAGAAAGGAAGCAAGAGAGAAACTGAGGGATCCACTCTTTTTAACAACTTACTCTTAGGAAGTAATCTATTCCCATGAGCGTGGAAACTCACTCACCCCTGAGGGAGAGCGTTAATCTGCTTATGAGGGATCTGTCCATATGACACAAACATCTCCTACAAAGCCGTATATCCCCAAACTGGCACACTGGGGATCAAATTTCAACATTTTGGCAGGGATATACCAAACCATAACACCATCTTAAACCACAGAAGCTTTTTGATTAGTAAATCCAGGTACAAGCAGTTGTGTGTCTGCATTATAGTTAATGTTTTTTTTTTGCTTTTTTTTTTTTTTTTTTTTTTTGAGACGGAGTCTTGCTCTGTCGCCCAGGCTGGAGTGCAGTGGCCGGATCTCAGCTCACTGCAAGCTCCTCCTCCCGGGTTTACGCTTTTCTCCTGCCTCAGCCTCCCGAGTAGCTGGGACTACAGGCGCCCGCCACCTCGCACGGCTTGCACGGCTTGTTTTTTGTATTTTTTTTTTTTTTTTTTTTTTTTTTTTTTTTTTTTTTGGAGACGGAGTCTTGCTCTGTCGCCCAGGCTGGAGTGCAGTGGCCGGATCTCAGCTCACTGCAAGCTCCGCCTCCCGGGTTTACGCCATTCTCCTGCCTCAGCCTCCGTAGTAGCTGGGACTACAGGCGCCCGCCACTGCGCCCGGCCGTTTTTTGTATTTTTAAGTAGAGACGGGGGTTTCACCGGGTTAGCCAGGATGGTCTTGATCTCCTGACCTTGTGATCCGCCCGTCTCGGCCTCCCAAAGTGCTGGGATTACAGGCTTGAGCCACCACGCCCGGCCCTTATAGTTAATGTTAACAACTCTGAACACGTGCCTGTTTTAATTAAACCAACAGACTTAAACTAGCTTTTTATTTACTAATGTTCATCCCAGGTCATGTAAACTTGAAAAATATTTGGGTTATTTCCTATTTTCCTGAGAGAATGCTTAATTTACAAAACCATTTATTTTCTTCCTTCAAGCCATAGGTACAAATAGGACAGTTGTTTAGGATGAGAGCTCTTTTAAAAATATACTTTTAGATACAAAAATCCAAATCTCCAAATATATAACTAGTCCAATTGCCACTTAAACCAATAAGCTTTTTGTGGTTTAACCATGGATGTGAGAAGTACCCCTAAAGAGGGTGCAAAAGATGCAGTCTTGGCTGGGCACGGTGGCTCATGCCTGTAATCCCAGCATTTTGGGAGGCCAAGATGAGTGGATCACCTGAGGTCAGGAGTTCGAGACCAGCCTGGCCACTGGTGAAACCCCACCTCTACGAAAAATACAAAAATCAGCCAGGTGTGGTGGCATGCGTCTGTAATCCCAGCTACCCGAGAGGCTGAGGCAGGAGAATCGCATGAACCTGGGAAGTGGAGGTTGCAGTGAGCAGAGATCGCGCCACTGCACTCCAACCTGGGTGACAGAGTGAGACTCTAAAAAAAAAAAGTTGCAGTCTCCCTGAAGATCCAGATTTTCTCCCCAAGACAGCCTAAGAAAGCAAAGACCCTCATTATTCACAAGGCAACAAAGCTTGAGACAATTAAGACAAATTCCCCTAAGAGCTGGCTGAGTTAGACAAAGCGGCATTTTGTGTTTTGTTCTCTTAACCAGCTGGCTCACAACCTGACCCAAGCCCAACAACTTGTACCCCCGACCCTGGCTGGTGGAGACCAGAGGGAATATCCTATCCTCACTGGCCACAAAGCCAAGCTCTCAAGACATAAAAGAGAATGAGGCCGGGCGCGGTGGCTCAAGCCTGTAATCCCAGCACTTTGGGAGGCCGAGATGGGCGGATCACGAGGTCAGGAGTTCGAGACTATCCTGGCGAACACGGTGAAATCCCGTCTCTACTAAAAAATACAAAAAGCTAGCCGGGCGAGGTGGCTGGAGCCTGTAGTCCCAGCTACTCCGGAGGCTGAGGCAGGAGAATGGCGTAAACCCGGGAGGCGGAGCTTGCAGTGAGCTGAGATCCCGCCACTGCAGTCCAGCCGGGCGACAGAGCGAGACTCCGTCTCCAAAAAAAAAAAAAAAAAAAGAGAATGAAAGGAAAATGTATTATAGTATTTCTCTTTTCAACAAATTACACAAAAGAGAGAGAGGAAAAACAAGGTCTGTTTTTGAGAGGCTTTGGATTAATAATCAATGGGCACCTAGAACCAAATTCACAAGAGCCACAATTCAAATAATCAATTCATATTGATGTTTTTATCCTGGTAATCCAAATCTAGAAAAGAGGGGAGAAGCAAAAATCTTTATCGTCTTCTCTCAGACAAGCACTACAGATAGAGACATGGAGGAGCTGACTTTGGTAAGAATTTCAGGTCTCCCAGGATCCCTTCTGTAGGCTTCATTACAAGCAGGATGTCCCAGGCTTTAGGGTCTCTTTCTCATCACCAGAAAGTGTAGGGAAAGACAATTACATTTTCATCCTTTTAGGTTCTGGGCTGGTTCCAAAAATTAAATCAATAGAAGATAGATTAACAGGAGAAAAGCACGATACAAGTTTTATGTAAACTTATAAATGGGGGCCCTTAGAAGGAAATGAAGACCCCAAGGAAGAAGTTAGAGTCAGTTACCAATATAATGGATTGGACAAAGAATAGTAAACTGTGAAAATATTACTAAATTATGTGGGGAGAGTTAAAAATAAGAGTTATTTCAACAAGGTCTGTGCAGTATTCTCTCAGTCTCAACTTCTCATTCTTGAAAATAAGGTTGTTGCCTTTCCTTCTAGTATAGGGAGAATGTCTTTCCTATGGGAATTTCATTTTCTGTGCTAAGAAACAGCGTGAAGGTCAAAGTGATCCTTTTTGCTCCTCTTCTTTAGGTGTTTTTAATTTAAAAAATCAGTATACCAGAATAGCATATTTTAACGACTTCACTTCCCCTGACTGGAACTTCCCTAGAAGTTTCATACATTAAAAGCTAAGTTAGTGACTGTGGAGAGAAGAGCGTAGGAGAAAAGGGATGTATTAGTCAATTCAGGGAGTTCATCTAGAGAAGGATAAAGAAGAGGAGAAGCCGTAGGAAAGGAAGCAGAAGTCTCTAGAGAGGAAGGAGTCTCAGCTAGCTTTGAGACAGTATTTTGCAGGAAGGCAACTTTTGAGTCCTGAACGCATTTTCTAATCTTGAGATGCCAATTACAATGTGCATCCCCTTTGAACTCTTTGACCCTCTAGCCATGGTCTTCTAGTTTAATTCTAAGGAAAACAAGCTTGGGAGTTGGAACGATCCTAAAAAATGGCCATTGGAGCTCTAAATTATCTTTGGTATAATCTTCACGTCAGTTTAAAAACCTACATGGATGCGCCATAATGTTCAAACATGCAGCTGGCTGGGGTCCCTGAAAGAGGGTTGTCCTGGCATGCCTTCGAATTTCAGGACCCCATCCTGTTTCTTATCAGCCTCTCAAGAGCAAAGATAAAATCCTATAAGTCCTATGAGGAGGTTAGGGACTGTGACAAAGTGTTTTGCTTTTTTTTTTTTTTTTTTTTTCTTTGAGACGGAGTCTCACTCCGTCGCCCAGGCTGGAGTGCAGTGGCGCGATCTTGGCTCACTGCAAAATCCACCTCCCGGGTTCAAGTGATTCTCCTGCCTCAGCCTCGCAAGTAGCTGGGACTACAGGCACCCGCCACCACCCCTATCTTTTTGTATTGGCTAATTTTTTGTATTTTTAGTAGAGATATGTAGAGGGGCCGGGCGCGGTGGCTCAAGCCTGTAATCCCAGCACTTTGGGAGGCCGAGACGGGCGGATCACGAGGTCAGGAGATCGAGACCATCCTGGCTAACACGGTGAAACCCCGTCTCTACTAAAAAATACAAAAAACTCGCCGGGCGAGGTGGCGGGCGCCTGTAGTCCCAGCTACTCGGGAGGCTGAGGCAGGAGAATGGCGTGAACCCGGGAGGCGGAGCTTGCAGTGAGCTGAGATCGGGCCACTGCACTCCAGCCTGGGTGACAGAGGGAGACTCCGTCTCAAAAAAAAAAAAAAAGAGATATGTAGAGGACTATATGCTCTTGCAAACAAAGCAGGCCATTCCCCCATTAATATTATAAATCCTGCTCTTGCAAATGAAGCAGGCCATTCCCCCACTTATAAAGTCCCGCTCTTGCAAAGGAAGCTGGGCATGCCTCCTCTGCAAACAGGGAGGACAAAGGAGCCTACAAGACTGGCCTCAGTTGCAAATAGCAGACCCTGGGGGCTTGTTTATATGTAAACATCTTGGAAATTCAGAAAGTCAGGGAAAGGTCAGAAAAACAACAATGTATCTTGTGACTTGGTAACATTCCACAAACCACAGTATAAAATAAAGCGGAGCCTGTCGTTTGGGGAGGCCGCCATGTTTTTCTTGTCTTGTGTTGTCTTGTGTGTTCATTCCTTTGTTCAGGAAACACGCGGACCCCAACAAGATGGGGTTTCAACATGTCGGCCAGGATGGTCTCCATCTCTTGACCTTGTGATCCACCCCCCTTGGCCTCCCAAAGTGCTGGGATTACAGGCGTGAGCCACCGTGCCTGGCAGGAACTCTGTGTTCTTGACTTCTGTCTGTACTGGAGTTCCTGTCTGGCTTAGTGAGGAGGAGGGGACCGAGGAAGCTGTCTCAGTTCAAATATCTCAGACTGTCACTCTTTTTAACTGAATCTGCATAGATTTGCTTGTGTAGACGTTTCTTCATTTGCTGTTTGACCTTAGAACAATTTTCAGAGGCTTTAAATTGTTGTGTTTTGTTTTTATAATTTCACTGGTATTACTAGGGTGGGTCCATGAGCTTTCTCATGCTGTCATGCCAGAAGGCAGTCTCTTCTGTCAAAGGACTGTAGAGTTGTATTTACAAATTATTAGAAACTTGGCTGGGCACGGTGGCTCACGCCTGTAATTCCAGCACTTTGGGAGGCCAACGCAGGCAGATCCCCTGAGGTCATGAGTTCAAGACCAGTCTGGCCAACATGGCAAAATCCTGTCTCCACTAAAATTACAAAAAATTATCTGGGTGTGATGGCATGCACCTGTAGTCCCAGCGACTCCAGAGGTTGAGGCAGGAGAATAACTTGAATCTGGTAGGCAGAGGCTGCACTGAGCCGAGATCATGCCACTGAACTTCAGCCTGGGCAACAGAGTGAGATCTGTCTCAAAAAACAAACAAACAAAAACAAATTATTACAAATTTCATCCCTTAAAGCAATGCCCATTTACTGTCTCACATTTCTGGAACCCAGAAGTCTGAAATGGGTCTTATGGGGTAAAATCAAGGTGCTGGCAGGTGTATGTTTCTTCTGGAGGCTTTAGGGTAGACTTCATTCCTTGCTTTCTGTTGCATTCCTTAGTTCATGGCCCCCTTCCAACAGTTCCATCACCCCAACACCTGCTTCTGTCACCACAGCTGCTTCTCTGAAGCTCTGCTTCTCTCTTAACCTTATAAAGACCCTTGTGATTACATTGAGCCCATCCACATAATCCAGGATAATCCTCCCATCTCAAGATCTTAATGTAATCACATCTGCAAAATCCTTTCTTCCATGTAAGGCAACACATTCACAGGTTCTGGGGATTAGGACTTGGACATCTTTGGCAGGGGAGGGCATTGCTGCCTACTTCAGAGCCATAAACTAGACTGTTCCTGAGCGCTCTGATTATTGTTTTTTTCCTCAGGATTGATAAAAGAAGTTGAGCCATAAAAAGATCATTAGCACTCAAGAGTGTTATTTAGATTAACAAGAAGCTCATGAAAATATTTTTTTCCTTCACTAAAATAAAATACATAACTAAAATCAAACTGATTTTATAATTACTTATAATTCAATCATCTGAAACCCAGCATGTGAATTACTTTGTCATAGTCCCTAATATCCTATTAAGTTTTAATCATACTAAATCCTGTCAGGCCGTCTGTGCTGAAGATTCTGTCTGACCACTGGTAATGTTCTTCTCTATTTATCATGCCTGACTTGTGAAGACATAATAAAGAAATAGCTGCATATAAATGGAATAAGATATTTTTTTCTTTTTGTTTTTTTTTTTTGAGATGGAGTTTTCCTCTTGTTGACCAGGTTGGAGTGCAATGGCATGATCTTGACTCCGTGCAACCTCCACTTCCTGGGTTCAAGTGATTCTCCTGCCTCAGCCTCCCAAGTAGCTGGGGTTACAGGCATGCACCACCATGCCCAGATAATTTTGTATTTTTAGTACCGACAGGGTTTCTCCATGTTGGTCAGGCTGGTCTTGAACTCCTGACCTTGTGATCCGCCTTCCTCAGCCTCCCAAAGTGCTGGGATTATAGGCGTGAGCCACCATATCCAGCCTTGGAATAATATCTTTTTACCTTCAACCAAAAATGTTTTTTCTTATTATCTTTATTTTAATAAGCATGATTTTTGTTAATTCCACATTAAGATAATATATCTAAAAGAGGGAGAGTTTTAGGTGATGATTACAGAACTCTCAAATGTTAAAAATGAAATTATAGCCAGGCGTGTTGGCTCACGCCTATAATCCCAGCATTTTGGGAGGCTGAGGTGGGCAGATCACCTGAGGTCAGGAGTTCAAGACCAGCCTGACCAACATGGCAAAACTCCGTCTCTACTAAAAAATACAAATATAGCCAGGTGTGGTAGCCGGCGCCTCTAATCCTAACTACTCGGGAGGCTAAGGCAGAGAATCACTTAGGAGGCAGAGGTTGCAGTGAGCCAAGATCTCACCATTGCACTCCAGCCTGGGTGACAGAACAAGACTCCATCTAAAAAAAAAAAAAAGAAAGAAAGAAATTATCAGTTAGTTTATCCTCATTATTCTTTGATTCTCCATTTGCAAATTAGTCTGCTCACTAACATTTATTTGCAACCCCCAAATGTACAGCGTAACATTTCTCATTAAAAAAATAAATACTTGTAGTGCTTTCAGGGTAATTTGTGGATATGTATAGAGTTGTGAAAAATCTGAGTCACTCAATATGCATGTTCCCAGCTGAGCTCAAATAAGATGGTCTTTGCCTTCTCGTTTCAGTTCTCCTAATGTAAACAGGTGTCCTTTTCAGTGTCTGTTTAGAGTCACATTTTTCACATTTTTATGCTTTTTGTTGGTGATTTCACTGTTTAAAATAGTTCCAAGTGTAGTACTAAAACATTCACCAGTGTTCCTAAGCATATGAAGGCAATGTCATTGTAGGAGAGAATATGTGTTAGATAAGCTTTGTTCAGGGGAGATACTAGGTTCAATGTTAATCAACCAACTATATATTAAATAAGATGTCTTTTTTTTTTTTTTTTTTTGAGACGGAGTCTCGTTCTGTCACCCAGGCTAGAGTGCAGTGGCCGGATCTCAGCTCACTGCAAGCTGCCCCTCCTGGGTTCACGCCATTCTCCTGCCTCAGCCTCCCGAGTAGCTGGGACTACAGGCGCCGGCCACCTTGCCCGGCTAGTTTTTTGTATTTTTTAGTAAAGACGGGGTTTCACTGTGTTAGCCAGGATGGTCTCGATCTCCTGACCTCGTGATCCACCCGTCTCGGCCTCCCAAAGTGCTGGGATTACAGGCTTGAGCCACCGCACCCGGCCAATAAGATGTCTTTAAACAGGAACGCATATAATACAAGGTTGTGTATTGATCAATTCAAGAAAATGTGACCAGGGAGCTGCAGGAAGCTAACCCTGTATTTCCTCTAGGAAAAATGGTTCAATATTTGCTAATTCGGGTTTGCCAGTGATGTTACAGAACATAACTACTGTGAGTAATGAGAATCGAGTATATATATATATATATTTTTTTTTTTTTTTTTTGAGCTGGGGTTTTCTTTTAATGCCCAGGTTGGAGTTCAATGGTACAATCTCTGCTTGCTGCAACCTCTGCCTCCTGGTTTCAAGTGATTCTTCTACCTCAGCCTCCCAAGTAGTGGGGATTACAGGCTCATGCCACCACGCCTGGCTAATTTTTGTATTTTTAGTAGAGATGGGGTTTTGGCATGTTGGCCAGGCTGGTCTCAAACTCCTGACCTCAGGTGATCTGCCCACCTCAGCCTCCTAAAGTGTTGGGATTATAGGCATGAGCCACCATGCCCAGCCGAGTGTGATTCTTTTTTGGTTAAAATTCAGTGTATACTGCTTGTAGTCTTTATTTCTACTTTTGTTTGCATTTGAATCAATTAGGTTTTATTCATTCTAAGTTCTATTCTCCTTTATAGCAATAAAGCATGATGGAGACCCAGAGGTACAATTTGTGAAATACAGTCTGTACTAAGTTAAAGTAGAGCTTTTTTTCCTTGACAGGAAAAAATCTGAACATGCCTATTAAATGTCCTCATTGCTGGTTGGGCATGATGGCTCATGCCTGTGATTCTAGCACTTTGGGAAGCCAAGTCAGGAGGATTGCTTGAGCCCAGGAGTTTGAGAGCAGCCTGGGCAACATAGTGAGACTTGTCTCTACAAACTTAATTTTTAAAAGTTACTCAGGTGTGGTGGTGTGCACCTATAGTCCTAGCTACTTGAGAGGCTGTTGCGGGAAGTCAGGGACCCTGAATGGAGGGACCGGCTGAAGCCATGGCAGAAGAACATAAGTTGTGAAGATTTCATGGACATTTATTAGTTTCCTAAATTAATACTTTTATAATTTCTTACGCCTGTTTTTACTGCAGTCTCTAAACATAAATTGTGAAGATTTCATGGACACTTGTCACTTCCCCAATCAACACCCTTGTGATTTCCTATGCCTGTCTTTACTTCAGTCTCTTAATCCTGTCATCTTTGTAAGCTGAGGAGGATGTATGCCTCCTTAGGACCCTGTGATGATTGCATTAACTGCACAAATTGTTTGTGGAGCATGTGTGGTTGAACAATATGAAATCTGAGCACCTTGAAAAAAGAACAGGATAACAGCAATGCTCAGGGAACAAGGGAGATAACTTTAAACTCTGACTGCTGGTGGGCCAGGTGGAACAGAGCCATATTTCTCTTCTTTCAAAAGCAAATTGGAGAAATATCACTGAATTCTTTTTCTCAGCAAGGAACATCCCTGAGAAAGAGAATGTGCCCCTGAGGGTAGGCCGCTAAAATGGCCATTTTGGGGGTGGCTCTCTTTTACGATTGTAGACAAAGGGATGAAATAAGCCCTGGTCTCCCGTAGTGCTCCCAGGCTTATTAGGATAAGGAAATTCCTGCCTAATAAATTTTGGTCAGACCGGTTGTCTGCTCTCAAACTCTGTCTCCTGATAAGATGCTGTCAATGACAATGAGTGCCTGAAACTTCATCAGCAATTTTAATATTGCCCTGTCCTGTGGTCCTGTGATCTCACCCTGCCTCCATTTGCTTTGTGATATTTTATTACCTTGTGAAGTATGTGATCTCTGTGACCCACACCCTATTCATACACTCCCTCCGCTTTTGAAAATAATAAATAATTAATAAAAACTTGCTGGTTTTATGGCTCAGGGAGCATCACAGAACCTGCCGACATGTATTGTCTCCCCTGGACACCCAGCTTTAAAATACCTCTCTTTTGTACTCTTTTCCTTTATTTCTCAGACCAGCCAACGCTTAGGGAAATAGAAAAGAACCCACGTTGAATATCGGGGTGGGGTTTTCCTGACAGGAGGCTGAAGCAGGAGGATTGCTTGAGCCCATGACTTGGAGGTTGCAGTGAGCTATGATCGTGGATCTTGCCACTGCACTCCAGCTTGAGCAACAGAGCAAGACCCTGTCTCTAAAATAAATAATAAATAAATAAATGTGGCTGGGTGTGGTGGCTCACACCTGTAAATCTAGCACTTTGGGAGGCCAAGGAGGGGAGATGGCTTGAGCCCAGGAGTTTGAGACCAGCTTGGGCAACATGGCAAAACCCCACTCTACAAGAAAAAAATACAAAAATTAGCTGGGCAAGGTGGCACATGCCTGTAGTCCCAGCTACTCTGGAGGCTGAGGTGGGAGCATCACCTGAGTCGAGGAGGCAGAGGTTACAGTGAGCTGAGACTGTGACAGTGCACTCCATCCTGGGTGACAGAGTGAGAACTTCTCTCAAAAAAAAAAAAAAAAAAAAAAAAAGAATAAATGCCTGGGTTGCTAACAATTGTATCAAGTAGTTTATTATGCTTATTATAAACACATCATTAGGGTCAAAGTCCCTAGGTCCACACATTCTGCCTGAAAGTCATCAGAACTAAGAGCTCATTTAAAGTCAGCCTGGAAACGGCAACTTTTTCAGATGGGCTGTATTAAAATTATGGCTCGATCTTTCATTTATTTATTTATTTATTTATTTATTTATTTATTTTTAAGACAGGATCTTGCTCTGTCACCCAGGCTGGAGTGCAGCAGCACAATCTCGGCTCGCTACAAACTCGGCCTCCCAGGTTTAAGTGATTCTCATGTCTCAGCCTCCTGAGTAGCTGGGATTACAGGCGTTTGCCACCATGCCCTGCTAATTTTTGTATTTTTAGTAGAGATGGGGTTTCACCATGGCCAGGCTGGTCTCAAACTCCTGACCTCGGCCTCAGCCTCCCAAATTGCTGGGATTACAGGCATGAGTCACCATGCCTGGCGCAGATCAGTATTTTCAACTCCAGAATTCTGAGTTTTATATATGCAAATGACATCACTTTATGCTCACTATAAAGGGTTCAGAGTACTATGTGCATAGAGGGCTTTTTGGAGTGATGGAAATATTATTTATCTTGGTGGGGATGGGATGGTTACACGGTTGTATACATTTGTCAAAACTCATAACTGTACATTTCAATAAATCTGACCTTAAAATGAAAACAATCCCATTTGAGAAGAAACTTCATGTCAATAGAGGTTAAGCAATGTGTGGGGAAGAGTTTTCTTAGGCAAAAGGTTAAGATAGGGTTCTTTACTATTAAAAATACACCTTGGGCCAGGCACAGTGGCTCATGCCTGTAATCCCAGCACTTTGGGAGGCTGAGGTGGGTGGATCATTTGAGGTCAGGAGATCAAGACCATCCTGGTTAACATGGTGAAAACCCGTCTCTACTAAAAAAAAATACAAAAAATTAGATGGGCGTGGTGGCACGCAACTGTAGTCCCAGCTACTTGAGAAGCTGAGGCAGGAGAATCACTTAAACCCGGGAGGCAGAGGTCGCAGTGAGCCAAGATCATGCCGCTGCACTGCATGCCAGCCTGGGTGACAGAGTGAGACTCTGTCTCAAGAAAAAAGAAAAAAAATATATATATATGTATATTTTTATATATACACAAGGTATATATATGTGTGTGTGTGTATATATATATATATATATATATATACACACACACCTTGAGCCTGGACAATATAAGGACACACTGTCTGTACAAAAAAGAAAAATATTAGCTGGACACAGTAGTGCACACGTGTAGTACCAGCTATTTGGGGGGCTGAGGTGGGAGAATTACTTAAGCTCACGAGGTCGAGGTTGCAGTGAGCTATGACTGCACCACTAAATTCCAGTCTGGGTGACAGAGCAAGACCCTGTCTCAAAAAGAAAAAAAAAAAAAGATGTTCAAAAATATCTTGAATCTAGTAACTTCCCTTATTTTTTGCATTTTCTTCTGTATAATCTTTCTTTTTTTTTTTTTTTTAAATGAAAGCAAGTTTATTAAGAAAGTAAAGGGATAAAGGATTAATCTTTCTTTTTTTTTTTCCTTTCTTTTTTTGAGATAGAGTTTTGCTCTCGTTGCCCATGCTGGAGTGCAATGGTGTGATCTCGACTCACCACAACTTCTGCCTCCTGGGTTCAAGAGATTCTCCTGCCTCAGCCTCCCGAATAGCTGGGATTACAGGCATGCACCATCGCGCCCGGCTCATCTTGTATTTTTAGTAGAGATGAGGTTTCTCCATGTTGGTCAGGCTGGTCTGAAACTCCTGACCTCAGGTGATCCGCCTGCCTTGGCCTCCCAAAGTGCTGGGATTACAGGTGAGCCACTGCGCCTGGCCTTGTATAATCTTTCTTTACCTTGGATTTTAATTGCCTTATACAAACATTTTCCTCAAAAAATAAAGTTTTGTCTGTATTCACAAATGTTTTCAGCCAAACTCTAATGTGGTTTAACTCTTAATCCACAGAACTCACTCACTTGAGATTTTACAATGTCCCTGGTTGAGGAAAAGGTATCTGACCCTAAGTAAAACATAGTGACTGAGATGAGACGATGGATGCTCTTCTTAGGCTAATGGTCTCTCTTTAGAACTTTCCAGGCCTTGGCTGTTCATAAACATAAAAAGTGAGTCCATAAAACCTGTGCCCCACGTAGCTCCTTCCTGCCCACAACCTGTACAGATCAGTAAGTGAATGAATGAAAAGATTTCTTGTCACTCAATACACTTCAGGAGGGGAGAATTTAAGAGAGGGAGGAAGAAGCCTGCTCATGTTTCTGACACTGGATGCCTTTTAAGAGCATGGAGATGGGCAGATAATTAGCCAGGTGTGGCTTTGTAACTCTAGTTTCCCTGGATTAAACAGTAACCCTTTCTAAGGTTCCCTGCAGCTTAGCCATGGGGATACCATCACTTCCCCCAGACCCCCTTAAGATTTAGGTAGGCAAGTCGCTACTCAGCTCTCTCTGGGAAGGCTGGAAAAAGCCAGCCTCGGACATGGTGGCATCTATGCTGTAAAGTTTGCACAAACATATCTGGGTGGCAGAGTAAGTCCTGATTCTTTACCTCTGGAAACACTGGATGTTTCAGCCCCTCTGAAGAACTACTGTATAGGGGAAACGACCCTGCTTTCATCATGTACTGTCTGTGCAGCCTTGAGGGGTTATTCCCTGCTGTAACCCAGTAACCCTCATTGGGTTCTGGAGATAAGTAAGAGAACATACAGGATTGTATGTGTAAGGACAAATGCAGTGTTCGGCACAGCAGTCACTCACATGACTTCTTTCTCTCTGATAGAAAATTCATACTTCCTTTCATGCTTTGGTTTCTAGGAAGCATGAGGAACTCAGTTTATTTGTTTGATATGAAGAAATTTCCTTTAGTCCAGGTTTTCTGGTATCATTATTCTACTTTTTAATTTCCAGTTCTCCCCTTGATTTTGGTCTGACTCAAAGTTTTCTTTTATCTTCAGATCTTGATGGATATGGGTCCTGAGAATTTGAAGTTTCTGGGTCTCATTCATTCTGGTTTGACTGCTTCAGGAAGTGAATAGGCTTAACAGCAAGGCAGGCTAGGACTTCAGTGAAGAAGGGTGTTCAAGGCCAGCCTTCAAGGCTAGGACTCTTCAGTGGCGAGGAATGGGCCTGGGTTGAGTCTTTAGGGAATTAGCCTGCTGAAAAAGGTGGTGCCAAGGAAGGAAGCCAGTGTTTTTGTTGCTGTTGTTGTTTTTTGTTGTTGTTTCTTTTTTTTTGAGACAGAGTTTTGCTGTGTCACTGTGTCACCTAGGCTGTAATGCAGTGGCACAATCTTGGCTCGCTGCAACCTCTGCCCCCTGGGTTCAAGCGATTCTCCTGCCTCAGCCTCCCAAGTACCTGGGACTACAGGCGCACGCCACCACGCCTGGCCAATTTTTGTATTTTTAGTAGAGACGGGGTTTCACTATGTTGGCCAGGCTGGTCTTGAACTCCTGACCTCATGATCCACCTGCCTCGGCCTCCCAAAGTGCTGGGATTACAGGCGTGAGCCACCTCACCCAGCCCAGAAGCCAGTGTTTAAAACTGTAACACTCAGGCGGGATGCGGTGGCTCAAGCCTGTAATCCCAGCACTTTGGGAGGCCAAGATAGGCGGATCACGAGGTCAGGAAATCAAGACCATCCTGGCTAACACAGTGAAACCCCGTCTCTACTAAAAAATACAAAAAATTAGCCAGGCGAGGTGGCGGGCGCCTGTAGTCCCAGCTACTCGGGAGGCTGAGGCAGGAGGATGGCATAAACCCGGGAGGTGGAGCTTGCAGTGAGCCGAGATCTGGCCACTGCACTCCAGCCTGGGCGACAGAGCGAGATTCCGTCTCAAAAACAAACAAACAACAACAACAACAAAAAAAAACCCAAAAAACTAGCCGGGCAAGGTGGCGGGCGCCTGTAGTCCCAGCTTCTGGGGAGGCTGAGGCAGGAGAATGGCGTAAACCCGGGAGGCGGAGCTTGCGGTGAGCTGAGATCTGGCCACTGCACTCCAGCCCGGGCGACAGAGCAAGACTCCGTCTCAAAAAAAAAAAAAAAAAAACTGTAACACTCAAGAGTTGTTGTGGAAAGTAAAAAGTTCCTCTTCAAAGTTTCCCTTTTTGTTAGAAGATAATAATAATAATAACAAATATTAGAAATAATAGTTTCTCTTAAAGACTAACTTTCTTCAAAGCCTTCTTGCTTTTTCTTAATAACTTTTTGTGAAGCCCTATCCTATGTAGCTGTTAATAAGGGAATAAGTACATTCTATGTCCTTGTACTTTAACCAAGATACTTGTGCTGGACGTGCTCACAAGCATGTCCCAACTCACAGCCTATGCCCTTTCCTTATTTGGGAATATTATTACTTTTCTAAGTCCTTTTTAAGCAACTTCCTCTTTGCCTCTGTTCTCCATTGCTTTTACCTATTTACAAAAGCTTTTAAGCTGTTAGCCAATCGGGTTCAGTTTAGATTGTGAGGTCTGGCTCCAACCAACGGAGATCAGACACAGCAGTAAGGACCCAGTGCATAAGGAATAAATATGCCTGCCTTTCCTTTGTTCATTGTGCTCTCATGGCAGGATTACTAACGGGCAGCACCCTTTCTGCAGAAAGTAAAATTACTTAGCTGAGGAAACTTATTGTCTAAATGTTGATTTTTCCTTGCAGTACCGAGAAACAAACATTTTACATATAACAGTTGTCAAGGGAAGATAGACAGTCTCAGCAGGTATCATACTCCAGGGGCTTCAGAATGGTGAGTGGGGAGTTCTGGTACTCAGAGTGGGTACATGGCAGCCTTGCAGACCACAACATGGGGATCCTGGAGAGGGAGTCCAGGCCTTAGAAAAGAATCAATTTCTGAGGAGTATGTAAGTGGGGGGAAAAATTAAAGTTTTGCAGGACCTGAAGCTTGTAAAACTTGGGGAAACCCCTTTAAGGAAAAAAAAAAAAAAAAAAAAATATATATATATATATATATATATATATATATATATATTTCACTTTTCAAATGCTTTAAAACATAGACTGTGAACAGTTTGCTAGAGCTCTTCTCAGGGCCTTGGCAGGGGCCCATGCCAGGGAGGGGCCTGAAGCTTAAGCTTCATTAACTCCACAGCTCATCTACCTCTGTCTTGCAGAGGGGTCTGGGTTCCAGATAGTCAAATCAGGAAACTGAGACAGAGGTCCACTCCAAAAGAGGCAGGGCTCATAAAACAAGGGTTAAGAAAAAGGAGGTGGCTTAATGTTCATGTGGTTATTCAGGGCAGCTGGCTCAACCCCAGGCCTTCTGTTCAGGTTGGATGATCTGCATTGGTGGTCACATTACAATGTGCCCAGCATAGTACAGAGATTAGGAAGGGCCCAGTGCCCTCTGTGTTTTGTGGCCAAGTCAGGCAGAAGATGAGGTCTGGTAGGGACTTGTATATATTTGTTTGTTTATTCAGTCATTGAATACTTCTTCCTTCCTTCCTTCCGTTCATTTCCTTTTCTTTCCTTATTTTCTTTCTCCTTCTTCTCTCTTCTCCTTCCTTCCTTCCTTCCTTCCTTCCTTCCTTCCTTCCTTCCTTCCTTCCTTCCTTCCTTCCTTCCTTCCTTCCTTCCTTCCTTCCTTCCTTCCTTCCTCCCTCTCTCTTTCTTTCTTTCTGACAGTCTCGCTCTATCACCCAGGCTGGAGTGCAGTGGTGCAATCTCGGCTCACTGCAACATCTGCCTCCCGGGTTCAAGTGATTCTCATGCCTCAGCCTCTCACGTAGCTGGGATTATAGGCATGGGCTACCATGCCCAGCTAATTTTTGTATTTTTAGTAGAGATGAGGTCTTGCCATGTTGGGCAGGCTGGTCTTGAACTCCTGGCCTCAAGTGATCTGCCCACCTTGGCCTCTCAAAGTGCTGGTATTACAGGGGTGAGCCACCATGTTCGGCCAAGTCATTGAATACTTTCTGTGCCTTGAGGAAAAAAGACTAAGGCCCTATCCCTGCTCTCAAGGAGTTCACTGTCTAAAACCAGCAACTGACACCAAAACATGATGTAGCCAGAGTCCCCAACGGAAGTTACTTGCAGAATCTGAGAGCCTCTAGGAAGACTAGTGAGAAGGAGGTTGGGATGATGATTAGGCCCAAACACGTTGGTAGGAGCACTTGCAGCTCCTGAAAGGAGTAGGGTGACAAACTGTTCCAGCTTGCCCTACCAACTCCTGATTTTAACAGTGAAAGTCCTGTGTTCCAAGAGATTCCTCAGTCAAGGGAAAACTGGGATTGTTGGTCACCCTAGGAGAAAGGGACACTGATTATTTCTTTGGAGGAAGGAGGGCATTGAGGTCACTGGGTTCAGTCCTGAGGCACCATTCATTTCCCTTTGGGGTATGACATTCTTCCCCAGAGAATGATAACCTTCATGTGATTTCTGATCCAGCCCTGAGGAGCTGCAATCAAATTTCTTTTTTTTTTTTTTTTTTTTTTTTTTTTTTTTTTTTTTTTTTGAGGCGGAGTCTCGCTCTGTCGCCCGGACTGGAGTGCAGTGGCCCGATCTCAGCTCACTGCAAGCTCCGCCTCCCGGGTTTGCGCCATTCTCCCGCCTCAGCCTCCCGAGTAGCTGGGGCTACAGGCGCCCGCCACCTCGCCCGGCTAGTTTTTTTTGTATTTTTTTAGTAGAGACGGGGTTTCACTGTGTTAGCCAGGATGGTCTCGATCTCCTGACCTCGTGATCCGCCCGTCTCGGCCTCCCAAAGTGCTGGGATTACAGGCTTGAGCCACCGCGCCCGGCCAATCAAATTTCTTGACAGTGTGGGAGGCTGGTATAAGGATTTGTAATCCTGGGCCTGCTGTAAGAGGATAATGTGTAAGAAGTGGCAGTGGTGGAGAAAGAGCCTGGGAGAGCTGTCCAGCCCAGAATCTAAGATGTAGCAGCTGGGTCAGATGAAGGATAAGGCCATCAGGTAATGCAGTACACAGCAGCAGTGGCCTCTGAATCAATAACAATGGACTACCCCAAAGAACGGAAATAAGTACATCGAAGAGCTATCTGCATTCCCATGTTTATTGCAGCACTATTCACAATAACCAACATTTGGAAGCAACCTAAGTGTCCATCGACAGATGAAATGGATAAAGAAAATGTGGTACTTACACATAATGGAGTACTATTCAGCCATAAAAAAAAAAAATGAGATCCTGTATGTCAGGCCTCTGAGCCCAAGCCAAGCCATCGCATCCCCTGTGACTTGCACATATACGCCCACATGGCCTGAAGTAGCTGAAGGATCACAAAAGAAGTGAAAATGCCCTGCCCCGCCTTAACTGATGACATTCCACCACAAAAGAAGTGAAAATGGCCGGTGCTTGCCTTAAGTGATGACATTACCTTGTGAAAGTCCTTTTCCTGGCTCATCCTGGCTCAAAAACTCCCCCACTGAGCACCTTGTGACCCCCACTCCTGCCCGCCAGAGAACAACATCCCTTTGACTGTAATTTTCCTTTACCTACCCAAATCCTATAAAACAACTCCACCCTTATCTCCCTTCACTGACTCTTTTTTCGGACTCAGCCCGCCTGCACCCAGGTGAAATAAACAGCCATGTTGCTCACACAAAGCCTGTTTGGTGGTCTCTTCACATGGAAGCGCATGACATTTTGGTGCCGTTACTCAGATCAGGGGACCTCCCTTGGGAGATCAATCCCCTGTCCTCCTGCTCTTTGCTCCGGGAGAAAGATCCACCTACCACCTCTAGTCCTCAGACCAACCAGCCCAAGGAACATCTCACCAATATTAAGTCGGGTAAGCGGCCTCTTTTTACTCTCTTCTCCAACCTCTCTCACTATCCCTCAACCTCTTTCTCCTCTCAATCATGGCACCACCCTTCAATCTCTCCCTTCTCTTAATTTCAATTCCTTTCATTTTCTGGTAGAAACAAAGGAGACATGTTTTATCTGTGGACCCAAAATGCTGGCGCCGGTCACAGACTGGAGAAAGCAGCCTTCCCTTGGTGTTTAATCATTGCAGGGACGCCTCTCTGATTACTCACCCATGTTTCAGAGGTGTCTGACCACGCCGCAGGGAAGCCTGCCTTGGTCCTTCACCCTTAGCAGCAAGTCCCGCTTTTCTGGGGGAGGGGCAAGCACCCCAACCCCTTCTCTCCGTGTTTCTACCCCTTCTCTGCTTTTCTGGGGGAGGGGCAAGCACCCCAACCCCTTCTCTCCCTGTCTCTGCCCCTTCTCTGCTTTTCTGGGGGAGGGGCAAGCACCTCAACCCCTTCTCTCCATGTTTCTACCCCTTCTCTGCTTTTCTGGGGGAGGGGCAAGCACCCCAACCCCTTCTCTCCCTGTCTCTGCCCCTTCTCTGCTTTTCTGGGGGAGGGGCAAGCACCCTGACCCCTTCTCTCCCTGTCTCTGCCCCTTCTCTGCTTTTCTGGGGGAGGGGAAGCACCCTGACCCCTTCTCTCCCTGTCTCTGCCCCTTCTCTGCTTTTCTGGGGGAGGGGCAAGCACCCCAACCCCTTCTCTCCATGTCTCTGCCCCTTCTCTGCTTTTCTGGGGTACGGGCAAGAACCCGGACCCCTTCTCTCCCTGTTTCTACCCCTTCTCTGCTTTTCTGGGGGAGGGGCAAGCACCCCAACCCCTTCTCTCCCTGTCTCTGCCCCTTCTCTGCTTTTCTGGGGGAGGGGCAAGCACCCCAACCCCTTCTCTCCATGTCTCTGCCCCTTCTCTGCTTTTCTGGGGTACGGGCAAGAACCCGGACCCCTTCTCTCCCTGTTTCTACCCCTTCTCTGCTTTTCTGGGGGAGGGGCAAGCACCCCAACCCCTTCTCTCCATGTTTCTACCCCTTCTCTGCTTTTCTGGGGGAGGGGCAAGCACCCCAACCCCTTCTCTCCCTGTCTCTGCCCCTTCTCTGCTTTTCTGGGGGAGGGGCAAGCACCCTGACCCCTTCTCTCCCTGTCTCTGCCCCTTCTCTGCTTTTCTGGGGTACGGGCAAGAACCCGGACCCCTTCTCTCCCTGTTTCTACCCCTTCTCTGCTTTTCTGGGGGAGGGGCAAGAACCCCAACCTCTTATTTTTGTGCCCCATTCCTGCCTTATTATATTAATAAGAAAAATAAAACAAAATAGTGTTGAAGTGTTGGGGCGGTAAAAATATTTTGGGGGGTGGTATGGAGAGAGAATGGGCGATGTTTCTCAGGGCTGCTTCAAGCGGGAGTAGGGACAGCATTGGAACCTAGAGTGGGAGAGATTAAGCTGAAGGGAGATCTTGTGTTAAGGGGTGATATTGTGGGGTTGTTAGAAGAAGCATTTGTCGCATAGAATGATTGGTGATGGCCTGGATGCAGTTTTGTATGAATTGAAAAACTAAATGGACTAAGAATTGGGAGGACCTAGGACATCTAATTAGAGAGTGCTTAAGGATGCTCAGCATAACCTTGCTAGCAAAGATTATTTAGTTACTTTAAGAGGGAATTTAGAGTGGCAGTTTGGGATAGCACTAGGAGATATCAGCTGTGATGGCTTGCAGAAACAGTGTAAACCGGCAGTGTAAACGTGAGCAGGGCATTTATGAGTAGTTGAGAACGGTGAATAAGAGTATGACTAGACAGAAGATAGCAGGGATGACAAGTTTTTTGGGTTGCAGTCCAAGTTGGTCTGGTGTCTGGAATGAGACTGGGACTTAATAAAAAGGAGTGTCCACACAGGAGCTCGAATGGGCTGGAACCTGTAGCATTCCGAGGACAGGCCTGAATTCTGAGAAGGGAAAGTGGTAAAAGTATTGTCTAGTCCTTTTTAGGTTGGTGACTGAGCCTAGTGAGGTGTGTTTTTAAAAGACCATTAGTCCGTTCTACCTTCCCTGAAGATTGAGGATGGTAAAGGATATAAAGGTTTCACTGAATACTAAGAGCCTGAGAAACTGCTTGGGTGATTTGACTATTAAAGGCTGGTCCGTTGTCAGACTGTATAGAGGTAGGAAGGCCAAACTGAGGAATTACGTCTGAAATGACCACGGTGGCCTTCTCAGACCCTGTGGGAAAGGCCTCTACCCATCCAGTGAAACTGTCTACCCAGACTAAGAGATATTTTCATTTTCTGAGTCAGGGCATGTGAGTAAAATCAGTTTGCCAGTCCTGGGCAGGAGCAAATCCTCGAGCTTGATGTGTAGGAAAGGGAGGGGGCCTGAATAATCCCTGAGGGGTAGTAGAATAGCAGATGGAACACTGAGAAGTGATCTCCTTGAGGATAGATTTCCATGATAGAAAGGAAATGAGAGGTTCTAAGGATGGGCTAGCGGCTTGTAACCTACATGGAAGAGTTTATGAAATGATGACAGAATAGAATGGGCCTTGTGAAGCTGGAAGGAGATATTTTCCTTGGTCTAAGAACTATTTGCCTTGTGCGGGAAGAGACTGATAGGTGGAAGTTTCAGCGGGGGAGTAGGTGGGAGTGGCCAATGTGAAGGAGGAAAACTGCCGTGAGGGATAGAAGTTGGAATGCTAGCTGCTTTTTTAGCTGCCTTATCAGCATAAGCATTGTCCTGAGCAATGGTGGGGGGAAGAAAATAGATTTTGGAAGTTATAAGAACTGTAGAGAGTTGAGCATAGTTTGTGATTTTTTAGGGCCACTAACAGTATTAAAGTTAGTGGCAGCCGCTGCGTGCAGACATGAGGGCTCGGCTAAAACAGTAAGGTCATTTGGACAGAAAGGCTATAGGATGCGGTCCCAGCTCTTGTGTAAGAATTCTGACCGCACTAACCATGCCTAGGAAGGAAAGGAGTTGTTTTGTAGAAGGGTTTGGGGTTTGGGAGATTAGCTGGACACAATCAGCAGGGAGAGTAAGTGTGTATTTATGAGAATTATGCCGAGATAGGTAACAGATGAGGAAGAAATTTGGGCTTGACTGAAGTAATAGGGGCTGTCTGTGAGGCCTTGCAGCAGTACAGCCTAGGTAATTTGCTGAGTCTGATGGGTGTCAGAGTCAGTCCAAGTGAAAGCAAAGAGAGGCTGGGAGGAAGGGTGCAGGGGAATAGTGAAAAAGCATCTTTAAGATCAAGAATGGAATAGTGAGTTGTGGAGGAAGATATTGAGGACAAAAGAGTGTATGGGTTGGGCACCACAGGGTGGACAGGCAAAACAATTTGGTTGATAAGGCGAAAATCTTGAACTAATCTGTAAGACCTGTCTGGTTTTTGGACAGGTAAAATGGGAAAATTGTAAGGAGAGTTTATAGGTTTTCATGCTGTGGGATGGGATATTGGCATTGAGCGGGGTAAGGGTTATTGAGTTTTAATGGGATAGTAATGGGCATGTGATCAGTTGCCAGGGAAGGAGTAGAGATGTCCCATACTTGTAGGTTAAGGTGGGAGGATACGAGGGGAGGATGTGAAGGAGGCTTTGAACTGGGGGGAAAGGCGGCAATGAGGTGTGGCTATAGCCTAGGAATAGTCAGGGAAGCAGATCATTTAGTTAAAATGTCTTGACCTAATAAGGGAGCTGGGCAGGTGGGGATAACTAAAAAGGAGTGCATAAAAGAATGTTGTCCAAGTTGGCACCAGAGCTGGGGAGTTTTTTTTTTTTTTTTTTGAGGTGGAGTCTCGCTCTGTCGCCCGGACTGGAGTGCAGTGGCCGGATCTCAGCTCACTGCAAGCTCCGCCTCCCGGGTTTACGCCATTCTCCTGCCTCAGCCTCCCGAGTAGCTGGGACTACAGGCGCCCGCCACCTCGCCCGGCTAGTTTTTGTATTTTTAGTAGAGAGGGGGTTTCACTGTGTTAGCCAGGATGGTCTCGATCTCCTGACCTTGTGATCCGCCCGTCTCGGCCTCCCAAAGTGCTGGGATTACAGGCTTGAGCCACCGCGCCCGGCCGAGCTGGGGAGTTTTAAGAGGTTTAGAAGCCTGGCCATCAATACCCACAACAGTTATGGAGGCAAGGGAAACAGGCCCTTGAAAGGAAGGTAATGTGGAATGAGTAGCCTCCATATTAATTAAGAAGGGGACGGACCTACCTTCCACTTTAAATGTTACCCAAAGCATCTGTGATGGTCCAGGAGGCTTCCGAGGTGATGGGGCAGCGTCAGTCTTCAGCCGCTAAGCCGAGAAGCTCTGGGGAGTCAGTCAGACTGCCTTGGGCCAGAGCTCCACGGGCTCTGGCAGTGGCTGCCAGACGAGATGAACAGTCCAATTTCCAGTGGGGTCCCGCACAGATGGGACACGGCTTAGGAGGAATCCCGGGCTGCAGGTATTCCTTGGCCCAGTGGCCAGATTTCCGGCACTTGTAGCTAGCTCCTGGGGGAGGAGGTTCTGGAGGAACCCCTGGCAGCTGCGGTTCAGGTGTTTGGAGTTGTGTGCTAGAGATGTGGCTGGGGTTTGTCTCACAGTGGAGGCAAGGAATTGCAACTCAGAAATAAATTGCTACTTGGCTGCCTTTATTATTGTACACCTTGAAGGCGACGTTCATTAAGTCCTGTTGTGGGGTTTGAGGGCCAGAATTTAATTTTTGGAGGTTCAGATTAGGTAATAAAATAAAATGCATATTAAGAATAAGATGGCCTTCTGACCTTTCAGGGTCTGGGGTTGAAAAGCTTCTCAGGGTTGCTGCTAAATGGGCCATGAACTGGGCTGGGTTTTTCACATTCGATGAAAAAGAGCCCTAAACACTAATTGATTTGGGAGAGGCCAGATAAAGAAAAAGGAGCCTTAACCTTGACTATGCCTTTAGCTTTAGCCACTTTTTAAAGAGGAAATAGCTGGGCAGGTGGGGAAGGGCTAGTCGAGGAACGAAACTGTAAGCCAGACCGGGTGTGAGGAGGGGAGGTGATAAAAGAATTATAGAGTGGGGGAGCAGAGGCCGAGGAAAAATTGGGACCTAGCTCGGCCTGGTGAGGAGGGGAGAGGCCAGATGGGTCTGTAAAAAAGGAAGATTAGAAAGACTCAGCAACGCTTGGGGTTGGGACTGAGGGGACAGGAGGCAGGGAAAGAAGGAAGATTTGGGATGAGTTGCGTTGGGAACAGAGACTAGGAGGGACTGATGTGTAAAAGAATGCCTGGACGTTGGGCACCTCAGACCGTTTGCCTATTTTATGACAAGAATTATTTAGATCTTGTAGGATGGAAAAATCGAAAGTGCCGTTTTCTGGCTATTTGGAACTACTGTCGAGTTTGTATTGGGGTCAAGCGGCATTGTAGAAGAAAATAAGGCATTTAGGTTTTAGGTCAGGTGTGAGTTGAAGAGATTTTAAGTTCTTGAGAATACAGGCTAAGGGAGAAGAAGGAGGAATGGAGGGTGAAAGGTTGCCCAAAGTGAATAGAGACACAGAGAGAAGGAGTTTTGGGGTTCTTGCCCTCCAGAAAAGTGGGAAAGGGGTCGGGGCACGGAAATAAGGGATTGGGGTGCAAAAATAAGAGGTCGGGGCACAAAAATAGGAGGTCGAGGTTCTTGCCCCTCCCTCAGAAAAGCAGAGAAGGGGTAGAAACACGGAGAGAAGGGGTTGGGGTGCTTGCCCCTCCCCCAGAAAAGCGGGGCTTGCTGCTAAGGGTGAAGGACCAAGGCAGGCGTCCCTGCGGCGTGGTCAGACACCTCTGAAACATGGGTGAGTAATCAGAGAGGCGTCCCTGCAATGATTAAACACCAAGGGAAGGCTGCTTTCTCCAGTCTGTGACCGGCGCCAGCGTTTTGGGTCCACGGATAAAACATGTCTCCTTTGTTTCTACCAGAAAATGAAAGGAATTGAAATTAAGAGAAGGGAGAGATTGAAGGGTAGTGCCACGATTGAGAGGAGAAAGAGGTTGAGGGATAGTGAGAGAGGTTGGAGAAGAGAGTAAAAAGAGGCCGCTTGCCCAATTTAATATTGGTGAGATGTTCCTTGGGCTGGTTGGTCTGAGGACTAGAGGTGGTAGGTGGATCTTTCTCCCGGAGCAAAGAGCAGGAGGACAGGGGATTGATCTCCCAAGGGAGGTCCCCTGATCTGAGTCACGGCACCAAAATGTCATGCGCTTCCATGTGAAGAGACCACCAAACAGGCTTTGTGTGAGCAACATGGCTGTTTATTTCACCTGGGTGCAGGCGGGCTGAGTCCGAAAAGAGAGTCAGTGAAGGGAGATAAGGGTGGAGTTGTTTTATAGGATTTGGGTAGGTAAAGGAAAATTACAGTCAAAGGGGTGTTGTTCTCTGGCGGGCAGGAGTGGGGGTCACAAGGTGCTCAGTGGGGGAGCTTTTTGAGCCAGGATGAGCCAGGAAAAGGACTTTCACAACGTAATGTCATCACTTAAGGCAAGGACTGGCCATTTTCACTTCTTTTGTGGTGGAATGTCATCAGTTAAGGCGGGGCAGGGCATTTTCACTTCTTTTGTGATTCTTCAATTACTTCAGGCCATGTGGGCGTATATGTGCAAGTCACAGGGGATGCGATGGCTTGGCTTGGGCTCAGAGGCCTGACACTGTCATTTACAACATGGATGGAAATGGAGGTCATTATGTTAGGTGAAATAAGCCAGGCACAGAAAGACAAACTTCACATGTTCTCAGTTATTTGTGGGAGCTACAAATTAAAATAATTGAACTCATGGAGATAGAGAGTAGAAGGATGGTTACCAGGGTCTGGTAAGGGTAGCGGACAGGGGTGAGGAGTAGGGCTGGGGGAAGTGGGGATAGCTAATAGGTACCAAAAAAAAAAAAAAAAAAAATAGAAAGAATAATAAGATCCAGTATTTGATAGCACGACAGGGTGTCTATAGTTAAAAATCACATTAATTTTTTTATTTCAGTAGCTTTTGGGGTACAAGTGGTTTTGAATTACAGGGATGAATTATATAGTGGTGAATTCTGACATTTTAGTGAACCAGTCACTTGAGTAGTATACATTGTACCCAATAGGTAGCTTCTTATCACACACCCCCGTCCCACCCTCCTCTTTCTGGGTCTCCAAAGTCTGTTATATGACTTTGTGTACCTTTGTGTACTTAGCTCCTACTTCTTTGGTTTTCCATTCCTAGGTTAATTCACTCAGAATAATGGCCTCCAGCTCCATCCAAGTTGCTGTAAGACACTATTTCATTCCTTTTTATGGCTGAGTAGTATTCCATAGTGTATATATATATATATACACATACCACATTTTCTTTATTCACCCATTAGTTGATGGGCGCTTAGGTTGGTTCCATATCTTTGCAATTGTGAATTGTGCTGCAATAAATATATTTGTGTAGGTGTATTTTTCATATAATGACATTTTCTTTTGGGTAGATACCCAGTAGTGGGATTGCTGGATCAAATGGTAGATCTACTTTTAGTTCTTTTAAGGAATCTCCACACTGTTTTTCATAGAGGCTGTACTAATTTACATTCTCAACAGCAGTCTAAGTGTTCCCCTTTCACCACATTCACACCAACATCGAGTATTTTTTGACAGTCAATTTAGTTGTACATTTAAAAATAAAAGAGTATAATTGGGTTGTTTGCAACACAAAGGATAAATGCTTGACGTAAAGGATACCCTATTTACCCTGATGTAATTATCATACCTGTATCCAAATATCTCATGTAACCCAAAAATATATACACCTACTATGTACCCATAAAACTTTTTAAAAATTAAAAAAAAAGAGAATGACTGACCAGTTATCAAAGGGCCTTAGAAGCCTCTGAGCCCTGTGCCCTGTTGCCCATATACTCCTTTCCCTTAGGGGGAAGAACAGGGTAGGAGGTGATGACAGAGAACAAAGAAAGTGGGAGAAATATGTATCTCTTTGTTCCCCCAGGCCTCTCCTACTCAACTGTGAAATAAGATCTTGATTTTTATCTGAGATCTTTATGTTTGCTTTACCCAACACCCAGCACCTGAAGTTATGTGCAAAATTTTGTGTGTATAAGTATCTTCTTGGGAAGATAGTGTTCATTAGGGCCTCAAAGTTGTTCAAGATCTGAAAACAATTTGAGAAACACTAGATTAAGTGGTTTCTAAGGCGCCTGTTTTCAAATTCTATGATTTTGATAATACCCAATGTAATTTATTTGAATTTATAAAAAGGATCATTAAGGAAGTGTCAGGTTTCAAGAAACCAAGAAATATCACTTTGGGAAATATACTAAATATTAACATCAGGTAATACAAAGCCGTTTTCTCTGTTGTGAATGGGGAACTGATATGGATACTATTACATGTGAACTTGGCTAGGCTAGTTAGACACACTGTATGCCCAGCTGTTCGGTCAAACACCAGTCTAGGTGTTGTGAAGGTATTTCTTAGAAGTAATTAACATTTAAATTAGTATACTTTGAGTAAAGCAGATCACCCTCCAAAACCTGAGTGAGTCTCACACAAGGTTGATTTTAAGCTTTAAGAACAAAGACAGCCGGCCGGGCGCGGTGGCTCAAGCCTGTAATCCCAGCACTTTGGGAGGCCGAGGCGGGCGGATCACGAGGTCAGGAGATCGAGACTATCCTGGCTAACACGGTGAAACCCCGTCTCTACTAAAAAAAAATACAAAAAACTAGCCGGGCGAGGTGGCGGGCGCCTGTAGTCCCAGCTACTCGGGAGGCTGAGGCAGGAGAATGGCGTAAACCCGGGAGGCGGAGTTTGCAGTGAGCTGAGATCTGGCCACTGCACTCCAGCCTGGGTGACAGAGTGAGACTCCTTCTCAAAAAAAAAAAAAAAAAAAAAAAAAAAAAAAAAAAAAAAAAAAAAGAACAAAGACAGGTTTCCCAAAGAAGGAAATCTCCTCAAAACTGCAACATGGAAACTCTTCTTGAGTTTCCAGCCTGCTAGCCTGCCCCAGAAATATCCAGGACTTGCCAGCCCTCACAATCATATGAAGAAACTCCTTAAAATAATAAACCTCTCTTTCTCTCTATCCTATTGGTTCTATTTCTCTGGAGAACCCTGACCAGTACTGGACCCATTAGTCATTTATTTCAAATTACAATAATTCACACACACACACACACACAAACACATACACACACACACACACTCACGACCAAAATGGTCAGCACTGGTGAAGGCAGTCCTCAGGCCACTTGGAACAAATCAGTATTGTTGAACAGGGTACAAACAAAAACAACATACTCATCCAGGTGTATGTTCCAAGCTTCACGTTGTATGGCCAAAAAGCCAATTTTGTCAAATTGCCTGAAAGCAAGTTGATAAACAGGACAATTTGGCCAAAAGAATGACTTGGCCCTGCGCAGTGGCTCACGCCTGTAATCCCAGCACTTTGGGAGGCCCTGGCGGGCAGGTCACGAGGTCAAGAGATCCAGACCATCCTGGCCAACATGGTGAAACCCCAACTCTACTAAAAACACAAAAATTAGCTGGGCATTGTGGCCAGCGCCTGTAGTCCCAGCTACTTGGGAGGCTGAGGCAAGAGAATCACTCGGACCCAGGAGGTGGAGGTTGCAGTGAGCCCAGATAGCAGCACTGCACTCCAGCCTGGGCACACAAGGGCAAGACTCCATCTCAAAAAAGAAAAAAAAAAAAAAGAATGATTTGGTTGGGCACAATGGCTCACACCTGTAATCCCAGCACTTTGGGAGACCAAGGTGGGAGGATCACTTGAGGCCAGGAGTTCAAGACCAGCCTGGCCAACATGGCGAAACAGTCTCTCTACAAAAAATGCAAATATTGGCCGGGCGCGGTGGCTCAAGCCTGTAATCCCAGCACTTTGGGAGGCCGAGACGGGCGGATCACGAGGTCAGGAGATCGAGACCATCCTGGCTAACACTGTGAAACCCCGTCTCTACTAAAAAATACAAAAAAACTAGCCGGGTGAGGTGGCGGGCGCCTGTAGTCCCAGCTACTCGGGAGGCTGAGGCAGGAGAATGGCGTAAACCCGGGAGGCGGAGCTTGTAGTGAGCTGAGATCCGGCCACTGCACTCCAGACTGGGCGACAGAGCGAGACTCCGTCTCAAAAAAAAAAAAAAAAAAAAAAATGCAAATATTAGGCGGGTGTGGTGGTTGTAGTCCCAGCTACTTGGGAGGCTGAGGCAGTTGGATCACCTGAGCCCAGAAGGTTGAGGCTGCAGTGAGCTGAGGTGGCCCCACAGCACTCTAGCCTGGGTGGCAGTGCAAGACCCTGTCTAAAAAAAGTTTTGATTCAAAATGAGTAGGTATGTATGCATGCATGTAGGTATTTATTTATTTCGAGGCAGAGTCTTGCTGTGTCGCCCAGGCTGGAGTGCAGTGGCATGATCTTGGCTCACTGCAACCTCCACCTCCCGGGTTCAAGTGATTCTCCTGCCTCAGCCTCCCCAGTAGCTGGGATTACAGGAGCCGGCTACCACGCCCAGCTAATTTTTGTATTTTTGTAGAGATGGGGTTTCACCATGTTGTTCAGGTTGCTCTCAAACTCCTGACCTCAAGTTATCCACCCGCCTGGGCCTCCCAAAGTGCTGGGATTACAGTCGTGAGCCCCCACGCCCAGCCAAAATGATTATCTTTTACTTTTTAATTGATATACCAGTTGGCACTGTTAAACCTTTTCACACAAAACATATATTCATATGTTTGCTAATTTTACAAAAAGAAGATAAGGAATATTTTCAGGCCCTGACTTCACAGATTGCTGGTGGCAGTGGAGAGGTGGGTGGCGCAGGCGGAACCACCTCCCCACTCCCTGCAGATCAGGACCTTCCCCAGGAGAGTTCCAGGCCCAGGAACCTGAGCCGCGAGAATCTCGAAATCTCCACCGGACGCCTTGTTCCCTTTGGTCAAGTGTCTGGATGAGCCCATCCCCTTGGGCAGCAACAAAAGGTAAAGGGCCTCTGTGAGGTTTTCAGATTCCAAAAAAAGCAACCGCCGAAGTGGAGCGTGATGGTCAAAGCAGCCACCTTAATTAAGCTTTCTCCTGTATTTCCCACTAGAGGGCTGGGAAAAGTCTTCTTCTTTGCGTCCTATTTCATTTAGCAAATGTTTACCGCTTTGCATTGTGTGCAAACTTTACAACGTTTTCTGGGAAGAGAAGTCGTGGAGAACTCTCAGTTTGTTAATAAACATTAATACTTTTGGCCAAATTTTGAATTTTTTATGGGACTTGTTTTATTTCATTTTTGAAAAACAGCACTTTATTCAACTCTAGCATATTCAATGGCTGTGCATTTAATAATATTGAAATAAAGTCGCACCCAAAATGTTAGCAAAAAAATGGAAACCATATTTGGTAGTGACCTCTACAAATGGTTTAAGCTTGAAAAATTCTGCACGAATGCAGAGACCCAGGTTAGTCTGCCAGTTACTCAGAGATAAAAATTTCTCCAGCACTCTAGTCATAATCATGGGTGAGAAATGAATAAATGTGCCTTATGGCACCTCGAAACTTTCTGAGATTTTTATATGAACTAGCCTATATTTTCCTCCTCACGATTAGCATATGGGGTAGCTATTTTTCTTTAATAGAGATTCCTCAAGTGTAGCTAGGGTTAAGAGAAACGCAGGCGCTGCCTCTCAGGAAGCTGGAGACGCAAGAGAAAAAATAACAGTTAAGGGCCGCCGGGCATGGTGGCTCACGCCTGCAATCGCAGCAATTTGGGAAGTTGAGGCGAGCGGATCACGAGATCAGGAGATTGAGACCAGCCTGATCAACATGGTGAAACCCCTTCTCCACTAAAATTACAAAAGTTAGGCCGGGCGCGGTGGCTCAAGCCTGTAATCCCAGCACTTTGGGAGGCCGAGACGGGCGGATCACGAGGTCAGGAGATCGAGACCATCCTGGCTAACATGGTGAAACCCCGTCTCTACTAAAAATACAAAAAACTAGCCGGGCGACCTGGCGGGCGCCTGTAGTCCCAGCTACTCGGGAGGCTGAGGCAGGAGAATGGCGTGAACCCGGGAGGCGGAGCTTGCAGTGAGCTGAGATCCGGCCACTGCACTCCAGCCTGGGCGACAGAGCGAGACTCCGTCTCAAAAAAAAAAAAAAAAAAAAAAAAAAAAATTACAAAAGTTAGCCGGGCGTGGTGGAGCGCGCCTGTAATCCTATTTACTTGGGAGGCTGAGGCAAGAGAATCGCCTGAACCCGGAAGGCGGGGGTTGCAGCGAGCCGAGATCGTGCCACCGCACTCCAGCCGGGGCGACAAAGTGAAACTCCGTCTCAAAAAAAATAAATAAATAAAAGAGTTAAGGGCCAAGTCAATCCAACAGCGGCCGGCAACTGGAGGCTGAGCATGGCTGGCGATCTCGGGCTCCAGAGCACGACACAAACCAGCTCACCTCCACCCCTCCCTCGCGGCCGCCGGCGCGCGCCCGTGTCGTCACGGCGCCGGGGTGGAGCCCGCGGCAGGGGCCGGCCTCTCTAAACTCTCCCGCGGAGCTGGTTTGTGGGTTGGGTTGGGGGCGGCGGCCCGGCGCAGCACCCTGGGATTCTGGAGCATTGGGATTTATAGCGCGCCCTCTGGGGAAACGTCTGTAGCAGAGAGGCGTGTGGGATCGGGATGTCCGGGCTGCCGACGGACCCGGAGCAGAGAGCGCAGGAGCCGCGGCACGCTGGCTTCGTGCTGGGGCTGGACGTGGGCAGTACTGTGATCCGCTGCCACGTCTATGACCGTGCGGCGCGGGTCTGCGGCTCCAGCGCGCAGAAGGTGACTTGGAGGCGGCCTTGGGGCGCGGGTCTGACTGGGTTTCGCTGAGTCCAGGGGTCTGGCCTCGGGAGGCGAGCGGGCGGGCCCCACCTACCGCCCTGGACGCGGCCACCTGCAGCACCCGCGGGCCCTGGGGCCAGAGCGGCGCGCCCAGACCGGCTGAGTCTTCGCGTTCCCTCCCTGGGCTAGGCTGAACCCCGCGCGCCCTTCCTGTCCAGACTGAGGGCACCAGGGGCCCGGTGTATGACCTGGGCCGCTCGCTCGCCTCCTGCCACCTGGGAAACCACCTGTCCAGCCTTACCTAGATGGGACTGAGGTGATTTGCCGAACGGGACTGGGCAGGCTGTGCGCATCCAGCCAGAGGGTGGTTTGTGAGTTGCTCGGTTCTTCCTGCACTTCCCTGATAGATCTCCTACCACATCTTTATTTACATTCTAATTTTTGAAAACTTTTTTTCTTTTTTATTTATTATAGCCTTTGGACTTGTGCCTCAATAACTTTTCATATCTTTGTAGAATTTAAGTTTATTCTCTGTTCTTCACTTGTCATCATTATTAACTACTACTCCACAAAATGTTGGTTCCTTACGTGAGCAACTGATTGCTGTGGATATTAGAGGTATTGGGCAAGTTTCGAAGGCTGTGTGGTTATCACTTTTCTATTTTCGATCTTTGAGAATTCATAAAATTCTTTATTTCCCCTCGTTTGAGAGACCTGCCAAGTCATTGGTTGGATGTTAGTAAAGCCTTGAACTGTTGGTATTGGTCAGCAACCAACAAATTGATATCCTTCTGTTCTCATATTAATGAAGTGTTGGTTTCTACACAATTGTCAGTGCACCAAAAATAATGTTTATTTGTTATGGTGTTCTTATTGTTGTTCCTTTTTTTCTTTTGAGACAGGGTCTCACTTTGTCACCCAGGCTGGAGTGCAGTGGTGTGATCTCGGCTCACTGCAACTTCGATCTCCTGGGCTCAAGTGATCCTTCCACCTCAGCCCCCCAAGTAGCTGTGACTACAGGCAAAGGGCCACCATGCCTGGCTAAATTTGTTTGTATTTTTTTTATAGTGATGGGATTTTGCCATGTTGCCCAGGCTGGTCTAGAATTCCTGGGCTCAAGTAATTCACCCGCCTTGGCCTCCCAAAGTGCCAAGATTACAGGCGTGAGCCACTGCGGCCAGCCTGTTATGGTGTTCTTATTTTCTCTTCCCAGTACCAACATCTTTTTTTTTTTTTTTTGAGACGGAGTCTCGCTCTGTCGCCCAGGCTGGAGTGCAGTGGCCGGATCTCAGCTCACTGCAAGCTCCGCCTCCCGGGTTCACGCCATTCTCCTGCCTCAGCCTCCCGAGTAGCTGGGACTACAGGCGCCCGCCAGGTCGCCCGGCTAGTTTTTTGTATTTTTAGTAGAGACGGGGTTTCACCATGTTAGCCAGGATGGTCTCGATCTCCTGACCTCGTGATCCGCCCGTCTCGGCCTCCCAAAGTGCTGGGATTACAGGCTTGAGCCACCGCGCCCGGCCAACATCTTTTTATGTTAGGAATTTGAGGGAGGGCAGGAGCCATCAGTTACCTAACCATGCCCAGCAGCACTGTTTTCACCCTTTTACTCAGTGTCCCATTCTTCTTCCAACCACTTTAGAGGTGTTTTTCTTTGTAACACTTGCCCAGGAGTGGGTCCAGCTAGAGTGCCAGTGAGTAGTGACTGCTTTGAGCATTTTTTTTTTTTTTTTTTTTTTTTTTGAGACGGAGTCTCGCTCTGTTGCCCGAGCTGGAGTGCAGTGGCCAGATCTCAGCTCACTGCAAGCTCCGCCTCCCGGGTTTACGCCATTCTCCTGCCTCAGCCTCCCGAGTAGCTGGGACTACAGGCGCCAGCCACCTCGCCCGGCTAGCTTTTTGTATTTTTTAGTAGAGACGGGGTTTCACCGTGTTAGCCAGGATGGTCTCGAACTCCTGACCTCGTGATCCGCCCGTCTCGGCCTGCCAAAGTGCTGGGATTACAGGCTTGAGCCACCGCGCCCGGCCTGCTTTGAGCATTTGTTTTGAGGAAACATCAGACTTCCTTCCATTCAGTTTTTTTTTTTTTTTTTTGAGATGGAGACTTGCTCTGTCACCCAGGCTGGAGTGCAGTGGCATGATCTCGGCTCACTGTAACCTCCACCTCCTGGGTTCAAGCAATTCTCTTGCCTCAGCCTCCTGAGTAGCTGGGATTACAGGCACCCACCATCATGCATTGCTAATTTTTTTTTTTCGTAGAGATAGGGTTTTGCTATGTTGGCCAGGCTGGTTTGAACTCTTGACCTCAGGTGATCCACCCAACTTGGCCTCCCAAAGCGCTGGGATTACAGGCGTGAGCCACCACGCCCGGCCTCCATTTAGGTTTCAGGACCAAGACAGTGGAACTGGGACTGTGGCAGCTCCCTGGTCCCTTCTCTGGCTAGCTGTGTGGGAACACTGCCCACCCACCCACACACTATTCCTATCCCAGCCTGAAAGGACAAATGAAAGGCAGACACCACCCTTCAGTGACTGGGTACTCCTTATCTTTCTAAGAGTATTTATCACAAACACAATGATACTTTTTAAAGTCTCCCTTATAAGTCTAGACACAAAGTACTTTTAAGCACTGGTTGTTTTGTTTGTTTGTTTTATTTTTCTTTTAAGGAATTGAAATGTTTGGAACTGAAGGGAGAAATAAATGACTAGAAAATGCAAAGTTTCACAGTTAATATATAATTTGGGGCAGATCATTAGTTTTTTTAGGAATGAGGAATCCCAAAGATGGATCAAGATTGCTGTGAGTGGCAGGAGGCCAGGATGATTTGCACAGACTCTAAACTGTGGAAAATGTGTCTGGATAAAAGAAAGATATGAGTAAATAAAAATACAAAAAAAAAAAAAAAAGAATGCCTGCTTTTCCCGGGTAAAGCACAGTCGTAGATTTAGAAATGTGCAACAATGCCTCTCCGTGTGGTAGGAGTTTATAGCAGTACTGCTCAAAGTGTAGTTACAGGGCTGCTAGGATTGAGATAATGAAAGAAAACTGAGTATTTAGGAACTTGTATAGCAACTTAGCAGAGTAATTTTGTGTCTATTGATTCCAGTAATGAAAGATTTGGGATTGTATTTTGTGTGCCTTTTTTTTTTTCTGGAAACTTTATAAAAATTATTGTTATTTTTAGAGACAGATTCTAACTCTGTTCCCCAGGTGGCCTGATCATAGTTCACTGCAATCTTGTACTCGTGGGCTCAAGCAATCCTCCTGCCTCAGCCTCCTAAAGTGCTGGGATTACAGGCACGAGTTACTGCACCTGGACTAGAAACTAAATTGTATCTTAAAAATTGTTGGTCCACATTGAAAAAAACTTTTTTGTTGTTTGTTTGAGACGGAGTCTCGCTCTGTTGCCCAGGCTGGAGTGCAGTGACACGATCTCGGTTCACTGCAAGCTCCACCCTCCAGGTTCACGCTATTCTCCTGCCTCAGCCGCCCGAGTAGCTGGGACTACAGGTGCCCAGCACTACGCCTGGCTAATTTTTTGTATTTTTATTTTTTTATTTTTTGAGACGGAGTCTCGCTCTGTCGCCCAGGCTGGAGTGCAGTGGCCAGATCGGGGCTCAGTGTAAGCTCCGCCTCCCGGGTTTACGCCATTCTCCTGCCTCAGCCTCCCGAGTAGCTGTGACTACAGGCGCCCGCCACCTCGCCCGGCTAATTTTTTTTTTAATTTTTTAGTAGAGACGGGGTTTCACCGGGTTACTCAGGATGGTCTCGATCTCCTGACCCCGTGATCCGCCCGTCTCGGCCTCCCAAAGTGCTGGGATTACAGGCTTGAGCCACCGCGCCCGGCCATTTTTTGTATTTTTAGTAGAGACAGGGTTTCACTGTGTTAGCCAGGATGGTCTCGATCTCCTGACCTCATGATCCACCTTTCTCGGCCTCCCAGAAGTGCTGGGATTACAGGCATGAGCCACTGTGCCCAGCCAATGAATAGAAATTTTTTTTAAAAAAACAAGCAGCAACTGGTCTTTTACTGCAGATAATTTTAGTTTTTTAGGAACAAGGATCTTGTTGGTCTACATTGCTGCTTAGTACCTGGTGTATTACCTCATCGTTACAGAATAAATAATTGAATTGCAGTTAAAATGTTAGGAATTCATGGGACTCTATGACTTAGACACAGAACTTGATTGTGTTTATTCTGTCAAGTGGAAATTACACCTCTTGTAATATTCCAATGGAAAGAATATATAATAGAAACCTAAAACCTCTTAGTGTATGATTTGATTGATACTGGGAAAGAAATTTTTAAAAAAGAAAAAAAAAGAGGTTCCCCTTTGTAGATAAGAGCAAAATAGGCTGTGAGAAGACATCAGTCTTATTTCTGATGGCCTTTATTTTTTAAATGTTTAACAGTAGAGGTACATTTTTAGCTTTTTTCTGTAATTTGTATTTTTAAAAAGTCTGTCTTAGGGACTCTTAAATATATGCATTAACTGCTAGAAGAATATTTTGTGTTGGAAACTCTACATATGAATATTTGATATTTTGGTTTTAAAAATGGAGAATATTTATCATGTTCCCCAGTGGAACATCATGCCATTATGAGAAACTAAAAAAATGATAATGTCTTGGTTGGAAGAACAGGACAGAAAGGTCACTCCAAACAGTCATACTGTGTACTCTCTGTACATGCTTGAAAAATGGACTAAGTGGTTGTTGTCTTTTGTTTTTACTCAAAAAAATTTTCTTTTTAACTTTTATTATATTCTTGATCTAATTTTGGTTTGGCTGTCCTGTAAAATAGTAGATTTCACTACTGCAACTTGTTTGGGGATGGTATGTGACATCCTGATTGGTAACGTCGGGGGGAAGTGACCCTGGGTCAAATTTGAAGGTTTATAGCCTTGAAGCAATGATACCACATTGAGTTTTCTGGGGTAAGAAAGTGTTTCTTGTAGTTAAACTATTACAGTCTATAGTCATAAAAGCCTTACATAGAAAGGGCAGAAGTATTAATTGACAGGAGAATAGATTGTGTTAAATCTGTTCTTGATGAGCTCACTGGGGAATAAGAGATTCTTTTTCTACATCACCTTGTGTAACACTTTACACTCCCCATATTGTCACTGTTTCCTTAGAGTTCCTTTTTTCTTTATTTTGGACTTTTCATGCTACATGTTAGAAATTTTCCTTAACTAGTGATCTTGATTGGTTATCTGCATTTTTTTTGGTACCATGCCTTGGCCTAGCACTTAGGTATATCTGTCATTTGCAAGTACAGAACACTAGTTCAGCCCCTCCAGAAGTAAATCTCTTACTTTCTGCCAGGTTAGGGAGGGACAGTGATCTTGCTGGAGGAAAGGAATTGGGGCTCCTTGTAAAGACTTTGAATCAGTCCTATGTACAACCCCATCTGGCATCCCAGCGTTCAGAGGAACCTCTAATTTCCAGAGTTCCAACCTAGAATCTCTGCTCTCTGCTTACGGGCATCACTCTCATAGTTCACTCATATGTTCATTCATACATTCACTTTATGGAATATCTAAGAAACCCTAGGCACTTGTAGATGCTGGGGATAAAATGAACTAAGGAGACACATTCTCAGGAGAAGGGTAGAGGTGACCTGACTCTGGTCTTATAGGCCATTATAATGAATAATGGTTTTACTCTGAGTGAAATGGGAGCCAGGGTGAGTAGAGATGCAGTGTAATCTGAGCAGGCAGTGAGGTATTGGCATTTTCTGCTCTGTCCTAAGCCGTGTACCACCTGCCCACTCAGTTTGTATTAAAAACATTTGTTAGCAGGCGCAGTGGCTCACGCATATAATCCCAGCACTTTGGGAGGCTGAGGCGGGCGGATCACGAGGTCAGGAGATAGAGACCATCCTGGCTAACATGGTGAAACCCCGTCTCTACTAAAAAATATAAAAAATTAGCCAGGCGTGGTGGCAGGCCTCAGTAGTCCCGGCTACTTGGAAGGCTGAGGCAGGAGAATGGTGTGAACCTGGGAGGCGGAGCTTGCAGTGAGCCGAGATGGTGCCACTGCACTTCAGCCTGGGCGACAGAGCGAGACTCTGTCTCAAAAAAAAAAAAAAAAAAAAAAAATTTGTTAAAATCTAGTCTGATCCTATTTGCTCTTCTCTTTGTCCTCATGCATTTAAACCTTGTTGATGTTTTCCTTTTAATAGACTGGGAGGAATTGGAGATGCATGCATATGTTTAAGCCATCATTTTAACTTGAAGCCATAGATTTTTACGAAATTTGTTTGTTTATTTATTTATTTATTGAGACAGTCTCCCTCTGTCTCCCAGGTTGGGGTGCAGTGGTGTGGCCACAGTTCACTGTATCCTCTACCTCCTGGACTCAAGTGATCCTCCCACTTCAGACTCCTGAGTAGCTAGAACTACAGGTGTGGGCCACTGCACTCTTTTTGTATTTTTGTAGAGGTGGGGTTTTGCCACGTTGCTTAGGCTGATCTTGAATGCCTGGGCTCAAGTGATTTTCCTGCCTCGGCCTCCCAAAGTACTGGATTACAGGCCACTGCATCCAGCCTACAAAATTTATTTTATTTTTTACATTAAAGTAAAATAGACATTTGTTGTATACTTATGTGAACTTTAGCACATGTGTAGAAGTAATCCCCAAGCTCCCTTGTGTTACCTTATTTTAGTCACATCTCCCCGCCACCTAACCTCTGGTAACCACTGATCTGTTTTCCATGACACAGTCTTGTCTTTTTAAGAATGTCATATAAATGGAATCATACAGTAAGTAGCCTTTTGAGACTGGATTTTCTTCAGCATAATGCCTTTGAGACTTGTCCGTGTTGTTATGTATCTCACTTGTTTATTCTTTTTTATTTCTGAGTAGTGTCTATTATATGGATGTACTACATTCATTCACCTGTTGAAGTACATTTAGGTGGTTTCTGGTTTCTGGTGATCATGAATAGAGCTGCTATAAACATTAGTGTACAGATTTTAAAGGGAACATTAAAAAACTTTGAACCAGTCCTATGTACAACCTTATAGGATAAATTTCTCTAGGGTAAATACCTAGGAGTGGGATTGCTAGGTTATATGGTAAGTGAATGTTTAGCTTAACAAGAGATTCAGAGTGTTCCAAGTGACCATACCATTTTGCATTCTCACCAACAATGTATCAGAGTTCCAGTTGTTCCACATCCTCATCAATACTTGCTATCATTAGTTTTTAAAACTTCACTTATTTGATTTGACTTGCATTTCTCTAATGGCTAATGATGCTGAATATCTGTCTTCATGTACATATTTGTAATCCATATGTTTTCTTTGTTGGAGTGCTTGAAGTCTTTTGCCCATTTTTAAATTGAGTTCTTTGTTTTCTTACTGTTGAGTTTTGAAATTTTTTTTTCTATATTCTGGATATATTTATATATATTCTGGATATATCCTGTGTTGGATATGTGATTTGCACATATTTTCTACCAGTCTGTACTTTTGTCTCTTTATTTTCTTAACAGTATCTTTTGCAGAACAAGTGTTTTTAACTTTGATGAAGTCCAATTTATCAATTTTTTGTTATATGAATTATACTTTTGGTGAACTCTTTGCCTAACACCAAGTCACAAGGATTTTCTCTTGCGTTTTCTTCTAAACATTTTATAGTTTTACATTTTACATTTAGATCTTGATCCATTTTGAGTTAATTTTTGTAAGTTGTAAAGTTTGAGTTGAGGTTGAATTTTTTTTTTTTTTTTTTTTTTTTTTTTTGAGATGGAGCCTTGCTCTGTTGCCCAGGCTGGAGTGCAGTGGTTGGATCTTGGCTCATTGCAACCTGCGCCTCCCGGGGTCAAGCAGTTCTCCTGCCTCAGCCTCATGAGTAGCTGGGACTACAGGTGCTGCTGCCACGCCGGCTATTTTTTTTTTTTTTTTTTTTTTTTTTTTTTTTTTTAGTAGAGATGGGGTTTCACTGTGTTGCCCAAGCTGGTTGCGAACACCTGAGCTCAGGCAGTCTGCCCGCCTTGGCCTCCCAAAGTGCTGGGATTACAGGCGTGAGCCACCATGCCTGGCCTGATTTTTTTCTTTTTTTTTTTTATATGGATGTCCACTTGTTACACCATTTGTTGAAAAAACTATCTTTTCTCCATGGAATTGCCTCTGTACTTTTGTTGAAAATCAACTAGTCATATTTGTGAGTCTATCTCTGGACTCTCTATTCTGTTCCATTGATCTATGTGTCAGTTTTTATGCCAATAGCATACTATTTTGATTACTGTAGCTTTATAGTAAGTCTTGAAATTGGGTAGTGTGCCTCTAACTTTATTCTTTTTTTTCCTCTCTGACTTTATTCTGTTTCAACATTGTTTTGGCTATTTTAGTGTTTTTGCCTAATATAAATTTTAGAATATACAAAAAATCCTGTTGGGATTTTGTTATAGAAATATGGGATGGCAGTTCTTTTAGCGTACTGTAAATGTTGAGCCACTTATTTCTGGCTTTCATGGTACTGATGAGAAATCCACAGTCATTTAAATTTTTGTTCTGTATATGTGAAGTTTCTGGTTTCAAACTTTTTTTTTGCTTTTAGTTTTCCGCATTTTAATTATGATATCTGGGTGTGTAATGCTTTGGGTTCATTTAGTAAAGGTTTTCTGAGCCTCTTGAATATATAGGTTTCACTGAACTTGGGCAGCTTTTAGCACTGTTACTTCCCTCAAGTAATTTTTTTTTCTGCTCTGAACTCTTTCTTTTCATCTTTGGAGACCTCTGATTACATAAATATTAGACCTTTGGTATGTCCCTGGGGCTTTGTTCTTTTTTTTTCCTCCAATCTTTTTTCTTTCTGTTGTGCAGATAATTTCTATTGATCTGTCTTCAAGTTTATTCATTTTCTTCTATCTCCCTTCTGCTATTGAGCCCATCTAGTAAGTTTTAAATTTTGATCAGTACATTTTTCAATTCTAAAATTTTCTTTTTTACGTCTTTCATGAATTTCTTTTCTTTCTTTCTATTTATTTATTTATTTATTTATTTATTTATTTTTGAGACGGAGTCTCGCTATCACCCAGCTGGGACTACAGGCGCCCGCCACCTCGCCCGGCTAGTTTTTTGTTTTTTGTTTTGTTGTTGTTGTTTGTTTGTTTTTGAGACGGAATCTCGCTCTGTCGCCCAGGCTGGAGTGCAGTGGCCAGATCTCAGCTCACCGCAAGCTCCGCCTCCCAGGTTCACGCCATTCTCCTGCCTCAGCCTCCGGAGTAGCTGGGACTACAGGCGCCCGCCACGTCGCCCGGCTAGTTTTTTGTATTTTTTAGTAGAGACGGGGTTTCACCGTGTTAGCCAGGATGGTCTCGATCTCCTGACCTCGTGATCCACCCCTCTCGGCCTCCCAAAGTGCTGGGATTACAGGCTTGAGCCACCGCGCCCGGCCTTCTTTCTTTTTAAAATGGGATATATTTAAGGCATTCTTCATGATGTCTTGATATACTGACCTTGATATACACATATGTAGTTAAATGATTACTGCAGTTACCTTTGCTGAGACTTTGTCTTTCCATTTGTTGCAAGTGTATTCACTCCTCTTGGAGTATTTTCCTAACAGCTGCTTTAGACTGTTTGTCAGATATCTGTGTCATCTTGGCATTGGCATTTCTTGATTATCTTTTCCAGTATGAGTTAGATTTTTCAGGTTCTTCATATACCTTGTAGTTTTGGATTGTATTCAGAAATTTTGAATATTATGTTAAAAGACCCTGGGGGTTTTATAAATCCTATGAGGAATTTTGTTGTTTTTCTTCTGGCAGGTATTTATTGCAGTTGGGTTCAGGCTACAAATTAAGTCTTCTGTGGACTGCAGTTTCAATGTCAGATTTGTTTTCAAAATCTTGGCAGTACTATTTGGATCTGCCCTGTGTGTGTGCAACCTAGTAGTTAGTCTGGGACCTGGGCAGTGGTCTGTCCTTTAGTTGTGTTCTTAATATCTTTGGTATAATGTTTAGGATTACATCCATACAAGTGCAGCTTTGGGGTGAGCCTAAGAGTTCATACACAACTTTCTGTGGTATCTTTTCCAAGCTCCTCCGTTTCTGAGACGGCCCTGGTACTTTTTGATTCTCTGAACCTCCCCTTGTGGTTCCTGGCCAAAAAGCTGGGGCTTTTCTTACCCCATTCGGCTGGGTGCGTCTGGGGTTAGGCTGTGGAAACACACAGAGAAAAAAGCCATAGGGTTGACCACACCCTCTTGGATCACCGCTCGTCTGATTGGAGAGGAAGTTTCACCTTCCTCAGGATTTTAGGTACCTGTTGAGACGCACTGATACCACTAATTAACTGCTGCTGCCACTGCTGCAGGATTGTGTGGGTACAAAAGTATGGAGACAAGGGAAAAAAGAAAAATGGGAGATCTCTCCCATTTCCTCTGAGTGTTAGGAGTTCGCGTTCTCATTCTTTGAGCCAAAACAGTAGAGCTGCTTCTGGCGCTTCCTTTGTGCCCTAGTTCCCAGTTCTGGTTTTCAGGATGTCTTGAGTCTAAGCCAGGGGATTTCAGAAGATTAAAATGGGAAACTCACCACCAGTTCCATGGTACCTGAATTCTTATCTACTTCCTGCAGTCCACCTGCTGCAATATACTTTTTAAGAGTCCACAATAGCTGCTCCATGGATTCTGTCCACGTGTTATATTTGTATTTGGTGGAAGAGACAGGGTGGAGTGTGCTTACTCTATCATGGTCTGAACTGGAATTCACTTTTCTAAAAATTTATTTTTAGTTTTTAAAAGCATTTTTTCTTATTTTAAAAACATACCTTGTAGAAAACTTAGAAAATAAAAGTAGAGATAAACAAAGCTAAAATCTTCTGTGAACTCATGAGTTACTACTATTTTGATGTTGGCATATAGTCCTCTGTTATTTCATATATGTGTTTTTTTCAATTTTAATAAAAATTAATTAGATAATAAAATCATATTAATTATTTTAACCAGTAGTTTTGAGACTCAAATACCCATACTATTGACTTGATCTAATGCTGTTTTTACTAAATCTTCTTTTCCTCAATAGGTAGAAAATCTTTATCCTCAAATTGGCTGGGTAGAAATTGATCCTGATGTTCTTTGGATTCAATTTGTTGCCGTAATAAAAGAAGCAGTCAAAGGTAATTGAATTTATAAAAATAACAATAATCTTTATTTTTTTTTGTAGTAAGAGTTTTCCTCAGGCTTCTGTAGTTGTGGTGTTCCTAATTTATATATGTATGTGTGTGTATATATATATATGTAGTATTTTATGGGGATTAGTTTCCCAGTATTTTTCAAGGGAAATTTGTAATTCACAGTGAGCTCCTTTGTCAGGGAAAAGTAACATCTGCTGTGTCCTCTGGTTTGTCTCTTTTCAGCTGTAATGTAAATGCTCACCATTTCCTCATTCCAGGTTATAGCTAGTGCTGTTCTGATTTCCTGTTAGGCACAAAATACTACAGGATTATAAACAAAAGTTACAGTGTATAGTTTCTACTCTCATGAGTTTACAACTGAGTTATTTTTTTTTTTTTTTTTTTTTTTTTTTTTTTTTTTTTTTTTTTTTTTGAGACGGAGTCTCGCTCTGTCGCCCAGGCTGGAGTGCAGTGGCCGGATCTCAGCTCACTGCAAGCTCCGCCTCCCGGGTTCACGCCATTCTCCTGCCTCAGCCTCCCGAGTAGCTGGGACTACAGGCGCCCGCCAGGTCGCCCGGCTAGTTTTTTGTATTTTTAGTAGAGACGGGGTTTCACCATGTTAGCCAGGATGGTCTCGATCTCCTGACCTCGTGATCCGCCCGTCTCGGCCTCCCAAAGTGCTGGGATTACAGGCTTGAGCCACCGCGCCCGGCAACTGAGTTATTTTTATTGTAAAATAAGTTTTTGGATTTTTCTGGTCACTTGACATAAAGTGCTCTCCTGGCCAAAGCTATCGTCTAAATCTTAGTTCTTTAAGAATGTTAGAAACAGGCCGGGCGCGGTGGCTCAAGCCTGTAATCCCAGCACTTTGGGAGGCCGAGACGGGCGGATCACGAAGTCAGGAGATCGAGACCATCCTGGCTAATATGGTGAAACCCCGTCTCTACTAAAAAATACAAAAAACTAGCCGGGCGACGAGGCGGGCGCCTGTAGTCCCAGCTACTCGGGAGGCTGAGACAGGAGAATGGCTTGAACCCGGGAGGCGGAGCTTGCAGTGAGCTGAGAGCCGGCCACTGCACTCCAGCCTGGGCGGCAGAGCAAGACTCTGTCTCAAAAAAAAAAAAAAAGAATGTTAGAAACATTCTTAAACATTGAAAACATCTCAAAACATTGAAATGGCAACCTTGCTTGAGAACATGGCAAAGATTACTTGCAAATGTAAATTCTAAAAGATCTTTTACTTCATTTTTCTGGCTGAATTGCTTCTTCTCATCTTTTTGGTTTGAAATATTTCAAAGTCTATACAAAAGTTGCAAGAATAGTACCGTAAACTCTTGTATATCTTTCTTGTAGATTCAAACATTATTTGGTAATGTTTACCATTTTCTGCAAACTTTTTTCTTTCTGAACCATAGGAAAGGAGTATTTTCTCCTATAACCGCAATGCAATTATCACACTCAGGAAGTATAACATTAACACAGTATTGTTTTCTAATACTCTGTCTTCAATATTCTTTCTTGTCTTAGTGAAAACAAAAAACAAAAAAACTTATTTTTTCAATCTAGAACCCAGCCAAAGAGGAGGCACTGCATTTAGCTGTCAGTCGGCTTAGGCTCCTTTCATCTAGAGCACATTCTTATGACAGTTTTCAAAAGTACAAGCCAGTTTAGTAGCGTGTCTCTCGTTTTGAGGTTGTCTGATTGTTTCCTCCCAGTTAGATTCAGGTTGAATAACTTTAGAATACTATATGGGGGTTGATGTGTTTTCCTCAGTGCTCAAATTGAAGTTGTCCCAGATTTTCCCAGTGGGATAAATAGATTTTTAAAGAATATCACAAAAAATACTCGAGTTGCTATATTTTAAGAAATTTGGACCAAAAAGTCAATATTTTTATTTGCATCCTGGCATCAGTTTTGTTGAAAATAAGGTCTCAGCTTCAGTAATTATACTATTTTCCTTGAGAATTTTCCTTTATTGTCATTAACCAGCTTCTATTGTGATTGACCATTGCTTACATTAAGATCCAATTTTATTATTACCAAGAAAAAATAAATCTGACATACTTTGCATAGTATTTGTTTTTTTCCCAACACCTTAAACAAAAAAAAGCTAGTTTATTATTAAGAAACAACCTTTAAGGCCAGGCACAGTGGCTCACACCTGTAATCCCAGCACTTTGAGAGGCCAAGGTAGGTGGATCTCCCAGGGTCAGGAATTTGAGACCAGGCTGGCCAACATGGTGAAACCCCATCTCTACTAAAAATACAAAAAATTAGCCAGGCATGGTGGTGCACGCCTGTAATCCCAGCTACTTGGGAGGCTGAGGCATGAGAATTGCTTGAACCCAGGAGGCAGAGGTTGCAGTGAGCCAAGATTGCGCCACTGCACTCCATTCTGGGCAACAGAGTGACACTTTGTCTCAAAACAAAAAACAGCAAAACAAAAAACAAGAAACAACCTTTGTTTTCTTCAAGTAAAAAAAAAATTCTGCAGAATCATCTTAGTAATGCTTTATTTATTAATTCCAGTTGTTTTGTTAGAATGCTAAACCCAGGTATTTTTCTTAAAGATTACATTGGATTTTTTTCCATATTATAATATTGTAAAGAAAAATATCACTGGCTTTAAAACATGTATTTTATCCATCTTTACTTTTAGCTGCAGGAATACAGATGAATCAAATTGTTGGTCTTGGCATTTCAACACAGAGAGGAACTTTTATTACGTGGAACAAGTAAGTACATTTCGTGATAAGCACCCTACTGCTGGGTTCATGCCACAGTGAGTACACTGTTATGAAATCTCTGGGGAGTTTTAACTTTGTGAATTGAGAATAGTTTTGTTTGGTTAAGAGGGATGAAATAGGCCTGCTTTCTGGCTTATATGCTCGCTGCATGTCATTTGAGCTTGACTTATATAAAATAATAACCACAAAAAGATTTACTGTCATTAAAATTATCCATTTCTTTCTTTCAGGTAAGTTAGCTTTCAAACAAGCCTAGGTTGAAGATCTAAAACATTAACTTATACCTAAAGAGTCAGAGGAAGCTCACAAATTTCAGAAATACAGTACTGTGCTTATGGTTTATATTTTCAGTCTACTCTAAATTTAATATTTGTCTATGGCATATGAGACATATATACACTAAACACTGTTATAATATCATAATAGCTACTATATAGTAAACACCTGTGACAGTCCCAAGTTCCATTATCCTTACAACAAACTTACAGTTTAGGCATCATACCTGTTTTTACAGAGAAATAAGTTGTTCAAGGTTGCTCAGTGAGCAAATAGAGCCAAGATTTTAAATTGTCTTTTTGACTCAGAAGCATGTGTTCTTTACACTATCCCCATATTGCCTTCGACATGTTTCTTTCTTTTTATTTTTTCCTAAGACAGGGTCTTATTCTGTCCCCCAGGCTGGAGTGTAGTGGCATGATTACAGCTCACTACAGCCTCAACTTCCCAGGCTCAGGTGATCCTCTTTCCTTAGCCTCCCAAGTAGCTGGGACTACAAGTGCACTCCACTATGCCTGGCTAATTTTTTTGTTTTTTTGTAGAGACGGGGTTTCACCATATTGCCAAGCTGGTCTCCAATTCCTGGGGTCAAGCAATTCTCCCACCTCAGCCACCTCCCCCAGCTAGCATGTATTTCTCTGTTTCTTGGTTTAAACACACACCCACATTCCCTCCTCCTAAACACCCCCACCACATACCCACACACACCACTGTAAAATGTGTCTTTGTTAAAGCATTAGGCTCCAAAGGACATCTTGAGTTTGGGCAGTGGGAAAGAAAAGTGAGCAGAGGGAGAAAAGATGAATCTGAAAAATATAATCAGGGTGAATTCACAAGGACTTGGCTTCTAATTCAGTATTAGGCAAGAAGAAGAAATTTGAATTTACCAATACTGCTGGCCCTGATGTTTGGGCCGTTTGATAGAAATCATAGAGAATATAAGGAGGAATGGGTTGGGTAGTAGAGTAGGTAGAAGGAGAAATGATAAAATATTTGGTTTTGGACATGTAAATGTGGAGATATCTCAGAGGTGACTAGAACATTGGTTTAATTTGGACTCTCAAGAGGCATAGCATATCTCCATCAGATAGTTTCTTTTTATTTTCATTTTTGGGGGACGAGGTCTTCACTTTGCTACCCAGGCTGGAGTACAGTGGCATGATCATAGCTCACTGCAGCTTCAAACTTCTGGGATCGAGGGATCCTCCCATGTCAGCCTCCCAAGTAGCTAGGACTATAGGTGTGTACCACACTATGGCTGGCTAATTTTTAAAATTTTTATAGAAATGGAGTCTCACCACGTTGCCTAGGCTGCTCTTGAACTCTGAGCCTCAAGTGATCTGCCTGCCTTGGTGTCCCAAAGCGCTGGGATTACAGGCGTGACCCACCATGCTCGGCCCAGTACTGTTTTTTTTCATGGCATAATGCATCTCAGATTGATGCCTACATCTACAGTTCTTCTGTGCCTACTCCACCCCCCAGCACTGTCCTTGGTTATGGCAAATCTTAAATAGTAGTATATTGTCAGATGAAGGGATAAATGAATTCAACTTACCTGTACACATAAGGTATCTAATCTTAGTGACACTGTTGACATTTTGAGCTAAATAATTCATTGTGGTGGGGACTGTCCTGTGGTGTTGCAGATGTTTAGCAGCATCCCTGGCCTCTACCCACTAGATGTCAGTAGCACCCCAGCCCACCTCACCACCATTTGTACCAACCACAAATGTCTCAAAACATTGCTAAATGTCCCCTGGGGACACCCCCAGTTTGGAACCATTGGTGTAGATGAAGTCTCAAAAAATAATGTGTTCTCTGGTAGAGATTATGTGAAGAAAAGAAAAGCAAGCTAAGGATTTGGACTGTGGGTTCCCCCCACCAAATTTAAAGTGAGTCAGGGAAGAAAAAGCCAGCAAAGCAGGACCGACGCTAATCTGGGAAGTGGATGGATGAAAGTGGAGGGAAGAGTGTTCTCAGGGAAAGAACTGATTGGATGTGTCACATTTACTTGGCCATTGGCCCCAGTGATTGCTTTCATCAGGACCTGGCTACCATATCACTCATAACAGGAAGGTCAGAATATTAGGAAGCAAAGTTTTTGTCTGATGCTAGGACAATACATCACTGTTAGAAGGTATAGAAAAGTTAGATTTCAAGACAGTTCACTTTCCTTACTGGTGGTGTTGTTGTTGTAGAAGGATACGTCTTCTGCCTAAAACAATTCACTGTGAGTTTTTTTCTTATCTTGGCTGTCCTTTTTCCTTTTTTGAAATGTTTGTATTCTTTCATGAGTTTTGGTAACATTCTTTGCTTGTGGAAACTGCAATAGTGGATATTTTTTGAAAAATAACTGAAAGGCTTTGTGCTTCTTTTACATTAAAATAATGGAGCCTATTCTGCTCATTGGGCCCCAGGGAGCCAATGTGGTGTATGATGCTGACAGATTCCACAAGAGCCCTAGCAAACAGCGGGGACACAACACAGATGGGCACAACGCAGGGCCAGCCAGAAGCACTTCTTGTTCATTTGTGAGAGAAAAGGGGAGACAGACTAGACGCTGTGGAAAAACCTATTGTTCGTTCCAATCCTGGCCAGCAGCTCCTCCTCCCAGCTTGTTGTTTTTTTCCTCCTGCATCTATGGTGTATTTCTGTCGTCATGGCCGTAGAAACATTATTTTCCTCACAGTTGCTGTCAGGAGGTCTAAAACTTTGAACTTTGTTTCTGTTTTTCTCCTTGTCTCTCCCCCATCCCCGCTTTAGGGACCAGGAAACTTACTAAATTTTTTCAGTCTTTGAACTTTCTTCATGTTCTTCAGGTTAAGCTTTTTTTCCAATATATTCCAAAAGTGGTGTGTTTAGCCTGCTTTCTAAAATAACTCTAACTGATATCGCTTCCATTTTGGTTCTTTTAAATTCCTTTTGTTCTAAAAAAAAAATCGCGAGCTGTTTTGTTTCTTTAGTCACTGTGTCTGTTGAGGGAGATTTCTGCCAGCTAACTTCAGATCAGGGTGTGTGCCAATTAGCAACAAAAACTGTGAGTCACGGGAACCGGGATTCACTCTTAACTGTTTGAGGGCTCACAGGGAGTAATGCACCGTGCTGGGGGCTGCACTGCATATACAGATGAATAAGAATACCAGCCCTAATTTACAATCTCATTATGTAGGTACACAAATTACTCTATATTCCCATTGTATAAAATAGATTTTTTTTTTTTTTTTTTTTTTTTTTTTTTTAGGCGGAGTCTCGCTCTGTCGCCCAGACTGGAGTGCAGTGGCACAATCTCGGCTCACTGCAAGCTCTGCCTCCCGGGTTCACGCCATTCTCCTGCCTCAGCCTCCCGAGTAGCTGGGACTACAGGCGCCCGCCACCTCGCCCGGCTAGTTTTTTGTATTTTTAGTAGAGACGGGGTTTCACCATGTTAGCCAGGATGGTCTCGATCTCCTGACCTCGTGATCCACCCGTCTCGGCCTCCCAAAGTGCTGGGATTACAGGCTTGAGCCACCGCACCCGGCCATAAAATAGATTTTTATTGTAGTATTTGATGCTTACATTAATGAGTCATACCAACTACTTATGACATAAAATATATTAAGAGCCACAGAATGGTGTAAAGTGTTAGAAGGGTTTAAGACAATTAATTTACAATATTGCCATTTACACTTTTCCTTCATTTTTCCTTGTATTGTTGATAGAGATAAACCCAAGTCAATGCTGAGTGAATATTAGAATATATGCTATTACTTGAAAATCAGTATTCTAGATTGTCTGGTTCCATGTTATAAATTAATGAGGCCACTTTCATCTTGTGATTTTCTCTCTCCCCCTCATTGTTCTTCAGTCACACTAGCCTTTCAGTTCTTCTAAGACATGCTTCATCTTGCTCTAGGACCTTTGAACATATAGCACATTTTGTTGGGAATGTTCATTCTTCTGATTCCTTCTCATCCTTCAGAGCTAAGATCCATTGTCATTTCTCAAGCCTTCCCTGACCACCACACAGGGGCCATCTGTTGAATACTCTCATGGCACCTCTATCCTTTATAGGACATATTCCGGCTGTAAGTGAGCAACTGAGTATTTGATTATTTGTTTAAATTCCCTGCTAGAAAATACAGTCATAAGAGCAAAAGTGCTATGTGTGTCTGTTCATAGCTGTGTACCCGACTCCTGGTACAAATTGCCTTATAAATATTTGCTGAAACCAGTGATTGAACATTAGATTTAAGTGTGTAAGTATGTGTTATTGTAGAATGGGTCTGAAGAATTATATATCAGTAGATTTTATCTTTATCAAACACAATCTGATCTTTGACAAAGGTGCTAAAACCAGCCAGTGGAAAAAGAATAGTTTTTTCAACAAATGGTGCTGGGAAAACTGAACATTCACATGCATAAGAATTAAATTGGACCCTTACCTAATACTATTTACAAAAATGAACCCCAAAATGCATCAAAGACCTAAATGTAAAAGCTTTAACTCTAAACTAAAAACTCTTAGAAGAAAAAAGGAGAAAATCATCATCATGACTTTGGATTTGGCAGTGATTCCTTAAATGACATCGAAAGCACAGTTAACGAAACAAAAAATAGATAAATTGGACTTTATATATCAAAGGACATTTATTTTTTCATTTGTTTATGATGATTAATTTTTCAGTTTTCTTAACTATTAGAACTCTCCAAAGTAGAAAAATTACCCTAAATTTAATTATAAATAATAAGTAAGCTATGTTAAAATTAATTTGATGTAATGTGCAATTTGTATTTTAAAAATATGTCTGAAAAACTTTAGTCATTGATACCTAGTGTGCAGTTAGACTTCAGAAAACCACCTGCAGCATGTAACATGGAAGGTGTCTTGGTAGGTTTGGTTTGTAATTTCATCCAAGATGGAGGACTAAAACAATAGGAAATCACTCCTCTGATTTGTACTCTTTTTTTTTTTTTTTTTTTTTTTTTTTTTTTTTTTTTGAGATGGAGTCTTGCTCTGTCACCCAGGCTGGAGTGCTGTGGCCAGATCTCAGCTCACTGCAAGCTCTGCCTCCCGGGTTCCCGCCATTCTCCTGCCTCAGCCTCCCGGGTAGCTGGGACTACAGGCGCCCGCCACCTCGCCCGGCTAGTTTTTTGTAGTTTTTAGTAGAGACGGGGTTTCACCGTGTTAGCCAGGATGGTCTCGATCTCCTGACCTCGTGATCCGCCCGTCTCGGCCTCCCAAAGTGCTGGGATTACAGGCTTGAGCCACCGCGCCCGGCCCTGATTTGTACTCTTGATAATGGTGACCATTTGGATTTCTAAAGGGAAGAGAAGTAACATGCTCATGATCTAGGTAAATGTTGCAATTTCCATTAATAAAGGTAAAAAACAGGACCCTATCAACAGAGTGAAAAGACAACTCATGGAATGGGAGAAAATATTTGCAAACTGTAACCTCGAAGCATGTAACATATTAATCCCTAATCCCTAGTAAGGGATTAATATCTAGAATATGTAAATAATTCCTACAATTCAACAACAAGAAAACAACAACTCAGTTAATAAATGGACAAAGGACTTGAGTAATATACAGATGGTCAGTAAGCACACACAAAGATGCTCAATGTCATTAGTAATTAGGGAATTGCAAATTAAAACCATAATGAGATGCCACTTCACACCCACTAGAATGGTGATAATTTCTAAAAAAGGAAGATAAGTGCTGGTGAGGATTTGGAAAAATTGGAACCTTCATACATTGTTGGTAGAAATGTAAAATTGTGCAATGACTGTGGAAAACAGTTTGCCAGTTCCTCAAAAAGTTAAACATAGAATTACTATATGACCCAGCAGTTCCACTCCTAGGTATATACCTAAAAAAAATTGAAAACAAAGACTCAAACAGATACTTCACACCAATATTAAAGCAGCAGTAATCACAATAGCCAAAGGGTAGAAACAACCCAAGTGTGTACCAACAGATGAAGTGATAAACAATATGTAGTATATAGATACAGTGAAATATTGTTCAGCCATAAAATGGAATAAAGTTCTGATACATGCTACAACATGGACCAATCTAGAAAACATTGCACTAAGTGAAGTAAGCCAAATATAAAAGAACAAATATTGTATAATTCTACTTATGTATGATCTACCTGGAATAGGCAAATGTAGAGAGACTGAAAATAGAATAGGGGCTATAAGGGATGGGGTGAGGAAGGAATGGGGAGTGATTTCCTAATTGTTACAGAGCTTCTCTTTGGGGTGATGAGAGTTTTAGAAACAGTGGTGATGGTTGCACAACGTTGTGAATGTACTTACTGCCACTAAATTGTACACATAAAATAGGTAAAATGGTAAATCTCATATTATGTATATTTTGCCACAATTTTTTTTTTTAAGTTAAGTATTAGAGAGTGCAATGGCAAGCTGTTAGTTAAAGTAATAGACCATGGGATCTGGGAAAGTAACCAAAGTTAGAAGTGGTTGGTCGGAAGAAAAGGGAATGTTTGAGGGATTAAAGGTTGCAGTGAGTTGGAAGGCCAGGTGTTTAAGGAGTAAGATTGAGAAAACTGAAAACTTTTATTCCTATGTGCTGACTAATATTGGAACATTAGACTTTCAGTGGTAGAACATGTAAAGGTAAGGATATAACCATGGGTGTGGAATGCTTAAGTAGAGTAGAGAATGAGTCTTAGTAATTGAACATGGTTCAAGTCACACAGGGGGAGGCCTGGAGTTGGGGTAGAAAGCAAGCTTGACTTGGATGTTGATTAGTAGATGCCAGTGGTTGATTTGCAGGAGCCTCAAAGGAAAAATGATTATTTTTTTTACTTCTGTATTTCTTAGCTCTGTGCTTTTATTGTAGTATTGACCCAAGTTTTGTTGAATTTCTATTTATTGGAGAGATTTTGGTAAGCATGTTAGGTTGCCAATGGCTAAGCCAATCCTAAAGTTAACCGGTGTAGAACTAGGCTCAGGCAATATTTCAGCTCTTCCACAGGTCAGAGGTTTTTACTGGATTATGTGTATCAGGATAAGTGCAATAAAGGGGAATAGCATTGGCTTTTTAAAAATTTGCCTTTAAAGTGTCTTTAAAGAGCAGGTCTTCAAAGGCCTTTTCCTTAGTTTTGGTTTTGGAAGTATATACATTTCAGACTATATGTCACATAATTGTTGTGCAGTGTTGGTTGAACTTATAAAATCCAGAAAAAATCATTCAGAAAGGCACATCTAACTAAATTATACTTTGCAATTACAGTATGGCCTCTAATTTTGTTTTCTCTTATGGCACACCTTTAACATAGTCTCTGATTTATGCTGGGTCTCAAAATACTGTTTTATTCTTTCTAGGAAAACAGGAAATCATTTTCACAACTTTATAAGTTGGCAAGACTTAAGAGCTGTTGAACTTGTAAAATCTTGGAATAATTCTCTTCTAATGAAGGTAATCTATTTCTTCTGTGATTTGGATATTATTTTGTTTTTCTGTAAATGTCCCTTAATTGTAGACTTAATTGTATTATTTCCTACCTATTTTGTTTTAGGACATTAAGAAGACATATGCACACACTCCCCATTCCAGTGAAGTTTAATAATAGTCAATCAAAGGTGTATGTAGTAGACTTGTACCTCAGGAAGTTCTAAGGAGGTTTGTTGTGGACCAGAGTTTCACATGTTAGTGAGAATTTGTGTTTCTCTTCTTGAGAAATGGAAAAGATACAGACTAGATGAATGAAGTGCCCAAATTTCATCTTTTATAAAAGCTCAGGATGGATATTGAGATATTATAGATAACTAGCAGACTATTACAAGCTCTTATCATTACAGGTGTGATGGCTCACGCCTGTAATCTCAACACTTTGGAAGGCTGAGGCAGGGGGATTGCTTGAGGCCAGAAGTTCAAGACCAGCTTGGGCAATATGCTAAGACCTCATCTCTACAAATAATGCAAAATTAGCTGAACATGGTGGTATGGACCTGTAGTCCCTGCTACTTGGTAGGCTGCAGTGAGAGGATTGTTTGAGCCCAGGAGTTCGAGGCTGCAGTGATTGCCACTGCACTCCAGGGTACTCTGTCTGGGTGACACAGTGAGATCCTGGCTCAAAGTCAATAACACCAAATTATGCCTGATACATAGTAGGCATTAGTAAATGACAATGATGATGGTGACAGTGACAATAGCAACATCATGAAATCATCTGTTCTTCAGTTATTTGTCTCAAATTTGCCCTCACTCCTGAATGTGAGATTACCGAATCAAAGGGTAAACACAGTTTTCCAGCTCCCTAAATGGTGTCAGACCTACAGTATTTTATGTCATAATCAATATTCCATATTAATTATTTTATTTTATTTTTATTTTTATTTTTAGATGGAGTCTTGCTCTGTCACCCAGGCTGGAGTGCAGTGGCGTGATCTCGGCTCACTGCAACCTCTGCCTCCTGGGTTCACGTGATTCTCCTGCCTCAGCCTCCCAAGTAGCTGGGACTACAGGCATGTGCCACCATGCCCAGCTACTTTTTGTATTGTTAATAGAGACGGGGTTTCACTGTATTAGTCAGGATGGTCTCGATCTTCTGACCTGATGATCCACCCGCCTTGGACTCCCAAAGTGCTGGGATTACAGGCGTGAGCCACCACGCTTGTCCCATATTAATTATTTTAGTACTTCTAATGCCTCACAGTTAAGTACCTTCTCTGCTAGTGTACTGGTACCAGATGGAGCCCCAGAGGAGTGTCTAGAGCATCAGTTTTACTTGACAAGTATTTGATAATATTAATTTAATGTGAAAACAAATATGAATATATTATAGAATGTAACAGCAATGCATGAGTGAAACAATTTTGCCAGAATCTCACCTGAATTGATTATCCTTTTTGATAGTTTAATATAGAAAAATGTACCTTCCTGCAGTAACTTGTGAGAGAGATGCTGTTAACAAGAAGGACACAGTAATTAAGGGAGTTAAAAGTGGTTATAAGGAAATGTCATGAACCCTCAATTGTATAATTTTAAATTATGCAATTTATAATCTATAATTTTATATCTTAATATATAATTTTAGTTTTTTTTTTTTTTTTTTTTGAGACTGAGTCTCGCTCTGTCGCCCGGGCTGGAGTACGGTGGCCGATCTCAGCTCACTGCAAGTTCCGCCTCCTGGGTTTACGCCATTCTCCTGCCTCAGCCTCCCGAGTAGCTGGGACTACAGGCGCCCACCACTTCGCCCGGCTAGTTTTTTGTATTTTTTAGTAGAGACAGGGTTTCACCGTGTTAACCAGGATGGTCTCGATCTCCTGACCTCGTGATCTGCCCGTCTCGGCCTCCCAAAGTGCTGGGATTACAGGCTTGAGCCACCGCGCCCGGCCTAATTTTAGTTTTAATAGTTCATCAGACATTCTTTAAGTTAGTCATTGAGGTGTTTAACACTTATTACTTTGAAAAAATATTGCGATTTGAAAAGAAAAATTGTGATTTTAAAACATTTACTTCCATAATATGTCTCATATTTCAGATCTTTTTTGTTTGTTTGTTTTGAGACAGAGTCTCCCTCTGTCACACAGGCTGGCGTGCAGTGGTGCAATCTCAGCCCACTGCAACCTCCACCTCCCAAATTTAAGCAATTCTCCTTCCTCAACCTCCCGGGTAGCTGAGATTAGAGGCGCACGCCACCATGCCTGGCTAATTTTTGTGTTTTTAGTAGAGACAGGATTTCATCATATTGGTCAGGCTGGTGTTGAACTCCTGACCTCACGTGATCCGCCCGCCTCAGCCCCCTAAAGTGCTGTAATTACAGGTCTGAACCACCATGCCTAGCCTCAGATTTCAAATCATAATGCAGAACTGTGACCTCAAGCAGAAAACTGAGCATTTAAAGCACTTTTGTCTACTTGATATTGAACATGCGCAGATGAAAGTTTTGGTTCTCTTAGCAAAAAAATTTACACAAACACAGGCTTTCACAGTTTAGCACACATAATTCTAGAGCCTGTCCCGGCAGTGAAGGAGCCCCACTTTGCAGTCATCCCTTTCCAGTTGCTAATGGTTTGACTGTGGCCCTTGGAAATGTTTAGTGTTTTTGCCAGAACGGGCAGCAATGTCATTAGTTTGGCCAAGGCTAGTCCGAAGCAAAATGGTGAAGTAATTGAGGTGTGTTTGCAATCTCTTGCCACTGTTGCTTTCCTCCAGTCTCCCCAGATGCCCGGTCTTCCTCTTACTGTTTTTCTTATTCTTGCCTAATGATTGCTAAGGCTTTCTTCTCTTTGCTGTTAGTATAAAAGCCCAACTCCTTACCAAGGTTTGGCTCTTTCTGCAGTTCTGACCACTTCCTAGACCTCTTTCTTCCTGAAGTTGCTAAAGATTAGCAACTCCATCTTTGCCAGCCTTTTTCGTTCTTATAGCACTCAAGCCCTTTCTTACCTTAAGGCCATTGTACATACATGGGGTCTCTCTGCCATCATGGCTGGATCTTTCTCATCCTTCAGGGTCCAGCTCATGTGGCACATCTGGGAGCCCTTCCCTGCCACCCTACTTAAAGGAACCCCCTTGCCCTCAATCTCTTATGTTGCCCTTTGTTTCCTTCATTGTACTTACTAAATTTCAAAGATTCTGAGATATACATTTTTTAAGCTGAAAATTAATTGGAAATAATTATAGATTCACATGCAGTTGTAAGAAACAGTACAAAGATCCCTTAGACTCTTTGCGCTTTCTCCCAATGGTAACATTTTGAAAAACTATAGCATAACACCACAACCAGGACACTGACATTAATACAATTCATATATTTTATTAGGATTTCCCCAGTTTTACTGTATATTTCTCTGTATGTGTGTGTGTATGTGTATGTGGGTAAATTCTATACAGTTTTTTCCTATCTATAGGTTCATCTGTTCCTATCTGAACAGTTCATCACTACAATGATCTCTTGTGTTGTTCTTTTGTAACTATATCCACCACTCTCCTATACACCTCCCTACCCTCTCTCATTCCTAGCTCCTGGCAACCACTAATCTGTCCTCCATTTTTAAAAAGTTCTAATTTGAAAAATGTTATAGACATAGGATTATACTTTTAAATATATAACCTTTTGGGATTTGCTTTTTTCACTTAGTATAATTCCCTGGAGATTCATTCAAGTTGTTGCCTGTATCAGTAGTTTGTTCCTTGCTATTGCTGAGTTGTATTCAATAGTACAGCTGTATCACAGTTTATTTAACCATTCACTTGTTGAAGGACTTCTGTGCTGATTCTAGTTTTTGGCTATTACAAATAAAGCTTTTATGAATGTTCTTTGTATAGAATTTTCTGTGAATGTAATTTTTCATTTCTCTGGGATAAAAATCTCAAGGTCATATGGTAATGCAGGTTTTCTTTCGTAAGAAACTGCCAAACTATTTTGAAGAGTGACTATACCATTTACTTTCCCATCAGCAATGTATAAGTTATATTTTAACATCTCTGAAATCAGGATGCATTTCTTAGTAGCATGTTAAATAATGATTCATTTTACAGTCTGTCTTCTTAAATCATCTTATTTATTGACTTGATTGCTTATTTGTCTTCTCACTAGAATGTAAATTTTTAAAAAACAAGAATTCTGCCCATATTGTTCAATTTGTTTTTATAAGGCCTAGCAACAGTCCTTGGTATGCTAGAAGTTACTCAGTAAATATTCATTAGATATATGAATGAAGATGCTAATTGTTTATATGTTGTCTGCAAGTGCAGGTATTGGAGCTTGTAATATTTTTGTATGACCTCCCTACACATTCCGAGGTTATCTACATTTTAACAGAAGATCTCAGAAGTGTCCTAAATCTAATTTTTTATGAGAATAGTGTAGTGTGTATAAAGAGGAATAGCCCATTTCAGTTTAAATTATTTCTTATAACAAATCAGAAGAAGGCTTATGGGTGGTCACTTTAAATACTTTTAAAAAGTCTTATGTTTTAATAAATAATATGGGTTGGGTGGTTCCAAGATGGCCGAATAGGAACAGCTCCAGGCTACAGGTCCCAGAGTGAGTGATGCAGAAGATGGCTGATTTCTGCATTTCCAACTGAGGTACCAGGTTCATCTCACTGGGGTGTGTCGGACAGTGGGTGGAGGACAGTGGGTGCAGCCCACCGAGCGAGAGCCGAAGCAGGGCAAGGCATAGCCTCACCCAGGAAGCACAAGGGTAAGGGAATTCCCTTTCCTAGCCAAGGGAAACCGTGACACACAGCACCTGGAAAATCAGGTCATTCCCTCCCTAATACTGTGCTTTTCCAAGGGTCTTAGCAAATGGCACACCAGGAGACTATATCCGGCGCCTGGCTCTGAGGGTCCCACGCCCACGGAGCCTCCCTCATTGCTAGCACAGCAGTCTGAGATCTAACTGCAAGGTGGTAGCAAGGCTGGGAGAGGGGTACCCGCCATTGCTGAGGCTTGAGTAGGTAAGCAAAGAGGACTGGAAGCTCCAACTGCGTGGAGCCCACCACAGCTCAAAAAGGCCTGCCTGCCTCTGTAGACTCCACCTCTGGGGACAGGGCATAGCCAAACAAAAGGCAGCAGAAACCCCTGCAGATTTAAATGTCCCTGTCTGACAGCTTTGAAGAGAGTAGTGGTTCTCCCAGCACGGAGTTTGAGATCTGAGAATGGACAGACGGCCTCCTCAAGTGGGTCCCTGACCCCCGAGTAGCCTAACTGGGAGGCATCCCCCAGTAGGGGCAGACTGACACCTACATGGCCGGGTACCCCTCTGTGACGAAGCTTCCAGAGGAATGATCAGGCAGCAGCATTTACTGTTCAGCAATATTCACTCTTCTGCAGCTTCTGCTGCTGATACCCAGGCAAACAGGGTCTGGAGTGGACCTCGAGCCAACTCCAACAGACCTGCAGCTGAGGTCCTGTTAGAAGGAAAAGTAACAAACAGAAAGGACATCCACACCAAAACCCCATCTGTACGTCACCATCATCAAAGACCAAAGGTAAATAGCACCACAAAGATGGAGAAAAAACAGAGCAGAAAAGCTGAAAATTCTAAAAATCAGAGCACCTCCTTTCCTCCAAAGGAATGCAGCTCCTTGCCAGCAATGGAACAAAGCTGGATGGAGAATGACTTTGACGAGTTGAGAGAAGAAGGCTTCAGACAATCACACTTCTCTGAGCTAAAGGAGGAAGTTTGAATCCATCACAAAGAAGCTAAAAACCTTGAAAAAAGATTAGACAAATAGCTAACTAGAGAAGTCCTTAAATGACCTGATGGAGCTGAAAACCATGGCACAAGAACTATGTGATGAATGCACAAGCTTCAGTAACCGATTTGATCAACTGGAAGAAAGGGCATCAGTGATTGAAGAACAAATGAATGAAATGAAGCGAGAAGGTTAGAGAAAAAAGAGTAAAAAGAAATGAACAAAACCTCCAATAAATATGGGGCTATGTGAAAAGACCAAATCTACATCTGATTGGTGTACCTGAAAGTGACGGGGAGAATGGAAACAAGTTGGAACATACTCTTCAGGATATTATCCAGGAGAACTTCCCCAACCTAGCAAGGCAGGCCAACATTCAAATTCAGGAAATACAGAGAACGCCACAAAGATACTCCTCAAGAAGAGCAACTCCAAGACACATAATTGTCAGATTCACCAAAGCTGAAATGAAGGAAAAAATGTTAAGGGCAGCCAGACAGAAAGATCAGGTTACCCACCAAGGGAAGCCCATCAGACTAACAGTGGATCTCTTGGCAGAAACTCTACAAGCCAGAAGAGAGTGGGGGCCACTATTCAACACTCTTAAAGCAAAGAATTTTCAACCCAGAATTTCATATCCAGCCAAACTAAGTTTCATAAGTGAAGGAGAAATAAAATTCTTTACAGACAAGCAAATGCTGAGAGATTTTGTCACCACCAGGCCTGCCCTACAAGAGCTCCTGAAGGAAGCACTAAACATGGAAAGGAACAACTGGTACCAGCCACTGCAAAAACATGCCAAGATGTAAAGACCAGGAGGAAGAAACTGCATGCTAGGAAGAAACTGCATCAACTAATGAGCAAAATAACCAGCTAACATCATAATGACAGGATCAAATTCACACATAACAATATTAACCTTAAATGTAAATGGGCTAAATGCTCCAATTAAAAGACACAGATTGGCAAATTGGCAAATTGGATAAAGAGTCAAGACTCATCAGTGTGCTGTATTCAGGAGACCCATCTCATGTGTAGAGACACACATAGGCTCAAAATAAACCAATGGAGGAAGATCTACCAAGCAAATGGAAGACAAAAAAAGGCAGGGGTTGCAATCCTAGTCTCTGATAAAACAGACTTTAAACCGTCAAAGATCAAAATAATCAAATAGATGCAATAAAAAATGATAAAGGAGATATCACCACCGACCCCACAGAAATACAAACTACCATCAGAGAATACTATAAACACCTCCGTGCAAATAAACTAGAAAATCTAGAAGAAATGGATAAATTTCTGGACACATACACTCTCCCAAGACTGAACCAGGAAGAAGTTGAATCCCTGAACTTCTCTGAAATTGAGGCTCTGAAATTGAGGCAATAATTAATAGCCTACCAACAAAAAAAGTACAGGACCAGGCGGATTCACAGCCAAATTCTACCAGAGATACAAAGAGGAGCTGGTACCATTCTTTCTGAAACTATTCCAATCAATAGAAAAAGAGGGAATCCTCCCTAACTCATTTTATGAGGCCAGCATCATCCTGATACCAAAGCCTGGCAGAGACACAACAAAAAAAAGAGAATTTTAGACCAATATTCCTGATGAACATTGATGCGAAAATCTTCAATAAAATACTGGCAAACCGAATCCAGCAGCACATCAAAAAGCTTATCCGCTATAATCAAGTGGGCTTCATCCCTGGGATGCAAGGCTGGTTCAGCATACACAAATCAGTAAATGTAATCCATCATATCAACAGAACCAAAGACAAAAACCACATGATTATCTCAATAGATGCAGAAAAGGCCTTTGACAAAATTCAACAGCCCTTCATGTGAAAAGCTCTCAATAAATTCGGTGTTGATGGAACGTATCTCAAAATAATAAGAGCTATTTATGACAAGCCCACAGCCAATATCATACTGAATGGGCAAAAACTGGAAGCATTCTCTTTGAAAACTGGCACAAGACAGGGATGCTCTCTCTCACTACTCCTATTCAGCATAGTGTTGGAAGTTCTGGCGAGGGCATTCAGGCAGGAGAAATAAATAAAGGGTATTCAGTTAGGAAAAGAGGAAGTCAAATTGTCCCTGTTTGCAAATGACATGATTATATATTTAGAAAACCCCATTGTCTCAGCCCAAAATCTCCTTAAGCTGATAAGCAACTTCAGCAAAGTCTCAGGATAGAAAATCAATGTGCAAAAATCACAAGCATTCCTATACATCAATAATAGACAAACAGAGAGCCAAATCATGAGTGAACTCCCATTCATAATTACTTCAAATAGAATAAAATACCTTGGAATCCAACTTACAAGGGATGTGAAGGACCTCTTCAAGGAGAACTACAAACCACTGTTCAGTGAAATAAAAGAGGACACAAACAAATGGAAGATCATTCCATGCTCATGTATGGGAAGAATCAGTATCGTGAAAATGGCCATATTGCCCAAGGTAATTTATAGGTTCAATGCCATCACCATTAAGCTACCAATGACTTTCTTCACAGAATTGGAAATAACTACTTTAAAGTTCATATGGAACCAAAAAAGAACCCGCATTGCCAAGACAATCCTAAGCCAAAAGAACAAAGCTGGAGGCATCACGCTACCTGACTTCAAACTATACTACAAGGCTACAGTAACCAAAACAGCATGGTACTGGTACCAAAACAGAGATATAGACCAATGGAACAGAACAGAGCCTTCAGAAATAATACCACACATCTACAACTATCTGATCTTTGACAAACCTGACAAAAACAGGAGATGGGGAAAGGATTCTCTATTTAATAAATGGTGCTGGGAAAATTGGCTAGCTATAAGTAGAAAGCTGAAACTGGATCCCTTCCTTACACCTTATACAAAAATTAATTCAAGATGGATTAGAGATTTAAATGTTAGACCTAAAACCATAAAAACCCTAGAAGAAAACCTAGGCAATACCATTCAGGACATAGGCATGGGCAAGGGCTTCATGTCTAAAATACCAAAAGCAGTGGCCACAGAAGCCAAAATTGACAAATGGGATCTAATTAAACTAAAGAGCTTCTGCACAGCAAAAGAAACTACCATCAGAGTGAATAGGCAGCCCACAGAATGGGAGAACATTTTTGCAATCTACCCATCTGACAAAGGGCTAATATCCAGAACCTACAAAGAACTCGAACATATTTGCAAGAAAAAACCCCATCAAAAATTGGGCAAAGGATATGAACAGACACTTCTCAAAAGAAGACATTTATACAGCCAACAGACACATGAAAAAATGCTTATCATCACTCACCATAAGAGAAATGCAAATCAAAAAAACAATGAGATACCATCTCATACCAGCTAGAATGGTGGTCATTAAAAAATCAGGAAACAGCAGGTGCTGGAGAGGATGTGGAGAAACAGGAACACTTTTACACTGTTGGTGGGACTGTAAACTAGTTCAACCATTGTGGAAGACAGTATGGCAATTCCTCAAGGATCTAGAACTAGAAATACTATTTGACCCAGCCATCCCATTACTGGGTATATACCCAAAGGATTATAAGTCATGCTGCTATCAAGACACATGCACAGATGTGTTTATTGTGGCAGTATTCATAATAGCAAAGACTTGGAACCAACCCAAAGGTCCGTCAGTGACAGACTGGATTAACAAAATGTGGCACATATACACCATGGAATACTATACAGTCGTAAAAAAGGATGAGTTCATGTCCTTTGTAGGGACATGGATGCAGCTGGAAACCATCATTCTCAGCAAACTGTGGCAAGGACAGAAAACCAAACACCGCATATTCTCACTCATAGGTGGGAATTGAACAGTGAGAACACTTGGACACAGGAAGGGGAACATCACATACCAGGGCCTGTCGTGCGGTGGGGGAAGGGGGAGGGATACCATTAGGAGATACACCTAATATAAATGAAGCGTTAATGGGTGCAGCACACCAACATGGCACATGTATACATGTGTAACAGACCTGCACGTTGTGCACATGTACCCTAGAACTTAAAGTATAATTTAAAAAGCAAAAGAAAACAAAACAAAAATAAATAATGTGAAAAATTTATATGCCATGTAAAATATAAAGAAATGACCAGGCGCAGTGGTTAACGCCTGTAATCTCGGCACTTTGGGAGGCCGAGGTGGGCGGATCACCTGAATTCAGGAGTTCGGGACCAGCCTGGCCAACATGGTGAAACCTTATCTCTACTAAAAATACAAAAATTAGCCAGGCGTGGTGGTCCACGTCTGTTATCCCAGCTACTTGGGAGGCTAAGGGAGGAGAATTGATTGAACCTCAGAGGCGGAGGTTGCATTGCGCTGAGATTGCACCATTGCACTCCAGCCCTCTAAGCAAAAAAATGTAAGCCTGGGGAACAGAGTGAGACTCTGTCTCAAAAAACCAAAAAACCAAAAACCATATGTATGTGTGTGTGTGTGTTTATATATGTATATATAAATAAAAATGAAGAAGGTGTGAGCACTGAATAAGATGAGAAGGAAGTTAAAAGGACAAGACTGAAAAAGAGAACTGAGTGTACAAATTTTCTTAATTGATGTGTTATCAATTAAAAGTGAAAGAAAAAAATTTTTATTACTATTTTTCACAAATAAACCAAAATCTTTAAATTTATTTTGGGAAGTGAGGTAGGATTAACAAAAGTGGGTAAGTTCAACAAGAAATGGGCAATACTTCATAAGTGTTTTGTAAAACATTAGTTTCATAAGTTGAAGTGTCCGTCTACATCCCTGTAGTGTGTGGCAGGATAGGGTTTTTTTTTCCCCAGTATGTCTTAAAGACCTTAAAACTCAAAGCTTGTTTTTTGTATACCTAAGGCTGTTTGTAAATTAAAGATTTTGCTTATGTTTGATCTTTGATCATTAGATAAGTATAGGTAGTATTAAATAAAATCATACAACCGGAGTTTAAGTACTTAATGTATAGGGAAATTTCTGTCTGTGTTAGTGCTAACTTAATTTCTAATAGGAAAGAAAAAAAGCCAGTAAAAGGCCGGGCGCGGTGGCTCAAGCCTGTAATCCCAGCACTTTGGGAGGCCGAGACGGGTGGATCGCGAGGTCAGGAGATCGAGACCATCCTGGCTAACACGGCGAAACCCCGTCTCTACTAAAAAATACAAAAAACTAGCCGGGCGAGTTGGCGGGTGCCTGTAGTCCCAGCTACTTGGGAGGCTGAGGCAGGAGAATGGCGTAAACCCGGGAGGCGGAGCTTGCAGTGAGCTGAGATCCGGCCACTGCACTCCAGCCTGGGTGACAGAGCGAGACTCCGTCTCAAAAAAAAAAAAAAAAAAAAAAAAAAAAAAAAAAAAAAAAAAAGCCAGTAAAAGCTCATCCTTCATTGTCTAGTATTAAGAGTTCTCAGGTCTTTGATTCATAGAGACAGCTTGAAGCTAAGATATAAGATTATGATTAATGTGAAAATATTTGTACTATGAGCCTTCAAAATCAAAGATTAGCTGATAACGTCGTATAGATGTTATTACTATTGGAATAATAGTGAATTAATGCTATTCTACTAAATAGTATAGATTTATCTGGGAGGCCTGCAATAAACTTGAAGTGTACATATCCCACTGAAATAAGCATACTACAAATATAGCCTCCTTTCTAGATTCTCTCCCTTCACTATCATAGTTAAAAATAGGCAGAGAGGTGAAATATAGTTGTTTTTTTTAAAAAGGTTTATAATAAGTACCTGAGCATCTGGTGTTTGCTAAAATAATTCAAAGTAGATATGTTGCATTTCATATGTTAGAATACAAACTGCCTATTTAGGATAATATTGCTGTTTTTTATTAAGTGCAGAAAACACTGTTATAAGTAGTTAAATGACTTGTTACTGGGTTTGTTTGCATATATATAGAATTGATGTGGAAATTTTAAACACTATTAAATGCATTTTCCTAAAATATGTTTTTTAAAATACAGATATTTCACAGTTCTTGCCGAGTGCTTCACTTTTTCACTAGAAGTAAACGACTTTATGCAGCCAGTTTGTTCACTTTCACAACCCAGCAGACTTCTTTGAGATTGGTCTGGATTTTACAGAACCTGATTGAGGTAAGAAAATACTGTGTGTGTGTGTAAACCATATGAAGACTCCGGGGAAGAAAAAATTAAAGGAATAAAGACAGTAATTTGATTATTTGAGGAAAAATTGTCTACCACATATTGGAATGGAAGACAACGTGGCATCTTGTTTTTGTTTGTTTGTTTGTTTTGCTTTTTTTTTTTTTTTTTTGAGACAGAGTTTTGCTCTTGTTGCTCAGGGTGAAGTGCAATGGCACGATCTCAGCTCACTGCAATCTCTGGCTCCCAGGTTCAAGTGATTCTCCTGCCACAGCCTCCCAAGTACCTGGGATTACAGGTGCCCACCACCACGCCCAGCTAATTTTTTGTATTTTTTTGTAGAGACAAGGTTTCACCATGTTGGCCAGGCTGGTCACAAACTCCTGACCTCAGGTGATCCATCTGCCTCAGCCTCCCAAAGCGCTGGGATTACAGGCGTGAGCCACCATATGGATTACAGGCGTTGGCCGTATCTTTGATTTATATCAGTGGAATTCTTTTGTGTCAGACTCCTTTTGCTCAACATCATGTTTTTGACATATAGCAGTGTTGTGTGTAAATTACTTTGCTTATATTTTCATTGCTATTTGCTGTTCAATGTATGATTTTACCATAGTTTATTCTATTCAGGTACATTTGGGTTATTTCCTGTTTTTAGCTGTTAATGATTAATGCATCTCTTGGTGTACATGTAATTGCTATGTCTATACATAGGAATGGAATTTTTAGGGCATGAATGTTTATATATGTCTTCACTTTTTTTTTTTTTTTTTTTTTTTTGAGACGGAGACTCACTCTGTCACCCAGGCTGGAGTGCAATGTGCGATCTCGGCTCACTATAACTTCTGCCTCCCAGGTTCAAGCAATTCTCCTGCCTCAGCCTCCTGAATAGCTGGGATTACAGGCGCACGCCATCATGCCCAGCTAGTTTTTGTATTTTTAGTAGAGATGGGGTTTCACCGTGTTGGCCAGGCTGGTCTTGAACTCCTGACTTCGTGATCCGCCTGCCTCGGCCTCCCAAAGTGCTGGGATTACAAGCATGAGTCACCACGCCCAGCCATATATCTTTATCTTTAATGGATAATGTCAAAAACACTTTTGCAAAGTGATAATAACAATTTACACACTCTCTATCAGTATGTGATCAGAGGACTTTTTATTTCATTTACGATTGTAATTGACATTATTAGTTTTTTATATTTTAGCCATTCTAGTTGGTAAGTAATAATATCTGAGTGTGATTTTAGACTGGATAAAAAAACAAGATCTAATTATATGTTGTCTATAAGGGGCACACTTTAGATTTAAAAAATATAAAGAGGTTAAAAGTAAGTGAGTGGAAAAGATATGTAAACAGTCACTATATCATGTAAACAGTTACATATATCATGTAAACAGTCACTATAAGAAACTGGAGTGGTTATATTAACATCAGACAGTATCGATTTTAAAACAAAAATATGTTACTAGAGATAAAAAGGGAATTTTACAGTGATAAGATGGTCAATTCATTATAAATATATAACAGTTATAAACACCTAATAACAGAGGTCCACACTACATGAAGCAAAAATGGACAGAATTGAAGGGAAAAATAGACAGTCAAGCAGGATAGTTGGAGACTTCAGTGCCCCACATCCTTTTTTTTTTTTTGAGACAGAATCTCGCTCTGTCACCCAGGCTGGAGTGCAGTGGCATGATCTCGGCTCACTGCGAGCTCCAGCGCCTGGGTTCACGTCATTTTTCTGCCTCAGCCTCTCAGGTAGCTGGGACTACAGGAACCCGCCACCACGCCCGGCTAATTTATATTTAGTAGAGATGGGGTTTCACCTTGTTAGCCAGGAGGGTCTTGATCTCCTAACCTTGTGATCTACCTGCCTTGGCCTCCCAAAGTGCTGGGATTACAGGTGAGAGCCACCGTGCTTGGCCCTCACTTTCAATAATGAATAGAATAACTAGACAGAAGATTAACAAGGAAAGAGAAAGTTGATTAACAGTAACAACTAACTAGACCTAACAGACATTTATAGAAAACTCTACCCAAGAACAGAATATACATTCTCCTGAAGTGTACATGGAACTTTCTCCAGGATGGATCATAGGCTAGGCCATACCACAAGCCTCAGTAAATTTAAAGGGATTGAAATCATACGAAGTCTGTTGTCTGACCATAAAGGCTTCAAATTAAAAGTAACAGAAAAATCTTGGGAAGTTCTAAAATACATGAAGATTAAGCAACACACTTAAAAATAACCAATGGGTCCAAGAAGAAATCGTAAGAGAAAATTAAGAAATACTTTGAGATGAATGAAAATAAGATACAACATACCAAAACTTATTAGATGCAGATAAAGTACTTAGAGGGAAATTTATAGTAAGACTATATTACATGTAGAAGAGTATATTTAAAAAGAAGAAAAATATCAAGTCAATAATCTACCATTCTACCTTACGACGTGGAAAATGATGAGCAAACTAAATCCAAAACAAGCAGAAGGAAAGAAATAATTGAATTAGAGCAAAATTAATGCAATAGAGAATAGAAAAGCAGTGAAGAAAATCAATAAAACCAAAAGTTGCTTCTTTGAAAAGATTAGCTAAACTGACAAAGAGAGAAAATCCAAATAACTAAAATTATGAATTATGAATTTATGGATATTAATACCTCACAGAAATAAAAAGCATTAATAGGCAATACCATGAACAAGTACATGCCAACAAATTAGATAACCAAGATAAAATGAAAAATTTCCTAGAAATAACACAAACTACTGGAAATAACTCAAGGAGAAATAAATAATCTGAATAAATCTATAACAAGTAAAGAGATTGAAGTAATAAATAATAAATTCTCACCTAGAAAAGCCCAGAGCCAGATGGCTTTACTAGTGAATTCTACCAAAAGTTTGAAGAAGAATTAACACAGTCCTTTCACAACTTCTTCCAAAAAATAGAAAGGGAAAATAGACAATTGAATAGTAATAGTTGGAGACTTTAATACCCCATCAGTAGTGGATTATACTTCCATTATTGGAGTGAGAGATACTTCCCAGCTCTTTCTTTTAGGCCATTATTCTCTGATAACGAAATCAAAGACATCAAGAGAAAATAAACTGACAGACCAATATTCCTTATGAATACGAATGCAGAAATCCTCAACAAGGCTGGGTGTGGTGGCTCATGCCTGTAATCCCAGCACTTTGGGAGTCTAAGGCAAGAGGATTGCTTGAACCCAGAAGTTCAAGACCTGCCTGGGCAATATAGCAAGACACCATCTCTCCAAAAAAATTAAAAATTAAAAAATTAGCTGGGTATAGTAGTACACACCTGTAGTCCCAGCTACTTGGGAGACTGGCATGGGAGGATTGCTTACCCCGGAGTTTGAGACAGCAGTGATCTAGGATCACACCACCACTGCACTACAGCTTGGATGACAGAGCAAGACCCTGTCTCTGGAAAAAAACCGCACACACACACAAAACTTTAGCAAAATAAGCCAGGCGCGGTGGCTCAAGCCTGTAATCCCAGCACTTTGGGAGGCTGAGATGGGCGGATCACGAGGTCAGGAGATCGAGACCATCCTGGCTAACATGGTGAAACCCCGTCTCTACTAAAAATACAAAAAACTAGCCGGGCGAGGTGGCGGGTGCCTGTAGTCCCAGCTACTCTGGAGGCTGAGGCAGGAGAATGGCGTAAACCCGGGAGGCGGAGCTTGCAGTGAGCTGAGATCCGGCCACTGCACTCCAGCCTGGGCAACAGAGCGAGACTCCGTCTCAAAAAAAAAAAAAAAAAAAAAACTTTAGCAAAATATTAGCAAGTCAAATCCAGCAACATATAAAAAGGATTATATATCATGACTAAGTGGGATTTATCCCAAGAATACAGGATTGGTTTAGCATTCAAAAATCGATTAATACGGATCTTTTATTAAAACTGGTAAATGAAAAAAATAGAAAATTAATATACACCATATTAATAGGATAAAGGACAAAAAAAAAGATCATGTCAGTAGATGTAGAAAAAAGTGTTTGACAATATCTAGTGCCTGCTAAAATGCTCAGCATACTAGGAATAGAAGGAAAGTGCTTCAACCTGATCTGTGAAAAACTCACAGCCGACACCATACTTAATAGTCAAAGACTGAATGTTTTTCTCCTAAGTTCGGGAATAAGACAAAGATGTCCACTCTCACCACTTCTAATTAACATTGTATGAGAGGTTCTAAGCCGGGGCAGTTGAGCAAGACAACGTAATAAAAGGCAACTAGATTGGAAAGGAAGGAGTAAAACTATCTCTATGATGCAGATGACATGATCTTGTATATTGAAAACCCTAAGGAATTTCCTAAAAAAATTAGCACTAATATTATAAATGAGTGTGGTAAGGTCAGAGGGTATAAGATCAATATGCAAAAAAAAAAAAAAAAAAATTCTTTTTTGAGAAAGTCTGTCACCCAGGCTTGAGTACAGTGGCACAATAGCAGTCACTGTAGCCTCAACCTCCAGGCTGAAGAGATCCTCTTACTTCAGCCTCCTGAGTAGCTGGGACTACAGGCGCACACCACTATGCCCAGTTAAGTTTTTTTTTTTTTTTTTTTTCTGAGATGGAGTCTTACTCTGTCATCCAGTCGGGAGTGCGGTGGCATGATCTTGGCTTACTGCAGCCTCTGCCTCCCAGTCTCAAGCGATTCTCCTGCCTCAGCCTCCCAAGTAGCTGGGACTACAGGCGTGCACCACAACGCCCAGATAACTTTTGTATTTTTAGTAGAGACGGAGTTTCACCATGTTGGCCAGGCTGGTCTCGAACTCCTGATGTTAAGTGATCCGCCCACCTCGACCTCCCAAAGTGCTGGGATTACAGGTGTGAGTCATCGCGCCTGGCCCCAGTTAATTTTTAAAATTTTTGTAGAAGCAAAGTCTCACTATTTTGTCCTAGCTGCTCTTGAACTCCTGAGCTCAAGTAATCTTTCCACCCCAGCCTTCCAAACTGCTGGGAATACAGGTGTGACCTGCCGCATACAGCTAAAAATTAATCATGTTTCTATATACTAGCAATGAACAACTAGAACATGAAATTAAGAAAACAATTTCGGCTGGACACAGTGGCTCACGCCTGTAATCCCAGCACTTTGGGAGGCTGAGGCAGGTGGATCACCTGAGATCAGGATTTCGAGACCAGCCTGGCCAACATGGTGAAACCCCGTCTCTACTAAAAATTAGCCAGGCATGGCGGTGGACTCCTGTAATCCCACCTATGCGGGAGGCTGAAGCAGGAGAATTGCTTGAACTAGGGAGACAGAGGTTGCAGTGAGCCAAAATCACACCATTGCACTCCAGCCTGGGCAACAGAGCAAGATGCTGTCTCCTCCTGCCAAAAAAAGGAAACAAAGAAAACAATTTCATTTACAAAAACATCAAAAAGAATAAAATACGTATGAATAAGCTTAATTACAAAATATATACTTTGAAAAGTACAAAACATTGTTGAATACAGTTAATGAAGGCCTAAATAAATGGAAAGACATATACATGGATTGGAATATTTAATACTGTTAAGATTATAGTATTCTTCAGATTTATCTATAGGTACAACACAATTTCTACCAAAATTCCTCTTTTTTTTTTTGTAGCAGACAAGCTGATCCTAAAATTCACCTAGAAATTTGAGGAACCCAGATTAGCAAAAGAATCTTGAAAAAGGAACAGTATGGGAAAACTCACATTTCTCAGTTTCATTGTGGCTTTAATTTGCATTACTCTATTTCCTAACAAAGTTGATATCTTTTCACATACCATTTGTATATCCTTTTGTGAAGTACCTCAGTCCTTTGTTTTCTAATAAATTAATACACTTTAATTTTAGAGTTGTTTTAGGTTTACAGAAACATTTAGCAGTAAATATAGTTTCCATATCCAACAGTTTCTGCTGTTATTAGCATCTTGTATTATGGTAGTACATTTGTTACAATTAATGAACCAATATGGAAACATTATTATTAATGTAATGTATCTACCATTGCAGTACTATTATATACCATAGTTTCACTGCCCTGAAAAATCCCCTATCCTTCACCTACTCACATCTCTTTCTGAACCCTGGGTAACATTGATATTTTTATTGTCTCTACAGCTTTGTATTTTCCAGAATATCATATAGTTGGAATCATACAGTATATAGACTTTACACACTGGCTTCTTTCACTTAGCAATATGCATTTAAGGTTTCTCCACGTATTTTTGTGCCTTGATAGCTCATATCTTTTATCATCTAATAATATTCCATTGTCTGAATGTGGCACAGTTTATCCAATCACTTTTTTTTTGTTTTTTGAGACGGAGTGCAGTGGCATGATCTCGGCTCACTGCAACTTCCACCTCCCAGGTTCAAGTGATTCTCCTGCTTTAGCCTCCCAAGTAGCTGAGATTACAGGTGCCCGCCACCATGCCCAGTTGATTTTTGTGTTTTTAGTAGAGACGGGGTTTCATCATGTTGGCCAGGCTGCTCTCGAACTCCCAACCTTAAGTGATCCACCTGCTTCGGCCTCCCAAACTGCTGGAATTACAAGCATGAGCCACCGTGCCCGGCCTATCCAGTTACCTATTGAAAAACATCTTGGTTGCTTCCAGCTTTTGGCAATTATGAATAAAACTGCTATACACTTTTGTGTGCAGGGTTTTATTTGGACATAAATCTTCAACTCATTTGAGTAAATAGGTGTATGATTGTTGGATCATATGGTATGACTGCATTTAGTTTTATAAGAAACTATCAAGCTATCCTCCAAAGTAGCTGTGTCATTTTGCATTCCTGCCAACAGTTGGAGAGTTGCTCTTGCTTCATATCCTTGCCAACAGTTGATGTTGTCAGTGCTTTGGATTTTAGCTATTTTAATAGGTGTGTAGTAGTATCTTATTGTTTCAATAGGTGTGTAGTAATATTCATTGTTTACAATTCCCTAATGACATGTGATACAGAGCATATTTTCATGTGCTTATTTAGCATCGGTATATCTTGGGTGAGGTGTCTGTTCAGATCTTTTCCCAGTAAAAAAATTTTTGTTTGTTTAGAGACAGATTCTTGCTCTGTCACCCAGGCTGGGGTGCAGTGGCATGATCGTGTCTCATAGCCTCAAAACTCATGGGCTCAAGTGAGCTTCCTACCTCAGCCTCCTGAGTAACTGGGACTACAGGCGTGTGCCACTATGCCTGGCTAATGTTTTCACTATTTGTTTATTTATTTATTTGTTTAGAGACAGAGACTCACTCTGTCACCCAGGTTGAATGCCTTGGCATCATCTCGGCTCACTGCAACTTCTGCTTCCTGGGTTCAAGTGATTCTCCTGCCTCAGCCTTCCAAGTAGCTGGGATTATAGGTGGCTAATTTTTGTATTTTTAGTAGAGATGGGGTTTCACCATATTGGCCAGGCTGGTCTTGAACTTCTGACTTCAAGTGATCCACCTGCCTCGGCCTCCCAAAGTACTGGGATTACAGGTGTGAGACACGGAGCCCAGCCAAATTTTTTCACTTATAATAGAGACAGAGTGTCGCTATGTTTCCCAGGCTGGCCTCAAACTCTTGAGCTCAAGTGATCCTGCTACCTTGACCTCCCAAAGTGCTGGGCTATAGGTGCGAGCCATCGCACATAGCCCCACTTAAATTTTTTTTTAATGTGTAGACTTATTGTTAGGCAATTGATATCTTTTGTAGCTATTTTAACTAGTCCTTTAAATTATTATACTTCTTGCTGGGCGCAGTGGCTCATGCCTGTAATCCCAGCACTTTGGGAGGCCGAGGTGGGCAGATCACGAGGTCAGGAGTTCAAGACCAGTCTGGCCAATATGGTGAAACCCTGTCTCTACTAAAAATACAAAAATCAGCCGAGCCTGGTGGTGCACACCTGTAGTCCCAGCTACTCGGGAGGCTGAGGCAGAAGAATCATTTGAACCCAGGAGGTGGAGGTTGCAGTGAGCTGAGACTGTGCCACTGCACTCCAGCCTGGGCGAGAGTGCCAGACTCTGTCTCAAAAAATAAAAAAATTATTTATACTTCTTTTTGGCTGGTCTTTAGAAATACAGTTATTTTTTATGAATTGACCTTTAATCCAGTAATACTGCTGAATTCACTCAGTTATTCTAGTAACTTATCTAATAGCTTTTTTTGCAAGGGATGTTTCTGTGTGTACAGTTATGTCTTTTGCAAATGACTAGATTTTTTTTCTACTGGTTTGACACTATTTTTCTTTTTCATTGGCAAGGGCCTCCAGGATATGTTGATTAGAAGGAGTGATCATTAATTCTGTTTCTTGTTTCTGATCTTGGACCAAAGGCTTTCAACATTTCTTTACTTAGTATGAATTAGGTTTTGGGGTGCTATCCTTTGTACTTTATCAAATTAAGGAAGTTCTCTTTCTTTCCTAAGCTTGCTGACACTTTTTATTATGAGTGGGTACTGAATTTATCAAACACATTTTCTGCGCTTATTATCTAAGTTTAGTGTGTTTTATGCAAGCTACTTGGGGTTTGTAGGGCTTTTTGAATTTGTTGCTTGAGGTCTTTGTTGATTTTGAAAAATTCTCAGCTGTTATCTCTTCAGATGTAATTTCTGCTCCATTCTCCTTATCTTCTTTTTTTCTCAAAGCCCAAATATGGGCCATTGCCCTAAGACCTCAACTCTCTATGGATCTAAGGAGAGTTGTTGATTTTCAGTTTACTTTTTTTTGTGTGTGTGTGAGGATATAAGTAATGACTTCCAAGCTCTTTACGTATCAAACAGAAAATTGGAGTCCCCTCTTGTACATTTTTAAGTTTAGACCTTCTCACTAAATCCCCTGTATATCTAACCCTGTCTTACATATTTTCCATCCTTTTGTCTTTCCTTGCTTCATTCTACCCAGCCTATTCCAACCTATCTTCCAATTCTATTATTCACTCTTCAATTGTTTCTAATGTGCTGTTAAAACCCATTAAGTTCCTAATTTTTTAGTTCTATAATTTATATTTTTTCCCGTATAATTAGCATGTTTATTTTAAAGTCCATGACTGTGAATTCCAACATCTGTAGCTCCCATGGACTGTCTTTTTTTCCTGTTTTTGTTTTTCTTCCATGTTATTGTTTCTTCATATGCCTGGTTACTTATTTGTGTATATGTGTATATATGTGATCTTGATATTATATTTGTAAAATTGTGTGTAGAATTTGAGAGCCTTACCATAATGCTATCTTGCTCTAGATAACGATTTATGTTTGTTTCTTCCATTCTTCCAGTTAACAGGATTATCTCAATCCAACTTAATAATTGAGATGATTCAAATCTGACTTGTAGTTCCTATGAGAGCCTGTGTAGAGCCATTTGCAGTCATTAGCCAATGTGAGGGAGGTTGACCTTGGTCCTCCTACCTTAGGAAGCCCCAATGTCTACTCTGTGTTACCCTAGCCTCCTAGGGGCCTAGCACCTATCAGAGACCCTGGCTCATAAATATTTTTTTAATAGATGGAACACCTGTCAGGCATTGTGCTACTCACTGAAATACAGGTTAACTTTTGGCTATTAAAAAAATTATATCTGGAACAAATTTTAGAATAAAAATTTCTAAATTTAACAAGAGTTTGAAATATAATATTACTTTAAAGCACTCTATATTTAAGTGGCATAACTCTTGAATGGAATCTTAAAGTACTTGTATTATAAATAACCCATAAATGACCTCGTTTTTGGAGCTCATGTCATTTGTTTTCATTTTACTGATCCTTTCTACTATTAAAGTATAATTTATCTTTAAATGTTTCCATTTGCTTTTCTTTTTATTTCAGTTATTTACTTACTTAAGCATTTTTTGGAACATCTGCTATTTGCTGGGAACCCTCCTACGTGTTGGGGTTACGAATATAAATGCAATCTTGTCCCTGCCCTTAAAGAGCTAAAGGTCTAGTAGAGAGGCAGTAATGGTGTGAGATGATGGCTAAACAGAAGCTATCCATAGGATGCTACAGACTGAGTTAGAAGGAGTGTGGGAGTGGGCCAGGCTTGGACAAAGCCAGGAAATTCTGGTCTTGAAGGACACATAAGAGTTATAGAGGTGATAAACTTTTTTTCAAGAAATTGTTTTTCAGTTTGTTAATAACACCCTAATAGGCATTTCAGTTTCTCTACTAGCTATTATAGTTTAAAGAGGTGTTGACGCTTCTGTTTCCCTTGGCATGCTTTATGCCAAGAATTGTCCTGTTAGTAATATTTTAGGCTTTGAGGGGCATAAGGTTTTTGTCACAACCACTCTGCCATGAAAGCAGCCGTAGGTAACAATTGAGCATAGCTGTGTTCCAATAAGACTTTATTTATGGACACTGAAATTTGAGTTTCATATAATTTTCATGTGTCACAAAATATTCTCCTTTTGTCTTTTTAACCATTAAAAATTATGAAAACCATTTTTAATTTGCTGTACAAAAACAGAGAATAGGCTGAATTTGGCTTGTGGGCCGTAGTATACCATCCCAGCTTTGGGCTTTTTTTTTTTTTTTTGAGACGGAGTCTCGCTCTGTCGCCCAGGCTGGAGTGCAGTCATGTGATCTCATCTCACTGCAGGCTCCACCTCCTGGGTTCATGCCATTCTCCAGCCTCAGCCTCCCAAGTAGCTGGGACTACAGGCGCCCACCACCATGCCCAGCTAATTTTTTTTTTTTGTATTTTTTAGTAGAGATGGGGTTTCACCGTGTTAGCCAGAATGGTCTCGATCTCCTGACCTCATGATCTGCCCACCTTGGCCTCCCAAAGTGCTGGGATTACAGGTGTAAGCCACCGTGCCCAGCCAGTTTTTGCATTTTTAGTAGAGATGGGGTTTCACCATGTTGGCCAGGCTGGTCTCGAACTCCTGACCTTAGGTGATCCACCTGCCTCAGCCTCCCAAAGTACTGGAATTACAGGTGTGAGCCACCGCACCTAGCCGACTAGTGTATGTTTAAACTAAAAATGTATATGCTTTTTTTTTTTAAAAAAAAACAAAAACACAAAAGTAACTAACACATGCTTGGTATAAAACTAAAACCTTTCAGAAATATTATATAGAAAATGAAAATCTGGCCGGGCGCGGTGGCTCAAGCCTGTAATCCCAGCACTTTGGGAGGCCGAGACGGGCGGATCACGAGGTCAGGAGATGGAGACCATCCTGGCTAACATGGTGAAACCCCGTCTCTACTAAAGAAATACAAAAACTTAGCCGGGCGATGTGGCGGGCGCCTGTAGTCCCAGCTACTTGGGAGGCTGAGGCGAGAGAATGGCGTAAACCCGGGAGGAGGAACTTGCAGTGAGCTGAGATCCGGCCACTGCACTCCAGCCTGGGAGACAGAGCAAGACTCCGTCTCAAAAAAAAAAAAATAAAGGCCGGGCGCGGTGGCTCAAGCCTGTAATCCCAGCACTTTGGGAGGCCGAGACGGGCGGATCACGAGGTCAGGAGATCGAGACCATCCTGGCTAACACGGTGAAACCCCGTCTCTACTAAAAATACAAAAAAAACTAGCCGGGCGAAGTGGCGGGCGCCTGTAGTCCCAGCTACTCGGGAGGCTGAGGCAGGAGAATGGCGTAAACCCGGGAGGCGGAGCTTGCAGTGAGCTGAGATCCGGCCACTGCATTCCAGCCCCGGCGACAGAGTGAGACTCTGCCTCAAAAAAAAAAAAAAAATAAATAAAAATAAAAATAAAAATAAAAATAAAAAAACAAAGAAAATGAAAATCTTCCCTCTCTCCCCCGGCCAGATCTCATTCCCTGTATAATAATCACTTAGAACCATTTGGAATATGTTCTAGAAATTTTTTCTGTGTACATATTACTTTTTATAAAAATGGGTTTATATTGTATCACTGATCTGCATTTAATCATGCACTTAGTAATTTGGCCTTTTTGAATCGATTTTGTGCTGTTGTGTTTTCAAGGTGCAAAAGGCAGTTGAAGAAGAAAATTGCTGCTTTGGAACTGTTGATACCTGGTTGTTGTATAAGCTCACAAAAGGTAAAGATGACCTGGAAGATCTATTTTAAGTAACTGAAATTTGATCAAGAGAAATGATTTGCCTGAAAAAAGTAGAAGTTACTTTTTTTTTTTTTTTTTTGAGCTAGGGCCTCGCTCTGTCAACCAGGCTGGAGTGCAATGGTGTAATTATGGCTCATTGCAGCCCCAGCTTCCTGGGCTCAGGCGATCCTCCCGCTTCAGCCCCCTGAGTGGCTGGGACTATTGGTATGTGCCACCATGCCTGGCTAATTTTTTGCGTTTTTAGTAGAGACAGGGTTTTGCCATGTTGCCCAGGCTGGAGTGCAGTGGCGCGATCTCAGCTCACTGCAAGCTCCGCCTCCTGGGTTTACGCCATTCTCCTGCCTCAGCCTCCGGAGTATCTGGGACTACAGGCACCCGCCACCTCGCCCGGCTAGTTTTTTGTATTTTTTTAGTAGAGACGGGGTTTCACCGGGTTAGCCGGGATAGTCTCAATCTCCTGACCTCGTGATCCACCCGCCTCGACCTCCCAAAGTGCTGGGATTACAGGCTTGAGCCACCGCGCCCGGCTGGGAACAGTCTTAATTTCAAGAATGATAAGACAAGTTCAGTCACAAATCTGCCATTTTGCTAGTGGGTATAACTATGGGTGACATTAACATCTTTGAGCCTCTTTGTTATCTTTAAACTGGGGGATCATAAAGTGACAACATGTATGTAAGTACTTTTGCACAACTATAAAAGTTCATAATATTAAGTGGGAAATTGCTTTTGGAGACTTCACATTGAAAATACACGTTTTGGGCCGGGTGCGGTGGCTCACGCCTGTAATCCCAGTACTTTGGGAGACCAAGGCGGGCGGATCACTTGAGGTTGGGAGTTCGAGACCAGCCTGACCAACATGGAGAAACCCCATCTCTACTAAAAAATATAAAATTAGCCGGGCGTGGTGGCACATGCCTCTAATCCCAGCTACTTGGGAGGCTAAGGCAGGAGGATCACTTGAACCTGGGAGGCAGAGGTTGCGGTGAGCTGAGATCACACCATTGTATTCCAGCCGGGGCAACAAGTGAAACCCTATCTCAAAAAAAAAAAAAAAGAAAGAAAGAAAGAAAGAAAATACACATTTTGGAATGAATTTGAGGGTAGACAAAGGTCTATATTATACACTATGGATAGGTGTTGATTTATAGTATCTGATAATAAATGTATTTTTCCAATTACATTTAGGTTCTGTATATGCCACAGATTTTTCAAATGCTAGTACAACTGGACTTTTCGACCCATATAAGGTACATTTTTTTTTTCTTATTTTTGAATCATACATTTTTGTGTAATATAGATTTAAATTTTTAAAATGAGTTTATTTTTAATTGATAAATATATCATGTACAACATGATTTTTTGGTATATGTTTAGAGGTTTGATATATGTAAATATGCATATTCTGATGGTATGTTTTTATGCTCAGATGTGTTGGAGTGGGATAATTACCTCTCTAATTTCGATACCACTTTCTCTCCTACCTCCCGTGAGGGACACAAGGTAATAATAAACATCAGACATGGTAACTAGCACAATGGTTCTTGAATTCATTTTGTGTTGTGGGGAAAAGCATTTTATTACATGTTTGAAGGACTTGTGTGTTTGTTATGTAACTTTTTGGCTTATGCAAAAAAACAATTTGCTGAGTTTTAAAACTAATATAAACTAACTTTTTAATGAATTTTATTTGAAGCCACAATTTTGGATCAGTGGATGAAGAGATATTTGGTGTGCCTATACCAATAGTTGCCTTGGTAAGTAGGAAACTTGAGGGATTCCCTTTGTATAGTATAAACTAGAGTAATATGTATGAATAATTGGGACTGGCTTTAAGGGAAACAGAATGTCTTTGGCAGAGTAAAGATTAAAGTTTTTTTTTTTTCTTTTTAAGTTAAAGGTGCCTGGATATGACTAGAGTATCTGCTATATTTTTGGGAAGGGGACCATTGAGCCAGTATTCTATCATGGAAGTACTTTGTAACCTTTTCTGACTTGCCTGTATATTGTTTATCAGAAAATTTAAGTTTTTTAAAAGATTTTTAAAATTATGAGTAGTATTTAGTATTTAGTTTACATTTGGTACAAAACACAGTGATGGAGCGAGTATTTATGTTCTGTTTGATAAAGTGTAACCACAAACAGTATTAGGGCAACTTAAACTAATAGAGAAAGTTGTGTGTACATTTAATAAAGTCCTTAGCCAGCGTCTACCAGTAAATAAGTTTGTAGAAGAATGAAATATTTGCCATTTTTGATTTTTTATTTTTATTTTTTTTTGAGACAGGGTCTCACTCTGTCACTCAGGCTGGAGTGCAGTGGTATAATCACGGCTCACTGCAGCCTTGGCTTCCTGGGCTCAGGTGATTCTTCCACCCCAGCCTCCAAGTAGCCGGGACCACAGGTGTGTGCCACAACGCCTAGCTAATTTTTTGTATTTTTGGTAGACATAGGATTTTGCTGCGTTCCCCCAGCTGGTCTCGAACTCCTAGACTGGGGCCTTCCGTCGCCTTTGCCTCCCCAAGTGCTCGGACTACAGGTATGAGCCACTGTGCCAAGCCTGTTTTTGATTTTTAAGAGTCCTTTCACGTTGCCTTTGATTTCCTGTGGCAGCTTAAGCAGGAGGTATAGACCACCTGTTGCAAGATGGGCAGTCTCCATAGTAGCTGGGGGAGCAACTGAGGGAAAGTGAATTTAATTTCCAAGTTACAAATTCATTATCATTTAGAGAGGATCGATCTTATTCAATCTAGGCATAGGTGCAGGGTATTAAGGTATGGCTGGAAGAATTACCAATTAGTGACAGAGGGTTCTTTAAATGAACTGTTGTTGTTGTTGTTGTTGTTGAGACGGAGTTTCACTCTTGTCTCCTAGACTGGAGTGCAGTGGCATGATCTCACCAATGGCTCACTGCGACCTCCGCCTCTCGGGTTCAAGCAACTCTTCTGCCTCAGCCTCCTGAGTAGTTAGGACTATAGGTGTGTACCACCATGCTCAGCTAATTTTTGTATTTTTCCTAGAGATGGGGTTTCACCATGTTGGCCAGGCTGGTCTCGAACTTCTGACCTCAGGTCTCCCAAAGTGTCGGAATTATAGGCATGAGCCACCAGGCCCAGCCTTTAGATGAGTTTTGATCCTTAAAATGTTGCTGTTTGTATATCTGCATTTGACTATATTAACAAAATGTTACAATTTTTATTTTAACAAAAATGCAGGGTTGAGAAATAGATGGTTTTTACTTATATCTATTTATATCAAAACATTTACCTATGTTTTATATTGTTTAATAAAATAGATTTGTGAGGGTTAGTTATTTTGACTAATGAATGAAACAAATGTAAGTTGAAAATGAAAAAATCTTAGTTGTTTTTTTGGGTATCATTTTTATTCTTACCTTCATTTCTAAGATTATTCATAGGTACTTAAAAGTCTTGAAGTAGGTTACCCATTAAAAATTCCTAAGGCAGGCTGGGCACGGTGGCTCATGATTGTAATCCCAACATTCTGGGAGACCAATCTGAGAGGATCGCTTTAGGCCAGGAGTTTGAGACTAGCCTGGGTAATATAGTGAAACCCCATCTCTACAAAAAAAATTTAAAAGAATTGTCTAGGCATGGTGGCTCATGCCTGCAGTCCCAGCACTTTGGGAGGCTGAGGCAGGTGGATCACGAGATCAAGAGATCGAGACCATCTGGCCAACATGGTGAAACCGTCTCTCTACGAAAAATACAAAAATTAGCTTGATGTGGTGGCATGCACCTGTAGTCCCAGTTACTTGGGAGGCTGAGGCAGGAGAATTGCTTGAACCCAGGAGCTGGAGGTTGCAGTGAGCCGAGATCGTGCCACTGCACACCAGCCTGGCGACAGAGCGAGACTCCATCTCAATCAAAAAGAATTAGCTGGGTGTGGTGGTGTGCACCTGTAGTCCTAGCTGCCTTGTAGTTCTAGCTACTTGGGAGGCTGAGGTAGGAGGATCACGTGAGTCCAGAAGTTTGAGGCTGCAGTGAGCTATGATCTCACTGCACTCTAGCCTGGGTGACAGAGCAAGACCCTGTCTCTGAAAAACAAAACAACAAAAACAAAATAAAAACAATTCCTGAGGCATGTTAGTTATCTGCAGAGTATTAGTCCTAGGGAGACTCCCATCCTGTGGTTGTTGCCCCCTATTCTCTTTGGGATTTTTTTTTTTTTTTTTTATTTTAAGGAAAAGGAAAAAGAAAAGAAGATGTTTAATCATGAGAGTGCAATAAGTGAGACAATAGGCTATAATAAAATTGGCCACTGTTAAGGGCAATGGATTTACATTTGAACATTTTTGGTAGGTTGCTGACCAGCAATCAGCCATGTTTGGAGAGTGCTGCTTCCAGACAGGTGATGTGAAATTAACCATGGGAACTGGGACATTTTTGGATGTTAACACTGGAAATAGCCTTCAACAAACTATTGGAGGTAAGTAGTTACAATTTATCCTATTTATTAAATATCAATAAATAAAGATGAAAGTTAGAAAATGTTGATAATTCTATTAGATTGTTTCTATTTAGGAGCCTTGTTTGAAAACCACAGATAAATACAATAGCATAGTTCTCTAGCAAACCAATCTCATAGTACCCTTTTATTTCTCAATTAAAATATTTATTGCCATGTTTCTCGAGACGTAAACATGCCTATAGCTAATACATACTAGTATTTATTGTCCATATTATGTGCCAGGCACTGTGCTAAGTTCTTTTTATGTGTTAATTCAGTTTATTCATTTCGTAGCTCTCTGAGGTAGGCCATTCTATAGTTAAGGAAACTGCAGCTAAAAGATTAGAAACTTGCAAGACTACAGCTAGTAAATGTAAGAGGGCTGGAGTTTGAACATACACAGTCTAACTTCAGAGGCACTTTGCAGTTTTTTGAGATAACCAAATCATTACATTGTAGAAGTCTCTATAATGAATTATGCATATCTTTGACTTACATTCATTGTTTGCTTTGCAAGGCTTTTATCCATTAATTGGGTGGAAGATTGGACAAGAAGTCGTATGCTTAGCTGAAAGCAATGCAGGAGACACTGGTACTGCCATAAAATGGGCTCAACAGTTAGGTAAGTTGTCTTTTAAATGGATTTCACAGGCCAGACCTAAAGAATTCAAAAATGCCACAGGATTGCAGATTAGTAGGGAGCAAATGGATTGTTCAAATGAAACACTAAAGTGATGTCTATTAAAAGCAAATATAAAGTATTTTTATGATATCAAAATGGTAAAAGGTTAGGTCTTAAAGACAGGAACCATAAAGAAAAAGAATAATAGATTTAACTATATAAAATATTAGTGGGTAAAGAGAGATATGCCATACGCAAAATTAAAAGACAAATTGGTAATAACAATTTGTAGCATATGTCAGAAAAATTAATAACATGACAAAAACGGGCAAAGGACAGAAGTATAGGTATTTTATGATCAAATGACTATAATGAAGTGCTGTTCATATACGATAAATAAAGAAATGCATATTTTGGGCTGTGGTTCCAGTGTCAGTTCAGTTTTCAGTGCTTTTGCAGTGCTATTTGGATCTGCCCCTCATTTGTGCCACCCAGTGGTCAGTCTGGGTGGTGGTTTGCCTGGAGATTAGTTTTCAAAGCCTTAGGCTTGTTGTTTAGGGTCAGATCTTTACATGTGCAGCCCAAGAGTGAGACGAGGAGTTCATAAAAACCTTTATAAGGTAATTTTTCCTTAGCTCCTTTCTCTCAGTAATCTTCCTGGTACCTTTTGACTCTCAGGGGATCCCCATATTGGTGTTCTAGCTAGAAAGCTGGTACTTTAGTTTCTCTACTGAACACCTGCTACTACTTCTACCTCCCTAGCCTAGTGGCAAGAAGGATGAGAGACGGAGAAAAAGGGGGTCAGAGAGAGAGAGAAGGAAAGAAGGGAAAGAAAGGAAACAAAGTAAGAGAAAGAAGGCTGGGCGCGGGGGCTCACGCCTGTACTCCCAGCACTTTGGGAGGCTGAGGCGGGCAGATCATCTGAGGTTGGGAGTTGGAGACCAGCCTGAGCAACATGGAGAAACCCTGCCTTTACTAAAAATACAAAATTAGCCGGGCATGGTAGTGCATGCCTGTAATCCCAGCTACTTGGGAGGCTGAGGCTGAGGCAGGAGAATCACTTGAACCCAGGAGGCAGAGGTGATAGTGAGCTGAGATCACGCCATTGCACCCCAGCCTGGGCAACAAGAGCGAAACTCTGTCTCAAAAAAAAAAAAAAAAAAAAAGAAAGAAAGAAAGAAAGAAAAAAAAGAGGGAAAGCAAAAGGGATTTTGTTAACCTCTCGTCTTCGAGTTTTGGTTGTTTCTGCTGCTCTGTCTGCTGTCACTGCAGCCACAGGATTGCCAGGGGCAGGCAAGACCAAGGGGAGCGGTGGCGCGGGAAGAAGCAAGCAACAGGGATTCCCCCCATACTCGTAGCTTGCAGTTTTATGTGCCTGTGCTACTGGGCTGCCATGGCTGCTACCATAGGATTGCCTGAGAGAATGAAAAAAAATTAAAGAAAACAAAAAATGAGAATCCCTCCACTCTGTCCTGTAGAGACGCTTGTCTCCTACTGCTCAGACCAGAAAGGAGCTTCTATTGAAGCTCTTCATATTTGCACTCAGTGTACAGATCTGAGTCCTTGGGTTTCAGGCTATCTCTGAGTCTAGGCCAGGAATATCAGAGAAAATACAAAAACAGGGAGTCCCCAGATGGCTTTTCCATTTATTCCTCCAAGATTCTTAGTTGCATTCAATGGGAGAGAGGGAATGGAGTGCGCTTACTCTGAAAGACTTTTTATCAATTAGCTTATTTGACAACAGTTTAAGTGGAAGATTATTTAGAGAAATTCTTCAAGCAAGGGATGAAACAAACAGTGAAGAATGTGAATAAGATAATCTCTCTTTGTTTTCTGTTTCTTTATCAGTTACCAAAAACTTTCCTCAAACCAACTGTCTAGTATGTTTTCCTACATCTTGTCTTGTAAAAATTGAACATTTGGACATGATTCGTTAAAAAAGTATAGATTTTAAAACCAATTTTTTTAAAGAGATGAGTCTCGCTGTGTTGCCCAGGCTAGATTCAAACTCCTGGGCTCAAGTGATCCTCCTGCCTTTGCCGCCTGAGTAGCTGGGATTACAGGTACGCCACCATACTCGGCTTAAAACCAGTGTTTTTAACGTTAGTTTTTGAAGTGCTAGAGATATTCTGATGCATTATCTGGACATTTTGAACAAATGGATGAAACTTACGGATTTGATAACTGTCATTTTGAGTAAAATTTGTAGTTATTCTTGAGTGATCCTCATTAACTTGAGTTTTAATATAAGTGCTCCTTAAATGTCTTTAGTGAATTTAAGTATATTAATTTAGTTGTATAACAAATCATAAAATGATATAGAACCAACTTAAGCCTCTCTAAAGCCAGCAATATTTATTATGACTGAGTCTTTTCTTCTGATCTATGCTGTTCAGTACTACATACTCATTCAGAAGTCATTTTACAAACAAGGATATCCAAATGGCCAGTGAAAAGGTATTTATTAGTCAGCAGGGAAATCCAAAATCAAACCACCATGTAATACTACCAAAATAGCTAAATTGAAAAACATAGACAATACCAATTATTGGCAGGAAGATAGGAGACTGGAACTCTCGTGCCACAGGCAGAAGCCTTAAATTGGTAGAGCCACTTTGAAAAACTATTTGGCAGTATCTGTTAAAGCTGGTTCTAAATGTAAAGACCTTAGAACTGGCCATTCCATTCCTTCGTGTCAATAAATAGAAATATGTACATATGTCCACCAAAAAGAATGTGCGTGAATGTTCATTGGGATCTATTTCTATTAGCCAAACACTAGGAACTATCCAGATGTATATCACCAATAGAACAGATTGATAAATTGTCTATAGTCACATAATGGAATACTATATAGAGATGAGAATGAATGGAGTACAACTACATGTAACGGTGTAAATGAATCTCACGAGTATGATGTTTAACAAAAGAAGTTTGTGTCTTGACCTGGGTCTGAGTTACTTGGGTGTATTCACACTGTGAAAACTCATCTAGCTATATACACTTAGGATTTGTGCATTTTTTTGGTCTGTATATAATATACTTCAGTTAAAGTTTACTAAATTAATTAAGTCTTGGTTTTTTTGTTTGCTTGTTTTTAAAAAATTGACTTTTAATATCTCTGTTACTCCCCCTTATTTAACTTATTAGATGGAGTATTTCAGTTAATTCTCTTGGGTATTATATTACAGGTAGATGATACTTTCATCAGAAACCTGGGATGGCTTTTATCTTTCAGAGAATAATTTTTTAATGCCAAAAATCCTACATAAAATTGATTTTTTAAACAGCCCAAATATCTTTAAAGAAAAAGGTGGCCGGGTGTGCTGGATCATGCCTGTAATCCCAGCACTTTGGGAGGCCGAGACGGGCGGATCACAAGGTCAGGAGATCGAGACCATCCTGGCTAATACGGTGAAACCCCGTCTCTACTAAAGAATACAAAAAACTAGCCAGGCGACGAGGCGGGCGCCTGTAGTCCCAGCTACTTGGGAGGCGGAGGCAGGAGAATGGCGTGAACCTGGGAGGCGGAGCTTGCAGTGAGCTGAGATCCGGCCACCGCACTCCAGCCTGGGCGACAGAGCCAGACTCCGTCTCAAAAAAAAAAAAAAAGAAAAGAAAAGAAAAAAGTGGCCGGGTGTGCTGGATCATGCCTGTAATCCCAGCACTTTGGGAGGCCAAGGTAGGTGGATCACCTGAGGTCGGGAGTTCGAGACCAGCCTCAGCAACATGGGGAAACCCCATCTCTACTAAAAATACAAAATTAGTTGGGCGTGGTGGCGCATGCTTGTAATCCTAGCTACTCAGGAGGCTGAGGCAGGAGAATCACTTGAACCCGGGAGGTGGAGGTTGTGGTGAGCCAAGATTATGCCACTGCACTCCAGCCTGGGCAACAAGAGCAAAACTCCAACTCAAAAAAGAGAAAAAAAGTAAGGCCTGCTGCATACAGAGCCTATCTAAGAGGGCCTTCTACCTCCTGTTTCCCTTCTATGGGCCTGTAAACCTATGCAGTATGAGAATTCAGATAGTACCAGAACAGAATTTCTGTTCAGAACAGTCTTTGTGCTGACCTTTTTAAGTGAGCAGTCTTTTACATTATATTCATAATAAATGTTGATGCAGATAAATACTATCATGTAACGTAATTCTGTTTGTGCCTCTCCAACCTCTTCATTTTGTTTTAGGGTTTTTTGTTGTTTGTTTGTTTTTGCAGACCTTTTCACAGATGCTGCTGAGACTGAAAAAATGGCCAAAAGTTTGGAGGATTCTGAAGGAGTTTGTTTTGTTCCATCTTTTAATGGATTACAGGTATATATTTTTTAAAGTTAATGGCAATTACAAATATTTTTCTCCTCCTGCCACACCCAAACTTATATATCTACGACTCTGTTACCTTAAAATTTGAGCACTGAACAGAACTAAGATGAAAGGTAGATTTTAGGGCTGAGAAGTTATGCTCTGACCAAGCATGAATTCCACGAGGGAGCAGAGCATCCTGAGTATAGCCCTGCTGGCTTGGCTTGTGCTGATGGAATTCAGCTGACTTCTGCTTAGAACTGTGTGGAACCTGAGTTGGCAGGTTTATCATAGAACTTTTACATAAGACTTAGCATTACTTTATCATGAGCAAAAATAGCCATTTCCCAGTGGGGGGAGTATATCAGCAAATTTGCATTCTTTACTTAGAGGAAATAAGCTATTGAGAATTAAGAGAAATAATGTCGAGGTACATACATCACACACATATGCACACACATATATATGTGTATATTTTGCACTTGTACATTTGTAAGTTTTACTAACTTTTTTAAAAATCAAAATCTTGGCTGGGCGCGGTGGCTCACGCCTGTAATCTCAGCACTTTGGGACGCTGAGGCAGGCGGATCACAAGGTCAGGAGATCAAGACGATCTTGGCCAACACGGTGAAACCCCGTCTTTACTAAAAATGCAAAAAATTAGCCATGCATGGTGGCACATGCCTTTAGTCCCTGCTACTCAGGAGGCTGAGGCAGGAGAATTGCTTGAACCTGGGAGGCGGAGGTTGCAGTGAGCCGAGATCACTCCACTGCACTCCAGCCTGGGCAACAGAGTGAGAGTCCATCTCAAAAACAAAATCAAAATCTCTTTTCATTAATTGTTGTGGTGGAGTATTGGCTACTTTTCTTAATCAAAAAATGAACCTAGTAAAAGTCTTGATTTTGTAACATTTAACTTTGTATTTAATTGAAAGATCTCTAATACTGCCTTTAATTTTAGAATATTATTACAAATATTTTTAAAACAACTTTTCAAGTATATTATTATGAAAGTTACTTTTTTGGGAAAGCTCATACTTCTCTTTTTAATCCTCCTGTAAATATTTTTTCCTGTTAAAAAAATACACCTTTCTCTTTTTTCTTGCTTATCTCATATTCAGGCAATTAATTACAAAAGTCCAAAATTTGAGTTTGGGTATACAATATAGAAGCTGGTAGAGAAAAAAATTAAGTCAGGGTGTTTTAAATCTTTAAAAATACATACTTCCAAAGCTAGATTTTAAAATGAGCATGATTTCAATACCTGTAATATTTTTATTTTGTGTACTTTATCCTAAAGGACTGAAAGCTTGTGAATTAATTCCATTGCATCCTCTTCAGAATGATGTGAGGGAACCTCTAAATAGCACCTATCATAGTCCAGAAAGTGAAAATTTTTTATCTAATTGAGATTTCAGGAAAAAGGTTAGATGAATAATTGTCCTCAGCACAGTAAGGTTTGATTAGGTTACTACTGGTTCTTTTCTTCTCTCTGAAAAATGTGCTACAGGACTCAATAGTCATCTTGTTTTAGCAAGTCTGTCTCTGTCTTTGACTTCTCTATCACCTCACATACCTGTAATATAATATAATAATTATATATATTATATGATAGTAATATAAAGTATATGTTTTTTAAGTATTAAACCCAAAAGATTTAGACAAAACTATCACAGGTTTGATTTTTAATTTCATCTTGATAGCAAAATGTCCCTGTCCTGCCTATGATTGTAACCTGCCCATATACTGGCAGTAGAGGGTAGTTGGGAGAGGTGGTAGGTTGACTGTAGGTCATATATTTCCCTGTGTAAAATGAAACTTTAACTGGAAATTGAAAGTTAGATCAAACAGCAATAATGTATTAATACTAAACTGTTTGGAAAATAGGAGGGAAGATCACCTATAATCTGCCTATCTCAACAACTAGAGAAAATGAAGGATGGGGAATGAAAGGAAAGAAGGTTTATGTATCTGTGAAACTGCTTTTAGTTTTAGAATATTGGTACAGCCTTAGATAATCAGGATCAGGATGTTGAAGTCCCCTAATGGTCTCATTTTCTCAAAGGAATCTGCTGAGAAAGGGGTACTGGATGAGCTTTGAGGGAAATGGGAAAGTCTAGGACAGCCACTTCAGGGAAAGGCAGAAAGGGTGGGAGCCATACACTGGGGGTGGCATCAGTTAGTGCAGCCATTGTGGCTTTCCTCTAGCAGGGCTTGTGGTTTGGGGAGTAGGATACCGAAGTAGGTATTAGAAGCAAGAATCAGTGGTCATTTACCTGGATGTTAGAGTTACTGTGATGATGGCAGTAATGGGATAGACAGAGAAGCTGTTTGTCCACCTACTCCTGAGGACTGGGATTGGAAAGCAGTCAGCAACTGACAGCAGTTCTTAGTGTTCTTTGGGTTTCTGCTTCTCTCTGTTCTGCTTTGCTCTTTTCATTACCGACTTTGCTGTGTATCCTTTCTTCCTCCATAGCTTCTGCTTAATTGTCATTATTTTTCTCATACTTTTTGCTTCTTCACAACTTAGAAATATCACATACAACGTTCCTCTACCTTATGCATCCTTTTAGCTTCAGTTCCCCCATTGATGGGGTCTTTTTCTTAGTGTTCCCTGGTTTTGGTTTCCAGGGGAGGGAATCTGATTGGACCACCTTGTCCTTTTGCATTTCAGTCAGACATTGAGTCAGCTGTACTCACCCTCTACAGTTGTGGTGATGGCATTGGGACTAGAGCATGAAACATGGCAGCTTTAGATAACAGGGCCTGTGGATTCAAGCAGTTTCCTTAGAAGGAGAAAAACCAGCAAGTCCTGTGATTGCCATCTCTAGTTTTGTGAGTGGCCAGGATGTCTGAATGGTGCAGTCTGTGTTCTGGGGCAGGAGACTACTAGTTTTGCCTAGGGCACCAAACAGATTTCAGGCCAATTAAATGAATATTTTCTGTGATATCCTGGAAGAAGTCATATTTACGCAGAAAAAAAACATAGCATATTGCTAGGGACTAATTGAACTGGTCAAATCTGACTAATCTTAGTTTTATGATATTATACCATCTGATATAAACCAGATTTATTGTATATGTTTTTACTAATTAAAATCACCAGAAGCTGTTAATAGATTTGAAAAATTATCAAAATAAAATCTCAGTAGGAGGGAAATCATAGCTATAGCAAAGATAAGATGTAATATAGAATTTCTTAAGTAATTAAGAAAAATACTGTTTGTTCATTTATTCACCAAATGTGTATTCCTACCCCATGGGGAGCCAGATATAGTGCTAGGCACAAGAGACACACTGGGAGTACATCGGACAAGGGTCCACCCTGTGGTACTTACAGTGTATTGAGGATGGTGGGGTTTCAACAAACCATCAAGTGGAATATGTGATTATAAACCGTGGTACATGGTATGATGGGAAGTTACAGGGTTCCATAAAAACAGAGTCCTCATCTAGTCTCTGGGGTCCAGAGTTTTCCCTGAGGAAGCCAAACCAAGATTTGAAAGGAGTAAGAATTAATTAGGAGAAAGGGTGGTGGAAGGTGTTTCAGGTAAAGGGATGATATGTCAAAACCCTGAAGCTAGAAGGTGCTTTTCTGAGAACCATAATTTCCTGACAGCACTAGATATCCTTGTAATGAGCATTTTGGTGTGTTAGTGCTCTTGTGAGACTCTTGTCTATTTCCTTGTGAGACTGCAAGCTCCAGCAGGGATCTTTGTTTTTCATCATCTTTTTTTTTTTTTGTGTGTGTGACACAGTCTTACTCTGTCACCCAGGCTGGAGTACAGTGGCACGATCTCAGCTCACTGCAACCTCTGCCTTCCAAGTTTAAGTGATTCTCCTGCCTCAGCCTCCCAAGTAGCTGGATTACAGGTGCCCACCACCACACCCGGCAAATTTTTTGTATTTTTAGTAGAGACGGGGTTTCACCATGTTGGCCAGGCTGGTTTCAAACTCCTGACCTCAAGTGATCCACCCTCTTCGGCCTCCCAAAGTGCTAGGATTGCAGGTGTGAGCCACCATGCCTGGCCTGTTTTTCATCTTTGCGTCCCAGAATTGCCTTACATTTTTGGAGATACAAAGATGAATAGAAACCTCATCTGATTAATATATACTTCCAGCTCAAGATTTTGGCTCTTTTGAGAACATGTTAGGCTGGATTATTTCTGATGTTAGGCAGTAAGACTATTAAGCTAAGAGAGAAGAGTGTAGTGGTGTTTTTTTTTTTTTAGACCCTGTCTCACTCTGTCACCTAGGCTGGAGTGCAGTAAAGCAATCACGGCTCATTGCAGCCTCAAACCCCTGCGCACAAGCAATCCTCTCACCTCAGCCTCCCAAGTAGCTGTAACTACAGGCGTGTATCACACCCAGCTAATATTTTAAGTTTTTTGTAGAGGTGGTATCTTGCTTTGTTGCCCAGGATGGTGTTGAATTCCTGGGCTGAAGCAGTCCTCCCTCCTTGGCCTCCCAGAGTGCTAGGATTACAGGTGTGAGCCACTGAACCTGGCCAGAGTATAGTTTTAATGTCTGACAACATATTTGACGTAAGTTATGACACTAAAAAGTGCATTTTTGTAGAAAGCTGTTCTACATAGTACAAAGTAGAAAGCTATTCTACAGAGTAAACAATTTTAGTGTAAAAACTTTACAGCTGGTGAAGGGATTTCTGTGATTGCTCTTCATTTTCCACATTTATAAAGCTAAGCATTTAATAATTTGTAACTATATGCTTCAGTTCCTCTTTTTGACATAAATGCAAACAGAAGCTAAGTACAGTAACTGTGACTCAGTATCGTTTAAATGCTGTTAAAAAGTTATCCCAATATTTACCATAATCTTTGGACTATCTTTTACTTTTAAATTATTTAACCATAGCATTATTTTCTTCTAATGTGGCTATGTTTTTATTGTATAGTATTTCCTCAAGTCTGTAGATGTAATTTAGAATAATAATAATATATTCTTATTATCTCTTACTGTAGGCTCCATTAAATGACCCCTGGGCATGTGCCTCTTTTATGGGTTTGAAGCCTTCCACCAGTAAATACCATCTTGTACGAGCAATATTGGAGTCAATAGCTTTCAGGTATGAAAACCTGTCCTGAACTTCCCCTTCCCCATATAATATTGCCATGTCTTTCATTAATTTGCTACAAAATGGAAAATTTCTTAATTTTAATTAAATTCTTTAATTTGTATTTTTGGCTTATTTGATACTATATATTATGTAATATGTTCTTCTTGCTAATTTCCGTGGTATCTTTCTTATTTTTTCTTATATTTAATGTACCAATACCACTCAGACTTGATACCTGAAAACTGAAGGATTTTTTTAAAAAAATTCAATTTCTTAAGCATGCAAGATTCAAAATTTGGATTTTCAAAGGTTTAGTATCCTTATTCATGAAAGAGAATTCCAAGTAATAAAGCTTCTGTTGTGCCCCAAAATTGAGTCATCAGAATTATTCTTCATGCATATTTCCCTGTAATCTTTTTGTTATGGGACAGGTATAAATTATTAAAATTAAGAATGATGCTGTCATGAATATGGGATTGTAACATTTAAAATGAAACTTTCTGTGATTACAAAGTAATTGTTTTTATATTTGATTAATTCTATTAGATTTTACTTATGGTTTGCCATCTTAATAGCTATCTATTAAATAGATGCTTGTGTTAAATTTTTCTTTGTAGAATGGTAATAGATAAAATTTAGTTGTAAAATATAAATTATGCCTTCTTACATGAAGGCAAAAAAAAACCACAAGACCTGCGCTTCTTGCTTATTTGAGTATCTGTTCTACAGTTTTCATTTAGCACAATTTATTTCTTTAATATTTTGTTTTGTACATTTTATAAATATCAAATAAATAAAACTATAGTTTGTATTTTTCAAGATCAGAATAAAGTAGTGAATTATTATGATATAAATTTCTTATAAATAGTTATCTTGTTTTTTAACTAGAAACAAACAGTTATATGAGATGATGAAGAAAGAGATTCATATTCCTGTAACAAAAATCCGGTATGTAAAATTTATTTCTAATAGACTTAATTAGAAATTAGAAGAAAGTGGTAGCTGCTATGAGCTACCACTCATTTCTTTTTGAGATCCCGAATAATTCATCTTTATGATTATTGAGGATTTCAAAAATAACTTCTGCCTAGCTCCTTCCCAACAAAATTCTTTTCTTTTATTTGTATTTTTGTTGAGACGGAATCTTGCTGTGTCATTCAGGCTGGAGTGCAGTGGCATGATCTCAGCTCACTGCAACCTCTGCTGCCTGGGTTCAAGTGATTCTCACGCCTTACCATCCCGAGTAGCTGGGACTACAGACATGTGCCACCATGTCCAGCTAATTTTTTTGTATTTTTAGTAATGATGGGGTTTCACCATGTTGGCCAGGCTGGTACTGAACTCCTGATCTCAGGTGATCTGCCCTCCTCGGCCTCGCACAGTGCTGGGATTACAGGTGTGAGCCAACGTGCCCAGCTACAACAAAATTCTTGGTCGTAGGAATTCAGAGAGGAGATGAGAGCTAATTATGTATTTATGGAGAATACAATATCAAATTTGGGTGCATCTTGGCACCCATATATGCCACATATGTGTAGTATATCAATCTTTAAAATCTCTTTTTTGGGTGTGTAACTATCCTTTGGACATGTAAGCATCAAACTTCTTGACTTTCTTTTCTGTAATATCTAAGTGAAGTTTTATGTTGCCTTAGTTTATTATACCTGGCCTGTTTTGAACCAGTCCTAAGACAAACAAAGGCAGGTGAGAAAATTGATGGCAGAAATAAGGAAAATGTTTAAAGATGACCCAGTAAGGTTCTCTGCCGTTAGGTTAATGCTAAGTGATTTAATTTTAGAAATAAAAAGTTAAATTTATAAAATAAAATAAAGGATTTCAGAAAAAAAACGTGGCCCACTGAAAAAGAATGATGCTTTTTTGTAGTAATTCATCTTACATATTTTGTTCCCCACAGGGCAGATGGAGGAGTTTGTAAGAATGGTTTTGTCATGCAGATGACTTCAGACCTGATTAATGAGAATATAGACAGACCTGTGGACGTTGACATGTCATGCCTGGGTGCAGCTTCTCTAGCTGGCCTTGCTGTTGGTATGTGTAAAATTTATAAGAATGAGAGCTTTCTTGAAAACTGTTTCTTACAGATAACATTTCTCCTCTCACATCAAAAAATTCTAGAGAGTCTGGAAAGCCTTGGTGTCCATTAAACTCCATATACATATGCATATTGCTCACAAAATACCCTGTGACCTCCTCTATTGGTGAGTCTGGTTCCACTTCCTCTATCCTTACCTCACTCCTTCAGTCAGAAATATGAGACAAGGACAGTTAATTCTCAGCTGTGTCAGTCTCTAGCAAGAGAGAGTCTCTGGGTAAACTTTCTGGATAGATAGTGTTAGAGAAAAAAATTATTCAGTGACACTTATTAAAGAACAATAAGGTGAGCCAGGTGCAGTGGCTCACACCTGTAATCCCAGCACTTGTGGGAGACTGAGGCAGGTGGATCACCTGAGGGTCAAGAGTTCGAGATAAGCTTGGCTAACATGGCGAAACCCTGTCTCAACTAATAGTACAAAAATTAGCTAGGCATGGTGGCACATGCCTGTAATCCCAACTACTCGGGAGGCTGAGACAGGAGAATTGCTTGAACCTGGGAAGGAGGAGGTTGCAGTGAGCTGAGGTGGTGCCACTGCACTCCATCCTGGGTGACAGAGCAAGACTCTGTCTCAAAAGAAAAAAAAAAAGAACAGTAAGCTGGGCTTTATTCTGGAGGACTATCAAGATAGGTATAGGGACTACTTCAGTGGGATCTTATGGTGGGAGAGAGATTAGGCTCAACTTTGAATACAATAAGGAAAAGTGAGAAATTATAGCCAAAGAGCAGAGTGAGAGTCAGTGGATGGAAAATTACTAAGAGGAAATGTTGAGGTAAGGGGAAATTCTTGCTAACCAACCTAATAATATTTTCAAGAAGGCAGGGCAGGGTGATCAGATGTCATCTGGAGGATGAGATATCGAGGTTGATCAGAAATTGAGGATGGGAGATTCTGGCTACACCAATTTAGCAGAATTCTTGCTCAAAGTAGATAATGCAGAGATGACCATGGAAGTCCAAAAGTTGAGGCCTAGCTGGAAAAGAGCTTGGAGGAGCCTGATTGGAGTTTGGTCAAGGAAGAAACCTTGTCAGTAGGTTTGCCTGTGGCATTAGAAACCACTCCATTCTTTTATTTATTGAACAACATTTGTGGAGTACCTGCTACGTGACGATCACTGCTGGCAATAAAGAGATTAAAAGCCATAGTCTCTGATCCCTGGTGGGAGGAGACAGGTAAGTCAAGTGATCATTAAGTTTGTTTGATAAAGCCAGTGAACAGTGACAGTGTTAATAAGCAAGTGGTCTAGGCTTTCCAGAGGAGAGCACATATAGTTCAATTTTGAAGGGGCTAGAAGAGAGTCAGGTGAGGAGAGGGTGAGAGATGGGTGGCTCAACATCCCTATTGCAACTTGTGCAAAGGCATTGGTCAATGATGGGAAGTACTGTTATGGTGAGAGCAGGAAGGGAGTGGGAGAGGTACATAGAAGTCCAGTTGTGGTGACTCCTCATAAAGAGGAGTTCGGACCTGACCCTGAAGGCCCTGGAGAGCCACTAAAGAATTCTAAGCAGGGGGGAACATAGAAAGATCTGCATTTGAACAGATCACTTTGACAATTAGTGAAAAGATCAGTGAGGAGGAATAAGAATAGAAGTAGGCATGTTGATTTAAAGGGCCCCCTAGGAAGCAGGAGGATGCCTTAGGACACTCAGAGTATTTTAATGTGTTTCTTTCTGGGGAGTGTTTGGTATAAAATAAGATATTTTACATTTAAAAGTTTTAGGCTAATAGTATATTAAAGTTACAAAAAGCCTAAAATCTTGGTAAATTTGGCTTAAACTTGATTCTACTAAAAATCTGGTAATTTTGAATAAAATTGAAATGGTTACTTTCATTTGTTCATTGATTTATGTTTGATTAATTAAAGTTGAAGTAAATAAACTGTCCCTTAAATAATCAATCTCATTTGCAAATTTGAACTCCTTTGCATTCCACCTCCTATAAATTTAGTATGTTTGATTTTTCTCTTATTACTTTCACATGCCTGATTGAGCAAACTTAGAACTGTAACAATGTAAATCACAAATACTTAAACAACAAACAAATTGAATAAATTAAGCTATAATTATAGTAAATCATAAGCATTTTTATACTTATGTTAATCAAATTATTCTATACTTTTCACCTGATAAGACTAAATAAGTCAGATTCTCTTGAACATTTAAAATGCTTTAAGTAACAAATACACCCAGGGTTGTTTTGTTGTGTTTTGTTTTATTTTTGAGATAAAGTTTCCCTCTGTTGCCTAGGCTGGAGTGCAATGGCGCAATCTCAGCTCACTGAAACCTCCTCCTCCCAGGTTCAAGCGTTTCTCCTGCCTTAGCCTCCCAAGTAGTTGGGATTGCAGGCACCCGCCACCATGCCTGACTAATTTTTGTGTTTTTAGTAGAGATGGGGTTTCGCCATGTTGGCCAGGCTAGCTTCAAACCCCTGACCTCTGGTGATCCACCCACCTCAACATCCCAGAGTGCTGGGATCACAGGCGTGAGCCTCTGCACCCGGCCCCACATGCGGGTTATTTTTATACATAACACAGTGACTTGAGTTTTATCTACATCATTATTAATTTCAAACATTTGCTTCTGTCTCAGAAATGCGAGACTATGTATATCCTCTTTATTTTATGAATTTATCTGGAAATTGGATTTGCTCAATACATACTTAATAAAATGACTTAAAATATATATGTCTTAAAATGTAAACAATAAATTCTGGAAATGAGGATTTTAAGAAACACATTTATTTTCCTGACTAGATTTATCTAACTATAGTATACTGATGAAAACTATTTTTTTCTTTTAAAAACTTGCCTACATTAATACCTTTATTTATTTATTTTTAATTTAAGTTTTTTTTTTTTTTTTTTTTTTGAGATGGAGTCTCACTCTGTAGCCCAAGCTGGAGTGCAGTGGTATGATATTGGGTCACTGCAACCTCCGCCTCCTGGGCTCAAGTGATTCTCGTGCCTCAGCCTCCTAAGTAGCTGAGACTATAGGCACATGCCACCATGCCCGGCTAATTTTTTATATTTTAGTTGAGACAGGGTTTCACCATGTTGCCCAAGGTGGTCTCGAACTCCTGAGCTCAGAAGATCTGCCCGCCTCGGCTTCCCAAAGTGCTGAGATTACAGGCATGAGCCACCGCACCCAGCCTACATTAATACCTTTAAACATAGATAGTCTAAAATGTTGACTGTAAAGAAAAAGAATGTGACCTGACAAAATTTTACAAAGGAGAATTTATGTGTCAGTTTTATTGGTAAGAGAAAATGTACTTCGTGAAGATTTGTAGACTGTTAGTACTTCAAAAGAGGTGCAATAGACCGCTCAGTGGGTGAAATGTGCCAAGCTTACTAATAACATACCTGTATCATTTCAGACGACTTATGATCTTAGTTATAAATGTTCTCGCTGGGTGCTGTGGCTCACGCCTGTAATCCCAACACTTTGGGAGGCTGAGGAGGGTGGATCACTTGAAGCCAGGAGTTTGAGACCAGCCTGGCCAACATGGCGAAACCCTGTCTCTACTAAAAGTACAAAAAATTAGCTGGGCATGGTGGCGCGTGCCTATGGGCCGAGCTACTCTAGAGGCCCAGGCAGGAGAATTGCTTCAACCCGTGAGGTGGAGGTTGCAGGGAGCTGAGATCGCACCACTGTACTCCAGCCTGGGCAACAGAACGAGGCTGTCTCCAAAAAAAAAATTCTCTTGCTTTTTATTATATATCATATGATCCTTCCTGCAAAGAGCAGTCTATGCTAGAACTACAAAATTATCTTAAATTGGAATTTAAATATATTATATAAAAGACTATAGTTTGAAAGAGAAACTATTACATTAATCCCCAACTTTGAATTTTATGCATATTCCAGAAAGTTGACATTTACCTTAAACTGTAAGACAGAAATCTTAATGCATCTTCATTTATTTTAATTGCATAAAAAGAAAATACCCTATTTCTTTTTTTTTCTTTTTCTTCTTCTGTTTTTCTTTTTTTAGAGAGAGGATCTTTCTCTGTTACCCAGGCTGGAGTACAGTGATGTGATCATAGCTCACTGCACCCTTGAACTCCTAAGCAAGTGGTCTTCCCTCCTCAGTCTCCCAAAGCATTGGGATTGCAGGTGTGAACCACTGTGCCTGGCCAGAGAATATACTGTTTTTTTTTCACTTGGGATTGTTTTAATAATAGCAAGTTATGAAATTAAATGATGGCATAGGGTAGCTACTTTAGAAGTGATGTGGTATCCCACCACACAGAAACTGAGCTGAAAGTTAGAAACCAAAAGACTTGAAAATCCTGGTATAATTATTTTCAGGAATGATCAATCTAACAAAATTCAAAAGTAACAAAGTATTTTGGATTGTTTTAAAAATAGTTTTTGTTTACCTTTCTACCAGCAACTCACATAGGATTTTGGATAAACTTTATTGGACTCATGATTTGCCTTAAAATTTGAGAATAATTTTTTCATCTATAGGGTTTTGGACTGACAAGGAGGAATTAAAGAAACTGAGACAAAGTGAAGTGGTTTTCAAGCCACAGAAGAAATGTCAAGAATATGAAATGAGTCTGGAAAACTGGACCAAAGCAGTGAAACGCTCTATGAATTGGTATAACAAGACATAACACTAAATGAAATGATCAAAACCATAGATGGCTGGTTTATGTGACGTGCAGATGAGATAAAGCTCAGGGATAACCAATATGACAATGACTAAGAGGAGAAAATGTTAAATAAGCTTCATAAGAAGCATTGCTTTAAAAAATCTTATTTTTTTCCCTAAATCATGGTAAGGCAGCAATACCTCAAAACTTTATATCTTCTATTTTGTAACAAATTCCAAAGGACATTAGTCATTTCCAACCATATTTTGACAGTTATGGATCCTCTTCCTTTTTATACTGGGTCAGTGGTACATAGGAACATAATGATTTACCATACAAGCTAATAGTTCTGGGTCAATCACCATGCACATATTGTTCCAAAATTATGTGAAATGTGTTTATTTAATTCTTTAAATTTAAGTGGGCTATTTGAAGTACATATAGCTAAAAAGAAAGAATAACTGAGAAAATGTGGAATTTTGTAACATTAATATTTTATGTTTAAAGCCATAATTTTCTAATATTATATCCAAATATGAGCTTAATATGTCCCTCTCAGATAAGCTTCTGAGTTAGTTAATGCTTTCCTTTACTGGTCTTAAAGACACTGCCTTAATTTTTCCTTGTTCAACCAAAATCTGAGCATTCTTTCTATGTTGAAAACACTGAAAAACTAATTTTAGTTAATGAACTAAAAAGAATATTGATTTTTAAGAAACAGAAAAATACTACTTATTTTCCTTCTCAAATAATGTTTCTTTCAAAAACTTCTGGCTGAAGTATAACATGCTGGTAGTTAACATAAATCTTGCCTTTCTCTTGTTGTTTATCTTTCTTCGTTGTTTAGATGCTTGTATTAATGTCTTGTTTTTATTGAGTGCCTGATTGACAGAGCTTAATTTGAAGAAAGTGCCCTAATTTATTGACCACTTAAGAATTGTCTTTATTGTGGTATTTTATTTGTTCCTGCGTCTTTTTGATGTTTGTTCGGTCTACTCATCCCTCTGAGTATGTGCAGCGGATAGCGGATAGAGGGGAGGAGAGTGTTTCTATGCTCAGGATTGCCCTTCAGCCACTCGGCCAGAGATCCACAGGGAGCAAGCAGCAAGGACAGTCTCGCATTCTCAGACTTTCTTGCAAGAAACAGTGAAGAGGAGTAAGTTGTGAGTAGTGTCAAGTTGGATGTAGAATTGTCCTAAGGCAGTTGACCCCACCTTCCAACATATTTTCACTTTATTTGCCCCTCTCTATATTTGGGGTAGGTTCCATTTGGATTTGCAGCAATAATGACTTTATTTCTCTCTTGGTCAGGATTTATCACATAAAATCCTTTTATTATAGAACTAGCTATTTTAGTTACATAGTAATGTAACTAATGAAGAGACTTATAGAGAATTTTGTTTTTGCTGTCATATATGTCCATTTTGGAGACAGATATGATAGAACTAGAAGTTAAGTTGCATTTCTGCAAGTGCCATTTGAATGAACTTCAAGTATCTTCTTAATTATTAAATTTTCTGAAGGCATTGTAGCAAATATATAGTATCATTAAATCTACTAATTAATATTTGGAAATATTTTTGTTATTAATAAATAGAGGTATTTTATTTACTGTGAAAAGTCAAACTTCATTATGTAGATAAATCTTATTCTTTTCATTCTTTCCCCTGTTTACATCCTTTTCCAAAGCTTAGTCCCCAATTAAAGCTTTCCTATCAAAATCACATGGAAGGTGCTCTGTTGTTTTACTGTTATATGTTCTGTTCCTCAGTGGGTGTAATTTTTTTTTCTTTTTCTTTTTTTGTAGAGACAGAGTCTTGCTATGTTGCCCAGGATAGTCTTTAATTCCTGGCCTTAAGTGATCCTCCCACCTTGGCCTCCCAAAGTGCTGGGATTGCAGCTGTGAGCCACTGCACCCAGCCAATGGGTGTAATTTTATAGAAAATAATTCTTTTTGTCAGAATATACTGAATTGTAATATTAATACCTGAAAATTTGTTAGTTCACTTCTTTTCCACATTCTTCTTTCCCAACATATAACCACAAGATAAAGGATAAATACTTTGGGCTGGGTGCATTGGCTCACGCCTGTAATCACAACACTTTGGGAGGGTGAGGTGGGCAGATCATTTGAGGTCAGGAGTCCAACCTGGTCAAACACGGCAAAACCCTGTCTCCACTAAAAGTACAAAAATTAGCTGGCCATGGTGGCGCGAGCATGTAATCCCAGCTACTCAGGAGGCTGAGGCAGGAGAATTGGTTAAATCTGGGAGGTGGAGGGTTGCAGTGAGCCAAGATCGTGCCACTGCACTGTAGCCTGGGCAACAGAGCAACACTGCGTCTCAAAAAAAATAAAAAATAAAAAAAATCAATACTTTTGAGATAATGTTGGAAAGTAACTTTGAATGTCTCTCATTGTAATTGAGCATCTCCTCAAATGTCAGTGGCAATTTTTTTCTTCTGTGAATCTAAAAACTAATATTTTATTTTTAATATTTGTGGCCATTTTTAGTGATAAGAGTTTAGTAAATATTTTCAAACTTAACCAAAATCAGAAACATGGCCACATTTGCTTTTGTGGTTGCAGAAACAGTTGATAAGATCAATTGAGCAACAAAGTTGTCCTTTCTTTTCTTTTTCTTTTTTTTTTTTTTGAGACAGAGTCTTGCTTTGTTGCCAGGCTAGAGTGCAGTGGCATGATCTCGGCTCACTGCAACCTCCACCTCCCAGGCTCAAGCAATCCTCCTGCCTCAGCCTCCCAAGTAGCTGGGATTACAGGTACGCATCACCACGCCCAGCTGGTTTTTGTATTTTTAGTAGACACAGGGTTTTACCATGTTGGCCAGGCTGGTCTCAAACTCCTGACTTTGTGATCTGCCCACCTCGGCCTCCCAAAGTGCTAGGATTACAGGTGTAAGCCACCACACCTGGTTTGTCCTTTCTATCTTCCAAGTTTATTTTTCATTTGTATGCTAGTATTTGAAGTTTAGAAAAATTTGTGCTATTTCTCAGCAAGTTTTATTTTCCCATTATGGATCTATCAGATATTTTTAGAAGGTCTGCAACTGTCTCATCAAGGAAGAGAATGTTCCTGTTCAATCTATCTTAAAGTGCTACTAATTGCTTTTATACTGTTGACGTACTGATTTTTTCATCTTTTTTATCCAACCATGGCCTGGTTTCCTAATCTCAGCATTGACATTTTGGACTGGATAAATCTTTATTTTGGGATGCTATGCTGTACTTTATAGGATGTTTAGCAGTATCCCTGACCTCTGCCCTCTAGCTACAAGTACCATCCCCCTAGTTATGGCCAAAAATGTCTTCAAACATTGCCATTCTGAGAGGCAAAATTGCCCCCAGTTGAAAGCCACTGATACAGGCTGTTAGAAGAAAATTGAAGACTCAGTGAATATAGCATCATACTCCTTTTCTTTCTGCCTCATTTTACCTTAGGAAATGGTTGTTAGCAAAAAAAAAAAAATAGTATCTTGAAATAAATAAATAAGGTTTCTGTTTTGCTGATTAATGAAGAAAAAAGAAATCTCAGCTGGGCACAGTGACTCACACGTGTAATCCTAGCACTTTGGGAGGCCAAGACAGGCGGATCACTTCAGCTCAGGAGTTTGAGACCAGCCTAGGCAACCTGGCGAACCCCTATCTCTACAAAAAATACACAAATTAGCTGGGTGTGGTGGCACACGCATATAGTCTCAGCTAATTAGGGGGGTGAGGTGGGAAGATCACTTGAGCTCCAGGAGGTGGAGGCTGCAGTGAGCCAAGATCATGTCACTGTACTCTAGCCTGGGTGACAAAGTGAGACCCTCTCAATCAATCAATCATTAACTCATGCTGTAACTGTCTTCTGATGTTTTCATCCACCCAGCCCCACCTCTGCAGCCTTAATTACTGGAGTAGGTCCATGATTTCAGGGTAGGGTTAGTGTATTCTGTAGATCATCTTTGATTTGACCTGCTTTTTTGCTTCCTTTTTATCTCTGAACAAAGGAGATAATCAGTCTCTTTAATCTGCCTTCTGTGTAAATCTCTACCAGACTGGAAGCTCCCTGAAAGCAGAAACTGTCTGCTTCCCCAGAACTTAGCACTGCTTTCATGTGTGTGGGATACATTTTTACTTTGTTAGTGCAACTTTGTTTGTACACATGTTATCCTTGATATTACATACATTTGTTGATGGGGGCAATTTATATTCGTTGTGAGTAAAATATTTTTCTGTTGGATTAAGAAGAACTATACTCTTTCCAGCACTTAGGGAGGCCAAGGAGGGCGGATCACCTGAGGTTGGGAGTTTGAGACCAGCCTGACCAACATGGAGAAACCCCATCTCTACTAAAACTACAAAAATTTAGCTGAGTGTGGTGGCACATGCCGGTAATCCCAGCTAGTCAGGAGGCTGAGGCAGGAGAACCGCTTGAACCCCTGAGGCAGAGGTTGCAGTGAGCCGAGATTGCGCCATTGCACTCTAGCCTGGGCAACAAGAGTTAAACTCCATCTCAAAAAAAGAAGAAGAAGAGGAGGAGGGGGAGGAGGAGGGGGAGGAGGAGGAGGAGGAGGAGGAGGAGGAACTACTCTGTAGTGAAAGCTAGAATCCTCATATTGTTTATTTAAAATTTTTGGCCAAGCACAGTGGCTCATGCCTGTAATCCCAGCACTTTGGGAGGCTGAGGCCAGAGGATCACTTGAAGCCAGGAGTTCAACTACAGCTTGGGCAGCAAAGCGAGACCTTGTCTCTACAAAATAATTTTGTTACTTAGCCAGGTGTGGTGGTATGCCCCTGTAGTCCCAGCTACTCAGGAAACCGAAGCAGGAGCATCGCTTGAACCCAGGAGTTCGAGGCTGCTGTGAGCTATGATTGTGCCACTGAACTCCAGCCTGGGCAACAGGGCAAGGCCCTGTCTTAATAAAATAAAATAAAATTCTTAATATGTTTATATATTTGAAAAACTATTTGTGTAGAGATACACGTCCGTAAATACACATAGATATATTAACTTTTTAAGCTTTAATTGAAGCCTCTCTCTTCACAGGTTTTATATATTTGACTGCAGATGACTAACAGATTGAATTTTGAGAGTGCCAAACACGCTGGTGCTATAGGGAAGGAACTTCATAAATAGCCCCTCCTATAAGGGACCAGTCTTTAATCTAAAATAGTCCAGCCCAGGAATCTGGCAAGAATTTTGTAATTATTTGAGGAGACATGTAGATGTACCCCCTGGAGTTCTTTGACTTTAAGTTATTCTAGAGTCATCCCAGAGATGGCCTAGAAGGCTTGAATCTACCCCAAAGGATTCTGAATCCCTTTGGGAAATTTAGACTATGGTTTTCAGTAAGAATTAAAAGCCCCAGGATAAGCGTGGTGGCTCACACCTGTAATCGCAGCAATGTATGAGGCCAAGGCGGGAGGATCACTTGAGCCCAGGAGTTCGAGACCAGCCTGGGCAACATAGTGAGACCCCCATCTCAATTTTAAAAAAGAGAGAAAAAGGCCAGGTGCAGTTGCTCACGCCTGTAATCCCAGCACTTTGGGAGACCAAGGTGGTGGATCACCTGAGGTCAGGAGTTCAAGACCAGCCTGATCAATATGGTGAAACCCCGTCTCTACTAAAAATACAAAAATTAGCCAGGCATGGTGGCATGTGCCTGTAGTCCCAGCGACTTGGGAGGCTGAGACAGGAGAATTGCTTGAACCTGGGACGTGGAGGTTGCAGTGAGCCGAGATTGGGCCAGTGCATTCCAGCCTGGGTGACAGAGTGAGACTCTGTCTCAAAAAAAAAAAAAGAGAGAGAGAGAGAGAGAGAGAGGGGAAAAAAGCCCCAAACACACCTTGGGCCTTTACAACCTCCTTGGTCCCAGAATTGTCTTATTGTAAACCCAAACCCAGGTCTTCTGGTTTGAACCCGTCAAAAAGAGTAATCTAAAAAAGTTAAACAGATGATTCAAAATCATGTTGGTTGTTTTTCTTTTTAAATCTCCTTTCCAATAAAAAGGAATCATTTTTCTTTTTTTAAGTTTTGAAACCTCATAGCCATAAATATTTTGGTAACAGCATCTATTGGCACCTAAGTCATTGGCTGCATTGTCATCATATTCCCATGGGACCCTTGTTCCTAGAGGAATGCAGGAATGATCTTGAAGTGGGAAGGACAGAGACAGGTGCTTGCAAAATCAGATATTTCTGAAATTCTTTGTTATTCTTTTTCTACTGTCTTTCCCCACTTTACTATACGTTTAGTCTATTATAAAATGGCTGTGTTTTAATAGATACCTGTGATGTTTAGGAAACAAATGATATAGAGACTCCCATTTAAATGAATCTTATCTTTATTCATAAAATAAAGGTCAAACTGTTTTCCAGACTGGCTGTACCACTTACATTCCCACCAGCAGTGTATGAGTGATCCAGTTTCCCTGCATGCTCGCCAGCATTTGGTGGTGTCACTATTTTTTATTTCAGCCCATTCTGTTTATCCTTTTCAGTGAAATTTCTGTTCATATCTTTTGCCCATTTGCCAACTGAGGCAGGAGGATCACTTGAGCCCAGGAGTTTGAGGCTGCAGTGAGATATGATCACTAAATGTTTGCTTAATGAGCCATATCTTTTTTTTTTTTATTATTATACTTTAAGTTCTAGGGTACATGTGCACAACGTGCAGGTTTGTTACATATGTATACATGTGCCATGTTGGTGTGCTGCACCCATCAACTCGTCAGCACCCATCAACTCATCATTTATGAGCCATATCTTTAAATATCTTTTTTAAAGTTTTTAAAAATCAGTCCAGTGGTTTATGTGTGATTATGTGGGATTTTTAAAAATCTTTTCAGGCAAAATGTATATAGCATTTTGAACATATTTACAATGTACTGAGCCCAAGAGTTCTCATATTCTTTCTTTGCTCATTATAGAGTATGGTACTAATACTGTGTAATAGTAAATTTTCAAAGATATCTTTACTTAGAATGTTAAGTATACAGATATATACTTTGTACATAGTTATCATAATGTTTCTAACCTTTTTATTTAAAATAGGCTGATTTGTGTAAAGATTTCAGAATGATTTTGTTAATAAGTTATTAGAAACTTTCCTATTTGTGCAAGATGGTAAATGTAGATTCCAATTTGTATGCCTCAGTAAATTCATAATCTTATTTCTCTGATATTCTTTTTTTTTTTTTTTTTTTGAGATGGAGTCTTGCTCTGTTGCCCAGGCTGGAGTATGCAGTGGCACGATCTCAGCTCACTGCAAGCTCCGCCTCCCAGGTTCACACCATTCTCCTGCCTCAGCCTCCTGAGTAGCTGGGACTACAGGCTCCTGCCACCACGCCCGGCCAATTTTTGTATTTTTAGTGGAGACGGGGTTTCACCGTGTTAGCCAGGATGGTCTCGATCTGACCTCATGATCCACCTGCCTCGGCCTCTCAAAATACTGGGATTGCAGGCGTGAGCCACTGCACCTGGCCTTCTCTGATGTTCTTAATGAATTTTGCAGTTTTATTAAATTGTCATTGAGAACCTCATAAATCATTGTTAAGATCTATACAAAAAATCAGGGATCCACAGTATTAGAAATATTTTTCATCTGCATATGAATTTTTCCCTTCCCTTTTTGTCTACTTTAACTTTTGGATTTAAAACAAAATTACCTAGACTTTCTTATTAAATACTATTACCTGTTTTGGTTTCTGCACATTAAGAAAGTCACAGAGGAGCCAGACACGGTGGCATGCTCCTCTGTTCCCAGCTACTCAGGAGGCTAAGGCCAGAGAATCGCTTGAGCCCAGGAGTTCGAGGGTAGCCTGGGCAACATGGTGAAACTTTGCAAAAACAAAAACAAAACAAAAAACAACCAGAGAAATAGCACTTGTTAACTACAGTTGTGACTCTAGGTAAACTTGGGCCTTAATATGGTTAGACAAGAAGGGTTTTATGTAACCTTGCCTTTTTAGATCCTATTTAGGCTGATTAGTCTATATTCTACATTCTTGCACAAAGGAAATTACTAGAGAAGTGGGATAATTCTTTGTGGTGGGGAAAATAAAATTTGTTGTGAAAATATACTGTATTTTAAAATATTTAGAAAAATTATAAATAACTGGAGAAAAGATAATTTCATGGAATTAGCCTAGCAGATGTTAAAAATCCTTTCTGAAAATTATAATTTAAAATTATTGGGAAATTACAATGAAACTGAATAATCTGTACATGTTGGTATATTAAAGCCATTTTTATTTTGTGTTTCTCTGTTATTTGCTTCGAGTTCACAGACATATTTAGTGACATCTATATGGGTGGAAGATTCAGTCAGATAATGTGGATTCCATTCCTTGACCATAGTGGAGTCTCTCATGAGCCCACGGTATTATTTCATAGTAGAAGATGTATGAACATTCATAGCAGAAGAATGATGAACATTGAGTTGTTTGAAGAAAGGAAGAGGTTTTGGTTTTGTCATGCATTTTTGTTGTTGTTGTTGTTCAAAGCAATTAGTCTATTGAAAAGGACACGGAACAGGGGACATGATGGAGATATATGGAGCTGATGTTGCTGAAGTTTCTCTGGTTATTTTGTATCAATAATTTTGAAGAATGGGTTTTATTTAAAAGAAATTGTAGAAAAAAAGAAATGATGATGATATTGAGTATTAGTGTATTTTTTGCTTTTTTTTTTTTTTTTTTTTTGAGACGGAGTCTCGCTCTGTCGCCCAGGCTGGAGTGCAGTGGCCGGATCTCAGCTCACTGCAAGCTCCGCCTCCCGGGTTTACGCCATTCTTCTGCCTCAGCCTCCCCAGTAGCTGGGACTACAGGCGCCCGCCACCACGCCTGGCTAGTTTTTTGTATTTTTTTAGTAGAGACGGCGTTTCACTGTGTTAGCCAGGATGGTCTCAATCTCCTGACCTCGTGATCCGCCCGTCTCGGCCTCCCAAAGTGCTGGGATTACAGGCTTGAGCCACCGCGCCCGGCCCATTTTTTGCTCTTTAGAAAGAAACAGAACCCATTAAGAGGTGGAGATTAGACTGGAAGCAGTGACTCACGCCTGTAATCCTAGCACTTTGGGAGGCTGAGGTGGGAGGATCACTTGAGGTCAGGAATTTGAGACCAGCCTGGCCAACATGGTGAAACTCCAGCACTACTAAAAATAGAAAAATTATTCAGGTACGGTGGCATGTGCCTGTAATCCCAGCTACTCCGGAGGCTGAGGCAGGAGAATCACTTGAACCTGGGAGGCGGAGGTTGCAGTGAGCCAAGGTCGTGCCATTGCACTCCATCCTGGGGCATGAGAAGGAAACTGTGTCTCAAAAAAAAAGGGGGGGGGGGGGGAAGATTATAAGGCAAATACATTAGATTTGCCAAATTTTCCTTCCCCTTGCCCACCATTTGAGCAAGAACATTTGCTACCAGATCCCAGGGAGTTCTCATATCCTTTCACCCAGCCCATGGGAGCCCTTGTCTTCTCCCTTCCAGAAAGCCATTATTTCTATTAGCATCCCAATCTTCATCACCAAACACCGTCAAAAACTGAGAAGAGTCTGAAATTTTACTCGACTTTGGAAGCTAACAAGTTAGTCTCCCACAGTTTTATAGATACAGGTTGAGTATCCCTTATCTGAAATGCTGGGGATCGGAAGTATTTCGGGTTTAAGATTTTTTTTTTTTTTGGAATATTTTTATTATGGATACTTACCAATTGAGCATCCAAAATCTGAAAACTTGAAATCCGATACCCAAATCCAAGCATTTCCTTCGCACATCATGTCAGTGCTCAAAAAGCCTCAGATTTCACCAGCTTGGGCAACACAGGGAGATCTTGTTACTAAAAATACATAAATAAATAAATAAATAAGGAAATCAGCCAGGCATGATGGTCATGCCTGTAGTTCCAGCTACTTGGAAGACTGAGGCCCAAGGATCACTTGAACCCAGGAGGTCACTGTAAGATATGATCATGTCACCATACTCCAGTCTGGGCAAGCCATATGCTGTCTCTAGTAATAATAAGTTTTTAATTTAAAATGTCAGATTTGGGAGCATTTAGGATTTCAGAGTTTTGGATTCGGGATGCCCAACCTGTACTGATGACAAAAGATATGAGACTCCTGCCTCAGAGATTAAAGACTTTATTACTCATGGCACAGCAAGCATTAATTATCTTCATATTTACGTTGGTTCTCCTTGCCTCCTAAGTCCTGTGAGGAGCATTTCAGGTTGATACTGTGAATGCAGTGGTTTGTGGTAAAGCTGAAGAACCTCAGGCTCAGGAAACCTGAGTCTTTTGTAATAGATTGGAAGTAAACCTGTCTGATGCTTGTCCCAGAGGAAAACTATTTTCATGATGTTTGATTGTTGGACAAAACTGCCCTCTGCTGTGGAGGGAGACACCATCTCTGTCTTACAACAAAAGCCACAGTGTCTCTGCTTGCAACACAAACAGAAATGAGAAACCTATTTAGAATCATCTCCCAATAATAAATTCATTATTTTGTTTGTGGCAATGGTTTCATGGGTGTATGCATACATCAAAACTCATCACATTGTTCACTTTATGTACAGTTTATTCTATGTCAGTTATACCTCAGTACAACTGGGGGAAAAAAGTCTTGCTACTCAAATATGTCATTGGGACCAGCAGTCTCAGCATCACCTAGATGCTTTTTAGAAAAGCAGAATTTCAGGCCTTATCACAGACCTACTGAATGAGAATCTGTATTTTAATAAGATCCCCTGGTATTTAATTGTTAACTTTTTGTTTTGAAACAATTTTAGAGTTACAGAAAAGTTGTAAAAATAGTGCACAGAGTTCCCTTGTTATTAGCTTCTCCTAATTAACATCATGTGTAACCATAATACAATTAGACCAGGAAATTCACATTGATACAGTAGTCTTAACTAATCTACAGATCTTATTTGAATTTTGCCTGTTTTCTGAGTGATGTCCTTTTTCTGGTTCAGAATTCAGTCCAGGATCCCACATTGTATTTAATTTTCATGTCTCCTTAGTCTCTTCCAATCTGAGACAGTTCCTCAGTCTATTTTTTTCATGGCCTTGACATTTTTGAAGTGTACTGGCAGTTATTTTATAGAATGTTCCTCACTTTGGCTTGGCCTGATTTTCTCTTGTGTGTAGACTGAGGTTTTGCACTTTTGTTAAAATACTGCAGAAGTGATATTGTGGACTTCTCAGTGCATCTTATCGTGAAGCTATATCCCTGTGTCTTATTACTGATGATGTTAACCTTGATCACTTGATTAAGATAGATTAAGATAGTGTCTCCCAGATTTTTCCACTGCAAGGTTACTATTTTTCTTTAGTAGTTAATAAGAATTTTCTGAGAAGATACTTTAAGACCACATAAATATCCTGTTTGCCATCACACTTTTCACTCACTAGTTTACTGTCCATGGATAGTTCTCTCCTGCAACAATCATTCCGGTGTTGAGTGCCTAGTAATGGTGATTTTCTATTTCCATTATGCCTTTTTATTTATTAATTGAATTCTACTGTATGGAAGAGCTGTCTCTTATTCTCCATTAATTTATCATTCAATTATTTATATCAGTTTTGGTCACCTCTTGCCCCACTTCCTATCATCTTGGCTCACCTTTTTATTTCACTTGTTGGAGCCATCAGCTGCCCCGGTGTATGCTGACAACACCTTGCCTCATTTTGCCTTATCATATCTCCTATTCTGGACTGGGATTTCCCTGACTGTCAGCTTGGAATACTTGTCTGAACTTCTCTGTTATTTTCACCCATGTCCAAACCTTGAAGTACTAGAGAGTTGACACCCAACAGAGCAACTTTTTCACAGTGAGGATGGGAGCCAGTGTGTAAATATGCCCCTCTTCTGTCCTTCAAGTGGACAGTTTTGAAGTGTGCTCTTCAAAACTTCTTGGAGAGTCCTGTCCAGGATCAAGTAGCCTCCAGCAGTGGTCATCGCAGTAACACATCTCAGTAACCCACAATACATGGGGTTGGCTTTTCCTTCTTCATGTTTCATGCTTGCTATCTCCCACTCCAGTTCACTGGAATCATCTCCCAAAATAAACCAACTGCACATAAGAAATTGTGTCAGGGTATTTGTGGGGAAGGAGAACCAGCTAAGATCTGTGCATTACCAGTTTTTAAATATTTTGACTGTCACCCCTGTTCATAATCTAAGACCCTATGGAAAATTTCACATGTACAAAGGAGACAGGAATATTCACAGCATCAGAATAGGAAAAAAGGTAAAAATCCCAAATGCCTTTCAATAAGAGAATGGATTATGTACTGGGCACGGTGGCTCACGTCTGTAATCCCAGCACTATGGGAGGCCAAGGCAGGCAGATCACTTGAGGTCAGGAGTTTGAGACCAGCCTGGCCAACAAAGTGAAACCCCATCTCTACTAAAAATACAAAAATTAGCTGGGACTGGTGGCGTGCACCTGTAATCCCAGCTACTTGGGAGGCTGAGGAAGGAGAATCACTTGAACCTGGGAGGCAGAGGTTGCAGTGAGCTGAGATTGCACCACTGCACTCCTGCCTGGGCAACAGAGCAAGAGTCTGTCTCAAAATAAAATTTTAAAAAATAATAAAATAGAATGGAGTATGTAAATGTTATTTTTGTATTAGTGAAAATGAATGACCACCCATCAAGATAGATGACCCTCTTAAACAAAAGAGCAAAAAAAAAATTTGCAGATGAATAATAAATTTTATTCCAAATTTATGAAGTTCAAAAACATGAAAAGCTAAGCAATATATTATTTGGATATACATACACGTGTGTTAAGATTATAAAGAAGAACATGGAAATTATACACAGAATTTAAGATGTTATTTTGGAAAGGGAAAGTTGTGGGGACACTGGTAGGGGGTACATGAGGCTTCAATGGTGTTAATAATATGTTGCTTAAGCAGGTACATGAGTGCTTTCATGATTCCTTATACCTCACATTTACTTTATATTTTTTACGGTGAATAAAATATTTTATCCTAAAAAATATTTTATGTTTGATATTAAGGGGTTACTTTTATTAAGGGTGACTTTGAAACGTTTCTACTGCTCTAATGCAGTCATTCCAGAAACCTGGGGAGAGGTTGAATCCCCCCCTGAGGAAATTCCGAGGCTTCGATTCTACTCTGTCCTATTAAGGTGATTAAACTGTACATAACAGGATTGTCTCTAGAAGCAAGACCCAGATTTAACACTTACAAGTGTTATTTCTTTTGTCAGTCACTAGATGGATTTGGTGTGAAAAGAAGATGCTTTTAAAAAAATCTGAAACTGTTCTGACAACTGCAGATCTTTTCGTGTGATAAAAGGTGTCACTAAAGACCTTCTTACTCAAAGTGTGATTTTTGGCTGGTGAGGCAGCACCAGCATCACTTGGAAGCCTGTTGGAGATACAGGATCGAAGCCACACCTTACAGCCTGAATTGTGAGATTCCCTAAGTGATTACTGTGCATCTCAAAGTTTGAGAGGCAGTGGTCCAGGAGTCTGGTACTTCCACCTGCAAAAGCAGTATCCAGTGCCAGGAGAGCAGGCAGCACATGGAAATGCCTCGGGTTTAACTGGAATGGACCCGTCTTTTTCACAGCCTCTTTGTGTTGGCTCTTCTGTGGCCCACATATTTCTAAGCAGAGGACTTTATTATACCTCTCTCCTCTTTCCAAATTTGCTGGGCTGTGGACTCTCATCTGTTCAATAAAAACATTGAACTTCTGTTAAGCACTGAGGAGATGACAGTGATTAGAATGATATGTCTTTGATTCTAGAAGCTTACAGTCTAATGGGAGGCAGGTAGCTAGTGAGTAATTACAAGTTTAATGAATGTTAGAAAGTCAAAGAAAATATGGGAAAAGAGTTGGAGATGGGGACTCGGGGGAAGCTTTTCTGGAGAAAGTGTTGTTTAAGTTTAGATGAGAAGGCATGTGCAGGTGAGTTGTGGGTGAACTGGGGGATTATTCCAAGCATAAGGAATGCCAATGAATGGAGCTCTTTGGACATTTGTGTTTGTATTGCCAATACCTTGCATAGTTCTTGGCATACAATAAGTGCTTAATAAGTGTTTGCAGAATCAATAAATGTTCTGTCACATTTCAGATGTCTACTCTCTGGCATTGGAGATGGTGGAAACTTTATTTTCCTTTTCAGAGGAAATAAGATCCCTTAATGGGGAAATAAGAAAGAAGACAGAAAGCTGACTGTTGTGCAAATTGCTAAATTGGAACTATGAGTGGGAATGAAAAATTGATTTACATGAATTTTCTTCCCTGTAGCAACTTGACAATTTATTCTGTTCTGGAGAATTCTCAGTTTTTGGCTTAAAAACCAAGCTGTTCCTCCTTATTCTGAATTTCTTGGCCTGCTGTGAAACTAACATTTACTGTCTTTTACAACATACCCTGATTAGGTCATGGAAATTCACAACTAAATCAAACTAGTATATGGAAAATTTGAAACTTTCACTGCCCATTTTATGTAACGGTGTTGGAAGGTGTTATAAAACATTGACTTTTAAATCTTTTTTTTAAAAGCTATATTATACAATAAATATAATAATTGCCATCATTTATTGAACACTTACTACATGCATTACATGGCAAAATCCTCATACTACCCCTGCAAGACAGTAAGTTGAACCATATGAAAATTGCCCACTATCAGCAATTTCATATGGTTCAACCTAGTATCTTCAGACTCTAACCTATAAAGAGGTTAGGGAATCCCTGATAGCTTCTCTCCAAATTTAGTACTGAGTTTCTTTTATAGATAAAGAGATCCTAAGATAGTTACAGCTCCTCTATGACAGCGACCCCTTTACCTACATTAGCCCAAGCACTTTGTGTGTGTACTTTCATGGTTACTTACACATTGAATTGAGGTGGTTTACAATCCATTTCCTCTGCTACACTGAGTTCCTTGAGGATGGATGTTTTCTATCTTGCTGATTTTTGTATATGTAGTACCTAGAGTGAAAAGTATTTGTTGAATATAACCTTAACAAAATTTCTTGTGGAAACTAAATGAATTTTTATTGATTTGTTACTGGAGAATGTGAAGTAATCACTCCATTGGGGTTTTTGCATTTTAGAATCAGTCAGTGGAGTACTGCATTTGACATTCTTGGACTCTCAGGACTAGTTACATGCAATTATGTCCTGCCCCAGAGAAAGATCTGAAAGTGCTCTCTTACCTACCTCACCTCCTTTAGGCATTCGCTTAAATACCACCTTCTCCGTGCCACCTTCCCTGATCACTCTATTTAGGACTGAAGCCATTCCTCCAACACCTCTGCTTATTTTTTTTTTCCATAGCATAAATAGCAGCATGTAATGTAGTTTTTGTTTTGCTTATTCTTTTGCATATTATCTTTCCTATCCTGCTAGAATGTAACTCCATAAAGGAAGGAGTTTTTTTCTCTATTTTGTCCACTGATGTCTCCCCACGTCAAGAATAGTGTTTGGGGCCGGGCGCGGTGGCTCATGGCTGTAATCCCACCACTTTCGGAGGCCTAGGCTGGAGGATCTCTCGAGTCCAGGAGTTCCAGACCAGCCTGGGAAACATGGCGAAACCCCGTCTCTAATTAGCCAGGTGTGGTGGCACGGGGCTGTAGTCCCAGCTACTCGGGAGGCTGTGGTGGTAGGATCACCTGAGACTGGGAGGTCAGGGCTCCACTGAGCCGTGATCCTGCCACCGCACTCCAGCCTGGGTGAGAGCGAGACCCCGTCTCAAAAACAAACATAAAATTTGGTTGGAGTAAAATGAGAAAGATCTAATCGTTCTAACGCGCTGCTTGCACAGGGTTTTTCACATCGGCACGAATGAATGAACAATATCTTTTCATATGGAACCAAGTGTACGGGCATGTGGGGTGTGTGCAGTTTCCGCGGGACATGATGACCTGTCCTGGTTTGGATGTTAACTTGCCTGGATACTGAAGAACCTCCACATTCCCAGTGGTCTCTAACCCATTGTCTGAATAATTTCAAGGTGTCCCACAGTTGGCTCCACGCATAGCCTCACTCACGATCACTCGCCCCTCTGTCCCTTATTGATGCTTCCCCAGGGCGACCCGGCAAAGGCCTGGGGACCGAGATGGAACTGCCCAGTCCTCCTCTTTCCAAGAGAGCTGGGGTTTTCCGGCTTCGGAGTGAGTTGGAAAAGAGATTCCCACCCAAGTCGCAGAGTGGGAGTAGGGGGGATGAGACAGGAGGGATTGAAGGAAGTGTGTCTAAAATTCTAGGCCTCAGGCCCGCAGCTGTCCCTGGAGGCGGCGGGGAAGCGGGGTGGTCGGGTCCTGCGGGAGGGCTCCCAGGGAGGCCACAGGGGGAACCAAGGGGCGGTGGCTGAGTGCAGGAGGCCCCCACCTCCATCTGGTGGCCCCCTACTCTCCAAGGGAAGCCTGGGGGCGGGGTTTGTTTACTCCTTGCACGCACTGCCGGCCCGGCCAATCCGTGGGGAGCGGCGCCTGGCGTCGCACATCCCGAGGGCCAATCGGCGCGCACCGTGCTGCTCCGCCGCCAAAGCTCGCGCGGGGGAAGAGGGGCTGTAGCTGGGCAGGGAGAGGGCGGACGAAATCGGCAGCGATCTCGGCTGCGGCGCTACTGCCACTGCACGGCCCGCGGGGCGCGCCCTGACCCTTCCTCTTTGGGCAGGCTCGAGGGCGCGCGCACAGTCGGCGTTCCGGGCCCTCAAACTCCTGGGCCTTGACCGGGCAGGCCGCGTCTCCCCGGGTGTGAGTCCACCGGGACCCGGCAGCCGCCAAGCGCGGGCGCCACAGAAGCGGCGGCGCCCGAAGACGCGCTCCCTGCTCGGCCCGACAGCCTCGCTTGACCGCCAGTTCTTCTGCAGCCGAAGGCGGTAAGGTCTGGGGCGAGGGCGCGGGCCCGCGCGCCGAGGGCCTTTGGACCCAGCCGGGCGCGTTCCTGGGCAGGTTTCCCTCCCTGCGCCCAGGGGCCCCCTTGTCCCTCACACGAGTCCTATCTGTTTAGACCCGGGTTCTCCAGGCCTGGCCGGGTAACCCGTGAGTGTCTGGGCCAGAGTCGAAAGCCGGAGAGGGTCACCCTCTTAGTGCATAGAGCAAATCGGGGGAGGTAACGTCCCTGAGTCACGCCTCGTAGAAGAGGGGAAGGGCTGCTTTCTACTTTCTCGTTCTCTTCAAAGAAGGATGGCTTCTGAATCTGGTTTTCCGATTTTTCCCTCCTCCTTTCATGACTCACACGCCTCTGTCTCCACCAGGTGTTTGTTTGTTTTTTAAAAGAGTTTCTAACCTTTGTGTGCTTGAAGAACCTCATATGCCCCATAAAGGAACTTTTCTCTGAAGTAGAGGATCGCTTTTTGGGCCCAGACTCCTTTGAGAAAATCTGGAAACCAAGGTCTCTCTTCACAAAGAAGTGTAAGGGTTTTCCCAGGATCTCGCTGAGAGACAGTACCACGAAGTGGATGAGCGCCCCAGTCTCTCTTACCAGCCTATGCTATATTCTATTGTGTGATCTCGGTTTCTCCATCTGTAAATTAGATGCATCCACCTATTCGGTGTGTTTCGGGGAGTGAATGGACTAATGTATGGAGTGCAATCGTAAGAAAATTCTCCACGTATTAAATGTCTTGTATTAGGCGTTTGCCGTGGATGCTGGTTTAGAAAAAGACCCTATATTATTTCCCTTTTAGTGTTGAGACAGTGAACAGGTTCATTCCTTTTCCATATTCACTGCTGAAGCTACTTTTGAACCCATGAATACTTTTCTCTTTTCCTCATTCCATCTCAGAGGGCATAGCCTCCCTGTCTCACTTATTTGCTGTCTTTCAGTAAGGCTCTCTTTTAACAGTCTTCTCCTTCCCCTCTCTCCCCGAGATCTGAGTTTTGTGTCTTTTCATTTGACTTTCACAACCTATTTTTTTTTTTTTTTTTCTGGGCCATGTGTTTTCTCTTAATGACTTGAATTTATCTTCGCCTAATAAATGGTTATTTGCCTGTTTTTGGTTTTTTTTTTTTTTTTTCCAGCTCGTGAGTGTATATTCATCTATTTTATATATGGCATAATCATGACCCTGTCTCTCCTTAAAAGTAAATATAAAAATAGTTTAATTGATCTATATTGCAGCTTCCTTTTCCATTTCATTGGTTAGCCTGTTGTTTAGCTAAACCTTTATCACTGTCAGATTACTATAATTAATCTTTAATGGCAGTGTCCATTCTCAGCACCAGGGGAAAAATCAAATGCCTAGACCCCAGATTCTGTCACACTTATGTACTGGCTCTGGATGTGTTTGCTGTTTATTAGAACATCTTGTGCCTGTAACTAGTCTAGTCTAAGAGTAGACATGGTGTCTGTAGCATTGTTCTGACTGTGCAGTTGCAGTTTCAGCACTGTGGCACTTACATTTGTTAATAAAGGTCCAAGATTTACTGAACTCTTACTTTTCAGTTCTCTTCATTTCTAGGTGTTTAAAAAAGAAAGCTGAATTTTTCTAGTGTGTAATACTTCATATTCTCATTTTGTGATCATGTAATTCCTCCCACCCCGACTTTTGTGAATATGTAGTCCAAGTGGCACATGGAAGTTTTTCTCTTGCAGCCAAAATTCTTAACTGTCTGAGCTGTGTGCCCTCAATATAACTGATGAACTGGGATGTAATTCCTTGTCATCATCTTTTAAACTCTTATTGCAATATGTGTTATAATGGATCTCAGAAGAAACTAGAAAGCATAGATTGAGAGTTCTTTTAGATCATAGAATTTTAAATTGTAGTGAATTTTAAAGAGAATCAAATACACTCACCTCTTCATACATAAATCCTTTCCATTTTAATCTGGGATACATGACTAGGTGTGCGGCATGAATAGATATGAAAATAGACTTGTGAACTCTTGGAAATATTATGCAAAATTATGCACATTTGTATATTTTTTGGAGAGACTATGGTGTCATAGTTGCTGAGATAAAGATATTTGGTCAATTCCATTTATTTATTTATTTATTTATTTATTTATTTATTTATTTATTTTTGAGACAGGGTTTCTCTATGTTGCTCAAGCTTGTCTGGAACTCCTGGGCTCAAGTGATCCTCCCAACTCACCCTCCCAAGTAGCTGGGGTTGTAGGCACACACCTCGCCATGTTTGGACAACTCTAATTTTTATAAAATTATTTCTTTCATTGAACTAGAAATTGTGTCCTCACTGTCTCTTCTGTATTGTGGGTTTTCAACTATTTGAAGATACTTATATTCCACTGAGTGTTTTCTTCTCTAGCAAATATTATCAGTCTTTAACCTCTGTAAGTGACTTTTGTGTCATTGTTTTCGTTTGCATCTCCTTACAGAACTCATAGCCCACTTGTGAATTTGTTTAGTTCATCCATATTCGTCCGACAAGAATGGTACCCCAAATTAGGTATTAACTAGTGTAGAAGACTGTAAGTTACCTCTCTGATTTTAAAGCATGTACTTTAAGAGTAGACTTGCTTCTTTGGCAACCACATTACACTGTTAATTTATAATAATTTACTAGGCCGGGCGCGGTGGCTCAAGCCTGTAATCCCAGCACTTTGGGAGGCCGAGACGGGCGGATCACGAGGTCAGGAGATCAAGACCATCCTGGCTAACATGGTGAAACCCCGTCTCTACTAAAAATACAAAAAACTAGCCGGGCGACCTGGCGGGTGCCTGTAGTCCCAGCTACTAGGGAGGCTGAGGCAGGAGAATGGCGTGAACCCGGGAGGCGGAGCTTGCAGTGAGCTGAGATCCGGCCACTGCACTCCAGCCTGGGCGACAGAGCGAGACTCTGTCTCAAAAAAAAAAAAAAATAAAATAAAATATAATAATTTACTAGTTAAGAAGATTAACTTTGGGGCTAGCCTTCCTGTGTTTAGATCCTAACTCTGCAGTTTATCAGCTGGGTAACCTTGAGTAAATTATGTAAACACTCTGGGCCTAAGTCTCCTCATCTCTAATATGGGGTTAATAATAGTGACTATCTTATACAATTCTGAAGATAATTAAATTAATGTATATATGTAAGTCACTTAGAATGGGTTGGGGCATCCAAGTACTATGTATATATGATACCTGTTTTACTACTGGTTTCCTTGTCAACTAAAATTATTGAATTGTTTTGTTCATGCTGTCTCTGTTCTTAAAGTCATACTCTCTAAATTCTTTAATAGAATATTTTTTGGTAGGACTTTACATGTGTCTGTATTAAGTTTTATTTTGTAAGATTGCTTCTAGTCTGTTGACATTAAAAATATCCTGATTTGGTCATCCAATAAATATCAAATCTATGCATTTGATAAACATACAAGTTTGATAATTTTGGCATTGCCTTCATGCAAATTTTTCACTAAAATGCTGTCTAGGCAGGGCTGAGGGCAGAGTTCTTTACCTGCTGAAGACCTCTCTTAAAGGTGATAAAAAATTTTATTATTAATTCTTTGGTTCAGGTTGGTCAGCCAATTAGAAAATTCAGCTAATTTATCATCATCTACCTCATATGTTTCCAAGTTCTCACAAGGAATATGTGAGGAACTTTGACAATTGCCTTACTAAAACCTAGATTTTATATGTCTCCTTTTTTTTACCCTATCATTACTTGTCCTTAATGAAACTATACTATATTCCAGTAGCATATGTTGATTACTACGTTTTTGTCTTTTTTTCAGAAAAGGATTTTTATTTATTTATTTATTTTGAGACAGAGTCTCTGTCACCCAGGCTGGAGTGCGGTGGCCTCTTGGATTTAAGCAATTCTCCTTCCCCGGCCTCCCGAGTTGCTGGGTCTGCAGGAGCTTGCCACCACACCCGGCTGATTTTTGTATCAGAAAAGGATTTTTAATTCAAGTAAAAATGTGGAATGCTTTATGAATTTGTGTGTTATCATTGCACAGGGGCCATGCTAATCTCTGATTTGTTCCCGTTTAGTATATGTGCTGCTAAAGGAGCACTGATTACTACTTTTTCTAAGTGTTCACAAACTTCTCTTAGTAATGATTCTAGAATCATGTCTAAAATTACGTTTAACTTCAATGATCAATAGTTGACAGGATCCCATTTCTCTTTTTTTGAACACGAGTACTACATTTTCTATCTTCAGTCTTCTGGTAACCTCTCCTGCTCACCATAGTTGCTAAATGATTGCCAACAGCTGTATGGAATTTTATCTGGAGCAATATACCTTGTTGAACAGTTAGGAACTGTCTTTTATCTTCATGTTCATATTGAGCTTTCATTTCTGCCAATTCATTGATAAATTTATTAAATGCCCATTTTGCACAAGATATCAATGCTTGTTTTACCTGATCATCCAAAGATAATTTTTCTTAATAAAAATGCCTGAAGCAAAAAGGTAATGTACATCTATTTCTCTCCATTGCTACTATTATTAATATTACTGTAATCTGGGCCACCATTCCTTCTTTAGTGGACTGCAGTAATAGCTTCCTGTAAACCTTCCTTCTTCCACTCCGTTTCTGTCTCTGGTCCTTATGTATGGCAGCCAAAGTTATCTTTGTTTTAAAAATGCTTGTATGTTTTAAAAGTCGTTTCTGGGAGGTGCAGTGACTCATGCCTGTAATCCCAGTGCTTTGGGAGGCCGAGGTGGGCGGATTGCTGAGCCCAGGAGCTCAAGACCAGCCTGGGCAACATGGCGAAACCTGTCTCTACTAAAAACGCAAAACGTAGCCAGGCTCAGGAGGTTGAGGTGGGAGGATCTCTTGAGCCCAGGAAGTCAAGGCTGCAGTGAGCTGTGATCGTGCCACTGCACTCCAGTCTGGGCAACAGAGTGAGACCCTATCTCAAAATAAATACATAAGAATAAATAAATAAATAAGTCTTTTCTTTCCTAGTGGCATAAGCTGTAATCTAATTAGAATTTTATTTATAAGCATAGTACTTTCCAACTCCCTTTTTCTGTTTTCTCTTTACTGTCCTTTTAAATTCAAGCCCCCCTACCCCCACTGTCCCACTTTTTTTTGGAGACAGAGTCTTGCTCTATTGCCCAGGCTGGCAGTGGTGCAGTCTCGGCTTACTGCAACCTCCGCCTCCTGGGTTCAAGTGATTCTTGTGCCTCAACCTTCCAAGTAGCTGAGATTATAGGCATGTGCCACCACACCTGGCTAATTTTTGTATTTTTAGTAGAAACAGGGTTTTGCCATGTTGGCCAGGCTGATCTTGAACTCCTAAACTCAAGCAATGCACCTCCCTTGGCCTCCCAAAGTGCTGGGATTACAGATGTGAGCCACCGCACCCAACTTCAGACCCCTTTTTACCTTTGGTTTTCTTGGGGATGATATGAACCAGCAGCCAGATAGTAGGCATAGAGAGATGGTGACTCCCCACCAGTTGATCTTTGTGTGTATTACTCAAAAGACACATGTGAAGTGCTTATTATGTTACAGGCACTGTGTGAGGCACTAAGTTGACAAAGGGACATAATGTAATCTCATCCCTCAAAGAATCCTAAGTGCAAGAAAAGATGAAATAGGGGAAAATAGCTTGGAGAACCCAAAAATATATCTTCTTTTTGGTTGGGTCTTTTCCAGCGTAGCTTTTTTTTTCCCCTAAAGTGTTGAGAACTCATTCAAATATAAGTGAGTGGTTTGAAAATTAGCCATTGTTGATTAATCATTCTTTCACTAGTGCCACTGTTTACTATAACTGAAAAAATAGGCTGGGCGTGGTAGCTCATGCCTATAATAATCCTAGCACTTTGGGAGGCCGAGGTGGGTGGATCACTTGAGGTCAAGAGTTCAAGTCCAGCGTGGCCAACATGATGAAATGCCATCTCTTCTAAAAATACAAAAATTAGCTGGATATGGTTGCATTTGCCTGTAATCCTACCTACTTGGGAGGCTGACACAGGGGAATCGCTTGAACCTGGGAGGCAGAGGTTGCAGTGAGCTGAGATCTTGCCACTACACTCCATCCTGGGTGACAGAGTGAGACTCTGTTTCAAAATAAATAAATAAACAAAGAGGCTGGGCATAGTGCCTCATGCTGTAATCCCAGCTCTTTGGGAAGAATTACTTTGAGGCCAAAAGTTTAAGACCATCCTGGGCAACTTTGCAAGGCCCCATCTCTACAAATGAAAAAAAATTAGCCAGGTGTGGTGGCACATATCCCAGCTACTAAGGAGGCTGAGGTGGGAAGATTGCTTGAGCTCAAGAGTTTGAGGCTACACTGAACTATGATCACGCCACTGTACTCCAGTTTGGGCGACAGAGTGAGACTGTTTCAAAAAAATAAATTAATTTTTTAAAAATAAGAAAATATATATAAAAGACCATTTCTGTGTTATCTTAAGTTTGGTTGTATTTCAGCTAATTGATGAAATCATGATTATGAGCTTTATTACTCTATTTTACTGACTAGTATACTGTGAACAGAAGAAAGTACATACTTAGATAAGATGTATAATACTAAATTCAATCATCTGAACTTTTAATTTTTAAAATTTTTGTGGGTACATAGTAGGTGTATATATTTATGGGGTACATGAGATGTTTTGAAATCGGCATGTAATGTGAAATAAGTACATTATGGAGAATGGGGTATTCATCCCCTCAAGCATTTATCCTTTAAGTGACAAACAATCCAAATACACTCTTTAAGTTATTTTAAAATGCAAAATTAAGTTATTAATGACTATAGTCACCCTTTTGTGCTACCAAATAGTAGGTCTTATTTATTCTTTGTATTTTTTTGTACCCATTAACCATCCCCCACATCCCCATACTACCCTTCGCAGCTTCCAGTAACCATCCTTCTACTCTCTCTGTCCATGAGTTCAGTTATTTTGATTTTTAGATCCCGCAATTAAGTGAGAGCATGTAATGTTTGTCTTTTTGTGCCTGGCTTATTTCACTTAACATAATGATCTCCAGTTCCATCCATGTTGTTGCAAATGACTGGATCTTATTCTTTTTTTTCTTTTTTTTACAAGACGGTGTCCTGCTCTTGTGCCCAGGCTGGAGTGCAGTGACAATCTCGGCTTACTGCAACCTCCGCCTCCCAGGTTTAAGTGATTCTCCTGCCTCAGCTTCCTGAGTGGCTGGGATTACAGGCGCGCACCACCACACCCAGCTAATTTTTGTATTTTTAGTAGTGACGGGGTTTCACCATATTGGCCAGGCTGGTCTCAAACTCTTAGCCTCAAGTGATCTGCCTGCCTCGGCCTCCCAAAGTGCTGGGATTACAGACGTGAGCCATCGTGCCCAGCCATGGATCTCATTCTTTTTTATGGCCAAATAGTACTTCATTGTATATATGTACCACATTTTCTTTATTCATTCATCTGTTAATGAACACTTCGATTGCTTCCAAATCTTAGCTATTGTAAACAGTGCTGCAACAAACAGGAATGCAGATACCTCTTCAATATACTGATTTCCTTTCTTTTGGCAGTGGGATTGCTGGATCATATGGTAGCTCAATTTTTAGTATTTTGAGGAACGTCCAAGTTGTTCTCTATAGTGGTTGTACTAATTTACATTCCCATCAACAGTTTAGGAAGGTTCCTTTCTCTGCACATCCCCACCAGTATTTGTTACTGCCTGTCTTTTGGATATAAGCCATTTTAACTGGGGTGAAATGATAGCTCATTGTGGTTTTGATTTGCATTTCTTCGATGATCAGCAATGTTGAGCACCTTTTTGAATGCCTATTTGCCATTCGTATGTCTTTTGAGAAATGTCTATTCAGATCTTTTGCCTATTTTTTAATGGGATTATTATTATTTTTTTTTCTAGAATTGCTTGAGCTCCTTATATATTCTGGTTATAAATCTCTTGTCAGATGGATAGTTTGCAAATGTTTTCTCCCATTCTGTGGGTTATCTCTTCACTTTGTTGATTGTATCCTTTGCTGTGCAGAAACTTTTTACTTGATGTGATCCCATTTGTTTATTTTTGCTTTAGTTGCCTGTGCTTGTGGGGTACTGCTCAAAAAATTCTTGCCCAGACCAATGTCCTGGAGATTTTCCCCAATATTTTCTTCTAGCAGTTTCACATTTTGAGGTCTTAGGTTTAAGTCTTTAATCCATTTTGATTTGATTTTTTTTTTTAAGACAGGGTCTTGCTTGGTTGCCCAGGCTGGAGTGCAGTGGCTTGATAACAGCTCACTGCAACTTCCGCCTCCCAGGTTCAAGCAGTTCTTGTGCCTCAGCCACCCAAGTAGCTGGGACTACAGGCATGTGCCACCATACCCAGCTAATTTTTGTATTTTTAGTAGAGATGGGGTTTCACCATGTTGACCAGACTTGTCTTGAACTCCTGACCTCAAGTGATCTGCTTGCCTTGGCCTCCCAAAGTGTTGGGATTACAGGCGTGAGCCACTGCGCCCAGCCTTATTTGATTTTTGTATATGGCCAGTGATATGTGTCTAGTTTTTTTCTTCTGCATATGCATATCCAGTTTTCCCAGCACCATTTATTGAAGAGACTGTCTTTTCCCCAGTGTATGTTCTTGACACCTTTGTGGAAAATGAGTTAACTGTAGGTGGGTGGATTTGTTTCTAGATTCTCTGTTCTATCCCATTGTTCTGTGTGTCTGTTTTTATTCCAGTCCCATGCTGTTTTGGTTACTATAACTCTGTAGTATAGTTGAAGTTAGGTAATGTGATTCCTCCAGTTTTGTTCGTTTTACTCAAGATAGCTTTGACTATTCTGGGTCTTTTGTGGTTCCATATAAATCTTAGGATTGTTTTTTCTACTTCTGTGAAGCATGTCATTGTCATTTTGATAGGGATTGCCTTGAATTTGTAGATTGCTTTGATAGTAGTATTGACATTTTAACAATATTGATTCTTTCAATCCGTGAACATGGAATATTTTTCCGTTTTTTTGGTGTCCTCTTCAATTTCTTTCATCAGTGTTTTATAGTTTTCATTACAGAGATATTTCACTTCTTTGGTTAATACCTAGTTATTCAGTTTTATATGTGGCTGTTATAAATGGAGTTACTTTTAAAATTTCTTTTTCTTATTGTTCACTGTTGGCATATGGAAATGCTACTAATTTTTGTATGTTGATTTTATATCATGTAACTTTATTTAATTTGTTTATCACTTCTATTAATAATACTTTTTTTGTGGAGTCTTTAGATTTGTCCAAATACAAAATTGCATCATCTGCAAACAGGGATAATTTGACTTCTTCCTTTCCAATTTGGATGCCCTTTATAGCTTTCTATTGTCTGATTGCTCTAGCTGGGACTTCCAGTACTTTGTTGAATAACAATAGTGACAGTGGGCATGCTTGTCATGTTTCAGATCTTTGAGGAAAGGATTTCTAGTTTTTCCCCATTCAGTATGATACTAGCTGTGGGTCTGTCATATATGGCTTTTATTATGTTGGGGTGTGTTCCTTCTATCCCCAGTTTTTTGAGTATCTTAACTTCTTTGTAACATAAATATTTTATTTAAGATCTGTATGTCCTTTTGCAACATATTTCATGCTCTTTTGACTTTTTTTTGTTTTCTTGAGACAGAGTCTTGCTCTGTCACCCAGGCTGGAGTGCAGTGGCATGATATCAACTCACTGCAACCTCTGACTCCCGGGTTAAAGTGATTCTTGTGCCTCAACCTCCCAAGTAGCTGGGATAACAGGTATGTACCACCACGCCTGACTAATAGCTGTATTTTTAATAGAGACAGGGTTTTACCATGTTGGCCAGGCTAGTCTTGAACTCCTGGCCCTCAGTGATCTGCTGCCTCAGCCTCCAAAAGTTCTGGATTACAAACTTAAGCCACCACACCTGGCCTATGTTCTTTTGACTTTAAAAGAAATTAAACAGGGAGGGAGGAGGTGGGGAGGGATTGCATTGGGAGTTATACCTGATATAAATGATGAATTGATGGGTGCTGACGAGTTGATGGGTGCAGCACACCAACATGGCACAAGTATACATATGTAACAAACCTGCACGTTATGCACATGTACCCTAGAACTTAAAGTATAATTTAAAAAAAAAAAAGAAATTAAACAGATCTTTGTTCAAGATGGCCGAATAGGAACAGCTCTGGTCTGCAGCTCCCAGTGTGACTGATGCAGAAGACGGGTGATTTCTGCACTTCCAACTGAAGTACCTGGTTCATCTCATTGGTACTGGTTGGACAGTGAGTACAGCCCACAGAGGGCTAGCTGAAGCAGGACAGGGCATTGCCTCACCCAGGAAGCAGAAGGGATTGGAGGATTTCCCTTTCCTAGCCAAGGGAAGCTGTGACAGACTGTACCTGGAAAAATGGGACACTCTTGCCCAAATACTGCACTTTCCCCATGGTCTTAGCAACTGGCAGAACAGGAGATTCTCTCCTGTGCCTGGTTTGGCGGGTCCCACACCCACGGAGCCTTGCTCACTGCTAGCACAGCTGTCTGAGATGGACCTGCGAGGCTGCAGCTGGGTGGGGGGAGGGTTGTCCGCCATTGCTGAGGGTTGAGTAGGTAAACAAAGCAGCCAGGAAGCTCAAACTGGGCGGAGCCCACCCCAGCTCAGCAAGGCCTACTGCCTCTATAGACTCCACCTCTGTGGGCAGGGCATAGTGGAACAAAAGGCAGCAGAAACTTCTGCAAACTTAAACGTTTCTGTCTGACAGCAGTGGTTCTCCCAGCACAGCATTTGAACTCTGAGAACGGACAGTCTGCCTCCTCAAGTGGGTCCCTGACCCCCATGTAGCCTAACTGGGAGACATCTCCCAGTAGGGAGCAACAGACACCTCATACAGGTGGGTGCTCCTCTTGGACGAAGCTTCCAGAGGAAGGATCAGGCAGCAATATTTGCTATTCTGCAATATCTGCTATTCTGCAGCCTCCACTGATGATACCCAGGCAAACAGGGTCTGGAGTGGACCTCCAGCAAACTCCAGTAGACCTGCAGCTGAGGGACCTGACTGTTAGAAGGAAGACTAACAAACAGAAAGGAATAGCATCAGCATCAACAAAAAGGACATCTACACCAAAACCCCATCTGTAGGTCACCAACATCAAAGACCAAAGGTAGGTAAAACCACAAAGATGGGGAGAAACCAGAGCAGAAAAGCTGAAAATTCTAAAAACCAGAGCACCTCTTCTCCTCCAAAGGATCGCAGCTCCTCATCAGCAACAGAACAAAGCTGGACAGAGAATGACTTTGATGAGTTGACAGAAGTAATCTTCAGAAGGTAGGTAATAACAATCTTTGAGCTAAGAAGCATGTTCTAACCCATTGCAAGGCAGCTAAAAACCTTGATAAAAGGTTATGGCTGACTAGAATAAACAGTGTAGAGAATACCTTAAGTGACCTGATGGAGCTGAAAACCATGGCATGAGAACTTGGTGATGCATGCACAAGCTTCAATAGCCGAATCAATCAAGTGGAAGAAAGGATATCAGTGATTAAAGATCAAATTAATGAAATAAAGCAAGAAGACAAGTTTAGCGAAAAAAGAGTAGAAAGAAACGAATAAAGCCTCCAGGAAATATGGGACTATGTGAAAAGACCAAATCTATGTTTGATTGGTGTACCTGAAAGTGACGAGGAGAATGGAACCAAGTTGGAAAACACTCTTCAGGATATCCAAGAGGACTTCCCCAACTAGCAAGGCAGTCCAACATTCAAATTCAGGAAATACAGAGAACGCCATAAAGATACTCCTTGAGAAGAGCAACCCTAAGACACATAATTGTCAGATTCACCAAGGTTGAAATGAAGGAAAAGTGTTAAGGGCAGCCAGAGAGAAACGTCGGGTTACCCACAAAGGGAAGCCCATCAGACTAACAGTGGATCTCTCGACAGAAACTCTACAAGCCAGAAGAGAGTGGGGGGCCAGTATTCAACATCCTTAAAGAAAAGAATTTTCAGCTCAGAATCTCATATCTAGCCAAACTAAGCTTTATAAGTGAAGGAGAAATAAAATCCTTTATAGACAAGCAAATGCTGAGAGATTTTGTCACCACAAGGCCGGCCTTACCAGAGCTCCTGAAGGAAGCACTAAACGTGGAAAGGAACAACTGGTACCAGCCACTGCAAAAAAATGCCAAATTTTAAAGACCATGAATACTGTTAAGAAACTGCATCAATTAACGGGCAAAATAACCAGCTAACATCATAATGACAGGATCAGATCCACACATAACAATATTAACCTTAAATGTAAATGGGCTAAATGCCCCCAATTAAAAGACACAGACTGGAAAATTGGATAACGAGTCAAGACCCATCAGTGTGCTGTATTCAGGAGACCCATCTCACATGCAGTGACACACTTAAGCTCAAAATAAAGGGATGGAGGAAGATCTACCAAGCAGATGGAAAGCCAAAAAAAGCAGGGGTTGCAGTCCTAGTTTCTGATAAAACAGACTTTAAACCAACAAAGATCAGAAGAGATAAAGAAGGCCATTACGCAATGGCAAAGGGATCAATTCAACAAGAAGAGCTAACTATCCTAAATATATATACACCAAATATAGGAGCATCCAGATTCATAAAGCAATTCCTTAGAGACCTACAAAGAGACTTAGACTCCCTCATAATAATAATGAGAGACTTTAACACCCCACTGTCAATATTAGATCAACGAGACAGAAGGTTAACAAAGATATCCAGGACTTGAACTCAGTTCTGCACCAAGCGGAGCTAATAGACATCTACAGAACTCTCCACCCCAAATCAACAGAATATACATTCTTCCAGCACCACATCGCACTTATTCCAAAATTGATCACGTAGTTGGAAGTAAAGCACTCCTCAGCAAATGTAAAACTACAGAAATCACAACAAACTGTCTCTCAGACCACAGTGCAATCAAACTAGAACTCAGGATTAAGAAACTCACTCAAAACCGCTCAACTACATGGAAACTGAACAGCCTGCTCCTGAATGACTATTGGATACATAACAAAATGAAGGCAGAAATAAAGATGTTCTTTGAAACCAATGAGAACAAAGACACAATGTACCAGAATCTCTGGGACATATTTAAAGCAGTGTGTAGAGGGAAATTTATAGCACTAAATGCCCACAAGAGAAAGCAGGAAAGATCTGAAATTGACACCCTAACATCACAATTAAAAGAACTAGAGAAGTAAGAGCAAACACATTCAAAAGCTAGCAGAAGGCAAGACATAACTAAGAGCAGAAGTGAAAGAGATAAGAGACACAAAAAACCCTTCAAAAAATCAATCCAGGAGCTGGTTTTTTGAAAAGATCAACAAAATTGATAGACTGCTAGCAAGACTAATAAAGAAGAAAAGAGAGAAGAATCAAATAGATGCAATAAAAAATGATAATGGGGATATCACTACTGATCCCACAGAAATACAAGCTACCATCAGAGAATACTGTAAACACTTCTACACAAATAAACTAGAAAGTCTAGAAGAAATGGATAAATTCCTGGACACATACAGCCTCCCAAGACTAAACCAGGAAGAAGTTTAATCTCTGAATAGACCAATAACAGGCTCTGAAATTGAGGCAATAATTAATAGCCTACCAACCAAAAAAATTCCAGGACCAGACAGATTCACAGCCATATTCTACCAGAGGTACAGAGGGGAGCTGGTACCATTTCCTTCTGAAACTATTCCAATCAATAGAAAAAGAGGAAATCCTCCGTAACTCATTTTATGAGGCCAGCATCATCCTGGTAACAAAGCCTGGCAGAGACAAAACAAAAAAAAGAGAATTTTAGACCAATATCCCTGATGAACATCGATGCAAAAATCCTCAATAAAATACTGGCAAACTGAATCCAGCAGCACATCAAAAAGCTTATCCACCACGATCAAGTTGGGTTCATCCCTAGGATACAAGGCTGGTTCAACCTATGCAAATCAATAAACGTAATCCATCACGTAAACAGATCCAACGACAAAAACCACCTTATTATCTCAATAGATGCAGAAAAGGCCTTGACATTCAGCAGCCCTTCCTACTACAAACTCTCAGTAAACTAGGTATTGATGGAACATATCTCAAAATAATAAGAGCTATTTATGACAAACCCACAGCCAATGTCATACTGAATGGGCTAAAACTGGAAGCATTCCCTTTGAAAACCAGCACAAGACAAGGATGCCCTCTCTTACCTCTTCTATTCTACATAGTTTTGGAAGTTCTGACCAGGGCATTCAGGCAAGAGAAAGAAATAAAGGGTATTCAGTTAGGAAAAGAGGAAGCCAAATTGTCCCTGTTTACAGATGACATGATTGTATATTTAGAAAATCCCATCGTTTCAGCCCAAAATCTCCTTAAGCTGATAAGCAACTTCAGCAGAGTCTCAGGATACAAAATCAATGTGCAAAAATCACAAGCATTCTTATACACCAGTAACAGACAAACAGAGAGCCAAATCACAAGTGAACTCCCTATCACAATTAGTTCAAAGAGATACCTAGGAATCCACCTTACAAGGGATGTGAAGGACTTCTTCAAGGAAGGCTACAAAGCACTGCTCAAGGAAATGAAAGAGGAAACAAACAAATGGAAGAACATTCTATGCTCATGGATAGGAAGAATCAATATTGTGAAAATGGTCATACTGCCCAAGGTAATTAATTCACAGATTCAATGCTATCCCCATCAAGCTACCAATGACTTTCTTCACAGAATTGGAAAAAACTACTTTAAAGTTCATATGGAACCACAAAAGAGCCCACATTGCCAAGACAATCCTTAGCCAAAAGAACAAAGCTGGAGGCATCATGCTACCTGACTTCAAACTATACAACAATGCTACAGTAACCATGACAGTTTTGGTACTGGTACCAAAACAGAGATACAGACCAATGGAACAGAACATCTACAACCATCTGATCTTTGACAAACCTGACAAAAACAAGAAATGGGGAAAGGATTCCCTATTTAATAAATGATGCTGGGAAAACTGGCTAGCCATATGTAGAAAGCTGAAACTGGATCCCTTCCTTACACCTTATACAAAAATTAATTCAAGATGGATTAAAGACTTAAGTATTAGACCTAAAAACCATAAAAATCCTAGAAGAAAACCTAGGCAATGCCATTCAGGACATAGGCATGGGCAAAGAGTGCATGACTAAAACACCAAAAGCAATGGCAACAAAAGCCAAAATAGACAAATGGGATCTAATTCAACTAAAGAGCTTCTGCTCAGCAAAAGTAACTGCCGTCAGAGTGAACAGGCAGCTTACATAATGGGAGAAAATTTTTGCAATGTACCCATCTGTCAAAGGGCTAATATCCAGAATCTACAGGAACTTAAACAAGTTTACAAGAAAAAACAACCCCATGAAAAAGTGGGCAAAGGATATGAACGGACACTTCTGAAAAGAAGACATTTATGCAGCCAGCAGACACATGAAAAAATGCTCATCATCACTGGTCATCAGAGAAATGCAAATCAAAACCACAGTGAGATACCATCTCATGCCAGTTAGAATGGCAATCATTAAAAAGTTAGGAAACAACAGATGCTGGAGAGGATGTGGAGAAATAGGAAAGCTTTTACACTGTTGGTGGGAGTGTAAACTAGTTCAACCATTGTGGAAGACAGTGTGGCGATTCCTCAAGGATCTAGAACTAGAAATACCATTTGACCTAGCAATCCCATTACTGGTTATATACCAAAAGGAGTATAAACCATTCTACCATAAAGACACATACACACGTATGTTTATTGTGGCACTATTCACAATAGCAAAGACTTGGAACCAACCCAAATGTCCATCAATGATAGACTGCATTAAGAAATTTTGGCACATACACACCATGGAATACTATGCAGCCATAAAAAAGGATGAGTTCATGTCCTTTGCAGGGACATGGATGAAGTTGGAAACCATCATTCTGAGCAAACTATCACAAGGACAGAAAACCAAACCCCGAATGTTCTCACTCATAGGTGGGAACTGAACAATGAGAACTCTTGGATACAGGGTGGGAAGCATCACACACTGGCGCCTGTCGTGGGGTGGAGGACTGGGGGAGGGATAGCATTAGGAGAAATACCTAATGTAAATGACGAGTTGATGGGTGCAGCAAACCAACATGGCACATGTATGCCTGTGTAACAAACCTGCATGTTGTGCACGTGTACCCTTGAACTTAAAGTATATTAATAATAAAAAAGAAACAAAAAGAAATTAAACATATGTAGGTAAAAGGAAATACGGATGTCAAGAAATGACATACAGTTTTAAGGTTTCAATGACAGAAGAGAAAAAAGCTAAAAGTGTTCCCAAAGGCAGGAAAAATAAAAACCTAACAGTTCTGGGCACAGTGGCACAGCCTATAGTCCCCAGCTACTTGTGAGGCTGAAGTGGGAGGATTGCTTGAGCTCAGGGATTCAAAAGCTCTAGTATGCAATGGTCCTGCCTGTGAATAGCTACTGCTTTCTAGCCTGGGCAATGTAGTAAGACCCCATATCTTCGAAACAAAACAAAAACTATAATAGCAATAATAGTGACAATGTTCTGTTGTTAGTCACAGAGCAGAAGTACCATGTCTGGAAAAACGATTGTATTTCATGGAGATGCTGTGGCTAATGATGCTGTTATGAACAGGAATATTGGTATGTCTGGTAAATTGAATATGGAGCCAGAAAAGTTACTGTGTTTGAGAATAAAAGTGATAGTACATGTCTCTGTCATTAAACTAGGAAATGTAGCACAGATTTTTTTTTTCTTTTTGCTTAACTGTAGGTATATAATAAAGCATTCTGACTAACTGTTAAATAGAGCCTTGATAGACCATATATCTAGGTTCGTCTGTTATCTGTCTGCCTATCTACCTATCTATGTGTTAATATTAGGAGCTTCTGACTTATTTAATACTTCTTCCTGTTTGTAAAAATTAACTGCAGTAATTGACTCAGATTGGCTGTGAGCAAAAACAGAACTATTAATTTGACTTACTAATTTATGTAAAACATTTTCTGACTTTTAAAAATCATCTTAAGTAATGCAAGGGTAGAGTAATTATCAGCCCACCAACTATTTATTTATTAGGATTCCTATTGCCGTAGGCAGAATAAAGCAATTTTTCATATTGTGACTAATGGCAATTTTGGTTAATTTTGCACAGTTAGTTTAAATCTATCTTAAGTAACCAGTCTGCTTTTGGTAAAATTTTCCTGTCTGAAATAGGAAACTCTCAGTTTATATTTTCTTTGTTCTATTTTTTTTTTTTTTTTTTTTTGAGACGGAGTCTTCCTCTGTTGCCCAGGCTGGAATGCAGTGGCACGATCTCGGCTCACTGCAAACTCTGCCTCTCAGGTTCAAGCGATTCCTGTCTTAGCCTCCTGAATAGCTGGGACTACAGGCCTGTGCCACCATGCCCAGATAATTTTTGTATTTTTAGTAGAGACAGGGTTTCACCATGTTAGCCAGGGTGGTCAATCTCCTGACCTCATGATCTGTGCACCTTGGACTCCCAAAGTGCTGGGATTATAGGCATGAGCCACTGCGCCCAGCCAAGATCAGTTTATATTTTCTAGTTCTCATTGTGTATGAATTTTATTGTGTCAGATAGCTCTCCATGAAAGCACTCCTGATTGTGTCTACCCTTATTCTTAGCTCTTGGTTTTCTTGCACAGATTCCAGTATTTCCTCAAGAAGATAGGAAATCAGGTGCTAAGAATGAGGAACGTAGGCCATTTGTGCTTTCTAGACTATTCTGGGCCTAGAATCTCAGGTTTGCCTTTCTGATTTGTTATTATTAACATTTGGATGCTTTCAATTTTAAAATATTCTTCTTCTTCTTTTTTTTTTTTTTTTAAGACAGAGTCTCGTTCTGTCAGCTAGGCTGAAGTGCAGTGGCACGTTCTTGGCTCACTGCAACCTCCATCTCCTGGGCTCAAGCAATTCTCCTGCCTCAGGCTCCTGAGTAGCTGGGATTACAGGCATGTGCCACCATGCCCTGCTAATTTTGCCCACCTCAGCCTTCAGTGTAGCTGGGACTATGCAGAACTCTTTCTTCTATATTTTTTTCAGCCCTACTTTCAGTTTGTTTCCACTGTACTTAGAGGGAGTTGCTGTTCCCTTCAGTAATGGTTCCTCCTTTTCTTTTCTTTTCTTTTCTTTTCTTTTCTTTTCTTTTCTTCTTCTTTTTTCTTTTCTGGAGGAGTCTTGCTCTGTCACCCAGGCTGGAGTGCAGTGGTGCGATCTCAGTGCCACCTCCACCTCCAGGGTTCTTCTGCCTTACAGGTGTGAGCCACCGTGCCCTACCCTCAATTTTAAAATATTTTTAAAAAGAAAAGTCTTCCTCCTGTTTTTAGTCCCACTAACCAGAGGTAAAACCATGGTTTACAAAACAAAACAAAACCAGAACACTTTTGAGGCTGGGCGTAGTGACTCACACCTGTAATCCCAGCACTTTGGGAGGCTGAGATGGGCAGATCACTTGAGGTTAGGAGTTTGAGACCAGCCTGGCCAACATAGCAAAGACCATCTCTACTGAAAATACAAGCAAATTAGTCAAGTGTGATGGCAGGTGCCTGTAGTCCAGATACTCAGGAGGCTGAGGCACAAGAATCACTTGAACCTGGGAGGCAGAGGCTGCAGTGAGCCGAGATTGAGCCACTGTACTCCAGCCTGGGCAACAAAAAACCAAACAAGCCACTTTTGGGCCTGGTGCAGTGGCTTACACCTATAATCCAGCACTTTGCAGGGCTGAGGCGGGCAGGAGGTTTGTGCCCAGGAGTATGAGACTGGTGAAACCCCATCTCTACTAAAAATACAAAAAATATTAGTGGGGGGTGATGGCACACACCTGTAGTCCCAGCTACCTGGGAGGCTGAGGCAGGAGGATTGCTTGAGGCTAGGAGATCAAGTCTGCAGTGAGCTGTGATTGTGCCACTGGACTCCAGCCTGGGCAGCAGAGTAAGACTCTTTGTCTCCAAAAAATCCTCAAAAAATACTTTTATTTGAAATTTGATAGATTCAAAAAGTTATACATATAGTATTTTAATTATACAGCTTGATGAATTTGTCTATTCATGAACCTGTGCTGCAGTGTTTTGGTTATAGAAGCTTTATAGTATATTTTAATGTCTGGTAAGTCTAGTCTCGTTTTGTAGTTTTTTTGTTTTAGTACTTTCCTGTTATTCTTACATGTTTGTTTTTTCATATGAATTTTAATAACTTATTCAGCTCCATAAAATGGTTTGTTAGTATTTTTATTATCATTGTATTGAATTTATAAATTAACTTGGGAGAATTTATATCTTTATAATGTTGAATTGTCTTATCCAAGAATATCATATATCTTTCTAGTGTTCATCTTCTTTTAGTTTCTTTTGGGAGTATTTTAACATTTTCCTCATACAGGTTTTTTTTTTAAAAAGCTTTATTGAGATACAATTCACATGTCATAATATCCATTTTTTTTTTTTTTGAGAGAGAGTCTCAATCTGTCCCCAGGCTGAAGTGCAGTGGTGCAATCTTGGCTCACTGCAACTTCCACCTCCTGAGTTCAAGCGATTCTCCTGCCTCAGCCTTCCAAGTAGCTGGGACTACAGGTGCTTACCACCATGCCCAGCTAAATTTTTTGTATTTTTTGTAGAGACGGGGTTTCACCGTGTTAGCCAGATGGTCTTGATCTCCTGACCTTGTGATCTACCTGCCTTGGCCTCCCAAAGTGCTGGGATTACAGGTGTAAGCCACCGCACCCAGCCCTATAACATTGTTTTTTTAAAGATGTATAAAGATGTGGTTTTTAGTATATTTACAAATATGTGCAGCCATCATCACTACCTAGTTCCAGAACATTTTAATCACTCTTTAAAAAACCCCATACTCATTAGCAGTTACTTCCCATCCCCTTCTCTTCCCAGTCTTGGAAACTACTAATCTATGTTGTGAGTCTATGGATTTGCCTATTCTGAATATTTCATATAAGTGGAATCATATAGTATGTGGCTTGGCATAACATTTTCAAGGTTTATGCATGCTGCAGATTATGTCAATAATCAACCCTTTATCTTGCAAAATAATATTTCATCATATATGCCATATTTCCTTATCAGTTGGTGGATGTTTGCATTATTTATCCTTTTCTACTATTTCAATAATATTGCTATGAACATTTTTATACAAGGTTTTGTTTAGACTTTTTTTTTTTCTTTTGAGATGGAGTCTTGCTCCATTGCCCAGGCTGGAGTGCAATGGTGTGATCTTGGCTCACTGCAACCTCCACCTCCCAGGTTCAAGTGATTCTCCCGCCTCAGCCTCCCAAGTAGCTGGGATTACAGGCATGTGCCACCACGTCCAGCTAATTTTTGTATTTTTAGTAGAGATGAGGTTTTGCCATGTTGGCCAGGCTGGTCTAGAACTCCTGACCTCAGGTGATCCGCCTGCCTCAGCCTCTCGGAGTGCTGGGATTACAGGCGTGAGCCACTGTGCCCGGCCAGACATGTGTTTTTAATTCTTTCTGATAGGTGTTATGCATTTCTTACTACATTTATTACTAAGTATTTATTCTTTGTTGGCATTGGGTTTTCTTTACCATTATATACTCCAAGTGTTTATTAATTTTTGTATTGATCTGTATTAATTTTGTTGCTAATCATAAATTTACTTACAGTTTAACATATGGGTCCTTGTTGACATTGTTTGGGAGATAATTCTTTGGTAAACAAGGCACACTCTCGCATTTGGGAGCAGGTATCTGCCTACATCTCTTAGATCAAACTTACAGAGTTACTCACATTTTGTGTGCCCTTACTGATTTCAGTTTTTGTCTCTTTATTACTGAGAGGTGTGTATTAAAATTGTCTTTTATGATTGTGAATTTCTTAGTTTCTCCTTGTAAAATAGTCAGTTTTTGCTTTATATGTTTGATAAATTTGTAAATTATGTTATAAAATGTATTAATTTGGATTATCTTTGTCTATTTGTCTTCCTTCTAAATACCTTTCTTTAATCACTGCCTTCTAAGATCCTCAATAATATTCTTACTCTAAAGACTTATTTGTCTATGTTTATAGAGACACATCACCTTTTTTTGTTTTGTTACTTTCTATGGGTATACTTTAGGCATGTTTCTTGTAAATAGCAGTTGTATTTTGTTTTCCTTTTTTTTTTGAGATGGAGTTTTGCTCTTGTTGCCCAGGCTGGAGTGCAATGACGTGATCTCAGCTCACTGAAACCTCCGCCTCCTGGGTTCAAGCAATTCTCCTGCCTCAGCCTCCTGAGTACCTGAGATTACAGGCACCCACCACCACATTTGGCTAATTTTTTGTATTTTTAGTAGAGATGGGGTTTCACCATGTTGGCCAGGCTGGTCTTGAACTTCTGACCTCAGATGAGCCACCCGCTTCAGCCTCCCAAAGTGCTGGGATTACAGGCATGAGCCACCACGCCCGGCCCATCTTAACCATTTTTAAGTACACAGTTCAGTGTTAGGAAGTACATTCATATTGTTATGTAACCATCACCACCATCTATCTCCAGAACTTGCATCTTGCAAAACTGAAACGCTATATGAATTAAACAATAATTCCCCATTCCTCCTTCCTCCCAGCTCCTGATAACCACCATTCTACTTTCTGTCTCTGTGAATTAGATTACTCTGGGTACCTCATATGTGGGGAATCATACAATATTTGTCTTTTGTGACTGGCCTGTTTCACTTTGTGTCATGTCCCCACAGTTCATCAATGTAGCATATGTCAGAATATCATGCCTTGTTAAGGCTGAATAATACTCTATGTGTTTGTTACATTTTGATGATCCATTTATCTGTCAGTGGACACTTGTGTTGCGTCTACATTTTAACCATTGTGAATAATGCTGCTGTGAATATGGTTATACAAAAAGCTCTTTGAGACCTTGCTTTCAATTTTTTTGGAGTATATACCCAAAAGTATATGGGTATATGCTGCATCATAAGGTAATTTTATTTTTACGTTTTTGAGAAACTGCCATATTATTTTCCACAGTGACTGTACCATTTTACATTCCTACCAGCAGGGCACAAGTATTCTAATTTCACTACACCCTTGCTAACACTTGTTATTTTCTGTTTGTTTGGTAGTAGCCATCCTAATTGGTGTGAGGTGGTATCTCATTGTGGTTTTGATTTGAATTTCCCAATCATTAGGGATGTTGAGCATCTTTTCACATGCTTCTTGGCCACTTTTATATCTTCTTTGGGGAAATATAAATTTAAATCCTTTGCCTAGTTTTAATTTAATTTTTTTTGTAAAAGATGGGATCTTGCTGTGTTGTCCAGGCTGGTCTTGAACTCCTGGGCTCAAGTTTTTCTCCTGCTTTGGCCTGCTGAGTAGCTGGGACCACAGGCACAAGCCACCATGTCCTGTAGTCGCAACTACTCAGGAGGCTGAGGCAGGAGGATCACTTGAGCCTAGTTCTTAATCTGGTTGCTTGGGTTCTTTTTTTTTAAATTGTTACATTATAGGAGTTCTTTATATATTCTAGATATTAACTCCTTATCAAATATATGATTTGCAAATATTTTCCCCTGTTCAGTGGGAACATTTTTACTCTGTTAGTACTGTCTTTTTATGTGTGGAATTTTAAATTTTTCATTGTCTAGTATGTCTATTTTTTTGTTGCCTGTGCCTTTGGTATCATTCTCTACCTTTTTAAACATCTCTTTATTTTTAATGTTTTGCTGTGTCTAGGAGAGTTATTTTTGTTTTTTCTTTAATTGGGAGTCATTGTCATTTCTGAATCCGAGGATTTTTAGGTGTTACTTCCCCCAGCAACCCGCAGTTTCTAGAGTCTGTAGCTAGGCAGAGACATTTTCTTGTTATTCCTTTGCTGTTGGTTGATTTTTTTTTTTAAACCAGCCTCCTCTGTCCATTCTTGCACTGAGAATGTGTAAAAAATGGTGGAACCCTCGATACCAGCTCTGCACTTCATGTGGTTTCTGAGTCCTTGTCTACTTTAAAGGCATTAAAGGCCAAAAGTCTTGGTTACTCATATTGACAGGTTCCTCCAGGTTTGCTGAAAGCTTTACTTTTTTGTGAGCTCAGCATTTGACAGACTAATTTATCTAACATTTCTAGATGTTTTATTAAGATGAGATTTTCATATTAGTTACTGTGTTGCCAAAAAAAAAAAAAGAAAGTTGCATTTCTTTTTTATAATTAATTTCTTTCCCTTTTTTCCTCTTTTTCCTTTTGAAATTCCTTGTAGTTGGACCTCCTGGATGGAAGAACTCTTCTCAAGCTTTTCTACTTAAAAAAAAAAAATTCTTTGTTTTACTTTGTGGGAAAATTCCTACCCTTCCTTTGCTTCTTTCTCCTCCCCAAATCCCCTGCTTCTGTTCTTTCCCTCCCTCCCTCCCTCCCTCTCTTTCTTTTTTTCTTCCTTCTCTTTTTTCTTTCTTTCTTTCTATTTTGTCTGTTAATTTGGTGTCTCCTGTTTTGTTATCTTGGCCTCTTTATTTCACATTAGAGATTTTCCTCAGTTGTTTAGTAAACTTTGGCCATCTGTTCAGATTAAAGACCGCATCAATAAAAAGCTGAGTAAAAACTCTTTGTCCATGGGAGTTGTTAAGTGTAAGCCTTACACAGGGTGATTGAGTGCTTGCATGTCTTTTCTCTTGGGTCACTTTCCCTCTCAGAGGAATCTCCTAGTCCCAGGCCGATTGGTCTGCGATCTGGAAGCTGGTTTGGGGAAGAGACCTGAGGTCCGCTGTGCAGCATGTAAATCTTCATTTAATCTTTCTGTGAGATGATATAATACACAACCCTTTTGTGTACCTACATCTAATCTGATTTTATGTCCTTAAAAGGTAAACCACTTGTTTCTTGCTGGGATGCAGAAGGGGCAGTTTCTTTCTTTCTTTTTTGAGACAGGGTGTTGTTCTGTTGCCCGGACTGGAGTGCAGTGGTGTGATTATAGCTTGTTGTAACCTCAAGTTCTGAGTCTTAAGCAATCCTCCCACCTCAGCCTCCTGAGTAGCTAGGACTACGGACAGACATGTGCCACTGCACTCTGCTTTTTTAAAAAAATCTTTTTGTTGAGACGGGGTTTCGCTGTGTTGCCCAGGCTGATCCTGAACTGGCCTCGGGCATTCCTTCCACTTTGGCCTCCCAAAGCACTGGAATTATAAGTGTGAGCCACTGGGCTCAGCCAGAAGGGGCAGTTTCTTAGCTACATGGGTTAGGACTTTATTCAAACTTTCAATCAAGTCTTTCTATTAACAGCCCCAACTGAGATTGTTACTTTCAGATGGCTTCAGTTCTTAAGCCTGTGTGATAAGATATTTGTAAGATATATTTTAATTATGTATATATGACTGATAAATGGTTTGGGAGGCCGAAGTGGGAGAATTGTTTGAGGCCAATTCAGGACCAGCCTGGGTAACACAGTGAGACCCCATCTCAACAAAAAGATTTTTTTAAAAAAGCAGAGTATTGGCTGGGTGCAGTGGCTCACTCCTGTAATCCCAGCACTTTGGGAGGCCGAGGTGGGCAGATCACCAGGTCAAGAGACGGAGACCATCCTGGCCAACATGGTGAAACCCCATCCCTACTAAAAATACAAAAATTAGCTGGGCGTAGTGGCGCACGCTTGTAATCCCAGCTACTGGGGAGGCTGAGGTAGGAGAATTGCTTGAACCCGGGAGGCGGAGTTTGTAGTAAGCCGAGATCTTGCCACTGCACCGCAGGCTGGCAACACAGCGAGACTATCTCAAAAAAAAAAAAAAAAAAGCAGAGTGTAGTGAAACATGTGTGTCTGTAGTCCTAGCGACTCAGAAGGTTGAGGTGGGAGATATAGATACCTATCTGTAATATCTATGTTAATATATAATATTAAGATACATCTTGTAGATAAAATATATGTAATTAAGATATATCTTATAGATACATATATCTGTATGTCTCTAGGGATATAGATATATATAAGTATATAGGTAGATACATTAATTATATATATTATGTCTCATAGATATCTATAAGATATCTATATATAACATATGTTTTTGATGGGTTTATCCTTTTTTATCTTTTTAACGTCATTTTACTATAATATCTTTTTTTTTTTTTTTTTTTTTGAGACAAGGGATCACTCTGTCACCCAGACTGGAGTACAATGGCAAGACCTTGGCTCACCGCAACCTCCGCCTCCTGGGTTCAAGCGATTCTCCTGCCTCAGCCTCCTGAGTAGCTGGGATTACAATAGGCACGCCACCACTGCCCTGCTAATTTTTGTATTTTCGGTAGAGACAGGGTTTCACCATGTTGGCCAGGCTGGTCTTGAACACCTGACCTCAAATGATCTACCCGCCTTGGCCTCCCAAAATACTGGGATTACAGGCATGAGCCACCGTGCCCAGCCAATTTTACTGTAATTTCAAGAAGGAATGGATAGAGACCTGTGCGTTCATATTTAACCAAAGAACCTTATAATACATTTTAATTATGTTATTTTCATGTAAAATTAGTATTATTATAAACTCAGGAGTTTTTTCTATATTCCTTTCTGCTAATGATTATTACAGTTTCAGAACTATAGAAAGGAATCCAAAAGGGCAATAAGAGACATAAAGAAGAGGAAAAACAGGTTGATAACAAAGAATAGGAGGCTCAGATACACGTATCAGAGGGACTTTGATGAAGTAACGTCGCCACCTTCTGGCTTTTAAAAAAACGGTGTTGTTTCTGTAATAAAATCTGGGAACCTGTAGTGCCAGTTACTTGGGAGGCTGAGGCAGGAGAATCGCTTGAACCCAGGAGGCGGAGGTTGCAGTGAGCCAAGATCGTGCCACTGCACTCCAGCCTGGTGACAGAGAGAGACTCCGTCTCAAAAAAAAAAAAAGAAAAAGAAAAAGAAAAAATCTGGGAACCTTATAACGAGTAAGTAGCTAACTTGCATCCTGTGTCAGATTTAGTGGATTTGATCTTGTTTAGTTATTCTCTATACTATTGAAGAAACACACTTTTTTTGACATAGGATTTGATTACAATATAACAAAGGCTTTTCAAGCCCCCCAAGAAAGGATTCTATCTAAAATATCTTAAAATATGTCTGTTATTTTAGGTTATTTCTGCTTGCATTAAGAAAACAGAAATACTGTTTCTATGTTAAGGAAAATAGACAATTTTAAAAATTAAGTTAATTTGTTGCATAGGTAGTTTGTGTTCATGGTACAAATTACAAATGATATGAGAGGCTATGAGTCATCCTACTATTTTGCAAGAAATAATAAAAAAAGAAAATTAAAATGACTTTCTCTCAGCTAGCCAGTTCCTTTGCCTTGAGAGAATCTTTTTATACAGATGGTAATGTACTACACGTACTTCTTTATAACTTTCTTTTTTTCACAGAACAGTTTATACTGTAGGTCACTCTATATCAATACACAATGAGCTGCCTCATTTTTTTTAGGCCATGATGTGTTTAGCTAGTCTACTGTTGATAAGCAGTTACGGGTTTTCTAATCTTTTGCTATATAAATGACACTGTAGTGAGTATCCATATAGATATATGTGTGTGTGTGTGCATGTGTCTGTATGTGTATGGTTTCATATGACTCTAGAAAAAGCTCATAGAAGGATGTATACATTTGTATTTGTGTTGGATATGGTGACATTGCCCTCCGTAAAAGATTATGCCTATTTATTCTGCCACCACTAATGTAAGACAAACTCTGTTTTCCCTCATGTTTCTCAGGACAGTGTACTGGTATCAGTCTTTTCATCTTGTCTTGAAACCTTATTTTACATTTCTCTTAAGAGTGGGCTGAACATATTTTCATATGTGTAGAAGCAATTTGCGGGGTTGTTTCTGTTTGTTTGAGATAGGGCTTCACTTTGTCACCCAGGCTGGGATGTAGTTGCATGATAATAGCTCACTGCAGCCTTGAACTGCTGGGCTCAAATGATCCTCCTGCCTCAGCCTCCCAAATAGTTGGGACAGCAGGTACATGCCACCACGACTAGCTAATTGAAATTTTTTTTTTTTTTTTTTTTTTTTTTTGGTAAAGATGGAATCACCTTATGTTGTCCACACTGGTCTCAAACTCCTGGCCTTGAGCAATACTCCCACCGTGGCCTCCCGAAGCACTGGAGTTACAGGTGTAATCTACAATGCCCAGCTCATTTGTGTTTTCTGTTATATATTCTTTGCCCATTTTTCTTTAGGCTTTCACTCTACTGCTTATTTTTAGGAGCTCATAGTTCACACGGTAGAAATTAACTTTCTGTGGTATGAGTTGCAGATACTATTTTTCCAGTTTATTTTCTTTTTTTTTTTTTTTTTTTTTTTTTTTTGAGACGGAATCTTGCTCTGCCGCCCAGGCTGGAGTGCAGTGGCCGGCTCTCAGCTCACTGCAAGCTCCGCCTCCCGGGTTCACACCATTCTCCTGTCTCAGCCTCCCGAGTAGCTGGGACTACAGGCGCCCCGCCTCGTCGCCCGGCTAGTTTTTTGTATTTTTTTAGTAGAGACAGGGTTTCACCGTATTAGCCAGGATGGTCTCGATCTCCTGACCTCGTGATCCGCCCGTCTCGGCCTCCCAAAGTGCTGGGATTACAGGCTTGAGCCACCGCGCCCGGCCTTTATTTTCTTATGATTTACATGGTGATGTTTTCTTTAAATGTAAAAAAAAATTATATATGTGCATATTTTGTAGTCATATCAGTCTTTACTTTGAAGACTTCTGGGCTTGACTTCATATTTAGAAAGATCTTCCACACTCAGAAAATTAAAAAATTTAATTTCTGTGTTTTCTCGTCTTACCAAAAAAATTACGTTGAATTCTGTGGGCTATCTGAAATTTATTTTGAGTGAGGTATAAATTGTGGCTCTAACTAATTTTTTTCTATATGATTACTCAGTTGTCACTTTATTGAAATAATTCACCCAATGCATTCATACCTCACTGATTTGAAGTGTCAGCTAAATTTCTTTGTGGATTTGGGTCTTTTCCTATACTTTTCTGTTCCCTCCATCTGTATGCTTTTTCATTTATCAGTGTACAATATTTCAATTATTGTGACTTTACAACTTGTTTTAATAATTGCACTGAATTTATCGTTATGTGGGACCCAAGTGAGTAGGTAAACTTTTGATGCACTGTTATTTAAACTGAGATCTGTAGACCTGGTTATAAAGTTCTCGATTTTCTTGAGCTTAAGATACTCTGGTCTGTATTATTCTATCATGCCTTTTATTTATTTCATTTATATAAGTGAGTTTTTAGTTCTTTGGGAGCAAGGATCCCTTATGCTGACTTCCTCCCAAAGTAGGATTTAAGAGAATCCTCAGAGTGTGCAAAGATCTCCAGTATTTTTTCGTTAACCAAAGGGAAAGTTGGCATGGTTGAACTTGTTCTCTGAGGTCTTATAGACAGGTGACTGTAATTGATAGGTCTTTTATTTCCCCTTCTTTAGATTGCCTATGTCAGACTAGAACCCCAGAAATGTCTACAATGCAGTTTTGTTTTGTTTTGTTTTGTTTTTTTTAACTTTGTATTTTTAGTAGAGACAGGGTTTCTCCATGTTGGTCAGGCTGATTTCGAACTCCTGACCTCAGGTGATCCGTCTGCCTCGGCCTCCCAAAAGTGCTGGGATTACAGGCGTGAGCCTTTTGTTAACTTCATATCCTAATCAGATGCTACTCCTTGAAAGAGTCTTCCAGACTACGTAGTCAATCTGTATAGCCTATGGAAGCACAAGGGAGGACCTCTTCTTTGCTCACGTGCTGCTTACAAAAGAATTAGAAGCCACTTTTAGCTGGTTTAATACAACAGTCAGATTGACCATAAAGTGCTTAGGTTTCTGTGTTAACTCTTGTAGTTTGATGACATTTTCATCTCATAGTTCTTAATTCTATCATTTTAACTAATTACCTCTGTTACTAATTTAACTCGAGTTAGAACCTGATTACCACCGTTTAGCTGAATTAGCTCTTCCTTTGTGCTTCCATTGTGCCCTGTAAATCTGTCTAGTGTTGTAGTATTATGCATTTGTCTTATATACTGTATGCATTTGTCTTGTTCATTTGTTTATGAACTTCTTGAAGGGTGGGACTCTGTTATGTCTCAGGTAGAACACAGTGCTGGGCACATCATGGGCATTGACTAAATATTTGTTGAATAAATAAATAGCCTGATTCTCATTACTCCCCACCACGCCTCAGTTGCTCGTTAAAACTTCTGACTTTTTAAAAATTCATCCAGTATGAGTCTTTCCCAAATCTCCCTGGTGAATATCCGTACCTTAAAGCTGGCACACACACATCTAGTTCTCTTCTCTGTCATCATAAACTATTGCTGTCTCCTGCTTGCAGCTGCCTCTTTCATTGAGTTCCCAATATCTGCAGATGGCTCTGTCTGATGATCTCATGGGAGAATTTGATTTTCCATTCTACAATCCAAATAAATTAGTCTGCTATAACCCCAGAGCTGCTGGTAAAGCAGTCGTTGCAGCTTTAGAATTCTGATGCCAAAAAGGGGTTATATGCACAGTGAATGAATAGTGCCATGGGATTATGAACAGTGGTTGTTCCCATCACTGCAGCTGCTTGGGTGAGGCATCAGAAAACCCCTTCAAGTGTACTACTGCTACAGTTAGCTCTAAAGCTTTTCCCAGCACCTTCAGCTGCCATGGTCTCCACCTTAGTTCTGTTTACATCTTATTAGTAAAATATCTTGGGAAAAAGCTGTAAGCAAAGATACTGTATAATAGCTATATGGAGAGTTTCACAAACATGCTGGATAGTTGCTTACAACATTTTAGTCACTGGATTCTATTAGTAATAAAATATTTTTTACTGATTACTTGGCTGGTAAATGGCATGTTTATCTAATTTATGGTTTCATGCATATTACTAATGAATGCATCCCTTGATGTGAATCTTTCAGTTTTTCTTGTTCCTGTTAGAATAATTGCATTTATCTGTTAAGAAAACATAACACTTTATCATTCATATGTTTTCTTTCTTTTCTTTTCTTTTCGACGGAGTCTTGCTCTGTCGCCCAGGGTGGAGTGCAATGACGCAATCTCGGCTCACTGCAACCTCCGCCTGCCAGGTTCAAGCAATTTTCCTGCCTCAGCCTCCTGAGTAGCTGGGACTACAGGCATGCACCACCATGCCTGGCTAACTTTTTGTATTTTTAGTAGAGACAGGGTTTCACCATGCTGGCCAGGCTCATCTTGAACTCCTGACCTCATGATCTGCCCACCTCGGCCTCCCAAAATGCTGGGATTATAGGCGTGAGCCACTGCACCCGGCCTCTTTTTCTTGTTTTATTTATTTATTTATTTATTTATTTTTTTTTTTTTTTTTTTTTTTTTGAGACGGAGTCTCGCTGTGTCGCCCAGGCTGGAGTGCAGTGGCGCGATCTCGGCTCACTGCAAGCTCCGCCTCCCGGGTTCCCGCCATTCTCCCGCCTCAGCCTCCGAGTAGCTGGGACTACAGGCGCCCGCCACCGCGCCCGGCTAGTTTTTTGTATTTTTAGTAGAGACGGGGTTTCACCATGTTAGCCAGGAGGGTCTCGATCTCCTGACCTCGTGATCCACCCGCCTCGGCCTCCCAAAGTGCTGGGATTACAGGCTTGAGCCACCGCGCCCGGCCATCTTTTTCTTGTTTTAGAGACAGGGTGTTGCTGTCTCTATATTGCCCAGGTTGGAGTGCAGTGGCTGTTCACAGGCAAAATCATTGTGTAGTATAGCCTCAAACTCCTGGACTGAAGTGATCCTCCCATCTCAGCCTCCTAAGTAGCTGGGACTACAGATATGTGCCACCACACCCAGCTAGTTTAATATATTTTCTATGTTGATCAAATGGTAATTCTATATTTAATTTTTTTAGGAATTGCCATTCTGTTTTCCACAGCAATCAAAACTGTTGTGATGGCCTTGAAACTCTAAGGACATCTTGGCAGGATATAATATCTTTGGTTTATGTTTTTTTCCCTTATGTTTCTTGAAAGTGCTGTTCTACTGTGGTCTTGCTTTATATGTTATTTTTGAGAAATACAGTGTTAGTCTAATTCCCTTGCTTTTGTAAATAATTTATCTTTTTGCCCAGATATGCTGAGAGTTTTTTCTTTAAATAATTTTATGAGGATATGTGTCAGAGTTGATTATTCCGAGTCAGTTTTCTCAAATATCTGGTAGGATCTTTCATTGTATAGATTCAAGTATTTTATTTCTGGAATGTTTTCTTGGAATGTACTTTTTTTTTTTTTTTTTGAAACGGTCTCTTGCTCTTTTGCCCAGTCTGGAGTACAGTGGCGTAATCTTGGCTCACTGCAACCTCCACCTTCCGAGTTCAGGATGTTCTCATGCCTCAGCCACCCAGGTAGCTGGGATTACAGGCCCTTGCCACCACGCCCAGTTAGTTTTTTTGTATTTTTAGTAGAGATAGGTTTCACCATGTTGGCCAGGCTGGTCTCGAACTCCTGGCCTCAAGTGATCCACCCGCCTCAACCTCCCAAAATGTTGGGATTACAGGCATGAGCCACTGCACCCAGCCAGAATATAATTTAATATTAGTTCTGTTCCATTGTTTAGATTTTTTTTATTAGGGACACCAGTAATACTAATGTTCAACCTCCTTTGCCTATCATTCATTTCAATCAATTTCCCTCTTTTTTTTTTAAATTTTATTTTCTTCATTATTTTCTTGCTCTTTGTTCAATGTCCTTTATTAAGTTTTCATTCAAATCTGTTCTTTCTACATACCTTATAATTTAGTTTTTATTTTTGGTTCAATGCCAAAGTAAAGCAAAAGAAAAAATAATTTAACAATTTAACTTTGATTTCTTATATGATGTTCATTTTGTTTGTTTCTTTCTATTTCTTTAACCAGTTCTTATTCATTTATTTCTGTTTTTGTCCATTTTGGTACTTAGTTTTTGTACTTCAGATTCAAGGTCTTTTTCATATCCTCAAATTCTTGTTTAAAATATTTAATCCAGTTCAGAAGATTGTGTTACAGTTGTTTTTCAACCTCATGGTTTGTTTTTGTGGAGAAAATCATCAGCAGAGAAGCTTTTGTTTGTATTTTCTGACTTTTTGCTGTATATTTGTGTGCATATGGGCTGCTTGTTTGTTTGTTTTTAATCATTTTGTGGTCAGAGTTCCTAGTTTGAGAGTGCTGCTTCTGCCAGTGTGCTCCGTTTTGTGAAGTTTCTTTTCTGAATTTGTAGTGATGATGGTGAGAAAAAGGGGAGAGGAAGAGTTGTTCCTTCTATTAATATTTTGTTTCTGCTGGCTCTTTAATCCTCCCCCCAGCCCCCTACCTTTTCTTCTTTTGAGACAAGGTCTCTCTCTGTCACCCAGGCTGGTGTGCAGTGGTACGATCTCACCTCACTGCAACCTCTGCCTCTTGGGTTCAAGGGATTCTCTTGCCTCAGCCTCCCAAGTAGCTGGGATTACAGGTGCATGCCACCACGCCTGGCTAATTTTTGTATTTTTTTTGTAGAGGCGGGGTTTCACCATGTTGGCCAGGCTGGTCTCGAACTCCTGACCTCAAGTGATCCACCCGCCTCGGCCTCCCAAAGTGCTGGGATTACAGCCGTGAGCCACTGCGCCTGGCCTGCTTTCCTCCTCTTATCACCTATTGTTTTTCATTCATTACCTTGTTTACAAGAGAAAGCACTCTTTATATGTGTATATCTAGTTCTCTCCTAGAAGCAGTGTTTCTAGGAGGCTGCTGCTTCTGGTCCAGAGGTTTCTAGACACAAGACACACTTACTTCACCAGGTCTATTAGCTATCAAGTCCTAACCTCCTAATCTCTGTTTAGCATTTTTGTATTTATTGTTTAACTCTCTTTCTGGGGCTGATTTTGTCTGTGCTTTCTGCAAATCCCCTGTGCCCCTCTGCTCTTTCTCATGGAGTCTTTTTCACCTCCCTTCACTCACCCTATATACATCCACAGGCTTGCAGAGGTAGGAAAGTCTTTTTCACCTCCCTTCACTCACCCTATATACATCCACAGGCTTGCAGAGGTAAGAAAGTCTTTTTCACTTCCCTTCACTCACCCTATACATCCACAGGCTTGCAGAGGTAGGACTTGCAGAAGTAAGGAAGTGTTTCTTTTGGTATTTGCTTTTTTTTTTTTTTTTTTTTTTCTGCTTGACTTATAGGTAATTTGAAGCTTGCTGTGTTTTCTGTCTCCTAGAGTGCTAATGTTGATGGCCTAGATCCTTTTTGGGTTTTAAAAATTCTTGTGGTTTATTTTATGTTTGTTCTGGGAAGGTGAGGAGGAGAATTGGAGTCAGATTATCTCCATCGTTCTACAAACTTGGAAAGGTTCAAAAATATTTTTCAGGCCGGGTGCAGTGGCTCATGCCTGTAATCCCAGCAATTTGGGAGGCAAAGGCGGGCAGATCACTTGAGGTCAGGATTTCGAGACCAGCTTGGCCCATATGGTGAAACCTCGTCTCTACTAAAAATACCAAAATTAGCCAGGGGTGGTGGTGCACACCTGTAATCCCAGCTACTTGGGAGGCTGAGGCAGGAGAATCGCTTGAACTTGAGAGGCTGAGGTTGCAGTGAGCCAAAATCACGCCATTGCACTCCAGCCTGGGTGACAACGAGATTCCATCTCAAAACAAAAAAGAAAAAGTCCTTTTCAGATGACCTAATTTTACGCTTGAAAAATCCAAGAGTTAACTGAGTTTATAGTAAAATTACTTTAAGCAGTAAAAGAATTAAGTTGTATAATGGAATATAAAATAGTAAATAGAAAAACATAACTTTCTTATATGCATACAGCTAGGAAAATATAATGAAGAACCCCATATATTATAAGAACAATAACAAAAAGGAAACAGAAAAAACTCAAAACTAAAAAATAAAATGCCTCGGTATAACTGTAATAGTGTGCAAAACCCATTGTATTACTTTCCTAGGGCCACCATAACAAAATACCACAAACTGGGTGGCTTAAAACAACAGAAACTGTGGGAGGCCGAGGCGGGCGGATCATGAGGTCAGGAGATCGAGACCATCTGGCTAACATAGTGAAACCCTGTCTCTACTAAAAAATACGAAAAATTAGCCAGGCGTGGTGGCGGGCACCTGTAGTCCCAGCTACTCAGGAGGCTGAGGCAGGAGAATGGTGTGAACCCTGGAGGCGGAGCTTGCAGTAAGCCAAGATCACGCCATTGCACTCCAGCCTTAGCGACAGAGCGAGACTCCGTCTCAAAATAAAAACAAAAACAAGAACACAACAAACTTATTTCCTACAGTTCTGTATGCTGCAAGTCTGAAATGAATTTGTCAGCAGGGCCGTGCTCCCTGTAAAGCCTTTAGGAGGGGATCCTCTATTGCTTCTTCCAGTTTCTGGTAGCCCCAGGCATTCCTTGGCTGTGGCCCCATAATTCCAATCTCTGCCTCTGTCTCTGCACTGTCTTATTCCCTCTGTCTGCACCTCTGTTTCTTTTTCTTTTAGGAGAATACCAGTGGCTGGACTCTGGCTCACACCTGTAATCCCGGCACTTTGGAAGGCTGAGTTGGGAGGATCACTTGAGGACAGGAGTTCAAGACCAGCCTGGGCTACATAGGGAGACTCTATCTCTACCAAAAATTTAAAAAATTAGCCCCGTGTTATGGTGTATGCCCGTATACCCAGCTACTTGGGAGGTAAGGCAGGAGGATTGCCTGAGCCCAGGAGTTTGAAGTTGCAATGAGCAGTGATTGCACCACTGCATTCCAGCTTGGGTGACAGAGCAAGACCCTGTCTCAAGAAAAAAAAAAAAAGTTGCCAAATGAATACAGAGAAATCCCATTTACCCGTAGCCCAAGTTCCCCCAAGTGGTAACATCTTATGAAATTATAGTACATTGGCCAAATCAGGAAATTGACATTGGTACAATATAATTAGCTAGACTACAGATCTTACTTGGATTTCACTAGTTTTTGTATGTGCCCATTTTTTGATGTGTCTTTGTATATAGTTCTATGACATGTTATCACATGTATAGATTCATAGAGCTACCACCACAATCAAGATACAAACTGTTCTGTTACTACAAGAAGGTAGCACTATTGTAACATTTAACAGCAATAGTAAATCTATCATTGTTCAATGAAAAAAATAAACATCACAGTATGATACTATTGAACAAGACTAAAATTTAAAAAGACTAAATACAACAAAAGTGTATTTCTCTACATGCAGGTACATACATGAAAATGCATGGAATGAGCTCTGTGCAAGGATATTTACCAAATTGATAACAATGAAGTTTACAAATGATAATTGAGGTGTTCAGATGGGGAGATTTTCTTTATTTGTATTGACTGTTTAATAACCAGAATGTTTTCATGTATCATCTGTAATTTAAATGTTTTTAAAAGAATGTATATAAGAACACAAATATAAATGTCAATGAATTCTATTAATGGTATTCATCTGCTAGTAAGAATTGTAGTGGAAGTGGAGGGGGCAGTAATTAAGGAAGACTTGCTTTGTATTGTATTTTCTTCTGCACTGTTGAGTTTTTCTTTCTTATGAGCATGTATAATTTTTTTATTGAAAGAATTTTTTTTATGGAAGGCTTTATAGGACATCTTGAAAATTGGCAGTAACAGAATAATGTATGTGACTTGCTTATGTGCATTTTCATATACATATACATATACCTTTACATTTAAATAGACATCTGTGCATACACATGTACCTGAAAGTGTATGTACAAATATCATTAGGTTCTTATCTTTCAATGGTAAGATTTAGAGTAATTTTTGTTTTCTTCTTTGTGCTTTTCTATATCTTTGGATTATTTTATAGTGAGCGTATATATCATTCTACTTTCCTTGCCCTTTTCAAAGGAGTTTTTAAGAAGGTAGGGAAAAAAGAAAAAAAAAATCCTGTATCCTGCTTGAAATTTGAGAAAATTGATGACAGCTTTTACTGTTAACCTTTAGTTAGTCTAAAATTTCACAATCTCCATCATATTCTGTGGAGTCTGATAGGGGGTTGTGATTGTTAGGGAATTTCAATGTATGGTAGATGAAAAAAAATTAAGTGGATGAGGAGTGTATGCAAACAAGACAATTGTTCTTATACTCTGCCATTTTTCTATAAGGTGCTTTTTTTTTGTCTTTTAAAACTATTTAATACTTAATTTCTATTCTTAAACATTTATAAATACAGATAACACAAATATCCAATAATATATTTTTTAAAACCTTAAATTACTTTAAAATGAAAACTGCTACTAAAGAGCTTCTGCACAGCAAAAGAAACTACCACCAGAGTGAACAGGCAACTTACAGAATGGGAGAAAATTTTTGCAATCTACTCATCTGACAAAGGGCTAATATCCAGAATCTACAAAGAACTCAAACAAATATACAAGAAAAAAACAAACAACCCCATCAAAAAGTGGGCAAAGGATATGAACAGACATTTCTCAAAAGAAGACATTCATACAGCCAACAGACACATGAAAAAACGCTCATCATCACTCGCCATCAGAGAAATGCAAATCAAAACCACAATGAGATACCATCTCACACCAGTTAGAATGGCAATCATTAAAAAGTCAGGCAACAACAGGTGCTGGAGAGGATGTGGAGAAATAGGAACACTTTTACACTGTTGGTGGGATTGTAAACTAGTTCAACCATTATGGAAAACAGTATGGCAATTCCTCAAGGATCTAGAACTAGATGTACCATATGATCCAGCCATCCCACTACTGGGTATATACCCAAAGGATTATAAATTATTCTACTACAAAGACACATGCACACGTATGTTTATTGCGGCACTATTCACAATAGCAAAGACTTGGAATCAACCCAAATGTCCATCTGTGACAGACTGGATTAAGAAAATGTGGCACATATACACCATGGAATACTATGCAGCCATAAAAAAGGATGAGTTTGTGTCCTTTGTAGGGACATGGATGCAGCTGGAAACCATCATTCTGAGCAAACTATCACAAGAACAGAAAACCAAACACCGCATGTTCTCACTCATAGGTGGGAACTGAACAATGAGATCACTTGGACTCGGGAAGGGTAACATCACACACTGGGGCCTATCATGGGGAGGGGGGAGGGGGGAGGGATTGCATTGGGAGTTACACATGATATAAATGATGACTTGATGGGTGCTGACGAGTTGATGGGTGCAGCACACCAACATGGCACAAGTATACGTATGTAACAAACCTGCACGTTATGCACATGTACCCTAGAACTTAAAGTATAATTAAAAAAAAGAAAAAAGAAAGAAAAAAAAAAAACCTCTCAGTAATTACTGATATAAATATATTACCTTCTCTTTTAATTTACAGTAGTAAATTATTTCCATTTCTTTTTTTTTTTTTTGAGACGGAGTCTCGCTCCGTCACCCAGGCTGGAGTGCAGTGACACAATCTTGGCTCACTGCAAGCTCCGCTTCCCAGGTTCACGCCATGCTCCTGCCTCAGCCTCCCCAGTAGCTGGGACTACGGGTGCCCACCACCACGCCCGGCTAGTTTTTTGTATTTTTAGTAGAGATGGGGTTTCACTGTGTTAGCCAGGATGGTCTCAATCTCCTGACCTCATGATCCGCCTGCCTCGGCCTCCCAAAGTGTTGGGATTACAGACGTGAGCCACCGCGCCTGGCCAACCTCAATTTCTTGATAGTCTATCACTTTTGAATTTTAGAATTAAAATCATTACTAATTTTCAAATATACTTAAATATTGTATTCACCACAATGTTATTTAGAATTTTTGCATCTGTGGTTATAAATGACCCGAGTCAATAATTTCTTTCTTTTTTTCCTGTACTTACTATGATAGTCTAAGAGTGATGATGTATTTTAAAGTTGCAATGAAGCAATTACAAGAAATAAAATATTGGTATATATTTCTCTATAACTTGAAATGATTTCAATTAATAAAATGATCTGATCTTTAAATATGAACTATATTCAGACATGCATCTATCTGCTTATCTTCTGTATTTTAAAAATCAACTTTAACAAGATATTATTTACATACAATAATTGTACCTATTTAGTGTTCATTTTAACAGTGTGTGCACCCATGAAACTACCAACACAATAAAAATACAGAACATTTTTATCAACTCAAAAAAAAAATGAAAACTGCTTAGGACATGTCTTTTTATGATATCATGGAACATGTATATAGTAACATTTATTTAAACTTCATTATAAATTTTGCTTCTCTATGAGCTGACTCAATTTTCCCTTCTATAAAATGGAGATAACTATTCTATAGAGTTATTTTGAGAAATTATTTATTAAATACCATGATGATGCTGATTATAAAATTATAAAATGTTGGCCAGGCGCGGTGGCTCAAGCCTGTAATCCCAGCACTTTGGGAGGCCGAGACGGGCGGATCACGAGGTCAGGAGATTGAGACCATCCTGGCTAACATGGTGAAACCCCGTCTCTACTAAAAATACAAAAAACTAGCCTTGCGAGGTGGCGGGCGCCTGTAGTCCCAGCTTCTTGGGAGGCTGAGGCAGGGGAATGGCATAAACCCGGGAGGCGGAGCTTGCAGTGAGCTGAGATCCGGTCACTGCGTTCCAGCCTGGGCGACAGAGCGAGACTCCGTCTCAAAAAAAAAAAAAAAAAAATATATATATATATATATATATAAAATGTTTCATTTTCATTTGAATATAGATTAGGTGTTTGTATAAGTATAGTGGTATTCTAAATAAGCATTAAAAATGGTACTATTTTATTCTCCAGTTGCTTCCTTTTGAATGCCCCATCTTTGTCTTTTTGGAAGCTTTTCTTGGTCACAGTGACCACATTTTAATGACTCAAATTGAACATTTCATGCTTGCATAGTTCATTATACAATACTTTGTCTGTAAGCTTATATTAATACCAAATGATATTTTAAAACATCGGCCGGGTGTGGTAGCTCACTCCTGTAATCCCAGCACTTTGGGAGGCTGAGAGGCAGGGAGGATCATGAGGTCAAGAAATCGAGACCATCCTGGCCAACATGGTGAAACCCCATCTCTACTAAGAATACAAAAAAAATTGGCTGGGTGTGATGGCACATGCTTGTAGTCCCAGATACTTGGGAGGCTGAGGCAGGAGAATCGCTTGAACCCGGGAGGCAGAGGTGGCAGTGAGCCAAGATCGCGTCACTACAGTCGAGTCTGGTGACAGTGAGACTCCATCTTGGAAAAAAAAAAGTCATCTGGCTTGTTTTGATGGTTGAAGTAAAGATAAATCTTAACGTTTGTGATGCTAATCTAAAGCTTTGTTAATCTGGAAATGAGACTTTGCTAAGCAGCATATGTGTAACAGGTGATCTGATCCATGTAGTCATTGTGCATGAGTGAATTAATGGTTTACAATTTGGCTTGATAAAATAATATATTAGGTTCTTGGCAGCATCTCACAATGTGATTTTATTCTTAAATTGTGTGCTCTCATCTAATATTTCCTCTTTGGGTCGGGACAATAGTAAGTTTTCCCCCTCAGTCTTTTGTTTTCAGCAATTACGAACAAATAATACATATTGATAATCTGTTAATATTGCATAATATATTTGAAATGAAAGTAGCATTTAGGTTTTGTTGTAGAACAACCAGTTTTGGTTGGATGTGGTGGCACGTGCCTGTAGCCCCAGCTACTCAGGAGGCTGAGACAAGAGGATGTCTTGAGGCCGGAAATTTTAGGCCAGCTTAGGCAATATAGCGAGACCTCTGTCTCAATTAAAAAAATAAAAAAATCAGTTTGCCAGGGAGTGACAGAAGAATTCTACCTCAATGAATTTATTTGGTGAGATAGTACTCTGTATCTAATTTTCTTTTAGTATTAAGCTGCTTGTTGTCAATCACTTTGTCAATGTGTTCACCTGTAACAGTGTTAGCCCGTTTGCTCCCTATTACCATATCTTTCTGCTAAGTATAATTGGCTCCTAGCCTGAAAATCAAAGCACATACACTAAGAACTTTATGCTAAATAAAATGTATAAGACGAGGGAAGGCCTAAGGACTTGAGTTACTAACTAGTACCTGGTTTTGTGAAAGCTACTTTTGAGCTCTGGGGAATTTTTTTTTTCTTATTTCTGAGCTGAGAGTCTTGTTACAGAGGTTTAAGGTGGTTTGAGTGCTAGATAAATAGTGAATAGAAACCTATTTGGTGTAGTCAAGAAATGAGTGAGCATTTCAGTTACCAAAGAATTACAGGATATAGCTAATATTACTGGTTTTTGAAGAATCAGAATGCAAATAATTTTTACTTAATGTTTGGTGAATTTGGTTCCGTCTTTGGTTCAGATGCTGTAACTCTCTATTTAAAATCGTTCTGAGGCTTCTCACTAATCTGATTTAATTTTTTTTTTTTTTTTTTGAGACAGGGTCTTGCTCTGTCGCCCAGGCTGGAGTGCAATGGCACTGTCTTGGCTCACTACAGCCTCCGTCTCCTGGGTTCAGGTGATTCTCCTGTCTCAGCCTCCCAAGTAACTGGGATTACAGGCACGCTTCACCACATGTGGCTAATTTTTGTATTTTTAGTAGAGATGGGGTTTCACTACGTTGTCCAGGCTGATCTCAAACTCCTGAGCACAAGTGATCTTCCTGCCTCAGCCCCCAAAGTGCTGGGATTACAGGCGTGAGCCCCTGCACCTGGCCAGTGCTCAGTATTTTTAATACTCAGTGTTTGACGGGTAGCTAGCTATCAATAAGTATTTATTCAATAAGTAAATGAATGAGTAGTGCTCAGATAACATTATTCATATATCTCGTTATCTCATTATACATTTTCTCATTATTCATTATTTCACTACACATATATACTGTTAATGATTGCTTATAGTATTAATCAGTTTTTATCATTGTAGAGAGTCTGGATAAAAGCTTATGTAAGTCTGGGCTTTTTTTTTTTTTTCAATTTTAAAAAATGAGCAATGGACTGGGTGTGGTGGCTCATGCCTGCAATCCCAGCACTTTGGGAGGCTGAAATGGGCAGATCTCTTGAGTTTAGGGTTTCAAAACCAGCCTGGGCAACATGGCGAAACTCCATCTCTACAAAAATATCAAAAATTAGCCAGATGTGGTGGCGCATGCATACACCTGTAGTCCCAGCTACCGAGGAGGCTGAGGTGGGAGGATCACTTGAACCCAGGAGGCGGAGGTTACAGTGAGTTGAGATCATGCCACTGCACTCTAGCCTGGGTGACAGAGCAAGATTCCATCTCAAAAAAAAAAAAAATGTAGCTTACTGACATTTCAGATGTGTATGTGTTAAATGTTTGCATGGTTTTCATTTTCTGCCAAGTCATATTGAATGGGGTTGTCATACATTTTTAAAGGATGAAAATAAATAAAATACTGAGTCTGTAATTCGTTTAACAAATATTTCTTAAGCTTTAACCATGTGCCAGGCGTTTGATATGTAAGAGTGAACAAAATGGACAGGGTTCCTGCCCTCATGGAATTTATACTTTAGTTGGCAGAGACAGACCACAATCTGATTATCCAGAAATAAATATACAATGGCAACCCAGTGTATACTATTAAAGGAGAAAGTAGGAGAGCGATAGGTTGATACCCCTGGCCTAGACTGGGTAGTAGAAAACGGATGGTTTTCCCTGAGGAAGTGACATTTGAGAAGGGATCTAAAGGAAGATGAGTTTGTCAGGTAAAGATTCCAGACAGAAGGAACAGCATGTACAGAGGCCCTTGAGGCAGGAGGAGCACGTTTTTGAAGAACTTACAGAAGCCAGTGGAAATGGATCAGAAAAGAGGTGTGGGAAAGGGGTTTAATAGAACTGGAGAGGTAGGCATATACCACATCAGCATGCCAGACAACATTAAAGATTTGAGTCATTAAAATGTCGTTACTGTCACCAGTTTAGATTATGAAATCTAAATGTCTGTCAGTAGAGGCTAGTGAAACGATGTAAAGGAATTCTGTGTAGCTGTGAAAAAAGTGAATGAGGAAATTTACAACTGTCAAGTCGAAATATAGCAACACATCTCTGAGATTAAAATATTTTATTTGAGAAGAAAATTGCAGGCCAGGCATACTTTGGGAGGCTGAGGTGGGCGGAATCACTTGAGGTCAGGAGTTTGAAACCAGCCTGGTCAACATGGTGAAACCCCATCTCTACTAAAAATAAAAAAATTAGCCATGTGTGGTGGCGGGCTCCTGTAATCCTAGCTACTTAGGAGGCTAAGGCAGGAGAATTGCTTGAACCCGGGAGGGAGAGGTTGCAGTGAGCCAAGATCACGCCACTGCAGTCCAGCCTGGGTGACAGAGCCACACTCTGTCACAAAAAAAAAAAAAAAAAAAAAAAAAAAAAAAAAAAAAAAGAATTGCAATTTTGGGAGTACACACAGACCATGTAGTCTTGGCTGTGTCTGAAGAACAAAGAGGTTAGAGGTTTTATAAAAAGGAGAAATGTTGCAGATCACTTCAAGAAAGCTCATTGGCACTAGTAAGGTTTTGGGGAGCTGGCAAGCTCTGACTGGCATGTAATCAGCTTTCACACAACCTACTCAAAAAATAAAGAAAAATTCAATTTAATATCGAAATTTTAAAAAACAATTGAAAAGGAGAAAAATTATATGTCATATGTATATGTCCTATATGAGATTTTAAAGGATTCTTTCAGTAGGTTATCATTTTCTCTGAATTTATTGTAATAATAATTATATATCATTTTGTTATAATATCTTGAGTCTATATTATATCTCAACTCAGATGTATTTTGTAAAGTATTATAGTAGTTAAGAACACTTTTGCTGGTGTGAGATCCTGGGTTCATATTCTGGCACTGTAATTTGTACAGTTGGTTAACTGGGAAAATTGCTTGAACTCTCTAAAACTGTTTTGTCTTCTGTAAAATGAAAATAATAACATTTATCTGATAGAGTTGTGGTGCGAATGATATGATATACATGTGAAGCACTTGAGAGAATGCCTAGATAAGCTGTTCACCTAAGAAAAGATTACATAATATCCTGTCTATGAAAATATCTTCTAGGGCTGGGCGTGGTGGCTCACGCCTGTAATCCCAGCACTTTGGGAGGCTGAGGCGGGTGGATCACGAGGTCAGGAGTTCAAGACCGGCGTGGCCAACATGGTGAAACCCCATCTCTACTAAAAATACAAAAATTAGCCAGACATGGTGGTGTGTGCCTGTAATCCCAGCTACTCCGTCTCGAAAAAAAAAAAAGACAAAAAAGAAAATGTCTTCTATTTAATACCACATCTCAGAAGTTTGAATGCACAGAGAGAATACTGAAGGGATTTATACCAATAAGTTTATTGTAGTTGCTTCTAACAAGTAGGATTATGGCTGATATTTGTTTCTTGCGTTTTGTGTATTTTCTAAATTTTGAGTCATGAGCATGTATTTAAAATTAGTTATGTTTGCCATTTAAATATGCTACCTTTCCTATTAAATTTTAGTAGCAGCTTTTTTGGCAGTGTTAGAAAGTGTGCAAATCCTGATTCAAATTATGTTACTGCATGATTCTACAAATTTATCCATAGCTGTTTTTGCTTTCTTCCTTGTATTTTGATTAATTTTAAGAGGCTTTGTGGCTGGAGCTGCTAAATTGTGATTGGAATGGGAAGGGGCTTACATTTTGAGACCATCTGTGGGAGTTGCATTGTCTGAAACTGACGAGATCATGGCAGATGGTGAGGTCAAAAGATTGACTTTTTGAGCTTGACATAATGTGTTCATGAAGCTGGAAGAAGAAATCCAACTTATTTTTTTAACTAACAGAAGAGCTTGGTGACAGGAAGAAGTGTGCAATTGTTGAGTCTGGATAAAACATAATGCATCAGTGCACATGGCTGGTTTATCTCTGAGAATCATCCATACTGCCAAAGATGGCAACTTCTTGAACCTTTCTGTGCCAAATTTATTTAATATCTGGACACTTTGGAAGATTCAAGTCATACAATGCAAATAATTTATAGATTAAAGACAATGTCAAAAAAGACAAAAACTTTAAAACTATTTAGAAATGTGTATTTTTAAATTAAAATGCTATAAAGTATCACTCAAAGCCAATACAGCATACTTAATTTTTAATTGAATGAAGAAGGTCTCTATCACAATCCCATTTGTTTTTACAGTGTCTGTCTTAATGTAACTTTATTTCTTTAAAATTACATTTGAACGTTTGGTGATTACAGTCTTTCTCATCTACTAGGCCGTCTTCATTGCCTGAGATAGTGCCATGCACATAGTGACTATTCAGTATTTGCTGGATGAGTAATGAATGAATGAAGTTGTTGCCTACTCTTGTTAATTTTAGAAGAGTTTTTTTTAACCACAATTAAACAGATTTTTTTTTCCTATTTTGAAATTGAGTGTATGTTATGGTATTTTTCACTTCTACAATGTGGGAATTATGTATTATTTATTTTAGAGAAGGAAGCCTTAATTTGTCATGAGAAATCAATGAAGATTTTTCCCCCTCTAGCATTGAATGCTTACCTTGTGCTAAGCAGTGTCTTAGTAATTTTACATGTATTGACTCATTTAATTAAGTGGCTGACTCTTACTATTTTGGAGATGAAGAAATTGAGACACAGAGATGTTAAGGTAAATTTGCTTAAGAAATCCATGCACTTTGGCTCTATTTCAAACATTTATTATTTAGATAATACTTAGAGATTCCAGTTTGTGCTGTACTGTAGTGTGGAAATTCAAAGGAATACCAAACAAAATTGTACTTTGTTCTGTGAAGCTAATTAATGTGGCTATTTTTATTGGTACCCTCTTACTATATTGTGCTGAAATAGTAATACTCTGTTAATTTCATTTTTTTTGCATGAATAACACAGTGACCCTCAATATCCTAGCCCTTAGGAAATATAACATTGTTGAGTACTGAATTCAGAAATGAAGCAGATGTTCATAGACAAGCAGCTCTAGCCATCATAACTATGCTCTGGGCACAAAAAAACGTAAGGGGTGGGGAAAAAAAGACACCTACTAGCTGAATCTGGTAGCCCACACCAACAATGTCTGCTTATATTTCATTGGCCAGAATTATGTCATCTGTGATATGGTTAGCCCATCTGAGAGGAAGGTTGACGATGTAGTATTTGTAGCTGGGCACATTGCCATGTCAGCTTGTAAGGAAGAAGAGGAAAATGATATTGGGTAGGCAATAGTGTTTGCTTTGGAAATATAGAGGGTTTCTAAAATTTAACATGTTCAAACCATACTTTTGATAGAAAATATTTTGTAGTTTTTTTGTTATAACTATTTCAGCAGGTCATGAGATAGTCTTAAATTGGTTAAAGTTGAACTTCTTTGTTGTTAGGAGTGTTCAGAATATTTATGTGTCAACTGGAGGGCATATAAACTCCTAACATAACTCTGAAACATTCAGTATATCAATTTTTCAGATGAAGACATGGAGACTCTTAAGAGGTTAGGTTACTTGTTCAGGATCACACAACTAATAAGGATCAGAGCTGAGACGGAGCCAAAGTCCATACTCTTTCCACTCTACTGTGCTGCTGCTTTATTTATTAGATGCTCACTTTAAGTGAGACACTTAGAACCAGATTGTTAATTTGTTGATTTTTTTTCTATTTCATTAATTTATACTCTTTGTTTCTTTTCATATTTCTTTGAGTTCTCACTGTTCTTTTACGTATTTAAATTGATGACTTAATGAATAAAAGGAAATATAAATATACCCTAAGTACTAGTTCTGCTGGATTTTATACGTTTTTAAAATTTTCATTGTCATTTATTTCTGAACATTTTATTTTTTTATTACTTTTTAAATGTCATTCTAGTTCTAAATATTTCAGATTCATGGAATGTTTAATAATATAGCTAAATATATAACTTTTAACTTTTTAAAAAATAATTGATTCCTAATTTAATTGCATTGTAGTCAGAGACCATAATCTGTGTGATATTTCCTCTCTGAAATTTTTGCTTCCTCTTTGGTGATAGCATATATGGACAAATTTTATAAATTTGTACCTAAAGAGATGTTTCAGAGCTATCAGATACAGAATTCTACATAGATCTGTTAGATCAAGCTTGGTTGAAATATTAATCTTCAAAATGCAATACTTTAACTTTAAATTCTTAGTTTGAATATGCCAAGTAGTCTGTTGAGTGGGATATCAGGAATTTGTGCTTTATTTATGTCATATTTAAATTTATATCACTATAGAGGAGGTAAGAAATAATTGATAAATGTAGAACAGATATAGCATGGGAAGTTTATTTTTAGGTTAGGTCATAATAGACATTGTACAATTACTGTGAGAAAGCAAAACTTGTAGTTCAGGTTTTTAAATTTATGCTTTATCACTGAAAAATTACAAATTCAGTGTTTTATTGAAAAGCAAAAAAAAAAAAAAAAAAATGGGAGGGGGAGCATCAGGACAAATAGCTAATGCATGTGGGACTTAAAACTTAGGTGATGGGTTGATAGGTGCAGCAGACCACCAGGGCACACATACACCTATGTATACCTATGTAACAAACCTGCAAGTTCTGCACATGAAAAAACAGAAAACAACAACAAAAAACCTTGCTATTCTTCCACAAAATTTTACTTGTAGATTCAAATTCTAGTATATAAAGCAGCCATTTGAAGCCCCCATTTCTTTGAACCCCCATTATTTATGATCTTTTCAAAGTTAAGTTTTATTTTATTCTTCCCCTTGAATGTCTTATTAAAGTTTAATTTTGAGATAATTTTAAAATAAGAGAAAAGTTACAAAAATAGGTCAAAGAACTCCCAGATGCCCTTCACCCAGATTCACCAGTTGTAACCATTTTGTCATATATTCTTTATTATTCTCACTTTCTCTGTAAAGTTTTAGAGATCATATTTTTTTCATCATTTGAGAGTAAGTTGCCACCATTATACACCTCCACTCCTAAATATTTTAGTGTATGTTTTGTAAGAAAAAGGACCCTCAATTATAGAAAACTCCATAGTTTTTGGAATCCAAAAAGATGTGAAGAAAAGAAAACTCCACAGTTCATTGATCAAAATCAGGAAATGTAACATTGAAACAATACTGAGGCCGGGCGCGGTGGCTCAAGCCTGTAATCCCAGCACTTTGGGAGGCCGAGATGGGCGGATCATGAGGTCAGGAGATCGAGACCATCCTGGCTAACACGGTGAAACCCCGTCTCTACTAAAAACTACAAAAAACTAGCCGGGCGAGGTGGCAGGCGCCTGTAGTCACAGCTACCCGGGAGGCTGAGGCAGGAGAATGGCGTGAACTCGGGAGGCGGAGCTTGCAGTGAGCTGAGATCCGGCCACTGCACTCCAGCCTGGGTGACAGAGCGAGACTCCGTCTCAAAAAAAAAAAAAAAAAAGAAACAATACTGTTACCCAGTCTATAGACCTAATCTCCAATTACCCAAATAATGGTCTTCACAGCAGTTTTTTTTCTGTCTCGCTGGAGTGCGGTGGCGCAACCTCGGCTTACTGCAACCTCCGCCTCCTGAGTTCAAACAAGTCTCCTGCCTCAGCCTCCCAAGTACCCGGGACTACAGGCATGCACCACCACACCCAGGTCTTTTTTTTTTGTATTTTTAGTAGAGAAGGGGTTTCACCATGTTGGCCAGGCTGGTCTTGAACTCCTGACCTCAGGTGATCCGCTCACCTCAGCCTCCCAAAGTGCTGGGATTATAGGCGTGAGCCACCACGCCCAGCAGTTTTTAGTCTTTTTAAATCTGGAAAGTTTCTCAGCCTTTCTTTGCCATTCATGACACTAACATTTTTTGAATAATTCAGGCCATTATTTTGTAGAATGCCTCTCAAATTTGTATTTCTCTGATATTTCCTCATGATTAGATTTAGATTTTGCATATTGGGCAAACGTACCTCAGAATTCATGTGGTATCCATCTCAGTGCGCTTGAAGAGACACATGTTGGCTTGCCCCATTATTGGTAATCATTGGTAACTTTGATCACTTGGCTAAAGTGGTTTATGCCATATTTCTTTCACTAGAAAATTTGAATTTGTAGGGAGATATTTCAGCGCTATTGAAATATCCTATTTTTCACCACGTTTTCACTGACTAGTTTTACTGTGTATTAATGATTCTTTTCTTATTAGTTATAATGGTTCCAAAATGGAAGTTTTACTAACTGTATCACTCATTTATATTTATTAGTTGGCATTCTACTGCAAAGAATTTCTCTTCTTCCCCATTAGCCCCAATAATCCTGGATTATTATTTTATTCAATGGGTTTATAATCTGTTACTATTATTATGTACTTTGGTGCTCAGTTGTTGCAAATTGTCCAGTTATAGGCTCTTTAAGCTGGTTTCTGTGTGCTTTTGACATGTCTCCATCATTTTTTGAGCCCTTCCTTACTTTAGGCACAATAAGATGTTCTAGGTTTACCTTGTACTAGAATCAGCCATTTCTCCAAGAAGCCCTGGTGTTTCTTTCAGTGGGTTTTCTAAAGCAGCATAGCCTAATACCATTTCAAAGCCCAGACTCCATTGCTTGTGAACTGAGTTGACTTGGTCAAATTACTTAACCTTTCTAAGCCCTGGTTTTTATCTGGAAAATGGGGATTAAGATGGTACAAACCTCATAGTGTTGTGAAGATTAATTTAGCCAGTTCACTTAGATAACAATGCATGTCACATAGTAAATATGACATAAATGTTGCCTATTATTATTACATTATTATTCCCTCTGTTTTCCTTTAACAGGCTGTTCTTTTAAAGAATTATTGAAGACAAGATTTTTTTCTTTTTTCTTTTCCTTTTTTTTAATGGCTTTACAGAATCTTAAATAGAATACAGTTTGACATGACGGCAAAAAATGTAAGTATTTGTAAACTTTTTAATGTAAGTATTTTTTAAAGTGAGCTGTGCTTTTTCCTACATATTTTCTCACCATTCTGGTTAATCAGATTTAGTTTACTTGCATGGATTTGTAATTGTATTTGTTTATGTTTATGCAGAATATGAGATAAACTTTAATGCGATTGATTACAGTGCCCTAATGGAGATGGTATCATTCTTGCAAATTGGCACCAAGTTACTTCTCAACAGCTGCAAATTGCTATCTCCAGAAAGTTTCCCACCCTCATCTTTTGGATATTGTAATTAACTTGTTTTGGTACTTGCTGGAGGGTTCCTGGGCCTTTTTGAGCAAATTACTATTTTCTTTGGCTTAATTTTTTTATTTTTATTTTTTGGTTGCTCAGGGAAATATGTATGCTCAGATATTGTTTGAAAGTAGCTTGCTACCTTCCGTGAGATGGTTCCTGAAGAAACATTAGATTTTAGATGTTTTGGAGAAGTTATTCAAGTTTTTCCCTCTACTTGAGGTGATCATTTCTGAATATACCTCCTTTCAAGTTATATGTCACTCTTTATTTATTTATTTATTTATTTATTTATTTATTTATTTATTTATTTTTTTTTTTTTTTGAGACGGAGTCTCACTCTGTCACCCAGGCTGGAGTGCTATGGCCGAATCTCAGCTCACTGCAAGCTCCGCCTCCCGGGTTCACGCCATTCTCCTGTCTCAGCCTCCCGGGTAGCTGGGACTACAGGCGCCGCCACGTCGCCCGGCTAGTTTTTTGTATTTTTTAGTAGACACGGGGTTTCACCGTGTTAGCCAGGATGGTCTCGATCTCCTGACCTCGTGATCCGCCCGTCTCGGCCTCCCAAAGTGCTGGGATTACAGGCTTGAGCCACCGCGCCCGGCCACTCTTTATTTATTTATTTGTCACTCTTTATTAATGAGTTTATTTCCAGTTATGGTAAAGAATTGTGCCTTAAAGAGTACAACATATAGAGGAATTATTTATAAATTGCTTTACTGTTCCTACATTATATGTATTAAAGTATAATTGCTTTGCTGTTCCTATATTATTATGTAGGAATCTTTGGGAATTAAACGAAAAGGGAATTTATTATAAAGATACAGGGATGTCTCAAGGAATTTAAGAGTGTGAATTTTGTGGACTCTCAGAAAGATCCAGGCCCAGAAACTAGAAATCCAGCAGGAATTGAAGCAGTCGTTGGTTTTCCTTTCTCATCTCTCTCAACTTGTTACTGTGTACCTGCTTCATTTCTCCCTTCGTCTGTCTGTCCAAATCATCTTTCTCAGTTTCCCAGCCAGGATGGTAGAACATGGCCCCACTCAGCGTCTCCATCTACATGTTAGGTTACCAGCCTGTTCAGAGAGAGGTGTGAAGAAAGGGAAGAAGGCAGGCTGGATGCGGTGGCTCACGCCTGTAATCCCAGCACTTCGGAAGGCTGAGGCGGGCGGATCACCTGAGGTCAGGAGTTCGAGACTAGCCTGGCCAACGTGGTGAAACCCTGTCTCTACTAAAAATACAAAAATTAGCTGGGCACGGTGGCAGCCGCCTGTAGTCCCAGCTACTCGAGAGGCTGAGGCAGGAGAATGGCGTAAACCCGGGAGGTGGAGCTTGCAGTGAGTTGAACTTCGGCCACTGCACTCCAGCCTGGGCGACAGAGCGAGACTCCGTCTCAAAAAAAAAAAAAAAAAGAAAGAAAAGAAAAGAAAATGAAGGAGGCAGCCTGATACATTCTACCTGCCTGTATAAGCTCCAATTTCAGACTCCTTAGGAGGGGCCTCTGGCACGGTTTAAGTCTGATGCTGACTGGTGATTTAGTTGTGACTAGGAGAAGCAAGTGTTGTTGCATAAAATGACTGCTGCGGGCCCAGCACAGTGTGTGAGGAAAGATGATAAAGGGCTTCTTGTGAGTCAGACCGATAGTTCTAAATATTGCCCATTATGCAGCCGAACAATAGCATTAACAAACAAACAAACCCTTATTACTTTATGTCTGTTTGCTTATTTTGGGGTATAATTCAGAACATTGCTTTTAACATGCATTAGTAACTAGAAGCAGATACAGATTTTGCTTCATCATTTAGGGACAGTCACAGGATTTATTGATATGAGGATATGAGGGCAGCAAAGGATATTGTTATTAGGATATGAGGGCAGCAAAGAAGTTAGAGACTTCTCAGTATTTGACTTGTGTAACTGGGTAAATGACTGTGCTGTTTAATTAGAAGAGGAATTCTTAGGGAGATATAGGATATTGTGATAAACTTAAACATTCTGTTTTGAACATACTAAAGCTGAGAAACCTAAAAACTTCCAAGTGGAGATATTGGGTAGGCAATTTGATAAGTAACTCTGGCGCTCAGGGGAAAGCTTAGGAATGGATGTCGAAATTTTGGGGTAATTTCATATTAAAATTATTGTAAAGCAGTGGGACTACATGTGATCATATAGTGAGTGCATGGATACAAATATATAAGGACCAAGGTCTGAGCACAGAAATTCTCCAACAAAAAGATGGAAAGCAAGAGAAGCCATAAAGGAGACTCAAAGAATGGGCAAAGACAGGAAGAAAAGAGTTATCCTGATGATCTGGAGGCCCAGGTGAAGAAAGTGTTTCAAGGAGGAGAAGTGATCAGTTGTGTCACATGTTACTGAGAAGTGATTCACAAACACAGAAGAGATTATAGATAGGGAAGAGATTGCCCTCTTACAGAGGCATTACTAAACATGTATTCAAATACTTAGCATTTTAAATTTGTTTCTCATTTTACATTTCTCTTATGACAACAATTTTTTTTTTGTGAAGAGTGACTTTTGTCTTACCCATGCTTTATTAGGTCTCTTATAGTTGCAAATGATCGAAACCCTATCAAAACAACTGAACACAAAAAGTGGATTGTATTGACTTCTATAATTGAAAAGCCTAGAGACTGCTTTAAACACATCTGGATTCAGGAGATCAAACGATGATGTCAGGGGTCTGTCTCCTTCTGTCTTTAGGCCCTCTATATGGTGGCATAATGGCTTGCACTGGCCCCATAATACTTGTCTCAGAAGGAGAGAGGGAACTTTGGTTTTTTAAAGAGTTGGAGTCTGGCTGTGTTGCCCAGGCTGGTCTCAAACCCCTGGCTTCAAGGCATCTTGAAGTGCTGGGATTACAGGTGTAAGCCACTGCACCTGTCCCCTTTTTAGTATTTGTGTTTCAAAATCTATGGAGGAGCTTGAGTTGACCTTGCTTAAACACTGTGGAGAAGGAAGTGGGATACAGTAAGTGGCCAGGCTTTGAGTCATGAGCCCACTTGTGCTGCCTGGCACGGTTGAGCCTCTAAGATTAACTGTCCTACTGGAACTACATGAGATGTAGGATGGATCATTTTGCAAAAGGAAGAGGTGAGGAGCTGGCAACATATTTATTGTATCTGGGGTAAAATTGCTATCAAATAGTATCTAGTGTCCAATGATATTCTTCTAGACCAAAAATGCAGGTGTGTTCTAATTTAAGCAATAATGCAGTAAAGAATTTGAAATATAATTTTTGAGGGTTTTTTTTTTGCCTTGTCAATGAATCTTTGAGAAAAATATGTAGGCTGTAATACTCATTATGGAAAAATTAGAAAATACAGATGAAGAAAAGAAAAAATAGCCTAAAGACTATCAGCAAAATTTTGCTTAGGAAGATATCTGATATGTACACAAATTTGTATATATAGCAATCAAAATGTATAGACATTGGCCCAGTGCAATGGCTCACGCCTCTAATCCCAGCACTTTGGGAGTCAAGGCAGGGAGATACTTGAGGTCAGGAGTTCGAGACCAGCCTGGCCAACATGGTAAAACCCCATCTCTACTAAAAATACAAAAATTAGCTGGGTGTGGTGGCAGTGTGCCTGTAATCCCAACTACTTGGGCCAGAGGGGCTGAGGCAAGATAATCACTTGAACCTAGGAGGTGGAGGTTGCCACTGCCCTCCAACCTGGGCAATGGGGACTACAAAGTACTGGGTTTGCGGGCAAGAGCACCATGCCTGGCTACTGTTTAATTTCTGTGATGAATGCCTTTTCTTATCTTGATATCTCTGGAATGTCATTTTAAGTGTCTTTATTTTATTTTAATTGTATTGTATTATATTGTATTTTTTATTTTATTTTATTTTGGTATAGGGTCTTGCTCTGTTGCCCAGGCTGGAGTACAATGGCGTGATCATGGCTCACTGCAGCCTCAACCTCCTGGGCTCAAGTGATGCTCCCACCTCAGCCTCTCCAGTAGCAGGACTACAGGCACCTTGCCTACATAATTTCTTCTATTTTTTGTACAGACAGGGTCTCACCATGTTCCTTAACAGTAGTCTCAAACTCTTGGGCTCAAGCAGTCTTCCTGACTTAGCCTCACTAGGTGCTGCTATTACAGGCATGAGCCATGGTACCTGGCCTAAGTGGCTATTTTATGTTATTTATTGTACGGATATTACACCAGTTTCCTAATATTGACCATTAAGTTACTTCTGCTTTTTTCCTTTTTGGAACATTTTGTCTGTTTTTGCTCACTCATCATATTATTTCCAGAAGACAAAATTCTACAAAAATACTGAGCCAAAGTGTGTATAATTTTTTAGAGCTTTTGATTCATATTGCTAAGATTGCACAGATTTATATATATACTTGTGGTATTTGAAAGTGCCATTTCTTTTTATATGTTTATAAATCTTTCCCAATTTAATCAGCAAAAAATGGTGTGCAATTTATTACATTTCTCTGATTACTAGTTAGGTAAACTAACATTCTATATGTTTATTGGTCATTTACATTTCTCTTTTGCATATGGTCTGTGTCAGGGTTGAAGTGTTGGAAGCCATTGCCATTTGGATGACAACCCACACTTACCACACTTAAATGTTGTTTTGCCGTTAATAGATATATTTACATAATCATTTAAGTTGATCCTATGAGCTCTTTAGTTTGTCGTGCACATATGTTCTATCATTCCCATTTTGTAGTGACTGTTCAACGATCACCTTGCCTGTGAAAGGTAGAGCTTAACTGAGCACAGATGATCTTACTCTGAACTTTTCCTTTCAGTAATGTTATGTCAGTTAGAAATGTTGAATATCAATGAAATTACAATATTATTAGTGAATATGCTCTGATTCTTAAAAATTGAACTTAGATATTTTGAATTCAGTAGATGTGTAGTGACTGCTTATATAGTACACAACACAGCACTGGAATACCCAGATATTGTTCCACTATAGTAACCATTTTATATATATGTATCTTATAACATCATGTTTTATACCTTAAATACAGACAATACAATTTATTTTTAAAAATTAAGAAAAAAGAGAGGAATACTCAGAATTTCCTCAGGACATGATTAGGCAAAGAATTTAACGTGAAATATGAGTTCACTTTTTTCTCTTGTTCATCGAAAGATAGGTCTTTTTTAAATTGGTAGAATAAGGAAAGAATAGCTATTATTTTAGTATGCTTTCACTAGCCAACTTTTTCTACTCTCAAATAATACAGTTTTTTTGAATCTTTACAAAGTGTTTATGATAGTAGAAATTAATACATATTTTGAAGTTTTAATTAAGTCTATTTTGGGTTTATATGTAAGCTTTAAATACAAACACCTGCCCTCCATCCGTGAGACTAAGATTAGCATGCATTATTGACCCACAGCTGACTTTTATCTTTTTGGAGTACAATTTGTTGGTTATTAAGATGCAGGTGAACAGCTGCTTAAAAAGTTTCCACATTCGTTGCCTGTTTTACTCTGCAAAAGTTGGATATTGAGAGCAGGTGTTTAAGCATAACGGCAACCCAGTAACTGAACTCTCTATTATGAATATATGGTTTTAGTTGAGGTTTTTGCCATTATTGTTGTATAACAGAAAGGTGTAAACTGATCCTTTTGAAGTTATTATAATGCATGTCTTAAAATGGTTATATTGTATCAAGCATGGAATATATTAAAGGCTGTCTTTGTCTTCTTTGCTTTCTTTTTAAAGTAGAACTCTAACAAGTTTTGCCTCTGTCATCTTTCTATAGCAGAAAAGTTTAAAAGGGAGGGGGGAGTTACTGGTAATGGCACAGTAAACTCTTCAACAAATTGGATATTTAACATTATTTGTGAGCAACTTTGAAGAGCCATAACATATAGTTATTTGTTACAAATTTTGTTGCAAAGTGTTATCTTTATTTCTAACTGAAAACTGATAAGAAGCTAGACAAAGTTAAGTATCTGCACTATTAACTACATAGAATTAAGGGACCATTTTCTAGATGACTTAGTCTTAGCTACTGTCATAAAAATTTGATGATGATAGATTCTAGAGATAGATTTGCATCAAAATCACTTGTTAGGATGTGAAAAATATGTGGAAATATTCCTGTTAACATACTTCTTGACACGAAGAAACAGCTATTAGTAGAGCACTTGAATTATCAATTAATGAAATAATTAGCTCTTACATTGTGATATTATAAACGATCAAATAATCGCTTATGAAAAATATAAATACGGCCAGGCGCAGTGGCTCACGCCTGTAATCCCAGCACTTTGGGAGGCCGAGATGGGTGGATCACTTGAGGACAGGAGTTTGAGACCAGCCTGACCAACATGGTGAAACCCTATCTCTACTAAAAATACATAATTAGCTAGACATGGTGGTGCACGCCAGTGATTCCAGCTACTTGGGAGGTTGAGGTAGGAGAATTGCTTGAACCCGGGATGCAGAGGTTACAGTGAGCCGAGATTGTGCCATTGCACTCCAGCCTGAGAAACAAAAAACTCCGTCTGAAAAAAAAAAAAAAGAAGAAAAATATAAGCAGTCAGTGTTTAAAACAGTAAGTAGATAGTTAATAAAGTTATAAAGCTTTGTGTGTTTTAGAATCTTTTCAGATTGCTGGAGATCTGATGTACTGTACAATGATGATAATTAATAGTTCTGTAATGTGTACTTGTAATTTGCTAAAAGGATAGATTTTAAATCGAATCTTCTCAACACACATATACACAATAATAGCTATATAGAGGTAATGGATATGTCAGCTTGACTGTGGTGATCATTTTATAATGTATACATATATCAAAACATCAAGTTGTACACCTTAAATATATGCCATTTTTATATATCAATAATATCTCAGTAAAGGGGTTAAAAAAATCCTTTCCATGTGGTAGTACCTTGAAAGTATAGTTTGAAGGCCGGGTGCGGTGACTCATGCCTGTAATCCCAGCACTTTGGGAAGCCAAGGCAGGCGGATTACTTGAGGTCAGGAGTTCGAGACCAGCCTGGCCAATGTGGTGAAACCCCATCTCTACTAAAAATACAAAAATCAGCTGGGCATGGTGGCAGGTACCTGTAATCCTCGCTACCTGGGAGGCTGAGGCAGGAGAATCACTTGAACCCGGGAGGCGGAGGTTGCAGTGAGCCAAGATGGTGCCATTGTACTCTAGCCTGGACCACAAGAGTGGAACTCCGTCTCAAAAAAAAAAAAGTTTAGTTTGAGGTATCATACCACAAACTTGTGATGTTACAAGTTAGTGTAATGTAACAAAATTGTAATGTTTCAAGATTACAAATCTTCAGTGCTTACAAAAATTATTTAATAGTAATAATGGGGCCAATTATTGGATGTTTGCATTCTGCCAAGTTTTCAAAAATTGAGGGTTTTTTTTTTCCTCCAGGCTGTGTAATATATTTCTAATATTCTGTTTGATGATACTGCTGTATTCAGCTCTGTGATGCCAAAGTAGTGTAGTGGATATTACCTTAAACGAAATAAATTATGTAAAAGTGAATTCATAAATACTTGCTGTGGGTAGTCCCTCAAGTATAATACTGACAGTAACGTATGCTGACATGGATTGAGCAGTATGTGCCAAATACTGTGCTATATACTTTACATGAATTATCTCATTTAGTCTTTATAACCACCTGAATTGGTAAGTACTGGTATCACCCTCCAATTTACAGATGAGGAAATTGCATGACTGGACCAAGGCCAAACCCTTAGTAGGCTTGATGGTCCAGAATATGAATCCAAGAAGTTGGACTTGAGTCCAATGTATTTTACTTCTTCATTGTGGTATTAATGGTCTTTATTTGATTCCTCACATGACATAGTATTGAAAGCATTTTAGATAGTGATTAAGAATAGTACAAATTAAGGGCAACAGTGAGGATGGAATTTTGAAATATCTATTGGCAACTTCACGGCTGCCATGTTACTTACTTGCTTTCAAAGAACTGTTAGTAAGCTCTATAAAATCTCAGTTCTGCTCAGAAATAATAGTATTTCATTAATTTTTATCTTAAGCTGGACAATTCATATTCCCCTCACCATTTTTCTTCTTTGAGACAGGGTCTCACTCTGTCGTCCAGGCTGGAGTGCAGTGGCATGATCTCAGCTCACTGCAACGCCTCTGTTTCCCAGGCTCAAGCGATCCTCCCACTTCAGCCTCCCAAATAGTTGGGACTACAGACAATATTTTTCCCCTTTTAAATAATATGTCAACATTTCATTTTAAAATAATACTCCTATGGTTAATATAATTAATTCATTTTACGTGGCTATATATATTTGATGTGGACGTCTGGTGGAAGATACAAAATAGCTTGTTAAGTGAACACATACTACTTAATACTCTATTTTTAACTTTTAAAACAATTTTGTTCAGGTTGGTTTGACTTCCACAAATGCAGAAGGAAGAGGATTTATAGATCAGAATCTCAGTCCAACAAAAGGTAAGGATTATTGAATAAAAATTTTCTGCATTAAGTTAGTTTTATTGCATTTGTTTTAAAAATATGCATTTGCATGAATTACTTTATGTATAATAATTTTATGATATTAGCATGTTGTTCCATGCCAAATAACTTGTGTTGTATGAAAGTCATTTACCTCTGACAGGCAGAGGGTTTTTGTATGTGATTTTTCTCTTTCCTAAGAGATCTCTAAGGTCCTTTATCAATGATCTTATTACAATTGAAACTATTCAGACTACTTTTTTCTTGATTTTCTTGTTTGAGAGCCCTACTTTAAAGTGGTTTAAGTTGTAAGGAAGTACAGTAGAGAAAATACATATATATATGTTTTTTATATTTTATATATGTGTGTATGTGTATTTCTTTGACTAATATATGTCTTACTGGAAGAATGCTTATATCAGAAGTCTGGCCCACTGTCTTGGTGCAGTGGCTCACATCTATAATCCCAGCACTTTGGGAGATTCTCATAGGAGGGCGAACCCTATTGTGAACTGCATGTGGGAGGGATCTAGATTGTGCAGTCCTTGAGAGAATTTAATGCCTGATTATCTGAGGTGGAACAGTTTCATCCTGGAACTATCTATCTCTCCCCACCCCCATCCGTGGAAAAATTGTCTTCCACAAAACTGGTCCCTGGTACCAAAAAAGGTTGGAGACCACCGTTCTAGAGAGCAGGCTAGAGAAATCTATATTCCAATATAAAAATGTCTAGCTTAATTTTTTTTTTTTTTTTTTTTGGTGGCAGAGTCTCACTGTATTGCCCAGGCTGGAGTGCAGTGGCACGATCTTGGCTCACTGCAACCTCCACCTCCCAGGTTCAAGGGATTCTCCTCCCTCAGCCTCCCGAGTAGATGGGATTACAGGCACGTGCCACCACGACCGGCTACCTTTTGTATTTCTGGTAGAGACAGGGTTTCCAGGGTTTCACCTATACCCATAGCTTATTCACAACACATAATTGGGAATCTCTGCTTTAATAAAATGTAATCAGGTCAGGGGAAGGAAGTGGGAATCACAAGCTTGGTAGACATGGAAGACTATGATATTGAGTACTGCAATAATGAGGATAATGGAATGATGCAGCAACCTTGAAAATAAGAGAGAGGATAGCAAGTCATAAAGGGGAAAAGTGACATAGAAAAATGCCTTCAGCTGGGCATGCTGGCTCACATCTGTAATCCCAGCACTTTGGGAGGCCAAGGTGGGCGGATCGCCTGAGGTAAGGAGTTTGAGACCAGCCTGAGCAACATGGTGAAACCCCATCTCTACTACAAGTACAAATATTAGCCAGGTGTGGTGGCAGGTGCCTGTAATCCCAGCTACTGGGGAGGCTGAGGCAAGAGAATCACTTGAACCTGGGAGGTGGAGGCTGCAGTGAGCTGAGATCACGCCATTGCACGCCAGCCTGAGCAACAGAACGAGAGTCCGTCTCAAAAAAAACAAAAAAGAAAAAAGAAAGAAAGAAAAATGCTTTCAAAAGACAGAAGACAAAGAAAGAGAACGGGAGTTTAGGTGAGAAAGGTTGTCTTTGATGGTAGAATAGGCATGTGAAGGATAAGTACTAGTTATAAATGTTAGCCCTGGACAGATGTTAATACCAGTAAAGTTTAATTACAGAGTAAAACCTTCTCAGTTTGTTTAACTTTATAGAACAAATGGAGGGGAAGACAGAGAATCATTTAAGAGTGGACTACAGAGGTCAGGTTTTGAAATAGCTACATGCATGTGTTTGTTTTTGAGACAGGGTTTTGCTATGCCCAGGGTGGTCTTGAACTCCTGGAGTTCAAGCCTCTGGAGTAGCTGAGACTACAGGCATGTGTCACTGCACCTGGCTGAAATAATTATATGTTTTTTTTTTTTTTTTTTTTTTTTTTTTTGAGACGGAGTCTTGCTCTGCCACCAAGGCTAGAGTGCAGTGGCCGGCTCTCAGCTCACTGCAAGCTCCGCCTCCCGGGTTCACGCCATTCTCCTGTCTCAGCCTCCCGAGTAGTTGGGACTACAGGCGCCCGCCTCGTCGCCCGGCTAGTTTTTTGTATTTTTTAGTAGAGACGGGGTTTCACCGTGTTAGCCAGGATGGTCTCGATCTCCTGACCTTGTGATCCGCCCGTCTCGGCCTCCCAAAGTGCTGGGATTACAGGCTTGAGCCACCGCGCCCGGCCAATTATATGTTTTAAAAGAAAACTGTTGCTCTTCTTTGAGCTGTTAGCTAGTAACAGCAGAAAGAACTTCACATTAAGTGAACCAACAAGATTTGGAAGAGATTTCTTTTAAATATTTTTTAATTGGTAAAATTCAGTTAATATTTATTACAGGCCCAAGATGAGAGTTGTATTGGAAGTGAGATGTAGAAAAGTATTCTTCTTAATTGAAATGGTGATGTAGCAATGGTATTATATACACTTTTGAAAAATAGAAAAAAAATCCTGCCTTTCTAATACAACCTTTTCTTTTTTGTAATTTTTTCATAATTATTTCTATAATTATGTTTTACAGTTATAAAACTGGTATATATTATAGTAGTCTATTTTCCTTTTTTGACTGAATCTTAAAAACACTTTCCATGTTTTGACATTTATAAATACCTTTCTTAGAGCTTCATACTGTTTCAGTGTGCTTATGAGTAATGATTTATTAAGGATTTGTTTCCTTATTGTTGGATATTTGTCTTTTTTGTTGGTTAAACATGATGCATATATATTTCTACATATGATATAAACCTATGATGTTGGACATCATAATGAATCTTTAATCAGCTAAATTTTTGTTTCTTTTTATTTATTAAGGTAAGTACTCAGAAGTGCAGTTACTGGGCCACTCCCCTGCCTAATTAAACCCTTTTAGGCAACTTCTTATTTCAATTAAAATAAAATCCCAGATGCCTTATCTGCAACATCCTGAAGTTAGATCCTGAAGTTAGGTTCATTTTTTTTTTTACCTGCCATTTTTCCTCTGTGTTCTTCACATATGACAATTTTCATTAATCTATCAAGTTAGCTTATTTTTTCTTCAGTTATCACTATTCTATTAATCCTAGCCAATGATTTTTTTTTTTCAGACATTGCATTTTTCAGTTCTAGAATTTTTTTTTTTTTTTTTTTTTTTTTGAGACGGAGTCTTGCTCTGCTGCCCAGGCTGGAGTGCAGTGGCTGGCTCTCAGCTCACTGCAAGCTCCGCCTCCCGGGTTCACGCCATTCTCCTGTCTCAGCCTCCCGGGTAGCTGGGACTACAGGCGCCCGCCTCGTCGCCCGGCTAGTTTTTTGTATTTTTTAGTAGAGACGGGGTTTCACCGTGTTAGCCAGGATGGTCTCGATCTCCTGACCGCGTGATCCGCCCGTCTCGGCCTCCCAAAGTGCTGGGATTACAGGCTTGAGCCACCGCGCCCGGCAGTTCTAGAATTTTCATTGGGTTCTTTATGGTTTTTATTTATTTATTTATTTATTTTTTGAGACAGAGTCTTGCTCTGTTCCCCTGGCTGGAGTGCAGTGGCGCGATCTCGGCTCACTGCAAGCTCCGCCTCCCGGGATCACGCCATTCTCCTGCCTCAGCCTCCTGAGTAGGTTTTTATTTTTCTACTGAGGAGAGGGGCGAAAGCACAAATGCAAGAGCATTGACAAAGAAATTGTAGAATGTTAGAGCAGCACTGAACTCAGTTGAGGTTAAAGATCTTAAATCCCGCAGGGCGCAGTGACTCAAGCCTGTAATCCCAGCATTTTGGGAGGCTTAGGGGGGTGGATCATCTGAGGTCAGGAGTTTGAGACCAGCCTGACCAACATGGTGAAACCCTGTCTCTACTAAAAAATACAAAAATTTGCCAGGCATGGTGGTGAGCACCTGTAATCTCAGCTGCTTAGGAGGCTGAGGCAGGAGAATCGCTTGAACCGGGGAGGCAGAGGTTGCAGTGAGCCAAGATTGTGTCATTGCATTCCAGCCTGGGTGACAGAGCAAGACTCCGTGAAAAAAAAAAAAAAAAGATATTAAATCCAGGAAGTTGACTACTTTTGTCCATCAGCATTAATAAGAGAAATAGCTGGTCTGGGCATAGTAGCTCTTGCCTGTGATCCTAGCACCCTGGGAAGCTGAGGTGGAAGGATTTCCTGAGTCCAGGAATTTGAGGCTGTAGTGAGCTATGATTGCACAACTGTGTTACAGCCTGGGTGACAGAGCATGACTCTGTCTCAAAAAAAAAAAAAAAAGAAAAAAGAAAGACCTGGTGCGGTGGCTCATACCTATAATTCCAGCACTTTGGGAAGCGAAGACGTGCTGATCTCTTGAGCCCAGGAGTTTGAGCCCCCAGCCTAGCCAACATGGTGAAACCCTGTCTCTACTAAAAATACAGAAGTTAGCCAGGTGTGGTGGCGCACGCCTGTAATCGCAGCTTCTCGGGTGGCAGAGACACAAGAATCGCCTGAACCCGGGAGGTGGAGGTTGCAGTGAGTCAAGATCACGCCACTGCACTCCAGCCTGGGGGATAGAGTGAAACTCTGTCTCAGAAAACAGAAAAAAGAAGAAACAGAAACATAGCTGGACTGCTCCAGGGTTGGGATATATCCAGCCAGTACTACAGAAGGGAAAACACTGTAGATCTGAGACACATATAAAGAAAGATGGTTTTGTGGCAAGAAATGAGACCTGAGAGGGAGGCCACGTTCTTTCATTGATTCAGTAAATATTTATTGAATAGTACTTACTTACTATGCGCCAGGCATTTTTCTGGGTGCTAAGAATAAACAAGGAATAGAACAAAGTCCCTTCCGTCATGGAGCTTACATTCTGATGAGGAAGATAGATTACAAACATATACACATAAAAGACTGGTTATGTGAAAAAAATCTATATATCAGGGTATAGGACTGAGGATAAAATAGCAAGGAGATTCAGCTTTAGATGGGGTGGGTCAGAGAAGAATGCACTGAGGAAGTAACAATGTAGCAGAGGAGGTAACTACACAGTAGAGACCTAGATAATAAAGTTATTACTCATGATCTGTAATGCTAATTAGACTGCGACTTAATAAATCAGTAAAGAAGTATGCGAAATAGGCTGGGTGCTGTGGCTCATGCCTATAATCCCGACACTTTGGGAGGCCAAGGTGAGTGGATTGCTTAAGCTCAGCAGTTCAAGACCAGCCTGGGCAACACGGCAAAATCCCACCTTTACAAAAATTACAAAAAAATTAGCTGGTGTGGTGGCGTGTACCTGTAGTCCCAGCTTCTCTGGAGGCTGAGGCAGGAGGATCACTTGACTTTGGAAGGTGGAGGTTGCAGTGAATTGAGATCGTGCCACTGAACTCCAGCCTAGGTGACAGAGTGAGGCCCTATCTCAAAAAAAAAAAAAAAAAGTATGTGAAATAATAAGAAATGCAGTCATGCGCTGTATAATGATGTTTCAGTCAATAATGGATGGCTATCCAGTGGTGGTCCCATAAGATAGTAGTGTGTTTTTACTGTACCTTTTCTATGTTTAGCTATGTTTAGGTACACAGATACTTACCATGTGTTACAATTGCCTACAGTATTCAGTACAGTAGCATGCTACACATTTAGGTTTGTGTAAGTATACTCCATGATTTTTGTACAACAGTGAAATCACCTAACAAAGCATTTCTCAGAACTTATCCCCATTGCCAGTTGACACATGACTACATATATTAGGCTCTGCCCCCACTCTCTGGCACAGAACTCTTAAAACCCTTGTAATTTCCTGAATGATAGGGGTGCTAAGAGAATCATTTGTCGTGTCATTTGATCACTGCCCTGATTCCTGAGACAGAGTTCCTAATACCCTTGTAGATAGGAGTACTAGGAGAATCTTTTTTTTTTTTTTTTTTTTTTTTTTTTGAGACGGAATCTCGCTCTGTCACCCAGGCTGGAGTGCTGTGGCCGAATCTTAGCTCACTGCAACCTCCGCCTCCCGGGTTCACGCCATTCTCCTGCCTCAGCCTCCCGGGTAGCTGGGACTGCAGGTGCCGCCACCTCGCCCGGCTCCTTTTTTTTTATAGTTTTTAGTAGAGACGGGGTTTCACCGTGTTAGCCAGGATGGTCTCGATCTCCTGACCTCGTGATCTGCCCGTCTCGGCCTCCCAAAGTGCTGGGATTACAGGCTTGAGCCACCGCGCCCAGCCAGTACTAGGAGAATCTTTTGTTGTAATATCTGGTCTTTGACCCCAGTTCCTGACACAGAACTCCTAAGACCTTTGTAAATTCTTGAGTGATAGGAGCATCTGATACAGAGCTCCTAAATCCCTCAGGATTTCCTGGGTAATTAGGAGTGACTTTTGTACAAATGAGGTGACCCTTGGCAGGTTCCTAGATGGGGGCTAGTCACCAGAAAGATAAAGCCATGATTGTAAGCTTGAAGCTTTCAGCTCTACCCCCTATTCATTGGAGATAGGAGAGGGGCTGGAAATTGAGTTAATAATTAATCATACCTCTGCGATGAAGTCTCCATAAAAAAATCCCTGAACTGTAAGGTTTGGAGAGTTTCCAGGTTGGTGCAGACACCCATGTGTCAGTAGGGTGGCACAACCCAACTCTGGGGACACAAGCTTCTGAACTTGGAGCCCTTCCACACCTTGCCCTATGTATTTCTTCATCTGGCTGTTCATCTTGTTCATCTATGTCCTTTGTTATATCCTTTAAAAATTAACTGATAAACATAAGTAAAGTGTTTCCCTTTTGCTAGAGTTCTGTGAGTCACTCTAGCAAATTAATCGAACCTGAGAAGGGAGTTGGGGGAACCCCAATTTATAGCTGGTGGGTCAGAAGCAGAAGTTACAACCTGGTGCTTGCAACTGGTATGTGAAGTGGGGGACAATATTATGGCCCTGAGCCCTTAACCAGTGGGATCTGATGCAATCTCCTGGTAGTGTCAGAATTTATTTCTTGCTAGTAGGGAGAAATCCCACACATTTTGGTGACCAGAGGCAAAGTTACCACCAAATCCAGGTGAAAAAGAACTAGGGCGGAAGATAGTGGCAGAAGAGAAGGGAAAGAAATGATAAGCATGAATAATATTTTAAAAGATTTGGTGACTGAGGTTTGGTCATCTCAGTCAGAGGCAAGGTACTAATCAAGGTAGATTGCTGGGATCACAGTTCGATTGACTGAGTAGATAATGGGTAGAGATTTCCCATCCTTTCTCTGTTTGTTTTACCAGCAGAATCCTTTTCCCAAGTAAAATCTTACATAGAATCCAATATATCAGTTGGACAAAATGAGGCTAATGTGGGTGGAGGACCTGGAGCTCCCTGAGGTTATTAGCAATACTTCTAATGGGAAGTAGGACAAGAGGCATTATTATATGCACATACCCTGAAGAGCTCTTTTTTAAGATTTAACTGTTTCCAGCTTCCCCTGTCCTTGCCCTCAGATATATAGTTGGCAGGGGAAATTTTTGTTACTTTTCCTCCTTAATAAAAGAGTAATAAATGCTCATTAAAAAATACAAAGAAAAATGAGATAAATACAAAATCTAGTTCAAATATGCAAGACTAAAACAATATATTTTATTATTTGTATGTGCAGCTTAAAAATAAGGTTATATTCATATTTATTTCTAATATTTTAAAGTTTTGATTAAAAATTTGTTAAATTGTTTGTGGATACGTAACAGATGTGTATACATATATATTTATGGAGTACTTGAGTTATTTTGATATAGCCATACTTTATCAAACGTGTAATAATCACATCATGGTAAATGGAGTATCCATCCCTCAAGCATTTGTCCTTTGTGATTACAAACAATCCAGTTATACTCTTTTAGTTATTTATAAATGTATAATTAAATTATTGACTGGCTGGGTGCAATAGCATATGCCTGTCATCCCAGCACTTTGGGAGGCAGGCGGATCACTTGGGGTCAGGAGTCTGAGACCAGCCTGGCCAACATGGTGAAACCCTGTCTCTACTAAAAATATAAAAATTAGCCGGGTGTGGTGGCACATGCGTGTAATCCCAGCTACTTGAGAGGCTGGGGTGGGAGACTTGCTTGAACCTGAGAGGTAGAGATTGCATTGAGCTGAGATCACACCACTGTACTCCGGCCTGGGTGACAGAGTGAGACTCTGTCTCAAAAAGAAAAAAAAAAAAAACAAATATCAAATATTATTTATTCTTTTTTTTTTTTTTGTACTCATTAATCACCCTCACTCCCCCTGCCACCCCTGCCACACCACATTTTCCAGCCTCCGATAACCATAGTTTATTTTCTGTCTCCACGTGTTCAATTGTTTTAGTTTTTAGCACCCACAAATAAGTAAGAACATATGAAGTTTATCTTTCCATGCCTCACTTATTTCACTTAATGTAATGACCTCCAGTTCCTTCCATGTTGTGAATGACAGGATCTCTTTTTTTTTAATGGCCGAATAGTACTCCATTGTTTACATGTACCACATTTTCTTTATCTATTTGTCTGTTGATGGACACTTAGGTTGTGTCTAAATTTTGGCTGTTGTGAATAGTGCTGCAACAAACATGGAAATACAGATGTCTCTTCAATATACTAATTTCATTTCTTTTGGGTATATACCTAGCAGTGGGATTGCTGGATCATGTGGTAGTTCAATTTTTAGTTTTTTTAGGAACTCCCAAACTGTTCTCCATGGTGTACTAACTTATATTCCGGCCAACAGCATATAAGGGTTCCCTTCTCTCCACATCCTCACCAACATTTGTTATTCCCTGTCTCTTGGTTAAAAGCCATTTTAGCTGGGGTGAGATGATATCTCATTGTAGTTTTAATTTGCATTTCTCTGATAATCAGTGATTTTTGAGCACTTTTTGTATACCTGTTTGCCATTTATATGTCTTCTTTTGAGAAATGTCCATTCAGATCTTTTGCCCATTTTTTAATTGAATTGTTAACTCTTTTATATTCTGGTTATAAAACTCTTGTCAGATAGGTAGTTTGCAGATGTTTTCTCCCATTCTGTGGGTTGTCTCTCACTTTGTTGATTGTTTCCTTTGCTGTGCAGGAAGTTTTTACTTGATATTTTTGCTTTGGTTGCCTGTGCTTGTGGGGTCCTGCTCAAGAAATTCTTGCGCAGACCAATGCCCTGGAGATTTTCCCCAAGGTTTTCTTGTAGTAGTTTCGTAGATTGAGGTCTTAGATTTAAATATTTAATCCACTTTGATTTGATTTTTGTATGTGGTGAGAGATAGAGGTCTAGTTTCATTCTTTTGCATACGAATATCCAGTTTTCTCAGCACTGTTTATTTAAGAAACTGTCTGTTCTGCAATGTATGTTGTTGGCACCTTTGTGGAAAATGAGTTCACTCTAGGTGTATGGATTTGTTTCTAGGTTCTCTATTCTGTTCCATTGGCCTATGTGTCTGTTTTTTTTTTTTTTTTTTTTTTTTTTTTTTTTTTTGCCAGTACCATGCCATTGTGTTTATTATAGCTCTGTAGTGTAATTTGAAGTCAGGTAATGTAATTCCTACAGTTTTGTTCATTTTGCTCAGGATACCTTTGGCTATTCTGGGTCTATTGTGGCTCTATGTAAATTTTAGGATTGTTTTTCTATTTCTGTGAAGAATGTCATTGGTATTTTGATAGGATTGCATTGAATCTATAGATTGCCTTGGGTACTGTGGACATTTTAACAATATTGATTCTTCTAATCCATGAATATGGAGTATCTTTCCATTTTTTGTGTCCTCTTTGATTTCTTTCATCAGTATTTTATAGTTTTTATTGTAGAGATCTTTCATTTCTTGGACTAATTCCTAGGTATTTAATTTTATTTGTAGCTACTATAAATGGGATTACTTTAAATTACTGTTGCCATATAGAAAGCTACTGATTTTTGTATGTTGATTTGTGTCCTGCAACTTTACTGAATTTGCTTAGCAGTTCTAATAGTTTTTTGGTGGAGTCTAGATTTTTCCAAATATAATATATTATCTGCAAACAGAGATAATTTGACTTCTTCCTTTCCAATTTGAATGGCCCTTTATTTTTATGTCTTGTCTGAATGCATAGCTAGAACTTACAGTACTATATTGAATAACAGTGTTGAAAGTAGGCTTTCTTATTGTGTTCCATATCTTATAGGAAAGGCTTTCAGTTTTTCCCTATCCTGTATTTTACTAGCTGTGGGTCTGTCATGTATGCCTTTTGTTATGTTCAGGTATGTTCCTTCTGTACCCAGTTTTTTGAGGGATTGTATCATGAAGGGATGTTGAATTTTATCAAGTGCTTTTTCAGCATCAGTTGAAATGATTATATTGTTTTTGTCCTTCATTTCATTGATATGATATATTACATTGATTGATTTGCATTCAGTGAGCCATCTTGCATCTCTGGGATACATCCCACTTGGTTATGATCAATGATCTTTTTAATGTGTTGTTGAATATGGTTTGGTAGTATTTCGTTGAGGATTTTTGCATCAGTGTACGTCAGGGATATTTGCCTGTAGTTTTCTTTTTTTTTTTTTTTGATGTTTCTTTGTCTGGTTTTGGTATCTGGGTGATTTACAAGCCTTGTAGAATGAATTTGGAAGTATTCCTCTTTCCTCTGTTTCAGTGGTCCCCAACCTTTTTGGCCCCAGGGACTGGTTTTATGGAATACAGTTTTTCCATGAACTGGGGTGGAGGGTGAGGTATGGTTTCAGAATGATTCAAGTGTATTGCATTTGTTGTGCACCTTATTTTTAATATTATTACATTGTGATATATAATGAAATAATTATACAGCTCACCATTATGTAGAATCAGTGGGAGCCCTGAGCTTGTTTTCCTGCAATTAGACAGTCCTATCTTGTGGTCAGTGACAGATCATCAGGCATTAGACTCTCACAAGGAGCACACAACCGGGATCCCTCACATGCACAGTTCACAACAGGGTTTGCACTCCTGTGAGACTCTAATGTTGCGGCTAATCTGACAGAGATGGAGACCAGGTGGTAATGCAAGCTATGGGGAGCAGCTGTAAATACAAATGAAGCTTCTTTCACTTGCCTGCCACTCACCTCCTGTGGTGCAGCCTGGTTTCTAACAGGCCATGGACCAGTACCAGTCTGGGGCCCAGGGGTTTGGAACCCCTGCTGTATTTTTTGGAATAGTTTGAGTAAGATTGATATCAGTTCTTCTTTAAATATTTGGTAAGATTTAGCAGTGAAGCTATCAGGTGCTGGGCTTTTCTTTACTGAAAGCCTTTTTATTACTGCTTCAATCTTGTTACTTGTTATTGGTCTGTTCAGGTTTTGGATTACTTTATGGTTCAGTGTTGGTAAGTTGTATGTGTCTGGGAATTTATCCATTTCTTCTAGATTTTCCAATTTATTGGCATATCATAGCCATGTTGCTCCTAGTAGCCACTAATGAATGTCTGTGGTATAAGTTTTAATGTCTCCTTTTTCATCTCCAATTTTATTTATTTGGGTCTTCTCTCTTTTTTTCTTAGTCTGACTAAAGGTTTGTCAATATTATCTTTCAGAAAACCAACTTTTTGTTTCACTGATCTTTTGCATTGTTTCCTGTGTTTCAATTTGGTGTATTTCTGCTCTGATTCTTATTCTTTCTTTTCTTCTACAAATTTTAGGTTTGATTTGCTCTTGCTTTCCTAGCTCTTTAAGATGCAGCATTAGGTTATCTATTTGAAGTTTTTTCACTCTTTTGATGTAAGCACTTATACCACAAACTTCCCTCTTAGTGCTGCTTTCACTATGTCCCATAGGTTTTGGTGTGTTATGTTTCTTTTATCATTTGTTTCAAGTAAATTTTACATTTCTTTCTAATTTCTTTTTTGACCCTCTGGTCAATTGGTAGCATATTGTTCAGTTTCCATATGTTTGTACAGTTTCTAGAATTCCTCTTGTTATTGATGTCTAGTTTTATTCCATTGTGGTCAGAGAAGATGTTTCATAATATTTCAAATTTTTTGAATGTTTTAAGACTTGTTTTGTTACCTAACATGGTTTACTCTTGAGAATGATCCATGTGCTGAAGAAAAGAATGTGTATTGTATAGCCATTGGATGAAATGTTTTGTAAATATCTTATTAGGTCCAACTGGTCTATAGCGAAAATAAAGTGTAGTGTTTCCTTGTGGATTTTCTGTTTGGAAGATCTGTTCATTGCTGAAAGTGGGGTGTTGAAGTCTCCAGCTATTATTATATTGGGGGTTTGTCTGTTTAACACTAATATTCGCTTTGTATATCTGCGTGCTCCAGTGTTGGTGCATATATGTTTACAATTGTTATATCCTCTTGCTGAATTGACCCCTTTATCATTATGTAATGACTTTATTTGTTTCTTTATAGTTTTTGTCTTGAAATCTGTTTTATCTGATACAAATACAGCTATATCTGCTCTTTTTTTGGTTTCCATTGTCATGGAATGTCTTTTTCCATCTCTTTATATATCTGCGTGTGTCTTTATTGTGTTTCTTGTATGCAACAAGTTGTTGGATCTTGTTTTTTATCCATTCAGCCACTCTGTGTCTTTTGATTGGAGAGTTTAGTCCATTTTCATTCAATGTTATTGTTGATAAGTACGGGTTTAGCCCGCCATTTTGTTGTATTCTGGTTGTTTTGTGATGTTCTCTTCCTTCCTTCCTTCCTTCCTTCCTTCCTTCCTTCCTTCCTTCCTTCCTTCCTTCCTTCCTTCCTTCCTTCCTTCCTTCCTTCCCTCCTTCCCTCCCTCCCTCCCTCCCTCCCTCCTTCCTTCCTTCCTTCCTTCCTTCCTTCCTTCCTTCCTTCCTTCCTGTTAAGGTGATTTTTCTTTGGTGGTATGATTTAATTTCTTGCTTTTTATTTTTTGTGTATCCATTGTATGTTGTTTGAGGTTACTGTGAGGCTTGCAAATAATATAACCCATTTTTTTTTTATTATACTTTAAGTTCTAGGGTACATGTGCATAACGTGCAGGTTTGTTACACATGTATACTTGTGCCATGTTGGTGTGCTGCACCCATCAACTCGTCAGCACCCATCAGTTCGTCATTTATATCAGGTATAACTCCCAATGCAATCCCTCCCCCCTCCTCCCTCCCCATGATAGGCCCCGATGTGTGATGTTCCCCTTCCCGAGTCCAAGTGATCTCATTGTTCAGTTCCCACCTATGAGTGAGAACATGCGGTGTTTGGTTTTCTGTTCTTGTGATAGTTTGCTCAGAATGATGGTTTCCAGCTGCATCCATGTCCCTACAAAGGACGCAAACTCATCCTTTTTTATGGCTGCATAATATTCCATGGTGTATATGTGCCACATTTTCTTAATCCAGTCTGTCACAGATGGACATTTGGGTTGATTCCAAGTCTTTGCTATTGTGAATAGTGCCGCAATAAACATACGTGTGCATGTGTCTTTATAGCAGCATGATTTATAATCCTTTGGGTATATACCCAGTAGTGGGATGGCTGGATCATATGGTACATCTAGTTCTAGATCCTTGAGGAATTGCCATACTGTTTTCCATAATGGTTGAACTAGTTTACAATCCCACCAACAGTGTAAAAGTGTTCCTATTTCTCCACATCCTCTCCAGCACCTGTTGTTTCCTGACTTTTTAATGATTGCCATTCTAACTGGTATGAGATGGTATCTCATTGTGGTTTTGATTTGCATTTCTCTGATGGCGAGTGATGATGAGTGTTTTTTCATGTGTCTCTTGGCTGTATGAATGTCTTCTTTTGAGAAATGTCTGTTCATATCCTTTGCCCACTTTTTGATGGGGTTGTTTTTTTCTTGTAAATTTGTTTGAGTTCTTTGTAGGTTCTGGATATTAGCCCTTTGTCAGATGAGTAGATTGCAAAAATGTTCTCCCATTCTGTAGGTTGTCTGTTCACTCTGATGGTAGTTTCTTTTGCTGTGCAGAAGCTCTTTAGTTTAATGAGATCCCATTTGTCAATTTTGGCTTTTGCTGCCGTTGCTTTTGGTGTTTTAGACATGAAGTCCTTGCCCATGCCTATGTCCTGAATGGTACTACCTAGGTTTTCTTCTAGGGTTTTTATGGTATTAGGTCTAACATTTAAGTCTCTAATCCATCTTGAATTAATTTTCATATAAGGAGTAAGGAAAGGATCCAGTTTCAGCTTTCTACTTACGGCTAGCCAATTTTCCCAGCACGATTTATTAAATAGGGAATCCTTTCCCCATTTCTTGTTTCTCTCAGGTTTGTCAAAGATCAGATGGCTGTAGATGTGTGGTATTATTTCTGAGGACTCTGTTCTGTTGTTCCATTGGTCTATAGCTCTGTTTTGGTACCAGTACCATGCTGTTTTGGTTACTGTAGCCTTGTAGTATAGTTTGAAGTCAGGTAGTGTGATGTCTCTAGCTTTGTTCTTTTGACTTAGGATTGTCTTGGCAATGCAGGCTCTTTTTTGGTTCCATATGAACTTTAAAGCAGTTTTTTCCAATTCTGTGAAGAAACTCATTGGTAGCTTGATGGGGATGGCATTGAATCTATAAATAACCTTGGGCAGTATGGCCATTTTCACGATATTGATTCTTCCTATCCATGAGCATGGTATGTTCTTCCATTTGTTTGTGTCCTCTTTGATTTCACTGAGCAGTGGTTTATAGTTCTCCTTGAAGAGGTCCTTTACATCCCTTGTAAGTTGGATTCCTAGGTATTTTATTCTCTTTGAAGCAATTGTGAATGGAAGTTCATTCATGATTTGGCTCTCTGTTTGTCTGTTACTGGTATATAAGAATGCTTGTGATTTTTGCACATTAATTTTATATCCTGATAACCCATTATTTTTTAAACAGATGACAACTGACCAGGTGCGGTGGCTCATGCCTGTGATCCCAGCACTTTGGGAGGCTGAGGCGGGCAGATCACTTGAGGTCAGGAGTTCGAGACCTGCCTGGCCAACATGGCGAAACCCCATCTCTACTAAAAATACAAGAATTAGCCAGGCATGGTGGTGTGCATCTGTAATCCCAGCTACTTAGGAGGTTGAGGCATGAGAATCACTTGGACCTGGGAGACGGAGGTTGCAGTGAGCTGAGATCATGCCACTGCACTCCAGCCTGGGTGAGAGAGCAAGACTCTATCTCAAAAAAAAAAAAAAAGTAAATGAGTTTTGTACCTTCAGATGATTTCTTATGGCTCATTAACATCCTTTTCTTTTAGATTGAAGGACTTTCTTTAGAATTTCTTGTAGAACATGTCTGGTGTTGATGAAATCTCTTCGCTTTTTGTTGTCTGGGAAAGTTTTCATTTCTCCTTCATGTGTGAAGGATATTTTTGCTCAATGTGCTATTCTGGGGCAAAAGGTTTTTTCCTTCAGCACTTTATATATATCACCCACTCTCTCCCTGGACTGTAAAGTTTCCACTGAAAAGTCTGCTGCCAGGTGCTTTGGAGCTCCATTGTATGTTATTTGTTTCTTTTCTCTGGGGCTTTTAGGATTCTTTCTTTATCTTTGACTTTCAGGCATTTTATTAAATGCCTTGAGGTAGTCTTTGGGTTAAGTCAGCTTGGTGTTCTGTAACCTTCTTGTACTTGAATGTTAGTATCTCTCTCTAGGTTTGGGAATTTTGCTGATATTATCTCTTTGAATAAACTTTTTACTCTATCTGTTTCTCTGCCTCCACCTTAAGTTATTAAGGCCAGTAACTTTTAGATTTGCTTTTTTGGAGGCTGTTTTCTAGATCTTGTAGGTGTGCTTCATATGTTTTTATTCTTTTTTCTTTTGTCTCCTCTGATTGTATGTTTTTTGTTTTTGAGATGGAGTCTCGCCCTGTCGCATAGGCTGGAGTGCAGTGAAGCAATCTCGGCTCACTGAAACCTCTGCCTCCTGGGTTCAAGCCATTATCCTGCCTCAGCCTCCTGAGTAGCTGGGATTACAGGTGCCCACCACCATGCCCAGCTAATTTTTGTATTTTTAGTAGAGACAGGGCTTCACCATGTTGGCCAGGCTGGGACTGTGTATTTTCAAATAGCCTGTCTTCAAGCTCACTAATTCTTTCTTCTGCTTGATCAATTCTGCCATTAGAAGACTCATGCATTTTTCAGTATGTCAGTTGCATTTTTCAACTCTAGAATTTTTGTTTGATTCTTTTTAGTTATTTCAATCTCTTTGTTAAATTTATCTGATAGAATTCTGAATTCCTTCTCTGTGTTATCTTGAATTGCTTTGAGTTGCCTCAAAACAGCAATTTTGAATTCTCTGTCTGAAAGGTCACATACCTCTTTCTTCTGGGATTGGTTACTGGTGTCTTACTTAGTTCATTTGTTGAGGTCTTGTTTTCCTGGATTGTCTTGATGCTTGTGGATGTTCATCGATGTATGAACATTGATGAGTTATATACTTATTGTAGTCTTTGGTGTCTGGGCTTGTCTGTACCTGTGCTTCTTGGGAAGGCTTTCTAGGTATTCTAAGGGACTTGGGTGTTGTGATTCAAGTTTTTAGTCATAGCAGCTCTATCTGCATTAGGGGGTACCTTAAACCCAGTAATGCTGTGATTCTTGCAGACTTGTAGAGGTGCCATCTTTGTAGTCTTGGATAAGAACTAGGAGAATTTTCTGGTTTGCCAGGCAGAAACTCTGATTATCTTTCCTTACTTTTTCCCAAACAGAGTGTCTGTGTCTGTGTTGAGCTGCCTGGAGGTGGGGGAGGGGTTACATAAGTATCCCTGTGGCCACCACCACTGGGACTGCACTTGTTCAGACCTGAAGCCAGCACAATACTGGGTCTTGCTCAAGGCCCTGGGGCTCTACAATCAGCAGGTGATGAAGCCAGCTAGGTTTGTGTTCTTCCCTTCAGGGCAGCTTGTTCTCCTGGGCCCCATGCGGGTGGAGAGATGGCATCTGGGAGTCAGGGCCCATAGTCGGAAACCTTAGAAATCTACCTGGATCTCTATTCTGCTATGGCTGAGCTGGCACCCAGACCACAAGACAAAGTCCTTCCCACTCTTCTCTCCCCTTTCCACAGGCAGAGGAGTCTTTCCCCTGGCCACCACCACAGGTCCATGGAAAGTACTGAGAGGCTACTGCCAGGGTGTACTTAAGGCCCAAGGGCTTTTCAGCCAGCTTGTGGTGAATGCTGCCAGGCCTGGGACTCACCCTCTCTCAGCCAGAGCAGGTCCAGAAATGCTGTCAAAGAGCCCAGGCTTAGAATCAGGGACCCTAAGAACCTACTTGGTACTCTACCTCAGCTGGTGGCTTAGCTGGTACCTAAGCTGTGAGACCTAAGCTTTGTTTCTCCCTCTGCTTTTCTCAAACAGAAGGAGTGTCTCATATGACCCAGCTTGGAGTGTTCTGGGTCATACGTGAAGCCAGCATGTCTCAGAGTCTCACCCAAGGCCCATGAAGTATACTGCCTGGCTACTACTACTGATTATTCAGGGCCCAAGAGCTCTTCGGTCAGCAGGTTATGAATCCTGCCAGGAATGGGTTCTTCCCTTCAAGGCAGTAGGTTCCCTTCTGGCCCATGGTGTGTCTAGAAGTGTCTTCTGGGAGCTAGGGCTTAGAATGGGCTCGTGATTCTGCCAGGTGCCCTATTCTACTGTGGCTGAGCTGGTATCCTAATTGCAATTCAAAGTCCTCTTTACTCTTCCTTCTCCACTCCTCAAGCAGAAGGAAGCAGTGTCTTTGGAGGCTGGAACTGTGCAGACTGATGTTGGGATAGGGGTGGCACAAGCACTCCCTTAGCCACCCCTGTTGATGTCTCACTAGGTTGTGTGCCCCCGATGTCCACTGGCTCTGAGCCCAGCACAGCACTAGGACTTGCTGAGGAGTTGCAGTCCTTTTGGCCTAGACTGCCTTTTAGGTTTGTTTAGGACCCCAGAGCTCTGCCTGTGGTGGAGTGCTCTGCCTGTGGTGGCAAAGCTTGCCAGAACTCATGTTCTGACTACTGGGATGGACGATTCCTTCTGTCTAGAGCTGTTCTATATGTTTCCTCTGTGGCTATCAGCTGAGTTCTGCCCTGTGTTAACAGCACTGAGTTCCAATGCAGAGTCCCACAGTCACTGAGCTCTCCCTTGCCCAGGGGCATAGATTCTGTCTTTTTGCCATATGGCTGCTGCCAGGGAATGGGGGAGGGGTGGAGTTGGTCATTCAAGACTCTCTTTCTCACCCTCTTTGGTGCCTCTTTCAGCAATATGAAGTTAAAACCAGGTATTATGATCGCTCCCTATGTTTGGTTCTTACAAAGGTGCTTTTTTGTGTAGATAGTGGTTAAATTTGGTGTTCCTGTACATGGAGGGACCATGGGTAGAGGCTTCTATTTGGCCATCTTGCTCCATTCCCTAGCTAATATTTTCAAGTTTGAGAAACATTTTGTGACAACTGAAAAAACTGCACACAGAACTACTTGTTAAGTCATAATCTTAGAATGTTGATTGAGGAACATATTGTTAAGCTAATATTACTTCATTAACACTTCAAAATGAATTTGTGTTTTACTAGTCACAACCTCATCTATGTATATAGGCAAGATCCTTTGCAATAAATCTAAGATTCAAGATTGAAACCACTATCACATTATTTCTATGTTTCATTTTTTTCATCTTGCCTTAAACTTGAAACATTTCTTCCATTTTATTTATAGCTGCATCAAAATATTTTAATAGTCATATGCCATTCCATTAAGTGAATATATTACAATTTACATATCCATTCCCCCACTGTCAGACACTTAGATCGTCTCCATCTTATTTCTGATAAATGGTACCACAACAAATATCTTTCTGAATTACTTTCTGGTTCTGCTTCTGGTATGGGTATTTAGCTTCTATTGGACCAAACCTATTGCAGATAACAACTAGAAATTCTAGATAAAACTTTATTTATTTATTTATTCATTTATTCATTTATTTATTTTGAGACAGAGTCTCACTCTGTTGCCCAGGATGGAGTACAGTGTAGTGGCATGATCTCAGCTCAGTGCAACTTCTGTCTCCTGGGTTCAAGTGATTCTCCTGCCTCAGCCTCCCAGGTAGCTGGGATTACAGGTATGCACCACCATGCCCAACTAATTTTTGTATTTTTAGTAGAGACAGTGTTTTACCATGTTGACCAGGCTGGTCTCAAACTCCTGACCTCAGGTGATCCGCCCACCTTGGCCTCCCAAAATGTTGGGATTACAGGCGTGAGCCACCACGCCCAGGTAAACCTTTTTTCTTTTTCTTTTTTTTTTTTTTTTGGAGGCAGGTTCTGGCTCTGTTGCCCAGGCTGGAGTGCAGTGACATGATCACGTCTCACTGCAACTTTGATCTCCTGAGCTCAAGCAATCCTTTCATTTCAGCCTCCTGAGTAGCTGGGACTACAGACTACAGATATGCACCACCACATCGGCTAATTTTTTTTTTTTTTTTTTTTTTTTTTTTTGTAGAGACAGGGTTTTGCCACATTGCCCAGGCTTGTCTCGAACTCCTGGGCTCAAGAGATCCTCCTGCCTTGGCATCCCAAAGTTTTGGGATTACAGTCATGAGACACCATGCCTGGCCTGGATACAATGTATTTTTTAAAACTATCTCAAAGCAGTAGAGAGGGACTAATGGAGTTGTACTTGTTTAGCCAGGTGAGTTTACCATTTTTTATGGGTTTTAGTCAGAGGACAGGCACTAGTGTATGCAGGATACTAAACTTTCGCAGAAGAAACAAAATCTTATTGGCTGGAAGAATTTGATGGCAGAGATGGAGGTAAACGTGATTGCTCAAAAAAGAGGGGAGAAATTAGTTTGTTTTGTTTTTTTGTTGTTGAGTTTGAGGAGTTCTTATATATATTCTGGATATTAACCTCTTTTCAGATGTATCATTTGCAAATATTTTCTTCTATTCAGTAGGTTGTATTATCACTTCTTTATAGTATCCTTTGATGCACAAAAGTCCTTAAGTTTGATGAATTACAATTAATTCATTTTTTCTTTTGTTGCCTGTGCTTTTGGTATCTGTCGTATTCATAAAATCATTGCCAAATCTGATGTCATGAAGATCCTTCTAAGAGTTTTATAGTTTTAGCTCTTCAGTTTAGGTCTTTGGTCCATTATGAGTTGATTTTTTTAATGGTGTAACATGAGAGTCCAACATTATTTTGCATGTATATATCTAGTTTTTCCAGTAGTGTTAATTGAAAAGACTGTCCTTTCCTTATTAAACGGTCTTGGCACCCTTGTTGAAAATCAGTGGATTGTATTTGTGATGGTTTATTTTTGACTTTTTAACTTCATTAATTCATTCATTGTTATTTTATTTTATTTTTTTGAGACCAAGTCTCACTCTTGCCCACGCTGGAATGCAGTAGCGCGATCTCGGCTCACTGCAACCTCAGCCTCCCAGGTTCAAGCGATTCTCATGCCTCAGCCTCCTGAGTAGCGGGAATTACAGGCACCCGCTACCATGCCTGGTTAATTTTTGTATTTTTAATAGGGTCTGGGTTTCACCATGTTGCTCAGGCTGGTCTCAAACTTCTGGCCTCAGGTGATCCACCTGCCTCGGCCTCCCAAAGTGCTGGGATTACAGGCGTGAGCCACCGTACCTGGCCTACTTTTTTAATTTATGTGTTTAGAGATGGGGTCCTGCTCTGATGCGCAGGTTGGTATCGCACTTCCAGCCTCAAGCAATCCTCCCGCCTTGACCTCCCAAAGTGTTGGGATTGCAGGTGTGAGCCACTGCACCCAGCATATTTCTGAGTTCTTTTTTTTTTTTTTTTTTTTTTTTTGTGAGATAGAATCTCACTCTGTTGCCCAGGCTGGAGTGCACTGGTGTAATCTCAACTCACTTCACCCTCCACCTCCTAGGTTCAAGTGATTCTCCTGCCTCAGCCTCCTGAGTAGATAGGATTACAGGCATGTGCCACCATGCTTGGCTAGTTTTTGTATTTTTAGTAGAGACAGGGTTTTACCACATTGGCCAGTCTGGTCTTGAACTCCTGACCTCAGTTGATCCACCCACCCTCAGACTCCCAAAGTGCTGGGATTACAGGCGTGAACCACTGCACCTGGCCTATTTCTGATTTCTTAATTTTATTCCATCAGCCTATGTCTGGCCATATGTCTGTACCATAATGTTTTTATTACTGTAGTTTTGGTAAGTTTCAAAATTGGGAAGTGTGAGTTTTCCAACTTTATTCTTTTTCAAGATTGTTTTGCTATTTAGGGCTCCTGGCAATTCCATATGAGTTTGAGGATCAGCTCTTCTATTTCTCTGAAAAAAGACACAGCATTTTATTGGAGATTGCATTGAATCGCTAGATGCTTTGGTTTTATTGATCTTAATGTTGTTTCCTATTCACATTCAAATGGAACATTTATCTAGTCTTTAATTCACCATTTCATTTGTGGTGATGATAATGTTCTGGAATTAAATGGAGGTGATGGTTTTATGATTTTGTAAATATACTAAAACCTACTTTCAAAGGTGAATTGTTTGAAAGTGAATTATACCTTGATTTAACAAGGCAAAAGCAAAAACACTTTCTTCAACTTGATGTCTACTTCCAGCTGTGATTTGTTCTCCCTCTTATAATCAGACTTTTTGGAAGAAAGCATATGCTTTCAGTGCCATTGTTACCTCTCATTCACTCCTGTTCAATATAATCTGGATTTTGTTTCCATTCATTCTATGAAACTGCTCTTAGTCTTTGTGGTTTTTTTGGGGGGGAGGGGGTTGTTTGTTTGTTTGTTTCTTTTTAAGCATTTAACACAGTTGATGTCTTTCTTTTGTTTTTCTTAATAACCTTTTCATTTGAGAACAGCTATAGGCTTACAGAATAATTTCAAAGATAGTACAGAGTTACTTTATACCCTTCACTCAGTTTCCCCTACTATCGGTAGCATACAAAACTCAGACTGGGCAATATGGTGAGACCCTGCCTCTACAAAAACATTTTTAAAAATTAACTGGGCGTGGTGGCACATACTTGTACTCCTGGGCTACTCAGGAGGCTGAGGCGGGAGGCTCACTTGAGCCCAGGAGTTTGAGGCTACAGGAGCTATGATTTTGCCACTGCACTCCAGCCTGGGTGACATTTTCATCACAGCATATTAAGGCACATACTGTCAGCATGACTTATCACTGTTGATGTGAACCTTGATCAGCTGACTGATGTCGCTTTTGTCAGGTTTCTCCACAGTAAAATTAGTCTTTACCCCCTCCTTTTCTGCATCATAGGCTTTGGAAGGAAGTCATTGTGTGGAGCACACACTTGAGGAGCAGGGAGTTACGCTCTCTCTCCTTGAGGGGAGTTTCTACATAAGTTAAATTAGCATTTACACCAGTTAGGACTCTTTGGTGCTCTAGATTTGTCCCTTCTCTATTTATTCAATTGTTTATTTAGATTAGTATGGACTCATGGATATTTAGTTTATACTGTGGGTTATAATCCAATATTACTTTTATTTTCTTGCTCACATTTCCAGATATGGCCATTGGTAACTCTTTCTGTTGGTTTCCGTGTCCCTTGGACATGTCCTCATCATTGTGTTTGTTTTTGATACTTCCTTATTTGTTGGCACTGCAAGATGCCCTAGACTCATCTTATGTATTTCCTGCCCAGTCCTCAGATCAGCCATTTTTCCAGAGTATGGATTCCTTGTCCTGGAGAATGTTATTAGAAAACAATATCTCAGGCCGGGCGCGGTGGCTCAAGCCTGTAATCCCAGCACTTTGGGAGGCCGAGACGGGCGGATCACGGGTCAGGAGATCGAGACCATCCTGGCTAACACGGTGAAACCCCGTCTCTACTAAAAAATACAAAAAGCTAGCCGGGCGAGGTGGCGGGCGTCTGTAGTCCCAGCTACTCGGGAGGCTGAGGCAGGAGAATGGCGTAAACCCGGGAGGCGGAGCTTGCAGTGAGCTGAGATCCGGCCACTGCACTCCAGCCCGGGCGACAGAGCGAGACTCCGTCTCAAAAAAAAAAAAAAAAAAAAAAAAAAAACCAATATCTCAGAGCTAAATGAGCTCATTGCTACTGGAGTGGTGCCTTTCTTTTTGAATCACTGTTTTATCCTTTTTGTCTGTGATACTACATTTTTTTAGTCTTTCATAGAAGGTGGTACAGTGTAGTAGTTAAGAACAGGAGCACTGGAGGACTAAAATGTAATCTTGATTCCATTTCTTACACCCAACCAAATGTGTGATCTTGAGCAAGGTGATCTTTCTAAACTACAATGTCCACATCTGTAATGATACATATTATAATAGTAGGTTGCTCATAGAATGTGTAAGGATTCAATGAGCAACTGCACATAAAGTTCTTAGTTCAGTGCCTAGCACATAGTAAGCATTCATTCTGTGCTTACTTCTTTTTCTCCTGTTTATAATATTTTCACCTTCCTTTTTGGCTGTTCCCTGACAGTCTACTCTATTAGATTTCCTTTGTCTTCTAAATGCTTAGTATTCCATGATCTTAGGTTTTCTTCTCACCTTGTGTATTCTCCCCAGGCGATTTCACCTATTCTTATAGCTTTAGTTGTCATCTGTTTTGTATATGTATGATTCCCTATACCTGTGGCCCAAATATTTGTCTTAAGATTTTGTATATCTGACAGCCTTTTGGACACTTTCATTTGAATAACTTTAATGCACCTCAGACTCAGTCTGTCCAGAATTAAAGTAATTTTTTTACCCTCCCAAAATCTGCTATCCCCCTTTTCCTGATCTGATTGATTGATAGTACCACCTGCCCTTTATCCCAGCCAGAAACAGAGGTATCATCTTTAATTCCTTTCTGTTTCTCTCTACTCGTGGTCAAATCCCTTACAAGGCTTGTTGATTCCACTTAACTCTCTCAGCCTTGCTCACCCATTTTCTCTGCCTTCTCTGCTGCTGTAGTAGGTCAGACCTAGTATAAACCATTTCCTGGATTACTGCAGCTGATTTTCTGTTTCATTCTCTGTAATGTAGCTGCATACTTTTTCTCAAACACAGATCTGCACACATCTTTTCATGTTATAAAACATTTTAATAGTTCCTTATTGCCCTCAAGATAAAGTCCAAACTCCAATTTAAATGATCCTTTATGGCCGGGTGCAGTGGCTCACGCCTGTATTCTCTGCACTTTGGGAGACCAATGCAGGTGGCTCAGTTGAGGTCAGGAATTCAAGACCAGCCTGGCCATCATGGTGAAACCCCATCTCTACTAAAAATATAAATAATTAGCCGGGCGTGGTGGTTTGCACCTGTAATCCCAGGTATTAGGGGGGCTGAGGCAGGAGAATTGCTTGAACCCAGGAGGCAGAGCTTGCAGTAAGCCAAGATCCAGCCACTACACTCCAGCCTGGGTGACAGAGCAATACTCCATCGACCCCCCCCAAAAAAAGAAAAAATTACTTTAAGATAATGGTTCTTGTTTTCATTTTTACTCGTATCCCAACCACCTATCCTTCTGCCACATTGAACTGCTTTTAGTTCCCTGTTCTGTCTTCTCTGTCCCATTTAGCCTTTCTATATGCTCCTCTCTGGGCCTGGAATTTTATGCTTCCTTGACACCATCTTTCATGCCACTCCTGCTATGTTTATACATATCACCTAGCTAATTCCTGTTCGTCCCTTACATCTAAGCTTAGGTCTTATTTCCACTGGCCCATAAGCCTCTCAAATAAAAATATTTAAAACTCCTAAGTGGAAAGAAGATTAAAAATAATGGAAATGGCCAATGATGTATCAGGAGCAAGAACATAATATTAAATTAAATAAAAAAAATACTTCAAACCTCAAGGTATTAAAGGAATGAAGAGGAATATTATATAATGATGAAAGAAATAACAAGGGCTAACTAGGTCGATGACACCAAACGCAAGACGCCGGGCCTATCGCAGGAGCCTGAGGGAAGCCATGCATTCCGTTCCAAGGCATCCGTGAGCCCGCAGACTATACGCCATGAGCAAAGCTCACCCTCCCGAGTTGAAAAAATTTATGGACAAGAAGTTATCATTGAAATTAAATGGTGGCAGACATGTCCAAGGAATATTATGGGGATTTGATCCCTTTATGAACCTTGTGATAGATGAATGTGTGGAGATGGCGACTAGTGGGCAACAGAGCAATATTGGAATGGTGGTAATATGAGGAAATAATATCATCATGTTAGAAGCCTTGAAACGAGTATAAATAATGGCTGTTCAGCAGAGAAACCCATGTCCTCTCTCCATAGGGCCTGTTTTACTATGATGTAAAAATTAGGTCGGCCGGGCGCGGTGGCTCCAGCCTGTAATCCCAGCACTTTGGGAGGCCGAGACGGGCGGATCACGAGGTCAGGAGATCAAGACCATCCTGGCTAACCCGGTGAAACTCCGTCTCTACTAAAAAATACAAAAAACTAGCCAGGCGAGGTGCCTGTAGTCCCAGCTACTCGGGAGGCTGAGGCAGGAGAATGGTGTGAACCCAGGAGGCAGAGCTTGCAGTGAGCTGAGATCTGGCCACTGCACTCCAGCCTGGGTGACAGAGCGAGACTCTGTCTTAAAAAAAAAAAAAAAAAATTAGGTCATATACATTTTCATATTAGACTTTTTGTTAAATAAACTTTTGTAATCGTCAAAAATGCTTTCTCAGATGTTCTGAATATAGAATATTAACTCTCATTACAATTTTTTCTAACATGAATTTTCCTGGTTGACACTGATTGCAAAGGGTTTTATGCATTAAAATGGAAGAATCTTATTAAATGCGGGAAAAAAAAGAATCAAAACAACAGTCCGATTTTCAAAAAATGGACAAAACTTGTGAACAGAAGGTTCACAGAAATGAAAATATTAACAGTTCTTAGACATATATAAAGGTACTCAACCTCATTCATAAGGCATATGTAATTTAAAATTACACTGAGAGCTGGGCACAGTGGCTCCTGCCTATAGTCCTAGCACTTAATGAGGCCAAGGCCGGAGAACTACTTGAGCCCAAAGTTCAAGACCAGCCTGGGCAGCATAGGGAGGCATTGCCTCTACAAAAAATAAAAATTAAATTAGCCAGGCTTGGTGGCATGCACCTGTAGTCCCAGCTGTTTGGGAGGCTGAGGCAGGAGGATTGCTTGAGGCTGGGAGGTGTAGGCTACAGTGAGCCAGCTGTGTTCGTGCCATTGTACTTGTACTCCAGCCTGGGTGACCCTGTCTCAAAAAAATAAATAAAAACATTGATGTATCGTATTTCACACTATAAGATTGGTGAGTATTAAGCAGTTTGTGCAAGATTGAAAAAAAGGAAGTTTGGGCCAGGTGTGGTGGCTCACGCCTATAATCCCAGCACTTTGGGAGGCTGAGGTGGGCAGATTACTTGAGGCCAGGAGTTTGAGACCAGCCTGACCAACACGGCGAAACCCCATCTCTACCAAAAATACAAAAATTAGCTGGGCGTGGTGGCACATGCCTGTAGTCCCAGCTGAGGCAGGAGAATCGCTTGAACCCAGGAGGCAGAGGTTGCAGTGAGTTGAGATAGCACCATTGCACTTCCAGCATGGGTAACGAGTGAAACTCCATCTAAAAAAAAAGAAAAAGAAAAAATGTTTGATAAAAACACTTTTGTCAAGGGCGTAAGGTAACATGCTTTCCTATACTACTGGTGGGAACATAAATTAGTACAACCTTTATGAGAGGGAATTTACAATATTTATTAATTTAACATTAACATATCTTACGATTTAGTAGTCTCAATTCTAGGGATTTATTTTATTGCTAGGCTCACAAATTCAGGAAATAAAAGTTAATCTTTACAGTATAATATGTAATAGTAAAGTATTGGAAACAATGTAAATCCATCAGTAGGAGCTAGTTAAATAAATTGTGTTCAGTACATATAATGGAATGCTATGCAGATGTAAAATTGGGAATGAGAAAGCCTACGTACAAACATAGAATGATCTAGAAGACACATTGAATTAACAAAAGAAGCCGGGCGTGGTGGCTCATGCCTGTAATCCCAGCACTTTCGGAGGCCAAGGCGGGTGGATCAGAAGGTTAGGAGTTTGAGACCAGCCCGGCCAACATGGTGAAACCTCGTCTCTACTAAAAATACAAAAGTTAGCCGGGCATGGTGGTTTGCGCCTGTAATCCCAGCTAGTCAGGAGACTGAGGTAGGAGAATCACTTGAACCCAGGAGGCGGAGGTTGCAGTGAGCCAACATTGTGCCACTGCACTTTAGCCTGGGCGACAGAGCAAGACTGTATCTCAAACAAAAAAAAGGAAAAGAAAAGAAAAGTCAAAACAGTGATCTGGGTATATAATTATTTGTTTAAAGACGTGAGGAACAGGCCTGGCGTGGTGGCTCACACTGATAATCCTAGCGCTTTGGTAGGCTGAGGCGGGCAGATCCCTTGAGTCCAGGAATTTGAGACCAGCCTGGGCAACATGGTGAAACCCTGTCTCTACGAAAAATTAGCTGGGGGTGGTAGTGTGTACCTGTAGTCCCAGCTACTCAGGAGGCTGAGGTGGGAGGATTGCTTGAGCCCAGGAGGTAGGGGTTGCAATGAGCTGAGGTTGTGCCACTGCACTCCAGCCAGCCTGGGTGACAGAGTGAGACCCTTTCTATAAAAAAAAAAAAAAGAGAGAAATAATGACACAGCATACAAACTTGAAAACATATAATGTCTCTTGTAATACACAGAAACTGTTGACATTGCTTATCTGGTAGTGGAGAAACAGTGCCTTTCACAGAGGAGAAATTTTTAATTTTAATGAAGTCCAACATGAATTTTTCTTTCATGGATCATGCTTTTGCTATTGTATCTAAAATGTAATTGCCAAAACGAAGCTCGTATAGATTTTCTTTTTTATTGTCTTCTAGGAGTTTTATAATTTTGTATTTTATGTTTTAAGTCTAGAATCCATTTTGGATTTTTATGACAGGTGTGAAGAATCTGTGTCTAGATTCATTTCTTTACATGTAGATACCAGTTCATTCGGCCTCATTTATTGAAAAGACTCTCTTTTCTCCATTAAATTGCCTTTGCCCATTTTGTCAGAGATTAGTTGACCATATTTTTATGGTTCTGTTTCAGGGCTGTTTATCGTGTTCTGTTGATCTATTTTGCTGTTCTTTTGCCAGTGCCACACTGTCTTGATTACTGTGGCTTTATAGTTATAGTCTTCTTTTTTCTTTTCTTTTCCTTTTTTTTTTTGAGCTAGAGTCTTATTCTGTCTCTCAAGATGGAGTGCAGTGGCACAATTACAGCTTGCTGCTGCCTTGACCTCCTGGGCTCAGGTAACACTCCCCACCTCAGCTTCCCAAGTACCTGGGACTACAGGCATGTGCCACTATGCCCAGTTAATTTTTTAATTTTTTGATAGAGACAGGGTCTCACGTTGCCTAGGCTGGTCTTGAACTTCTAGGCTCAAGCTGTCTTCCTGCCTCGGTCTCCCAAAGTGCTGAGATTACAGGCATGAGCCACCATGCCCGACCTATAGTCAGTCTTAAAGTTGGATAATGTTAGTCTTCCAGCTTTTCTTTACTATTGTGTTGACTGTTCTGAGTCTTTTACCTTGTCATTTAAATTTTAGAGTCAGTTTTTTGATAACTACAAAGTAACTTGCAGGATTTTTATTGAGATTGCAATGAATCTGTATATCAAGTTGAGAATAACTGAAATCTTGATAATATTGATTCTTCCTACTTATGAGCATGGGATAGCTCTACATTAATTAGATCTTCTTTGATTTCTTTTATCAGAGTTTTATAGTTTTCCCCCAGAGATCTTATATTTATGTGTATATATATGTGTATATATGTGTGTGTGTATATATATGTGTGTGTGTATATATGTGTATATGTATACATATATGTGTGTATATATATACATATGTGTATATATATTTGTGTATATATATTTATTGGATTTATACCTAAGTATTTCATTTTTGGTGCTAATGTAAATGGTCTTGTTTTTTAATTTCAAATATTATTTGTTCATTGCTGGTGTATAAGAAGGCAATTAATTGTATGTTAAACTTTATATTCTGTAACCTTGCTATAATTGCTTATCAGTTGCAGGAGAGTTTTTGATTGTAAGTGGTATTTTAATTTTCAATTTCCAGTTCTTCTTTGCTAACATATAGAGATATAAATGCTTTCTAATTTCACTGGTTAGGACTTTCAGCACAAGGTTTGATAGAAATGGTGGCAGCAGAAATCCTTGCCTTGTTCCCCATATTAGGAGGAAAGTGTTAAGTCTTTTATTTTTAGGTATTATTTTAGCTGTAGATTTTTTAATAGCTACCCTTTATCAGGTTGAGTAAGTTTTCCTTCTGTTCTTGGTTTTCTGGGAGTTTTATACATGAGTGGTTTTTGGATCTTATTAAATGCTTTTTCTGCCCCTGTTGCAATGATTACACGGTGGAGTATTTTTAGCTTGTTAATATGGTATATTATTACATTGATTGATTTTTATACGTCAAATCAGCCTTGGATTTCCTGGATAAACCTCAGTTATGAGAGAAGTACACAAATTCTCCATTTGGAGAGTATTGGTGATTAGATCCTGTTTTGTATTATTTTTAATCCTTTATAATCTTAGAGATGATTCTGGGGATCCCTGGGTCACAGTAAGGAACCAGCTGAAGATGATCCCAGCAGATAGATGATCCCCAACTTAACGATGATTTGACAAAATTTTTTGACTTTATGATGGTGCAAAAGTTGATACACATTCAGTAGAAACCATACTTTCAAGTACCCATACCACTATTCTGTTTTTCACTTTCAATTCAGTATTCAATGAATTACATGAGCTATTCAACACTTTATTATAAAATAGGCTTTGTGGTAGATGACTTTGCCTAATTGTAGGCTAATGTAAGTATTCTGAGCACCTTAAGGTAGGCTGAGCTGAGCTATAATGTTAGATAGGTTAGGTGTGTTAAATGAATTTTCAACTTACAATATTTTAATCTTACAGTGGGTTTATCAGGATGTAACCGCATCATACATACCTTCATAGCATCTATACATACATTTATAGTGGCACCAATTGTTTCAGGTTTTATAACATTTTTGAACAAATCTTCACAACCTGGGAACAGGAATAAAAGACGCATATTGTGGGGAAATCATTAGGTAGCAGAAGGAATTCAGAGTTCTACTGAAAGAGTTGCTGGAATGGCTCTCTGTAGGGACCATAATAATGCATTTCTTCTGAGATGCCAATGTGAGAACTGTGCTTTTCTTGATGAGAGTAAGATAAAAGGGAGTTGGAAAGGTAAAAGAGTAGAGAATTGGTATTAGAAATTACTTCAGTGTTCAAATCCTTAAAAATTCAGTAGCTTATATGTTTTAAGAGTTTCATGTTTACTTAAGCTGCTAACTTTTACCCACATTACTTTTTTGGATTTTACTTCACAAATTTAAGCCCCAAAATATCTAGTAAACCTCTGTTTTATTTTGTATTACTTTGAGTAATAGGTATAAGCAACATTTGGTTGCTATTTCAATAAAAATTCTTTGGCCCGTGTCTGAATCCCAGCGCTTTGGGAGGCTGAGACAGGCAGATCACTGAGGTCAGAAGTTCAAGACCAGCCTGGCCATCGTGATGAAACCCCATCTTTACTAAAAAATACAAAAAATTAGCCAGGTATGGAGGTGTGCACCTATAGTCCCAGCTACTCAGGAGGCTGACGTGGGAGCATCGCTTGAACCTGGGAGGCAGAGGTTGCAGTGAGCCAAAATTGTGCCACTCTACTCCATCCTAGGCGACAGGAGTAAGACTCTGTCTCAAACACACGCGCGCACACGCACACACACACACACACACACAATCACAATGAATGGTTCTAACTTTCCTCTTTGACTCTGGGTTTGGTTTCAGGATAACTAAAATTACACACCTGTAATTCCAGCACTTCGGGAGGCTGAGGCGGGTAGATCACTGGAGTTCAGGACTTTGAGACCAGCCTGGGCAACATAAAACCCGATTTCTACAAAAAGTACAAAAATTAACCAGGCATGGTAGCCTGTGCTTGTGCAGTGCCAGCTCCTTGTTCCTTGGGTGACTGAACTGGGACGATTGCTTGAGACTGGGAGGCAGAGGTTGCAGTGAGCTGAGAACACACCATTGCACTCTAGCTTGGGTGACAGAGTGAGACTCTTGTCTCAAAAAAAAAAAAAAAAAAAAAACTTAATGATCTGAAAATAGAATTCCATTCTGCAAATAATTTTATTTATTGACCAGTTCATCCCAGTGGGTTGCTTTACCTGAAAAACCTTTGCCATCTGATCCTTTTTCTTGTTTGTATTTTTCCTGTTTATCTTCAGATACATTTTATTTAAATTAATAGTGGTTAGTTTGTTACCATATTAAATAATTAGATACTAGAATTCAATAAGAACTACCTTTTAAAAATGAAAATCAGCGGAGTTCCTGATTTAAAACAAAAAAATAAAATATTAAAGTGTTTTAAAGAAACTAAGGTTACCACATCTTTTATCTTCCTGTTAACTACTTTTGCAACATATATTGTTGTGATTAGGTAGAATTATATAACTTTGCTCTGTTTCTTTGATTACGTTTTGGAAACTCTTACTATCCCATTTTTCAGTGACATTGTTTTACATTGGATAACATCCAGTGACATCCTGTGTATTCTTTACATCCTCTAGTGAGTCCATTTGGGACCCACTTACATATGAAAAGCAGCGTGACTGACATTGCAGACATGTAAATCACAAATCTAAAGGAAGTAGAGGAGAAGATGAAAACATTATTTATCAATAAGGTCCTCAGTCTCCCAAATGAACAAAGTAGGCACTTGAGTAATAATTTGAAAAAAGTGATTCATCTTTTTTCTATTCCCTGATTAATAAAGGTGATATTTTCCTAGTATGCTTGGAGGTTGGGAATACTGTAAGTCAGTAGTTCTCATATTTTATCAAGCATGAGAGTCACCTAGAGGGCATGTTATAAAGATTACCAGGCATCACCTCCAGAGTTCTGATACAGTAGGTCTGGGGTGGGACCTGAAAATTGGTATTGCTAACAAGTTCTTGGGAGAAGCTGATGTTTACTAGCACTGGACCATACTTTAAACACTACTGATAGCCGGGCATGGTCATCTCAGCCTTTGGGAGGCCGAGGTGCATAGATCACTTGAGCCCAGGAGTTCGAGACCAGCCTGGTCAACATGGTGAAACCCATGTCTATAAAAATAGAAAAATTACCCAAATGTGGTGGCACGGGCCTGTAGTCCCAGCTACTTGGGTAGCTGAGGCACAAGAATCATTTGAACTCAGGAGGCAAAGGTTGCAGTGACCCGAGATTGCACCACTGCACTCCAGCGTGGGTGACAGAGTAAGACTGTTTCAAAACAAGAAAAACAACAACAACAACAACAACAAACAAACAAAAAAATCTACTGGTACATGGTAGGGTATATGAAAGTGGGGATTGAGCAACAAGTAGGATCAGCCTGATTTTCCTGCCTAAGGTTTTCATTCAATTCAGAAATTTTCATTCAATTCAGAATTTTTTTTTTTTTTTAGTACCTGCTGTGTGTCTAATACTACGATGTCATCAAGCTTTACATGTCTTAGACTTTTTGACAATGGATCTTTTGGTTTATTGAGAGGCTTCACCAACTAAGGAGGACTGTCTAAAATAAAAGACTAGTAAAGAAAGAAATAAAAGTTATCCATTTGGTTGCTTTTTCAACCCTCTGTTTTTATGCTAGGCAGTATTTTAGCCTTTACCAATTTTAATGTGCAAACACTATTTCTGGCAGTTCCACCTCTAGGTAGCTGTCCTAAGGAAATAACTTTCAACATGTGATTAATGTAGACAGACAGAGATGTTTATTATAAAGAGCAGAAAAGTAGCTCCTACATTGAAGTCTGTGGTTTTGCAATTACTAAATAAATTGTGTATGTATGTATATGATAGCTAATTTGGTAGCTGTAAAGTTTTGCTTATGAAGAGAAGCATTTTAAAGTTAAAAATGCTTGATATACAAGAATTATTTTGTGTAAGCATATTTTAATAAAATTTAACAGCTCAGATTTAAGTAAAATTGTATTTTAGGTTCTTAACTATGTGAGATTTATTTATAGAGAAAAATGAGGAAATATAACAAATTACTTTTTACAAAGTGTCTTTAGAATGTGAGATTATGATTGACTGTTACTATACATTCTCTTCTGTATTTGTAACATATCTATAACTGAATATTACTTTTATCATTAAAATATTCATGTTTTATATTTACCTATATTATTTCAAGTTTTATTTACACACATTTATTAGTGTACAGCTCAGTGAAGTTTTACAAGCCAGCATTCATATCTAGAAGCAGAATATAACCAGCACCCTAGAAGCATGCTTTGTGCTCTATTTCAAGGATAACTGCTATCATGACTTCTAAAAGCACAGATTATTTTCTCCTGTTTTTGTACTTTATATAAATGTAATCATACAGTATTTATTCTTTTGTGACTGGCTTCTCTTGCTTAAGAAAATGTTGTGAGATCATGCTTAGTAATTGTAGTTCATCCTTTCTCATTGCTATGTAATATTCTATTGTGTGAATAAACTGCTATTCATTCACTTTCATGTTATTGGGCATTTGGGTAGGTAATTTTAACTTTGGAAATATTATGATTCGTTATGTCATAAATATTTTAGTCCATGCCCTTTGGTGAACACATGTGCATATTTCTACAGGGCATACACCTAGGATTGGAATTGTTTGGTTGGGGTTCAGTTTTAGTAGGTACTCCCAGATGATTTTTCTCAAAGTAGTTATACCAGTTCATACTCCCACTGGCAACAGGTGAGGATTTCTGTTGCTCCACATCCTTGCCAATACCTAACGTGTATTATTAGTCAGGGTTCTCCAAATAATCAGAACCGCTGTGTCTCCTATTGGTTTTATATTTTTATATATGACTATATATACACACACACATACACACACACATACACATATATGTAGCTGACCCTTGAACAACGCAGTGGTTTGGGGCACTCACCTCCCTGTGCAGTCAAAAATCTGTGTATAATTTTTTACTCTCCCCAAAATTAACTACTAATAGCTCACTGTTGGCCGAAAGCCTTGCCGATAACATAAACAGTTAAGTAACCCATATTTTGTATGTTATAGATTGTGTACTGTATTCTTAAAGTAAGCCAGAAAAAGTAAAATGTTATTAAGAAAATCTTAAGGAAGAGAAAATATGTGTACCATTCATTAAGTGTAAGTAGTTTGTCATAAAGGTCTTTATCCTTGTCATGTTATGAAGAGTAGGCTGAAAAGGGGTAGGAAGAAGAGGGATGGATTTTGCTGTCTCAGGGGTGGCAGAGGCAGAAGAAAATCTGTGTATAAGTGGACCTGCACAGTTTGAACCTGTTATTCAAGAATCAGCTGTGTGTGTGTCTGTGTGTGTGTATATGTGTGTGTGTGTGTGGAGAGAGAGAGAGAGAGAGAGAGAGAGAGAGAGAGAGAGAACGAGAAATTGATTGATTATAGGGATTGGCTCATACAGTTATGTAGGTCAAGAAGTCCTGTGACCTGCTGTCTGCAACCTGGAGAACCAGGAAAGCTGGTGATGTCATTCAGTCTGAGTCTGAAAGCTGAGAATCACAGGAGCCAGTGGCACAAGTCCCAGCTCAAGTTTGAAGGTCGGAGAACTAGAGGGGCTGATGGTACAAGTCCCAGTTCTAGGCCAGAGGCCTCAGAACCAATGTGCCAATGTTCACAGGCAGGAAAAGATGAATGCCCAGCTCAAACAGAAGCAGATTCTCCCTTCTGTTGCCTTTTTGTTCTATTTGGGACCTCAACAGGTTGAATGATGCCCCCCTTCACTGGAGAGGGTGGTTTTCTTTATTCACTCTACCGATTCAAATGCTAGTCTCTTCTAGAAACATCTCAGAGACCACCCAGAAACAATGTTTTATCAGCTATCTGGGCATCCTTTAGCTCAGTCAAGTTGACACAAAAATTAACCATCACAGTATTTTTCATCTGTTTTCTTATACTCAGTGTGGTGAGTGTGCAGTGGTAATATATGGTAGCTTTAATTTGTATTTCCTGGATGATTAATGAATTGAGAGCCTTTCCTATATTAATGAATTGAGAGCCAATTTTTGGTTGTAAATTATGCTAAAACGTTGTTGTAGCGTGCACCTCAGTATCAGATATATTTTAGCTTTATTTCAAGGAACTTAATTATAAGAAGTATTTTACAAAATATATCAAAAGATATTATAACTTGATCCAAGGTTATGAGTATGAAACTTAAAAATAGCATACATTTAATTTTTAAAGTAAGTCTCAAGTGTTAATGTCCTGTAATATGATACCTAATGAGATTTAGTTTGAGTTGAATTATGTTTATATTTATAATTGAATGTTATTTTCCTATTGGCTTCAGCTATAAACATTAAAGATGTTCTCATATGAAAATCTTTCAGTGGAATACTATGCAGCCATAAAAAAACGGTGAGTTCATGTCCTTTGTAGGGACATGGATGCAGCTGGAAGCCATCATTCTCAGCAAACTATTGCAAGAACAGAAAACCAAACACTGCATGTTCTCACTCATAGGTGGGAATTGAACAATGAGATTATTTGGACACAGGAAGGGGAACATCACACACCGGCGCCTATTGTGGGGATGGGGGAGGGGAGAGGGATAGCATTAGGAGATATACCTAATGTAAATGACAAGTTAATGGGTGCAGCACACCAACATGGCACATGTATACATATGTAACAAACCTGCATGTTGTGCACATGTACCCTAGAACTTAAAGTATAATAAAAATAAATAAATAAAAGGAAAGTACACAACAACAAAAAATAAATTAAAAAAAAAAGAAAATCCTTCAGTAGACTGAGTTGAAACTTTTTGCCAATGACAAATAAGTAAGTTGATAATCTCTGTTGGCTGTTGTCATCAGGAACACTGCTAGACTCAAGTAAGATAATATTTGTAGAGCACTACCCAGCTGTTTGTGTTACTTTTAGAGCCTTAAAATCTTTGAAATGTTCTTAACATCTTGGTTTTCATTCTGTTTTATCCACTGATACCTTACTCCTAACCCTCCATGTGTAGTTCTCAGAATTTATTCCATTCTTGCTATTGTCTGAGTTTTTAGAACAAGGTGGAAGGCACAGAACAACCCGAAAACTGTCCCCCACCACAAACACATTTTTATATATTTAAGTATAATTTAAATAAAAAAAAATAGAATGCTGTAACCTCATTGGTATTTTAAGATCATGTTGTAATGGTAGGCTATTGAGACAACGTGGGACTTGTACCTAGCATAGTGCCTGTCTCACAGGAGCTCACTGTGTGTTTGTTGAGTGGATAAGACAATGAAAGAATTCTACTATTGGTTTTTTCTCTTTTTAGGTTTTGTTGGGAGCTTCCGTTTGTTGTCACCTGCCTGCCAGTTTTGGATCTTTAATTTTAAAAAGGGTATTTAAGATGGATATGAGAAAGTTACTATTATGCTGGGCGCAGTGGCTCACACCTATAATCCTAATGCTTTGGGAGGCCGAAGTGGAAGGATCACTTGAGGCAAAGAGTTCAGGAAAGTTGCTATTAGTAAAATTTTCAAAGTGGAACTTTCTCTCGAGGTAACCTCATACAGAAGTCAAAAAGGAGAATGGTAAAATTGTAAAATGACTGGAAAATAAATATACATTTTAGTGATTTTTTTATGTGGTACTTATTTTGGGAGAATCTAATTATTCAAGTACCCATTAAAATGAAAAGCAAAGTTAATGTTATCTTTATATTATTTAAGATATATCCCTGAGATTTAAAAAATTCTGCAATATATATTGGATTACTTATGAACAAAGAGAACTAGAAAAAACATGTTTTAAGAAGAGATAAATAAAAGAAGTTTCAAATAGGAGGAAAGAAAGTTATAGAGGGGCCGGGCACAGTGGCTCAAGCCTGTAATCCCAGCACTTTGGGAGGCTGAGGCAGTCAGATCACCTGAGATCAGGAGTTTGAGAGCAGTCTGGCCAACATGGCAAAATCCCGTCTCTACTAAAAATACAAAAAAAAATTAACTGGGCATGGTGGCCAACGCTGGTAGTCCCAGCTACTTGGGAGGCTGAGGCAGGAGAATTGCTGGAACCTGGGAGGCAGAGATTGCAGTGAGCTGAGATTGCACCACTCCACTCCACCCTAGGCAACAGAGCAAGACTGTGTCAAAGAAAGAAAGGAGAGAGAGAGGGAGAGAGGGAGAGAGGGAGAGAGGGAGGCAGGGAGGCAGGGAGGCAGGAAGGCAGGAAGGAAGGAAGGAAGGAAGGAAGGAAGCAAGCAAGCAAGCTGGAGAGAACAGTGACACTATATTTCAGTAGCATCTGTTATCCTAGATGATGTTGAAGAGTTTTGTTGAATGCTTTTTTTTTCCACAACTCTCTTCTATTCTGAATTATAAAATGTAATAGTGTGGTATTAGAAAAGACAGCTAATCCTTTAGAAGTTGGTCATATATTATTTTGACCATTGGTCATTGATTATTTTACTGGCCAGTTTGTGAAGCTTTTCTTGATTTTTTTTTTATTATTATTATTCCAGATCTTTAGACTTCACTGTGAAACAACCCACTTGTTAAGAAACATTGATACAGTCATTGGAAAATCTTAACCATATGTAGTAGAATGGCCACAAGCAAATGCATGAGGCTTAGGTCTGAAACTTCAGGGGTTTGATACATATATCAATTTATATAGAATTGATCAAAGCATATATATGACTGCTACTGATTACCATAGAAAAATAGCTGAGTAACTGTTGCTTTATTCTGTAACATCAGTGTGTATAATAAAAAATAAATTTTGTTCATTGTTTCCAGTTCTGGCACACAGTTCCTAAAACCCTTGGAATCTCCAAAGTGATGAGTGTCTTTTGTACTCTAATGAGAAGATTGTTGGCTGGAGTCCCCTAGATAGCTTTAGGTTGGGGGCTGGTGCCAGAAAGACCAAGAATTGGAACTTTCAGCCCCACCTCTGACTTCCAGCAGGGAGAGAGGGCCTGGAGATTTAGATGATTACAAATGGCCATGATTTAATCAATCATGCTTACATAAAGAAACCTCTATAAAACCCCATAAATGACAGTTCGGAGAGCTTCTGGGTTGGTGGACACAGTGAGGTACTGGGAGGGTGGCATGCTTGGAGGTGGCATGGAAGCTCTGTGCACCCACCCTACCCCTGCCCCATTGCCCTGTCCTGTGTTTCTCTTCGATTTGGCTGTTGTCTTCCTGAGTTGTAGTAGCCTTTTAAACAAACCAGTAATAGTAAGTAAAGTGCTTTACTGAGTTCTGTGTCATTCCAGCAAATTATTAAATCTGAGGCGGGGTCATGGGAACCCTCAAATTTGTAGTCTGTAGGCAGAAATGGGAATAGCCTGGGCATGTCGTCTGTGGCTAGCATCTGATGCGGGGGGCAGGGGGCCAGTCTTATGGGACTGAGCTCTTAGTCTGTGAGGTCTGGGCTAGCTCCGGGTAGTTACTATCAGAATTGTATTGAATTGTTGGACACCTAATTGGTGTCTGAAGAATTGGAGAATTGGTTGGTGTGATTTAAAAAAAAAAAACCCAAACATTCGGTGTCAGAAGTGTTGTCAGTAAAAACAGTTCATTATCAAGTACTTAAATTCAAAGATGGTCTAGATTTTGATCACTGGGTTCTCTCTTTTAATATCGAGGGTTCGTTATCAAGGTAGTTTTTAAATGACTTGGACATTTTGAAAATAGAATAAAAATACTAATTTACAAAATTTCTAGAAAACAAGGGTTAAATCAGGCTGTATAATCAGTGGAGATATAAGCCCTTTAAGGCAATATCCTTATCTCCGTTTCTGTTAAATTTGAGTTTGGGATCTTCTAAGATAATTGTGACTATTTTGTAGGCCATGAGGAGAAAAGTGACATCTGGTATATCTGAACAATAGACCTTAAAGGATTCTAACCCAAACGCATACCAAGCTTGATTGGTATTGAACTGGCCTGGGGAAAAATATGTCATAATAGCAGAAACTCTGTGATGGCATGGATGGAGAACTTTATAAAGCCAAGGAACTGAATCCAGGCACTGTAGTCAAAGAGGAAAACTTCTAGCATCTCCCTGTAGCCATACATAATTCTGTGGGTATTACCATTCCCCCTCAACTTATTCTGTATTATTAGGGAAATAAAGTCTTTCTCTAACATTTTTCTGTTCTCATAATATGGTTTGAAATGCAGTCACTTTTACTTAAACTTACCTTTTGGAATAAAATAATTTATGGAATTCATAGCACTCAAATTGTTTCACCAGAGTACTTGTAGAAATTCTGGATTAGTTGATTAACCATAGTTCATAGCTTCCCAGTTGCACATTATTCTTAGGTTACAAAAATTCCTTTCTGAGTAAGAGATACAAAACAACCCACCCAGAAACAAATGATTTTCTTGGTTGGCAGAGCAGTATCATTCTTAACACACATGAAATTGAGCTAAGAACCAGAGCTAATCCAAGATTTTAGAGTTGTCTTAGCTCTGCTAATTTTCTTTATTATTTTGCTTGTATTTTCATTTTCACACAATTCTCTCAAGTGATTAAGCTGTAGTTAAGTGTTTTTTAAAATTTTGTCTTTAAAAAGGTTCTTACTGTTTTGTTTCAGAAAGGACATGCTATAGCTAATACACTTTTTGTAATCTAATGGTGGCCATGGAAATGTGCCATTCAGACCTCCTGCTGGTGGGAGGCACAAATGACTGACAGTCCCAGCTGTGGCCCCTCTGGATCCACCACCTCATCCTTGCTGAGGTCACACTGATGGTGACTCCACATGGCCAGTGAATGAATGAGTGTAGGCCTGTTCATAAAGAACACAGTTCTCTAATCGGCAGGGCATTACTTCCTATTACTGCAAATTATTTCCCTAAAATTTAACAACTTAAACATTCATCTCACATGGTTTCTGAGGATCAGGAATCTGGGAGTGGCTTACGTAGGTATTTCTGCCTCAGGGTCCCTCATGAGGTTGCAGTCAAACAGTTGGCCAGGGCTGTAGTCATCTGTAGGCTGGACTAGGGCTGGACGATGTTCTTCCAGGATGGCTCTCATATTCATACACGGATATTGGCAAGAGCCTACAGTTCCTTGCTGGCTGCTGTTGGCCTCAGATCCTTGTCACATGGTTGTCTCCACAGGGCAACAACTAACATACTTTTTCAGGGTCCAGATTTGTTGGGGACAAGTAAGAGTAGTTTGGTTTTTTGTCTTAGGTATCATTTATTCTGAGATGCTTTTTCTAAACATCACCCCCACCAGGGGTTGCCAGATATAGCAAGTAGAGGACAATATTTGGAACGTACTTTTACTAAAAAATAATTCATTGTTCATCTAAAATTCATATTTAACTCGGTGTCTTATATTTTATCTGATAGCCTTTCTGGGTTTAGTTTGTCTTCTCTGTGCACCTATGATACCCTGTGCTATCCCGTTTGTGTATTTACTGCACTATATTTTAATTGTCTATTTAGTTGCCAGTATCTTCCCACTAGGGTGAAACTTCTCTATTTCTCTATGGGAATAAACTGTGTCTTGTTTTGTTTTGTTTTTATATTCACTGTTACATCCCCAGTGCCAAGCACTGTGCTTGACCTATAATAGGTACTCAGTAGCCAGGCACAGTGGCTCACGCCTGTAATCCCAGCACTTTGGGAGGCCGAGGTAGGCGGATCACGAGGTTAGGAGTTCGAGACCAGCCTGACCACCATGGTGAAACCCCATCTCTACTAAAAATACAAAAATTAGCCAGGCGTGGTGGTGCGTACCTGTAATCCCACCTACTCAGGAGGCTGAGGCAGGAGAATCACTTGAATCCTGGAGGCGGAGGTTGCAGTGAGCTGAGATTGTGCCACTGCACTCCAGCCTGGGTGACAGAGCAAGACTCTGTCTCAAAAAAAAGGGGGTACTCAATAAATTCATGTGGGCTTTCCAAGAATGAAAACACTTGGTCTTATAATGGCATGCACTTTTCTCCTTCACCTTTTTTTCCTCCTCAACATTGATTGTCATGATGAATCTCAGTGGAATGCTAATGCAGCGAAAGGGCTAGTAATTCCAAGATTCAGGAACTTGTGTTATCACTTTATATATAAGCTTCAGGTTCCCTTCTGGTAGCTGGAGATAATATCTGTTTCCTCTTGGAAACAGGAAAAAAAAGATAAAGCCTACTATTTTCTACGATTGTGCTGGCTTCAATAATTAGAAGCTGGGCTTTATGTAATGATAATAGGTTTTAAGTAGCAGTAATAAGGACATAGAATCAAATAGGTCTGAGTTTCAATGTTAGCCTTGTCACATACTAAAGGTGACTTCTTGGGCAAATTTGTCATGTTTCAAAATGTCAATTTTCTTATCTCTAAAATGGGAGTGATCATGCAATTTTATAAGGGCTATTGTGAGGATTAAATTATAAAACAAGTGACCTTGCCTAGCAGAGTGCCTGTTTCTGGTACACTGCAAATCCCTAATGAAGCTTCTTGGGGCTACCATATGTTCCTTGAGTGAGTCTGTCTTTTGATTAATAGACATTTATAATTCCACCAATTGTAGATTCTCATCCAAGCACGTATACCAAATATCTGAACCTATGTTTTATGTCTTACCGAGATGGATTACTATGGCCACAACACACCAGAAGAATAAAATTAACCTGTTTTATGATCATCTAAATAGCTCATTTCTCTTAATATATAGATGAACCATTCAGTGCTTCCTCTCGCAGTGAGAGGAAGAGACTGACTGCATTGTAGGAACAAAAGGGGATGGTTTTATGATTGTTGTCTGCCACAAACTAGTTATCTCTATGGTGATTTTTCCAATATTTCCTGCTTTAAATCCAGATCAGAAAGCTCATGAGGTTCTACTTTCTCAGTCTTTGGCTCTTTTGAAAATCAAGTTCAAGTATAACTTTTGGCCCTTCACATCTCCGGAGGTTTCCGTCCTTAATAGTCTTACATGCATTAGAATTGTTGATTGTACCATCTCTTATGTCCCTAACACTGTCTTTTCCCACTTGATCCATGCTTTTTAGTTTCATGAATAAGAAAAGTGAATCTCATAAAGGTAAAATGACTTACTGCAGACCACACACATAGTCAGCTGGGATTTGAACCTAGGTATGTTGACTTCATTGCAATATGCATACCACATGCCAGTTGTTTTAGTGGATGAGAATTATGAAACCTGTGCATTGATATGCAAACACGAGGTGTTAATATTATGAAGTGCCACCCCGAGATACAAGATAACTCCTATAGCAGAGAGTTTATAATTGATTTAAGAAGAACTGATACATAAATAAATAACAAAAGATAGTGTCAGTGATTCATATAGGCAAAACAAGCTACTAAAATCATAATTGTTTTTAGCCATATAGAATATTTGTTTTTAGCCATATAGAATATTTGTTGATATTAATCTCACTTTGTATCTGGATTCTTGTACTTAGCATAATGTTTTCAAGATTCATTCATGTTGTGTGAATCAGTAGTTCTTTTCTATTACTAAACAGTATTCTATTCTATGATATACCACCATTCGTCTATCCAGTCATGGGTTGATGAACATTTTTGTTTCACTTGTGGACCATTATTAATAAAACTGCTACGAACATTCAAATACAAGCTTATGTGTTGACATAAGTTTTCATCTCTCTAAGGTAAATACCTAGAAGTGGAATTGCTGGGTCATACGGTAAGTGTATATTTAACTTTATAAGCAGTTACCAAACATGTTTCCCAAAGTATTTTTACAAGTTGGTATTCCCATCAGCAATGTGCATAAGAGTTCTAGTGCCCTGTATCCTTGCCAACACTTGGTATGGTCAGTTTTTTTTTTTCCATTTTAGTGATTCAAGTGAGTTTGGTGCTCAGTGTGGTTTTAATTTGTATTTCCCTAATGACTAATGATATTATGAATCTTTTCATATGATTATTTGCCATTAGCATATCTTCTTTGGTTATGTAAGTGTTTAAATCTTTTGCAGATTTTTTATTGAGTTGTCTTGTTATTGTCTTACTCATGTTACAAGTCCTTAATCACATGTATATTTTGCAAACATTCTCCCAGGCTATCATGTGTCTTTTTCTTCTCTTAACTTTTTAAAGACTTCTCCAATATCTCCTGCTTAAAATCCAGATCAGAAAGCTCATGAGGTTCTACTTTCTCAGTTTTAACTTTTTAAAGTTAAGAGATTTCAAAGAGCAGACATGTTTTATATCTTGATACATCAGTCTGTTTATGTTGCTATAAAGGACTCATGAGGCAGGATAATTTATAAAGAAGTTTATTTTGGCTCATGGTTCTGCAGGCTGTACAGGAAGCATGGTGCCAGCATCTACTTCTGGTGAGGGCTTTGGGAAGCCTACAGTCATGGCAGAAGGCAAAGGAGAGTCAGCAAGTCACATGGCAAGAGAGGGAGCAAAAGAGATGGGGAGAGGTACCATACTGTTTTAAACAACCAGATCTCATGTGAATTACTCATTACCATAGAGATGACACCAAGCCATTCATGAGGGATCCTCCCCCATGACCCAAACACCCCCATCAGGTCCCACCTCCAACATTGAGGATTACATTTCAGCATGAGATTGGGAGCAGACAAACATCTAACCTGTATCACTTAATGTGCAATTTTTCAATTAAAAAAGATAGTTTGTGGTTCTTGGTATCCTATTTAAGAAATCTAAACCAGGCAGGGTGACTTGAGCCTAGTAGTTCCAGCTCCTTGGGAGGCCGAAGTGGGAGAATCCCTTGAGCCCAGGAGTTAGAGACCAGCCTTGGCAACATAGTGAAACCCTGTCTCAGAAAAAAAAGAGGAAAGAAAAGAAATTTTTGCCTAAGCCAATAATACTAAGATTTTCTTGCACATTTTCCTATAAGTTTTTACGTTGCTATATTCCTTTATTTTCCTAGAATTTTCCTAGAAGTTTTCTAATTTTAGCTCTTAAATTTAAGTCTATGATAAGTTTGGTTTTTTGTGCTTTTCCAAGACAGCCTTGCTCTGTCACCCAGGCTGGAGTGCAGTAGCACAGTCACAGCTCACTGCAGCCTTGACCTCCTGGGCTCAAGCTATCCTCCCACCTGAGCCTCCCAGGTAGCTGGGACTATAGACCCAGCTAATTTTTAAATTTTTTGTAGAGATGGGGTCTCCTTATGTTGGCTAGGCTGGTCTCGAACTCTTGGGCTCAAGCAGTCCTCCCGCTTCTGCCTCCCAAAGTGCTGGGATTATAAGCATGAGTCACTAAGTCCAGCCTTGTGATAAATTTTGAGTTAATTTTTGTATATGGAATAAGAGGAAAGGTTTATTTTTGTTTCATATGAATATCCAATCATTCCAGCAACAACTAGTGAAAAGATTATAATTTCCCATAGAATTGCTTTGTACCTTTGTCAAATATCAATTGACTATATAATTGAGGATCTGTTTCTAGATTCTTTTCTGTTTCATTGAAGTATGTGTCTATCTTCATGCCAATACCATACTGTCTTGGTAGCTCAGTGGTTCTCAGTGAAGGACAATTTTGCCCCTAGGGGACATTTGGCAATATCTGGAGACCTTTTTCCTTTTTTTTTTTTTTTTTTTTTTTGAGATGGTATCTTACTCTGTCTCCCAGGCTGAAGTACAGTGGTGCAACCTCTGCCTCCGAGGCTTAAGCATTTCTCCCCCATCAGCCTCCCGAGTAGCTGAGATTACAGGTGCATGCCACCACGCCCAGCCAATTTTTGTATTTTTAGTAGAGATGGGATTTCACCACATTGGCCAGGCTAGTCTCAAACTCCTGATCTCAAGTAGTCCACCCACCTTGGCCTCCCAAAGTGCTAGATTACAGGCCTGAGCCACTGCGTCAGGCCTGGAAACATTTTTGATTGTCACAACTTGGTGGGTAGGCAGGAAGGTTGCCCCTGGGTAGAGGTAGAGGCCAGGGATGGTGCTAAAGATTCTGCAGTGCACATGAGAGTCTTACAGAACACACACTAGGTCCTTTGCATTTTATATAAATTTTAGAATCAACCTTATACACTTCTACAAAAAATGTCTGCTGAGCTTTGATTAGGATTACATTGACCTGTAGATAAATTTGGGAAGAACTGACATACTAACAATTTTGAATCTTCTGATTGATTGATTGATTGATTTTTGAGATGGAGTCTCGCTCTGTCGTCCATGCTGGAGTGCAGTGGCGTGATCTTGGCTCATTGCAACCTCTGCCTCCCAGATTCAAGCAAGTCTCCTGCCTCAACCTCCCAAGTAACTGGGAGCATATATTTATTTTATTTTTATTTTTTTGAGACAGAGTCTCACTCTGTCGCCCAGGCTGGAGTGCAGTGGCGTGATCTCGGCTCACTGCAAGCTCCACCTCCTGGGTTCACACCATTCTCCTTCCTCAGCCTCCTGAGTAGCTGGGACTACAGGCATGTGCTATCACACCCAGCTAATTTTTTGTGTTTTTAGTGGAGACAGGGTTTCACCATGTTATCCCAGATGGTCTCTGTCTCCTGACCTCGTGATCCGCCTGCCTCGGCCTCCCAAAGTGCTGGGATTACAGGCGTGAGCCACTGTGTCTGGCCACTAGGAGCATATAGAAAGGCTAAAAGAGACAGAGAAGAGAAAACAGGGAACTAAAAGCAGTTCAGTGTCACAGAAGGATAGGTGTCTGGGATAAGAGTAAAGATGAAAACAAGAACCATTATCATAAAGGACCTTTTTTTTTTGAGATGGAGTCTTGCTCTGCCACCCAGGCTGGAGTGCAGTGGCTGGATCTTAGCTCACTGTAAGCTCTGCCTCCTGGGTTCAAGCGATTCTTCTGCCTCAACTTCCCAAGTAGCTGGAATTACAGACGCTTGCCACCACGCCCAGCTAATTTCTATATTTTTAGTAGAGATGGGGTTTTACCATGTTGACCAGGCTTGAACTCCTGACCTCGGCCTGTGATCTGCCCGCCTCGGCCTTCCACAGTGCTAGGATTACAGGCGTGAACCACCACACCCAGCCTGAATCTTCTGATTTATAAACATGTTTTTTCTCTCCATTAATTTGTCTTCTATAGTTTCAGCAATATATTGCAGTTTTCATTGTATAGCTCTTGTACATATTTTATTAGATTTATCCCTAAATATTTAATATTTTTATGCTATTGTAAATAATGTTTAAAATTTTTAATATCTGATTTTGTTTTGTTGGTAGAAGATAGAAATACAGTTAGTTTTTGTATATTGACCTTGTTGCCTGTGACCTTGCCAAACTCACTTCTAGTCCATTTTTGTAGATTCTGTAGGATTTTCCATATAGGCCAATATTTTGTTTGTATACAGAAAAGTTTTACATATTCCTTTCTTATTTTATACCTTTCATTTCCTTTCTTGACTTATTACACTGGCTGAGCCCTCTAGTTCATTGTCAAAGTAGTAAAGGTATACATCATTGTCCTGTTCCTGATTTTAGGGGAAAAGCATTCAATTTTTTTTACCATAAGTATGATTTTTAGCTATGGGTTTTCTATAGTTTGATTTTTAGCATTTTGAGTAAGTTCCCATCTATTCCTTGTCTGCTGAGAGTTTTTGTCATAAATGGTTGTTGAATTTTGTTAAATGCCTTACCTGCATCTATTGAAGATGATAGTGTAGTTTTTCTTTTTTATTCTGATGATATGGGGAATTATATTGATTGATTTCCCAATGTTAAACCAACCTTCTATCATTCATGGGTTAAACTCCACTTAGGCATATGTTGTCCTTTTTATATATTCTAGAATTCAGTTAGCTAAAATTTCATTTAGAATTTTCGTGAGTGTTCATGAGGGATATTGGGCTGTAGTTTACTTATAATGGTTTTGTTTTGTTATTTTCTTTGTATGCCTTTTCTAAAGTACCTTTTAACCTTAGTCACCATCTTACTTTTGCTCACTATTTTCAGAGGATGAACACTTTTTATAAGAAGTCTGTGTTTTGAGTGCTATATGACAGGAACTACAAGAAGCCCTTCATATTCATTATTTCATATAATCCTCAGAACCTTCTTGCAAGATAGGTGCTATTATCATACCCATTTTAGAGGTGGAAAAAATGGAGACTCGGAGCAGTTAATTAATTTCCCAAGTGATAGAGGCAATTCGAATTAAGTCTTTCAGGCTGGGCACAGTGGCTCATACCTGTAATCCCACCACTCTGGGAGGCTGAGGCAAGAGGATCACGTGAGCCCAGGAGTTTGAGACCAGCCTGAGCAACATAGTACGACCTTATCTCTACAAAAAAATTTAAAAGTTAGCCGGGCATGGTGCCATACTCCTGTAGTCCCAGCTACTGGGGAGGCTGAGGTGGGAGGGTTGCTTGAGCCTGGGAAGTCAAGGTTGTAGTGAGCTGTGATTGTGCCACTGTACTCCAGCCTGGGGAAAAGAGCGAGACCCTATAAAATAAAAAATCAAGTCTTTCAGATCGGAGGTCGAAAACTGCTCTGCATTTATGTCTTTCTCTAGAAATCTTTTATTAATCTGAAATATTATTGACAAAACTAGGAGGAATTTAGAAAACTATACCTCTACTAATCTTTTTTTTAACTTTTTTTCTCTTTTTTTAAATTTTTTTTTCCTTAAGACAGGGTCTCGCTCTGTCATCCAGGCTCTAGTATAGTGGTACAACCTCGGCTCACTGCAATGTCAGTCTCCCAGACTCAAGCAATTCTCCTACTCAGCCTCCTGAGCAGCTGGGATTACGGGTACATGCCACCACGCCCAGCTAATTTTTGTATTTTTAGTAGAGACGAGGTTTCACCACATTGTCCAGGCTGGTCTTGAACTCCTGGGCTCAAGAAATCAGCTCACCTCATCCTCCCAAGGTGCTAGGATTACAGGTGTGAGCCACCACACCCAGCTAATCTCAGAGCACCTCTTTATGCTAATTGGTTTTAATATTCTCTGTGTGCTTATTTTTCAGTTTGAAAGTATCTAATAATTAGCATATTAGGGCCAGCAGCAGTGGCTCACACCTGTAATCCCAACACTTTGGGAGGCTTAAGGCAGGTAGATCATCTGAGGTCAGGAGCTCAATTTCAGCCTGGCCAACGTGGTGAAACCCCGTCCCTACTAAAATGCAAAAATTAGCTGGGCATGGTGACAGGCACTTTTAATCCCAGCTACTCGGCAGGCTGAGGCTGGAGAATCACTTGAACCCGGGAGGTGGAGGTTGCAATGAGCTGAGATTGCGCCACTGCACTGGATCCTGGGCAAGAACGAAACTCCCGTCTCAAAAAAAAAAAAAAAAAGCATATTAGTTCACTAATTTGTAAGTTTTATCAAGCACACATTATTGTGGATTAACTTGAATATTTCTAATTGGATATATCAAACTAAAATGAAGAAATAGAGGCAAGACTAACATAAATGGATAGTTTATTTGGGCCAAGCTTGTCAAGTCGCCCTGAGTATACACTCCTATTAGCAGCAGTTACAGATGGAGTTTGAAAGGCAAAATAGGGGGACAGGGAGTGGACTATACAAAGTTGTTAGGAATTCTCACTGGTTTACAGAAATAACATTAATTAGTGATTGACTATACATTGTTAACCTATAAGGTGTGGATTATAGTGTTGTTATAATTCACACCTGCTGTGGATTATTAAGCTAATTTATGGCTACTTGTGGCAATAGTAAGCAGTTTCAACAGATGAATACATAGCTCAAAGGAGGGGAGTAGGCATGATTGTAATCTCATTTTAATGTCTATCTAGGCCTGATATTTAAAAGGACTTGCATTCCTCAGATAAAAGTTATTTTCTCAGTTGCTACAGTGCTTCAGTTTAAACTTCACATCTATTGGAAGTCTTTCAGCTTTGTTAATCTGGATTAGAGGTTCCTTGAGAGAAAATGCCACTTTCTTTTTTAATATCCTGTATTTAATGTGCTCAATAGTATCAGTAGGCATATTTCTGTTTATGTAAGATTGTAGTGTGGCTTAAGGCAGAAGGGGGCAAGAGCACACAAGAAGCTATCTCTTCCACTTACCTGCCTTTCCCAGGTTAAATGTGTGCTAGATTATTTTCAGACCTTTCGGGCTCAAAAAATCAACTGGGAAGCCAGTGTTTAGATGACAGCTAGCTGGTGGGACCCAACTTAATTTTCTCTATTATGCTTCGGTCAAATTTGGGAAAATACACAAAAAAGCAAAGCTACAAACAGAAACTGGCAATACAGATTAAAATGTGACAGGCAACAGGAGGAATTTCGATGAGTAGAAATGAAGATAGATTTCTGAGACAAAATAGTGGAACAGGCAGGAAAAAGGTAGATTTCTACCCTTCTCTACTTCATACCTACAAATTTAAGGAAGTGGGATCTTTACCAACCAGAAACTTGGCAGCTTCCCACCAACCCCATGTTGCAACTGCTATCGCAACAACCAGGGCTCTTTTTCTCCCTCCCATCTCTCTTATCATTACCTCTGTACTTCCCTTGGTGACCAGAGCTCTGTAAAGGCAGTGGCAGAAGTGGATTTGTTGGGGTACATTTTCAGATATGATGAAGTAGTGATGAGAAGGGGCAAAGAGAAAATCCATGGGAGCAGGATGCCTTTTCTCAAGCCCTACTTTAGACAGACATACAGATTAAGCTTTTTATTATGGAAAATTTCAAATATTTACAAGAATAAAGAGAACAGTTTAATAAACCAATCACCAGCTTAAACAACTCTTGATTAGGTCCTGTTTTTGACTAGGGAAGAACTATATTCTGTTTCAAAGTATGTAGGATTAGATTGCCAATCACATGCACAGGAACAAGACAACAGGGTCAGAAGATCTTCCTTAGTTTATCAGCGCCATAGTAAATCTGGGATCCATACATTAGATACACAAATTGACTTCAAGTCATGACAAACTGAATTGGTGAGCAAAATTCTGTTATCTAGAGAGTATATAATTTTAATTTGATCATCAAAGGGATCTTTAATCCCCCAAATAGATGAAAGCCTTAGTATTATGTGACTGCTCAATACTAGATCTGGCATGTGTGGATAAAGTTTAAAGTCAGGCCAGGCATGGTGGCTCACACCTGTAATCCCAGCACTTTGGGAGAACCCAAGGTGGGTGGATCACTTGAGATCAGGATTTTGAGACCAGCCTAGCCAACATGGTGAAATCCCATCCCTACTAAAAAAAAAAAAAAAAAAAATACAAAAAATTAGCCAGGCATGGTGGCATTCGCCTGTAGTCCCAGCCACTTGGGAGGCTGAGGCAGAAGAATCCTTTGAACCCAGGAGGTGGAGGTTGCAGTTATCTGAGATACTGCCACTGCACTCCAGCCTGGGGGACAAAGTGATACTTGGTCTAAAAAAAAAAAAAAAAAAAGAAAAAAAAAGAGTCAAATAATACTGAGGTGGACAGATACCACCTAGAATTTACTTTTTTCTTAGCAAACACCAAACCTGGATAGATTTCTCAACTTTCAGATAATTGGCAGAAATTTTTTAAGGCATCATGGGGTTTATTAAGAAATTCTTCAAAACACGACCAGGCGTGATGGCTCACACCTGTAATCCCAGCACTTTGGGAGGCTGAGACGGGCAGATCATAAGGTCAAGAGATTGAGACCAGCCTGGCTAACATGGTGAAACCCTATCTCTACTAAAATTACAAAAATTAGCTGGGTGTGGTGGTGCACACCTGTAGTCCCAGCTACTTGGGAGGCTGAGGCAGGAGAATCACTTGAACCTGGGAGGCAGAGGTTGCAGTGAGCCGAGATGGCACAACTACATTCCAGACTGGCAACAGAGCATGACTCTGTCTCAAAAAAAAACCCTTTTGCTGCTGCAGCCGCAGCCTTGAGTATGCTCAGGCTTCAGAAGAGGCTCACCTCTTCTGTCTTCCGCTGTGGCAGGGAGAAGGTCTGGTTGGACCCCAGTGAGACTAATGAAATCGCCAATGCCAACTCCCCTCAGCAGATCTAGAAGCTGATCAAAGATGGGCTGATCATCGCAAGCCTGTTGACAGTCCATTCCCGGGCTTGATGCGGAAGAACACCTTGGCCCGCCGCCCGCCGGAAGGCAGGCACATGGGCATGGTAAGCGGAAGGGTACAGCCAATGTACATTCAACATACAAGCGCAGAATGCCAGAGAAGGTCGCATGGATTCTGCGCCGGCTGCTTAGAAGATACTGTGAGTCTAAGAAGATTGATCGCGGTATGTATCACAGCCTGTACCTGAAGGTGAAGGGAAATGTGTTCAAAAACAAGCGGATTCTCATGGAGCATATCCACAAGCTGAAAACGGACAAGACCCGCAAGAACCTCCTGGCTGACCAGGCTGAGGCCCGCAGGTTTAAGGCCAAGGAAGCAGGCAAGTGCCGTGAAGAGCGCTTGCAGGCCAAAAAGGAGGAGATCAAGACTTTGTCCAAGGAGGAAGAGACCAAGAAATAAAAGCTCCCCCTTTGTCTGTACATACTGGCCTCCGTGATTACATAGACCAGCCATTTAAATAAAACAAGCCTTTATCTGCTTGCAAAAATAAATTAGCTGAGCGTGGTGGAGCGTGCTTGTAATCCCCGATACTTGGGAGGCTGAGGCAGGAGGATTGCTTCAACCCAGGAGGGGGAGGTTGCACTGAGCCAAGATCGCACCACTGCACTCCAGCCTGGGCGATAGAGTGAGACTCAGTCTCAATAAATAAATAAATAAATAAACAAATAAATAAACAAATAAGCATTGCCGGGCGTGGTAGCTCACGCCTGTAATCCCAGCACTTTGGGACGCCGAGGCGGTTGGATCACCCGAGGTCGGGAGTTTGAGACCAGCCTTACCAACAAGGAGAAACCCCGTCTGTACTAAAAATACAAAAAAAATTATCCAGGCCTGTTGGCCCATGCTTGTAATCCCAGCTACCCGGGAGGCTGAGGCAGGAGAATTGTTTGAACCTGGGAGGTAGAGGTTGCCGTGAGCCTAGATCGAGCCATTGTACTCCAGCCTAGGCAACAAAAGCGAAACTCAGTCTAAAAAAATAAATAAACATCTAGGCAAGAAGTAAAAAGAGACTGCTACAAAAAGCTATACATAAAATTCGCGACAGATTTTCTGCTGCACTAATAAATGGTAAGCACACACACACACACACACACACACACACACCGAAAAACACTGGTGAGGCGCAGTGGCTCACGCCTGTAATCCCAGCACTTTGGGAGGCCGAGGCAGGCAGATCTCGAGGTCAAGAGATCAAGACCATCCTGACCAACATGGTGAAACCCTGTCTCTACTAAAAGTACAGAAATTACCTGGGCATGGTGGCAAGTGCCAGAGAAGCTGGCAGTCCCAGCTTCTCAGGAGGCTGTGGCAGGAGAATCGCTTGAACCCAGGAGGTGGAGGTTGCAGTGAGCCAAGATCATGCCACTGTACTCCAGCCTGGCGACAGCAAGACTTCGTCTCAAAAAAAAAAAAAAAAAGAAACACTATTTACAGTGTTATTAGGAAAAAGAAAATGTCTTACTAGCAAAAGACAAATAATAAGAGATAGTGTTGAGCAGTGAACATAATAGAGTAATAAATATAAGACCACTTTTTAGTAATTAGAATAAAAAGAATATGTTAACATGTAAGTTTAAAAGATAAACTCACGAATTGTCAAAAACCGTATCTAAGACTCACATTACCTGATTTTTGAGGCCTACGATAAAGCTGCAGTAATCAAGATAATGTGTTATTGGCAAAAGACTGGACACATATATCAGTAGAACAGAGTAAACAGCCCAAAAAATAGACTCACCCAAATATAGTCACCTGATCTCTGAAAAAGGAGCAAAGACAGTTTAATGGAGGAAAGGATTTTTTTCAACATATGATGCTGGAACAATCGAAGTCCATATGCAAAAAAATGAACCTAGGCATAGACCTTACACCTTTCACAAAAAATTAGCTCAAAATGGATCATAGACCTAAATGTAAAATATAAAACTATTAAACTTCTGGAAGAAAAATAGAAGAAAATCTATGTAACCTTGGGTTTGGCAATGACTTTTGAGATACAACACCAAAAGCATGATTCATGAAAGAGAAAACTGATGTTGGTGTTCATTAAAATTAAAACTTCTTGTATTAGTCGATTTTCATACTGCTGTGAAGAAATACGTGACACTGGATAATTTATAAAGGAAAGAGGTTTAATGGACTTACAGTTCCACATGGCTGGGGAGGCCTTACAGTCATGGCAGAAGGCAAAGGAAGAGCAAAGGCACGTCTTACATGATGGCAGGCAAGAGAGTGTGTGCAGAGGAACTGCCCTTTATAAAACCATCAGATCTTGTAAGACTTATTCACTGTCATGAGAACAGCATGGGAAAAACCTGCCCTCATAATTCATTATCTCCCACCGGCTCCTTCCCATGACACATGGGGATTAAGGGAACCACAGTTCAAGATGAGATTTTGGTGGGGCCACAGCCAAAGGATATAACTTCTACTCTGAGAGAGAAAGATACTGTTAAGAGAATGAAAAGACAGGCCATGGACTGGAAGAAAATACTTTCAAGATACATTTCTGTTAAAGGACTTTGTGATGTTAGTCAGTTGCAAAGTTTTGAAGCAGTGCACAAGTCAGCCCTCACTTATGACATCAGTTGCAAGTTCAGAGGTTTCCAGAACTACATTTAGGATTGATAATTCACTAGGAGAACTGACAGAACTCATTGCAAGCTGTTATACTCACAGTTACGGTTTATTACAGCTGAAGGAGACAGATTAAAATTTGTCAAAAGAAAAGGCACATAGGACAGAGTCCAGGAAAGTACCAAATACAGTTAGAAACCCCACAATACATTTTTAATGGTTGCTTTAGAGTCTTGATTATCTTTTCTTTTTTTGTTTAAAGGTCTTGCTCTGTCATCCAGGCTGCAGTGTAGTGTTGTGATCATGGCTCACTGTAGCCTCAAACTCCTGGGCTCAAGTGATTTTCCTCTCTTAGCCTCCCAAGTAGCTGAGGCTACAAGTGTGAACTAACATACCCAGCTAATTTATTTTTTATTAAAAAAATTTTTAGCCGGGCACGGTGGCTCACACCTTTAATCCCAACATTTTGAGAGGCCAAGTTGGGTGGATCACCTGAGGTCAGGAGTTCAAGACCAGCCTGACCAACATGGAGAAACCCTGTCTCTACTAAAAATGCAAAATTAGCCGGGCGTGATGGTGGTGCCTGCCTGTAATTCCAGCTACTCAGGAGGTTGAGGCAGAAGAATCGCTTGAACCTGGTAGGCGGAGGTTGCGGTGAGTTGCGATTGTGCCATTGCACTCCAGCCTGGGCAACAAGAGCAAGACTGTCTCAAAAAAAAATTTTTTTTTGTAGAGATAGGGTTTTGCTGTGTTATTCAGGGTGGTCTCAAACTCCTGGCCTCAGGCAGTTCTTCTGCCTAAGCTTCCCAAAGTGCTGGGATTACAGGCATAAGCCACTGAGCCTACCATAGAATATTAGTATCTTTTGAAGTGATTAAAAAGAGAAAAGATTTTCTTCCAGTCTAATGATGAGAAAAATGAAAGAACAGTTATTTTAAAGCCCCTAACTGATATTTCCAACATCTAGGTCATAAATGAGTCTGGTTCTGTTGATAGCTTTATCTCTTGGTAAAGTGCATGCCTGTGTGTGTGTATGTGTGTTTTATTTTGTGTATGTCTTGTAATTTTTAGTTTAATGGCAAACATCATGTATACAAAAACAGTAGAGACTGAGGTAGATGGTATTTATGTCTGGATATAGGCACACCTCTCCCATCAGGCCAATTGCCTATGACATTGAGTCAACCTAGTTTGGAGTTGAGGTGGATTTGGATTTTGATGTTGGTATCATTATGTTCAGTGTACTTGGGCTGCTGTTACCTTGTACTAGGAGCCTGGGGTACCAGACAGTTTTTCTTCAGTGTTCCTGTTCCACTGTTGGCTTTCCTCAGTCCCATCATGCCTCTATCACAGAGAGGGAGTCTCTGTTCATATCCTTGCCCCTTCACTAGTGGTTGACTGATGCTGCTTGTTACGCAGTGCTAGGCTTACGGTGGTGTCATAGGTGGTTTTCTATTGTCCTGGGTCAGCCTTAGCTTTAGGCAGTCCCTGTTCATTTGAACCTCAGGGGTGGTACTTTAATCTGCCCTTTCCTGAGCAGTAGAAAACCTCTGCTTGGCATCAGAATCCTGGGCCAATGAGGATTCTCTGCTTCTTGCCCAGAAACAAGATGTTTGCTTCTACCTCTTCCCCAGCAGCAGTAGGGTATGTGAGAGGTGGGAGGATTACTTGAACTCAGGAGGTCGAAGCTGCAGTGAGCCATGATAGTGCCACCACACTCCAGCCTGGGTGACAGAGCAAGACCCTGTCTCAAAACAACAACAACCCAAAAAACTGTCAGGGTCATCAGGAACAAAGCATAGCCAATAGCCAAGAAACTGTCACATAACAGAGAAGACTAAGGAAACCTGATGACTAAATGTAATACAAATAAAAAAAGAAATATTGACACTATAAGAAAAAATAGAGGCCAGGTGCGATGGCTCACACCTGTAATCCCAGCACTTTGGGAGGCCGAGGCGAGCGGATCATGAGGTCAGGAGATCGAGACCATCCCGGCTAACCCAGTGAAACCCCGTCTCTACTAAAAAAATACAAAAAACTAGCCGGGCGAGGTGGCGGGCGCCTGTAGTCCCAGCTACTTGGGAGGCTGAGGCAGGAGAATGGTGTGAACCCGGGAGGCGGAGCTTGTAGTGAGCTGAGATCCGGCCACTGCACTCCAGCCTGGGCAACAGAGCAAGACTCCGTCTCAAAAAAAAAAAAAAAAAAAAAAAGAAAGAAAAAGAAAAAAATGGGGCAGCAGAATGGGTAATTCACAGGAGAAGAAATGCAAATGGCTAATAAAAATATGAGTATGAATTAAACTTCACTAGTAATTAAACTGCAAATGTAAATGACAAAAGCTGATTTTTGCCAGTCACATTAGCAAAGGGTTGTTTTTGTTAATACTGGCATTTGGCAAGGTTGTAGAGAATATGGGAACTCAGAATGATACAACCTCTCGAGGATAATTTGCACAGTACCATATCAAAAGGCTTAAAATTGTACAAATTATTTGACTTAGCCATATCTCTGCTGTTGATTTATCCTAATAAAGTAAAGGAAGATCTGTGGGAAGATTTAGTCAAAGGGTGCCTATCATGGCATTGTTAATAATAATGAAAAATTGGAAGCAGCATGATAATTAACAGTATATTGTGATATTCTTGTATGGTGGCATTCTGTAGATATTAAAAGTTAAACAATTGGTTAAGTTCAAAAAATTTAACATGTATGGTGTGATCCTCTTTTTCATTAAAAAAATGTAGTATAGAAAGACTCAATATGTGTACACAGAACATTAATTGTAATTTTTGGATGATTGAATTCTAGATTATTTTTGTTTCTTCCTGTGTGCTTTTCTATATTTTGCAGTTTTTTCTGACATGAGCATGTGCAGTATTTTGGACATCATATAAAAAGCTATTTAAAAACGAAATCTTTTTCCTCTATCAGTTAGCAAAGATTCTTAAAATTATTACTTTTGTTGGCAAAGGTATGAGAAATTGGTATCTTTATTTTATTTTATTTTTTTTTTGAGGCGGAGTCTTGCTCTGTCACCCAGGCTGGAGTGCAGTGGCCGGATCTCAGCTCACTGCAAGCTTCCCCTCCCGGGTTCCCGCCATTCTCCTGCCTCAGCCTCCCAAGTAGCTGGGACTACAAGCGCCCGCCACCTCGCCCGGCTAGTTTTTTGTATTTTTTTTTTTAGTAGAGACGGGGTTTCACTGTGTTCGCCAGGATGGTCTCGATCTCCTGACCTTGTGATCCGCCCGTCTCGGCCTCCCAAAGTGCTGGGATTACAGGCGTGAGCCACCGCGCCCGGCCGGTATCTTTATTTTATATCCACTTCTTACTCTATGTCTATTTATTGTTATCTTCTTATCTACAGTATTTCTACTTATTCTTTTTTTTTTTTTTTTTTGAGACGGAGTCTCGCTCTGTCATCCAGACTGGAGTGCAGTGGTGCAAGCTCGGCTCACTGCAAGCTCTGCCTCCCGGGTTCACTCCATTCTCCTGTCTCAGCCTCCCAAGTAGCTGGGACTACAGGCGCCTGCCACTGCACCCGGTTAATTTTTTGTATTTTTAGTAGAGACGGGGTTTCACCGTGTTAGCCAGGATAGTCTCAATCTCCTGACCTCATGATCTGCCTGCCTCAGCCTCCCAAAGTGCTAGGATTACAGGTGTGAGCCACTGCACCTGGCCCTTTTACTTCTTCTTTGTGTCTGCTTCTGTTGGGGATGAAAATCAGCAAAAGCACTCTTGGGAAGCAAATTGGTAATAAATATCAAACCCCTTAAGATAATTTATATTCTTTCACTAAGTAAAAAGGCTTCTGGGGGATCTGTCATTAGAAAAGAATCAGAGATGTGGGTGGAGACATGTTTATGACATGATGATGTATAACTGCAAAATATGAAGACTGTAAATATCCATTTAAAAGGGAAATAAAGCATGACACAACTGTATAGTGGAATATTATGCATTCATGATAGTATCTACAGAATATTTATTGATGTCTGATAATCTTGCTCCTTAATCTTCTGCTCAGAATGGCATCCATGATTCTGTTTCTTTCCCCCATGTTTTTTACTGTAGTCCCAGATAAGAAAATAAGAACTGAATTCCCTCTTTTATTTTGTATAAACAACCACAACTAGTAAATTACTTTTTCCCCCCCAAAACCATTTCCTTATGTGTATTTGTCTTCCTCAGTTTCAGTTTATTTGCTTTACTTTAATTATGGGTATTATGGGAACCTTTGCACAGTTCTGTTTTTCTGCCTGATCTTCTCCCTGCTTTTACCATGGCTGAGACCTCTTCACCTTCTAAGTTGCAACTTAAATAGTACTCAGAGAGGTCTTCTTGGACCACCTTATCTATAATAAAAGAGCGTAAAATGTATTAATAATATCCCTTTCCACCTCTCTAATGCCCACTAGTTTTTTCATTGCCGTTAGCACAGTTGATGATGTTTTTGTATTTATTTGCTTGTTTATAATGTGTCCTCCATTAGACTGTAACTTCCTGAGGCTAGGAAATATATCTTCACAAGTATATTTTTAGGTCCTCTCCTAATGTCTGGCACATGTAAACAGTCAGCAAATATGTGTAGATTGAATGAACAAACTAAATTTTGCAGTTTTGATGGTAGCTTATTGAGAATTTATCATGTAACTTAGTTAAAAGTTTTTATACCAAAGTTATTCTTATAACACATATTTATTTTAGCTATATTGGTTTTGATATTTAATGTATTTTGTGTAGGAATATAGAGGAAGAAGTTAGGTTACACTTGATCGAGGCCATAGAGAGTCTTATAATGAGTTGAAACTACCATTGGATGCTGAGGAGTGTGTAGAATTTGAAGAGACAAAAAAGAGGGGAAAAGACATTTTGAACAAGACTGCCCCATAAGTTTTTTAAGACAGGACAGCAGGAATATGTTAGCATGTTTAGGAAAACATTATAGAGAATCGTAGGTGACTAATGGAGGTAGTTGCTGGTAATTATAAACAGAATGTTACTAGTTACAAAATTTCATCTAGGTCTAATCATAAAGAGCCTGGAAAGAAAGCCAAGGTAGTTGGAATATCTTTTGTATTCAGGGGAGTTCTTTTAACAGATGGGAAGCTACTGAAGGTATTTGATCAAGTGAATGTCGCTTTTCATTTATTTATCTGTTTAACAGATATTTATTGAGTGCATGCTGTCTACTATGTAGTCTTCTAGATGAGGAGGGTACAGAGATGGAATAGGAGGGCTGGAGAGCCAAAAACTGGCTGTGGAGGAACTCACAGACTACAGGAAGTGACAGACATGCAAATTACAAAGGGCTGTGATAAATGTTATAATAAATGTACATCATCAATACTGTGGGAACTCAACATAGGACCAGGTCTATTCAGGTAATTGTGACTATCTTAACCAAGGAGGTGACATTTTCTATGGGTTTTGGAGGATAAGCACTAATTTACCAGGTGAAGAAAATTTTGACCTTAGCAGTAAGGTCATAGACCGTTCAGGGAATGGTAAATAAGTCATGCAGCTGGAATCGTGGGAGATGAGCCTAGAGAAACAGTTATCCTAAAACAGTTATCCATTAAGGACCTTGTATTATCTATTTAATGAGGAACCATCAAAAGTTTTTATATAGAGGACAGCAGTGATCTTTATTTTTTTCCCATCCAGAATAGTTTATTTGGCACAAATGGGCTAGTATATGCCATGGAGAACAATATTAGGCTTTAGTAAGCTTTTTGATTAAAATCTCATTGAATTCATATCTGTAATTAATACCAATAGTAACCAAGTATGTGGACTTTGAGAAGTCAAGAACTTGATTAGTATATTAGTCCATTTTCACACTGCTGATAAATACATTCCCTAGACCTGGCAATTTACAAAAGAAAGAGGTTTAATTGGACTTACAGTTCCATGTGGCTGAAGCCTCACAATTATGCGGGAAGGCAAGGAATAACAAGTCATGTCTTATGTGTATGGCAGCAGGCAAAGAGAGGAGTGCTTGTGCAGGAAAACTCCCCCTTATAGTAACCAGCAGATCTCGTGAGACTATCACAAGAACAGCACCGGAAAGACCTGCCCCCATGATTCAGTTACCTCCCACCAGGTCCCTCCCACAAGACATGGGAATTCAAGATGAGATTTGAGTGGGGACACACCCAAACCATATCAATTAGAATCTCAGTGTTACCACTTGCTAGCATTTATGCAAGTTATTTGATATTAGTAAGCCTCCATTTTCTCATCTCTCTCAGTGAGGCTTATGAGTGGTTTGTGGGCTCTTTTGACCAAGGAGATGTAATGAGGTTGCTGTTAGATGGGGGAGAGAGTCAAATGAGACTCTTCATTAGACGTACTATTGTCTCAGTGTACTCTGAGTACTGAGTGAAGATAGACCTTGAGACAGCCATAAAAAGATAGAAATTTAATCCATAAAGGCAATTAGTTCAAAGTAGGTTTTTGTATGGCATGCTTAAAGATTTGGAGACAGGAACTATTGAAAGTTTTTAAACAGCAATCCATATGTTCCACTTTTCCCAAACAGCTTCTAATTATTTATAGTGTGCCCCTTTCACTCCTAATGGTAATTCAGTCAGTCACCTTCTGAAACAACAGTACAGCAAAAGAGATGGCTGTGGTTGAGCCATTTAGAATACAAGTAATAAGAAAAAATAAAGGAACCACTTCACAAGTGTCGGGGTGGAAACAGAGAAGGAATATAGTCTTTATAAAAGCCAAGAGAAGGCTGGGCGTGGTTGCTCATGCCTGTAATCCCAGCACTTTGGGAGGCCGAGGTGGGCTGATCACAAGGTCAGGGGATCGAGACCATCATGGTTAACACGGCAAAACCCTGTCACTACTAAAGGTACAAAAATTAGCCAGGCATGGTCGTGGGTGCCTGTAGTCCCAGCAGCTGCTTGGGAGGCTGATACAGGAGAATGGTGTGAACCTGGAAGGCGGAGCTTGCAGTGAGCTGAGATCACACCACTGCACTCCAGCCTGGGTGGCAGAGCGAGACTCCGTCTCAAAAAAAAAAAAAAAAAAAAGCCAAGAGAAGACAGTTGTAATAGTATTAAGAAGATGGGATTTGCAAGATCAGCAAGGCCAGAATACAGCAAGCCTGTGGAGCATAAGCACACATTATTAGATTTTTCAAGGCAGAGCTCATTGTCTACTTTAGATAACACAGTTCATTTGAGCAGTTGGATGGAAGCCAAATTGGATTTTTGTTTTTTGTTTTGTTTTGTTTTTTGAGGATAAGGACTATGCCTTGTTTGTTTTTGTATCTCTAGTGCCTAACACAGTGGTTACGTCAGAGGTACTTCGTGCATTTTTGAAGATTTAATAATTAATAGTTGGTACAAAAGCTGAGATAGTGGCTATAGATACCACACTAAAAAATTTTGGTGGTTAAAGAGAGATGAGAAGTAGGATGTTTTTAGTTTGGTTAGCAGTTAGAAGGGAACAATCTCTGCATTTGAAATGTTAAGATGAACTCAGTAGAAAGAGAAATATTAAAGTTTCTGAAGAAGGAAGTAAGTTTGAAAGCTAAAGCCCTTGCTGCCTACAAAAGACCCTTTTGCAAAGTGGACCCTCCTGGTTCAGTTATCTCACCCTTTGGGATTCTGTGAGCTGGTTGAGCCAACTAATTCCTTTCACCTTAAACTAGTTTGAGTTCGATTCCGTCCCTTATAACTAAACAAATACTTGAATTTGAATGAAGTATTCTGACTCTAATGCTCATGCTTTCTCCACTATACCATATTTCTTCTCTAAGGCTAAAGGTATTATCTCCAAAATTTTGTTCCTTCCTAACTTGTGAGGTCTTTAGTGAACTATTTCTGTCCTCTCTAGAATCTTTGCTTTCTTTCCCTCCTATAGGTCCCTCTCCACATAGCTTGTGTAGGCCTCTCTTATCTTTGTGAACCCTTCAACTTAATTCTGTGGGCCCCACTAAGCTGTGATAAAGCATGCATAGAGGTTTGGTAGAAGATAATGTTAACACAGGTAAATTGGGGCTGGGGCTATATTGAGAAAAATTTGGATTACTAATTTAAGTGGTTTGCCATTGATTTCTAGATCAGAGATGTTTAATAGAACTTTCTTCAGTGATGGAAATGTTCTGTATCTACCGTGTTCAATATGGTAGCTGTTAGCCACATGCCGCTCCATAGAGCACTTAACATGTGGCTAGCATGACTGAGAAATCAAATTTTAAATTTAATTTTATTTATCTATTTTTATAAGACAGAGTCTCGCTCAGTCGCCCAGGCTGGAGTGCAGCGGTGTAATCTTGACTCATTGCAACCTCCGCCTCCTGGGTTCAAGTGATTCTTCTGCCTCAGCCTCTCAAGTGACTGGGACTACAGGGGCCATGCCCAGCTAATCTTTGTATTTTTAGTAGAGATGGGGTTTCACCATGTTGGCCAGGCCAGTCTTGAACTCCTGACCTCAGGTGATCTACCCGCCTCAGCCTCCCAAAGTGCTGGGATTACAACCATGAGCCACTGTGCCTGGCTGATTTTATTTAATTTTAATCACTTTAAATTTAAATGGCCACATGTGGCTAAGGCTACCATTTTGGATGGTATAGCTGTAGACATCAGAAGTTATATTTCTCATTTTGTTTTTAAACTAGGAGAATGATATATGTTAGAAAAAAAAAATTGGAAACAATGTGGGCATTTGGGTTGTGAGGATGAGGGAAGAAGAAAATCACTTTTTGTTCTTGATATTAATGCCTTTGACAAGGGTGAGGAACCTAGGAGGATGAGTGGGTTTGGGAAGGTAGACAGGAAGTTCAATACTGCAGAGGCTGAGTTGAGATTATGGGATATATAAACAGAGATGTCCAATAGGCATCTAAATAAGAATTTACAGCAGAACAGAAAAAGCCAGGGCTAGAAGTATAAATTTCTGTGGTCATCTATGTAGAGGTGATAAAGCTATGGAAAATAGGTAACATCCTCTAGAGTGGGAGTGTAGATCTTGAAGAAAAGAGCATCAAGCACAGAACTCAGAAAAATGTGCATATTGAAAAAGTAGAGCTAAGCATGGTAGCTCACACCCGTAATCCCAGCACTTTGGAGGGAGGCAGGAGGATCATTTGAGCCCAGGAGTTCAGCCTGGGCAACATAGCGAAACCCTGTCTCTACAAAAAATACAAAAATTAGCCGGGCATGGTGGTGCACACTTGTGGTCCCAGCTACTTGGGAGGCTGAAGTGGGAGGGATCACCTGAGCCCAGGAGATTGAGGCTACAGTGAGCTGTGATCACACCACTGCATATCAACTCCAGCCTGGGTGACAGAACAAAACGCTCTCTCTCTGAAGAAAAAAAAGAGAGAAAGAAAAATAGTGGAAAGAGGAAGAGCAGCAGGCAAACATGAAATATGAAATATTTACTATGCAATGTTTTTAAGAAATTGACACCTAACCATGCAAGTGACAGCAGAAAGTTTTTACTTTAGTTGTAGTGCTTGTCAGGAAGATTCGATATTTTACTTGAAAATATGAATATAGATGTAACATAGCTAATTTCTACTACTTCATTATATAGATCTGATAGATAGTTTTTATTTGGCCAATGCCTGCTAGATATACCTATGATTACACTATCACAGTGTCATTTCTGCCTATAGAATCATACATGTGTCTGTTAAATGGGCTTAATATTTGGGCAGATTGCCAATAAATGTTGCAAACTCCAGTCCAAATAAATCAGTTTATAAACCTAGGAGAATGTCTAGCTACCTTTGGTGTCTTCCAGATAATCAATAGTTGTAATTAATGATGCTTAAATGGATTTTCTATATAAGTTTAAGGAGAAATTGTTTGACACGACCTATATAATCTGCATTTTTATCATCTGAGTGGGAAGTCTTATTACTTTCCCCACAGTGTCATACACTTGCAGAAGAACATAAAAGGTAGTGATTATGCTACCTGCCAAGAAAGGCATCAGAGCAGACTGAAGGGTGTAGTATGAGTAAATAATTTGAGACCAGAGAAAAGGCTTTAGAAAGGAAGGCAAGCATGGAGAGGGAAACTTGGAGAAATAGATAGGCTGAAGTTCAGATCTGTGGAGTAGACAGTAGGTAATAGGTTGCCTAGCTCAGTGCCTGATACATAATAGGTGCTCAGTATTTATTGAAGGAAGGAATGGGAAAAGGAGAATTCATCCTGCAAGAATAGTAGAATCCTACTTTGGTCCCACCTTATTTTATTTGTCACTTGACCTCAGTTATCACATCTTTCTGACCTTGGATTGTTGTTAGGTTTATTGTTAAAACATACACTAGATAGTTTATATTTTAACTTGTAATATTTTAACATCATCTAGCTCTGGACAATGGGAGGGCAGGGGGATGCTCTTCTATTTGGAGATAGGGGAAATATACTTGAGTACTTGAATGTTTAATTTCCTTTTGTTTTAAGACTATGTTAGAGTAAATGTGACCATATCTAGCCCCTGAGTATTCTGGTCTTGGGTGACGTAGGTGAGCACTTCCAGCTGATCTGACAAGTTAGAGGTGTACACTTATTTTCTCTGTAAGAAGGGTCATCTGGTAAGATGATCAAGAATGGTGTGAAGCAGGATGAGGAGTTTAAAATTGTTTCCAAATGTGGAAATATAAATGAATATAAACATGTAAGATTTTAATACACCAAACTGATCAGATTCTGTGTAATTTCCAAGTTTCTTTTTTCTTTCAAAACTCCTCTGAAATCTGACTGTCCACAAAAACTTAGTTTATAGAATTTTATCTAATTTATTTACTCAGATATTGCACTGACCTCACATCCTATAGTCAAAACAGATTTTACTGTAAAATCTGGAAAGATAGAGGGCCATATAGGTTGTATTTTCAGTTTTGTTTATACTAACATGTGTTTACAACCCAATTTAATTTACACCCTGTATTGTATTATTGTTGTCATATCTCTGTATGTGTGTAAGTATAATATGTGTTGGCAAAGGAAAATTTTGAATCAGAAAAACTGTCTGATCTATTTGATTCAATATATATTTGAGTGTCTAACAGACGCTGTTTTAGACACTGGTGATACAACACTGAACAGAGCACCAAATACTTTGCAGCGTCTCCTGGAGCTGTTGTCAAGACATACTTTCCAAGGGGAATATTTCAGAATAAGTGATAACTAATCAACGAAGGAAAAGTACCTTAGTCATCTAGGAGAGTTATACTTAGAGTGAACTGAAATAAACTAAGCTCACTAAAGACAGGGATTTTTTGTTTGGCTTTTGTCTGTTGCATTCACTACTGTATCTCCAGGGCCCAAAATAGTGCTCGGCTCATAATAAGTATTCAGCAAATATATGTTGTTGATTCAAGTGTTTGTTTTGAATTTGTGTAATCAAAGACATGTACCTTGGTAAATCATCTTTACCTCTTGCTAGTTGAAAATTTTATCTCAGTTGCTTTGTTTTTAATGTTACCTTGCTCTTTGTTTCTACTTGTGCCATACATCAGGATGCTGGAAAAGCTTATTAATTCTGACAGTCATATGGTTATCTGATATAGAAAATAATAGATTTGGAAAGGAACTTAAGAGGTCATCTTTTGTTCAGCTTCCTGCCTAGGAAAACTAAGTAAGATGATTAGGTATGTATATTTAATTAGTCGATTTAAAAAAAACCAGGACAACATAATTGGGTTCCCTCTTGAGAAAATGGAGAAATGTACTTAACCCTAGCTATAAAGGGACTAACCTGGAAATTTTAGAACTTCTGTGTGGGAAAGTGAAAAAAAAAAAAAAAAAAAAGCACAACTAAGCTGCTCTTTGTTGATATCAGAAATGGGCCTGTCATTCATTTTGGCATTGAAGCATAGCCTCCTATCTCAGGGGGCAGGACTGGGACATTTTTTTTCTTCCCACAAGAGCTGGACAGTTATTACAGGTTCAGAAAGCCCCGACCAGTGTTTCAAGAGTTTCTCCTCCTTTTTCCCCCCTGAAACTTGTGCTGCTTTTGCTCTGCTTTCAAGATGCATTAAGTCTCCTGCTTTGTGACTGCTCTGGAGCCAGCAGATACTCTGATATGTATAATTCAAATTATGCAGGTTTCACGAGTAAGTTTAATCTTATTTTTTAAGTTAGTTAAAATGCAAGTGATATTTAGAAAAATGTTAACTTGTAGTTATTTCACCCCTTTTACTTTAAGCATTTTTATCACTTCTCAGCCTTTTGCCTAAAATCAAGTGTGTACTTTAAGCATTTTTTAAAAATAAAAATATCCTTTTAATTTAATAAGAAAGCAAGGTTCTACATAGAAAAGCCACTTCATCTAAGACCTGCACTTTCAATTTCTTTTGAGATGTCTTTGTTGTAGACAGTATTCATATGTCTTTTGAAAGCCAGTTAACTAAACAGTTTTCTTGAGCATCTTTTTAGTTTTACTGAGAAGTATTTTAAATTGAGCTTTTCTGAGCTCGATTGCTTACGTCTGACACAGTCTCAAGTTTCCACTGAATGGTAACAAAGACTGTAGAGTGTTGTTGGTACTGCAGTGAGAGGCATGCTTCCTTAGACCAGGTAAGAGAGATCAGTTTGTTTCTTACTGCTGGGTGAGTTTTTACAGCGCTTATTTTATATTCTTTAAACAGCAGCAATATTAAATTGGTAAATAGCCAGGAGCACGCTGATTTCAAGACGTCCTTGGTTGTTGCAGACAGAAAAACTACAGGGTTATGTATGGGGGTTGGGGCAGGCGGGGGCGGGGGGGAGGGGAAGAGTTAGTTTATTACTCAGTTACTTATATAAATTAATTAAAATGTGAAAATAATTCTGGAGCTCAATTTTCTTAATTCAGGAACTAAAGCAGCAGTTGAGGAAATCAGTAATTTTAAAGGTACTTCATGACTATTACTTGTGAAAGCAATTCAAAGGATAGTTTTGACTTTCATTTTTTCCCCAGTAGTTAATAAAATAAGCTTTGCCTTTAACTAAACATTTTTTCCACTTATGAAAACTTTTAAATTGCCAACAGCAAAATATACTTCCCAAGGAGCCTTGGAAATCAACCTGACACTTGAAAAATATTTCAGCTTTTATAGCTGTTTCATTCCTTTTTTTCCCTAGTACATTTTTCTTAAAAGTATTTGTGCTTTGAAAATGTCAGCTGTATTCTAATGAAGCTTAGGCATTGTTTGCTCATAAAGGGGCCGGTGCATTCCACTGCTTTATGGTTTATTATGAGGCACAGTGTGAGAGTGTGGGTGGCACCATTTGGTGTCTGCCTCTTGGGGTAGTGACTGCCATTATGTTAGCCTTGGACTGGCAAAGAAAATATAGCATACAAGATGCTATATGAATCTAGATACTGAAGAAAATCTTACCCCTAAACAATTCTTAATGAGCCCGGAATATGTGACAACTTGATTGAATTGATCAGTTCAATTATACCCTTGAAGTTTGCATTTTAGTTACAACATATATTCTGTTAGACACGTCTTATTTTTTGATGTATAATAGCATTTAGTCATTCTTTGAAGTTCAGTAAGGAAGTGAATGTTTCTAAACTATGATGTTTTTAATAGATACAGTAAAATTTTAAATAATGCATTTACTTAAAAAAAGTTTTAAGGAACTTAGTGTGGGTGGGGAGCAGGAGTGGGAGAGGGAGAGAGGAGGTCAGGCAGAGAGCCTTTCTTCTTTCAGTTAGGAAAGCCCTGGTGAAGAAAAAAAGCAACAGATGTTTCTTCTGTTACAATTGAGGTTGTTTCATTCAAAACTCAGAGTAGTTGGAATGGGGAGAGGAGGTCATAAATCTGACTTAATCAGTGAATAAATAAAATTTAGTCATTTAAAATTTATTATTTTATATTCAGGAATTGAAAGTCATAGAGTAACAAAATGAATAACATACCCTTTAAAGAGGCATTTTTAAAAAAACTTTAAATATTTCCTGTATAATTAATGAAAATGTGAGAAAATTAATTTTAGTGAATTTCACTTAAGGAAAAATTTATAATTAAATCATTAGACTTTTTTTTAAAGCCTAAGCCATCTAAAATATAGAGGAAACACTTAGTTGCAAAAGTTTATCACTAGACAATAGGGACAAAAATCTCAAAATAAAAATAAAATGTGAAACATCAGTTACATATGTTGATAGATCATTTTATCTTCTGTGAGAAGCATGAAGCTTATTCCTAAGACCTTTGAATAAGAAATACGGGAGTAATATTTTGGGTTTAATTGAAATGATATGTTGCAGTTTGCCTCAAAAAAGAAAGATAATAAGCTTGGATTGGTTGCTAATCGAAAGAGGAGAATGTTTATCTGCTGGAAACAGTAGGAATGAAGAGTGTGGAAGCATTATGCGTATAATGAAAGCAGTCAAAATTTTGAAAAACGGTTTTTAAATTTTTGGAATTCATAATGAGGAAAGTGAAAACCTTTCTTTTTACAAGTAACACAAAGAAGTCCCATGCTGTTGTATAATGTGCATGTATACACATTACAACTTTATTCATTTCTTAAGTTTGCGCTTGAAAAATCAGTGCTGAACACCAGCTCTTTCACATATGAGGCACTTATTGAATATTTGTCATACCCTACACTGAGAAATTAATAGTAATTTACAGTAGCCAATAAATTTTTTGAGCTATAGTTTAAAATTTGCATACGGATTAACTATTGTACAGTTTTCTAAATAATTGGCCTAAGGAGAGAGAAGACTGGAAAAGATATCAACATTCAAAGAGATTATTAAAAATTCCTCTTGCTCTTAGCTATGATCTGTGGACTTACCTGAAGGTTTTTCTTTTTTTTTTGAGACGGAGAGTGCAGTGGCGCCATCTCCGCTCACTGCAAGCTCCGCCTCCCGGGTTCACGCCATTTTCCTGCCTCAGCCTCCCGAGTAGCAGGGACTAAGGGACTACAGGCGTCCGCCATCTCGCCCGGCTAATTTTTTGTATTTTCAGTGGAGACGGGGTTTCATCATGTTAGCCAGGATGGTCTCCATCTCCTGACCTCGTGATCCGCCCACCTGGGCCTCCCAAAGTGCTGGGATTACAGGCGTGAGCCACCGCACCCGGCCAGATTTTCTGTTTTTCAAATAATGATAACCAAATTTACAGATTTTGAAGTTTGTTCTTTTCTTTTTTCTTTTTTTGAAATGGAGTTTCGCTCTTGTTGCCCAGGCTGGAGTGCAACGGTGCGATCTCGGCTCACTGCAACCTCTGCCGCCCGGGTTCAAGCGATTCTCCTTCCTCAGCCTCCCGAGTAGCTGGGATTACATGCATGCACCACCACGCCCGGCCTTTGAAGTTTATTGAATCATTATTTCAATTAAGATTCAGATTCTAAAATTTCTCTGTGTACATTTTGCTTATCTTAAGGAATAGCAACACGTAGTGGTTGAGTTTTTTCTCTCTAAAATAAGTAAAACAATTTACATGGACTTTAAAATGGATTTACAAACTATAGGTTTGCCTAAATAACATTTTTTTACAATTCTGATCAAAGAATAGAAATTTTGATGAAATAGCCTTAAAAAAAAGTTGGTCACTCCACATGTAATTCGTAACTGTGATAGCATCATAGATTGTGATTATAAAAAATGTGTGTCACTTACAATTATAAATGTAGACATGACAATAAGTTACTTAACAAGGAAAACAGTATCAACAACAGCAACAAGGAAGTAGTTTGGACTCCTAGCCCTTCAAATTGAGAAATGAAGAACAAAATCAATTGAATGATTTTAAGATGAATTCCCACTGCCTCTGTATGTGTAAATTATCTTGGAATTATTGAATGTGTGTTCAAATTATGGTTGAGAAGAGCGCATTAGTTTTAGCATATATAGAGTATAGAACATAGAGAGTATAATTTTCTATTGTATTGTAGATTTATACTCTATATATGAGAAACCAAACCATTCAAGTTTGTTACCTAGAAATTGGTGGGGAGTGTCTGAAGGGAAAAACAACCAAAAAAAACTTTTCTAATTCATCTGCCATCTAGAGGTAATTCCTTATTTGTCTTTAATTTCTAATAAAGACTTCCACTCATAATCAATTTAAAGTTAAGTCTTTTTTTTTTTTTTTTTTCTTTTAAGACAGAGTCTCGCTGTTGTCGCCAGGGCTGGAGTGCAGTGGTACAATCTCAGCTCGCTGCAACCTCTGCTTCCCGGGTTCGAGCAATTCTCCTGCCTCAGCCTCCCACGTAACTGAGATTACAGGGCCCGCCACCACGCCTGGCTAATTTTTGTATTTTTAGTAGAGACTTGGTTTCACCATGTTGGCCAGGCTGGTCTCGAACTCCTGACATCAGGTGATCTGCCTGCATATGCCTCCCAAAGTGCTGGGATTAGAGGCATGAGCAATCGCACCCGGCCTTAAATTAAATCTTTAAAATATATACTGAAAGGAGACTTCAAGAGTGAAGTACCTGTGGTTCTTGCTTTTTGTATGAACTCTTTAGCACAAAACTGAGGTCTTAGAGGAACCTGAACCTTACCTGTTTATTGTAACCCCATTCAGAATACCCAGAGAATCAATGATTTAGCCTTTTTTTTCTGCCTTACACATACATATGCAACTAGGAGTAACAGCCACTTTGAAATTTTCTCATCTCTGGAGTGGAGTAAGAGGGGAGATGTGCCTGATGCCTATATTTCTCTGAAGAGAAAACGTTTTACATTGTTTAGGAGCAGGTAGACCAGTATGAGTACAGTGCTTTGAGTATATTATGAATTAACTATGTTTTGTGAACTGATCCAGGAACCTGTCGTGTAATTATGTTGTTTCTTTCTACCAAGTTTCAAGAAACCAATTTTCAAATGAATGTTTGTTTACATGATAACTCTAAAGCTGGAGGCTGTTAACCAGGGACTTTGGTTTTCCACTTTGCTCACTGGTGGTGAAAATTTGGCAACTCTTGGCAATTTCTCTGACATAAAAATGAACAGACCACTAAGTGAGCATTTTCTATGTGCCAGGTAGACACAGTAGAACTTATTTATAAAAGTTTTGAAAAATCTTGGCCGGGCGCGGTGGCTCAAGCCTGTAATCCCAGCACTTTGGGAGGCCGAGACGGGCGGATCACGAGGTCAGGAGATCGAGACCATCCTGGCTAATACGGTGAAACCCTGTCTCTACTTAAAAATACAAAAAACTAGCCGGGCGACGAGGCGGGCACCTGTAGTCCCAGCTACTCGGGAGGCTGAGGCAGGAGAATGGCGTAAACCCGGGAGGCGGAGCTTGCAGTGAGCTGAGATCCGGCCACTGCACTCCAGCCTGGGTGGCAGAGCAAGACTCCGTCTCAAAAAAAAAAAAAAAAAAAAAAAGAAAAATCTTTTAATGGGCTGGGCATGGTGGCACATGCCTGTAATCCCAGCACTTGGAGAGGCCGAGGTAGGTAGATCACTTTAACGCAGGAGTTCAAGACCACCCTGGGCACATGACAAAATCCTGTCTCTACAAAAAATACAAAAATTAACTGGGCATGGTGGCACACACGTGTGGTCCCAGCTACTCGGGAGGATGAGGTGGGAGGAAACCTTGAGCCCAGGTCAAGGCTGCAGTGAGTGGAGATCATGCCACTGTGCTCCAGCCTAGGCAACAGAGCGAGACCCTGTCTCCAAAAAAAATTTAAAAATCTTTAATGGATAAATTTTTAATACAAAGAGATTTTGTTGACATTGATGTCTAACTTTAAGATTTCTTGCATTTCATAATGTGATTTAAATGTAGCTTCAGTAATAGCCCTCAAGTAGAATATATTGTTGAAATTATAATATCAGTAAGTTACTGCAGTTTTGAATGAGCTACTTAGTGCATGGTATTATAAAGCAACGATCCCCTTTTTTATTTGCTAAGGAGAAGAACTGCTTTGGAACTCTTAATTCATGGGTGGTGCTTGGGCCCTTTGAATTTGTATCCTAAAGTTTTACATTTATTTTAAGAAACCCCCAGCCGGGCGTGGTTGTTCACGCCTGTAATCCCAGCACTTTGGGAGGCTGAGGCAGGTGGATCACTTGAGGTCAGGAGTTCGAGACCAGCCTGAACAACATGGCGAAACCCCATCTCTACCAAAAATACAAAAAAAAAAAAAAAAAAAAAAAAGCCAAGTGTGGTGGCACACACCTGTAATCCCAGCTACTCAGGAGACTGAGGCAGGAGAATCGCTTGAACCCAGGAGGCGGAGGTTGCAGTGAGCTGAGATCACACCACTGCACTTCAGCCCAGGTGACAGAGCAAGACTCCATCTATAATAAATTAAAAAAACTTATTTTAAAAACCCAACCTTTTTTTCTGTCTTTTTTTTGGGGGGCGGGGGGGCAGGGATGGAATCTCACTTTGTCGCCAGACTGGAGTGCAGTGGCGCGATCTTGGCTCACTGCAACCTTCGCCTCCCAGGTTCAAGTGATTCTCCTGCCTCAGCCTCCCAAGTAGCTGGGACTACAGGCGCATGCTACCATGCCCGGCTGATTTTTGTATTTTTACTAGAGACAGGGTTTCACCATGTTTGCCAGGCTAATCTCAAACTCCTGACCTCATAATCCGCCTGCCTTGGCCTCCCAAAGTGCTGGGATTACAGATGTGAGCCACCCGTGCCCGGCCCAGGAACCCAGCTTTTTAATTCAAAGTCTGTCTGCAGTCATGGTCGCCTCTTATAAATATTAGAAAAATTCTCACTTAACTGTAAATTTAAAAGGATTTCTCTCTTACCCCTGTCTGGCTACCCTCTCAGAGGGACTGTGAGCTTCTTCATGAGAATTATTTCCAATTAAGTACTCTTGGATATTTGAGTACTCATAAATTTTGATCTTTGTGGTTGCACTCAGCTGCCTTGATCAACTCTAGCCATTCAGTGGCTGTTGGTATGAGATAAGATGTGCTGCTTTCTGCTGTTTCTCTTTTGCTAGGCCTGTAAACAATGTCTGTGCCATCTGGTGGGTGTATTGGCTGTCGTGATGGCACTAACAGTAGTGATTGAAAATGGGCTAAACAGTGAAAAAATATAACACTTAAGAACAAGAAACGGAAGAAATAAGGGTCACTCAGACTCCTCTCTTTTTAAAATGAGAATAGAGATAAGTTCAGTGTACTAGAATCCACTTGCATTTCATTATTTCCTTAATTTGAACAAAGAGTCTTACCAGACCGTAAGAATCATCTGAGGCACTTGTTAAAAATACAAATTCTCCATCTAGTTTTTGAATCTTTAGGTGTCCAGTGGAGCTCAGGAGTGAATCTTGTGATCACTTATATTTGGGAAGAACTACCAGGAAGGGTTGGGAAGATCAAGTTGTTTGAGGACATATGGTAAAATTCCTCAATTATTAATCAGAAGATACATTTCAAAACTAGGAAATTTTAGTTGAGCAGGTGGAAGAAAAATGAGAAATTGAACAATTAAAAAGTTTCCTTGACTGAAAATGCTAACAGAAAAAAGATTTCAAAAGTACATGTTTTAACTAAAGATAAAGAAACCAATGAAAAACCAGCAGTATCAAACCTATAGATGAGACAAATGTTTTTGGGTAAACACTTAAAAAATTATTGAAGGAGAAGGGCCCTGCAAGTGACCCTAGTGATTTCTCAGATCTTTTAGGTTTGATGAACTAAATGAAACCAATTACAATATACCAGAGCTTGAATTGAGGAGTTTGCTTAAGCAATGAAGAGATAGTGTTTAAATCTTGACATGTGGTAAGATGGAGAAAAATTTAAGAATTTAGGGCATTTATGGTTCTATATACAAGAAAAGGAAGGAGCTAGCTAATTGTTTTAAAAAGCGCCCTCTAAGTGAAAATGTTCAACAAAGCCAAGAGAACAGGTTTGATCTTCTAGGGAAAGTATGTAGGAAACACTGATATAAAAGATTTATTGGGGCCGGGTGCGGTGGCTCACGCCTGTAATCCCAGCACTTTGGGAGGCCAAGGCGGGCGGATCACGAGGTCAGGAGATCGAGACCATCCTGGCTAACACGATGAAACCCCATCTCTACTAAAAATACAAAAAATTGGCCAGGCGTGGTGGTGGGTGCCTGTAGTCCCAGCTACTCAGGGGGCCGAGGCAGGAGAATGGCGTGAACCCGGGAGGCAGAGCTTGCAGTGACCTAACGCCACAGCACTCCAGCCTGGGTGACAGCGAGACTCCGTCTCAAAAAAAAAAAAAAAAAAAAAAAAAAATTATTCATTTAGAAATATGACCATAGAGCTATAAATACACTTCTTATGATGGTCATTTCAAGGATCCTTTGGAAAGATTCTGGTTAGGTGATCCATTTGGGTGAATCCCGAAAGTTTTCTGTGTTCTGACAGCTGCAGAAACTTTCACACTTTTCCTTCCATGTATGTGATATGTAGGAATGTGCGTGTCAGATCTTGTGTCCTTATCTTTGCACAATGGAATACCTGATCTCCTTTTAGAACCAAATAGAGAGAGGAAGGTTCCAGAGGACACTTTAACTATTATACTTTGGAGATATTATGAACTTTTTTGTCTTCTCTTTGTCACCCATCCCAATTATAGTGATGTTGAGGTCATTCAGTTAAAAAGTTTTGTAATGGTAATTACCTTTGGATTTAATCTTAGTAACTTTGGCGAACATGGTTCAGTACAAATGCATCAAAATAAAACATAACAGTGGTGTAATATGCATGTGCAGATAGGTAATACTAGTTAGTAAATAAAGTGAAAACTTTTTTTTTTTTTTTTTGGAGACAGGGTCTTGCTTTGTCACCTAGATAGGAGTACAGTGGCATGAACATAGCTCACTGCAGCCTCGACTTCCTGGGCTCAGGAGATCTTCTTGCCTCAACCTCCCATGTAGCTGGGACCATAAGTGTGTGCCACTATACCTGGGTAATTTTATTTTTTTGTAGAGACGAGGCCTTACTATGTTGCCCAGGCTGGTCTTGAATTCCTGGACTCAAGCAATCCTCCTGCCTCAGCCTCCCAAAGTGCTGGGACTATAGGCATGAGCCATCACACCTGGCCTGAAAACTTTTTTTTTTTTTTTTTTTAAAGAAAAAGGCATATGAGTATATTTAAACATAAAAATGAAGGAAGTCAGAGTAACTGCAAAGTTTGTCTTTGTTTTTATTTCATTTACATAGATGTTGACCTACAGAGCCTGAGTTATTTTCTTCTTCTTTCTTTCTTCCCCTCCACCCCACGCCCGCCCCCCCGAGATGGAGTCTTGCTCTGTCGCCCAGGCTGGAGTGCAGTGGCACCGTCTTGGCTCACTGCAACCTCCACCTCCCCCTCCCGAGTTCAAGCAATTCTCCTACCTCAGCCACCTGAGCAGCTGGGATTACAGGCGCACACCACCACTGCTGGCTAATTTTTTGTATTTTTAGTAGAGACGGGGTTTCACCATGTTGGCCAGGCTGGTCTCGAACTCCTGACCTCGTGATCCTCCCACCTTGGCCTCCCAAAGTGCTGGGATTACAGACATGAGCCACCGTCCCTGGCCCAAGAGTTATTTTTGAAATACAGGTGATAGATATCCCCTGAGTCATCCATATCCTTTCTCCCTAGTCTACTTTGTTTTCAGTTACATATATTGCTTTCTAGATGGCTGGCTAAAATTAGAAATACAGTCTTAAGGTTGTGAAATCATTTCTCTTTGCAAAACAAATTGCCTGTTCTAGAATTGACCTGTGACTTGACCTCTTCAGTACTGTAGTTGAAGCTAATTGATAGTCTTTTACAGTAGTTATTAACAAATAGTTAAAAGGTAGTACAGGAAGGAAGGAAATGCTCTGACACTACTTTCTTTTTCGAACTCAGCTTATTCTTTTGTGAAACTGTTAATCATGAATGAAACAAAACCATGGGGAACTGGCATATGAAGAGGCAGATCAGTGGAGCAGAATAGAAAATCAATAAATTGACCCAAATAAGTAAACTCAAGGTTGCATTTCATATCAGCATGGAGGAAAGTGAGTGGATTATTCATTAAAAGTGGTGAACCTGGGAGGCGGAGCTTGCAGTGAGCTGAGATGCGGCCACTGCACTCCAGCCTGGGCGACAGAGCGAGACTCCGTCTCAAAAAAAAAAAAAAAAAAAAAAAAAAGTGGCTAACTGGGAGGGAAAACTTTGGATCTGTCACTTATATCAGATAAATTCCAGGTGGATCAAGGATTTATAATTTAAAATGAAGGCTTTAAAATTGTATAAGAAAACGGGGGGGTGTTTAATATAATCTTAGTATACATTCTAACTGCTGATAATTAATTTGTAAGAACAGCATATCCAACTGGAGATATAAAACTTGTATAATAAGTAAAACACAGCATGTTTAAAGTGCATGTATAAAGTGCACTTCCAGGGAGCAAAGGTAAATTTAGGAAAACCCTGGCAATTAGCCTCACTTCCTTCATTTTTATATTTAAACACACACAGGCCTTTTAAAGTTTGACACAAAAGTCATTTAAAAATCACAAAATTGACTACATTCTTAAAAATGTGCAAAGAATAATATATGAAAGCAAACACTGTTCCATTGGGGGAAATATTTGCAGCAAGTATAATAGAATAAACGTATTCCTTCAATATTTAAAGACATTCTAGCAAAAAAAGGAACATTTACATAACTTTTAAACAAAAGATGCTCATCTGTACTCATAACAATATATTAAAACCAAAATAAGACCAAAATGAGTTACTATACTTAATTTTAAATGTAAAAGTTGTCAAAGAAAATAAAATTTAAAAACACGTTGCCTGGGCGTGGTGGCTCACACCTATAGTCCCACTTTGGGAGGCTGAGGTTGGAGGATTGCTTGACCCCAGGAGTTCAAGAATAGCCTGGGCAACATGGTGAGACCCTGTCTCTACAAAAAAGTTTAAAAATTAGCTAGACGTGGTGGCATACTCAGGAGACTGAGAGGGAGGATGGCTTGAACCGTGGAGTTTGAGGCTGTAGTGAGCTTTGATTGTTCCACTACACTCTAGTCTGGGTGACAGAAGGAAACCCCATCTCTTAAAAAATAATAAAATAAAAAACTAGATTAATGAGGATATATGTAAATGGACACTTCTTGCATTTCTAAAGGGAGAAACGCACAATTGATACAAGTAATGTGGGTAAAGACATATGTATAGTCATTGCAGTAGTATATGTAATACTAAAAGCTTTTCCATTACTTAGGAGCTCAATAAATAGACTGTTAGAGCCATAAAAGAGAATACTATGTAGCTAATAAAATAAACATTGAGGCTGGGCATGGTGGCTTATGCCTGTAATCCTAGCACTTTGGGAGGCCAAGGCAGGTGGATCATCTGACGTCATGAGTTCGAGACCAGCCTGGCCAGCATGGTGAGATCCCTGTCTCTACTAAAAGTACAAAAATTAGCCAAGCGTGGTGATGGGTGCCTGTAATCCCAGCTCTTCAGGAGGCTGAGGCGGGAGAATCACTTGAACCCAGGAGGTGGAGGTTGCAGTGAGCCGAGATCGCGCCACTGCACTCCAGCCTGGATGACAAGAGTGGGACTCCATCTCATAAATAAATAAATAATAAATAAATAAATAAATAAATAAATAAATAAATAAATAAATAAATATTGAGGCAACACTACATCTACAGATATGGAAAGACATCTGAGATAGATGTAAAAGCAACACTCAGACTGATAGAAAAAAAGGATTTTTTTTTGACTGGGCGCGGTGACTCACGCCCGTCATGCCAGCACTTTGGGAGGCCAAAGTGGGTGGATCACGAGGTCAGGAGTTCAAAACCAGCCTGACCAACATGGTGAAACCCCGTCTCTACTAAAAATACAAAAATTAACCAGGCATGGTGGCATGTCCTGTGATCCCAGCTACTCAGGAGGCTGAGTTGAGACAGGAGAATCGCTTGAACCTGGCAGGCAGAGGTTGCAGTGAGCCAAGATCATGCCATTGCACTCCAGCCTAGGTGACAGAGCGAGACTCCGTCTCAAAAAAAAAAAAAAAAAAAGATATTTTTGCATATGTGTTTGTATATGCCTAGGATATTTTTGGAAGCTTATCGACAAACTGGCACCACAGCTGTCACTAAGGAAGGGAATATTTTGGTGGTGATTCGGGATGGCAGGAGACTCAGTTTTCACTGTATACTGTAGTTTTATGAATTTGTATATATGCTTGCATGTAGACATTCATGTACTTATCAATTTATTCATCCAACAAATATTTATCAAGCTCTGCTTATGCTAGGTGCTGGAGACACCTAGCTGGAGCAACGAATGAGATGGCAAAGCCCCTATTGTTGTAGAACTTAACATTCTGAGAGTGACAAGACACTGAGTAATTACATAAGTAAATATCAATATGTAATGTGTCATATAGAGGTAAGTACTATGGTGGAAAAATAAAGTATAGTAAATTAGGAAGTGCTGATACAGGGTGGTAGATATCTCTGCCGCCGTGTCGACTGAGCAGACTTGAAGGAAACGGGAATAAGACACGTAGGATATCTGGGGGAGGATTCCAGGCAGAGGAGACTTGAAGGACAAAGGCCATGAAGTAGAAATTTGGTTGGCATGGGTTGAAGAACAGCAAAGAGATCAGTGTGAATGTAGAGAAATGAAGTAGGGAGAGACTGACAGGTGACAAGGTCAGAAAGAGGACTGCAGATGATACAGGGCTTTGTAAACCCTCATTAAGGACTCAAGCTAACTGAGATGTGATGCCAGTTGGAGAGTTTTGAAGAGGACTCCTCCATGTAGTGGGATCACTCTGAGTGCTGTGTGAAGGATAAACCAGTTGGGTTTACTAGTATAATGTAATTCACTTATGTAATTGCAAATTTTCTAGTAGCAACATTTTAATAGTATGAAGAGACAGGTGAAATGTATTTTAATGATGGATTTTATTGAACCCAAACATTATTAAAACATTATACAGACATTTACTAAAACTTACCATCCGGCCAGGTGTGGTGGCTCATGCCTGTAATCCCAGCACTTAGGGACGCCAAGGCAGGTGGATCACTTGAGGTCAGGAGTTCGAGACCAGCCTGGCCAACATTGCAAAACCCCATCTCTACTAAAAATACAAAACAGTGCCGGGTGCGGTCGCCATGCCTGTAATCCCAGCACTTTGGGAGACTGAGGCGGGCGGATCAGGAGGTCAGGAGATTGAGATCATCCTGGCTAACACAGTGAAACCCCGTCTCTATTAAAAATACAAAAAATTAGCCGGGCATGGTGGCGGGCACCTGTAGTCCCAGCTACTCGGGAGGCTGAGAGAGGAGAATGGCGTGAACCCGGGAGGTGGAGCTTGCAGTGAGCCCAGATCGCGCCACTGCACTCCAGCCTGGGTGACAGAGCAAGACTCCGTCTCAAAAAAAAAAAAAAAAAAAAAAGCCAAGCGTGATGGCGGGCACCTGTAGTCCCAGCTACTCAGGAGGCTGAGGCAGGAGAATTCCTTGAACCCAGGAAGTGGAAGTTGTAGTGAGCTGAGATCGCACCACTGCACTTTAGCTTGGCTGACAGAGTGAGACTGTCTTTAAAAAAAAAAAAAAAAAAAAAAAAAAAAATGTTGCCGGGCTTGGTGGCTCACGCCTGTAATCCCAGCACTTTAGGAGGCCAAGGTGGGTGGATCACGAGGTCAGGAGTTCGAGACCAGCCTGGCCAACATAGCAAAAACTCTGTCTCTGTAAAAACTAGCTGGGCGTGGTGGCGGGCCCCTGTAATCCCAGCTACTCGGGAGACTGAGGCAGGAGAATTGCTCAAACCCAGGAGATGGAGGTTGCAATGAGCTGAGATCGCACCACTACACTCCAGCCTGGGTGACAGAGCAAGACTCCATCTCTCCTTAGAGAGAAAATAAAATTAAAAAGTTAAAAACATTATCAGCCAACATATCAATATAAACATTAGTCAGATGTTTTATAGTTTTTCGTGCTAAGTCTTCAAAATCTGATGTGTATTTTATAACTAGAGCACATCTCAGTTTAGATGCTAAATTTTCAACAATTGAAGTGAAATATAGCCCTATCAAAATGATAAAGTTGTGTTTAATGGGAAAATACTTCATTTGCTTTAGTTTTTAAATATGTTAATTAAAATTAAATAAACTTAAAATCCAGGTCTGACCACATTTCAAGTGCTCAAGTAGCCACCTGTGTCTAGTGACTACTGTATTAGAGAGCATGGAAATAGAGTTGTGGGGTAGGGTGGGCAGCAGCATGGAGCTGCATCTGGAAGCTATTGCAGTAATTCAAGCCAAGATGTTGTCCTGGACCAGAGTGATAGCAGAGGAGAAGGTGAGAAGTGGTTGTATTCAAGCTGTATTTTAAAGATCCAGCTTGCAGGATTTATGAATGAATTGAGCGTGGGATATCAGAGAAATCAAGGTCTCAACGGTAATCTTTTCAGTCTGAGCAGTTGAAGAGTTTTCATTTACTGAGATGAAGAAGGAGGTTTCTGGGTGGGGTGGGGGCAGTCCAGAGTTAGATTTTGGATATGTTAAGTTTGGATATGATGTGTCATATGAGATACATATGACACATCAAATGGAGATAATGAGAAGATAGTGGATATGTAAATCCAAAGTTGGAGGGATAAATTTAATCCGGAGAAATATGCACCAGAGTCATCAGCATATTTAAAGCCAGGAGACTAAGATGGGATCATCTCATGAGGAAGGGCTCACAGCCGAGAGGTTGGAGGACCGAGCTAAGGGGCTCCCAAATGTTTAGAGAGAAAGGAGCCAGCAACTAAGGCTGAGAAGGAGCGGCCAGTAGATTGGGAGGAGAACCAGGAGAAAATGGTGACTTGGATGTCAAGTGGAGAAAGTGTTTCTAAAGAAAGTGTTTCTAAAGTGTGATTTTAAAAAGTGTCAGAGTATGGCCGGGCCGCGGTGGCTTAAGCCTGTAATCCCAGCGCTTTGGGAGGCCGAGACGGGCGGATCACGAGGTCAGAAGATCGAGACCATCCTGGCTAACATGGTGAAACCCCATCTCTACTAAAAAATACAAAAAACTAGCCGGGTGAGGTGGCGGGTGCCTGTAGTCCCAGCTACTCGGGAGGCTGAGGCAGGAGAATGGCGTAAACCCGGGAGGCGGAGCTTGCAGTGAGCTGAGATCCGGCCACTGCACTCCAGCCCGGGCGACAGAGCGAGACTCCGTCTCAAAAAAAAAAAAAAGTGTCAGAGTACATGGAAGGTTAAAATAAATTGAAGGCCAAGAATTTCAGTGGAATTGTGGGGGAAAATTGGGAAGAGAGGGTTCAAAAGAAACAGATATGGAAGAGTGGAAACAGCAAATGCTGGCAGATTTTGTGAGTAGTTTTGCTGTAGAGGGCAACAAATTAGTTGGTAACTGGAGGACTGTGGATGGTCAAGAAAAGTTGGTTTGTTTTTTGTTTTTGAGGTGGAAGAAATTATGCATGTTTATGTACTGATGTGAATGATCTGGCAGAGAGGGAAAGATTGTGATGATGCAGGAGACTGACTTAAAAGGAACAGTAGCTGAAGGGATGTTTTTTAGACAAGAAGATGAACTACCTGTATTTTTTTTTAAGAGCCAGTTGAGGTGACAGAAGAGGAAAAGCAGAGGATGGTATAATCTATAATTAGCATCTTACTAATTAATATGAACTCGCCCATGTTACATTTTTCCATCATTTTATTAAGGTATAATTGGGACTTCAGCAAACACATACACCACCACAATCTAGGTCATTTTAACTTACTTATGCTGGGTGTGGTGGCTTATGCCTGTAATCCCAGTGCTTTGGCAAGGTGGGAGGATGGCTTCAGCTCAAGAGTTTGAGACCAGCCCGGGCAATATAGTGAGACCCCCCTACCTACAAAAAAATAAAAATTAAAAAAAAATAGCTGGGCATGGTGGTGCACACCAGTTGTTCCAGCTCATTGGAAAGCTGAGGCAGGAGGATAACTTGAGCCAGGAGTTTGAGGCCGCGGTGAACTCTGATAGTGCCACTGCTCTCCAGGCTGAATGATAGAGCAAGAATCCTGTCTCAAAACAAACCAGAAACTTTTATTTTAGGTTATAGGTTAGCTTGTCCTGTGAAGTTGGACCCTGTATATATGGTCTATACCATTGCTTCTACTTTAAGACATTTATAAACCCACAAAAAAGATGTATTCTTTCCTATAGTAAGTTACCAATTTGGTTCTTGTAGGAGGATGTGATGTAGGCTTGGGTGAAGACGGTTTTTCCTAAAGCTAATTCAAGCAAAGAAAGTTTTTTTCAGAAAGTCTATGCCATGGAAAAAAATTTATATAAGCATCATGTAAACTAACCACAATTATGTAACTGGATTTTTTTTCATTTTAATTGGACATATTGAAGGTGATTAATTGTAACTGGAACCCCCTAAAGAATTATGAGTGGAAAAAAAATCTATGGTGTCTAGACAATTCTAGTGGAAAACAAAAATATTACTCAATAAATTGAAATAATATTTGAGCCAAAATCTTGTGCCTGAGCCAACATCTGGCATAAGTTTTTAGTTCTGTTTCTTAGCCACTTCCCTAGGTGATTGATCTCATTTAGTTAATTGAGGGAATTGCCAGAACCAAAATCCAGGCAACTTTAAAAATTGTTGTTTTTAATACACTGAGTCCCAGGAATCAGCTTCTGGACAGTGTCAAGCTCCTATTGCCAAGGAGCTATGAACTTAGGCCACGCACTTAGGAAAAACTGTTTAGACTTTATTTACTTCTCTCAGCCTGGCTGAAATTTTGGTTGACTGAATCTTTATAATCTATTTAAAGGTGTCTTTTTGAGTCAAAATATATATATATATTTCTGCTGCTGAACTTAGTTGATTTGATGAAAGTAAGTTTTGTCTAAACATGTGGCTTTTATTTCTGGGTATTGCAGCTATTGGAATTCTAATGGAGTCCTTTTAACTACTTTTAAAGCAAATTTCATTTTTACTACTTATGAGACAATCATTTCTAGATCTTCAACTTGTTTTAGTAGCTATGGCTGATTCATTCTCTCTGTCTTTCAGAATGATAGTAACCTATTTATTTATTTATTTATTTATTTATTTATTTATTTATTTATAAGACGGAGTCTCGCTTTGTCACCCAGCCTGGAGTACAGTGGTGCGATCTTGGCTCACTGCAACCTCCACCTCCCAGGTTCAAGCGATTCTCCTGCCTCAGCCTCCTAAGTAGTTGGGATTACAGACACACACCACCACACCTGGCTAATTTTTGTATTTTTAGTAGAGACGGGGTTTCACCATGTTGATCAGGCTGGTCTCAAACTCCTGGCCTCGTGATCCTCCTGCCTTGGCCTGCCAAAGAGCTGGGATTACAAGCGTGAGCCACCACACCTGGCGACAGTAGCTTTTAAAATTATAAAACACGTGCATGCATGTTCATAAAATGTTTTTTTCAAATAATAAAAAGTATAAAACAATGCTTTCTCCGTGCTACTCATCAGAGCTAACCACTATTAAATTTGTGGTTTCTCTTGGCAGACTTTTTATGAATATATAAAAAAATGTGAAAAATATACGTATATGTAGTTTTTCAGGTAAATGTAATCGTGTTCTTTTATAATAGGACATTTTTCCATGGCAATACATGCTTGTATTTTTAGGGACTATATAATATTCCATCATGCACATGTACTAGAAGATGTTTAAACACTTAAATTGTTTGTAGGCCTTAGCTTTTCTCCACCGTGCTCCAATCCCAGGACACGTACAATTGTTCTTATCTGCCTAGTTTATTATATTTCCACCAGAGGAATTGCTAGTCAGAGGGTATGCCCGTTGTCAATCATGATGTCACAGAAGCCAGACATTAGCTTACCACTTAGGCAACAGAGGGTATTTGTTGAGATGGAAAAAAGCTTTAAAATTTGTAGAATTATAGGCCGGGCATGGTGGCTTACGCCTGTAATCCAGCACTTTGGGAGGACGAGGCAGGCGGATCATGAGGTCAGGAGATCAAGAAACCCCGTCTCTACTAAAAATCCAAAACAATAGCTGGGCGTGGTGGTGGGCACCTGTAGTCCCAGCTACTGGGGAGGCTGAGGGACAAGAATGGTGTGAACCCGGGAGGCAGAGCTTGCAGTGAGCCGAGGTCGCACCACTGCACTCCAGCCTGAGGGACAGAGTGAGACTCCGTCTCAAAAAAAAAAAAGTGTAGAATTCTTTTTAAAGTATTTATGTAGAATTTTGTATTCTAACACACGGTCAGTTTATTCCTTTCTAATTAAAATCAACACATCAACACATCATCAGAACCTCCAGAAAGGTTCTACAGTATTCCCTTCACTAACAGAGTATGTTAGTCCCTTGAGTGCAGGGAACAATGTTGCTTGTTCACTGAATATCCTAATGCTTAGCCTTAGTTCTTGACATAGATTAGTAGGTGCCAAGTCAATATTTCTAAAATGTGCCTTTTTTGCCACATCCTTACCAACTCAGTGCATTATCAGACTTGTTAATTTTTTATCAGTCTAGTATGCAAAAAAAATTTTTTTCTTTTTTTTTTTTTTTTGAGACAGAGTCTTACTCTGTCACCCAGGCTGGAGTGCAATGGCATGATTTTGGCTCACTGCAACCTCCGCCTCCCAGGTTCAAGCAATTCTCTTGCCTCAGCCCCCCAAGTAGCTGGGATTACAGGCACATGCCACCATGCCCAGCTAATTTTTGTATTTTTAGTAGAGATGGGGTTTCACCATGTTGGCCAGGCTGGTCTTGAACTCTTGACCTTGTGATCCGCCCACCTTGGCCTCCCAGAGTGCTGGGATTACAGGTGTGAGCCACCGCGCCTGGCCCAAAAGTTAGTTTTTTAATTATTAAAATCAAGCATCTTTTCATGTGATCAGTGGCATCTGTATTTCTTCATATACCGGATCTATTTTTATATTGGGATATTGCCTTTTTCTTATTAATTCATAACAGTAGGTTAAATAAACAAAATTTTTTTAAGAATGGTAATCAAATGACCTGTGCGTTGCACATTTGTTTACCAGCCTGACATTTGTCTTCTAAATATATTAAGTCTTGCTATAGAGAAAGTTTTGATTTTTAAGTAGTCAGATCCATCAGTCTTTTCACTTAAGATATCTGAATTCTGTAACACGGTGAGGAGGGCCTTCCTCATTCCAGGATTATAAAAATATTATTGTATTTTTTCTTAAGTTTTAATTTTTATGTTTAAATATTTGATTTTCTGAAATTTGTTTTTGTTCAGTGTGATAAATTGAAATCTAAAATTTCTTTTATCCAAATGGATAGTCTCTTGTCTCAACATCATTGGTTTGAAATACTACCTTTATCATGTACAAAACTTTCGTATATAGGTGAAATTATTTCTGGACTGTAAATTTTTGTTTTGTCAATTTATTGTTCTTTTTTCTTTTTTTGAGACAGTCTTGCTCTTTTGCCCAGGCTGGAGTGCAGTGGCGCTATCTCGGCTCTCTGCAACCTCCACCTCCTCGGTTCAAGTGATTTTCATGCCTCAGTCTCCCAAGTAGCTGGGATTATGGGTGTGCACCACCACGCCTGGCTAACTTTTGTATTTTTAGTAGAGACAGCGTTTCGCCATGTTGGCCAGGCTGGTTTCGAACTCTTGACCTCAGGTGATCTGCCCTGCTTGGCTTCCCAAAGTGCTGGGATTACAGGCGTGAGCCACTGTCCGGCCACATTTTGTTTTAAGAAAATCAGTTGCACAATTGCAAGGTAGGGAAACTTTATTTGATAATACCAGTTCAGTCATGTTAAAAGCGAAATAAACAAAGGACCTGCTGTTTAAATTGATTTCAAACTCAGTATGAGTTATGATCTTGGTTGGAAAAATAACAAGGGTTGTAATTTAAGCTGTATTGCAGGAAGTTTGGCATCCAGATTAGGAGAGGTAATACTTTCAATCTTGGCTGATCAAACGGTTTTTATCATTTGTGCACCTGTTTTGTTCCAAGGACTAAACTAGGTGCTAGGATACAAAGCTGAGAGACGTAGCCCATTTATAATAGAATTACAAGTAAGTGATAACAGGTTTTATGAGAAGCCAGAAGAGGAATATCCAGAATTTAGACCACAGGGGATGGGACAGCTTTTAAGAAGGAGGAGATGCATAGAGCAGAGGCTTTGGAGGTGGAGATATCGGCTTCACTACCATGGGACCTTGTATTTAATTTCAATCTCAATTTCTTAATATATAAAATAGGGTCACTAATAATCTATTTCACACTGTTATCCTAAGCATCGATGAGGAAAAAAGTATACACACATACATATATACATACACATAAAATGTGTGTGTGTGTGTGTGTGTGTGTGTATATATACTTTTTTCCTCATCGATGCTTAGGACAAGAGTGTGTGTGTGTGTGCGCGCGCATATATATGTGTATATATACACTTTATATGTGTGTGTATATTTATATGTACATACATGTATGTGTGTATATTTATATGTACATACATATATGTATGTATATATAGGAAACCTCTGGAACAGACTCTGGGGACATAATAATTGCTCAGAAAATGGTGTGGAAGCCATCCATTTTGAAGTGCTAGTAGGTAGGAGTTGGCTCAGTAGAGAAGGGCCTTCTCAACAGATGGAAAGGTGTATGCCAAAGCCAGTTAGTTGAATTGGAGCCTCTCTGGAAATGTAAAGTATTTAATCTGTTGGATTGCGGGGTACATGTGGAGGGAGCAACTGAAGATGAAGCTGTGAAAGGAGGCAGGGGTGAGATGTCCACTGCGAGCTTTTGTGCCATGTTGAGGAGTCTGAGAGGCTTTTAGGAAGTGTTGTGGAGTCCTTAAAAACCATAATTAGGGGAGTATTCAAAGCAATTTTGCCAGTTGAAAGACTGGTTTGTTATAGATGCATGGAGTGGCTAGGAAAGCTGTTAGAGGTAGGATATCTAGTAAGAGCGATGGTGCTCAGCCCTAGCCGCACATTGGAACTGTCTGGAGAATGTTTAATGGCCCAATGCCCAGGTTCACCCCAGATCAATTATATCGGCAGCTCTAGGATCCTAGGCATTGGTATTGTTCATTGTTCCCCAGGCGATTCCATTGGACAGCCAGTATTGTCAGTCAACTGAGTTAGAGGGTAACTGTATTCAAACCAGATATGAGTGCCAGCAGCATAGTGCAGGGATCCCCAATCGGGCCACCAGGTACCAGTCCGTGACCTGTTAGGAACTGGGCCACACAGCAGGAAGTGAGTGGCAGGCAGGCAAGCCAGTGAGTGAGCAAAGCTTCATCTGTATTTACAACCACTCCCCATCGCTCACATCACCGCCTGAGCTCCGCCTCCTGTCAGATCAGCAGCGGCATTAGATCATCATAGGAGCACAAACCCTATTGTGAACTGTGCATGTGAGGGATCTAAATTGCACACTTCTTATGAGAATCTAATGCCTGATGATCTGTCACTGTCTCCATCCCTCCCCGATGGAACTTTCTAGTAGCAGGAAAACAAGCCCAAGGCTCCCACTGATTCCGCATTGTGATGATTTGTATAACTAATTCATTATATACTACAATGTAATAATAATAGAAATAAAGTGCACGATAAATGTAATGTTCTTGAATCATTGCAAAACCATACCTCCCTTCACCCCCGTCTGTGGAGAAACTGTCTTCCACGAAACCAGTCCCTGGTGCTAAAAAGGTTGGGGACTGCTGGCATAAAGGAACTAGAATAAGGAAATAACAAATACGGTGGTCAGTTGAATGAGGAGGAGATGGAGTGAAGATCTGAAGATTATTTCTAGATTGGATCATTGGGTGGATTCAATGATCATATACGAGGGCTCAGTCATATATCAAGAGTGAGAACAGGAAGTAGAAGCAGATTTGGGTACTTGGACTTGCTGAGTGGATACAATAAATATAATTTGATTTTATTTGTGGAATTAGGGGGAAAATGAACTCTACAAAAACTGAAGGGAAAGGGCCAATGGAATAGTTGAAAGTTCAGGAGACAGAGTAGATAATTGATGGGTGAGATCCCTGAAGAGGCAGAAAGTGCAGAGCAGAGATGAAAGAAGCCATTTTGGGCCAGGCACGGTGGGTCACGCCTGTAATCCCAGAACTTTGAGAGGCTGAGGCAGGCGGATTACCCAAGGTCAGGAGTTCGAGACCAGCCTGGCCAATATGGTGAAACCCCGTCTTTACTAAAACTCAAAAATTAGCCGGGCATGATGGCGGGTGCCTGGAATCCCAGCTACCCAGGAGGCTGAGATGGGAGAACCACTTGAACCTGGGAGGCAGAGGTTGCAGTGAGCCAAGATCGCGCCACTGAACTCCAGCCTCGGCAACAGAGTGAGACTCTCAAAAAAAGAAAAAGAAAAAGAAAAAAGAAGTCATTTGGGCTGGGTGCCATGGCTCAAGTCTTTAATCCCAGCACTTTGGGAGGCTAAGGGGGAGAACTGCTTGAAGCGCAGGAGTTTGAGACCAGGCTGGGCAACATGGCAAGACCCCATCTCTACAAAATAAAAAAAAATTAGCCAGGTGTGGTGACGCATGCCTGTGGTGTCAGCCACTTTGGAGGCTGAGGTAGGAGGATCACTTGAGCCCTGGAGTTTGAGGCTATAGTGACCTGTCATTGCATCACTGCCCTCTAGCCTGGGTGTCAGAGAGAGACCCCCATCTCAAAAAAAAAAAAAAAAAATAGTAAGGGGATTAAAGAGTGTGGTCAAGTTTTGGAAGACGGGGGTCATCTGAGGAAGGCAACTAAGAAGGAAATGTCTTTGTTGTCCAAACCTTAAATGTTGTTTGTCCCCGGGTTTTAGTGTTGGCATTTCACATACTTCCTGGATGATCTCCTTTGATATATTTTGTTACACTGTTATCTTCTAAGAGAAACATTGATAAGCTGAAGTTTGTTGGGGGAATTAAGTAGTTGATGTTATAGTTCAGAAAATAATAGGTTGGCTTTTCCTTCAGGGGGGAATTTTCTTGGTAGCAGTTTGCTATGTTAATGTGAAATTTAAAGTACTGAGATCACTTGAAAACACGGTACAGATCCCACTGTTTCTAGTATTAATAACTAGTTAGCACCATGTTTTTTCTCTAGTATTATAAAACCCTAAAGCATTATCAATTTGACAGTTTGAAAATATGTTAGCTTTTAGTCTCGATGTTTTGTACTATAAAGAAATTTAAAGTTATTTTACTTTTCATGTTATGTTTCATCATCAGATATATTATTTGTTCCGTCTTGTCTATTAAAGATCTCTTTCTCAATTCTGATATAAACTGTGATTTGCATTATATATTCTCTAAATATTTTTTCCTCTAAAAGACCAACTGAAAGTTTCTTAGTTAATTGTCAAATAATTGGAACTATTTATTTTATAGACTTTCAGTAAAATATAAGTAAGATTAGTTATGCAGCAAAGTTAATTGTATTCCTTACAACAAAGCAATAATTAGTATGGCTTTTCAGTAAGGTGTGTTTTGTTCATAATGTGCTTCCTAAGATATTTATAAATTACCTCAACAAAATGAATTAGGACCATGGGTGTATATAGCTAGAAAATGGCCTTGGTATTGCAGAATACTAACTTAATGTTTTGATATCATTTCAGGCAACATTTCATTTGTTGCATTTCCAGTTTCCAATACCAACTCACCTACAAAGATTTTACCAAAAACCTTAGGACCAATAAATGTGAATGTTGGACCCCAAATGGTAAGAAAATTATCAAATCTTAGAATTGAAACTTTGTTTAGCGAAGACTAATTTAAAGGATAATTGCATTAAATACGTTTGATCAGATATTCCAGTTAAACCAGGAGTGGTAGGTGTCTCACGCCTGTAATCCCAACACTTCGGGAAGCCGAGGCAGGTGGATCACTTGAGCCCAGGAGTTCAAGACCAGCCTGAGCAACATGGTGAAACCCTGTCTCAACAAAAAACAGCTGGGCACTGTGGCACATGCCTGAAGTCCCAGCTACTTGGAGGACTGAGGCGGGAGGATTGCTTGAGCCCAAGAGGTCAAGGTCACAGTGAACTGTGTTTGCACCACTGCACTCCAACCTGGGTGATAAAGCAAGACCCTGTCTCAAAAAGAAAAAAACAAAATTATAATTAATTTCAGTTATCTGAGTAACTTTTAAAAAACATTCTGTTTTTATCTGAGTGTATCTGGTCAAGTCTTGAGCTTGAGAAAAAGAAAGTCATTGTGCTCTTTAATATTTAATTTTCACATATTTGAATCTGTGGATTCTGGATGTGTAGTTTTAAGTCTTTTGCTCTCTGTATGAGGTTTCTCTTGTATTTAGTTGTTTAAATTGATTTGAAATGTGTTATGCTTTGTGTCCTCCTCCTCTTTTCTTTTTCTTATAAAATAACCTTTACTGCTCTGAACTATGTAGTCTCACATAAATGGAATCTGAGACCCAACAGTTAATTTACATCTGGAGCTATTAATTTAAAACTCCTTTCATTAAAGGCTTCTGGAGAAAAAACAATATACCAATTTATTTTAATCTTTAGTGGTAGAAATAATGAATGAAAAATGGAAAACAACTGTTTCTGTAAAGTCATTCATTAATTATGCTAGAGCGTGAAGTGTGTAGCACTTTCAGCAGACTTATTTATAAACAAGGTTGCATTCCACTACTCTGAAACTAAGTCTAATTTAAATGGCCTTACCCACCATTAGTAAAAGTACTCAAACATTTAAGCAATAACTCTTTGTTACCAGTGTTTCCATCTTTTCATCTGTAGAGCAATAAGAATAAATTTCGCCCACAGTGTACTGTGGACTATGTTAAATGCAAAATTATTTAGATAAAAATATCTTTTAACATACCTAATGGTTTCAGAAAGTCTCTAAGACTTTAGGACACATTCTTGACATGACATTTTCCTTAGTTAGTTGAGGACTGTTTATCATCTGCAGAAATCAAGCTAAAGATCCAACACAATTTACTGTAAGTATGTGAAGAATGTAGTCTAGCTCCAAACCTCATGGAGATTTAAGCTCAAATAAGAGCCCTCATTTCAAGGTAGCTCAGGTTATATTTTCAGACATTTGCTAAGCATTTGCCCCTCCTCAGCCACTACTATACGTGCAAATGAGATAAACACTCAACTTTAAAATTTGCATTTTGAAATGTGATTATATTAGCACCAAAATTAAACATACTCAAATTTTTATGAGTCTTGCCCTTACAATACTCTTCTGTTTTGAGAGATTATTTTCTATTATTTTTTGTTTGTTTAATGCTGCTATACCCCAAGGTGAATTTATCCTTTGGAAGCATATATAATTTTTCTCCCATTGTCAGTTTGAACTAACATGCATGTTAGTCCTTACATGGTCCAGTTCTGTTAATAATAAGTAGTGATGTGTGGTACTAACTCAGTTACTGTAAATCTCAGGATCAGCAGAACAAAGGTCACAAGAAGGAGAGGAGATTTGGAACTCTACCTTCAACTGGGCCATCCCAAGTACTTAATTTGTCCACCTACTTCTGAGGTCCTTTTTTCAGTTCTGAGTTCTTTTTTTTTTTTTTTTGAGACGGAGTCTCGCTCTGCCGCCCAGGCTGGAGTGCAGTGGCCGGATCTCAGCTCACTGCAAGCTCCGCCTCCCGGGTTTACGCCATTCTCCTGCCTCAGCCTCCCGAGTAGCTGGGACTACAGGCGCCCGCCACGTCGCCCGGCTAGTTTTTTGTATTTTTTAGTAGAGACGGGGTTTCACCGTGTTAGTCAGGATGGTCTCGATCTCCTAACCTCGTGATCCGCCCGTCTTGGCCTCCCAAAGTGCTGGGATTACAGGCTTGAGCCACCGCGCCCGGCCTTAGTTCTGAGTTCTTAGACAGGAATCAGAATTTCGTTTTTGGTTTCCTAATTGTTGTAAGACCCCATTGCTATCTCTTGAATGTGTCCCTCCAAAATTCATGTTGAAGCTTAATCCCTATTGTCATGGTATTAAGGGGTGGGACCTTTGGGGAAGTGATTAAGCTATGAGGGCTTCATTCTCATGGAGGGGATTAGTGACTTTATAAAAGAAGTTGAGGCTGGGTGCGGTGGCTCAGGCCAGTAATCCCAGCACTTTGGGAGGCCGAGGTGGGCAGGTCATGAGATCAAGAGACCGAGACCATCCTGGTCAACATGGTGAAACCCATCTCTACTAAAAATACAAAAATTGCTGAGTGTGGTGGCTCACGGCTGTAATCCCAGCACTTGGGGAGGCCGAGCAGGTGGATCACGAGGTCAGGAGATCGAGACCATCCTGGCTAACACAGTGAAACCCCATCTCTACTAAAATACAAAAAATTAGCCGAGCATGGTGACACACATGTAGTCCTAGCTACTCGGGAGGCTAAGGCAGGAGAATCACTTGAACCCGGGAGGCAGAGGTTGCAGTGAGCAGAGATCGTGCCACTGTACTCCAGTCTGGGCAATAGAGCAAGACTCCGTCTAAAAAAATAATAATAATAAAATAAAAAACAAACAGTTGAAGGGAGCTCTTTGCCCCACTTCCTGTAGTGAAGACACTACAAGAAGGTACCATCTATGAAGCAGAGAGTGAGCCTTCACTAGACACCGAATTTGCTAGCTTGATCCTGGACTTCCCAGCCACCAGAACTTCAAGAAATACATTTCTATCGTTTATAAATTACCTATGCTAAGGTATTTTGTTATAGCAGACTAAGACAAAAATTAGTACCAAGAACTGGGGTGCTGCCATAACAAACACCTAAAACTGTGGAAATGGCTTTAGAACTGGGTAATGGGCAGAGGCTGGAAGAGTTCAGAGGAACAGCCTGGAAAAAGCCTCTTGAGATGAATGGACCATTAAGGGTGATTATGATGAGGAATCAGAAGAGGAGGAGAGCTGTAGAGAAAGACTCACTCTTCTTAGAGAGTACCTCCGTGGTCATAAACAGAATGTTGGCACAAATATGGATGGTAAAGGCCATTATAATGAGGTCCCAGACAGGAGTGAAGGACATGTTATTGGAAACTGGAGGAAAAGCCATCCTTGTTACAGAGTAGCAAAAGGCTGGGCGCAGTGGCTCATTCCTGTAATACCATCATTTTGTGAGGCCAAGGCAGAAGGATGTCTTGAGCCCAGGAGTTCAAGACCAGCCTGGGCAACATAGTGAGACCTCATCTCTACTAAAAAAAAACTAAAAATAAAAAATTAGCTAGGCCGGGTGCAGTGGTTCATACCTGTAATCCCAGCACTTTGGGAGGCCGAGGCTGGTGGATCACTTGAGGTCAGGAGTTCAAGACCAGCCTGGCCCACGTGGTGAAACCCTGTCTCTATTAAAAATACAAAAATTAGCCGGACATGGTGGTGGGTGCCTATAATCCCAACTACTTGGGAGGCTGAGGCAGGAAGATCACTTGAACCTGGGAGCCTGAGGTTGCAGTGAGCAAAGATTGCACCATTGCACTCCAGCCTGGGCAACAGAGCGAGACTGTCTCAGAAAACAAACAAACAAACAAAAACCCAGGCATGGTGGCACCTATAGTCCTTGCCACTCAGGAGACTAAGGAGAGAGGATCACTTGGGCCCAAGAGTCCAAGGCTGTAGTGACCCTGACAGAGGGGTCACTATAAGACAACCAAACAACAACCACCGAAAAAGTGGCAAGGGACTTCACTGAATTGTTTTCCTGTGGAAGGAGGAACTTAGGATCAGTGAAATTGGATAGTTGGCCAAAGAAATTTCTAAGCAAAGTGTTTAAGGATCAACGTGACTTCTCTTGGCTGTTTATAGTAAAATGTGAGAAGAGAGAAGTGAATTAAAGATATAATTTATAATCAGAAGTGAAGATTTGGGAAATTCTCAGCTTGGCCATGTAAAGAATAAAAAAGCATGTTCTGGAGAGAACACCAAAAGAGTGGCCTAGTCACCTTTTCATAAAGAAGACTAGTGTGCATGGGTGGAAGCTTGGTGCTGTTCATCAAAACAATGGAAGAATAAACCCACAGCATTTCAGTGATTATCGGTGCTGCTCCTCCCATCACAGGCCCAGAGTGCCAAGACATGGGGGACAGAACTATCAAAAGAGGGGCTTCAGGCGCTAATGAAACCCTGGCAATCCCTTCCTGGCACTGTGTCAAGTCTGCTCCCCAAATTTTGGCGCAGTGCTCCTTAGCCATTCCAGGTGTGGCTCCGGTAGGCCCAAATATAGTGCAAGTATGTATGTGGCTGCTCCTCTAGAGGGCACAGGTGGTGAACCTTGGCATTGTCTGAGTGATGCCATCTCCAATGGGTACAGAATGCACAAGCTGCGGGATATGATAACTTCCACCTAGATTTCAAAAGATGCCCTGGAGAGCCTTAACAGATCCTGGCAGAGAATTGCTACAGAGGTGAGGCCACCACTGGGAACCCTCGCCAGGGCAAAGCTTAGTGGAGCTGAGAGGGGCGGGGTCGCTCCCTGAGGCCCTAGTCTAGTAGACCTTCCAGCATGCAACTGCAGCCTGGGAGAGCCACATGCAGAAGACTCAAGCTCTAACCTGGGAGAACTGAGCATGGGCTGCCCCCAGTAAAGTCATGGGGATGGGGGCCCCTGGTACCCTGGGGGCCCAACTCCTGCTCCAGTGTGTCCAGAAGGCAGGATATCAAGTCAAAGATTATTCTGAAGCCTTAAAAGTTAATGTTTGCCCTGTTGGGTTTTGGATTGGTTGGGACCTATTATCCCTTTCTTCTTTTCTATTTTCTCCCTTTTGGAATGGGAATGCATGTTCTGTGCCTGTCCCATTTTTGTATTTTGGAAACAGGTTGGATTTCACAGACTCACAGCTGGAGGGGAATTTGCCTCAGGATGAATTGCACCTTTGAGTCTTACCCATATCTGATTTGGGGAAGGAGTTAGGACTTGTGAGACTATGGAATGAAATGAATGCATTTTGCCTGTGAAATAGGAATGTTAGAGGGCCAGGAACTGAATGCTCTGGTCTGAATGGGTTCCTCCAAAATTCATGTTGAAACCTAATCCCTACTATGGTGGTATTAAGAGGCAGAGCCTTTGGGGAAGTGATGAAGTCATGAGGGCTTCACCCTCATGAATGGAATTAGTGCCCTTATAAAAGAGGTTGAAGGGAGCACCCTGGACCCTTTCTGCTATTAGAATGCAACCAGAAGGCATCATCTCTGAAGCAGAGAATAAACCCTCACCAGGCACTGAATCTGCCAGCACTTTAATTTTGGACCTCTCAGCAACCTCCAGAACAGTGAGCAATAAATTTCTATGGTTTGTAAATTACCCAGTTTTGTACTCCTTGCAGAAGACTTTAAAGAAAATTAGTTAATTACCCAGTCTAAGGTGGTTTGTTATAGTAGCCTGAATGGACTAAGACACCCAGTTAGCGCCATTACTGGTTCTCCTCTAACTCCCTCATCCATGATTTTTAAAAAAGTTTTTGTTTAGTTAAAGAATTCTTGGATAAAAACTCACCGATTTGCTTCTTAGCCTTCTGTTTCTGCTTGCCCTTTGAACTTCACGTGTCTTTTGGAAGCCAAATCTTAATGGTAGATAGAAATTTCAAAAGGCCCCATGAAAAGTTTTCATTTGTTTTCTGTAGTTATGAAAACTAGTTTAGCAGTACCTATTTCAGTTGAAGATACTTGCCCTTTTCTTACAGGCTCTCTTATGGTTATATGTTATAGATCTTATGATAATACAGTTGACCTTTGAACAATGCAAGGGATAAGGGCACAGCCCCTGTGCAGTCACAAATCCATGGATAGCTTTTGACTCCCCCAAAATTTAACTGTTAATACCTTCTTATTGACTAGAAGCCTTACTATAACATAAATAGTCAAATAACACATTTTATGTTATATTAATGTTATTTTGTATGTTAATATGTATTGTATACTGTATTCTTACAATAAAGTAAGCTAGGGAAAAAATATTACTAAGAAAATCAGTAGAAAAATACATTTATAATTCATTAAGTGGAAGTGGATTATCATAAAAGTCTTCATCCTCGATGCCTTCACGTTGAGTAGGCTGCGGAGGAGAAAGAGGAGGAGTTGATCTGGCTGTCTCAGGGGTGGCAGAAGTGAAAGAAAATCCATGTATAAGTGGACCTGCCCAGTTCAAGCCCATGTTATTCAAGAGTCAACTGTATAAGATAATCTCATGACTGTCTTATTTTAGAAGAGTGAAAACTGCATGTTTCTTACAGTGAAAACCAAAATTCCATCAAATAGTGAAATCTCTTAATATACCACTTTATAATTTTGTAATTTTTTTCCCTTTGGAATACATATGCTCTCTTGGCTTTTTAAACTGTAGATGGCAGTAGCACATAAAATATGTTGATTGAAGGCAGGAAAATGTTCAGAATAATGTTCAATTGCTATCTGATTTTCCCAGTGTAACTAATTCTATTGTCAGAGAAACTACATAACATTTAAATTAAGGATGTCTGGATTTTTGGTAAGAGGACTCTGAAATTTAAAACTCCATTTTCCTTAGCATATCAAGTGAATATTAAAAGTATATTTTTACCTCCAACTTTAATACTTCAGTTTGGGATTTCAATTTTTTTTTTTTTTTTTTTTTTTTTTTTTGCAGAGTCTCGCTCTGTCGCCTAGGCTGGAGTGCAGTGGCACAATCTCAGCTCACCACAGCCTCCGCTTCCCAGGTTCAAGCGATTCTTCTGCTTCAGCCTCCTGAGTAGCTGGGATTACCGGCGTGTGCCACAACACCCAGCTGATTTTGTTTGTATTTTTGGTAGAGATGGGGTTTCACCATTTTGGCCAGGCAGGTCTCAAACTCCTGACCTCAAATGATCCCCCCGCCTCAGCCTCCCAAAGGGCGGGGATTTTAGGAGTGAACCACTGTGCCTAGCCTGGGATTTCAAAATTAAGGTTCAGGGTTAGAAAGCATGACTGACTCATCACCCTGTAAACCAATTTTCTTATATTCTGTGGCTGGTCAAGTCTCACTGACTTTCCTTTTGTTTTATTTCTTACGTTTCACTCTCATTATCCTAGTTTAGTAACTTATTGTATCTCACATACTCTTAGACCTTATCTTTCCTGTTCAAGTGTGTCATCTCTCTAATTTGTTCATGCAGGAAATGTTTATTAAGGAATTGCTGTGTACCAGGCCCTGTGCTAAGAGAAAGGAGCAGAGTGTTGCTAATCACTCTCCAATCAGCAAAGAATATCAGCTAACAATCTGACAATGAGGGAGGGAAAAAAAGAAAATGTAAACTAGAATTCACTTTCAAAGACATTTTCATAAAGATAGCCAGTTTTTCTCTATGTCCTCTTTCCCTTCCTCCTTCCTTTCTTTTTTCTTTTCTTTCTTTCTTTTTTTTTTTGAGATAGAGTCTCACTCTGTCACCCAGGATGGAGTACAGTGGCACCATCCCTGGTTACTGTAACCTCCGTCTCCTGGGTTCAAGTGATTCTCCTGCCTCAGCCTTCCAAGTAGCTGGGATTATAGGTGCCCACCCCCACGCCCAGCTAATTTTTATATTTTTAATAGAGTAGGGATTTCGCCATGTTGGCCAGGCTGATCATGAACTCCTGACCTCAAATGATCCGCCTGCCTTTGCCTCTCAGAAAGTGCTAGGATTACAGGCATGAGCCACCATGCCCAGCTTTTTTTTTTTCTACAAAGCCCTGTAAATCATCAAAACCAAGCATGTAGGCTGCTAATACCATATAAAAAAAGATCTCCTTAGTAATAATACTGCAGTAGTAATGCAATGCATTTCAAGGGTAAATTGGAATGCTTAGAATAGCTTTGTAGACATTGCTGTTCAAGGAGTAGAGTCGACCAGAGGGTAATCAAATAACTCACATTTTTCTTCATAAGCTGTCCATACCCAAGGTCAGCATGATAGAGAATGTGATGTAGTGATTGGTGGAAACTATGCTGTATTTTTTTAGTGGATTTTATATAATCCTTTTAGCATATCAATAAATGAAGTTACTTTTTTTCCCTATTATTTTAAAAGTTGAGTATTTTATCCCAGTTAGTAAATATTTATTGTGCCTTTCCTATGAGCATCCCCTACCACTGTGTTAAACCCTGCAAAGGACATAGTTTAGCAGGTTACTCTCCACCCCTAAAGATCCTGCACTGAAATGAAAGTGGGGATGTGGGACCAGACGTGTGGAGTGGGAAGTGCAAGCATACTTGGAATGCAAGGCAGAATTCATTGAGAGGTACAGACACATTTTCTGTTTTTATGTTTTCGCACGAGGCACACTTCTGAGTGCCTTATTTAATACCCTTGGTGTATTGTACATAATCAGAACTCTCCAGACATCTGTCACTATTATTAACTTTTGTTTTTATTTTTTTTAACTATAGAATGAACTTACTAAAACTATTTCGTAAACAATTGTAGGTACTAACATCTTCCTAGCCCCAAACTAACATAGTCAAACATAAACAGAAGCTAGCTAAGATTCTTAAATACTTGGTAAATGAATACATGTTGACTAGACTTTAATAACTAGCTCTGAACTATTTTTATCAGAGGTTATTGTTTGACTCTTTCCTTCAAATGCAAATGAAGAGCTTGAAATGCTTATTAATCCTTCCCTTTAGTTATGTATGGAGCAACTTAACAATGAATTTAATGATTCACCCTGGCTGCAGAAACATGTTTCATTTGGTCAGGGAGATAAAAATTAATTAGCATTTTGTCTTGCATAAGGCAGTAGAATAGAACTATTTCTCTTGTTTGAGGACTTATTAACAATTACATGTAGTCCCTGTAAATATTTTTCTCTCTGAATTGGGACTTAAAACTTACTATCATGAACACTTTCAAAACTTTACAAAAATAGAACTATATACCCAACAGTTGCTTCAATAATTATCCAACAGGGTCCAATCATGTTTCATTAATATCCCCATTCACTGGAGCGTGCCTCTTCCCCTTTTTTTTAACATGAAAATATTTCTTTTCTTTTTTTTGAGATGGAGTCTCGCTCTGTCGCCCCGGCTGGAGTGCAGTGGCCGGATCTCAGCTCACTGCAAGCTCCGCCTCCCAGGTTTATGCCATTCTCCTGCCCCAGCCTCCCGAGTAGCTGGGACTACAGGCGCCAGCCACCTCACCCAGCTAGCTTTTTGTATTTTTTAGTAGAGACGGGGGTTTCACCGTGTTAGCCAGGATGGTCTCGAACTCCTGACCTCGTGATCCGCCCATCTCGGCCTCCCAAAGTGCTGGGATTACAGGCTTGAGCCACCGCGCCCGGCCTACATGAAAATATTTCTAAAGCTATTACTAGGCTGCTCGGTTTTTTGTATTAATTATTATAAATGTCTTTGGGAAGAACATGTTTTGTTTTTTAACCAGTGAAAATTTTAAGACCTGGAAAGGAATTTGGTAACACATATAAGGTACCCTTCTAAAAAAGTCTTTAGGGGTTCCATTAATCCCCTTTCTGGAGTCTAGCCTTAGGAAATAGAAATTAAGGGCGAGGTCTTTGTAAAAAAATGTTTATCACAGCATTCTTTATAATAATGAACAATTAAAAATCCATATATATCTAATAGAGAATAATAAATCCACATGGTAGAATGTTTTATGGTCTTTAAAATGTCTTCAAAGAGTATTTAATAACATGAAATACTCTTTTTTTTTTTGAGATGGAGTTTTGCTTTTTTTGCCCAGGCTGGAGTGCAATGGTGCCATCTCCGCTCACTGCAACTTCCGCCTTCTGGGTTCAAGCGATTCTCCTGCCTCAGCCTCTCGTGTAGCTGGGATTACAGGCGCACAACACCATACCTGGCTAATTTTGTATTTTTAGTAGAGATGGGTTTTCACCATCTTGGCCAGGCTGGTCTTGAACTCCTGACCTCAGGTGATCCTCCCACCTCGGCCTCCCAAAGTGCTGGGTTTACAGCGCGAGCCACCGCTCCCTGTCCAATACTTTTTTTTAAAAAAAGGATAAAATTACATCTACATAATTATCCAAGCTAGATAGTATCTTTGTGTATACTGTATGATGGACTGTGGAAGTCTGATTTGCTCTTACCCTGGTTCTAGTAAATCAAGCTGTACTGCAATTCATTTCCTCAGTTTCAGAGAAAGCTTTTCATTTTTCTGATTTTTGAAGCATTGTCAGTTCTCTACTTAACCCTTCCAAATTGCCATTCATTTGCTGAAACCTGAATTGTGACCTCATGTCAGTATTCAGGATACTTGTGCGTTAAGATCCTAGGATATAAGTAAATCAAAGGCATTGCTTATATTCTTAGATGACTGACATTAAGTACCTTTTATTTCCTCATATGTAGGTTAGCAATCAACATTATTTTCTGCCTGTAGGCTTTTCTTAATAATTAAGAATATCATATTCTTTGTTCCTGACTTTACAGATTATAAGCACACCACAGAGACTAACCAGTTCAGGAAGTGTTCTGATTGGGAGTCCATATACCCCTGCACCAGCAATGGTTACTCAAACACACATATCAGAAGCTACTGGCTGGGTCCCTGGGTAAGAGTGTTACAAGTTACTCTTTTTAAAACCTTAAAAAAGAAGTTTAGACATTTTTTTCTCATTATCTTGTCTTCTGTTCTTGTTTTATTTTAGTTTAGTTCTTAAAAGCAAATGTTTTTCCTTTAAAATCACCTATTTTATTTCACTTTATATCTTAGATATAAATCATCTCTGGAACAACTATTTTTAAACAGAAAAAAACAGTACAATAACTCATAACTGAACGCCGTGACTTTTTCAAGTCTGGAATAGGACTACTTTCATTATAACATTTAACTGTTTTGGAAATATAAAAACTATATTTTTATATATTTTTAACTCACATAAAAAAGGAGTTAAATATTAAGTGTTGGCTATACTCAGAATTTCCCCTATGAATTATTTCCTTAAAAACCAGAAAAGGGTAGGAAAAGAGGCCAAATAAATTTTTTAATTAAATTTCCTCTTCTTTTTAAACACTGAACAATTGAATCAATATCTCTTCTATGTTACTAATTTGTCACTTTTAGTACAAACTTCTATATGTTTCATCTTTGCCTATAGAATACTTATACCTTTCTCCACTCTTTATCATTTTAGTACCTCATACTTCCATAAAAGAAAAATAAATAAGATAAATTACTGAAAACCTCGTTTTGTTACTTGAGATGTTTTGTTACTTTAGAAGTTATTTACATGGTGGAATACTGCATTGGTGATTCTGTCATATGTGAGTTTGAGCAAGCAGATGGTAAATCTTAGTGCAGTAAGAATCTCCTTGCTTCAAGGATATTAAATGAATTAATAATCCTGGCAAAGTGCTTTAAGATGTATACATATTAATATACATAAATACATGCCTACACACACGTACAAATACATTACAGACAGAAGAGTTTTGTATATGCATACTTTTCCATTATCAAATGAGCTGAAATGACAGAATTACCTGTAATCCTGTGGGCATTACTCAATCCTCATGAACATTCTTGTGTAGATCTAAGGTTACCTTGGATTTCTATATAGCCTTGAAAGATTATAACGTGAAAGCCAAGCCTGTGCCAGCAGTGTTGGCCCACTTTGGAAACGACCAGGGTCTGGATATTTTCAGCCCCATTTGTGCTTTGTATTGGAGGTGGCAGGATTGTCTGGTGTTTTTATAGTCAGTATTTCACAGAGTGAAGAAGATTTTTCTCTGTCTTGTTTGCAGGTCTGCAGTGTTTTCCTCCCTAACTATTCATTGAACTCTTTTCAACCTATGATTATTATGTTGTGATATCTTGTTCACATGATACAATTAAGATTTATTTTATGTACCTATCTTTTGTATTTGTTAGTTTTAGTCTTCGAATATATTCAGTGTATAATTAGACAAGTTATAATAAAGTATTAATGAAATTAAATTGTATTTAAGTATGTGTTGTTTTTATGCTATCTTTTTTCCTTTTTAGTGATAGAAAACGGGCTAGAAAATTTATAGACTCTGATTTTTCAGAAAGGTGAGTATAAGTCTAACTATTTTGTTTGGAAGATTCTATATAGAGAGGTTGTTGGCGTTGCGACTACTCTGGTTTAATGCGATGTTTCTCTTCATGTAACTTTAACTTCTTTCAGTTTTTGCCATTATTTCATTCTGCATCGAGTGCCCCAGTTCACTCATAGTATCTGTATGGTTTCAGCAGAAATTACCCTATGAGCAGATTGACTATTGGTGGTATGTCCTTTAGTATTACCTCCCCTCTTTCCATCTGGGAAATGAAGAGTTCTATCAAAGTGAATGCTCCACATTATCCTAACATGCCCAAACTTTAACAAGTTTTTCTTTTTTCTTTTTTTTTTTTGAGATGGAGTCTTGCTCCGTCACCCAGGCCGGAGTGCAGTAGCACGATCTTGGCTCACTGCAACCTCTGCCTCCCAGGTTCAAGCGATTCTCCTGCCTCAGCCTCCTGAATAGCTGGGATTACAGGAGCACACCACCCTGCCTGGCTAATTTTTGTATTTTTAGTAGAGACGGGGTTTCACCATGTTGGCCAAGCTGGTCTCGAACTCCTGACCTCATGATCCGCCTGCCTCAGCCTCCCAAAGTGCTAGGATTACAGGCGTGAGCCACCACACCCGGCTAAGTTTTTCTTAAAACATTTATAAATCATAACAATCTCTCACTTGATCTTAAGCAATATGTTGGGCATAAGGAAAGTTCACGTTATCTTAGAATATTAGGACAGTGGCTTCTCCATTCTGACTGTGCATCAGAATCACTTGTAGTCAGTTAAGTAAAAAATAACTGCCACGTCAGAAACTCCTACATTTTCTAATTTGCTATCTCTGATTTGCTGTACCCTGAGAAACTAGATGGCTAAATGTGTTAGAATTCAATCTAAAATGAAAATGACTAGGCTCTGAGTGAGAACTGTGGGAATATGTATAAAGGATGTGTGTTTTCTTGCCCTGACACTAGTGCTGTTTCAGTTCCTTGGTGGCTTTTGTTGCTTGCTTCTTGGTCCTAATTGTTTTCAACAGATACAATCACATCTGAGGAGCTGCTGTATCATAGAAATGAAATGTTCTTTACTCTCTAATGTCAAGTCCTCTTTCCAACTCAAACTGGTCTTTACTGGTGTTTATCCTTGGAAAGGGCAACAGAACAAGTTCTTGCAGATGTATTTAGCAATGTTTAGGGCATTAAAATGGAACTATTTGTCAGTTATGATGGGTGACACCTCTGCACTGCAAACAGTACAAAAACCAAGATTCTCTTTATTGTCCTTTGTAAGTGAGAATTCTAAAGATCTATAAGTGAGAATACATAAAAGTATTAGATTAAATGTATTAGTATAGCCATTGGTTCAACTTTCTCTTTCTACATTTGGTTCAGTGGCTTTTTTCCCTAGCATTTTTTTTTTATCATTCTTTAAAAAGTTTTGAATGTAACTTTTCTGTAATGTATCCCCACCACCCATCTGTCAAACCGCAAAGATTTGATATGTGTTTTTCTTTATTCCTTGTTCTAAATTAGTAAGATTCAGCACAGTGGTGTTGCATTTTTTTCTGTATGATTCTTTTTTTTTTTTTTTTTTTTTTTTTTGAGATGGAGTCTTCCTCTCTCTCCCAGGCTGGAGTGCAATGGCTTGATCTCAGCTCACTGCAACCTCTACCTTCTGGGTTCAAGCGATTCTCCTGTCTCAGCCTCCCGAGTAGCTGGGATTACAGACATGCACCACCACGCCCAGCAAGTTTTTGTATTTTTGTAGAAGCAGGCTTTCACCATGTTGGCCAGGCTAGTCTCAAACTCTTGACCTCAAGTGATCTGCCTGCCTTGGCCTCCCAAATTGCTGGGATTACAGGCATGATCCACTATGCCCAGCCTCTTGTTTTTAAGACACGGTGTCACTCTGTTGCCCAGGCTGGAGTGCAGTAGTGCGATCTTGGCTCACTGCAACCTCTCCCTCCCAAGTAGCTGGGACTACAGGCGTGTGCCACCACACCCAGCTAATTTTTGTATTTTTAGTAGAGATGGGGTTTCACCATGTTGGCCAGGCTGGTCTTGAACTCCTCACCTCAAATGATCCACCTGCCTTGGCCTCCCAAAGTGCTGAGATTATAGGCATGAGCCACCACACCTGGCCTTTTTTTTATTTTTTACTTTTTTGCTAATTAAGTCAAGGTTTAATTTTATAAACATGACTGAAATATTTTGTTGATTTAAATATTCTGGTTGACTCTTTTTTTAACAAGAACTGAAACTTTTACTATATATTTTATATAGCTCCTTATTTAAATGAAATACATTTATTGCAATTTATACTTGAGATACAATACTATAAATTTAAATTGTATATTACTTTTGTAAACCATAAAAAATTTATTGGGAAAATGTCAAGAGATGGTTTGTAGATTCTAGTTACGTGCCTGGAAAGAAAGAAAAATACTTTTTTATTCTTTGGGTGTAATTCTTTTGAATACTTAAAAGGAAATAATTAATAAACTGTAACATGCTTTTCAAACCACAGTATATTAGTGGAGTTTATTTGTTTGTTTGTTTGTTTTTCGAGATGGAGTCTCGCCCTGTTGCCCAAAATGGAGTGCAGTGGCGCGATCTCTGCTCACTACAGCCTCTGCCTCCTGGGTTCAAGCAGTTCTCTTGCCTCAGCCTCCTGAGTAGCTGGGATTACAGGCGCCCACCACTATGCCCAGCAAATTTTTGAATTTTTAGTAGAGACAAGTTTCACCATATTGGCCAGCTAGTCTCGAACGCCTGACCTACCTCAGCCTCTCAAAGTACTGAGATTATAGGGGTGAGCCACCGTGCCCAGTCTGTGGTTTTATTTTCTTATTTAGGTTTTAGTTTCTTAATTTAGTTCCTTTGATAAAGAATGCTTCCTCCTGGTTTCTTTGTTTGGTTTATGAATTAATAGTGTTTACATCCTGTGGCCAAATATTGATGTTATTTGGAAAGAGAGGGTCTTGGTGTTTGAAAGAGCTCAGGCTCTTAAAAAAATGTGTAAACCCTATATATTTAAGATTTAAAAGATTTAAATAGAGAGCTTCCAATTTAAGATGATGGACTGGGCTGGGCGCGGTGGCTCATGCATGTAATCCTGATACTTTGGGAGGCCGAGGTGGGCAGATTACAAGGTCAGGAGATCGAGACCATCCTGGGTAACACGGTGCAACCTCATCTCTACTAAAAATACAAAAAACTAGCCAGGCATGGTGGCACACGCCTGTAATCCCAGCTAGTTGGGAGGCTGAAGCAGGAGAATCACTTGAGCCCAGGAAGCGGAAGTTGCAGTGAGCCGAGATCATGCCACTGCACTCCAGCTTGGGCAATAGAGAGAGACTCCATCGCAAAAAAAAAAAAAGATGGACTGATTACTCATGTTTACTTCCTACCTTCCTCATGCTCACTGCTAAGATATTATTGAAATTTTAGTATAAAAAATAATTAAAGGGGCCGGGCGCGGTGGCTCAAGCCTGTAATCCCAGCACTTTGGGAGGCCAAGACGGGTGGATCACGAGGTCAGGAGATCGAGACCATCCTGGCTAACACGATGAAACCCCGTCTCTACTAAAAACTACAAAAAACTAGCCGGGCGACGTGGCGGCGCCTGTAGTCCCAGCTACCCGGGAGGCTGAGACAGGAGAATGGCGTGAACCCGGGAGGCGGAGCTTGCAGTGAGCTGAGATCCGGCCACAGCACTCCAGCCTGGGTGACAGAGCGAGACTCCGTCTCAAAAAAAAAAACAATAATAATAATAATAATAATAATAATAATAATAAAAGGGATTGGGCACAGTGAGTGGTTCACGCCTGTAATCCCAGCACTTTGGGAGGCCAAGGTGGCCATATCACTTGAGGTCAGGAGTTCAAGACCAGCCTAGCCAACCTCATGAAACCCCATCTCTACTGAAAATACAAAAATTAGTCAGGCATGGTGGCACATGCCTTTAATCCCAGCTGCTTAGGAGGCTGAGGTGCAAGAATCGCTTGAACCCAGGAGGCAGAGGTTGCAGTGAGCTGAGTTCGTGCCACTGCACTCCAGCCCTGGCAACCGAGTTAGACTCTGTCTCAAAAAAAATAATAATCATCATAATCATAATAATTAAAGTAAATCTGCAAAAGTGCTGTAAAAAATGATAGGGATATAGATTTCCCAGCTATAAAATGAAGGCTAGTGTTATGATGAAAAGTGAAAGTAGAGAAATCTACATCGCACAATATGCGTGGAAGAAGTCAGCATCAGAAATGGTAGCCATTGTACCCTACGTTGTCACAGAGAGGCTCCAGGCTTAAAGTTGACTTCTGTAGAAAGCAAGAATGAATTGTTGAAGGAAGTAAGGAGAGTGATTAAATAAAGACTTTGAGCAGCTGGGCCGGCTGAACCATCCCAACCCTTCAAATCCCCTTGTACCTCTTATTCCACCTCCATACACAGAGCAGTTGCACCAAACACGTTTCTCCCCCAGGGCTGAAACTTGGAGAATTGATCCTAGGGAAACAACTGCCTGCCTCAGTTGGGTTTAAGAATTTTAGTATGCCGCCGGGCGCGGTGGCTCACGCCTGTAATCCCAGCACTTTGGGAGGCCAAGGCGGGCGGATCACGAAGTCAGGAGATCGAGCCCATCCTGGCTAACACGGTGAAACCCCATCTCTACTAAAAATACAAAAAATTAGCCGGGCATGGTGGTGGGCGCCTGTAGTCCCAGCTACCTGGGAGGCTGAGGCAGGAGAATCGCTTGAACACAGGAGGCCAGAGATTGCAGTGAGACAAGACTGCGCCACTGCACTCCAGCCTGGGCGAAGGAGCAAGACTCCGTCTCAAAAAAAAAAAAAAAAGGCCGGGCGCGGTGGCTCAAGCCTGTAATCCCAGCACTTTGGGAGGCCGAGACGGGCGGATCACGAGGTCAGGAGATCGAGACCATCCTGGCTAACATGGTGAAACCCCGTCTCTACTAAAAAATACAAAAAACTAGCCGGGCGAGGTGGCGGGCGCCTGTAGTCCCAGCTACTTGGGAGGCTGAGGCAGGAGAATGGCGTAAACCCGGGAGGCGGAGCTTGCAGTGAGCTGAGATCCGGCCACTGCACTCCAGCCCGGGCGACAGAGCGAGACTCCGTCTCAAAAAAAAAAAAAAAAAAAAAAAAAAAAAAGAATTTTAGTATGCCCCAGAACAGGTTTTCCCCATACTGGCATTTGTATTTGTGGGGAAGAGAGAGAGACCAGACTGGCTGCCTGCTTGCCTGCTTAGCAGCAAACACAACCTGAAGTTAAGCTTGTTGCCAGCATGACCCACTCACATCCACAGAAGTTGTAGTTAGCCCTCCACAAGTGAGGAGAACCGTCTTAGGAAAACAAGCCTGCATACAAGAAGCTCATATAAACTCTATATGTTGAAAACTTGAATTCAACATTTGTGAATATGAAAGAACAGGACATTTTGGGAAAACTATCATGAAAGAAAAGGAACAAGATGAATAAACAAAAGTTACGACCCAAGAGGATGTAGAACAGTAAGATAAAAAAGAACAATAAAATAAAGTTGTAATTATCACCCTTTGAGAGGTCTGAAGGTTCCTAAGAAGCGATAATGCCCATGAAAGAAAAAGAAGATCCTATGGAAAAGAAGCAAAGAAGAAAAACATTCTGTGAAGTTTAAAACATGATTGCCGGCCGGGCATGGTGGCTCACGCCTGTAATCCCAGCACTTTGGGAGACTGAGGCAGGTGGATCATCTGAGGTCAGGAGTTCAAGACCATCCTGGCCTACCTGGTGAAACCCTGTCTCTACTAAGAATACAAAATTTAGCTGGGCGTGGTGGCACGTGCCTGTAACTACTCGGGAGGCTGAGGCAGGAGAATCGCTTGAACCCAGGAGGCAGAGATTGCAGTGAGCCGAGATTGCACCATTGCACTGCAGCCTGGCGACAGAGTGAGACTCCGTATCAAAAAAAGAAAAGGTTGCTAAAAACAGTTCTTCCAGATATTAAAACATGAAAACAGAATTTTTGTTTTAATGAAATAACTTGGCAGCAGTCTAGTGTGGCTGCAAAGAATAGCTGGGATCATCTTATTTGAAGATATCAGAAATCTACTGAGGCAGTGAGAACTGGAGGGGCTAAAACTAGAGCAGGAAGAACCTCAGAAAGATGAGGGACTTCCACAGTAGCTTTTAGATATGGAGTTGTTTGCCGTTTGTGGGCAGGAGCCTGAGAATCTAGGGTTTTGTACAAAATGAGAAAAATTTTATGATCAATTGATACAGAAAACACTTGACTTGATTAAACTTTACTCATTATGGTAAGTGTCAAACTAGTAATAGAAGGGAACTTAGTATGTTAAAGACAATTGGCAAAAACTAACAGCAGGCCCAGGCACGGCGGCTCACGCCTAGCATCCCAGCACTTTGGGAGGCCAACACAGGCAATTCTCTTGCACTCAGTAATTCAAGACCAGCCTGAGCAACATGGGAAAACCCCATCTCTAGAAAAAATACAAATACCGTGCCCAGCCGAGAAGAATGTCTTAAAAAAAATAATAAAAAATAAAAAAAAAACACAGGCCAGGTGCAGTGGCTCATGCCTGTAATCCCAACACTTTGGGAGGCTGAGGTGGGTGGATCACCTGAGCTCAGGAGTTCGACACCAGCCTGGGCAACACGGTGAAACCCCGTCTCTACTAAAAATACAAAAAATTAGCCAGGTGTGGCAGGACGCTCCTGTAGTCCCAGCTCTCGGGAGACTGAGGCAGGAGAATCGCCGGAACCTGGAGGCAAAGGCTGCAGTGAGCCGAGATCGCACCACTGTACTCCAACCTGGGTGACAGAGCGAGACTCTGGCTAAACACACACACACACACGCGAGACTCTGGCTAAACGCACACACACACCTGACAGCAAGCATTACATTTAGTAGTGAATAAAAAGTTTTCAACTTGGCATAAGAAACAAGGAGGATCCCTAGTTAATCACCACTTCTATTCAGTATTGTAGTGGAAATTCTTGCTAGTGCCGTAAGCCAAGAAACAAAATGGAAAGCCTTAATAAAAGAATTGTAAATGAAGAAATAAAATGGCACCATTTGCAGATGATGTGATTGTATCCCAAGAAAAACCAAAAGAATCTACAGACAAATGATGAGAAAAATGAATTTAGCAAGGTTGCTGGATATAAGAGCATATAAAAATGAACAATTTTTTTATTCTAGCAAAAAATACAAACAGGCCAGTAAACATTGAAAAGTGTTTATCAGCATTAATCATTAGAAAAATGCAAATGAAAACCACAATGCAATACCACTTTATATCCATCAGAATGGCTACAATGAAAAGGATAGACAGTGCTAAGTTTGGCAAGGATATGAAGCATCTAGAATGCTCATACACTGCTGATGGCAGGTTAAATTGGTACAGTCATTTTGGGAGTTAGCAGTATCTGCTGAAGTTGAATATAAACATACCCTGTAACTCATCAATTCTGTTCTTTGCATGTACTCAACAGAAATTTGTGCACGCATTCACCAAAAACGTGTACAAGACAGTTTATAGAAGCACTATTAGCCTCCAACTAGAAACAAACCAAATGCCCATCTGCAGAATGGATGAATGAATTGCAATGTATTCATACAATGAAATGAATGAAATACAGTCCCATGAAAAGTGTGATGAATCTCTTAGTGTCAGATACAAAAGAATACATACGGCCGGGCGCGGTGGCTCAAGCCTGTAATCCCAGCACTTTGGGAGGCCGAGACGGGCGGATCACGAGGTCAGGAGATCGAGACCATCCTGGCTAACACGGTGAAACCCCGTCTCTACTAAAAATACAAAAAACTAGCCGAGCGAGGTGGCGGGCGCCTGTAGTCCCAGCTACTCGGGAGGCTGAGGCAGGAGAATGGCGTAAACCCGGGAGGCGGAGCTTGCAGTGAGCTGAGAGCCGGCCACTGCACTCCAGCCTGGGCGACAGAGCGAGACTCTTGTCTCAACAAAAAAAAAAAAAAAAAAAAAAAAAAAAAAATACATACTATATGATTTTTATTTAAAGTTCAAAATAGGTAAAACTATAATAGAAGTCATGGTAACAGATATTCTTGAGGTGTTGGGTTTGGGTGGAACTATAACTACAAAGAGACACTTAACACAGATGGTTTGTGTACTTTATGTGTTATATATGTCAATGAAAATTTACATTTAAAAACTCAGGGAGAAGTTAAACACTGTAGCCAGGTAACTCTCAACATCTAGACTGTAAGCCACTAGATGATGGGACAGGACTACGTAAGAAGAAAAGGAAAGTTTTCTTCCTTATGTTGTGGGCTCCTGCAGTGTTTTCCTACCCATCTTTTATAGACTAAGCTCAATCACAATAATCAGTTTTACAGCAGTGATTTCAACCCTGTCAAACCCAGGATCCTCTCTTTTTTTTCTTTGAGACAGAGTCTTGCTGTGTTGCCCAAGCTGGAATGCAGTGGTGCCATCTTGGCTCACTGCAACCTCTGCTGCCTGGGCTCAAGCGATTCTTGTACCTCAGCCTCCCTAGTGGCTGGGATTACAAGCACATGCCACCACACCTGGCTAAGTTTTTTTTTGTGTGTGTGTGTATACATATATTTGTTATATATATTTATATGTGTGTGTATATATATATTTTGAGATGGAGTTTCGCTCTTATTACCCAAGCTGAAGTGCAATGGTGCAATCTCGGCTCACTGCAACCTCTGCCTCCCGGGTTCAAGCAATTCTACTGCCTCAGCCTCCCAAGTAGCTGGGATTACAGGTGTATGCCACCACACCCGGCTAATTTTTTGTATTTTTAGTAGAAACGGGGTTTCACACCATGTTAGCCAGGCTGGTCTCAAACTCCTGACCTCAGGTGATCCGCCCGCCTCAGCCTCCCAAAGTGCTGGGCTTACAGGCGTGAGTCACTGCACCCGGCTTTTGTATTTTTAGTAGAGACGGGGTTTCACCATGTTGCCCAAGCTGGTTTTGAACTCCTAACTTACGCTCACCTCAGCCTCCCAAAGTGCTGGTGTTACAGGTGTGAGCCACCATGCCCAGCCCAGGATCCCTTTCTATATAAAATACTTTATAGTTTCTTTTATTACCTAAATGAAATTATAGGTAAAAATATAACTTACCTATATGCTTAATTTTTTTTTAAGTCTAATGTCTTAAGTATATAGAAAGGAAAAACAAAAGGAGAGTAGTCCTAAGCAGAAATACATAGATGTGGTTGGTATACTGTTAGTGGTCCAGAACTCTTTGTTCCTAGTCCACCTTACAGAAATTGAAGTCCAGACACCTTTATAGCAATTTGATGTTGATTTAAGCACGATGGATAGAAATTTTGATGAAATCTTTGTTAAAATTTAAATTTTATCTATTTAAAAGTTCTGAGTTTTAAAATTTAGCTAGAATTTTAGCTCTGTCGGCTGGGCATGGTGGCTTACACGGTGAAACCCCATCTCTACAAAAATTAGCCTGGCAGGATGGTGTTGGCAGGTGCTTGTAATTCTAGCTACTCGGGAGACTGAGCCAGGAGAATTGCTTGAACCTGGGAGGCAGACGTTGCAGTGAGCGGAGATTGCGCCATTGCACTCCAGCCTGGGCGACAGAGCCAGTCTCTGTCTCAAAAAAAAAAAAAAAAAAAAAAAAAGAATGTTAGCGCAGTCAAACTAACATGGTAAGCTCTCTGTGGTACAAACAGTTCACTAGTGATGCACAGGAGGACCATATTACAGCATGTGACTATTTTTCTGCAGCTTTGTCGATATATAATTCATATACTATACAATTCATTCATTCAAAATGTACAACTCATTGGCTAGGCATATTAACAGAATTGTGCAACCATCACAACAATCAATTTTAGAACATTTTCATCACCCCTGAGAAAAAAACCTGGCACCTTTTAGCTACAACCTCCCAAACCCCTCATCCCTCCCACTCTTAGACAACCACTACTCTACTTTCTGTCTGTAGATTTGCCTATTCTGAATATTTCATATAAATGGAAACATACAATATGTGGTCCTTTATGACTGGCTTCTTTTAGTAAGCATGTTTTTAAGGTTTATCTGTGTTGTGACATAGGCATTCCTTTTTATTCCTAAATAATATTCTATTGTATGAATGTGCCACATTTTACTTATTTGTGCACTAATTGATGGACAATTGGGTTGTTTTCACTTTTTGCCTATTATGAATGATGCTGCTGTGAACATTTGTTAGGGTTTTGTATGGATGTAAGTTTTCATTTCCCTTGGGTGTATACCTAGGAGTGGAATTGCTGGGTCATACAATTACTCTTTGTTTATCCCTTTTGAGTATGGCTAGACTGTTTTCCAAAGTGGCTGTACGGTTTTACATTCCCATAAGCAATGTATGAGTATTCCAGTTTCTCTATGTTTTTGCTAACACTTCTTGTGAAATGGTACCTCATTAATAAAATTAACTCAAAGCATTTTGATTTGCATTCTTTGTATATTCTAGATAGAAATCCCTTATTAAATACGTGATTTGCAGAGTTTTTCTCCTATCTGTGAATTGACCTTTCACATTCTTAATGGTGTCTTTTGAGGCACAAATGTTTTTGATTTTGATGTTTAATTTATTTTTTTTTTCTTGTGTTACTTATGCTTTTGGTGTCATATATCTAAAACATCTTTGCCTAATCCAAGGTCACAAAGACTTAACATCTATGTTTTCTTCTAAGTGTTGGATAGGTTTAGCTCCTACATTTAGGTCTTTGCTTTAATTTTTATTAAGGTTAATTTATCAAATGTAACCCAGAAGCATACAGAAAATCTATGAAGAAAAAATAGGTGGTTTTTTGTTTTTTTGGTTTTGTTTTTTTTTTTTTTTGAGACAGCATCTTGCTCTGTCACCCAAGCTGAAGTGCAGTGGCTCAACTATGGCTCACTACAGCCTCAACCACCTAGGCACAAGCAATCCTTCTGCCTCAGCCTCCTGAGTAGCTGGCATACACCACCACACCTGGCTAATTTTTACATTTTTGGTAGAGATGAGGTCTCACTGTTGCCCAGGCTGGTCTTGAACTGCGGGCTCAGGCGATCTGCCTGTCTCGGCTTCCCAAAGTGCTTAGATCATAGGCATGAGCCACTGTGCTTGGCCAGAATAGGGATTTTTGACATTTATTTTTATAACATTTTTACACTTATTTTCATTTTTCAAACAAGCCTGGGTTTATTATTTAAAATTATTAGCTAAATTAAAAAAGTAAACTTTTATTTTAATCCTCATTTTCTAATGGTGAAATAAGCATCCTGAACTATTTTTTTCAAGAAAAAGCATACCTTTTCTGAAGGTGGCAGCAGTAGTAGTTAACCAGATGTGACAATGGAAGTAATTTAAAGAATGAAGGGGCCGGGCGCGGTGGCTCAAGCCTGTAATCCCAGCACTTTGGGAGGCCGAGACGGGTGGATCACGAGGTCAGGAGATCGAGACCATCCTGACCTACACGGTGAAACCCCGTCTCTACTAAAAAATACAAAAAACCAGCCGGGCGAGATGGCGGGCGCCTGTAGTCCCAGCTACTCGGGAGGCTGAGGCAGGAGAATGGCGTAAACCCGGGAGGCGGAGCTTGCAGTGAGCTGAGATCCGGCCACTGCACTTCCGCCCGGGCGACAGAGCGAGACTCCGTCTCAAAAAAAAAAAAAAAAGAAGAAGAACAGGCCACTCTGGGCACATTACCTATGGGGTAGTCCTGCTCCACAAGGAGCAATGTAAAAAAAAAAGAACAGTAAGATGAATACAATAGAGTTTGTATTAGTTTTGCTTAGAAACATGACCCCCTCTCATATTGAATTTGGTTTTGTAGCCATAATTGATGATGAAATACGTAACATAATGCATAAACTACAGCATCTTATTTGCAGAAATATACTGGCTAATGAAGCCATGAAATCAAAACTTAAGCATAAAAGACAGCTAAACAAGTCAGTTCAAAAGCAAAAGAACTATGGAGAAATAATAAATTATTGGGCAACTGTCACCACTATCCATCTCCAGAACTTTTTCATCATCCTGTATTGAAACTCTGTCCCCATGAAGCAACAACACTACATTTCCCACTCTCCCATAGTCCCTCTGTTCTTCTTTCTGACTATGATTTTGACTATAATTTGATTTCATATAAGTGGAATCATACAATATATATATATTTTTTGAGACGGAGTCTCGCTCTGTCACCAGGCCTGTACAGTGGCATGTTCTTGGCTCACTACAACCTCCACCTCCCAGGTTCAAGTGATTCTCCTGCCTCAGCCTCCCAAGTAGCTGAGACTACAGGCACGCACGACGACGCCAGCTAATTTTTGTATTTTTGGTAAACGGGGTTTCACCACATTGGCCAGGATGGTCTTGATCTCTTGACCTTGTGATCCGCCTGCCTCGGCCTCCCAAAGTGCTGAGATTACAGGTGTGAGCCACCATGCCCAGGCAATATTTATCTTCTTATGTCTGGCTTATGTCACTTATGTCTTCACGGTTCATCTGTAGTGTAGCATATATTAGAATTTTATTCCTTTTTAAGGCTGAATGTATTTCATTATATGTAAATACCACATTTTATCTGTTTATCCATTGGTGGGCAGTTGGGTTGCTTCCACATTTTAACTCTTGTGAATAATGGTGCTATGAACATGGGTGTACAAATATCTGTTGAGTTCCTGCTTTCAGATTCATCTGGGTATATACCCAGAAGTGGAATTACTGGATCATATGGTAATTCTATGTTTCCTTTTTTGAGAAATTGCTGTATTGTTTTCCACAGTGGCTGTATCATTTTGTATTTCCACCAGCAGTGCATAATGGATGCAATTTCTCTACATCCTCTCCAACACTTTCTCATTTTCAGTTTTTGGTTTTTTAATAGCCATTCTAATGGGTACGAAGTGGCATCTCATTTTTGTTTTGATTTACATTTCTCTAATGATGAGTGATGTTGAGCATCTTTTCATGTACTTTTTGGTCATTTGTATATCTTCTTTGGATAAATGACTATTAAGTCTTTTGGCCTTTTTTTTTTCTTCTTGAGACAGAGTCTCACTCCCAGGCTGGAGTGCAGTGGCATGGACTGCAACTTCCGCCTCCCAGGTGCAAGTGATTCTCATGCCACAGCCTCCTGTGTAGCTGGGATTACAGATGTGTACCACCACGCCCAGCTAATTTTTTTTTTTTTTTTTTTTTTTTTTTGTGGAGATGGGGTTTCACCATGTTGGCCAGGCAGGTCACAAACTCCTGACCTCAAGTGATCCACTTGCCTTGGCCTCCCAAAGTGCTGGGATTACAGGCATGAGCCACTGCACCTGGCCCTTTGCCCATTTTCAAATTGAGTTGTTTGGTTTTTTGTTGTTGTAGTTCTTTATATAGCCTTTTGCCTTTTAGTGTTCTTTAACTAGAGACATCTTTTGCTTAACTTTCAAAGTGGCTTACTGGATTGGTTGCAGGACCAAATCTCTCATCTGTGTATGGCAGGTGTTGACTCTTCTAACCTCCTTTGTTGAATTTTAATGTTGATGTTAATTGAGTTTTGGCATGATATTCTATTAACCTTCCAAATAATAAGCTTAATTTATTGATTCAGCCATTGTTGAATAGTGCCCTTTGGTTTTATATTGCTTATGAAAATTCTGGCAGCTCATGAAGGGGATAAAATCACTTGTAGTGTACCATATGTTATATGCATTTCATCCTCACAACTTATGAGATGGGTATTCTGCATTTTTCAGATGAAGGACTGTGGATAAGAGTTAAATGGAGTAAACTGCTCAAAATATGTATCTGATAGTTTACTAATGTTGATATTTAACTAAGTTTTCTTCAAGTTTATTATTAATTTATGCACTGAACTGATTTTATAAAACTCTCACATGTAGGCTTGTATCTACTTTTCAAGAGTATAGCCATCACCATTTCATAATAGTTTTTAAAATTGTAGTTGTTCCTACTCAAGGACTATGTTTAGTTTCTTCCTTTAAATATTATCCAGATATGACTACAAATATTATCCAGGTTATGACTATAGAGAGCCAATTAGCCAAGTGATTGCCTGAAATCACCTTATCTTATTGCTGCCTTTAACATAGCTGTATAATCCCATACACAACATTATTGCTGCCCAATAGAAATTTTCAAAGAAAATAAATATTTGAAGTTAATTTTAATATTTTTAATGTAATCCAGTATATCCAAAATATTGTATTTCAGTGTGTAATTAAACATAAAAATCACTAGTGAGGTATTTTACATTCATTCCTTATATTAAGTATTTAAAATCCAGTGTGTTAAACTTACGACACATCTCAATTCACCGTTCCCACATTTCAAGTACTCAGTAGCCACATGTGAGTTGTGCCTAGGGGTATTAGACAGTGTTGATTAGGAGGTTTAAAATGCAACTCATAAATTTAATTCATCTCTTTGATCTCAGTAAATTACCCTTCTTTCTAGAGGTCATTGTACTATTCCTCTCTTCCTTACCCTCCACTTCAGACAATTTTATTGATTTTTGTCTTTTAAATTTTGTAAATCCATCTTTTTGTCTCCTGCCCTACCACTACCTCAGTTTGGGGATTCATATTCTCTTACCTGGACTATTGCAGTACCCTCTCAATTGGTCTTGCTATCTCTGCTTGTGCCTCATAAATTTCACTTCTACTGTTATTAATTCTGATCCCAAAATCTTCTGCTTTGCAGTGAGAATGTCTGCCTAACTGAAAATCTCACCATTCTACTCCCCTACTTAATACCTTTCAGTATATTTTAGTGATTTCACATTATTTCAAATAAGTAGTTTGTGAGGTAAGATACCTATACCATCCTATACTATCACAAGGGATGCATACACAATTCTTTGGGAATGTAGGAAAAAGAAAGTAGATACCCTTTTCTCATATTCCTTTTAAAACTGCAATATTTAAGGCCGGGCGCGGTGGCTCAAGCCTGTAATCCCAGCACTTTGGGAGGCCGAGACGGGCGGATCACGAGGTCAGGAGATCGAGACCATCCTGGCTAACACTGTGAAACCCCGTCTCCACTAAAAAATACAAAAAACTAGCCAGGCGAGGTGGCGGGCGCCTGTAGTCTCAGCTACTCGGGAGGCTGAGGCAGGAGAATGGCGTGAACCCGGAAGGTGGAGCTTGCAGTGAGCTGAGATCCGGCCACTGCACTCCAGCCCCAGCAACAGAGTGAGACTCCGTCTCAAAAAAAAAAAAAAAACTGCATATTTAGTATCTGTTTCTATGTACGTAACATAGAACATGTAAATTATTTATCAATAAATATATTCGCAGTCCCACATCACTCAGTGAGGCGATATGTTCTGAGAAATGCTTCATTAGGCGATTTCATTGCTGTGTGAACATCATCAAGTGTACTTACCCAAACCCAGGGTGGTATAGCCTATTGCCCCTAGGCTGCAAACCTGCACAGCATGTTACTGGTTTGAATACTATAGGTAATTGTAACACAGTGATAAGTATTTGTGTATTTAAACATACCTAAACATAGAAAAGGTAGAGTAAAAATACCTTGTAAAAGATTTTTTTAATGATACACCTTTATAGGGCACTTTTCATGAATGGAGCTTGCTGGACTGGAAGTTGCTGTGGGTGAGTCAGTGAGTGGCGAGTGAATGTGAAGGCCTAGGACTTTACTGCACACTACTTTAGACTTTATAATCACTGTATACTTACGCTACACTAATTTATTTTTAAAATATTTTTTCTTCTTCAATAAGAAGTTAACCTTAGCTTACTATAACTTTTTTACTTCATAAACTTTTTAATGTTCTCAAACTGTTTTAATCTTGTAATAACACTTGACTTAAAATGCAAACAATATTGTCCGGGAGCAGTGGCTCACACTTGTAATCCCAGCACTTTGGGAGGCCAAGGCGGATGGATCACTTGAGGTCAGGAGTTTGAGACCAGCCTGACCAACATGGTGAAACCCCATCTCTACTGAAACTACAAAAATTAGCCAGTCATGGGGATAGGCACTTGTAATGCCAGCTACTCGGGAGGCTGAGGCAGGAGAATCGCTTGAAGCCGGAATTCTCAGTGAGCTGAGGTTGCACCACTGCACTCCAGCCTAGGGGATAGAGTGAGACTCTTTCTCAAAAAAAGAAAAAAAAAAAAAAAAAATTAATGGGCCCAAAAATACACTTAGATAGAATGAATAATATCTAGTATTTGGTAGTACAATAGGATGCTGTAGTTAACAACAATTGATTGTATATTTTAAGTAACTAGAGGAAAGGAATTGGAATGCTCCTAATACAAAGAAACAATAAAGGCTCAAGATGATGGATACCCCAGTTACCCTGATTAATCATTACACATTGTTCAGCTGTACAAAAATATTTTCTTTATATCCTTAATTTTTTTTTTTTTTTTTACTTTTGAAACTTTTTTGTTGAACACTGAGACGTGGCTGGGCAGGGTGGCTCACACTTATAACCCAACACTTTGGGAGGCTGAGATGGGAGGGATCACTTGAGGTCAGGAGTTCAAGAGCAGCCTGGGCAACATAACAAGACCCTGTCTCTACAAAAAAGAAAAGAAATTAGCCAGGCATGATGACATGCACCTATAATTCTAACTACTTGGAAGGTTGAGATGGAAGGATCACCTGAGTACAGGAGGTTTAGGCTGCAGTGAGCCACGATGGCAGTACTGCACTCTAGCCCAGGCAAGAGTGAGACCCTGAATCCAAAGAAACCCCCCAAAACAGAAAACTGACACAGGGGCCAGGCGCAGTGGCTCACGCCTGTAATCCCAGCACTTTGGGGGGCCAAGGCGGGTGGATCACCTGAGGTCAGGAGTTCTAGAACAGCTTGGTCAACATGATGAAACCCTGGCTATACTAAAAATACAAAAATTAGGCCGGACGCGGTGGCTCAAGCCTGTAATCCCAGCACTTTGGGAGGCCAGAGACGGGCGGATCACGAGGTCAGGAGATCGAGACCATCCTGGCTAACACGGTGAAACCCCGTCTCTACTAAAAATACAAAAAACTAGCCGGGCGAGGTGGCGGGCGCCTGTAGTCCCAGCTACTCCGGAGGCTGAGGCAGGAGAATGGTGTAAACCCGGGAGGCAGAGCTTGCAGTGAGCTGAGATCCGGCCACTGCACTCCAGCCTGGGAGACAGAGCCAGACTCCGTCTCAAAAAAAAAAAAAAAAAAAAAAATTAGCCAGGTGTGGTGGCGCACACCTGTAATCCCAGCTACTTGGGAGGCTGAGGCAGGAGAATCTCTTGAACTTGGGATGCAGAGGTTGCAGTGAGCAGAGATCACGCCACTGCACTCCAGCCTAGGGGATAGGGCGAGACTCTGTCTCCAAGAAAGAAAAGAAAACTGAGACATACTATCCTAGGCCTACAGGGGGGTCAAGATAATCAATATCACTGTCCCCTACCTCCACATCTTGTCCCACTGGAAGGTCTTTAGGGGCAGTAACACACATGGAGCTGTCATCTCCGGTGATAACAATGCATTCTTCTGGATACCTCCTGAAGGATTGCCTGAGGCTTTTTACAGTTAACTTTAATTTATAATTTGAAGAAGTGTGCTCTAAAATGATGAAAAGTATAGTTTAGTAAATACAGAAACCAGTAACATAGTCATTTATTATCATTATCAAGTATTATGTACTGTCCATAATTGCATGTGCTAGACTTTTATAGGACTGGCAGAGCAGTAGGTTTGTTTGCCAGCATCACCACAAACATGTGAGTAATGCATTATGCTACGGCATTATGATAGTTACTACCTCACTAGGCAATGAGAATTTTTCAGTTCCATTGTAATCTTACTGGACTACTGTTGTATATGCGGCCCATCTTTGACTGAAATGTCCTTCTGTGGCAAATGACTGTAGTTTTAATTTCAGTAAAAAACCTATAATCTACATAGAATACGAAAAGATAAGTATGTTAGCTGTACAAGGGCAAAGTTTTTGTGTTTTTTCACTGACTTATTCTCAGTGTCAATAACTGTATCTGGCATAGAATAGTAACTGGTCAATAAATATTTGTTGAATAAATAAATGATGTTCATAGAAAAACACTCTAACTTCATACTTTATTAGGCCTTTAAGGCAAAAAGTAAGTTTAAATAAACATTTTCTCATCTCTATTCAATTTAAATTTTTGACACCTGAAGTAAAACTTAAATTACTGTCTTCTTGAATTATCTTACAGAGATTTGTACAGGAAGTCTCTAATATGTACAATGGAGTAAAAAAACTTTTTTCCCTTCTAGTAAACGAAGCAAAAAAGGAGATAAAAATGGGAAAGGCTTGAGACACTTTTCCATGAAAGTGTGTGAGAAAGTTCAGCGAAAAGGTACAACATCATACAATGAAGTCGCTGATGAGCTGGTGTCAGAGTTCACCAATTCAAATAACCATTTGGCTGCTGATTCGGTAGGTAGATCATGAACCTGACATTGATTTTGATGGATGATGGTACCTCTTTGTGTTATCTTTGTTATAGATTTGAGGAATCAGGTAAGCTAGATGAACGATTATACTTGAGGGTTTCATCCTTTATTTTGGGGGATTTTTTGTTGTTGTTGAGTTTTAGTTTGGAGGGAATTCTTTTTTTTTCAGATGGAGCCTCGCTCTGTCGCCCAGGCTGGAGCTCAGTGGTGTGATCTTGGCTCACTGCAACCTCTGCCTCCCAGGTTCAAGCTCTTCTTGTGCCTCAGCCTCCCGCATAGCTGGGATTACAGGCGCACACCACCATTCGCAGCTAATTTTTGTATTTTTAGTAGAGACAGGGTTTCACCATGTTGGCTAGGCTGGTCTCAAACTCCTGACCTCAGGTGATCCACCTGCCTCGGCCTTCCAAAGTGCTGGGATTACAGGCATGAGCGACTGCGCCCGGCCTTAGTTGCGTTTTTTTTGTTTTAACATTTAAAAAATATTTGGCATGGTGGCTCATGCCTGTAATCCCAGCACTTTGGGAGGCTGAGGTGGGCAGATCACAAGGTCAGGAGATCGACACTATCCTGGCTAACACTGTGAAACCCTGTTTCTACTAAAAATACAAAAAAATTGCCAGGCATGGTGGCACGTTCCTGTAATCCCAGCTACTCAGAAGGCTGAGGCAGGAGAATTGCTTGAACCTGGGAGGCGGAGGTTGCAGTGAGCCAAAATCTCACCACTGCACTACAGCCTGGGCAAGAGAGCAAGACTCTGTCTCGGAAAAATAATAATAATAAGATTATTATTATTATAGTTATTTTTCTTACTTTAAATAAATATTGTGCTGAACCCTTTGTTCTTATTTAATCTGCTTTGAATAACATCCATATCCCTTCCAATATCAAAAAGAGGAAATTGGCATACCTACCACATTGCCTCCTCCCAGGACTTGTTGTTACAGTATCATTGTTTCTGCAGGGTCAACATTTCTTTTTTTTTTGAGACAAGAGTCTAGCTTTGTCACCCAGACTGGAGTGCAGTGGCACAATCTTGACTCACTGCAACCTCCGTCTCCCGGATTCAAGAGATTTTCCTGCCTCAGCCTCCGAGGTGACTGGGATCACAGGCATGTGCCACCACGCCCAGCTTAGTTTTGTATTTTTTAGTAGAGATGGGGTTTTGCCATGTTGGCCAGACTGGTCTTGAACTCCTGACCTTAGGTGATCCGCCCGCCTTGGCCTCTCAAAGTGGTGGGATTACAAGCATGAGCCACCACTCCTGGCCTATTGTCGAGATTTCTAATATTTACATTCAGTTCTATAACAAATCCCCCACTTATTTAGATCTAGTTTTATATTTAGGTGGATTCAGTGTTCTCCACCATCCTTTATTATCATTGCATTTCCTGAGGACCTTGTTCCACAATGTAAACCAACATGGTTTCCTTCATTGAGTAAGTCTTTCTATCAAAAAAATAGAAGAAGTAGTCCGGGTGCGGTGACTCACACCTGTAATCCCAGCACTTTGGGAGGTCGAGGCAGGCAGATCACGAGGTCAGGAATTTGAGACCAGCCTGGCCAATATGGTGAAACCCCGTCTGTACTAAAAATACAAAAATTAGCTGGGTGTGGCGGCACACGCCTCTAGTCTCAGCTACTTGGGAGGCTGAGACAGAAGAGTCACTTGAACCTGGGAGGTAGAGGTTGCAGTGAGCTGAGATCGCGCCACTGTACTCCAGCCCAGGTGACAGAGCGTGACGCTGTCTCAAAAAAAAAAAAAAAGAAGAAGAAGAAAAATGGTCAACTGAAATGAACAGTGTCCATTGTCATACAGAGGATTATATTTTGGTGCAAGTTCCTAATCTCATTGTAGATTGGAGACAGTTTGCAGATCAACAGTGGTCAAGGAACACATTTTGAGAAGCACAGTTTTACCCAGAACTTGAATAAATGTCCTTGACTTTTTTAAGTCTAAAATCCTCCCAGATAATGCAAGGGCTTAGAACATTTTACCTCCAATACGTTTTTCTGTTAATATATATGCTATTTATTGTCATGTATATTAATTAAGTTCTGTATTTATTCTAGCCTCCATAAGACATTATTGTTTTATACAGTGAAAATTGAGATTTACCCACATATTTACCTTTTGGGTTGGTCTTCATTCTATCCTACATCTCTAAGCTCCCATATTAGATGATATTTCTTCTACCTGAAGAAATCCCTTTGGTATATTTCAGTGTAGATCTGCAGGTAACATGATCTTTATTTTTAAGATTATTTTGTTTTATATTGTTTGAAAGTATTTTTATTTCACCTTTAATTTTGAAGGATATTTTCACGGAATATAGAATTCTTTTGGATGTCTTTGTCAGTTTGCTAAATAAAAAAATAGAATCCTTCCAGCACTTTGAAGACGTAATATTAATTTGATATATTAATATCATGTGACTGTATCTTAACCCTTAATTATCACTCAATGAAAATGTTTTTTAGCAGGCTTACGATCAGAAAAACATTAGGCGAAGAGTTTATGATGCTTTAAATGTGCTAATGGCAATGAACATAATTTCAAAGGAAAAAAAAGAAATCAAGTGGATTGGCCTGCCTACCAATTCTGCTCAGGAATGTCAGAATCTGGAGGTAAGTGAGAAAATCTGTTTATGAATAGCTTTTTGTATTATTTTACATCAGAGACATTTTAATTTTAAAATGTAATTGTAATATCAAATATTTCTAATTTTTCATGTATACTATGTCATTTTTTAACAGACTGTAGAATTTTAGAATTAGAAGGTGCCTTGTAGGTATAGTCTACAGTTTAATTTGTAAATGATGAAACTGAGGGATAAAAGTTAAATAACAGTTTGACTTTACTGTTTCTTAGGGAAGATTTTTATTTCATTCTAAGTTAATTCTGAGCACTCTACTAATAAACTTTTGGTGAAATGGCATCTTATTTGATAAGATGCTTGCTGTATGTATCCAAAAAAAAAAAAAAAAAGGATCAAACTGGGTGTTTATTTCCTTTATTGGTTATACAATATTCTGAATATAGCTGTGAAAGTCAGACTTTTACATTTGACTTTAGAAATAGTAGCAACAGAATGAATAGTGTTTCATCTGTGTCTTTACCAAAATGAATAGAATTTTGGAATTATGTGTGCAGAAGCATTTTAAGTTCTGTTAACTTTAAGCATTATAGAAAATTCTTTCTACATGAGCATGTTCCCTGACATACTGTTTCTAAATTGACGTGACATAATTTTACTACCATGGCCATAAATGGAATAAACTGAGGTTAAATATGGTTTTTGGGCCAGGCGCAGTGGCTCACGCCTATAATCCCAGCACTTTGGGAGGCTAAGGTGGGTGGATCACCTGAGGTCAGGAGTTCGAGACCAGCCTGGCCAAAATGGTGAAATCCCATCTCTATTAAAAATACAAGACCGGACGCGGTGGCTCAAGCCTGTGATCCCAGCACTTTGGGAGGCCGAGACGGGCGGATCACGAGGTCAGGAGATCGAGACCATCCTGGCTAACACGGTGAAACCCCGTCTCTACTAAAAAATACAAAAAACGAGCCAGGCGAGGTGGCCGGCGCCTGTAGTCCCAGCTACTCCGGAGGCTGAGGCCGGAGAATGGTGTAAACCCGGGGGGCAGAGCTTGCAGTGAGCTGAGATCCGGCCACTGCACTCCAGCCTGGGTGACAGAGCGAGACTCCGTCTCAAAAAAAAAAAAAAAACTAGCCAGTGGCAGATGCCTGTGATCCCAACTACTGGGAAGGCTGAGGCAGGAGAATCGTTTGAACCCAGGAGGCAGAGGTTATAGTGAACCGAGATGACGCCATTATGGCACTCCAGTCTAGGCGACAAGAGCAAGACTCCATCTTTAAAAAAATATATATATGTGTGTGTGTGTATATATATATAGCTTTGGGAGATAATTAAGATTGGTTTCCTGTTTTTCTCAGTCTTTTTTCTCCCCAGCAATTCAGTTATTTGGTATTATTATACTTATGGATGGAGAGAGAAACCAGATACTCATCAGAAGCTATACAATATTTTTCATATGCTACAATGGAAGTATCCTCCTTTTCTCGTTTTTCTTCCTTCTGACAGAGTGGAATTTGAGCATCATTTTCATGAGTAATATTGAGCTTATACCAAAGACTTATTAAGCAAAAAAACCTATTCACATCTACCTTGTGCTTAATCATAGGTTATACAAGGCAAATCTCTGAACCCAAGGAACTGTCATTCTAACTGGGGAGAAGAGAAATGTAAAAGAGTTAACCAAAAATGTGATTACTCCTATGAGAGAAATGTGCAGATTCTCTGCAAAGAGGGGTGGGGGAGGGCTTTACCAAGGAGATAATCCCAGAGCTCAGGCATGAGGTGGGAGTAGTTTGCCAAGTGGATACGGGTGGGGAGGGCCTTCCAGGCAGAGGCGCTGCATGGGCTGAGACAGGCATGAGAAAGCTTGCCTGGAGCTGGGTGTGACTAGGGAACAGGCATTCAGAAAGGTGGATAGATATCTAAGTGTTAAGCAGTGGGGACCTGATCCTGTAAACAAAGGGAAGCAGTTGATAAATTACAAAGAGAAGGGTTGATAGGATGTTTTTTGAAGGATCACTCTGCCAGTGGGTTGGAAGTAAAATTAACAGGTAGGGAAGGAAATGGAATGGAGGAGGGGGATTAGAGATGGTCTGAGTTACAGCAGTGGCCATGAGATTGGAGAGGTGTTATAGAGGTAGAATCAGTGTGGCTTGACCTAGTTGGATGAGGGACAGGTAAGGGGCCTTGCTTGTCAGACCTTCTGACAAAGGGATGCTCCTACAACATCTTTTCCAATGTAGAACGCCACACAGATTTTACAGTGAATCTTAAGTAATTTAAAAGTAAAACGTGGTGCATTAGAGGAACCATGAATGGAAACTCCCTAGTGTAAACTAGACTGGATGCGGAGCAAGTAAGAGAGAATCTGCTGAAGCAGACAAGAGAAATGTCTTATTTGATGATCGAAAGACAAAACTGTAACAAATTTAAAGATCTTGTCTTTTATTTGTGATTCTAGAATCTGGCAACACCTCACTAGTAAGTAGAATGAGTGTTCCTATAAGCTGAACAGAAGAGGTTGAACATTATTCAGTGTTTTAAAGATAGAGAAGCAGCAAAGGCAGATAGAGGCAGAAACGGAACAAAAAGCAGATTGGACATTTCAATGTCACTTTCCTTATAAGGGTAAAACAGAGAAGACTCTCTTATGCCAGCTGCAACTGGCCTGTTTGGGTAGTTTACTATTCTCTTTCTCTCCTGATTTCCTAGGTCAGATGAACAACTGAGTTTTGGCCTGGTGGCATGGAACTTCAGCATGAGTGACTCCATTTTAGTTTGGTCTGTTGGGCCTAGTGCAGGAGCTCAGTCCAAACCGATGGGCTCTTGTAAATTTTCTTTTTTTTTTTTTTTTTTTTTTTTTTTGTTTTGAGTTGGAATTTTGCTCTGTCACCCAGGCTGGAGTTCAATGGCGCGATCTTTGTCAGCTCCTGCAACCTCCACCTCCCGGGTTCAAGCAGTTCTCCTGCCTCAGCCTCCCAAGTAGCTGGGATTACTGGTGCCTGCCACTATGCATGGCTAATTTTTTTTTTTTAGTAGAGACAAAGTTTCACTTTATGGGCCAGGCTGGTCTCTTGGCCAGGCTGCTCTCGAACTCCTGACCTCGTGATCCGCCCACCTTGACCTCCCAAAGTACTGGGATTACAGGCGTGAGCCACCACTCCCGGCCATAAATTTCTTAATAGATGTCATTGGCTTTTGCCCAAGGAGACAGTGAGGAACTCAGCTGCAAGGAAGTTCAGACCCTAATGTCTGTTTTCTCTAAGTAGTTATCAGATTGAGAAAAAAAGCAGTGGTTTGAAGCTGGAAAATTTGTCCAATAAGTAAGTTTCTTTCTTTTTTTTTTTTTTTTTTTTTTTTTTGAGACAGGGTCTTGCTTTGTTGCCCAGGCTGGAGTACAGTGGCATGATCTCGGCTCACTGCAACCTCCACCTCCCGAGTTCAAGCAATTCTTGTGTCTCAGCCTCCCAATTAGCTGGGACTACAGGCGCGCGCCGCTACATACGGCTTTTGTATTTTTTGTAGAGATAGAGTTTCGCCATGTTGGCCAGGCTGGTCTCAAACTCCTGATCTCAAGTGATTCTCCCACCTTGGCCTCCCAAAGTGCTGGGATTACAGGTGTGAGCCACTACGCCCAGCCTACCATGATGTGTGAGATATCTGTATGATCAGCTGTCCTCACTGGAGAGTCAGCTAAACTGAAATTGTAAATAAGATCTTGCCTTATTCTCAGAGGAGTAATATAACAAAGTAATTAATAACAGACTCCCTGTAGCCAGAGGGTTTAGGTTCAAATCTTGACTCTTGCCATTCACTAGCTGCGTGACATTGGGTAGTTACTCAAGCCCTCTATGCCTCCATTTCCTTCGATGCAAAGTGGATAACAACAGGACTTAACTCATAAGGTTTTTGTGAAGATGAATTAAGATAACGTGTGTAAAATGCTTACTTTTGTGTTGGCAGATAGAGTAAATATAAACTAAGTGGTACTATTACTTTGATTAGAACTTGAATAATAATTGCAACAAGTACTGCTAACAAGTATTCATTAAGTATATGATTTCATTTTTGATGACAGTTGCCACAGATCTGATGTTGTGCCTACTTGTTCACTCCAACCCCTGCCCCCTACAAAGATATGATTTGTCTTTATTCATATTGTTAAAATGGGTTGAGTTTCTCTAGGGAAAATGGTTGTCTCAGAATAGGGACCTGGAAAGTGAATGATACTTTATACTCTACCTGTGTTCATATTATTTTGTAACCAATGTTTTAAAGATAGAGAAGCAGAGGCGGATAGAACGGATAAAGCAGAAGCGGGCCCAGTTGCAAGAACTTCTTCTACAGGTAAAGATGCCAAGATGTTTTCATTACCTTCCCTGTTTCTCCACTTCCTGCCTTTTGGAGTCAGTGTGTTTTCTAATTGTGGTGCCTCTGAGTAGTGTGTGGTGAGCCCACGCCAGAGCAGCCTCTCTTACCTCCTAGCTTGTTGCCATCCACGTGCTTTGCCTTAAGATGGTCCCATCTGTTGCCATCATCTCAGCTCCACAGCAGCTTCCCTGCCCTGTGTATGACTTACACCAGGCAGCAGTTCACCGTTGACACTCAGGCCTCTCCAAACATGAACTGTCAAGTGTCTTTTTGTGTTTGTTAATTTTAACCCGAATTTGAAATATCCACTAGTGAAGCTAGTTAAATTTTAGGTGCTTCAAGTACAGTAATCAAATCTGCCTGTAATACTTATCAGTAAATGACAGAATGGCATGACATAATTCAGTAAGATTTTTGCTGTTGTTTTTTGAGACTGAGTCTTGCTCTTTCACCAGGCTGGAGTGCAGTGGTGCGATCTTGGCTCACTGTAACCTCTGCCTCCTGGGTTCAAGCCATTCTCTGCCTCAGCCTCCCAAGTAGCTGGGATTACAGGTGCCCACCACCACGCCTGGCAAATTTCTTCGTATTTTTAGTAGAGACAGGGTTTCACCATCTTGGCCAGGCTGGTCTTGAATTCTTGACCTTGTGATCTACCCGCCTCAGCCTCCCAAAGTGATGAGATTACAGACATGAGCCACTGCACCGGGTCTAATTCAGTAAGATTTATAGAAATACCAAAACTTAGGCTGGTGATATATATATACACACACACATATAAAATATTATATATATAATATTATATATGATGTATATATAATATATATTTTTATATACATAATATATATTATATATAATTAATAATAACATGTTTGAAGAGAATATTGTGCAGCTTTAAAAAAAAATAAGCTGAAATGGACAGTTTATTCCTATGCTTCTGCCTGTAGAATTCTACCAAACCCTCCTCCTTGAACTCCCGTGCTGCCATCTTCTTCCCCCTGGCTGCCTCTCTGTTGTCCCTATCCCTGCATAGTTATCTGCAGTATCCCCTAGCAGCTCGTACCCCAAACCCTGTGCTGGGGCCTTCCTGGAATCTCCTCAAAACCGTGGAACATTTTGGAGCTTAATTTTTTTGGCATGTTATTTTTAAAAACCTGTTTATCAGCATGCCTACAGTTATCTGCCTATCAGAAAGAATGGTGCTGGGCAAGATCACCCTCATGTGTGTAGGACTTTCCCATCTCTAGATGCCTGATGCAAAGAATGAAACTGAATATATTTTTTCCCTGTTTACCTCTGTACCATGAACATTGTTCTTTTATTTTTTAAAGTCCTGAACTTCTTTTCATCTACTGTCTCTCAAACCAAATATTTATAGAAGATTTCCACCCAGGGGGAACCTGGCTGTCAACATTTATAGAAACAGGTCTCTCTAAACATTAAAGTGAAACCCAAAGTGTAACTTAAATCAACTTGTGGTCTTCTGGTAAACAAAACTTATTTCCGAAGGCCGGGCATGGTGCCTCACGCATGTAATCCCAGCACTTTGGAAGGTGGAGGCGGGCAGATCACCTGAGTTCAGGAGTTTGAGACCAGCCTGACCAACATGGAGAAACCATCTCTCTACTAAAAATACAAAAAATTAGCCAGGCATGGTGGCACATTCCTGTAATCCCAGCTACTTGGGAGAGGCTGAGGCAAGATGATCTCTTGAACCCAGGAGGCAGAGGTCGCAGTGAGCTGAGATCGCCCCACTGCACTCCAGCCTGGGCAACAAGAGCAAAACTTCATCTCAAAAAAAAAAAAGTATTTCCTCCTAGTATTTCAGTTTTTTTCCTTTCATCAGATAAATGAAGTTGTCATAGAAAGTAAATTAAGCAGCCGGGCGCGGTGGTTTACGCCTGTCATCCCAGTACTTTGGGAGGCCGAGGCGGGCAGATCACGAGGTCAGGAGTCCGAGACCAGCCTGACCAACATGGTGAAACCCCATCTCTACTAAAAATACAAAAAGCCAGGTGTGGCGATGCACACCTGTAATCTCAGGTACTCAGGAGGCTGAGGCAAGAGAATCACTTGAACCCGGGAGGTGGAGGTTGCAGTTAGCCGAGATTGCACCACTGCACCCCAGCCTGGGCAACAGAGCAAGACTGTCTTTAAAAAAAAAAAAAAAAAAAAAAAAGTAAATTAATCCATTTGCTATGGCTAAGCTTACTTGATTTTTTTTTTTATAAGCTAATGTCACAACTCACTCGTGTCACGTGACACAGGTAACTATTACCTACTTGCTACCACCTCTCTTTTATTTTTGGTAATGCAGTAGAAGAATGGTGTGAGTAAAGCAAACCTGTAGATAAACCCAATATAAACACACAGGAAAATGAATGAACATACTTAAAGCTGTTCAGCCTCTGAAATAGTTGTTAATGAGTTTGAAAAAGAAAAAAAGGCCAAAGGAAATCATTCAAAGGGCAACAAATAAGTCAGTTCAAAATAAGTGGGAAATTATTTTTCCTTTTTCTATCCAAAATAACGTTATGTGGTATATGAAATTTGTGACAATGTTAAAAAAACAACATTATGACCAGGTGCAGTGGCTCACGCCTGTAATCCTAGCACTTTGGGAGGCCGAGGCAGGCGGATCACAAGGTCAGGAGTTCAAGACCAGCCTGGCCAATATGGTAAAACCCCACCTCTACTAAAAATACGAAAGTTAGCTGGGCATGGTGGCGGGTACTTGTAGTCCCAGCTACTCGGGAGCCTGAAGCAGGAGAATCATTTGAACCTGGGAGGCGGAGGTTGCAGTGAGCCAAGATCACACCACTGTACTCTAGCCTGGGCGACAGAGCAAAACTCCATCTCAAAAACTAATAACAGTAATAATAAACATTATGTTTTTACTGCTCTCTTCACTTGAAAAACCACTGATACTATTAAATATGCACAGCATTAAACAGTGAATCACAGATACATAAGGGTCATTAGTTATCACTGCTTATATTCCCCCATATACCGAGGTCCTCTTGTGGCCCTAGGGACACCAGGCTAGGCAAAGTGTAGGAACACCTCTTGAGATGTGTATTCTAGTAAAAGGGAAGAGAAGCTATGCAGGAGTATGTAAGCATTTAATTCTTTTTCTCAGTTCCACAGTTTAATCATAACTTTTCCTCATTATTAAATGAATTAAGCAATAAATTAGTTCTTTAGCAACAGAAAATAATGAAGCATAACCTCAATAATGTTTGGTAATGATACTGACAGTGCTAGTTATTGATAGTGATTTTTGGACATACTTAGGTCTACAATAAATTGGTGTTCATTATTTTTGGTGCATTTCAAAGAGTAGATGCTCCCTTTTTGGGGAGATAGCACTCAGCCATTTTAAGATAATAGTATTTTTCTTTTCTTTTCTTTTCTTTTCTTTTCTCTTTTCTTTCCTTTTCCTTTTCCCTTCCCCTTCCCCTTCCCTTTACCCTTCCCCTTCCCCTTCCCTTCTTTCCTTTTTTTCTTTTTTCTTTTCTTTTTCTTCTTGAGAAAGGGCCTCTGTTGCCCAGGCTGGAGTGTAGTGGCACAGTCATAGCTTACTGCATCCTCGAACTCCTAGGCTCAAGAGAACTTCCCACTTTGGCCTCCCAGAGTGCTGAGATTACAGGTGTGAGCTACCATGCCTGGCCAATAATAGTAATCTTACTGAAACTTTAGTTAAGGCCCAGAACCTGAAATAAACAATACTGATCACAAGATTGCTAAAATGTAAAAAATACATTTATCACTACAGGGTGACAAGATATAACAAGCTAATGAAGGGGAATGAATGGCTCTGACTTGAGGAACTTTGAAAATGTTATCTGTTTCTTGACCAGATGAAAAATTTGAACTGCATACAGTCTGGCTATGAAATTCTGTCATACATGTGCCTTATTTTAAAAAGTTATAATGATAACTTATTTGTTTTTGTGTTTGTTTGTTGGTTGGTTTTTCTGAGACAGAGTTTTGCTCTTGTTGCCCAGGCTGGAGTACAATGGTGCGATCTCAGCTCACTGCAGCTTCCATCTAAAAGGGAGATCACTTTCTTTGGCTTTTGAGTAATGGTTATAACTAAAAGTAGCAGCAAGATCCAGTAAAAAGATTTAGGCCTTGATGTATCTTATAATTAGCGCTGAGCCTCAGTTACCTCATCTAGAAATGTCAGGTTGGGGAAGGCTGGGGCTGGATTCCAGACTGTGCCCAGAGGATGCTGAGAAGTTCTAGGGAGGTGCCTTAGAAACCATGTGGCTGTGCTTGAGGGCAGAGGTGGCAGAGTTTAGGACCTGGCCTCACTGCAGCCAGCCTGAACAGTGCCACTTCCATCTGTTTTACATGAGTTTTTTTGTTTTGCTTTGTTTTTTTGAGACAGGGTCCCATTCTGTCAGCCAGGCTGGAATGCAGTGCTATGATCTCTGCTCACAGCAAATTCTGCCTCCTGGGTTCAAACAATCCTCCCACCTCAGCCTCCTGAGTAGCTGGGACTATAGGCACATACCACCATGCCCAGCTAGTGTTTGTAGTTTTTGTAGAGATAGGGTTTTGCCATGTTGCCCAGGTTGGCCTTAAACTCCTGGACTCAAGCAATCCACCTGCTTTGGCCTCCCAAAGTGTTGGAATTACAGGCGTGAGCCACCGTGCCTGACCTCCAGTGATATTTTATTTGGAGAAAGGATTTTGTGGCTTTAAAATGTTTGCATATCCCTGGGCTAGACATCCTAAAGGGCATATTTGACCCCAAACTCTCAGGAGTCTGTGTTAGATAAATGGTATCACCCTTGCTGTGTCGCTTGCTGAAGAGTTCCAGGTGCCTACTGGTTCTCTACCAGATTGTGAGGTTCTGTTTCTATGGATGATGGAAAAATGTATTTATTGAGTTAGATCATTCTTTCTGAAATGTTTAATTTTTTAAATTAATTCATTAGTGCAGGTGGGCTTTCTCTTTAAACTCTCTAAAACTCTCTACTTTTAAACTATATCTTAATTCTTTTAAATTCCAACTCACTTATGCACATTTGACCACATTCTTTTTATTGATCATTACAGCAAATCGCTTTCAAAAACCTGGTACAGAGAAATCGACAAAATGAGCAGCAAAACCAGGGCCCGCCGGCTCTGAACTCTACCATTCAGCTGCCATTCATAATCATCAATACAAGCAGAAAAACAGTCATAGATTGCAGCATCTCCAGTGACAAGTGAGTGGAGAACTAGGGATGGGTGCAGGACTGGCCTTCTGTTAACATTTTCATATCATTTGCAAACTCAAGAAGGATGCAGTTTATTATCTGCACCCCTCCAAGGCTGGCTTCCTTGGGGCATATGAAACATGTCCTGAACCTTGGGTGCAATCTTGCACTAGTGTGTGCTCCAACCCTCACCCTCTACGGTCCCGTGTCTTGTGCCAGGCACTGTGCTGTCTGTATTATATGTGTATGGCGGTGTCTGGGCCCAACCTATGACATGCTGCATGTATGTGGTAAGTCTGAGCAAATAACTGTGATAAGTTAACTAGCCCAGGACTGTGGGTCTGGGACAAGGTAGATTCATTGGTGATTCACTGTCACAGTTTATTATGGGAATATTGTAGGTCAACATGTGGCATTAAACCAATTATTTCTTTGTTTTGCTGTATCATAGTTATGCATGCTTCTGTTTATTAATGAATGTATGAAATTCAGACATGAAAATGCTGGCACATTCTTTGCTTTCTTTAAATTGTATTTTTACATTTTAACTAAGATCAATGATAATATTCATCATGGCAAATAAGAAGTAGCACTTTTTAAAATATAGAATTAATTTGTGATGTATTTTATCATTCATGAAAAAGTTTCTCTCAGTGGTCTTCAGGCTGTTGACCAGTACCATAAAAGAGTTAAGAGTATATGTAGGGTGCAGAGTGAGACGGATGCATGTACCAGTTGTGGCTCCCCCACTTCGCTGCTGCAAAGCTCTGTTTTCTCAAGAACAAATAGGAATGATACTGGGGCCCCTATCACTTCCCAGCCTTGTTTTGAGGATTAAATAAGTTAATGTCTATGATGACTTGAGGTAAGCATTTTTTAAATGTTAGCTGCTGTTACAAAAGGTCAGCCTATAATTTATTGTTCAAATTGGGATTTATTAATGCAACAGAAGACTCTAATAATTGCATCGGTACCACAGGCATACCCCAGAACTGTCCCAGGGAGACCAGAACCTCCGGTCTCCTAGAGCCGTGACATTGCCTTTGGGCTTCACTGCCACTTGTTTTCCCACTCTTCTTCCTGGTGCTCTTACGCCCCCTGCCGGTCTCTGTTGTGTCCAGCGATTCCGGGCCACTTCAGTAAGAAGGCACACACACAAAAGAAGGGTCGGCGGGGCGCGGTGGTTCACGCCTGTAATCCCAGCACTCTGGGAGACCGAGGCCGGTGGATCACCTGAGGTCAGGAGTTCGACACCAGCCTGGCCAACATAGTGAAACCCTGTCTCTACTAAAAATAGAAAAATTACCCAGGCTTGGTGGCGCACGCCTGTAGTCCCAGCTACTAGGGAGGCCAAGGCAGGAGAGACGCTTGAACCTGGGAGGCAGGGGTTGCAGTGAGCCAAGACTGTGCCACTACACTCCAGCCTGGATGACAGAGCAAGACTCTGTCTCAAAAAGAAAAAAAGAAAAAGAAAGAAAAGCAGCAGGAATTTCAAAACTATTTGATAATTGAGACTATAGACACAAAAGGAAATAGTAGAGACTGTGTAGCTTATGAAGTAAACCAGACCAATATATTTTTTTAAGAGTGGATTCTTGGCTGGGTGCGGCAGCTCATGCCTGTAATCCCAGCACTTTGGGAGGCCAAGGCGGGTGGATCACCTGAGGTCAAGAGTTCGAGACCAGCCTGGCCAACATGGTGAAACCCTGTTTTTACTAAAAGTACAAAAATTAGCGTGGTGGCTCACCCCTGTAATCCCAGCTATTCGGGAGGCTGCAGTGGGAGAATCGCTTGAACCCAGGAGGCAGAGGTTGCAGTGAGCCAAGATTGCGCCACTACACTCCAGCCTGGGCAACAAGAGCAAAACTCCGTCTCAAAGAGAAAAAAAAAAAAAAAAAAAGAGTGAATTCTCACTGTTCTCACTATTGCCCAGGCTGGAGTGCAGTGGCTGTGTACAGGCATGATCATAGCTCACTGCAGCCTCAAACTCCTGGGCTCAAGCGGTCCCCCTGCCTCAACCTTCCTTGTAGCTGGGACTGCAGGTGCACACCTCCTTGGCCATCTAAAGCTGATCCATTTTTTAATCTTCTTAAGTTTTTTACTTTCTTTTTTTTTTTTTTTTTTTTTGAGATGGAGTCTTGCTCTGTCTCCCAGGCTGGACTGGAGTGCAGTGGTGCAATCTCGGCTCATTGCAGGCTCCAACCTCTGGGTTCACGCCATTCTCCTGCCTCAGCCTCCCAAGTAGCCGGGACTACAGGGCCTCGCCACCATGCCTGGCTAATTTTTTGTATTTTTAGTAGAGACGGGGTTTCACCGTGTTAGCCAGGATGGTCTCGATATCCTGACCTCGTGATCTGCCCGCCTCAGTCTCCCAAAGTGCTGGGATTACAGGCATGAACCACCACGCCCAGCCTCTTCTTAAGTTTCTTAACCTCTCTGAGATTGTGTTCCTTTCTCCACAAAAATAAGAATTACAGAATTTACCTTGCCAGTTTCAAAAGTTACGGATAAATTAATATAGAACCCAGCCCAGTGGTCAGTAAGTGGTAGATATCTGAATTATTTTCCACACACTTGCAAGTTCTTTATAAATATATGTCAAAGAGGACCATTAACAGTCTCAGAAAACTGAGAATTCAGGCTGGGCGTGGTGGCTCACGCCTGTAATCCCAGCACTTTGGGAGGCCAAGGTGGGTGGATCACAAGGTCAGGAGTTCGAGACCAGCCTGATCAACATGGTGAAACCCCATTTCTACTAAAAATACAAGAATTAGCCAGGCGTGGTGGCACACGCCTGTAATCCCAGCTACTCAGGAGTCTGAGGTAGCAGAATCGCTTGAACCCAGGAGGCAAAGGTTGCACTGAGCCGAAATCGTGCCACTGTACTCTAGCCTGGGCGACAGAGCAAGACTCCGTCTCAAAAATAAAAAAAAGAAAAAAAGAAAACCGAGAATTCTAGAAAATGGTTAGCATCTTTTCAGATAAAAAACACAAAACTTAGCATTCTAGTTACTCTCTCTAGTTAGTCTCTTGTTTTGTATGGAGAATTATAAAACTATCTTCTTAGGTTAGTCTCTTAAGTCTAAAAAGAATGACAGGAAAATCTGGGAATCATTGGCCTAGGGGAATTATGGACACTGTTCCCCCAGGCTGGAATCTGGTGAGGCTTCCATCTCTTGGGTGGTCCCTGACTCATGCCCTTTCCTTGGCCTTCCTTTGAGTGGAGGGAAGGAGGCTCTGAGTAGCTTGTACAAGCTTGTTATCCAACATAGGTCCAAAAACCCTATCTTTCAGTTACTTTGGTGATGCAACCTTTCCCCATAATTAGCCGGGAGGCTTTCCACAATGAGGATTACATTTACAAAGCGATCTGCTTTTAACAGATGCCTGAAATCATCCCTGTGGCAGGTACCCACTTCAGATTTTTTTAAAAAGTTGTTATTGTACTTTAATCAAATTCATATAGATTACTTAAATTGGGATTTTGCTTCAAATTATAATTTTTGCTCCTAAGATAATCTATTGTTCAAATTATCTTAAATAGGGTATAAAGTTTTATCCTCATATGATTTTAATAGAATTTCATGACCAGGTGAAACCTACCATTGTCCCCGAACCCTGTCCCTGCAGCCCATGACGAAGGTGTTCCAGACCTAACCTAGGAGTCGGAAGGACTGTGTCTTCCTTCTTTTGCCTCTTGATTGAAGTGTGTTGGGCTGCTGGGAAGCTGGGCATCCAGTTTGGGTGCCTTTCAAGCATATTTGGAAATGTGCTTGTATTACATGTGACACTTTTTCTTAAAACATTTTACTCCTTAGCGTCTCAGGACAGGATTTGGGGTTGTTTTCATTTATTGAAAGTCTTCTATTTATTGCTTATCTAAAGGAGGCTGTAGCTAACAGTTGACTCATGAAAATGAAGTAAGCATTCAAAATGTTTTTTTCCTCAAAGCTAACAGGTCAACTCAGAATAGGGATATTGTAATATTAAAGTAGAAAGGCTTTTCTTTTGTGGCAAAGCTATAGGCAACTTTGAAAAGTACTGGATTTAGAACAAAATTTCTGTCCTCTGTTTGCAACAGCGTTAGGGCTAAAGTTTGTGGATTTCTATCATCTGTCAGAGGAATGTTGTTTTAATTGGGAAAGTGTTTTATTTGAGATGTCATTCCCCTGACAGAGCAGAATGACTCGTGGCTCTCTAAATGGTAGCCATTTCTAGCACTATAGCTGGATTTAGGCCCCCATTCTGTTACTTAAAGTACAGAATACAAAACTATTCAGACCTCTCCAGCACCACCAAAAACCCTTTACTTTGTTTCCTGATGCAGGTTTGAATATCTTTTCAATTTTGACAACACCTTTGAGATCCATGATGACATAGAAGTACTAAAGCGGATGGGAATGTCATTTGGCCTGGAGTCAGGCAAATGCTCTCTGGAGGATCTGAAACTTGCGAAATCCCTGGTGCCAAAGGCTTTAGAAGGTTATATCACAGGTATGTTAACTGATGCTTTCATGTGTTGTCCCTGATTAAATGTTGAATCCAAACTTGTTAAAACCTTTCTTATAGAAAATTGCAAAATTTTAGAACATCTGTGCTTGTGTCAACAGACTGAAACCTTTAACACTTTAGGACCATTTTTTCAAAAATTAGATTATGTAATAGTATATAATGTTATGAAACAATCTATTTAAACTAGGTACTGGGAATTACTAGATCTCTCTGAAGAGTCAAATGTAGTGCTGAGTGAGCCAATTTAGATGTAATAGTATATAATGTAGATGTAATTCATACATTCTTACTCCTGTGTAAAATTTCATTATATGAATACATCACAGCTTTTCTGTTTATTTTACTGAAAATAAACCTTTAGTTTGTTTCCGATTCCTTGATGTTCAAATACAGTGCTGCTTTGAACATTCCTATACATGTATCCTAGTGACCACATGCAAACGTACAGATTGAACTTGTTAGGTCAGAGTTGGGTACATTTTCAGCTTTACTAGATGATACCAAAAATTTTCAATTTGATTTTACCAAATTACACTTTCCCCAGCAGAGTAGAAGTGTTCTATTTTCCCAATCAGGTGGGTCTGAAATTATATCATTGTAGCTTTTCTAAATTGAGATTGAATTCGCATGCCATAAAATACACCATTTAAAAATGTCAGTTCAGTGGTGTTTTGGTATACCCACAAGGTTGCTAATCATCACCACTATCTAATTCCAGAATATTTTAATTTAAAAACCCAAAAAGAAACCCAAACCACTAACAGTCTTTCTCTATTCCCCCATTCTCCCTCAGCCTCTGGCAACCACTAATCTACTTTGTGTCACTATGAATTTGCCTATTCTAGACAGATGCTTTGTGTGAACGGAACCCTACAGCATGGGGTATTTTGTGGATGGCTTCTTTCACATAGTGTAATGTTTCAAGGTTCATTCATGTTGTAGCACCATCAGTACTTCATTCCTCTTTATTGCCAAATACTATTCCATTGTATGGATGGACCAGGTTTTGTTTATCCATTCATCAGTTGGTAGACATTTGGACTGTTTCCACTTTTTGGCTATTTTGAATGATGCTGCTGTTAACGTTTTTATAAAAGTTTATGTGTAAACGTATGTTTTTAGCTCTAAAAACATACACCTAAGAGTGAAATTGCTGGGTCATATGGTAACTCTGTGTTTAACATTTTAAGGAAATACCAAACTGTTTTCCAAAGCTCCTGTACCACCATTTACAGTCCAACCAGCAATGGATGAGGGTTCCAATTTCTCCACATCCTTATTTACTTGTTTAGAGATGGAGTCTCACTCTGTTGCCCAAGCTGGAGTGCAGTGGCGCAGTTTGGCTCACTGCAACCTCCACCTCCCAGGTTCAGGTGATTCTCCTGCCTCAGCCTCCTGAGTACCTGGGATTATAGGCGTGTGTCACCATGCCTAGCTCATTTTGTATTTTTAATAGAGACAGGGTTTCACCATGTTGGCCAGGCTAATCTGGAACTCCTGGCCTGAATTCACCTGACTCAGCCTCCCAAAGTGTTGGGATTATACATGTGAGCCACCGTGCCTGGCCTCCACATCCTTTTCTACACTTGTCATTATACATCTTTTGAATTATAGCCATCCTCACAGAAGTGAAGTGGTATCACTGTGATTTTTGTGGGGGGCAGGGCAGGGCAGTGGTGGAGGGGAGAGAGTCTTGCTCTCCAGGCTGGAGTGCCGTGGCGCAATCTCCGCTCACTGCAGCCTGGAACTCCAAGACTCAAACAATCCACCCACCTCAGCCTCCTGAGTAGCTGGGACCACAGATGTGTGCCACCATGCCTGGTTAAATCTTTTTTTTTTTTTTTTTTTTTGGTATGTTTGGTAGAGATGGGGCTTTGCCATGTTGTCCAGGCTGGTCTCAAACTTCTGAGCTCAAGCGATCCACCTGCCTTGGCTCCCACTGTAATTTTGATTTGCATTTCCCTAATGACTTCTGATGTTGAGCGTCTTTTCATGTGTTTATTGACTATTTGTATATCTTCCTCAGAAATATGTCTGTTCACATCCTTTGCCCATTTTGGGTTTTTTTTTTTTTTTTTTTTTTGAGACAGAGTCTTGCTCTGTTACCTAGGCTGGAGTGCAATGGCACAGTCTCGGCTTACTGCAACCTCCGCCTCCTGGGTTCAGGCGATTCTCCTGTCTCAGCCTCCCAAGTAGCTGGAATTACAGGCGCCCGCCATCACGCCCGGCTAATTTTTGTATTTTTAGTAGAGATGGGATTTCATCGTATTGGCCAGGCTGGTCTCAAACTCCTGACCTCAGGTGATCCACCCACCTCGGCCTCCCACAGTGCATCCTTTACCCATTTTTAAATAAAGTTACTTGTCTTTTTATTGAGTTGTAAAATTATACTGAGTATACTTGAAAACAGAAGCACTATGTTTTACATGTCTTATAATTAAGATTTTTTTTACTAATTTAGAAATCTTCCTGATTTTCCTCATTCCTGAAAATACTACACATTTTGCAGATATAATTTGACTATATAGGTTAGGTGCGGTGGCTCACGCCTGTAATCCCAGCTCTTTGGGAGGCCGAGGCAGGCATATCACTTGAGGTCAGGAGTGCGAGACCAGACTGGCCAACATGGCGAAACCCTGTCTCTACTAAAAATGCAAAAATTAGCCAGGCATAGTGACACATGCCTGTAATTCCAGCTCTTTGAGAGGCTGGGGCAGGAAAATCACTTGAACCTGGGAGGCGGAGGTTGTGGTGAACAGAGATTGCACCACTGCATTCCAGCCTGGGCAACAGAGTGAGACTCTGTCTTTAAAAAAAAAAAAAAAAATTGACTGTGTAAGCAGTGATTTTGCCTTCGCTTTCTTTTGTTTCTTTCATTTGTAAGCATAACCATCTAGAATTTCACATCGCTTTTTAAAGGCATTTTAATGCTAGTTCTAAGATACATTAAATCCCATGTAAGCAGAAAGGTAGCTTTAATTTTGTTTTACTCTATGATTTGGCCCTTTGCTCACAACAGAAGAGTTTCTTGGCTGAGATCTGGTTTCTGTTTTAGTTCTTCGGTTGGCACCATTCATCCCCTGCAAGGGCCCCCCCGCTTCTCCTTGCCCCTCGGCCCACCTGTTCTGTCTCCCCACCCAGCTCTCTCCCCATGCTCTCCAGCCTGGGTCCTGCTGTGTCATTGGAAGGCCAGCAGAATCTGAATAAAGGGCTTACTCAATAAATCACCAGAACTTTATTTTAGCTTACTCCCAGTGAAAAGGCTCAGGGCGATTAGGCAGGCTCTGTGGTTTTGATCTCTTCGTGACCTCATTTGCAGACTGGGATACAGACTTTCTGGTTAGTTCAAAGGAAGAAACATGTGCCTCTCGTGTGTAAAGGGGCAGAATGGCCTGGGTGGGAGTGTGAGAACCATTGTGTGGATCCTGTGATAATAGGAAAGAAATGTAGGCTTTTCCAATCCATTGTAAAAAGAGAATGCAATGTGTTATGCTCACAAACAAGTAAATAGCTGTGTTCTGACAGAAGGTTTCTATAGTTCTATATACTAATTAATATTCAGCACAGGATTCTGGCATTAATGTTATTTTCTTGTACAGACTTGTTGTTATTTAATGTATTTAAAGTCTGCTATTCTTCCTAGACTTGAAGTCTTTTTTTTCCACAGCTGTCTCAAAGAAAAAGGTTCATAAGACGGTTTTAAAATTAGCATAGTCATTTAGTTTACTTTTTTCCTACATGGGAATGGCCTCTTGTTTGGATACCAGAGTTTCCAATCTAAATCCTATAGTTTCATTTTTTTTGTACAGTAATTGCAAAAAGATTTTGATTAAATTAAATCATAGCTCATTTTGGCAGATTACATTTTCTGAGTATGTGTTTGGGCTTATAGAATTTCTTTTTAGGAATTACTTTTAATGTATCTACCACTTATTTTGTAAAGTGGCAGCTGACAGAAACTATACTCATTGATTCAGTAACTTTTTTGGGGTTTTTTTTTTGTTTTTCTTTTGAGACAGAGTCTTGCTCTGTTACCCAGGCTGGAGTGCAGTGGCACGATCTAGGCTCACTGCAACCTCCACCTCCTGGGTTCAAGTGATTCTCCTGCCCCAGCCCCTCTAGTAGCTGGGATTACAGGCGTATATCACCATGCCTGGCTAATTTTTGTATTTTTAATAGAGATGGGGCTTTGCTATGTTTGCCAGGTTGGTCTTGAACTCCTGAGCTCAAGCATTCTGCCCACCTTGGCCTCCCAAAGTGCTGGGATTACAGGCATGAGCCACCGCACCTGGCCACATTTAGATCTTACATGTTCCAGTTACTGCCTTCTTTGAGCTAACACTGTAGATGGGAAGATTAGAAGTATTAAACCAGTGAAATTACAATAAGAATTGATCAGTGTTGTCATAGGAGAAATGTGGTATATGTATAGAAAAGAAGATGGCAAGGAGATATTAAAAAAAAAATTTTTTTTTTTTTTTTTTTTTGTTTGAGATGGAGTTTCACTCTGGTTGCCCAGGCTGGAGTGCAATGGTGCGATCTCAGCTCACTGCAACCTCCGCCTCCTGGGTTCAAGCGAATCTCCTGCCTCAGCCTCCCGAGTAGCTGGGATTACAGACATGTGCCACAACGCCCAGCTCATTCTGTATTTTTAGTGGAGATGGGTTCTCCACGTTGGACAGGCTGGTCTTGAACTTCCAACCTCAGGTGATCCGCCCACCTTGGCCTCCCAAAATGCTCCCAAAAAACAGTAATGTCTGCCTCCACCTCATTAAAAACATGACTGCATGTGAGTTTTTAAAAATAATAGTTTGAATTAGAAAGCAAAGGATACCAGGAAAAATCTTGTCAGGAAAAAGAATAGGTATTTGATGAGTAGCAGCATTGAGTTCACCAGCAGCAGGCACCTGAAAAGACATTGCAGCAGGGGTTTTGGCCAAAACAGATCTGTCTGCCCTCTAAGCAGAGTGGCCTTCTTACCTCATGTATTTGTGATTTGATTTTCTCTTTTCCCACTTCTGGCTTTCGCTGTCAACACCACAGTCCAGGTCTTTTGTGGTGAGGGCAGCCCAGGCATTGAGGATGGTACACTGGGCTGTATCCCATGGGCTGTGCTCTGGAGGGCTTATCTAAGAAAAAAGAGTAAGAAAGCGCCTGTGAGTGTTTTCATTTGAATACCTTCTCTCCATAAGCTGCCTTCCCGTATTTTTTTTTCCTGCTCTTGTGTTCTAGAGTTTCTTTTTCTTCCAAGAAGATGAAGAAATCTGGGTTCTTCTTACAGCAAGAGAATTGTCTAGCTGTCATGAAGAATAAGCTTAGCTCTTGCTTTTCTGTGCTTTCTTCAGACTGTAACAACAGCAGCCACAGAACTTGCAGGACCGACATTTTTTGTTCTCATTTTTTCTTTTAGATATCTCCACAGGACCTTCTTGGTTAAATCAGGGACTACTTCTGAACTCTACCCAATCAGTTTCAAATTTAGACCTGACCACTGGTGCCACCTTACCCCAGTCAAGGTACGTATTTTTTTCAGGGTTAGAAAGGCAAACCCCAGAGCCCTGTCTGTGTAGGGGTGAGCCGGGGTCATGTTACTGCCAGCACAGGTCCTGCTGAGCAGGTTTGTGGCAGATCTCACCAATGGCACCTCCTTCCTATGTTTTTATTCCTATGTTTTACAAAACTGTTTATACCACATTAATGAGCCTGTGTGTTTTTAATTGTTTGCTAGTGTAAACCAAGGGTTATGCTTGGATGCAGAAGTGGCCTTAGCAACTGGGCAGTTCCTGGCCCCAAACAGTCACCAGTCCAGCAGTGCAGCCTCTCACTGCTCCGAGTCCCGAGGCGAGACCCCCTGTTCGTTCAATGATGAAGATGAGGAAGATGATGAGGAGGATTCCTCCTCCCCAGAATAAAGACAAGAGAAAGCCTACGTTTCAATATGTGATGCTCATGTGTGTTTGTAGTGTGAGCTCTTGTTTTTGAAATGATTGCTTCAGTCTTTGCCTTTGTTTGCACTGTGTGTTCAGTGAAAACTAGAGAAACACAATAAGCAAATCGCATGAAGGCTGAGATGATTGAGATGAAAGTTAACATAGTGTGAATGAAAGTCTGGCCAACAGAGCAGTAGATGATATAACAAACAAAGGATGCTTTCTGAGGAGATAGTGGGGATAATCCCTGAAGAATTGGCAGTGTGAGTGTGTTCATTTATTTTCTGTGAGGTGGGATTTTTGTGTTCCTCACACCCATGTAATTATTCTTATAATTGAGATTGCTACACAGAGCAGTCCTTGACGATCATGTTTCTGACGTTTCTCTTCCCTGCCTGGACTGCCTTTGACAAGGCGGAAATGAACATGAAAAGTCCCCAGGAGAGGGGAGCTGTGTAGTGAGGGATACTGAGGGCAGTCCTGTGGCCGAGGGGCACAGATTGAACTGCTGAACTAGTTGGAGGTCTAGTTAAGGTGCTTTATGCATCTGCTGCCTTAGACAGCTTCTAGAAAGGAGCAAGCGCTACTTCTTAAGTACTTAAGTGACATTTAGATAATTTATAGTAAAACTGAAATTATTATTAGCCAATGCATTGATGCATAGAATTTACTAGGGCTACTTCTGGAAGCCAAAATAGAATAGCATTTCCATGTGCATTAAATACTTTGCCAGCACTGCCTTTTGCCAGCATCCTAAATCTGGAGTTTTACAAAGAGGGAAACTGTATCTTTAGGTTAATCAAAGCTATGCATTTCATATAGCTTTTTCATTGAAAACAAGACAAATTCCTATGACCAAATTGCTTGCCTACAGTTCCCTGCAGCAATTGTATGATCTCACCCAGTGTGCAATTTGTGAAGATGAACCAAATGTCATTACTTTTGTCTTAAAGAAAAGTCTATTTCAAGAATATGACCAGCAATGTTTCCTTCTACATGTCACCTTTTTTCACATTTTCATTAGTCAGAATGACCTTATTAAGCTTACTTCTGGGGTCAGTTGCATTTCAAACTAATCCAATATTTAGTGTTTCACAGAAACACTGGAAAACATTGAACACTCCTACTGCCTGGATATATGGTAGTGCAGTTATGTTGTTTATGGCTCAAGATGTCATTAGAAATACTGCAGTGGTGTATTCACAACTGCTTCTTCTCTGAATGAAAGAGTGTAGGGACATCTACCACCATGGCCAGACCCTGAATTTCACATTAAGGCCTTGGAAAGGAGCAAATAATAATGGGAAAATTAACTCCAAAACTTTGACCTGAATCATGTGGATTTATCCCAAGATGATGCTAGATGCACCAAGCATGGCCCAAATTGGTTCTTTTTTAAATCCCTTGGGGGAAGTGCAGGCTTCTTCCTGTGGTGCCTCTTTCTAGCCCCACCACCATGTTGACAGCATGGTGAGGAGGAGAAAGTTTTGGCTAGCTAAACATGTTTAATAAGGCCATAAAAACTGAGAAAGAAAAACACTCGACTTTAGCTGGAGCTCCTTTGATACAAAAGTCTCATTCTGTCAGAAATAAGCCGTAGTACAGACTCAGAGATAGAGGCAGTTTCTAGAGAACTTGGTCTTATCATGGGTTCTGGAGCATACCTCTCAGACCAGTCAGGAACACCGGGGAGGTGACAGCAGGTCCCCAGGGACCTGCAGGGGACATTTCAACTGCACGGATCGGGATTTCCCTCCAAACCAACTGTCCTTTAAGGGGCAGCCTCCTCTTTTACTAACTTCACCCTTTCTCATCTCTGGGACCCAGCAGGGACCTGGAGAGGCCAGTGGCCACAGCTACCTTTGTAGTCTTCAAAATATTGAACTGCAGGTCCCAAGATGCATTTCAGAATTTAAGACAGGTGCACTAATGATAACCATTCCTTCACCAAATAGCAACATTCTTGCCAGAGTTCTTGGGAACCTGTCTTCTTCTCTACTCTCCATCTCTGCTACTCTTATGCTTTACATTGATAAAATATGGGCTTAAAAAAAGAAAGCCGCCAAAGACTCTTATCCTTATTGGTGCCCCACCATTGGCCACCCCAGCCATAGGTGTGTGCTGTTGGTGGGAAACAGTCTCTTCCTCAGCGTTGTGTTTGGGTTACTGTTGAGGCTGGCTCACAGAGTGACATCATAGTCACCAGTATATGTCACTGGAGTAAAATCTTGCCTTTAGAAACTGGGTTGAGCTGTTTAGAAAGGCCAATTCTCTTCTGTATTCCCCCTCAACATTTATCTGGGTCTAAAGCTCAGCACTGAGTCACAATTTCACACGAAATTAAAGTGAAGCAGTGTTAGGAAACTGGGGGCTAGGTGCAGCGTCTCTCGCCTGTCATCATAGCACTTTGGGAGGCCGAGGCCGGCACATTGCTTGAGCTCAGGAGTTCAAGACCAGCCTGGGCAACATGACAAAACCCTGCCTCTACAAAAATACAAAAATTGGCCTTGTGTGGTGGGGCATGCCTGTTGTCCCAGCTACTCAAGAGGTTGAGATGGGAGGATTGCTTGAGCCCAGGAGGCGGAGGTTGTAGAGAGCCAAGATCACACCACTGCACTCCAGCCTGGGTGACAGAGCAAGACCCTGTCTCAAAAAAAAAAAAAAAAAAAAAACCGTTGTGGGGAGGGGGCGGTGCGCTGCGGGGAGAGAAGTTGTTACAATGCCCAGGCTGCTTTGTTATAGTGGCACGCAGGGTTACTTGCCATACACAGATCACTCCTCCCAGGGGTGCTGGCACACACTGATTGTGGGGAGTTCAAGAGGCCTTTTCCCCTTGAGGGTAAGTGTGGCTGTCCCCCTTTCAAGCGTGTGGCATCACTCACTGAGGAAGTGCTGCCTCTATTTAGCACATGCACAGTGGCACTAGGACCTGTTGTCTGGCCCTCACTGGGAAGGGCGGTGCCGCCTAAGCACACAGCAGCTCTTATGGGCCCCAGGTGCCTACCACGCTGCCTTCCTCTTCCCCGTTGTCAGTCTGTCTCCTCCACGTGCTCGTTTCCTGTGGTGAGAGCAGTTGTGGTGTTTGTATACCTTGTGCCTTGTGATCAAGGTGGGCCTTGGAGGAAGGCTGGAAAGCGGGGGCCAACATGGCGGTCCTCCACCCCTCAGCGACACCCACTGCCCAAGAAACTACAGACGATGGCCACATGTTTGGCGTCCTTCAATTTATTTCTTTAAAGAAGTGATGGGAAGAAAAAGCTATGTGGTTTCTGCCATTTTAGCAGGATAAAGAGGATAACTCCTTCCATTAGCAAATTTTACAGTTGTAACAGTACTCTGCCATATTTGAAAAATAATGCCAGGGTCAGTCCTTGAAAACAAGGTAGCTCCTATCAGATAATTCAAATGGAAATATTTCTTTCTTTTTTTTTATTCTTTTTTTTTTTTTTTTTTTTTGAGACAGAGTCTTGCTCTGTCGCCCAGGCTGGAGTGCAGTGGTGATCTCGGCTCATTGCAAGCTCCGCCTCCCGGGTTCACGCCATTCTCCTGCCTCAGCCTCCCGAGTAGCTGGGACAAAGGGTGCCCTCCACCACGCTTGGCTAAATTTTTTTGTATTTTTAGTAGAGACGGGATTTCACCGTCTTAACCAGGATGGCCTCGATCGCCTGACCTTGTGATCCGCCCACTTCAGCCTCCCAAAGTGCTGAGATTACAGGCTGTGAGCCACCGCGCTCGGCCTCAAATGGAAATATTTCACAGAGGAGTGGCTCAGCTTTAGCCCTGCAAGACATCTGTAACTGCTAAACCACAACTCTTCATGGCTATCTGGGTCATAGAGACAGCAGAGTTGCTCCAAGTATAGATGTGACTTAGGCTCCCTCTAGCACAGTGTGTGTGTTGGAGGGAGTGTGGATTAGCAGAGGATGAGAACTACCTCAGCGATTCCTGCCATAACCACACTGAGAGGGGGGCACTAGGGGGAAAGCCTATTTAGCCTTTTTTTTTTTTTTTTTTTTTTTTTTTGCGGAGGGTGGGGGACGGAGTCTCCCTCTGTCGCCAGGCTGGAGTGCAGTGGCGCAATCTCGGCTCACTGCAATCTCTGCCTTCCAGGTTCAAGCGATTCTCCTGCCTCAGCCTCCGGACTAGCTGGGATTATAGGCGCATGTCGCTATGCCCGGCTAATTTTTTGTATTTTTAGTAGAGTCGGGGTTTCACCATGTTGCCCAGGTTGGTGTCAAACTCCTGACCTCAGGTGATCCGCCCGCCTCAGCCTGCCGAAGTGCTGGGATTAGAGGTGTGAGCCACCGCGCCTGGCTCTATTTAGCTTTTAAAAAATTATTTCATTTCGGCCGGGCGCGGTGGCTCAAGCCTGTAATCCCAGCACTTTGGGAGGCCGAGACGGGCGGATCACCAGGTCAGGAGATCGAGACCATCCTGGCTAACACGGTGAAACCCCGTCTCTACTAAAAAAAATACAAAAAAAAACTAGCCGGGCGAGGTGGCGGGCGCCTGTAGTCCCAGCTACTCGGGAGGCTGAGGCAGGAGAATGGCGTAAACCCGGGAGGCGGAGCTTGCAGTGAGCTGAGATCTGGCCACTGCACTCCAGTCCGGGCGCGACAGAGCGAGACTCCGCCTCAAAAAAAAAAAAAAAAAAAAAAAAAAAAAAAATTATTTCATTTCAAGGGCGCTTTAATACTATCAAGCTCCCTCCCCTAACAAAATGGGCTGTCCCTGCCCAACAAGTCTGTGAAGTAGACCTTAAAACTGTGCTGCCGTAGTGGTAAGTAAGGGGTGAGGGTTGGACAGTGAATCTTAATATTTCATCCTTCGTTCAGTAAGCATTTGAGTAGCTACTGTGCGCAGGCATTGAGGCGGAACAGTGAGAGCCCTGCAGTTGTTGGGTTCTCCTCCTGCTGGGGAAACATGATCACAGATGGAACACGTGCAGATTGATGAGTGCTGTGGAAAAAACAGCAGCGTAGTGGGACCGTTTGGGAAAGGCTACTTTGGCTGGGGGTGGCCGGGGAGGCCCCTCTGGGAAAGAGACAGTTTTACTGAGTCAGATAGTGGAAAGACAGATGTCTCTATACTTTCTTAACAAGCCACTCTGTCCCATAACATGCACTTGGAATCTCTCCTAAGTTCCAGAGGCCCCACTGTTCCAGTTTCAAGCCTTCATTTTGGAGTCTGTTCAGGAACTTTTAAGATTTCAAAGCAAAGTTAGCTACCAGCAGTTTCTGTAAACCAAGAGAAGATTCTAACAAAAGTTCACTACTTTCCAACTGAATCTATGCAGTAGAAAAATCATTAGAAAATACAAAAATTAGGCTGGCGTGGTGGCACACGCTTGTAGTCCCAGCTACTAGGGAGGCTGAGGCAGGAGAATCACTTGAACCCAGGAGGTGGAGGTTGCAGTGAGCCAAGATCTGCCACTGCACTCCAGCCTGGGTGACAGAGCAGGACTCTGTCTCAAAAAAGAAAAAAAGAAAAATGATTAGAAATTGAGACCTATTTTCCATGTTTCTAAGTTGTTGGCTATATCAAAGAGATCATCCGTAATCTGCATATGGGCTGGCTTTGGTGAAGCTGATGACTGGATTTCTAAGAACCATTTTCCCAAATGGGTTCCCATATTCATGCACCCAAAGCAATGGTCCCCAAGCACTGATGAAAATTAATATGCATTTCCCAAAGACCCACACTATTTATCAGGAGCCTGCACCATGCCATTCGAATGACCCTCAGCAATGTGCCTCCCTGCCCTCAAATTCCCAGTTGATAACAGTGTTTGGTTAAACTTCCACTCAAGCCAAACATGGTTACTAAGAAGAGAAAAGCCTGATGTTTGCATATTTTTTCCCCTCGAGATGGAGTCTTGCTCTGTTGCCCTGGCTGGAGTGCAGTGGCATGATCTCAGCCACTGCAACCTCTGCCTCCGGGATTCAAGCTATTCTCCTGCCTCAGCCTTCCAAGTAGTTGAGATTACAGACATGTGCCACCACGCCCGGCTAATTTTTGTATTTTCAGTAGAGATGGGGTTTTACCATGTTGGCCACGCTGGTCTTGAACTTCTGACCGTGTGATCCGCCCACCTAGGCCTCCCAAAGCACTGGGATTACAGGCTTAAGCCACCGCACCCAGCCTAAGATTTTACCATAAAAAAAATTCAAGCTCAATACCCACATAAATTATAACATTTCTCAGGAAATAGTCCCTTAACCAAAATGTCTCTGAGAAGTTATGCTTAGATAATCGCTGGAATCTGATTTTTCCACATGTCTCACTCCACAGTATGCTAAAGAAGAAAAAGTGAGTGGGCACAACACTTTGACCTTCTGACTAAGCCCTGGGAGTCCCCGACAGGTCCAGAAACTTCTCTGACACCCATTCACAAGGGTGCTGAGATAGGAGAATACTAATTTATAACATGTATTCTGTGCAGCTGTTCTCAGACAAGGCCGGATCTTGTCATCTTACCTTTTGCTTTACAAAAAAGGCCTGTTGAAGCCAATGCTGTCTTGCCCCTTGCTGTTTCAGCAGATTAGACTTTGGTCTTCCCTGCTTCTAGCTGCATCGGAGGCCCTAGTAGCTGATGCTCAGGGTCAGGCCTCACCCGTTCGCCGCAGGTCTCAGGATGGGGGAGAGCATTGCTCCCACCCTGCTCATTTGGAGATGGGAAGCAAGCAGGAGCTTGACTTGCTTCCCATCCCTCAGCCTGTCTGTGGCAGAGCCTGCACCAAAACCCAGAGCTGCTTCCCTCCGTGAGGGCCACGCTGTCACCATAATCCTGCCAGACGGGTTTTGGATTAGCATCAGTCCTGTGTCACCAAGTGCCAAACAGCTGAGGGGCAGAAGCGGGACTCCTCTCCTGAGCCCCAGCATGAGGCCATGGTGTCAGGTTTAGGCCTCTCTCAAGTCAGAAAACCCCGGGCTGAGACCTCCACAGACAAGGGCTCCCCACGCTGGCCATTGGCAGGGACCCAAGGAGTTCAGTGACCAACTGGTCCTTCCACACACCAGCTGCTGCTGCCCGTGTCTTGTCGAATCGTAACAGGGAAGCTTCCCCAGATCACATTTGGATTTAAAAACTCATCCCTTGTCATGCCTCACTGCATGCCATTTGTCACCATACTTCATCATGGCCGAGCTTCATGTCACACGGCCCTGGTGATTGTGCTTGTTCACACTGGGGCCAGGGTTTTCATACTAAAATGTCACTGACGACGGGGCTACTTTTCTCCTGAATAGCTCCTCTGGGCTTGTTGCAGTTCTATTTTTGCCAGCAGTACCGTGACAGGTTCAACCTCTCTGTCCTGAAAAATGGAACCCCCCTACTAAGCATACGCACTGGCTGCCCAGGCGGCTGCACTCCAGGGATCACGTTTCAATACTGAGTTCCTTCATGCACTTGGTTCACCACCATCATCCTTGAGTTTTGGACAAAAGAGGTGGGTATGTCGGGTGTGGTGGCTCACGCCTGTAATCCCAGCACTTTGGGAGGCCGAGGCAGGTGGATCACCTGAGGTTGGGAGTTCAAGATCAGCCTGACCAACATGGAGAAACCCTGTCTCTACTAAAAATATAAAATTAGCCAGGTGCTGTGGTGCATGCCTGAAATCCCAGCTACTCGGGAGGCTGAGGCAGGAGAATCGCTTGAACCCTGGAAGCAGAGGTTGCAGTGAGCCGAGATCGTGCCATTGCACTCTAGCCTGGGCAACAAGAGCGAAACTCCATCTCAAAAGAAAAAGAAAAAAAACGGTGGGTAAAGGGTCATGAGAGCCCGAATCACTAGGTTGTTCACCTTTTCATCTGAAGATGCTTTACTCTGACTATGTGCTATTGGGTTTTATTTCCAGAAAATATAGTTCTCCTTTTTTCTGCATGAAGGATACATCATGGTGCCACATGCTTTAAGCAATTTAAACAAGAGATAAGAGGAAAATGCAACCACCACATCTGACTTGCCCAATGTAGACTTTTCTCTATTAGATGGAAGTACACAACCTAATATGATATATTATTTTGTAGTATCTCAGACTTTGTAAATAAATACCATTATTTTTATATGGAAATTTTATAGAAGAGCTATTTCTGTATACGTAATTATTCCTGGATTTTCTGAAATTGCTTCTGGTAGATAGCAGACAAGTCCTAAGCAGTGTTCCACTAAGGGTGGTTCCAGGCCTGCCTGCCGTGGAGTTGACTGGGGGAGTTTTACAGTTTTGTGATCCTAGGATGTGTCCCACACGCTCAGTCAGAAGCACTGGAGGTGGGGCCTGGGAAGCTGTATTTGTAATGAACTCTGGTGTTTTTTGTCCATTAAAGTGTATCTTTGTCCATCCTATAAGATTAAAAGAAAGAAAAAGCATCTCAAATGAGTGTAAGTTGTTCTTGAGAAAAAAATGTATCAGACGTTTATGAGTTGAATGAAATGTATTATAGAGAAAAATAAACACTTTAAAATAATGTTAGTCTCATTACTAGTGGGTCAGAAAGTTTTTAGTTTAAAAAGGAGGTGTTAGGCCGGGGCAGTGGCTCACGCTTAAAACCCCAGCACTTTGGGAGGCCAAAGTGGGCGTATCATTTGAGGTCAGGAGTTCGAGACCAGCCTGGCCAACATGGTGAGACCCCCCCCCCATCTCTACCAAAAATAAAAAATCACCTGGGTGTGGTGGCATAGCCTGTAATCCCATCTGCTCAGGGCAGGAGAATCACTTGAACCCGGGAGGCGGAAGTTGCAGTGAGACAAGATGACACCACTGCACTCCAGCCTAGGCAACAGAGTGAGACTCCATCTCAAAAAAAAAAAAAAGGCTTTTTTTTGTTTTTTGTTTTTGAGATGGAGTCTCTGTTGCCCAGGCTAGAGGCTAGAGTGCAGTGGTGCAATCTCGGCTCACTGCAACCCCCACTTCCTGGATTCAAGGGATTCCCCTGCCTCAGCTTCTTGAGTACCTGGGATTATAGGCACGTGCCACCACACCCAGCTAATTTTTGTATTTTTAATAGAGATGGTGTTTCACCATGTTGACCAGGATGGTCTCCAACTCCTCGCCTCAAGTGATCCTCCCACCTCAGCCTCCCAAAGTGCTGGGATTAAAATAAAAAAGAACAATAGGCTGGGTGCGATGACTCATGCCTGTAATCCCAGCACTTTGGGAGGCCGAGGTGGGCGGATCACTTGAGGCCAGGAGTTTGAGACCAGCTTGGCCAACATGGTGAAACCCTGTCTCTACTAAAAATACAAAAAATTAGCCAGGTCCCGTGGTGGTGCACGCCTGTAACCCCAGCTACTCAGGAGGCTGAGGCAGGAGAATTGCTTGAACTCAGGAAGCAGAGGCTGCAGTGAGCCGAGATTGCGCCATTGCACTGCAGCCTGGGCAACAAAAGCGAAACTCTTTCTCAAAAAAAAAAAAAAGAAAAATGAACAATAAAATACCAGTGGGCTGATCAGGTGAGGGTAGTGGGTACTCTGGGGCTCTGCCAGAGAGTAAGGACTGAGACCCTCTTTCAACATCTGAGTTCCTCTTCATGAATTGCCCTCAGAAGAGTGGCCAGGGCCGGGCGCTGTGGCTCACACCTGTAATTCCAACACTTTGGGAGACCGAGGCAGGCAGATCACAAGGTCAGGAGATGGAGACCATCCTGGCTAACATGGTGAAACCCCGTCTCTACTAAAAATACAAAAAAGTTAGCCAGGCGTGGTGGCGGGCGCCTGTAGTCCCAGCTACTCGGGAGGCTGAGGCAAGAGAATGGTGTGAACCCGGGAGGTGGAAATTGCACCACTGCACTCCAGCCTGGGTGACAGAGCGAGACTCCATCTCAAAAAGAAAAAAAAAAAATACAAAAATTAGCCAGGCATGGTGGTGGGCACCTGTGGTCCCAGCTACTCGGGAGGCTGATGCAGGAGAATGGCGTGAACCCAGGAGGCGGAGCTTGCAGTCAGCCAAGATCATGCCACTGCACTCCAGCCTGGGCGATAGAGCGAGATTCCATTTAAAAAAAAAAAAAAAGGTGGCCAGGTGCCATGGCTCACCCCTGTAATTGTAGCACTTTTGGGAGACTAGGCCCAGAAATGCTTCCCTACAATTCGTGGGGAAGATGCTTTCTTACCGTCTCTTACACCAAACCAGCATCAGAGAGAACAGCGACAGCAGTCAATACAGAATGCCATGTCCCCAGGCCTCAGGTGGAAAGTCACCTGGCCTCTGGAACGTAGTACTCCCTCAGCACCTGATCACACAGTCTCTACCTGTCTCAGGGAGAGACCGGAACTCTAGATAGCCTATCTCCTATGTTCCAACAAGTTGAGCATGTGAACAGTCAGAAGGCACAGAAGGGCATGGAGCAATTCAGGGACCAGCAGAAAGACCCAGGTCTTGAAAAGGAGATGGCTAAGTAAGCACTCGATGACATGTTGGAAGGAATGCATCTTCCCATAAAGACTCGCCCTGGAGTTTCACAGACCAAGTAAGGGTGGTGTAGTGGGGAGGGAAGTGGTGAGCCTGTGCTCATGCCCTTACCCTGGGGGTCTCCTGGAGTGGTGAGCTGAGCTGGTATTGTGCCTTCTCCGTTCCTCCCAGCCTAGAGGAGCCACTTGCAAGTGCCGTTTGGTGAAGGTGTCCAAGGACACCTTGGTTACAGTGGAGTAACCACTGGATCACTTGGGCTTAAGAGGGTGCTTTTGTTCTTGTGGCCACGTGGGGGATGGCACAGCGACTGAATACACCGCTTACCGGGGCGGTATCTGCAAGCCCACAGAGTTGGCTGTGAAGAGACAAACTGTTTTCAAAAATATTTGAAGAGATTTATTCCGAGCCAAATATGCAAATATGAGTGACGATGGCCCCTGATACAACCCTCAGGAGGCCCAAGAACACGTATCCAAGGTGGTCAGGGTGCAGCTTGGTTTTATACATTTTAGGGAGACATGAGACTTCACTCAAGTATGTTTAAAAAATACATTGGTTCGGTCCAGAAAGGTGGGACAACTCAAAGGTGGGGGGCGCTTCCATCTTATAGGTAGATTTAAAATTTTTCTGGTTGACAATTGGTTGAGTTTATCTGAAAACCTGGAATCAACAGAAAGGAAATGTCTGTGTTAAGATAAGGGATTATGGAGACCAAATGTCGCAGGCTTCAGAGAATAGATGGTAAATGATTCTTATCAGTAAGGTCTGTGTTGATGTTAATACCAGTGGGTATAATGAGACACTTCCCCTTCATGGCCGGAACCAGTCTCTGAGGTTACATTTTAAGAGCGCCCTGGCCAAGGAGAGAGTCCATTCAGATGGTTATGGGGTAGGACTTAGAATTGTATTTTTGGTTGACAGAGTTGTTTAATTCCATGCTCAGCTTCTTGAGCCTCAGAGAGAAGACAGCTTCAACGCAGAGCCTTCTCCAGAAGAAAGAACCCGACTGACAGTCAGCTTGCTTTCTTCTGTTCCTACTCCCAGAGCTATGGCTATGTTTTCTCCATTCCTTTTTTTTTTTTTTTTAGACAGAGTCTTGCTCTATCGCACAGGCAGGAGTGCAATGGCGCAATCTTGGTTCACTGCAACCTCCACCACGCCCGGATAATATTTGCTATTTTTAGTAGAGACGGGTTTTCACCATGTTGGCCAGGCTGGTCTCAAACTCCTGACCTCAAGCGATCCAACCCTCTCAGCCTCTCAAAGTGCTGGGATTACAGGCGTGAGCCACCGCGCACAACCTCCATTCCTTCTCCTAGGGGAGCTGCTTCTGTAGTTCTGTGGGTCTTCTCAGAGCACAGGCTCTTCTCACTGAAGCTTGCACCTGAAGACACTGCCAGCTTCCCTAGTTTCTTGCCAGATGAAGGCTCCATCTGTCGGTCTTACTGTGGACGGCTGCCAAATGCCCAGGGGCTCCCTGATCACTGCCAGCTCAGCCTCCTCTGAGAGGCCTTTCCAGCCTCTTGCTGAAACTTGCTTTCAGGAGAGCATCTCAGTAGAAAATGCACAGTGTTGAAGGAAGTCTGCAGTCGGGGAGGGTGGGGGGCACAGCCAATCCGGTTAATGCAGAGCAGCATTTGTCTACCCACTTTCTCACTTTCATGCAAATTGCTTCAGGACATTTTTGCCATTTCCTTCTTGTGTTATCTCCTGCCTTGGCTAAGGGGCCTAAAGTAAACTGTGACACATTTTACTAAGGGCATGAGATTTGTTTTCCTCTTTCATGCCCTACCTACCACTTGGTCACAGCACTCAAAAGCCGAAACTCAATCATGAGACGTTTGTGCACTGAAGTCCAAAAATGACAATCCCGAAAAGGTCCCATCTCCACATGAAGGACTTTCTGGTTCTGCTAATACATAGATTTGCTTTCAAACCTCTAGCAAAGGTTCTCCTCAATCTGAATACAACAAAAAGTACTTTTACAGGATGATTTTTTTCCTTGCAGAGACAAGGTCTTGCTTTGTCACTCAGGCTGGAATGCAGTGACACCATTGCAGCTCACTGTAACCTCGAATTCCCGCATTCAAGTGGTCCTCCCACCTCAGTCTCCACAGTGGCTGTGGACTACAGGTGTGCACCACCACACCTGGCTTGTTTTTTTATTTTTTGTAGAGACAGGGTGTCACTATGTTGCCCATGCTGGCCTCAAGAGATCCTCCCACTTCAGCCTCCCAGAGTGCTGGAATTATAGGCATAGTGTATTTTTAAAACTTTAAAACATCTACAGGATTTATTTTAAAAAATTTAAAACATCTAGGTTTTGTTTGCTTTTTTTTTTTTTTTTTTGAGACGGAGTCTGGCTCTGTCGCCAGGCTGGAGTGCAATGGCAAAATCCCGGCTCACTGCAACCCCCTGCCTCCCAGGTTCAAGAGATTCTCCTGCCTCAGCCTCCTGAGAAGCTGAGACTACGGGCGCCTGCCACCACACCCAGCTAATTTTTGTATTTTTAGTAGAGACGGGGTTCCACTATGTTGGCCTGGATGGTCTCAATCTCTTGACCTTGTGATCCACCCGCCTTAGCCTCCCAAAGTGCTGGGATTACAGGCATGAGCCACCGCGCCCGGCTTACTGCAGCCTCCGCCTCCCGGGTTCAAACCGTTCTCCTGCCTCAGCCTCCCAAGTAGCTAGGACTACCGGCATGTGCCACTTACGGGAGTGAGCCACTGCGCCTGGTCATGTCTGCTTTTTGTGACAGGTCACTAGAGTAGCGACAAAGCCATTTTGACAATAGAACAGCGGTGGGCTCTTCTGCATGAAAGACTCTGGCCAATCTTACAATCAGCTAAAAAACACTTTCCTCAAGTATTACCAAAATTCAGTTTATAAGTCATGACTAAGAGTGGAAGAAGGGGCTGGGCATGATGGCACGTGCCTGTAATCCCCGCTACTCGGGAGGCTGAGGCAAGAGAACAGCTTGAACCTGGGAGGTGGAGACTGTAGTGAGCGCCAATGTTGTCCCACTGCACTCCTGCATGGGCAAAAGAGGGAGACTTCATCTCAAAAAAAAAAAAAAAAAAGGAAAAGAATAAAAAGAAGTGGAAAAAGGACACAAGAATGACATACTTTTATTTCAACAAATGCTTTTGGAAATGATTTTTAAGAACAAAAACTAAAGACCTCCTGAAAGTCGGATTACAGGTTGTGCAGGCTGGGTGCAGTGGCTCACGCCTGTAATCCCAGCACTTGGGGATGCCGACGGGGGCAGATCACCTGAGGTCAGGAGTTCGAGACTTGCCTGACCAATATCATGAAACCCCCATCTCTACTAAAAATACAAAAATTAGCTGGGCGTGCTGGCGGACACCTGTAATCCCAGCTACTTGGGAGGCTGAGGCAGGAGAATCCCTTGAACCCCGGAGGCAGAGGTTGCAGTGAGCTGAGATCCTGCCCTTGCACTCCAGCCTGGGCAACAAGAGCGAAACTCCGCTTCAAAAAAAAAAAAAAAAAAAAAAAAAAAAAAAAAAAGATGTGCAAAGATGTATATGATGAACTGCATTTTCCTTGGAGCAGTTGGTATTCCCCATTCCTCTCACCCTCCTTGAACAGACGGCCATTGGGGAATACAGGGAGGGACACAGCACGGCAGGGGGTTCCTTGCTGCCTTCGCCACAGCGGGTGACTCAGACCCTGCTGCAGGCCGGAGAAGGCAGCCACTTGGAAAGCCCGGGGTTCAGTCCTCAGCCAGGTCTCGATGTAGACCCCCGGAGTCTGTCTTCTGAAACTGACAAGGCTTCTCAATGGACAACATAGGCTCCGGGGCTTCCGGAAACAGTTTCTCAAGAAACATTTCTGAAACTGCTTGGTTAAGGATGACTCCCGCAAGGGCGGCTATCACCTGCCTGCTGGGCCCGTGCCGGGAGACTTGCCTATACATAAACTGTGAAGGTTAAAGACAGGCCAGGCCAAAGAAATAAGCTTGCAGAGGAGAGAAGGTTTTCCCCTATTTCCTTCCCCACCCCAATCTCTGAAAGGTTTCTCAGAGCCTGGAGGGCACAGCATGAGCAATTTGCCGGGCTGGGGCTTGGCCAGGGAGGCAGGTGCCTGCCAGGGCAGGCTGGGACCACTCCCAGTCATCGTAACAAAAGATGACACAGAAGCAGATGAGAGAAAAGTCTGGGGAGAAACAACATGGGCAGAAAACCACAGAAATGTAAGTTTACAACACCCCTTTGTTATCAGCCAGGGAACCATGGAGGCGCTGCAGGGCAGTAGCCCACCAGCAAGAGGCCAGGTTTCTCCTTCCAAGTGCTGAGGGAGGGGCTGGTGGTTCTGCTGAGGGGATGAGAAACCCAGCAGCAGCTGCAGCAGTTGGTAAAACGGGCACACCGGGTGCGGTGGCTCACGCCTGTCATCCCAGCACTTTGGGAGGCCAAGGCAGGTAGATCGCAAGGTCAGGAGACTATTATCCTGGCCAACGTGGCGAAACCCCGTCTCTACAAAAAATACAAAAATTAGCTGGGCGTGGTGACATGTGCCTATAATCCCAGCTACTTGGGAGGCTGAGGCAGAAGAATCACTTGAACCAGGGAGTCGGAGGTTGCAGTGAGCCGGGCCCGGTGGCTGACATCTAATCCCGGCACTTTGGGAGGCCGAGGCGGGTGGATCACCTGCGGTCAGTAACTTGAGACCAGCCTGACCAACATGGTAAAACCCCTGTCTCTACTAAAAATACAAAATTAGCTGGGCATGGTGGCACGAGCCTGTAATCCCAGCTACTCAGGAGGCTGAGGCAGGAGAATCCCTTGAACCTGGGAAGTGGAGGTTGCAGTGAGCCCAGATCACACCATTGCACTCCCACCTGGGCTACAAGAGTGAAACTCTGTCTCAAAAAAAAAAGAAAGAAAATAAAGAAAGAAAGTACTACTGGGTATCAACCAAAAGACTGACAAACAAGTCTCCTCATCTGAACTTAGATGAGCTGTCATTTGAGTAACTTTAATTGACATCTCTTTACATATGATATATATCATATATTCCAGATCCCATAAAGTACTTCCCATGCATAATCCCATAGTATATCAAAATTCTAATTTTTCTATAGGACTTTGTCATGTTTAATAAACAGTATTAGAACACACTCTGCAGTTGACAGTCTGTTAACTACAGATTTTCTTTTTCTTTTTTTTTTTTTTAGACAGAGTCTCGCTCTGTCGCCCAGGCTGCAGTGCGATGGCATGATCTCGGCTCACTGCAACCTCCACCTCCCAGGTTCAAGAAATTCTCTGCCTCAGCTTCCCGAGTAGCTGGGGTCACAGGTGCCTGCCACCATGCACCGGCTAACTTTTGTATTTTTTTTTTTTTTTTTTTTTTTTTTTGAGGCGGAGTCTCACTCTGTCGCCCGGACTGGAGTGCAGTGGCCAGATCTCAGCTCACTGCAAGCTCCGCCTCCGGGTTTACGCCATTCTCCTGCCTCAGCCTCCCGAATAGCTGGGACTACAGGCGCCCGCCACCTTGCCCGGCTAGTTTTTGTATTTTTAGTAGAGACGGGGTTTCACCGTGTTAGCCAGGATGGTCTCGATCTCCTGACCTCGTGATCCACCCGTCTCAGCCTCCCAAAGTGCTGGGATTACAGGCTTGAGCCACCGCGCCCGGCCAATTTTTGTATTTTTAGTAGAGATGGGGTTTCACCATCTTGGCCAGGCTGGTCTTGAACTCCTGACTTTGTGATCCACCCAGCTTGGCCTCCCAAAGTGCTGGGATTACAGACAGGAGCCACCTTGCCTGGCCTAATTTGTTGTTGTTGCTGCTGTTTTTTGTTTGGTCTGTCACCCAGGCTGGAGTGCAGTGGCATGATCTTGGCTCACTACAACCTCCGCCTCCCGGGTTCAAGCGATTCTCCTGCCTCAGCCTCCTGAGTAGCTGGGATTACAGGCACACACCACCACGCCCGGCTAATTTTTGTCTTTTTAGTAGAGACGGGGTTTCACCATGTTGGTCAGGCTGGTCTCAAACTCCTGACCTCGTGATCTGCCTGCCTCGGCCTCCTGGGGTGCCTGTTGGGATTACCAGCATAAGCCATGGCACCCGGCCTTAATTTTATCTTTTGTTTCAAGAATTATTATTTTTTGTTGTGCTTTTTGTTTTTTTGTGTTTGTTGTTGTTTGAGACAGAGTCTTGCTCTGTGGCCCAGGCTGGAGTGCAGTGGTGTGATCTCAGCTCACTGCAACCTCCACCTCCTTGAGCTCAAGTGATCCTCCTGCCTCAGCTTCCCAAATATCTGGGACCACAGATGTGCGCCACCACACCTAATTTTTTTGTATTTTTGGTATAGACGGGGTTTTGCCATGTTGCCCAGGCAACTCTTGGGCTCAAGTGATCAGTCTGCCTTAGCCTCCCAATGTATAGGGATTATAGGCATGAGCCACCGCACCTAGTTACACAAATGTTTAAATGAAGCGAGACAACACTGTCAGTAGGTGAAAGGAAAGGGTGTACTTGGCACACCCTGTCTTGCTCCCTCCTACGAGGCTGTGTGTGTGTGTGTGTATGTGTGTATCTCCCCCCATACCTCGTGTATTGGGTTTTGTGAATGGCTCTAGACCTTTATGGCCAGAACACTCGCTTGGAAGAGGAGGGAGAAAAGGTCATCACTGCTTGCAGGCTGCAGGCATAATAAGCCACCATCCATCCCCTTCAGGAATTCTCCAGCTTAACTTCAGTGTGAGAGAAAAAAATGAAAAATCTCTGAGATGAGAAATTCTGTGAAAACAGGGAACACTCATTCCGTGGCATAGAAGGAGGTGTTGTCTAACTTTAAAAAATAAGGAAATTCGGCTGGGTACAGTGGCCCATGCCTGTAATCCAGCACTTTGGGAGGCCGAGGTGGGTGGATCACCTGAGGTCAGGAAATTGAGACCAGCCTGGCCAACATGGTAAAACCCCGTCTCTACTGAAAATAACAACAACAACAACAAAAAAGCCGGACGTGGTGGTGGCACCTGTCATCCCAGCTAATCCGGAGGCTGAAGCAGGAGAATCGCTTGAACCCGGGAGGGGGTGTTGCAGTTAGCCGAGATCGTGCCAGTGCACTCCAGCCTGGGTGACAAGAGAGAAACTCCATCTCAAAAAAATAAAATAAAAATGATCTGGAAAATAACATGATCAGGATCTTGTTAAGGACTTTCATCTGCGTAAAATTCAGGGCCTGGCCCCTGATATGTAAGTTGTCAGTGTCGAATGAGTGAATGAGTGAATGAGTGAAGTGAATGAGTGAATGAGTGAATGAGTGAACAACACATTTTTTCAAAGCATATTGACCTTTTGGTTAGTTTCAAATAACCAAACAGTGCTCACACTTTTAATGCAGATGACCCAGGCAAGTTTGAAAAATTGGCCTCTTACGAGCCTCTGTCAAGAGGGAACAAGATGGAGAAAAGAATTCAAAATCGCAAAGTGTGGCCTTGCCTTACCTCAGAAGTCATGGGACGGTAGGAACAATAAAATAAGCTAATCCAAGGGGAAAATGGACTCTTGGAAAGAAGGTGGGGCCCCAGGGTCTCAGCCAGCTCCTCCCGTGGATCCTGGGGACCGAATTCCTCATCCTTTGTGGCACGCAGACAATAATCCGACTGCTTTTCCCACCAGCCCAGGTCCCCACACACTGCACCGTTTCTCTCCCCACCAGCAAGGCAAACTGTTTTCTATAAGCCAGAAAAAGACCATAGAGCTACTTATCTTCCGTAAGTCCCAAGCTGTGGTTCAAAGACCAAAACAGCTGCTTCCTCCGCCACCCCACCCGGGCGGGCACCAGCCAGCTGGCTGCCTGCTGCCATTAACAAGCGCATTCTAACCAGCAGCCGCTGGATTTTTCCGTAGAGTATGGGCAGCTATTAAGAGAACACTTGCCCAGAGAAGCCACTGGGCATGGCAGGGAATGAGTTTCAACCTCTTTGGTCCCAGAAATCTGGAATATACAGTAAAAAACAGATGACTCAGAACTAGATCCAGAAGTGCTTAATGGTTCCAGCCGCTTTCTGTGTGAATGTGTCTGTAACGTCTTCCCTGAAGCTTGTGCAGTAGAGAGGGGGAACGTCCCAAGGTCACACAGAGCAGGTACCTCAACTCTAAAGTTCCAGCCCAAGGGCTTTCCCCGCCAGCCAGTATCCCCAGGGCAAAGAAAGCCCTCAAATGCCAGAGGGCCCCACACTAGGTTTCAGGTCATCCCTCAGGTAATGGGTCCTGAGGGGCTGAGAAGCATTTCCGCCATCCCTATTCTTGTTCAATAACAGTGTTTGAGAGCCCTGGGGTTTCCTTTTTCTTTCTTTCTTCTTTTTTTTTTTTTTTGTTGTTGAAACTGGTCTTGCTCTGTCACCCAGTCTGGAGTGCAGTGGCACAATCTCAGTTCACTGCAACCCCAGCTTCCTGGGTTCAAGTGATTCTCCTGTCTTAGCCTCCCGAGTAGCTGGGACTACAGGCGCCTGACACCATACCTGGCTAATTTTTTATATTTTTAGTAGAGACGGGTTTTCATCGTGTTAACCACGATGGTCTCAAGCTCCTGACCTTGTGATCTGCCTGCTTTGGCCTCCCAAAGTGGCTGGGATTACATACGTGAGCCACTGCGCCCGGCCAAGAGCCCTGGTTTAAAAGGTAAGTGGAGGCCAGGTATGGTGGTTCATGCCTGTAATCCCAGCACTTTGGGAGGCCGAGGCTGGTAGATTACCTGAGGTCAGGAGTTTGAGACCAGCCTGGCCAACATGGTGAAACCCCGTCTCTACTAAAAACACAAAATTACCTGGGTATGGTGATGCATGTCTGTAATCCCAGCTACTCAGGAGGCTGAGGCAGGAGAATCTCTTGGACCCAGGAGGCAGAGGTTGCAGTGAGCCAAGATCACGCCATCATACTCCAGCCTGGGTGACAAGAGCGAAACTCCATTTCAAAAAACAAAAAAGTGAGCAGTGCACAGGGATGGACACCTGCTTAGAAGCCAAGTTAAAAAGTCCTCCTGGCCGGGCGCGGTGGCCCACGCCTGTAATCCCAGCACTTTGGGAGGCCGAGGCAGGTGGATCACGAGGTCAGGAGTTCAAGACCAGCCTGGCCAAGATGGTGAAACCCTGTCTCTACTAAAAATACAAAAATTAGCCAGGTGCGGTGGCGGGTGCCTATAATCCCAGTTACTCAGGAGGCTGAGGCAGGAGAATCGCTTGAACCCAGGAGGTGGAGGTTGCAGTGAGCTGAGATCGCTGCACTCTAGCCTGGGCGACAGAGCAAGACTCCATCTCAAAAAGAAAAAAGAAAAAAAAAAGCCTCCTGCACCATGCACAGAGCGTTTCCCTCCTATTCTTTGCACCCACAGGTGTATTCATAGGCCAGCAGTGCACCTCTTTTGGGATGAAAGGACGAGGAATTCAGTCTCTAGAATCCATGGGCTGGAGCTGTTAAGGTTCTGTACTCCTCCCTCTCCCCAAGAGTCCTTTTTTTTCCCCCTTGGATTGGCTTATTTTATTGCTACTTCTTTGGGGATAACACTTTTTTGACTGTTAGCCTGTGAGTTGAATTAACAACTCATCTTTGAGCAAAATGTGTTTCTATTCCCCCCAGGGAAGTGTCACAAGCCCTGAGGAAGTCTCCAAGCTGGCTGGGGCTCCTGATGAAGGTGCTGGTAGGAGCTCAGGGGATGTGTCTGGGCTAATGAGGGCTCTGTGGCTGGCCGCAGCGCAAAACACGGGTTCCCCCAAATTCATTCATTCATTCCATTCATTCATTCATTCATTCATTCATTTAGAGACAGGGTCTTCCTCTGTTGCCCAGGCTGGAGTGCAGTGGTGCAATCATAGCTCACCACAGCTTTGACCTCCTGGGCTCAAGGGATCCCCCTGCCTCAGCCTCTGGAGTAGCTAGAACTGCAGGTGTGCACCACCATGCCCAGCTAATTTGTAAAATTTTTTGTAGAGATGTGGGCTCACTATGTTGCCCAGGCTGGTCTCAAACTCTTGGCCTCAAGTGATGCTCCCTCCTCGGCCTCCAAAAGTGTTAGGACTACAGGAATGAGCCACCACACCTGGCCCATATAACTTTTATTTTTTTGAGATGGAGTCTTGCTCTGTCGCCCAGGCTGGAGTGCAGTGGCACGATATCGACTCACTGCAACCTCCATCTCCTGGGTTCAAGTGATTCTCCTGCCTCAGCCTCCTGAGTAGCTGGGATTACAGGCGTGTGTCACCATGCCTAGCTCATTTTGTATTTTTAATAGAGACAGGGTTTCACTATTTTGACCAGGCTGGTCTCGAACTTCTGACCTTAGGCAATTCACCCGTCTTGGCCTCCCAAAGTGCTGGGATTATAGGTGTGAGCCACCCCGCTTGGCCGTATCTTTGTTTCTTGCAACACACTTATACACATCACAATATTCTTTTTTTTTTTTTTTCTTTTGAGATAGAGTCTCACTCTGTCGCCCAGGCTGGAGTGCAGTGGTGCCATCTTGGCTCACTGCAAGCTCCACCTCCCAGGTTCACGCCATTCTCCTGCCTCAGCCTCCAGAGTAGCTGTGACTACAGGCGCCTGCCACCATGCCCAGCTAATTTTTTTGTACTTTTACTAGAGACAGAGTTTCACCATGTTAGCCAGGATGGTCTCGATCTGACCTCATAATCCATCCGCCTCAGCCTCCCAAAGTGCTGGGATTACAGGCGTGAGCCACTGCGCCCGGCCCACATCACAATATTCTTTTACGGTTAATATGGATTTTAAAATTCTGCTTGCCACACAAGGTAGCCTGGTCTATTGGAGTTATCTGTTGTTATGGATCTAAAAGAATCTTCTGCAACCCTTCACTGTCTTTGGGTATTTTCATTTTTATTTATTTTATTTATTTATTTTTGAGATGGAGTCTCACCCTGTCACCTAGGCTGGAGTGTAGTGGTACCATCTCGGCTCACTGCAATCTCTGCCTCCCAGGTTCAAATGATTCTCCTGCCTCAACCTCCCAAGTAGCTGGGATTACAGGCACCCACCACCACGCCCAGGTAATTTTTGTATTTTCAGTAGAGATGGGGTTTTACCATGTTGGCCAGACTGGTCTTGAACTCCTGACCTTGTGATCCACCTGCCTCGGCCTCCCAAAGTGCTGGGATTACAGGCGTGAACCACTGCAGCTGAGCCTTTGGGTATTTTTGAAGAGTAAAGTGCCCTGAGGAATGTGTATAGGCAAGGGTCTCGCCCTCCCGCTGGATGGCTCTGGATGTAAAGTCATGGAAACACTGTTCCTGCATGTCTTCTAAGAGGCTTCTCAGTGTGGAGAGTGGAGAGTGCCAGCTGAGGGCCGGCCTGGCCCAGCTGGAGACAGAAGCTTGCCAAACTGACTCCATCCCTTAGGAACCAAGAAGACAGCCAGAGTACCAGGCAGAAGCAGCCTGGGCCTCACAGTAGTTGCTAATCTGTAAGTTACATGAGGGCAGGAATTATGTTTTGATCCCCAGTATATCCCAGGCTCCTCACACAGTGCCTAGCACATAGTGGTGCCCAATACACGTTTTTTTTTTCTTAAACGGAGTCTTGCTCTGTCACCCAGGCTGGAGTGCAATGGCGTGATCTCCACTCACTGCAACCTCCGCCTCCTGGGTTCAAGTGATTCTCCTGCCTCAGCCTCCCAAGTAGCTGGGACTACAGGTGCCTACAACCACGCCCAGATAACTTTTTTGTATTTTTGGTAGAGATGGGGTTTCATTATGTTGATCAGGCTGGTCTTGAACTCCTAACCTCAGGCCATCCACCTGCCTTGGACTCCCAAAGTGCTGGGATTACAGGCATGAGACACTGCAACCGGCCTCAATACACATTTTAGAGTGAATTTTGGTAGGAATTTTTTTTTTTTTTTTGAGACAGTCTCACTCTGTTGTCCAGGCTGGAGTGCAGTGGTGTGATCTTGGCTCACTGCAACCTCCACCTGTAGGGTTCAAGCGGTTCTCCTTCCTCAGCCTCCCGAGTAGCTGGGACGACAGGTGTGCACCCCCACGCTAGGCAAGGTGTTTTTTTTTTGTATTTTCAGTAGAGATGAGGTTTTGCCATGTTGGCCAGGCTGGTCTTGAACTCCTGACCTCAAGTGGTCCACTCGCCTTGGCCTTTCAAAGTGTTGGGATTACAGGTGTGAGCCACCGCACCCGGCCTGAATATTTCTTTAAAGAGATGGGGTCTCACTGTTTCCCAGGCTGGTCTTGAACTCCTGGGATCAAGTGATCCTCCTGCTTCAGCCTCCCAAGTAGCTGGGAATATAGGTGTGCCCTACAACACCCAGCCCTAAATTAATTTTTTAAATGAAATCTCACTAAGTGACATGACAGCAACTTTGCACAGATGAGTTGAGTTCACTTCATCTCCAAGCCAGTGGTCCCCAGAACCTCACCCATTCAGTTAGGAGCAAGAGGGTGCTGACAAGGACCCCATTAATAGGCCCGAACCATGCCATCCTCAGGAAGCTGAACTCATGGTTGCAGGCCCCTGTCCTCCCACGGGGCCACAGAAAATAGCAAAGGAAGTGAAAATGTCCCATCCATACCCAAGCTCTGAGACCACACCGGCAAAGCTGAGTGTCTCAAAGCCAGGGGCCCAACACAGGGCACCTCTCCGCAGCCTCCGTGTGATTTCGTAGCTGAACAAGTTCTATCCCAGGCCTGCCTTCTCTCAGATCCCTCTTCCTCCCTCCTTACCTGGGTTCTGAATTCCAGGCATTACACCAACCACAGTCGTACACAAAAGGGCCTTGTGCTCAGATGTAGCCCTGGAAGCAACAGCAGTACCTGGAAGCCTGTTAGGAAACAGAATCTCGGGCCCCACCCTGGGCACTGTCCAATCAGAATCTGCATTTTAAACAGGAGCCCTTGATAGATTGGTTTGAGAAGCACTGGGTTGGAGTAGTAATCGTCACTGAGATGACCATATCAGCATTCTATTTGCCTCCATAACAAATTATCACGAAACTGGTGGCTTAAAACAATATTCATAATCTCCCATTTCTGTAGGTCAGCGGTCTGGGCACAATGTAGCCCGGCTGGGTCCTTTATGCAGGGCCTCAGGGCTGGGATCTGAAGGCTCTGGGGAGGATCTGGCTTCCAAGCTCGCTGGCTGTTGGCAGAATGCATTTCCTTCCGCTTCCCACACGGCCCCATTGAAAACAGCAAGGACGTGTCCAAACCTAGAGGCTTCAGATCTCACTTCTGCTTATAGCTCCCGTGATCACATTAGACTGTTGGATAATCCAGGATAATCTCCCTATTTTAAGGTCAACCCACCAGTTACCTTAATTTCATCTGCAAAGCCCCTCTTGCCACGTGATAGAGCATAACCACGGGCACGGCCCGAGAAGGTGAAGGTCATGGGGGCCGAAATTCTGCCTACCACAGTGACTTCATCAGCAACAGGTCCAGTTCGGGATGAATCGCCTCTGAAGGGTGGTCTCAAGCGCCCCAGCTGAAGTTTCGGCCATCTCCGCCGGCCACACCCCACTGGGTTCCTCCTCCCCGGCTCTGGCTGTTTGATCCCATCTAGCCATCGCCCACGTCCATGCTGCCATACGGCCTCTCAGCACATCCCAGTTCCCTCCTGCCCCTGAAGAGCTCTTACCTGAGGACACGCATCATTCCGCAGGAAACTCCATCTTTCCACACTATCCCCAGCTGTTCTCAGCTACCCAGAAAAAAGGATCAAAAATGCTCATGTGGAAAAACGTGGGGACATATCTCATTCCACCCCACACTCTCTCAGCACAACCTGGGAATGTGACCTGCCAGGCAGCAACCCCAGAAGCAACACCACTCGGGTTCTCCCACGGGCCAATGGCGCGGTCTTTGGGTATTCTCAGGATTCCCTCGCCCAGACAGGTGGCCAGCTAGCAGGAGTGCACAATTCCACATATCAGCTAAAGTCAAATGATGGCTCAATCTTCTCCATCTACTAAATCAAATTGGTGCTAGGCTCCACGGCCAAGGATGCAAAGCTGGTTGTGTTTGGTCCTTTCCAAACTGGGCTGTGAATGGGCAGTGGTAGGTATTACCTTGGAGTTGCTACCTCTATAGAATCCCTCCTAGCGAACTGGAATCTGCATTTTAATGAGACATCCAGGTGATCTGTAAGCACATCCTGAAATCCTGAGGAAAACCCGAAATCAGCAGCAGAAAGGCGGATTCCAGCTGTGTCCAGGCAGCCTTCGTTCCTAGTCCAGTCCTTACCCGGCCCATACAGACCCAGCTCCCGGCCACTCTTCCTCCTCCATCAAGCACCACCTGTCTCTAGAGACCTTTCACAAAAATAAAACTTTAGGGAAGGGCGGGGCCTTTGGAATAATCCTGTCTTCCCCCACCTCATGGCCCCTCGCATATAAGTGCCATCACCATCATCAAGCCACGTGCTGTGTCTCAGAGGCTGTTCCCTCCTAGTTTAAGATCTTTTGAGAAACCTCAGTCTGGCTGATACAGTCCTGGTATATAGCAGGTCTGCTAAATTGTTGTTAAACTGCCTTGATTTCGATAGATGAAGCAAGCAGAGCCAGGAAAAGTTGGGGAGATCAGCTAAGATCACTGGGCAGTCAGGGGCTGATCCACGTCCAAGCTTCTGAACCAGGGAGGCATACAAGATGCTTTGGTGACTTACGTGTGTGTGCCATTTTTGTTTCTCTCCAAAACCCACCTTATGTTGGATGCCATCTCAATTCTTCTTTCATATTCTGAGAATGAGTCTTTTATCTAAGCTCATTAAAACAGAAATTCCATCCATATTTACTTCAAAAGACTCAAAAATACAAATTTAATAGAATACTATGAATTTCACAGGCACCAAAGTTTACAGCTGTTGAGGATGAGGTCACACTGGCTCAACTAAAGTCATGTCACCTCTCTCACCTCGTGGCCTTCTTTTATCCTTGTTTTACATTCTTAAGCGATAGCATAAAGAAAATCAAAACCCAGAAGAGGTTTGCTGTAATTACTCCAAAATAATTTCCTTCAGTGAAAATCTCTTTATCACTATGATTTTAGTGATAGAGGGACAAACAGAGCTCTCACGTGGGGCTGAGTGCTCACTAGCAAAGGGCAGAGGCTGCCACCAGGCCACCAAGGCCCATCTGGCCAGGCAAGGCCACCCACAGCCCTCACATTTACTCCAAATGGTCATTCTTGAGCCAGCTGGGTTGGGTCCCATCCCTTCTGGCTTGTACCACCACAAACAAAACCTCAAGAATATCTGCTTTGCATTTTTTTTTTTTTTTTTTTTTTTTTTTTTTTTTTTGAGACACAGTGTCTCCCTCTGTCACCAGGCTAGAGTGCAATGGCGTGATCTCAGCTCACTGCAACCTCTGCCTGCCAGGTTCAAGCAATTCTCCTGCCTCAGCCTCCCGAGTAGCTGGCACTACAGGCACGCACCACTACGCCCAGCTAACTTTTGTATTTTTAGTAGAGATGGGATTCCACCATGCTGGCCAGGATGGTCTCGATCTCTTGACCTCATGATCCACCCACCTTGGTCTCCCCAAGTGTTGGGATTACAGGCATGAGCCACTGCACACGGCCGCTTTTTTTTTTTTTTTTAAAAAAAGGAGAAAAGTAACGACAAACAATAACCTGAAGAAAAACCAAGAAACAACACAGATCATATGGGAAGCACAACTTTCTCACCACAGTAACCCAAATTATGACGAATAATCCTACCAAGAACACACCTAATACTGGAGGGAAAGAATGCTTACACACAACTGCTGTTTGCTTTGAAGATACGAATAAGTTCCAAGTTTTTATATTTCACAATTTATATACTTTATTATAGTCCACAGTCTGCTAAATAAAAGCAGTAACAAGATATTTCACAAACTATTGTACAAATTAAGTCTTATGAATTTAATCTCATAAAAAATTAGGTGCATAGTCATACTGGCTAACCTAAAAATGCTATTTTATCTACAGCCTAAAATATTTTATAAGAGACAGTTCCAGCACTAAAAATTAATCCCAGTTTTTGTTTTTTTACAGGTTTTACAACAAAAAGTTTGTGCTCTTAATCAAAAAGATCCAGACTAATTCAGCATGTAAAAAATAAATTTTACAAAGAACCCAAGATAATATTTTTCAAATACACTTTTATTTTCTTTTTTTCCTTCCTCACATACAGAACTTCTCCACATACCACATTTCTTGCAGCTATAAAGTCACTTGATGTTGGCCGGGTACCATTTTATCCCTAAAACTCTGTTGACATCAAAATATGACAGTGTTATATCCATAAAATATTTACATAGCACAGCGTATTAAGCTTTAGACACTTGGCAATTAAACCACATAAAAAGAGGACAAGACCCCCATCCTACATGTTTGGAATCAGGTGTTCACAGGTCCCTATCTGGCGACTGTACACTGGTTCAAAGGGCAGCAGAGGCAACAGGCAGTTACTTCAGAGGACACTGAACACTATGATCTGGAAGCACGTTATGATGTAACCCAGTGTCATGTACCACACACCTTTCTCCAAGGTGGTCTCATAATTCTAGAATGGAAGGTCCAGCTGATATAAAATGAAGACAGACAACACAACATTTACTGGGGAGATATCCTACTCATCCTATGCACGTGCTGTGATTTTGAACATAACTCGTCCCAAAAACTTGTCACGATCATCCTGACTTTTTAGGTTGGCTGATCCATCAATCTTGCACTCAACTGTTACTTCTTTCCCAGTGTTGTTAGGAGCAAAGCTGACCTGAACAGCAACCAATGGCTGTAGATACCCCACCTGGCAATAAAAGGAAAAGACATTAATTCAAACTCTATGGAAACTTTATACTTTTCTCTACCAGGAATCGGCTTATTCTGTAAATTTTCTTTTTGAGACTCTGTCGCCCAGGCTGCAGTGCAGTGGTGCAATCATGGCTCACTGAAGCCTCAAGCAATCCTCCCACCTCAGTTTCCTAAGCAGCTGGGACTGCAGGTGCATGCCACCACAGCCCACTCCTTTTTACACTTTTTTGTAGACACAGGGTCTCCCTGCCCAGGCTAGTCTCAAACTCCTGGCTTCAAATGGCCCTTCCACCATGCCCTCCCAAAGTGCTGGGATGACAGGTGTGAGCCACCGCATGTGGCTTGTAAATTAAAATAATAATAATAAAATAATTTAGATCTATTATTTTCTGTTCTCTGCATTCTTTTTAATTTCTTGGAGCCGTAAGTCCATACCTGTAACTACTGATAAAAATGTTGGCTGTGTGTGACAGCTCATGCCCCTGAGCTCAAGTGATCCTCTTGCCTTGTCCTCCCAAAGTGCTAGGATTACAGGCATGATCCTAGCCACCACACCCAGCCTATTATCATTACTTTTTTTGTGTGTGTGAGACGGAGTCTTGCTCTGTCACCCAGGCTGGAGTGCAGTGGCACAATCTCAGCTCCCTGCAACCCCCGACTCCTGGGTTCAAGTGATTCTCCTGCCTCAGCCTCCCAAGTAGGTGGGATTACAGGCACCTGCCACCACGCCCAGCTAACTTTTGTATTTTTAATAGAGACGGGGTTTCACCATGTTGGCCAGGATGGTCTCAATCTCCTGACCTCGTGATTCATCTACCTCAGCCTCCCAAAGGGCTTGGGATTACAGGCGTGAGCCACCACACCCTACCCTTATCATTATTTTTTAATATTCTTTTTTGAAATGGAGTCTGTTGCCCAGGTTGCAGTGCAGTGGCACCATCTCAGCTCATTGCAACCTCCACCTCCCAGGTTCAAGCGATTCTCCTGCCTCAGTCTCTCATGTAGCTGGAATCACAGGTGCCCACCACCATACCCAGCTAATTGTTGTATTTTTAGTAGAGACAGGGCTTTGCCATTGTTACTAAAGCTGGCCAGGCTGGTTGCGAACTCCTGACCTCAGGTGATCCATCCATCTCGGCCTCCCAAAGTGCTGGGATTATAGGCGTGAGCCACCGCACCAGCCTTTTTTTTTTTTTTTTTGAGACATTGCACTCTGTTACCAGGCTGGAGTGCAATGATGCAATCTCGGCTCACTGCAACCTCTGCCTCCCGGGTTCAAGCGATTCTCCTGCCTCAGCCTCCTGAGTAACTGGGATTACAGGAGGGTGCCACCATGCCCAGTTAATTTTTGTATTTTTAGTAGAGACAGGGTTTCGCCATGTTGGTCAGGCTGGTCTCGTACTCCTGACCTCGTGATCCGCCCACCTCGGCCTCCCAAAGTGCTGAGATTACAGGCATGAGTCACTGTGCCCGGCCTTAATTTTTAATATTCTATAATCTTGATTTTAATTTACCTTTTCATCTGTAAGTTGTTTAAGCGACAGCTTCCACTTGTCCCTCCCCCCATATAGAAGGGTCTTTTTAATAATTTTTAGTTTTATTGCATTGTAATCACAATGTATTGATTGTAATTGTAATATATTTCTACTTTTATGGAACTTAAAAGATTTTATTATTATTTATTGTTATTTATTAATTGATTTTGAGACAGATTTGTTCTTATTCTCCAAGCTGGAGTACAATGGCACGATCTCGGCTCACTGCAAACTCTGCCTCCTAGGTATAAGGGATTCTCCTGCCTCAGCCTCCCAAGTAGCTAGGATTACAGGTATGTGCCCCCATGCCCAGCTAATTCTGTATTTTCAGTAGAGACAGGGGTTCTCCATGTTGGTCAGGCTGGTCTCGAACTCTTGACCTCAGGTGATCCGCCCGCCTCAGCCTCCCAAAGTGCTGGGGTTACAGGCGTAAGCCACCGTGCCAGGCAGTAATGAGCTTTTTTATTTTCCCCTCACATGATACTTATTGATGACAGAGGAAAAAAAGTAACTTTGTATTGTAGAAACCTGGCTGACACCACCTTAACCAAGCAATCAAGGTAATATCACCATTAATGGAACGAAATGATACCATGTCCCTCCTGACACTCTTTGAGAACTCAACATTTCTTCTGAGGCACTCATGCCAAAACGCACAACCTACATTTAATCATGAAAAACCACAAACTCAAACTAATGAACATAAAATAAGCCATAAAAGGCCTGTACTTATTCTTCAAGAGTACAAAGGCATGAAGAGACTGAGGAAATATTCCAGACTATAGGTTGCTAAACATATTAACAGTGTGACATCTTGGATCAGGAAAACACTCTTGTCTTTCACTATAAAGAATATTACTGGCCGGGCACGGTGGCTCAAGCCTGTAATCCCAGCACTTTGGGAGGCCGAGACGGGCGGATCACGAGGTCAGGAGATCGAGACCATCCTGGCTAACACGGTGAAACCCCGTCTCTACTAAAAAATGCAAAAACCTAGCCGGGCGAGGTGGCAGGCGCCTGTAGTCCCAGCTACTCGGGAGGCTGAGGCAGGAAAATGGTGTAAACCCGGGAGACGGAGCTTGCAGTGAGCTGAGATCCGGCCACCGCACTCCAGCCCGGGCGACAGAGCGAGACTCCGTCTCAAAAAAAAAAAAAAAAAAATTACTGCAACAACTGATGGATTTTCAACAAAGTCTACAGATTCATAAGAGTACTATATGTTACCTTCCTTTGTTAACTGTACTATGGTTATTGTCTTTGTTTTCTGTTGCTTATAACACAATACTTGAAACTGGGTAATTTATAAAGAAAGGAATTTATTTCTTACAGTTAATGGAGGCTGAGAAGGCCAAGATCAAGCAGCTGCATCTGGTGAGAGCCTTCTTTGCTGCTGGGGACTTTCAACAGAGTTCTGAGGTGGTGCAAGGCATCACATGGCCGGGGACTGAGCATGCTAACCTGCTAGCTCAGGTCTCTCCTCCTCTTCTTATAAAGCTGCTAGTCCCACTCCTATGATAACTCATTAGTCCACTAACCTTTTTTTTTTTTTTTTTTGAGACAGAGTCTCGCTTTCTCGCCCAGGCTGGAGTGCAATGGTGCAGTCTTGGCTCACTGCAATCTCTGCCTCCTAGGTTGAAGTGATTCTCCTGCCTCAGCCTCCCGAGTAGCCGGGATTACACGCACCCACCACTATGCCTGGCTAATTTTTGTATTTTCAGTAGAGATGGTGTTTCACCATGCTAGTCAGGCTGGTCTAGAACTCCTGACCTCAGGTGATCTGCCCACCTCGGCCTCCCAAAATGCTGCGATTATAGGCGTGAGCTACCGCACCCAGCCGCAATGAGCTTTTGGTTTTCTTTTTTGAGATGGAGTCTCTCTGTTGCCTAGGCTGGAGTACAGTGGCACGATCTCAGCTCACTGCAACCTCCAACGCCCAGGTTCATGCCATTCTCCTGCCTCAGCCTCCTGAGTAGCTGGGACTACAGGCGCCCAACACCATGCCCAGCTAATTTTTTGTAATTTTTAGTAGAGACAGGGTTTCACCGTGTTAGCCAGGATGGTCTTCATCTCCTGACCTCGTGATCTGCCCGACTCGGCCTCCCAAAGTGCTGGGATTACAGGCATGAGCCATGGCACCTGGCCTTGATTTTATTTTTTGGGGGGGGTGGGGGGGAGGTGGTGGGGACAGAATCCCATTCTGTTGCCCAGTCTGGACTGTGGTGGTACAATCTTGGCTCACTGCAACCTCCACCTCCTGGGTTCAAGCGATTCTCCTGCCTCAGCCTCCTGAGTAGCTGGCACTATAGGCACACGCCACCACGCCCAGCTAATTTTGGTATTTTCAGTAGAGAGAGGGTTTCACAAAGTTGGCTGGGCTGGTCTCGAACTCCTGACCTCAGGTGATCCACCCGCCTTGGCCTCTCAAAATGCTGTGATTACAGGAGTAAGCCACCGCACCCAGCCTTGATTTTCTTTTTAAGTACTTTTCTACTTTCTCTACATAAGCATATACTACTACCTCTATGATGAAAAAGAAAATGACATTTTAGAAATAATCATCTAACTTTAATTTATCTGCTTGGGTTCTGTGTTCTGAATTGTAGATGTGGGAATTCCATTTACCATCACCATTAAAATAAAACAAAACCTGAACAGATGATGCACAAATTAAACAGAGCTTGGGTCTACCTACCCCAGACAAGGGGTACGCACACAGATGCTACAGCTTCCCAAAAGAGTAATTACCACATACGAACTTCTAAATACTTACATGCAGTTTTTTCCCATAATATGGGAAATATTTTAAGTCTATCATTCCATTATGAGGATAAACTGCTACATTTGGTATATCTTCATTCTAAAGTTGAAAACAAAAGAAATCCTCTTTAGGCTCACAAAAAGAATTTCTAAAAACTATGTTTGTAATTAAAGCAGTATCAATCATGAATAGTTTGGAGAAACTGCTCCAACTATATTATCATTACAAGTGTATTTCTGAGAAGAAACTTGCTCATCTTGATTGCAAATATTATCTAACTAAACCCTTCCACATGAACTATCCTGGTTCTTATACTTCTAGATACACTCTATACTCTTTCATGAGAGTCCCTTCTTAATTATAGCCAGTTCCACTCATGTACTCCTGTAAAATCTTACCTGCCCTCCAAATACCAAATGCCAGCCTTTCTACCTAACAGCAGGAATGCACCAGTAGGTTTGGGACCAGTGTTTTCCTGAAATGAAGAAAATACTGTGCTTCCAGACTGGAAAGCAATGGCCAACACAAGGTGCCAACCTAGAATGCAGCACTCAGGCCTGGGAGACAGCAGGTGTCAGTTTCATGTGATTAATAACCAGAACTGCAACCAGAGGGGAAGCACGAGGGAAAACTTAAGGTACTCCAAGCAAAACTCTCCTCGACAAATTTAAATACTATATTTCTCAGGGATAAATTTATGAGTATATACAAATCATTAAGTATTACTTGTCTACTGGAATTCCATGTTTACCAACATATACAGACATATTCCATGCTTATCAACATATAAATCAAGCATCACCTATAGTCCAATTCATTCATGCTATTAGTTATTTCTAGTATCATTCATGATAAATTAGCAATTTATGAAAATTTGCATGTAACACTTTCCAAATGGGCCTAATTCTAATGAGTGTAACTTCAACACAGACTGAGTAGTAGCAAATGGACCACAATGATTAAAATCAGTGCTGGGTTTACGGAGCACTAGTTACAATAAAACATTATTAAATACTTGAATTTTATATCTATATATTAAAAAAATTTTTTTGAGACAGGGTTGAAAGCACACATGAAACAGCATAAAGCAGAACTAAGAATCCACTCTAAGGAGTTGTAGATTCTGCTCATTTCATTTCATTATGAAGCAGCATATGGCTGTGGGGTGGGATAAGAAACAGATGAAAGGCACCGGCCAGACAGCACAAAGCACAGAGTGGTGATGCGCCCCACCCACCAGACAAGCTCTAATGATCCAGATGAAGAATATGTGGAAAGGGCAGGAAGTAACAATGCTAGGAGAAATCGCAAAAGCAATTTTCAATCACTACTCAAACTCCACCCTTCATTTGTACTCTTTAACTTAAAAAATAAGCTTAAAATCAAAGATAACATTTTATATTAGAGAAAAACTAGTCACTTTGATATCAGTGCTTTTCTGCAGTAATTGCTTTTGTTGAACATATTTTACCTTAATATATGACCTTTATTTACAGAACGCATTTCCCCAAAATGAAAAAAAGGTTTTTCTTTGAGAAACAGTTTGGAGTACCTTGGAGTGTGTTCTCTTTCTTTCTTTTTTTTTTTTTTTGAGACAGAGTTCTCATTCTGTTGCCTAGGCTGGAGTGCAATGGCCCGATTTCGGCTCACTGCAGCCTCCTTCTCCCGGGTTCAAGTGATCAAGTGATTTTCCTGCCTCAGCCTCCTGAATAGCTGGGATTGCAAGTGTTTGCCACCACGCATGGGTAATTTTTGTATTTTTAGTAGAGACGGGGTTTTGTCATGTTGGCCAGGCTGGTCTTGAACTCCTTACCTCAAGTGATCCACCTGCCTCAGCCTCCCAAAGTGCTGGGATTACAGGCGTGAGTCACTACGCCCAGCCCAGCGTTTCCCACCAGATACCACACTTAGCTTACACTTCCCTCCTTTAGGCCTAACAAGTCTTAGTGGGCAGCATCAATGACAGAGCAGGGCACTGGGGCTCAGAGTTAAGGCCAGGTGCTCAAGACCACCAGGTGTGGCAGACGCTCAACTGTTCTCTCAGTGTGGGCCTAAACCATGATCTTGGCAGGATTTTTCTTAATCTTTTAATTTATACCTTCTGTGAAAATAAACATTTAGAAATTGTGAAATATTAAAATGAGTATCTGAATAATGAGATACTCAGGGTGAAGCATATATGTCATAATTTGCTAAGTATATGAATAACATCATTTTTTTTTTTCTTTTTGAGACAGAGTCTCGCTCTGTTGCATAGGATGGAGCGGAGTGGCGCAATCATGGCTCACTGCAACCTCTGCCTCCTGGGTACAAGCGATTCTCTTGCCTAAGACTCCCGAATAGCTGGGATTACAGGCATGTGCCACCACGTCAGGCCATTTTTTAATTTTTAGTAGAGACAGCGTTTGGCCATGTTGGCCAGGCTGGTCTCAAATTCCTGACCTCTGGTGATCTGCCTACCTTGGCCTCGCAAAGTGCTGGGATTACAGGTGTGAGCCACCGTGCCAGGCAATAGTATCATATTGTAAACTATGAACAACTAACTCTAAGAACCTACTGATGGTCACTAAGTTCCACCAAAACAAAATGAAGTTTAAAAAATAATGCATTTTGTTTCTTCCCACTTTTGATTTTCTTAATATGATTCATTTTCATAATAAAATAAAATACTGGGAAAAAATGTCATAAATATGAACATTACACCTTTTGCAGGAATCATCTTTTAAGCTGATATATATTAAAAGGCCACCTTGGCCACCTGTGGTGGTTCACGCCTGTAATCCCAGCACTTTCAAAGACAGAGGTGGGTGGATTGCTTGAGGCTAGGAGTTCAAGACGAGCCTGGCAACATGGCGAAACCCTGTCTCTACGGAGAGAGAGAGAGAAAAAAAAGGCACCTCCAAGTATGGTCAGTATTTGTATTTTCAGGACTCTAATTTGTATAAAAGCAATTAAGGCAGAACAAAATCAATACAAGACAAATAAAAGACATATATTACAAAAAGAACTAAAGAATTTAAAGAACACTTGATATAGACAAATCTAATAGCAAATTGCAATTATGATACGTCGTAAATGCTTCCATCTGTTCTGGAGAGCCACATCTCTAAAATTTATGGGTTCTAACTGGTTTACTACTTGTAACTAGCCCAGGGATAAAATGCCAAATTTTACAAACATTTCTTCCACTTTTATGTTTTTCTAAAAGCAAAAAAAAAAAAAAAAAAAAAAAATTCCACAACTAAATAAACAAAATTAAAAACCCACCTGCTTTGATTATTTTATGTACTTCACACACATCTCTCCAAAGCAAAAGGGAAAGCTAACTGAAATCGGAATCATTAAATCTGGATTTTTCATTAACATTTCCCCCAACTATTCTAGAAGCGAAGGATACATAATAGATAAACAACAAGAAAAATGCATTTAAAACCTTAAGGGGGCTGGGCGCAGTGGCTCACGCCTGTAATCCCAGTACTTTGGGAGGCCGAGGCAGGCGGATCACAAGGTCAGGGGATCAAGACCATCCCGGCCAACATGGTAAAACCCCGTCTCTACTACAATACAAAAAATTAGCCAGGCGTGGTAGTTCGTGCCTATAGTCCCAGCTACTTGGGAGGCTGAGGCAGGAGAATTGCCTGAAGCCGCGAGGCGAAGGTTGCAGTGAGCCAAGATTGCACCACTGCACTCCAGCCTGGGCAACAGAGAAAGACTCCGTCTCAAAAAAAAAACCAAAAAAACAAAAAAACAAAAACACACCTTAAGGGAAGAGGTATATGGAATTGTTTATACTGGCCAAAGGCTTACACAATTTAAAGCTTAGGAAAATAATTTAAAGCTTTTGCGCTTATGGCTTGAATGTTTTTTCCTTTCAGGTGATAATGGCTTTGTTGACCCAGGATTCCATACAAGCTTATACATGCAGCCTGCTCATAGGCTCCTGTATACAGGCGCACTATCATGAAATTAGCACTTCTACCCAGCTGAAGCCTAGCACTCAAGCCCCAAGAACTTCCTACCAGAAAGCTTTGTGAGCAAGCCCTGAGGCTCATAAAGGGTTACCCAACATTTTTTCTAAATGTATCTTGTAGCTATAATGTTCTGACTTGAGAACTGACAGTATATGCTGCCCACTAGATTTTTATAAGAATTCATCAAGAAAAACTCAGCCGGGCGCGGTGGCTTATGCCTGTAATCCCAGCACTTTGGGAGGCCGAGGCGGGCGGATCATGAGGTCAGGAGATCGAGACCATCCTGGCTAACACGGTGAAACCCCGTCTCTACTAAAAAATACAAAAAATGAGCAGGGTGAGGTGGCTCATGCCTGTAATCCCAGTTACTCGGGAGCCTGCGGACGGGGAATGGTGTGAACCCGCAGGTGGAGCTTGCAGTGAGCCAAGATCGCGCCAGTGCACTCCAGCCTGGGCGACAAAGCGAGACTCTGTTCCCATAAAAAAAAAAAAAAAAAAGAAAGGAAGTAAAGAAAGGCTCAGCTTAGATATGGTATCTGGTTTTAAGTGAGATTCTGGCTTGCTTTTTTTTTTTTTTTTTTTGTGTGTGTGTGTGTGTGTGTGTGTGTGACAGAGTCTTGCTCTGTCGCCAGGCTGGAGTGCAGAAGCGTGATCTCGGCTCACTGCAACCTCCGCCTCCTCAGTTCAAGCGATTCCCTTGCCTCAGTCTCCTGAGTAGCTGGGTCTACAGGCGCCCGCCACCATGCCATGATAATTTTTTGTATTTTGGTAGAGACAGGGTTTCACCATGTTGGCCAGGATGGTCTCGATCTCCTGACCTCGTGATCCGCCCACCTCGGCCTCCCAAAGTGCTGGGATTACAGGCGTGAGTGAGCACCGCACCTGGCCGACTCTGGCCTTTTGTACAAGTTTTCCACTGAGCTGTCTGTGGCATAAAGAGGTAAAGTGAATTGCCAGTGGTCACACACACATATTTTCAACCCAGATGAGAAACCATAAACTTCCTGGCTTTTTATGCTACTCTAAATAGTGAATACTCTTAAAAAATTAGTAAGGACACTCCAAATCGGGAGTTCCCAAAATGTGAGCCTCAGACCAGCAGCATCACCATCACCTGGAAACTTCAGTTAGAAATGCAAATTTTGGGCCTGTATGGTGGCTCACGCCTGTAAGTGGGCAGATCACGAGGTCAGGAGATCGAGACCATCCTGGCTAACACGGTGAAACCCCGTCTCTACTAAAAAAAAAAAGCACACAAAAAATTAGCCTGGCGTGGTGTTGGGCGCCTGTAGTCCCAGCTACTTAAGAGGCAGGAGAATGGTGTGAACCCGGGAGGCGGAGCTTGCAGTGAGCCAAGATCACGCCAGTGCACTCCAGCCTGGGTGACAGAGCGAGACTCTGTCTCAAAAACAAAAACAAAAACAAAAAAAGAAAAAAAGAAAATGCAAATTTTGGGCCCTATCTCAGACCTACTGAGTCAGAAACTATGGGAATGGAGCCCAACAAGCCAACGTGATTCTGATGAATGATCAAGTTTGAGAGCCACTGAGCAAGAAGTTTCTGCCCAAATAAGAAGTCCATTAACAGTAAAAAGAATTTTTCACAACTTTAAAAGTGATTTTAATGTAACATTTTAAGTAAAATATTTCTGTCCTACTATTGGAGTTGAAATGTTAATATTTAGCACAATGATGAATTTAGAACTTAATGTCTCCTCAGAACTCTTACCCATCTTTTACATTATTTGTCTTAGTGGCATTTGCAGCATGGAGAGAAAACAAAAGAAAGTTACGAGATGAAAACTGCACAGTATTCTGGAAAAAAAATTAAGTAGGGACAGGAGAGATAAATAATGCTTCTACTTTAAGGAAAACGTACCATATTTCATTAAATCTCAGATAGCATTGATAGCTAGCATGCCAACTAACAAACTATTAAGAAAGAGAAAAATGTCATGATACAATATTAAGACACCATCAATTATAAGGGTAATCCCAATTTCAGTGTTACTGAGCTGGCAGAAAAAAAGTGAATCTTAGAATTGATGAAATATGGTATATGTGAAAATAAAGGCAATGTGTGCAAATCAAATACACATGGACAATGTCTTTCTGAATTATCATTAAGGAAGAGGAAGACTACTCTCAAAAAGGTTGGTGGAATTTTATTCTAAGGCACTACAAAGGACTTTCAAATGTGACAGGGAAGAAAAAAGACAACTAAATCCTTAGACTTTTAAAGTATTTTAAGAAACATCAAAGATTTAACAGGAGTTATTTTTTGAATACTAACCTTGGAAACACAATCTATCCTTGGCACTCCTTCAGGCTTTAATCCAATTATCTAAGGTTAAGAAATAGTGATAAATTTAAACATCACATAAGTATGCAATGGAACTTCCTCCCTCTGTTGCTGGGGACAAGGGATGAAGACTTTGAGATTAACACCAACTGTATATTAACCCAGTGAGTTACACCTGCCTTTTACTTTAATCTTATTTGAGGGGATTAAAATGAACTTTTAAATAAAATAACTTCAGCAATCAGGTATCTTATTACTATCCTGGGCAATTTAGAAAATAAATCAATTACCAAAGATTTAACTGAAACAAAAGTACCCTTTGCTACCCTTAAAATAAGAAACAAACAGAAACCCTTAAATCTAATTATTAATATTTATATGAACAAATAATTTAATGTAAATAATAAGAACTGCAGAGGCACAATAATTAACTGTTCTTCACAAAACTATATTAGGTCACACTCTCCGTATTTCCATGAGGGCCCCACTGAGCCTCACTGTATCTCACAACCCATCTGCTCCCCAAAAGGCACGCACTGGGAGAGCCCTATTTTAAGACTCCTTTCATGTACGCAGCTGACAGAATTGAATCCTAACATATTTATACATTTTGTGAGATAATTTTTTGGCATTCTGAATTTATACGCAGTTTCCATGTGAATGCATGTAAAATCTAAATATTCCTCTCAAAAGACAAGTATTGTTGTGACCTAATGTCAATAGCGCTAACTGGGAACTGTACTGGTATGAAATCCCCTGTTACACTACATAAGCTCATCTCATCACTGATTCCTGTGTATCTGATGCTGTCCTCCTGCCAAAGTCAGGCCCTGAGTCATCAGCAAGTATGGTCTCAGACCATTATCATTCAAGGAGGCCATCTTGAGAAAGAAAACAAACCCTGGAGGTTGATCCTCTCCTGGCTTTCTACTGGGAACAAATCTTCAGCAATCTAGATGTTGTGAGGATACTTCTAGTAGACTGGGATTACAAAAGGCATCTCTGTTAAAACAAATTTAATTCATTTTATAAACTAGATCTAGTTTCACATTACTTTTAGCTTACTTTGTTAACTTCAATTCTTACTTCTGAATAAAGTCTACTTGAAACATCCCACTAGTCATTTACTGAGCATCTAGAATGCTATGGGACAATCTGGAAGCTGTCAGTTGTCCAAGGCCTCCCAAAGGGATGAAGGAGAGGCTGGAGGGGTGTCAGTCTGGGCACCTCAGGGCCTAGCTGGTTCTCCCTATAGGGAAGCTCCTTATTTAGCAGTGCCAACTTCAAAAGACTCAAGTTTTACTTTTATTAAGGCTAGTGGCAATTTGCTCACCAATGATGACTTATAAACTCATGATTCTGAGAAGTCTACACCTGTTTAAATGACCAGGCATGACTTCACTCTTCAATGGAGACCCTGCAGTCCTCAAAACAGTAAGTGCATCAGAACACAACTCTGAAGTACATTTACAGAGCAACAAGGCACGGGGGCTAGGGATCACTTTGTGACTCAAGAAAAGCTGTTATCAGATTCTTTTGCACAATGACCCTAATTCATTAGCTTCTTACTTTGCTCATTACTACACAATTCAGGGAGCCCTTCTGTAAAACAGCAAAATGCTGCTACTCTGGATACAAGTGCAACATCCCGCTGAACTCGTTAGAATGGGATTTATTTGTATTTCTGTTACTTAATTACATATACATATACATATACTATAAAACTATGCTTTGCTACTGAGTATTTCGGAAAAGTTAAATAAGCTTAAACTTTATGGAGTCTGCAGAATTTTAAATTATTTCACAACACAGGATTCAAGGATGAGCACTGCACCCTAACAAGACTCTGCTTTGGTTATGACAAGGAGAACACTTGCCCCTTGGAGCATTAATCTGGTGAAATGCACGTAGGCGTTTCCAAAGAAGAAAAGTTTAAGTTACTTAACTCCTTACTCCATGATTAATCTATGAACCTCTTTTTTTTGCCGTATGAACTTTCTTCCAGTGATTAATAAACATCACTGCTAGCCTTTAAAGCAAGCTACCCCCCAAATGATAACTTTTAATAAGGAAGGCATTAACCCAACCCAAACAATCTAAAAATAGTTGCCTCCTTAAAAGAGAATACTAGAAAAAAAGCAGCAGCAGAGGTAAAATATGTACGTACTCTGTTCATTTTCACAAGAATACAAGGGTTTCCTTGGGAATAGCCAAAATCAGGATCATTCATACCACTGCATGCTTGAAGTAATGAAATAGGAAACTGACATGCAACATAAACTGGACCCTTCTGTTCAAAAAGTGCTCCATCAGGACAGACTGTGAGGTTCTTCTGTTCTTCTAAAGTATATGCTAAAAAGGAAACATACATGTGCACTAGATCAGCCAAAAAAGGTATTAAAAACAACCAGGAATATATAAACCTTTAGAAAATGTTCTTCAAAGACAAAAACAGCAATGTCAATTACCAGATAACTTTAGGAAAAGAATGTTAAGTTTGCCCCTTTACCTTTTAACAGCTAACTAGTGCTCTAAAGTTACTGCATTTCAATAATCATACAAACTGGATTATAGATCCATCTCTTCTGTCACCATTAGGTGGCGGTACCAGCCATGGCTAAAGCGATAAAATTATCTGAATGCCTTCTGCATGCTTGGTGATACAACGGAGAGGATGTAAAAAGGCACTGCTGCTGCCCTAATGGAGCTTATGGTTTTATGGGGAAGACAGACACTAAGTGAGTATAAAATCAGAATTGCAGAGGTATGAAGACATAGTGTTATGACAACCTACACTTAAAAAAAAAAAAAAAAAGAAAAAAAGCAACTGAGCTGAATGCAGAAGGGAATGAGGTAGTTAATGAAGCTTAGGAGAAGCACTTCCAATGAAGGAAGGTAGAAGCCAGACCACACAGTCTTGTAAACTATGTTAAAGAATTTTGAGGGGGGTGGGTGAGTGTTCTGCCAAACAGCAATTAACAATCCACTAAAATATTTTAAACCAGGGCAAGTGGATAGTATGAACATACTTTTGAAATTAACTCTGACTTTTCTGTGGGGTCAGTCCAGAAGGGAAAAAGAAAGGACCCGGAAAACGAGTTAGGAAACTATTAAAACAGCCCAGGTGAGACAACTAGTTCATAGAAGGGGATTTTTAGCAGAGATGGAGTCTAAAGTGATAAAGGAGTAAAATGGTTAGAACTTGGCAGTGGGAGGGAAGAGGGAGGAGAAATATGCAACAGACAATACAATTCTGCTCTGTACTTGGCAGTGTTTAGTCCAAGAGGCACACAGTGAGCAAGCCTGATGTGACCCCTGCCCTCAATGAGCTTAATCTAGTGAACAACACTTACTAATAAATATTAAGATATAACAGTGCCTCAGTAAGAACTATTGGTGTGTGGGTGCAATTGGTACCAGAAAAAGGTATTGAATTCAACCAAAATAAGAACCAAATTTCAAAGAGTATGCCTCAAAAAGGAAGTGTAAAGTCTTTACCTTGGGGGGAAAAAAATCACTGTCAAAATGTTTGGTTTCATCTTATGCTTATCCGAAACTAGGTTATTGTGGGAACTATGTACTCATTTAAAAGCAAAGAATGATTCAGGTATTTTGTGGGGGTAGAGATAAACTTTATAACAAAACAGCATCATGACACTCAACACTTTGCAAAAAAAAGTAAGTCCTTCACCAATTTCCCCAAGGGCTTCTACTGCATAGACTCTGCTGGTATAGGTCAGTTCATCAATGACCTTTCATTTTTTTTTTCATTATGCTGACTTCCACTTCTATACTATTAAGTGTAAGGAACTGTATGATGACCAGTTAGATTATGCAGAAGGCATGATGGGAACATAGAAAGGTCACTGACCCCAGAGTAACCAAAGAGCCCTATGCATCTGAAGAAAGCCTAAAATAAGAAAGACCAAAGGCTAAGCGCAACGGCTCATGCCTGAAATCCCAGCACTTTGGGAGGCTGAGATGGGCAGATTACTTGAGGCCAGGAGTTCGAGGCCAGCCTGGCCAACATGGTGAAACCCTGTCTCTACTAAAAATACCAAAATCAGCCAGGTGTGGTGGCACAAGCCTGTAATCCTAGCTGCTTGGAAGGCTGAGGCATGAGGGTCACCCAGGAGGTGAGGTTGCAGTGAGCTGAGATCAAGCCACTGCACCCCAGCCTGGGCAACAGATTAAGACTGTCTCAATGAAGAAAAAAAAAAAAAAAAAAAAAAAAGACCAAGATAACAGGAGGAATGAATGACCCTAAAGGAAAGAGATAATTGGAACAAAATAAAACTTTAAGTCCAATTAGTATCTGCAGGAAAAAAACAGAGAAGATATTATTTTTTAACCAGATATAGTATCTTTCAAACACGAAAAAGGAGCACATAAGGATCAACAGCAATTGAAAGTTTTAAGAAACAAACAAAAGAGTTTAAAATTAAAGTGAATTCCCCAGAAAGTCTAATTAAGTAAAAACAAAATAAGAGAAAAACAAGAGGTCTAAGACACAACAAACAGAATAGTTCTAGAAAGAGAAAACCAGAAAATTGAGTTGAAGAAATTATCAAAGGGGTAACAGAGGATAATTTCCCTGAACTGAAGAACTTAAGTCTTCATCCTGAGAGACCTGCAATCAAGTCTCAGCAAAATATTTTAGAGACAGAGATCCAGACAGAAATTTTAGAACCCAAAAGAGATAAAGAAAATTGAAAAAGACAATGAAAAACTTTCAGAGAAGAAAAAAGGCAAATACAAAGAACTGAGTTCTATCTACATGGAGGTACACAGCAAATATAAAGGCAGAAACAAGCCATTTTCAGAAATAAAAGGGTTCAAATTTACATTTCAGGTGTCTTTTCTTATAAAATTACCTGAGAATGTACTCCATCAAAACTAAGGAGTAAATTAAGAGAAAAAATAAAAATAAAAATAAAAAGGGCAGGGCAAGAGCCAAGAAACAGTAGATCCAACAAAAGAAAGTGGTAGAAGGAAGTTCCCCAAAGGACAGTTGGGAGTAAAAGGCTGATGTAGAAATAGTACAGACTGCAGCAGGAGGGAAAGGGCTCCAGGAAGTCGTTTTCCAGAAAAAAGAGACTCAAGAAAATACCTCAAATGATAGTTTACAAATAAGGAAGTCAGAAGAGAGTATCTACAGATGATAGAAGAAGATATAAAGACCAGGTATAAAAAGGCAACCAATAATGAAACTGAAAATAGTAATCAATTAAGAAAGGGGGAAAGGTCTGAGACATGTGAACTAAGAAAATGTATAAAAGTGGTAATTAATAAAGAAAAGTGATAATGTATAGAAGTAAAAAATCAAGAACCAGCAGGAAAAGTGTAATATTTATAGATACAGAAGGAAAACACCATAAGAAAAAGTTCAGAAGCATGAAATTATTCCCTACCAAAAATATACCTAGAGGCCAGGCGCAGTAGCTCATGCCTGTAATCCCAGCACTTTGGGAGGCCAAGGTGGGCGGATCACTTGAGGCCAAGAGTTCAAGACCAGCCTGGGCAACATAGCGAGACCCCATCTCTACAAAAAATTAAAAAATTAGCCAGGCGTGATGATGTGAGCCTGTAGTCCTAACTACTCAAGAGGCTGAGACAGGAGGATCACTTGAGCCCAGGAGACTGAGGCTACAGTGAGCTGTGATTGTGCCATTAGGTGATAGAGACCCCATCTCAGACAAATAGACAAAGGAAAGAAAGAGAAAAGAAATGTGTCCAGAATCAGACTATTTTTCACAAACTCCATTGCTCTCTCCCTTGCCAAGCCACCGTCTCCACTTACCTGGATTACTGTAAGAGCCTAACTAGCTTCCCCAATTCCCCCTTCTAGTCTAGTTTCAAAGAACTGCTTGTAGGATCCTTTAAAAATCCAAATTAGATCATGTTATTATTCACTACTTAAAATTCCCCATCACGGTCACTGTAAAAGCCAAAGAACTTAACAACAGGTTCTAAGGACCTACAGTCTGGACCTCCTTTAACTCCCTAACCTCAATCTCCTACTACTCTCCCCTGGTTCACTCCATTCACCCCCTCTCGCTTCCTTGATGAATGTTCAACACATCAGCACCATAAGCCTCAGGGCCTTTGCACCTACTGTTTCCTCTGCTGGACATTTCCATGCCTAGTTCTTTCACCTCCTTCAGCTCTTCCCTCAAGGTTCCCTTTCAATAAGGCTTTCCTAGACCACTCTGCATGTAAAACCACAATCCTTCCCAACTTACCCTATCTCCTTTTTCTGCTTTATTTTCCCCCTCAGGACGTATTATCTTCTAATTCACCATGAGACTAAGCTCCAGAAAGACATGAATTTTTCTTCTATTCATTGTTGGAACCCAAATGAGTGCCTGCCACAAAGCAGGCCCTCAAAAAATATGTGAATAAATTAATAGGACTTCTGCTAGAAGGGAGGAGGGCAGGGAACACTTCATTGCAGACCTTTTAAGCTATTAAACCACAGATAATACTTTCACAAAAGTCTTTTTTAAATAATACATATTTAACTGTCAAGGAAAAGAGATCAGGAAGACAGTTAGTAGATAATGTGGGATCAAAAGCAGCTTTTGGTTTAAGATAGGAGAGAGTTGAAGATTTTTTCAAGTTGATAGGAAGGATCCAATAGACAGAAAGACTAAATATACACAAGAAGAGAGAGTACATAGTATGTTTCTTAGACATTGAGAGAGGATGAGATCCAAAGCAGGAGTGACACAGGTGGCCTCAAGTGAGAGGAAGGGCAGCCCCTGATCAGAGCAGGAGGAATGTGACATAAAATGGCTGCCACTGTAGATTTGTTTTACTGGTAATGGGGAAACTGGAGGAGCTCCCATCTGAGTTCTTCTATTATCTCTTGAAGCAAGAAATCAGGTTATATGAAGAGAATGAGTTTATAAGGAAAAAGGTACGGGGTTAGAGGCTTGAGTGAAAGTTGGAAATAATCCTTTCAGAGAATTATCCAGAGAAATTCCATAGGATTACCAAGCAGTTAAGCAAGTCCATTTGAGGGAAGTGCTCAAATACTCACAGTGCTAATTAGTCCTGCTCAGTATCTGCTCAGGGGCAGGGGCACAGAAGGATGAGCTACATCCAGTAATTATATGGCTTTATCCAGGAGTGGGGTTCTGCCACAGGGTGTGACATGAAGACTGACAGGTCTGGAATTTTAGAGCACCAGTAAAAGTAAAACTGAAATAAAAACCATGGAATTAAGCTACATAAAAGGGAAGATGGGGTGGGAGATGAGACAAGGTAATGTTCTAGGGAGCAGTTGCAGCTGTGTGTGGCTGAGGAAGAGATGAGCTGATCATGAACCAGCAGGCCAGGGTATTCGATGATTACTCACGTGACTGTTAACACTATTCACATAAATGGTTGGGCCAAACAAAACAGGAGGAAAAGTTGGGCTAGGATGGCTATCAAAGAACGTTACAAACTGGTAACTTTGAAAAACTGATGTACTAAAAATCAGACACAGACATAACTTTAAAATAATAAACCATTTCCCATCCCCGACACAAACACTACATTGGATGCAAAAGATCCAAGTCCTCAGAGGAACTACTTCATACAATATAGATTTGCTCTATTAATTAAAATATTTAGTTTTAATGCAGAATAAATGTTACATCTCAAGAAACTTAGTGTACTTATTAAAGGGAGAAAAATCAAATCTACTGCCCATTAGTAAGCCCCTGTGTCTTTCTATAGTTAGAATAGTCTCACAAGTTATTATAAAATGCACTTGCTCAGTTGTCTGTTTAACAGAAGGAAATAAAAGGTAATACACATTCTTTCACATGCTTTTTTTTTTTGAGACGGAGTCTCGCTCTGTTGCCCAGGCTGGAGTACAGTGGTGCAATCTCGGCTCACTGCATGGTCCGCCTCCTGGGTTCACGCTGTTCTCTTCCCTCAGCCTCCCAAGTAGCTGGGACTACAGGCGCCTGCCACTTCGCCAGCTAATTTTTTGTATTTTTAGTAGAGACGGGGTTTCACCGTGTTAGCCAGGATGGTCTCGATCTTCTGACCTCATGATCCACCTGCCTCGGCCTCCCAAAGTGCTGGGATTACAGGTGTGAGCCACCGCACCCGGCCCAAAAGGTAATACACATTCTAAGAATGATATCTCTAAATGTAATCACAAACTTGGTACTTTTTATTGTTTTTGAGACAGAGTTTTGCTCTTGTTGCCCAGGCTGGAGTGTAGTGGCGCGAACTCGGCTCACTGCAACCTCTGCTTCCCAGGTTCAAGCGATTATTCTGCCTCAGCCTCCCGAGTAGCTGGAATTATAGGCACATGCCACCACGCCCGGCTAATTTTGTATATTTAGTAGAGACGGGGTTTCACCATGTTGGCCAGGCTGGTCTCAGACTCCTGACCTCAGGTGATCTGCCCGCCTCGGCTTCCCAAAGTGCTGGGATTACAGGCGTGAGTCACCGCGCCTGGCCCACAATTTGGTACTAATTTCTATAACTAAAATCTCTGACCTTACTCTAAGAAAACATACTCACGTTTCAGAAACTCCTTAAGGTCTTCAATGTACCCTGCATACGAAGTTGGATCAGACCTACTGAATGTATATTCCAATGCAGTCACTGGTTTTGGAAAAACCATAAGTCCTATAAAGAGATAAAAGGGAGAGATTATCAAATTTCCTTCTCTTCTTTTCCTTACTCTTATCTCTAAAAAGCAGATCTCAGCAAATTACATGGAAAATTGTGTTGACAGTATGCTGAAACTATCAAGAACTTCCCAATTCTAATTATGAAGGCATAGACATCTAAAATTAAAAAGAATTCAAACCTTCAAAACCATCTCAGACATTACCGATTAGAAACTGTCCCTAAATTTGATTATCTACAGTTAATTATAATCTTCCTTTTTAAAAGATGCAATTTTACTTTGAACTTTCTATATTCATTTTTAAAAAATCAAGTAACATTTTTAGGTTTTGTCAATGTGCCATTAATACAAAGAAAAAGTTTCAGCAAATCAAAACCTAAGTACTTTTGTCATTTAAATTACAACTGTATGGAAACATTCATAAGACAGCTAACTCCTTTTCAGTGAAAAATGTCTATGCATTTTAAACTTTATGGCAAATCTTCTTCCTTCAATAGCAGATATTGCTCTGTTATCAAAATGTGGTCTTCACATACTGAATTTGGAGTATAACCACCAACAATTTCCTATCAGAAGTCGACACCCATGTAATACAGACCACATTGCTTAAGCTTACTAATGAAGAAAAGGCAAGCAGATTTATCTGTAAGAAACAATCAGGCTTCCAATTTTAATATAAGCTTTCCTTGTTTAAAAAGCATTAGACCAGCTGGGTGCAGTAGCTCACGCCTATAATCCCAGCACTTTGGGAGGCCGAGGCAGGCAGATCACTTGAGGTCAGGAGGTCAAGACCAGCCTGGACAACATAGTGAAACCCTGTCTCTACTAAAAATACAAAAATTAGGCGGGTGTAGTGTCGCATGCCTGTAGTCCCAGTTACTTGGGAGGCTGAGGCAGGAGAATGGCTTGCACCCGGGAGGCAGAGGTTGCTTGCAGTGAGCCGAGATCGTGCCATTGCACTCCAGCCTGGGCGACAGAGCGAGAGTCCGTCTCAAAAAACAAACAAACAAACAAACAAACAAACAAACAAACAAAAAGCATTAGATCTAGATTATTAATTAAACCTTGCACATAGGCTTTAAAACAATCCTAAAATTTTCTCTAGCCTTCAAACATTCCCATATTTAATATATCACACATGTACATACGATACATATGTGTGTAATATATGACACATACATATTATATATGTATTACATGTACACATGTGATATATTAAACATGGAAATGTTTAGTATATCCCATATGTAATATATACATATGTACATGTGTATGTATGTATATATATTTAAACTAATGATACTTTAAGTACTAAAATAATCGACAAATAATTTTAAGAAACTCAGTTTAAAACTGTGTACTTAAAAATATTTAACACATACACTTATATATTTCATGCAATTATAAACAGAGTTCAGTGGTTTTGAAATAGATCAGACTATGTTCAACGGTAAGTCACATCACTTAAACAGCAAGTAAAGAAAAATCTTAGAATTAGTCTAAGGTAGAAAAAAAACAGGACTACAATGAGAGATGAGGGAAAAGTAGCATTGGAGCTAATCTCTGACCCTGGCTCCAATACACGAAGAGTTTTAAAAGAGTTATTCAGGATATTTAGACTAAAATTAGGTGTAAACAAAAGAAGTCATTAGAAAAAATTGTTCTTCTAGGGAAAAAAATGGTTGAGGAAATTAGTTCAGTTTGGCTGGTGATAGAGCTCAGAAGTCTATACAGTGAGCAAAGATCTAGATAAGGGTGCTTCCATCTCGGCATTATTGGCATTTTGAGCTGACTAATTCTTTGTTGTGGGGGTTGTCCTATGCACTGTAGGATGTTTAGCAACATCCCTGGCCTCTACTCACAGTACCCTCTCCAGCTGTAACAACCAAAAATATTTCCAGATGCTGCCATATGACCCAGTGGTTGAAAACTGCTGCTCTAGAGAGAAACCTGCTAGACTCCCACCTTCCTGGCCCGATTCCCCACTCTCCTGCCCTCTAAATCCCACTCCTCTAGGACTGAACCTTCTTCTCTAGGTAGAACCTTCCTTTCTCTGTCATCTCTAGCAGTTAGTTTACAGTTTTTGGAATTACACACACTGAAGTTCTGCACATTACTATTTCTTACTTTTCTAAGAATTACCAGCATCTGAGGACAAGGGTCATGTCCAATCACCAAGGGAGAGCTGGCATTCAAAGACTGTTGAGGCTGGGTGTGGTGGCTCACCCCTGTAATCCCAGCACTTTGGGAGGCCGAGGTGGGTGGATCACCTGAGGTCAGGAGTTCGAGACCAGCCTGGCCAATGTGGTGAAACCCCTTCTCTACTAAAAATACAAAATTAGGCGGGCGTGGTGGCACATGCCTGTAACCCCAGCTACCTGGGAGGCTGAGGCAGGACAATCGCTTGAACCCAGGAGGCGGAGGTTGCAGTGAGCCGAGATCATACCATTGCACTCCAGCCTGGACAACAAGAGCAAAACTCTGTCTCAAAAAAAAAAAAAAAAAAAAGTCATAACTGCAAGATAATTACCTGGGCTAGGAATCTGGTCACGGTATTTCGGAACCTCATCGTTGAGAGTCTGAAGCATAACCCACATCGTGAATGAGAAGAGTGCAGCCAGGAACCCATAAAAAACTAGGTAGAAGAGTAAGATCAAACCTGTAAAAGAAAATAAAATGTATGAAATGTGCACGCATGTGTGTGTGTATACATGTTTGGCCAGGTTAAAGAACAAACCAACTATTCTTGCAAGGGTATGATCCCAAGCTTTGCCATGCACATAGCCAAATATCCTCATATTCAGGACACATAAATTTGCCCAAGCAAGGGGTATTTCAGCAGGCAGCACCCACCCATCCCATGATCCCTCCTTTCCTCTGGTATTTCCAAGTTAAAGCAGCTTCCACCATTCATACTCTGGTTCAAAATCAAAGCTTTAAAATTCCAGCACATAGGGAAATGTTTCCCAAAATGAACTTGATGCCCTCTAAAAAGATAAAAGATGGTTTTAGGTAAACAAAACCCCCAATATTTACATGTTCCTTTAAGTGACAAATATAAAAGAACTAGTACATGAAACCCATATTTCACAGACAGTAATTATTTGCTTAAATTTAAGTTTTAAAAAGTGAGTTGACGGCTCACACCTGTAATCCCAGCACTTCGAGAGGCTGAGATGGGAGGATCGCCTGAGCCCAGGAGTTGGGACCAGGCCGGGCAACACTTTGTCTTTACAAAATATTAAGTGCTCACTTCAGCAGCACATATACTAACAGCGGAACGATACAGAGAAGATGAGCACGGCCCTCGTGCAAGGATGACATGCAAATCTGTGAGTCGTTCCATATTTAAAAATTTTAAATATATATATTTTAAAAACTGAGTTCATTGAAAGAATATCAGGAAATATGCAGAGAAGGCAAACTCATGAAGATAGCATTCAATGAATAAAGCTTAGGACACACTGGTCAAATGGAAGGGCTCGTGCAGAAGTGAAAAAGAACAAGGCCAGGAACAAGCCCTCTGATCAACGGAATTTCATAGCTCTACTGCCAAGCACAGTCCAAGATTTGGGAAACCCACGTTTCAACATGAAGGGCTTAATCTTTTTCCTTTCACAATTTGGGAACACTAAGATAGATCTATCCTGAACCAGTGACTTATTTTGGGAACACTTAAAATCAATTATTTTTCTCAAATGTTTATATTCAAAGTTCTAACATCAGAAGTGGCTGCCGACAAGTATATTAGAATACATTGGTAAAGTCACTTGTATTTCAATGTTTAAAAACTGATCAAAGATTTCTGTAATAATACATTTCTGAATATATTCTTTCCCACCCCCAGGGGAGTGGTTCCACAACTTTCTTCTGATTCTCAAAAGACCCCATGACCCCAAACCAGATTGTACTGAAAGCTAGGTAACTTTTATTTCTCAACTGCATGGCAGGAATCTCCCCCAACCCCAAGCAATTTCATTTTATAATTTAGACTAGCATTCTACCCCTCCCCCACAATTACCAGGTGGCCAAAATAAGGATCGAGAGGACAGAAGAGAGGAGAACAGGATGTCACCTTCAGACAGCATCACTTCCCTACCACATACTGCGATCCTGTTGCAGAAAAAGAAAAGGAAGACCAATCTCAAAGAAGTAATCGGTTTGCTATAGAGGGAAATGAAACACACAGAAAGCCCACAGGCCAGTTTAATAAGATACAGAAGAGAAATTCTTTGAGATCCAGGTATTTGCAGGAATGAAGGGATAAAATCCTCTACGCCAGGGATGACAGAAACATAAATGTAATGAGTGTGGCTGTATTCCAATAAAGTTTTGCTTACAAAAATAGTCAGATTGGGGCCACAGTAGTTTGCTGACCTATGCAGTTAACACTAAAGTGGAAATGTCTGAAACAAAAGTGCTAAGAGTTTATTTAGCAGTGTTTGTAAGTCACCTTAAAATATTCTTATCACAATACTGTTTTGAACATTTTGACTTTAAATTTCTAGGAAAATAATGTAAATTATATTTACAAAATAGTTACAAAGCAAATAAATATATAGCAGATATGAACAAACTGTCTCTCCAAATCTGCTTTCTAAAGAACCACTACACAATGAAAATAATGAGTACAAAGAATTACGTTCACACAGTATGTACACAAATTAACAGCTATGTCCCAAATCTAATGCCATATACTAGTGGTCATTAGAAACAAGTAAAAAAGTTATTTCCAGCACTGAAGTGAATTTTCCTTACTTGAACAAGATCCTTCTGCCAAGAACCAAACCTAATTTTTAAAAACTTAAACTAGTTAAGTCTCACATATAAATATGATACTTTATCAACTACCTCTTCCCCCACTAAGAGAAAAAATACCAGAAAATAAAAACAGAAGTTGTAAATTGCTACTCTTACCCAGGTGTAAAATGGCAGTTAAGTTAGTTATTCAGATGTAGTTTGCTGATGGGGATCTAAAGGGTGGCGTCCTGACTTAGTCATGGATAGTGTTCATGGAACCTGTTCAATGTACCATGCCCGCCTCAGTGCTACTTGATGTAAGCAGAAAACAGCAAACACAGCCTAAATAGTGCCTATCATATTACTAACGTTCCCTAGTTTAAAATCTTTCAAGGAATTTCCTTAAGTCATTATCCAACTAAAGAAACTAACATGGGCCAGGCGCAGTGGCTCACGCCTATAATCCCAGCACTTTGGGAGGCCAAGGTGGGCAGATCAGTTGAGGTCAGGAGTTCAAGACCAGCCTGGCCAACATGGCGAAACCCCGTCTCTACTAAAAATACAAAAAATTAGCTGGGCATGGTGGCGCATGCCTATAGTCCCAGCTACTTGGGAGGCTGAGGCGGGATGATCACTTGAGCCTGGAAGGCAGAGGCTGCAGTGCACTAAAAATTATGCCACTGCACTCCAGCCTGGGCGACAGAATGAGACTCCATCTCAAAAACCAAACCAAAAAAAAAAAAAAAAAAAAAACTAACATGGACTTAAATGATGAAGAAACATCACTATTTTATTTATTTATTTGAGACGGAGTTTCACTCTTGTTGCCCAGGATTGGGTGCAGTGGTGCAATCTTGGCTCACTGTGACCTCTGCCTCTCAGGTTCAAGTGATTCTCCTACTTCAGCCTCCCAAGTAGCTGGGATTTACAGGCGCCTGCCACCGCTCCTGGCTAATTTTTGTATTTTTAGAAGAGACAGGGTTTCACCATGTTGGCCATGGCCAGGCTGGTCTCAAACTCCTGACCTCAAGTGATCCACCCAGCTTGTCCTCCCAAAGTGTTGGGATTACAGGTGTGGGCCACTGTACCCAGCACCCCTCTTCATTTCTGTTCCTTCTTTCTCTCCTCGTAGTTTTGATAAGGGGGAAAGTGGGTGTGAGACAGAGATCCACCTGGAGGCAGTGCAGCAGAATGGTCATATACATGGGCTGTACTAGAGAATCCAACAGGGCTCAAATCCTGGCCTGACCTCTTTCCTGTGACTTTGGGTAAGTGTCCTAATTTCTAGCCCCATCTGGAAAAAAGTAGTAAAGGTAGTATCTATTTAATTATTCACATTATAGAAAGGAAAATAAAAGTCAAGAGATTTGACGAAATAAAAACAAGACTCCTAATGGGGGAAAAAAGCAACAAACTAAAAACATTTTGGAATGATAATGCAACTAGACTTCATGGAAGCGTATCACTCCAGTTACCCTCAGGTGCCCAGATATTAGGTACCCAGTGAATTGCATTTTACTCTCAAAAAATGTTTTGACAAATGAGGTTTGATTCATGTGGACTCTACAAAAGAAAAAACCAAGCCTGGGCGCAGTGGCTTGCACTTGTAATCCCAACACTTTGGGAGGCCGAGGTGGGGAGATCACCTGAGGTCAGAAGTTTGAGACCAGCCTGGCCAACATGATGAAACCGTCTCTACTAAAAATGCAAAAAATAGCTGGGCGTGGTGGTGCACTCCTGTAATCCCAGCTACTTGAGAGGCTGAGATGGGAGAATTGCTTGAACCCAGGAGGCGGAGGCTGCAGTGAGCCGAGAATGCGCCACTGTGCTCCGACCTGGGTGACATAGAGAGACTCCTTTTCAAAAAACAAAAACAAACAAACAAACAAAAAGAAACCTGGCAAGGCTTACCACCATGTCATCCAGGGGAAGGAGAAACGGGCCCTGTCCAGCTCTTCTGCCTCAACCACACTGGGCATACAATTCAGTTCTGGCACCAACTACCCCACACTACGGGCTCAGTCCTCCATAGAAATGCCACTGTAGAGGTCCTCGCACTACCCACACTTCTGACCAACTAGTAACTAATACAGGAGGTTTCCACTGCACCCTCAAGTTTGTTCACTAGAATGACTCACAGAGCTCAGGAAAGTAAGTGCTCAAGTTAGGACTCCAGTTTTATTATAAAGGATACACATAGAAAGGGGTCTGGGAGGCAATGCAGCTTCTGTGTCCTCTCCTTGAGGAATCGGGCAATCTCCCTCCCAGCACATGTGTTTCCCAACCTGGCAGCTCCACTGACCTTCAGTGTCCAGAGTTTTTACTGGGGTTTCATTATGTAGGTATGATTGACTAAACCATAGGCCACACAATAGAGCTCAATTTCCAGCCCTCTCTCCTGCCGTCCTTGGAGGTCTGGCTAGCTTAAAGTCCCAACCATGCTGGGACTTGGTTTGGACTTTCTGGGGGACGAGCCTCCATCTTGAAGCTATCTGGACCCACTGCCAATCACTTCATTAGCATAATGAAGACACTCCTACTACTCAAATTCCAGGGTCTTTAGAAGCTCTATGTCAGGAATCTGGAAAACACACCAAACAAAAAAAAATTTTTTTTTTTTGAGACAGGGTCTTTCTCTGTCACCCAGGCTGGAGTGGAGTACAGTGGTACAATCAAAGCTCACTGCATCCTTAGAATCCTTGGCTCAAGTGATTCTCCAGTGTCAGCCTCCTGAGAAGTTGGGAATACCAAGAAGCTGTGTGCCACCACACTCAAATGATCCTTTTTTTTTTTTTGAGATGGAGTTCCTCTCTTGTTGCCTAGGCTGGAGAGCAATGACACGATCTCAGCTCACCACAACCTGGGCCTCCTGGTTTCTCCTGCCTCAGCCTCCTGGGTAGCTGGGATTACAGGCATGCGCCACCACACCTGGCTAATTTTGTATTTTTAGTAGAGATGAGGCTTCTCCATGTTTGTCAGGCTGGTCTCGAACTACCGACCTCAGGTGATCTGCCTGCCTCGGCCTCCCAAAGTGGTGGGATTACAGGTGTGAACCACTGCGTCCAGCTGCAACACCAGCACACATAATCTGGACATAGGGAAAAGTCACTGGACTTCATGCGGCCTGGAAACATGCCCCCTCAACACGTGACTAGACCCTGTGATCTTACTCCCAACCTCTGCATACTTTCTAGTTATCTTCAGGGACCTAGACACTAGAAAGATTGGGCCTCTCAGAAAATTCTGATGACTAGCAACCATTTCCATTTGGTAAATAAACCAGTATTCCATTTATAGTTTAAAACATTTTAAAGCAGAGACATGTGTAATTTCTAAAAAAATCCATTATATGAACAGGTGCAAGTTTATAATCTTTTGTATATTTGAATTTTTAAAAATAATGCTGATTTTTAAAAATGTTATTTGCATACCATTCACATATATAAAGTGTGAAGTTTACATTTTATATTCAGTGTTGTACAACCATCACCACAATAAATTTTAAAATATTTTCAATACCTCCTTCCAAAACTCCATACCCATTCCCATTCCTCTCCTTTCCTGCACCCAGCTCCTGGCAATCACTAGTTTACTTTGTCTCTATAGATCTATTTTCTAGACATTTCCTAGAAATGGAATCATGTAATACATGGCCTTTGTCACTGGCTTCTTCCACATAAGGTGTTTTCAAGGTTCATTTTTGCTACAGCATATATCAGTACTCCATTCCTTTTTATGGCTAATATCCCACTGTGTATGGATATATAATATTTGATTAATTCATTAATCAGATGATGTGCATGTGAGTTGTTTATACCTTTTGGCCATTGTGAATAATGTTATAAACATTCATGCACAAGTTTTTGTGTAAAGAAATGCTTTCATTTCTCTTGGGTATATACCTAGAAGTGAAACTGCCAGGTCATATGGTAACTCTAGCCTTTTGAGTAACCGGCAGACTGTCTTCCAAAGCAGTTTCACCATTTTACACTCCTACAGCAGGGATCCAATTCCTCCTCATCCTCATTAACGCTTCTCTTACTGTGTTTTCAAACAGCTATCCTAGTGGATACAATGTAATATCTCTTTGTGGGTTTAATTTGCATTTTCCCTAATGGCTAATGATGCTGGGCATTTTTTCATAAACTTATTGGTTATTTGTATATTTTCTATGGAGAACCGTCTATTCAGATCATTTTCTCATTTTTAAATTTGGTTATGTGCCTTTTTTATTAAGTTCTTTATATATAGATGCAAGCCCCTTATCAAATATATAATGTACAATTATTTTCTCCCATTCCACGAGTTATCCTTTTACTTTCATAATAATGTTATTTAAGCAAAAAAGTTATTAATTTTGATGAAGCACCACTTATCTATTTTTTCTTTGGTTGCTTGTGCTTTTGGTGGCATATCTAAAATAACACTGACTAATCCAAGGTCATAAAGACTTGCGTCTATGTTTACTTCTAAGAATTTCATAAATTAGCTCTCAAGTTTGGGTCTTTTATCCATTTTGAGTTAATTTTTGTATACGGTTTAAGGTAGGGGTCCACCTTCATTGTTCTGCATGGAAATATCCAGTTGTCCCAGTACTGTTTAAAAAACCATTTGTTGGCCAGGCACAGTGGCTCATGCCTATAATCCCAGCACTTTGGGAGGCCAAAGCAAGCAGATCACCTGAGGTCAGGAGTTCGAGACCAGCCTGGCCAACATGGTGAAAACTGGTCTCTACTAAAAATACAAAAATTAGCTGGGCATGGTGGCATGCACCTGTAATCCTAGCTACTCGGGAAGCTGAGGTGGGAGAATCGCTTGAGTCTGGGAAGGCAGAGGTTGCAGTGAGCCAAGATTGTGCCATTGCACTCCAGTCTGGGTGACAGAGTGAGACTCTGTCTCCAAACAAAAAACAAAAACCGAAACCCAATGAACATGTACTGTTTTAATAAAATGTATGCAGATATATGTATGTATACACACATTCTCGCATTTTATATAATTAAAATTATTGTAATATAAAAAGATTAAGCAAGATTAAATAACCTGCCTAAGATTAACCTACCAGTAAAAGAAACAGACCAGTATCTCTTCATATGGTACCTTACCTGGCCTGCTCCTCCATATGGTACCTTACCTGGCCTGCTCTCCATGTGGTACCTTACCTGGCCTACTCCTCCATGTGGTACCTTACCTGGCCTACTCCTCCATGTGGTACCTTACCTGGCCTACTCCTCCATGTGGTACCTTACCTGGCCTACTCCTCCATGTGGTACCTTACCTGGCCTGCTCCTCCATGTGGTACCTTACCTGGCCTGCTCCTCCATGTGGTACCTTACCTGGCCTGCTCCTCCATGTGGTACCTTACCTGGCCTGCTCCTCCATGTGGTACCTTACCTGGCCTGCTCCTCCATGTGGTACCTTACCTGGCCTGCTCCTCCATGTGGTACCTTACCTGGCCTGCTCCTCCATGTGGTACCTTACCTGGCCTGCTCCTCCATGTGGTACCTTACCTGGCCTGCTCCTCCATGTGGTACCTTACCTGGCCTGCTCCTCCATGTGGTACCTTACCTGGCCTGCTCCTCCATGTGGTACCTTACCTGGCCTGCTCCTCCATGTGGTACCTTACCTGGCCTGCTCCTCCATGTGGTACCTTACCTGGCCTGCTCTCCCAGGGAGTCTCAGGCTCTATTGTCTTTTCTAATGAAAACTCCCATTCTCTAAATAAAAATGTCTCATTCAAATATTCTGTTTACTCAGGGTGATAGAAACTCACATGTGAATAATATCTGCTGCTTCTCTACAAGAGTTTAGTTATTACAAATGACAGACATGTAAACAATGAATTATAGATACTGGATGCTAGGAAAAAAACAGAAAAAGAATCCTCTCTAGCAGGGAGAGGAAGAAAAGGGACATCAGAGAAGGCCACCCAGAAATAAAGTAGTTGGCTCACCAAAGATGGAGAGAAGGAGGGAGCTCTGGGTCAAAGACTAGGTTATGAGATGGAGTACCACAGCAGGAGCAGTCAGGTGAGCACAGCTTTGCTTCTCTCAGTATGCATGAGCCCCTGGTGCCAAGCAACTAGCAACAGTAGCAGCAGCATCTGCTTGAAGTGGGAACAGGGAGCTTGGGTGCTTGGGCTGAAAAAGTGGGCAATGTTCTGACAGGGTTGGTGAAAGGTTAAAGGAGCAGACAACCTCCACACCCAGGCTGCTCTTGGCTCTACAGGCTACCTCCATCCTTGAATGTTGTAATAGGAAAGTCTAAACACACAGAAGAGGAGCACAAAACCAGTTATTATCACACATTCAAGATAAAACTAATCCATAAAGAAAAGTACGAAACTCAACAAAGACAGCAATACCTGAAAACACTAGGCCATATCAGCAAATAGAACAAAGAAAAATAAGCATAATTAAAACAGTAGAAGGTGAAGGATAATTTTTAAAAATCAGGTATCATATTCTGATTATTGAAATAAAAAACTTAGTAGAAAAGCTTAACTGAAGAAGAATCAAACTACAGAAGAACCCAGTTACTAAAATGAAAAAGCAAACCAAAGACTGGGAAAAAATATTTGCAAAACATAAAATAAATGTCTCACTCATATCTAGAATATACAAAGAACTTTTACAACAAAACATATTATTTTATTTTAGAGACAGGGTCTCGTTCTGCTGCCCAAGCTGGAGTGCAGTGGCACAATCACAGCTCACTGCAGCCTCAAACTCCTGGGCTCAAGTAACCCTCCTGCCCCAGCCTCCCCAGTAGCTAGGACTACAGGCACATACCACCATGCTCAGCTAATTAAAAACAAATTGTTCTTCTGTAGAGATGGGGGGGTCTTTTTTTTTGTAATTTTACTAGAGATGGGGTTTCACCATATTGGCCAGGCTGTTCTTGAACTCCTGACTTCAAGTGATCCTCCTGCCTCAGCCTCCCAAACTGCTGGGATTACAGGTGTGAACCATCATGCCCAGGCGAGAAGGGGAATCTTGCTCTGTTGTCCAGGCTGCTCTCAAACTCCTGGGCTCAAATGATCCTCCCACCCTGGCCTCCCAAAGTGCTGGGGTTACAGGTGTGAGCCAACACACCCAGTCCAAGACACATTTTTTGAAACAGGCAAAAGATCTGAACAGAAACGTCACCAAGATATAAGGATTGCAAAAATAAGCCCATAAAAAGGGTGTTCCAAATCATTAGTCACCAGGAAAGGGCAAATCGAAGCTATAATGAGCTACCACTACGTACCCACCAGAATGCTAGAAATTTTAAAGACTGACCATACCACGTAATGACCCAGAAGTGGAGCAACTGAAACTCACATCTTGCTGGTGGGAATGTTTTTTTAATTTTTTTATTTTTAAAAGAAAAGAAAAAGTTTGACAATCTTTTGAAAAGTTAGCAACATGCACACCTACCAAAAGATCCAGCCAATCTACTCCTAGATACTTACCCAAGAAAAATAAAAGCACATGTTCACACAGCAGGGAAACGCGAATGTTCAGACACTTTATTTGTAATCACTGAAAACTGCAAACAACCCAAATATCCACCAACAGATGAATTAATAAATTTGGCTATATCCATACAATGCAATACTATTCAGCAATAAGAACTATGGATACACATGGAAACACAGATGGATCTCAAAATAATTATGCTAAAGAAAAAAGAGGCAGGGCACAGTGGCTCATGCCTCTAATCCCAGTACTTTGAGAGGCCGAGGCAGGTGGATCACCTGAGATCAGGAGTTCAAGACCAGCCTGGCCAACATGGTGAAACCCGGTCTCTACTAAAAATACAAAAAATTAGCCAGGCATGGTAGCAGGCACCTGTAATCCTAGCTACTTGGGAGGCTGAGGCAGGAGAATTGCTTGAACACAGGAGGCGGAGGTTGCAGCGAGCTGAGATCGCGCCACTGCACTCCAGCCCGGGCGACAGTGTGAGACTCTGTCTTTAAAAAAAAAAAAAAAAAAGAAAGAAAGAAAAGAAAATGAAAGAAAAAAGAGACAATAACATGCACATGACCTGTCATCTTCTATGACAGTCAGATCCTCCCCCCGCAAAAAAATACTGCATGATTCCACACACAGACATACACCATGAAACATTTCAATCAGTGACAGACTGCATACACAACAATAGTCCCATTAAGCTCATAATAAAGCTGAAAAATTCCTATGGCCTAGTGATGTCGCAACACAATGTATTACTCACGTGTTTGTAGCAACGCTGGTATAAACAAACTTACCAGTCACATAAAGTGTAGTATGTAACAACAATGTACAATGCATAATACTTAATAATGATGATAAACTGCTATGGGTTTATGTATTTACTATGCTATACTTTTTATTGTTATTTTACAGTGTACTCCTTCTACTTACACAGTTAACTGTAAAAAGCCTCAGGCAATCTTTCAGGAGGTATCCAGAAGAAGGCACTGTCATCACAGAGGACAGCTCCATATGTGTTGCCGCCCCTGAAGACCTTCCAGTGGGGCAAGATATGAAGGTGGAAGACGGTGATACTGATGATCCTGACTCTGTGTAGGCCTAGGCTAATGTGCATGTTTGTATCTTAGTTTTTAACAAAAAATTTTAAATAGATAAAAGGTTATAGAATAACCATATAAAGAAAATATTTTTGTGCAGCTGTACAGTATGTTTGTGCTTTAAAAGCTAAGTGTTATTAAAAGTATACAAAGTCACTGGGTATGGAGGCTCACACCTGCAATCCCATAGCTTTGGGAGGCTGAGGTGAGAAGATCGCTTAAAGCCAGGAGTTCGAGACCAGCCTGGGCAACATAGCAAGACCCCATCTCAATTAAAAAAAAAGTTGTAAAACATTACAGTAAGATAAGGTTATTACTGAAGTAAAAAAAATTTTAATAAATTTAGTGTAGCCTAAGTGTACAGTGTTTATAAAGTCTACAGTAGTGTACGGTAATGTTCTAGGCCTTCACATTCACTCACCACTCACTCACTGCAACTGCAGTCCTGCCAAGCTCCATTCAAGGTCAGTGTCCTATATAGGTATACCATTTTTCATGTTTACATGGCATTTTTACTGTACCTTTTCTATGCTGAGATATGTTTATAGACAAATACTTACCATTGTGTTACAACTGCCGGCAGTATTCATCCAGTAAAATGTTGTACAAGTTTGTAGCTAGGAGCAACAGTCTATACCATATGGCCTATACGTGTAGTGCACTATGCCATCTAGATTTGTGCAAGTCCACTTTGTAATACAATGAAATCAATGAAAACAGCTAAGCACATTTCTCAGAAGGCATGACTGTATTTAACACAGAGTGTCAAAAAGCAGATTTACTTTTGCTTGTAGCCTGGAGAGTTAAGAACAGAGATGGGTTACAGGAGGAAATATTTGGGATGATAAATGTTCATTATCTTGATTACAGTGATAGTTTAATGCATATAGCATATGCACACACATATACATGAGTGTATGCCAAAACTATGTACACTTCAAACACGTGCAGTTTATTGTATGTTAATTATACCTAAATAAAGCTGTTAAAGACAAAAATTTAACCTCAGGAGAACTGGTCAAGTTGAAGAAAAATTCAGTGAGCTAAAGATCAAGTCAGGTATTCTATAACACTGAGCTAACAGAAAGGGAGTATATGAAAAATTGTTGAGACACTGGGGAGAGAACCAGAAATACAAACAAATCTAATAGGAACTTCACAGGAAAAGAGGGTGGGGCAAGAACTCTCAAAGAAATAACAAACTTGTGTCTAGATTGGAAATGTTAAAAAATACTGGAAAACATCCTATACCTAGACACTAAAAGGTAAAATTTTAGAACGTCAAGAATAAAGAGAGCTGGGTGTAGTGGCTCACGCCTGTAACCTCAGCACTTTGGGAGGCTGAGGTGGGCAGATAGCTTGAGATCAGGAGCTTGAGACCAGCTTGGCCAACATGGTGAAACCCCATCTCTACTAAAAACACAAAAATTAGTTGGGTGTGGTGGTGCATGCCTGTAATCCCAGCTACTTGGGAGGCTGAGGCAGGAGAATCGCTTTAACCCGAGAGGTGGAAGCTTGTGGAGGCTGCAATGAACCAACAGCACCACTACACTCCAGCCTGGGTGAAAAAAAATAATAACAACAATACGGCAAAGAGGAAAACTACGTAAGGCAATGGTGAGCAGAGATCTGCTAAGACTTACTGGTAACAGCTAAATAACATGTTTTGATTGCTTTTCCTTATCAATTCTGAGGAATAATTTGCATATAGTAAGTTTCCTCTACTTCAGGTATACAATTCCACTGAGTTTTGACTGTTGTAAAATCTGTGAGGCTACCACTCCATTGAAGATATAGAACATTACCATCACGTCTAAAATGCTCCTTTTCACCCTTCACCAGGCAGCCAATGATTTTGTCACTGTATTTGTATTTTACAAAAGGCTAAAGTTTTAAATTTGTTTACATTTGATAACTTTTTTTTTGAGATAGCCTCATTGTCACCTAGGCTGCAGTGCAGTGGCTCGATCTCCACTTGCTGCAACCTCTGCCTCCCAGTTCAAGCCATACTTGTGCCTCAGCCTCCCGAGTAGCTGGCATTACAGGTGTGCGTCACTGCACCTGGCCTATATTCAATAACAATTTGTAATTAAAATGTCAATAATATGGCAGGAATGATTTAAAAGTGGTGAAACAATAAAGGACATTATCAGAGTCAGTTAAAAAATCCACTTAAAGCTGTTATAGAAGACAACCTAAAATTAAAACACCAATGGTTGAAATAAACAGGAAAATAAAATAGGTCTTGGCTAACAAAAGGAAATGCAGATATGGCATTATTACTGTATGCAAACTAGAATTCAAGTAAAAAAGCATTTGCAAGGGTGAAGATACTGTGTGTTTAATAAAAGTAAATAAAGGCCGGGCGCGGTGGCTCAAGCCTGTAATCCCAGCACTTTGGGAGGCCGAGACGGGCGGATCACAAGGTCAGGAGATCGAGACCATCCTGGCTAACACGGTGAAACCCCGTCTCTACTAAAAAAAAAAAGATACAAAAAACTAGCCGGGCGAGGTGGCGGGCGCCTGTAGTCCCAGCTACTCGGGAGGCTGAGGCAGGAGAATGGCGTGAACCCGGGAGGCGGAGCTTGCAGTGAGCTGAGATCCGGCCACTGCACTCCAGACTGGGAGACAGAGCCAGACTCCGTCTCAAAAAAAAAAAAAAAAAAAAAAAAAAAAAATTAAAAAAAAAAAAATAAAAGTAAATAAAAACATACCAAGAAGATACAGCGTAACAGCCATGAACCTCTGTGATGCTAAGTGGCTTCAAATGATTAAAGCAAAAGCAGAGTTACAAAATTCACCACAATCATGACCAGAGATGTCAACATACCTCTCCAGAAACCCACAGACTGAGTAAAGAATAACAAAAAGGGCAATGTGTATTTTTAAAACACAACAGATACCTAGTATATGTAGAATTTTGTAGTCACCAAGAAATGTACGCTCTACAAACTTGGAACACTGCCCCCAAACTGACCATGACTTACATTACAAAAACAAAACACAATTCAAAACTAAAACACACACACACACAAAAAGAGGCCACATTCTCTAACATCTCAAAATACATTAGAAATTAACAATACAAATTTAGAAAATTGTGTCTTAATCCTTGAATTAAAAAGACAATAAAAATAAATATCCAAAAATTCAAAACAATAATGTAATCAGAGTAGAACTCAAAGTAAAACCCATAGCCTTAGATGCATTCATTAAAACATCATTAAAATACACGACTAACAAAAAAGCCGGATTTTCAGCTCAAGACTAAAATAAATCCAAAGAAAGTAGGAGAGATTTAAGATAAAAACACAAGTTAACGGACACAAAATGTAATGAAAAACCACACCAAAACCATTCAATAAATTTAAATAATAAATCAATTTGATCAAAAGTGTTTTCAATTAGTAAATGTGAAAACAGATGAAATACAAAATATTTTAGGAAAATTAAAACATTCAAACCATAAATTTTTACAAAACAGAGCTTTACCCCAGTAAGAGACACCAAGTCCAAATGGCTTTAGTTGGTTCTCTCAAAATGGAAAGAATAGACTATTTTCCATACATAAAACTATTCTTTTTGTACGCTCTGTAAGTGGATACTAAAACTGAACAGATAGTATTGACACAAAATTTACACATGTATTTTACTTTACAATCACGAATATAGAGTCTAAATACTATATAGTGTGATGATACACAGGAATCAAGATACAGATAAACAAAACAATATCCTAAAAAGAATCCATATAAAATAGAATTTTTCATGTAACAGAGTTGCCAACTCCAATCAGTGGGGAAATGATGGATTATATAATATATAGGGATAAGTGATTAAGAAAACCCACAGAAGACTGTTATATCTGTGATAATGTTCGTTTAAAACCATTACAATTTAAAAAATAAACCAAAATAAGAGTTAAGAGACAACAGAGCAAAAAGAGTCCATAAAGAATATTTACAAGTATAATAAAGGCTTTAATATTCAAAGTGTATCAAAATTTCCTTTAACCAGTAAGAACACAACAGAGGTTAGAGGGCTGTGACCCACCCCTGTGATCCCAGCACTTTGGGAGGCTGAGGCAGGCAGATCGTTTCAGCTCAGGAGTTTGAGACCAGACTGGGCAACATGGCGAAACGCAGTCTCTACTAAAAATACAAAAATTAGGTGGGTATGGTGGCTCACGTCTGTAATTCCAGCACTTTGGAAGGCTGAGGCGGGCAGATCACTTGAGGTCAAGAGTTTGAGACCAGCCTGGCCAACATGGTGAAACCCCATCTCTACTAAAAATATAAAAATTAGCCAGGCGTAGTGGCAGGCACCTGTAATCCCAGCTACTTGGGAGGCTGAGGCAGGAGAATCACTTGTACCCAGGAGGCGGAGGTTGCAGTGGGCCAAAATCATGCCACTGCAGTCCCGCCTGGGTGATACAGCAAGACTCCATCTCAAAACAAAACAAAACAAAACAAAAAAACCCACAAAAAACAAATAAAAATCCAAAAATTAGCCAGGCATAGTGGCATACACAGGTAGTCCCAGCTACTCAGGAGGCTGAGGCGGGAGGATCGCTTGAGCCCAGGAGGCAGAGTGAGCCGAGGTCATGCCACTGCACTCCAGCTAGGGTCACCAGGCCACACCCTGTCTTAAAACAAAAAACCCCACAAAAGAAAAAAATTAGACTACAGGCATTTTTAAAAAATTAAAATTGTGCAAATATAAAAATATTGAAGAAATTACAAATTAAACCAACCAGATAGATACCAGCATCCTATCAAAATGGAAAAAACTGTACAATATTTTTGTATGACTGTACAATATTGTTATAATATCCAGTGCTTGAGGAGAAAAGGTACTTCAATCCACTGCTGGTGGCAGTATAAACTGGTACAGCTTTTTTGGAGAACAATATATACATATATGTATATGCACACACATATATGTATATACACGTGTGTGTGTGTGTGTATATTTTTTGAGACAGAGTCTCACTCTTGTTGCCCAAGCTGGAGTGCAGTGGTACAGTCTTGGCTCACTGCAACCTCTGCCTCTCAGGTTCAAGCGATTCTCTTGCCTCAGCCTCCCAAGTAGCTGGGATTACAGGCACCCGCCACCACGCCCAGTTAATTTTTTATTTTTAGTAGAGATGGGGTTTCATCATGTTGGCCAGGCAGTCTTGAACTCCTGACCTCAGGTGATCTGCCTGCCTCGGCCTCCCGAAGTGCTGGGATCATAGGCATGAGCTATTGCGCCCACTCAGAACAATATATTAATAAAAATAAATATATATTATAAACTGGCAATTCCATTTCTCAGTTTATTCTAGATAAAAAGTCGCACTGCAGCAATTTTTAAGATAAAAATTGAAAAGAATTTAAACATTTATCAGAAAGAAATATATATATTCTATAGCATAATCTCCACACTATGGAATATTATGTGATATGATTTGTCTCTGTGCCCCACCCAAATCTCATCTCAAATTGTAATCCCCACATGTTGGGGCCTGTTGGGAGGTGACTGAATCATGGGAAGCCGACTTCTACCTTGCGGTTCTCATGATGAGTTCTCATGAGTTTGGTTGTTTGAAAGTGTGTGGCACTTTCCCCTTGGCTCTCTCCCTCTCTCTCCTGCCACCATGTAAGAATAAGAAATGCCTTGCTTCCCCTTCACCTGCCATGACTGTGAGTTTCCTGACGCCTCCCCAGCCATGTGGAACTGTGAGTGTATTTATTAGTCTCTTCTCATGCTGCTAGTAAAGACCTATCAGAGACTGGATAACTTATAAAGGAAAGAGATTTAACTGACTTACAGTTCCACATGACTGGAGAGGCCTCACAATCATGGTGGAAAGTGAATGAGAAGCAAAGTCACATCTTACACAGAGGCAGGCAAGAGAGCATGTGCAGGGGAACTCCCATTTATAAAACCCACCAGATCTCATGAGACTTACTATCTCACGAACAGCACAGGAAAGACCTGCCCCCATGATTCAATTACCGCCCACTGAGTTCCTCCCATGGCATGTGTGGATTATGGGAGCTACAATTCAAGATGAGATTTGGGTAGGGACAGTCAAGCCATATCACGTGAGTCAATTAAACCTCTTTTCTTTATAAATTACCCAGTCTCAGGTAGTTCTTTGTAGCAATGTGAAAATGGACTAATACATTATGCTATGAAAAGGAATGACACAAACCTATATATACAGCCAAAATATATTAAGTGAAAAAAAATCAAGTTCCAGAACATATGAGTCTCCTATTACTCATGTAAAGGTAGACAAGAACCTACTTATTTCTATACACTCCACATATATACAGAAACATGTTTATATACATATATAAAAATGGTGCTGAAAAAAGGACTGACAGGAAACCTGATAGTCATCTGTAGGAAACACTCTGCGACTGGTGAAGGAGGTAGAGAGAAACACACGAAGTGTATTCATATTCTCCAACACTCAATTAGGAATGTTTACCCATGCACAGAAAAGTTGAGTGAAACCTAAAAGTGAACACCCACAAACCATCAAGATTCTACATTTAACATTTTGCTGTATTTATCTCATTTCTTTTTTTATTATACTTTAAGTTCTAGGGTATATGTGCACAATGTGCAGGTTTGTTACATATGTATACACGTGCCGTGTTGGTGTGCTGCACCCATTAACTCGTCATTTACATTAGGTATGTCTCCTAATGCTATCCCTCCCCCCGTACCTCCCCACAATAGGACGCTGTGTGTGATGCTCCCTTTCCTGTGTCCAAGTGATCTCATTGTTCAATTCCCACCTATTTATCTCATTTTTAAGATTCAAGTTGCAAACATCAGAGAACACTTCAGCATGTGTTGTTGAGAAAAACTAAAATTGAGAAAAAATGCATATTCAGTGAAATACACAAATCTCCAATATACCACTTAATGAGTTTTGACAAATGCATTCACTTATGATCCAAAGCCCTATTCAAGATACAGAACACTTATCATCACCCTGAAAGTTCCCTCACGTCCCTTCCTAGTCATTCTCCCTGTCCACTGCCCTAAAGGCAACCACTGTTCTGGGTTTTTTTTTCCAGCATAGGTAAGAATTGCTTATTTTAGAATTTCACATAAATAAAACCATATAGTATGTCCTCTCTTTGGTAAGGCTTTCGTTCCCAGTCAACCTGTGAGATTCATCACATTTTGTACATCAGTAGTTCATTCCTTTTTACCACTGAGTAGTATACCATGGGGTAGACATGCAAGTTTATCTATCGCCTAGCTGATAAAAACCTGAACTGTTCCAAGTCTGGAACTATTATGAATAGAGCTACTATGAATATTTTTGTACAAGAGTATTTTGTGAATGTATATTTTCATTTCTCTTGGATAAAGCACACCCAAGAGCAGAACTCCTGGCTCAGGGGGTGGGCATATATTTACCTTTTTAAGACACTGCCAGACCTTTATGGACATGCCACATATTACCTTTCAAAAACGATTTATACACTTAACAGGGGCTACCCAGGGAAGAAGCTGAGGATGATGGTGGACTTACTGATATTCACATCTGTACTGTAAAAACAATGGTGTTACTTTTGTTATATGAAAAGAACAAAGCCAAGGGTCCACATCCCATTTAAAACCAGTCCAGCTTTCTTGAGTCAGACTACAATGACCACTCACCAACTCTAACTTCTAAAGCAAACCACGGCTGCTGCTATTTTTGTAAATAAAATGCTAGCCATGCCCGTTAGTTCTATGGTCAATTTCAAACTACAGTAGTGGAGCTAGGTAGTTGCAACAAACACCATGTGGTCAGCAAAGCCTACAATAACATGGTCCTTTGAAGCTTGCTGCCTCCCATTCTAAAGCATTTATATAAGTAGGCTTTGTTGTAATTTCAAAGTTACATTTGAAACTATCTCATACAACTGTTTTTTCTTTTTTTGGGGGATATGGTCTCAGTCATCCAGGCTGGAGTGCAGTGGCACAATCATGGCTCACTGCAGTCTCAACTTCCCAGGCTCAAGTGATTGTCCAGTCTCAACCTCCTGGTTTAAAAAATTAGCTGGCTGTGGTAGCACACATCTGGAACCAAAGATGTGCGCTACCACAGCCAGCTAATTTTTTAGATTATTTTTTGTAGAGATGGGGCCTTCCTATATCATCCGGGCTGGTATTGAATTCCAGGACTGAAGTGCTCCTCCCATCTTGGCCTCCCAAAGTGCTGGGCTAAAAGGCATGAGTCACCATGCCTGTCTGAACTTTTTTCTTTTATAAAGGAAACAAGGCTAAGAGATCTTGAGTTATCTAAGCTTTGACAGAGATGTGGAACTAGAAATTAGGTCTTTGAGTCCTATCTGGTCATCTTCTCAGTATATTGGTGTACTTTTAAGATGCATCGAGTAAAAATATATAAGCCTACCAGTTCACTTTGTATTATGATGCCCTCTCTGGAAACTTCAAAACTTAATTAGAAATGTAGTAGAGCAGAGCCACTGTGAACTGGGTGACAGAACTATGCCTTTATGTACAGATATAACATTTTCGACATTATAGGAAATAAGTGGTATTATTTCCACCTGAGCATATCAGGGAAGGCTTATGGCAGAGTCAGCACTGAAGCTAGGTCTGTGAAATGAGGAAGAATTCATGTGCACAGAATGGAGAGATGTGGGAAGGAACAGACAGGGGTTCCAGACTAAGGGTCTCAGATACATCTATGTGGCTACAACATAGGGTGCATTTGTAGGCGAGGTGGGAAATGATGGGTTATTTAGGGTTGGAAACAGCTCCATGCCCACATACAATAAACCTGGAATGCCAGGTTGCCTGGAACTTACCTAAACTTTCTGGAAGCAGCAGGAACCCAAACACAGTTTTGGGGTACAGAGTGTAATATGATCAAAGCTGCAGCTTTAGAAATAACCTGACAGCAATGGGCTACATTGCTTAAGTCTCAATGTTCTCACTGATTCTTTGGATCTTACTGGAGATGCACCAATAGGTAAGACCCACCTTCCCCAGGGTCAACAACACTACAGGTGTGTGTGTGTGTGTGTGTGTGTGTGTGTGTTTAAAGCAGCAGATAAAAGTTGGAAAGCCAATCATCTATTAGAAGCTGGAACAACTGTGAAAAAATTACAAAGATCTTCATCTGGTGCTTCAAGTGTTTTAATCAGAGAGTTTATAAGAAAAGACACGCCCTGGCCGGGCACGGTAGCTCATGCCTGTAATCTCAGCACTTTGGGAGGCTGAGGCAGGCGAATCACCTGAGGTCAGGAGTTCCAGACCAGCCTGACCAATACGATGAAATCCCGTCTCTACTTAAAACACAAAAATTAGCCAGGTGTGGTGACATGTGCCTGTAACCCCAGCAACTCGGGAGACTGAGACAGGAGAATCACTTAAACCCGGGAGGCGGAGATTGCAGTGAGCCAAGATTGTGCCATTGCACTCCAGCGTGGGCAACAAGAGCGAAACTCCATCTAAAAAAAAAAAAAAAAAAAAAGAAAAGGCACTACAGGATCCCGATAAAATGAGGACAAGTTTGGTGGGAGTGTTAATGAAATCTGGAATGGGTGGCTAGGATTATGAAGTTAGGAAAAGTGAGCATCTCAGATGTCCTCTGAATGTGTGTTTTGATGGGAGTAAAGAGAAAATGTTGACTAAGTCAAAGAAAATTAATTCCTAAAATAAGTGTAGTGCGAGTAATGGGGGTATGGGCCACAAAGATTCAAGAGATTCAAGCAATGTTATTGAATAGGACCGGCACAATTTGGCCAAGTCTGGAGCCTAGATGACAGGATAATGAAGCTGTTTTTTAAAACTGCCAAAATAGGAGCAATACAGAACTTCAGTGGAGGAAGGGAAACGAGCTATGTACCAGATGATGTTATCTGGCATAAGAGTTAGTTAAGACATCTAAGCCTCACACTCAGATTTGTGGGATATGCAGAAAGCAGCTGAGAATAAACAGGGGCCTGGAACCTGAGAGAGATGTCGACCAAGAAGTAAAATCTGTGAATGATCTTTGCAGTTATTATATGACATTGCCAGGAAAGAAGAGAAAACAAGGCCAAAGACAGCACCTGAGATATATACATTGTATTAGTCAGGGCCTAGAGGGACAGAACTAAATAGGAGATATGTATATATCTCCTTGAGGAGCAAGGAGAGCCAGTCTGAATCTCAAAACCAAAGAACGTGGAGTCTGATGTTGAGGGCAGGAAGCATCCAGCACGGAAGAAAGATACAGGCTAGGAGGCTTGGCCAGTTTTTCTGCCAGCTTTATATTCTCTAGCAGTTGATTAGATGGTGCCCACCCAATTAAGGGTGGGTCTGCCTTTCCCAGCCCACTGACTCAAATGTTAATCTCCTTTGGCAACACCCTCACAGACACACCCAGGACCAATACTTTCTTTCCTTCAACCCAATCAAGTTGACACTCAATAATATTAACCATCACAAACATTTAGAAGACAGGAAGAGCAAACAGGGAGGAATTAAGAAAGGAATGGTTAGAAAGCTAGGGAGTGGGAGCAGGAGTATGTAAAGGGCCACTTTTTTATGAGCCAGATACTGCCAACATGCTAAACCAAAAGAAAAGTACCCCATGCCTTGCAGGAAGGTCACTTCCGAAGTCGTATCTTACCCACGGCACCAGCAAAATCCTGAGAAGTCACAAATAAGAGCAAGCTCCCCAAATGAGTCAGTAACAAAGTTTAAACAGGTATGTGGGAGGTTATTGCGTTAAAAAATTTTTTTCAGAAATATTATCACTAATAGCACCCCATAAGGGAAGAAGGGCACTACTGAATAAACACCCATTAAATTTGAGAGCAGGTAAGTTAAAAGACAAAAAGACTTTATGAGGGTCTCATAAAAGCAGTATAAGAAGCTGAAAAGAGCGATAAAGCAGGAAGCAAACCTAAATAAAATTTTGCCCTGGTTCTGTCACTATTATCAGGTGCACAATCCAGGCATGTCACAAACTCAGCTGAGTCTCCAATAAGAAAGTTAAGTGGAAAAATCACTAAGCTTCTTTTGAACACTGAACTTCCATGAAAACCCATCAGTACTCTAGCAAAAGAAAAAGGAAAATGCCCCAAAATTGAGGGGACGATTATACTACGGTACGCCAGACGCTGTGAAGATGTTAAAAACAATACTGCAGAAGACTAACTTCATGGAAACATTCACACTACTGCTCATTCATTCAACCAGTTTGTATTACATTCCTAGTAAGTGCTAGGACAGGCCAGGGGTTAGAGAATCCAAGAGGAATAAGACACGAATAAGATTATAGTCTAGTAAACAGGCAATGACAACAATATATAAAGTTACAAATGCTATGATAGAAAAAGCTTTCATTTATTTTATTTTATTGAATCTTAACCTTTCTTTTAGATAGGCTAACTCTGTCACCCAGGCTGGAATGCAGTGGCACAATTACAGCTCACTGTAGCCTCGACCTCCTGGACTCAGGTGATCCTCCCACCTCAGCCTCCCGTGTAGCTCGACTACAGGTCATCATCAAAGTCTGATTGCAAAGATTCACTACATGACCACACCTGGCTAATTTTTTGTATTTTTAGTAGTGACAGGGTTTCACCATGTTGCCCAGGCCAATTTCTAACTCCTGGCCACAAATGATTCGCCCACCTCAGCTTCCCAAAGTGCTGGGATTACAGGCAAGAGCCACTGCACCCTGCCATAATGCAGAGGAGTTCAAAGACGTTTTCCGGAGATTAGACTATCAAAGCTGACATCTGAGTAGCCAGACCAACATGGAATAAGGGGATGAGAGGCCCAGAAGCTAGGAAATGGCCCAGAAGGGGTAGAAAATAACGATGTGGAACGGTAGAGAGAGATGACAGGAGAGAAGTAAACCACTAAGATTTTAAAGAGTTTGTATGTCATGCTAAGGAACCCTTGAGAACAACACAGATTTACATGAAGACATACCTATGAAACATCCAACTGGAGATTTCTGATAGGCAGGTAGTTATAACAACATTAAAAAGTCATATGAGGCCGGGAGCGGTGGCTCACGCCTGTAATCCCAGCACGTTGGGAGGCCAAGGCCTGCGGATCACCTGAGGTTGGGAGTTTGAGACCAGCCTGACCAACATGGAGAAACCCCATCTCTACTAAAAACACAAAAATTAGCTGGGCATGGTGGCACATGCCTGTAATCGCAGCTACTTGGGAGGCTGAGACAGGAGAATCGCTTGAATCTGGGAGGCAGAGGTTGCAGTGAGCTGAGATCACACCATTGCACTCCAGCCTGGGCAACAAGAGTGAAACTCCATCTCAAAAAAAAAAAAAAAATCATGATTAGATATGCAGCTTTGGGAGTCCCAACAGAGATAGTAACTAAGCCACCAGACCAGAGAAATTTAGATAAATTCAACAGGAAGTGTATATGGTCACCACAAAGGTGACAGAGCTAAGGACACCTCCAGCACATCAACATTTAGGAAAAAGGCAGAGGAATAAAGACCATTCTTCTTAAATGTTAAATGACAAGATCTGGTATGTAATTATGCATTTTAAAACTTCATTCAGGTATGTTTTAAAAACTTATTTATACATAGGAAAAAGACATAAAATGTTAACAGTAGTTATATTAAGTGGTTAAAGATTACAGGTGACTTTTCTTCAAAACCAATAGAATGAATGCAAAACTAGAAAATAATTTATCTTTCAAGATTAAATGGGTGTTTCCTCCTATTTCACAATCAGTGTTAAATGACTGGTCCTTAATTAAATGATGATAAATTCATGGAAAAGTTGTTACTACAGATAGGAGGGCTTTTAAGACTTCTTTTAATACAACTAGTTTAATTCTATATATATAAATCCAAAAGTCAATTTCAAAGAAATCAAATTACATCAGGGGTGGGGAGAGGCTCTTTAATAATCTTAAAGCACTCGTACTACCATAATTACAATGGTATTATAACACAACACATAAACTTACCCTTTCTCTCCCTCCCACCACAGGACTACTTCCTGGACAATCCAGGAGGTACTTTCTCCTGCTAGATGATGGCTCAGTACCTGCCCTGCTCTTCTGCTGCCATCACATGTACCATTGGCCTGCATTTATAGCTGGCACACAGGGTATGGTAAGTCCTGTTACTTTCCCAGTGATGCACATTTTTGTAAAGTTTGTAAAGCTTCTATTTATGCCTGTGTTCCATTATTGGAACGCTAAGCATGTGGGAGTTATATCCTATTGCTCAATGTCATTGCCAAGATCTGATTGCAAAAATTCAAAAAATTGCAATCTCCAGCATAAATGGGTTAATGGCACACTCCACAGGACAAAGAACACCATCTTACAACAATTATGTGACACTGAAAAACAAACATCTGCCTTCTCCCCTACTGTCAGACGCCTCAGGTGGGATGAAGTCTGATCTCCAAAGCAGAACAATTACTGAGCCATGACCTAGAAGTGACTGAGAAAATGGCACTTCATGGACTTATAGTAAAAGAAAAGGCACACAAACAAAATATAGGTGCCAATAGTTTTGGTTCAGAATTCTGACTAGGCTTGGAAATCAGTGACTTGAATTTTAAGTTAATGGTAATACAAAGCATTTACTGACAGACCACCTTAATAAAGATAATGAATCCTGAAGAAGCTCACAAGTAGATGTTATAAAATGACAACACATCATGGCATGGTTGGTTTTTCTTTTTTTTTTTTTTGGAGACGGAGTCTCGCTCTTGTCGCTCAGGCTGCAGTGCAGTGGTGCGATCTCGGCTCACTGCAACCTCCGCCTCCTGGGTTCGAGCAATTCTCCTGCCTGAGCCTTCAGAGTAGTTGGGATTACAGGCGCCCACCAGCATGCCGGGCTAATTTTTGTATTTTTAGTAGAGACGGATTTCGCCATATTGGCCAGGCTGGTCTCAAACTCCGACCTCAGGTGATCTGCCTGCCTCGGCTTCCCAAGTGCTGGGATTACAGGCATGAGCCACCAAGTCCAGCCTTGTTTTGTTTTTTAAAAAATCTCTGGCCCTGGAGTCTGAAGCCCCAAGGATTTCATCCCTAACTTCCTGAGTGAATTTTGGCAAATCACATGACCCATAGGTTTAATTTTGCCACCTATGAAACGAAGGCACTGGGCTAGATTAGTGGCTTTCAAGAGTTTTTGGACTATGAGCCAAAGTAACAAATACAGTTTACATTGGGGTATCTATATATGCAAAATACACAAAAGTTTCATGAAATAACACTTTCTTTTTTTTTTTTTTTTTTAGCTAGAATAAACATATTAAGTAAAATAAACATATTTTTACTATTCTATTTCATCATTTAAAAAAATGTTAATAACAACACATGGCCCACTACTAGTAGTTTCAATAACACTAGACAATCTCTAAGCTTCATTAATTTGACTCTAATTGTATTCAATGAACTTAAGTTATTTAATATTTTGCAACATCAGCCACTAGGTGCTCAATTTTCTTTGTCCTGTGTATTCATAAATGGCAACTATTTATTGCTGATGTATACTTACTTTTCAGCTTGAAAAGCAGTGCTAAGTACACTTGGATCACCCAACTAGTTGGCTGTATGTTACTGTGAAAATCACATGAGGTAACTTATGTATAAGCATTTTGAAACTGCTGTAACCACCTGTAAGATATTAGCCGAATACACAATAAAGCGGCCACTCAAAATCTTTATGTAGCTGTTTTAAATAAGGCAATGCAATGTAACATGCAACACTTTCACTTTACCCAAAATGTAAATAGCACAACTACCTTTTAAAGATGTGTGCTTTTTAACGTATCCAATGCACTTGGAGAGGAACCTCAGATCAAAATGAGACAAACATACTAAAGGCTTAAATGTCTAAAAATAAAACCGGGAAACATCTTAAATGAATGATAAAATCCTGGGAGTAGACACACCAGGAGTCCTAGGAACTTTACAAGGTCAAAAGAGATGTAATTTTTTTTTCTTCTACCCCCTACAACAAACACATAATCTTTTACTACCACCACCTACATAAAATTTGATTAAAAAAAAAAAAGTCAAAAAGACAACTAGAAAAAAAATTTACAAAATAACAAAAGGCTGTTTTTCTTTAAAAAAAAAAAAAAAAAGCTGTTACTAAAAAATGTAAGGTTTTTTTTTTTTTGAGATTGAGTCTTGCTTTGTCACCCAGGCTGGAGTGCAGTGCTGTGGATCTCAGGTCACTGCAATCTCCACCTCCTGGGTTCGTGCAATTCTCCTGCCTCAGCCTCCCAAGTAGCTGGGATTACAGGCAGGCGCCACCACAGCTGGCTATTATTATTATTATTATTATTTTCATTTTTAGTAGAGACAGGGTATCACCATGTTGGCCAGGCTGGTCTCGAACTCCTGACCTCAAGTGATCCACCCACCTCGGCCTCCCAAAGTGCTGGGATTACAGGTGTGAGCCACCGCACCCGGCCCAAAAAATGTAAGGTTTTAAAAGAGATAACACGGGTAAAAATAGCCTCAGTGCTGATGAAGGTATGAGACACCGCTACACACCATTGGAAGTATAAATTGTTAGAAACTTCTTGGAAGGCACACGAAAACAAATTTTCAAAATGTAAAAAGTACATATGAACGGCCTAGATATCCCATCGGTATAAATATATACCAAAGAAATAAATTTGCAAAAATGTACGTGAAAAGGGTGAATGTAGGGAAACCTGTCTCTAAAAATAAATCTTTAGTAACATGGAAAGATGACCACAATATACTCAGAATATGAAACAACACTTTATGATCCTTTTGTTAAAAGAAAAAAAACAGCAAATGTTATACACAATTTAGTAAGATATATACCAGAATGTTAATAGTATCTCTGAGGTATGATGAGATCCGGCAGGAAGCCCATACAGTCCCTTTGAATTAGAAAAGGAACCCGGCCGGGCGCGGTGGCTCAAGCCTGTAATCCCAGCACTTTGGGAGGCCGAGACGGGCGGATCACAAGGTCAGGAGATCCAGACCATCCTGGCTAACACGGTGAAACCCTGTCTCTACTAAAGAATACAAAAAATTAGCCGGGCGACGAGGCGGGCGCCTGTAGTCCCAGCTACTTGGAAGGCGGAGGCAGGAGAATGGCGTAAACCTGGGAGGCGGAGCTTGCAGTGAGCTGAGATCCGGCCACCGCACTCCAGCCTGGGCGACAGAGCCAGACTCCGTCTCAAAAAAAAAAAAAAAAGAAAAAGAAAAGGAACCCCTCCTGGCAGACATATCCCCAGAGGCACAGACCTCTCCAAACTGATCTTGTCTTTGCAAGAATTAGAACAAGGTGCCCCTTCTCTAGGCAGACCCAACCATGGTCTAGGGTACACAGCCTGGCAAGCTGAATATGGATTTCGGCCTCCTCTCACGACTCCCTCACTTATCCTTAGAGGGATATCCGCATACTGGGACAGGATTATGGTAAATTTTCACCTATATATGCCATTCTTCATTGGTTTACTATTATTACAATAAACAAAAAATTTACTGATAAGAGTAATACTTATCGATTTTGAAGAGATTGGCTTAATTCTTCCAAAATGAATCCCAACTTCACTTGTACTAGTTTTGCAGTCCTTACACACTGCCCTATACTTATTTGTGCACATGTTATCTATTTAAATGCACTGATCCAATAAAATAAAATCTCTACCCTAGGTCATATAATACAAAGGTTGAAGAGCACTGTCTGCAGTAAGAAACGTCATTCTAACACAAAGTGGAGTTACTCTGTTCTGGAAATGAGGAAGCACTGGGGAAGGAGAAAGGGAGGAAGGTAGCCTATCAAAATTAATCCCTCTCCACCACTCAAAAATTTCTTCAGCAAAAAGTTAGTACACTCTAGAAACAAGCAATTAAGCTTTATAAATGTTCTTTGTTCTTTTGTTCCCATGTAAGTCTGGATGCAAGATTTATTTCTTCATCACACTAGTGGGTTCCCAAAAGAAGACAGCAATTTAAATAAAAATCTTGAGTGATTACCATGCAGTTAGGCAAGGCATCTGTAAAATAATACAACCGCTGGACTAGGATTAAAGGAGAACTGGGTTCTTTTCTTGGCTTTGTGGCATATGTAATTTTACACAAGGCAAAAATCACAACCTCTCTGGGTCTCATTTTTCTCATCTCTCTTACGTGGGGGTTGGGCTAAAAATCCTCCAAGGCCCCATTCGGTTTGTGATAAGACCGAAGTCGCCTTTTCAGCCTGAAGGAGTCCACTTCAGTCTGCAGCAACAGTTTATTTTCTGAGTCATAGCTTATTTCTCCATGCTTATCCTAAAAATGTTGTGTCCAAATAGTTCTAAGCTCTCGAGATTTATTCTCACTCAGAAAGAAATGGTCTTTCAAGACCCACTAACAAAATATATTTCAAAAAGATTTTTAAAAGGTAAAGTTAGTTTACTTAAGTATAAAGGCAAAAAAAAAAAAAAAAAAAAGCTCTAGCCTGCATTCAGATATTGATACAATTTTATGGAAAAAAAAGGCATCCTAAAGCAACTCTACATGGTAGATGGTTTAAATATTTTAAAACAAAGAGCTCACGCATAGAAAAAAGCTGCTAACATACAACCCTCACTCTCCTGTTTTGAAGACACAGGAAAAACAAAAACAAAAACAAAAACCTGTGTTGTTCAGACAGGATTTACTTTCCCCAAAGGAGCAAATTTGTAAGGAAGAAAATCTCTGTAATTAAAAAGGAATCCGGGAGGAAACAACCTTTTCAGGGGCCTTTTCACTGTCCAAATTCAAGTGCATTTTCTCGTACAATGTACTTCTGTGATTAACTCACCGCTACACGTTTAAGGAACCCACACCCACACTTAACACTCAGTCGCACTCTTCCGACCGGTCGGGGTGGCAGCGTGGACGAGTCACAAGATAGCGGCGGGAGTGGAAATTTCCTCTTCCCTGGAGTGGGGCAGGGTCTGGCTTCACCGAACCGCTCAGCGGGCCGGGCGCCTCCGCCAGGGCCTCTCCAGCCGGAGCGCTCCGTACAAAGGAGGCCCGGGGGCTCGGCTCCCGCACGCTCGGGGCCCGGATCCGGGCAGGGGTCCCCGGCTTCCGGCGAAGCGCCGGGCGGGAGGCCCGGGCAGCACGTGCGCCCTGCTCCCGGCAGGGAGGGAGGAACCGGCGCGGCCAGGCCGGGCTGCCCGAGGGCCCCGCTGCTTCGGGAGCGAGAGACGGCCAGTCCGGCCGGCCCGGAGAGCAATGAATGGGGCCGCACTGCGCCGCCGCCGCCCGGGTTAGCGTCGGGCGGTCTGGGGCCCCGGCGCGGGGAGCCGCCCCGTTCCCACCCGACCGCGCCTGGCGCCCCCGGGACCGAGGCCGGCCCCGGACGCCCAGCCTCGGTCCCGGACGCCCAGCTGCCGCCCGCTCACCCCAGCTCTTGGCGGTGCGCCCCAGGAGCTCTCCGGTAGTCGGGTTGTAGATGAAGAGCTTCCACTCCGCCAGGCTCTGGTTGAGGGACTTCTTCTCGTTCTTCGTCATGGTGTGCGCGCTGACTGCGAGGGGAGCTGCGGCCGCGGGGATGGAGGCGGCGAGGGCAGCGGAGGCGCGTCCCGGCTCCGGCGGCGCAACCCGGGGACAGCAGGGTAGGGTGGGACGGCCGAGAACACCTCCTCGTTACTGGGAGTACTGGAGCCGACTGCGCCGCGCCGCGCCGCGCCCGGCGGCCGCTTGGGCCGCGGGAGCCTGACGTCTCCGCCTGCCACAGCCAATCTCCGCGCCGCTCGGCCCGCGCCGCTGCCGCCTCCCGCCCGCGGCCGGGGCGCTGCCTGAGGCCGCTATGACGCCCCACCCCGCCCCGGCCCCGCCCCGCAGTAGCCTCGGGGGCTCCCTCACCCCGGGTCAGAGGAAGCGAGAAGTACGTCTAAAAATCTGAAGGTTTAGTCGCACGCACTTTTATAATAATAGCAAAAGGCGGGCGTCCCCGCGCCGCAGGTTGCTTAGGAGGAGGACTGGGTTTCCTGGGCGTTCCTGGGCGCCGGGGCGCTGAGAAGATGCTACCCGCGGCAGGCGGGCGCGGGGAGCACGAAAAAGACTCCAGTCGGCCCGCGGCGTCCTCTTCGAGGGAACTTAACCGTCCCCTCCCCGAACTGCCTCCCCGACCGTCCCCAGGCGTTCTCTGGGCTCTGTGACGTTCCTACAGGACGCTCTCTGGGCTCTGTGACGTTCCTACAGGACGCTCTCTGGGCTCTGTGACGTTCCTACAGGACGCTCTGCGGGCGATCGCGCGGGGCTCCCACAGTGTACATGGTGCACTGCTGTTTCGAGAACGTCCTCCCTTGGCTCCTTGAAAGGATTCAACCGGGAGCCTCGGGTCAATGGGAATTCCGTTCTAAATATGCCAGTGAATGGAGTATAATTTTTCTCCGGATTCAGTTGAATTTATCAATGAAATCTAAATACGTGCTTTCCCAAGGGCCCTGGCAACTGAAAGCTCCCAGCTTTTGCCCAGACGCTCCTACTCTTAACCCACAGGAAATGGACACTCGTGGAGGGTCCACGCCTGTGTAGCGTCGCCGGCTTTTCATCTCCCCTGTAGAGATCGCGGCCCTTGGGCGGAGCGGAGGGTGCCGATAGCGTTTTCTTCCGCGAGATGGAGCTGAAGAGTACGGGGCCCTCAGACTCACTGACAGGATAAAGGACTTAATAGGAATTTGCACAGAAGGTACGGGGTGGGGGGGGGTCTGTTGTTTTTATTTATTTTATTTTATTTTATTTTATTTTATTTTATTTTATTTTATTTTATTTTATTTTTAGAAAAAAGCGCTGCCTCCGTTTTATTAGCAAATAAAAATTATGGAGAAATGTAACAGCCATCTTATTGTTTGGAATGATGAATTATAATCTGTCTGGAAGTTTAAACAGCCTGCAAATGGATAAATTTTCCTTTTTCCTCACTTTTCTTACCAAAGCAAGAAATAATGAATTATATTTCCCACAAATGGAAAAGTGGTAAAATACATTCCTATAAAGTGCTTTTTTTCACGCTTGAGAAGCTAAATTTATAATTATGACATTGAAAATAACCAAAATCCATTTACATTTTGAGCCAATGACACCAAAAGATTTGTAGAAGCATTTTGGAGAGTTTGGCATGAAATCAGTATTAGAAATTAGCAAAGCACCATGCAAGCAGACTGGAATGCACTTCTTTAAATCATAGGCAAGATTGGAAGAATTAAAGAATGGAAGTAGTTGCCGGGCGAGGTGGCTCACGCCTATAATCCCAGCACTTTGGCAGGCCGAGGCAGGCGGATCACGAGGTCAGGAGATTGAGACCATCCTGGCTAACACGGCGAAACCCCGTCTCTACTAAAAATACAAAAAAATTAGCTGGGCGTGGTGGCCGGCGCCTGTAGCCCTTGCTGCTGGGGAGGCTGAGGCAGGAGAATGGCGTGAACCCGGGAGGCGGAGCTTACAGTGAGCCGAGATCTGGCCACTGTGCTCCAGCCTGGGCGATAGAGCGAAACTGCGTCTCAAAAAAAAAAAAAAAAAAAAAAAAAAAAAATGGAAGTAGTTAACTATTTTCAACTCATTACAAATATAACTACAGGTTAGAGGAGACCTAAAATACTGGTAGAGTTCATAACAGGCTTTTACATTCAGGTAAAATGGAAGATATTTAGAACGAAACAAAACCTGTCCACTTCATTTACATTATGTGTGTGCATGTATGTGTGTGTGTGCTGATAATAAGCATGCTTTGATAACTGCCTGGCACACAAAGAAAACGTGGTAAACAAGAATATTATGAAATAGTGTTTCAAACAGATTGGCTGCTGTCAAGGATTTGTAGTTTGTATGTGTTTATTTATTTTTTGAGACGGAGTCTTGCTCTTGTCGCCCAGGCTGGAGTGCAGTGGCTTGGATCTCCGCCTCCCGGGTTCAAGCAATTCTCCTGCTTCACCCTCCCAAGTAGTTGGGATTACAGACGCAAGCCACCATGTCCAGCTAATTTTTGTATTTTTCAGTAGAGATGGGGTTTCACCATGTTGGCCAGGCTGGTTTCGAACTCCTGACCTCAGGTGATCCGCCCGCCTCGGCCTTCCAAAGTGCTGGGATTAAGGCATGAGCCACCACGCCCAGCCTGTAGTTTGTATATGTTTAATTGTCATTAATATGACTTTCATATTTAGTGCTTCATGGTTTTCCAAATAAGGATTTAAATAGAAATATATAATTCAGTAAGCAGTTTTGAAACACATGACTAGTTCAGTATAGTAACTAGATCCAACAGATTTCAGTTTGGTGACATTTTTACATTCTACTCCAAAACATGGAAACTATTTATTTCTCTGATATATGGTAAGTTGAGCATTACCTGGAAGAGAAAATCGTGTGTGTACTGAGAACCACTGGCCTACCAAGTGTGAGCAGATGAAACATAAAATTTAATTACAGTTACATTCTCTGTCAGTTTATTTTACTCTAAGTTTCTCCTTTGAAGGAGAAGTTACTTTGCTAGATAAAATACAGAGTGCCCACCTAAATTTAAGTCCAGATAGATGATGGATTTTTTTTTGGTATACATTCCATGCAATATCTGGGACATAGCTACTCCCCCAGAATTATTCTTGTCTGTTTGAAATTCAAATTTAACTAGAAATCTTGTTTTTGTTTTTGTTTTTTTGGAGACGGAGTTTCAATCTTGTCGCCCAGGCTGGAGTGCAATGGCACGATCTCAGCTCACTGCAACCTCTGCCTCCTGGGTTCAAGCGATTCTCCTGCCTCAGCCTCTGGAGTAGCTGGGATCACAAGTGTGTGCCATCACACCTGGCTAATTTTTGTATTATTAGTAGAGACAGGGTTTCACCATGTTGTCCGGGCTGGTCTCAAACTCCTGTCCTCAGGTGATCCACCTGCCTTAGCCTCCCAAAGTCCTGGGATTATAGGCATGAGCCACTGCGCCCGGCCTATCTTGTATTTTTATTTACCAAATTTGACAGCCCTACCTGTAGAGGATACTTAGGAGTTCCACAGTAATAATAAAGATCTCTTATAAATAATTAACTAAGTCCTGGGCTCCGTACTACTTGCGTAGTGTGATTTATTTCTCAATCTTTACAAATACCCTAATTAGGAGGTACTGTTTCCCTAATTTTGTAAATGAGGGAACTACATTTACAAAATGGTAATTTTGTAATTAATTCTCTAATTACAATTACTGAAATTAGAGAAATTAACTCATCCATGGTTAAGAAGCTAGCAAATGACAGCACCTGGATTCAAATACCCACCTCTCCTCCACCACCCAATACTATTAATACCTCCACAGTAGGCCAGGTGAGGTGGCTCACGCCTGTAATCCCAGGACTTTGGGAGGCTGAGGAGGGCAGATCACGAGGTCAGGAGTTCAAGACCAGCATGGCCAACATGATGAAACCCCGTCTTTACTAAAACTACAAAAATTAGCCAGGCACAGTGGCGGGCTCCTGTAATCCCAGCTACTCGGGAGGTTGAGGCAGGAGAATTGCTTGAACCAGGAGGCGGAGGTTGCCGTAAGCCTAGATCATAGATCATGCCACTGCACTCCAGCCTGGGTGACAGAGCAAGTCTCCATCTCAAAAAAAAAAAAAAAAAAAAAAAGAAAGAAAAGCAGAATGTTGAGTTATTGAAGCTGGGTATGTGGAAAAAAAAGGAGGAAACTTTTTTTTGAGACAGGGTCTTGCCTTGTTTCCCAGGCTGGAGTGCAGTGGTGCAATCATAGCTCACTGTAGCCTCTACCTCCCATACTCAAGTGATTCTCCTGCTTCAGCCTCCTGAGTAGCTAGGACTACAGGCATGCCACCACATCTGGCTAATTATTATTATTATTACTTTTGAGGTGGAGTCTCCCTTTGTTGTCCAGGCTGGAGAGCAGGAGTTCAATCTTGGCTCACCACAACCTCCATCTCCCAGGTTTAATTGATCAATTGATTCTCCTGCTGCAGCCTCCTGAGTAGCTGGGACTACAAGTGCATGCCACCATGCCCAGCTATTTTTTGTATTTTTAGTAGAGACGGGGTTTCACTCTGCTGGCCAGGCTGGTCTTGGACTCCTACGACCTCCTGACCTCATGATTCGCCCACCTTGGCCTCCCAAAGTGCTGGGATTATAGGCGTGAGCCACCAGGCCCGACCACATTTGGCTAATTTTTATTTTGTTTTGGTAGAGATGGGAATCTCACTACGTTGTCCAGGCTGGTCTTGAACTTCTGGCTTCACTTCAAGCGATCCTCTTGAGTTGACCTCCCTAAATATGGAATTACAGGTGTGAGCTACTGTGCCTGGCCAAAAAGAAGCTTTTAATCTGAGGAAGTACTAGCCCCTTTAAATTATCAGGCCCAGAGAGGCACTGAAATTAAATCCATGGAATGAAACTCCTCCTTGAACTAAATCATTATCTCTTGAAGCCACTTCATTTCTGTAAACCAGTGAATTCCTGATGAACAACTTTTGCAATTGTCCTTTTCTCCTGATTCATACTTTTTTCTTTCTTTCTTTCTTTTTTTTTTTTTGAGACGGAGTCTCGCTCTGTTGCCCAGGCTGGAGTGCAGTGGCCGGATCTCAGCTCACTGCAAGCTCCGCCTCCCGGGTTTACGCCATTCTCCTGCCTCAACCTCCAGAGTAGCTGGGACTACAGGCGCCCGCCACCTTGCCCGGCTAGTTTTTTGTATTTTTTAGTAGAGACGAGGTTTCACCATGTTCGCCAGGATGGTCTTGATCTCCTGACCTCGTGATCCGCCCGTCTCGGCCTCCCAAAGTGCTGGGATTACAGGCTTGAGCCACCGCGCCGGGCCATCCTTTTTTCTTTAAAAACTTAAGCCTCTCCTTTGTTCCTTGGAGCCCTCGCCTAGACAACCTGGAAATGTGTCCTGGGCTGCACTTCTCAACCTTGGCCTAAATAAACTCTCTATATTAATTTTGCCTAAGCTTCTTTCTTTTAGATGAACAGGTGATGGGTACATGAGGTTCATTATACTGTATTTGCTTTGTATATGCTTGAAATTTTTCATAATAGAATGCTTTTAAAAATTGGAGCAGATGTGAAAAAGAAATTGGGGACAAAGGATGGCCAATTTTCCTGATACACATTTTCGTGGTTCTTTTATTTGAAAAATAACCAAAAGAAGGTATAAATTTGGCTGGGCATAGTGGTGCATGCTTGTAATCCCAGCTACTTGAGAGACTGAAACACAAGAATCACTTGAACCCAGGAGGCAGAGGTTGCAGTGAGCTGAGAGTGAGACTCAGTCTCAAAAATAAAAAGAAGGTATAAATTTAACACTTTTAAAAGGAGGTATTTTAAAAAGCTGACTTCATAGGAAACAGATAATTCTGGGGACATAAGAGAATTTTTCTTGTATTCTAAATAGTGACCGCAGGAAAATTTAAGAAGTTACTTTATCCGTAAGATGTTGATTATATATATGTAATCAACATAAAGATATGTATGTATATATCTATATACACACTCATATATATACATACATATATATTAGGCACAATCAGTGACATGAAGAAAATTATTGGAAATTAAACATATAGTTGCTAAAATTAAAAAATCAATATAAGGACTGAACAGAGAGGTCAATGGAATCTCCTAAAGCCTAAAGCAGAAAGATAAAAGGAATTGAAAATATTTTTAGAAGTCCAAACACATACAGGGTTAATCCAGGAAGGATGCTGTTCAACTAATAGTTCCTGGATTGACACTTTATATGTTTTCAGAAGAAAGACAAGAAAATTCAGGGGAGAATATAATGAGAGAAATAATAGAAGAAAGTTCCCTAGAGATAAGGACAGGAGTCTTCAGCCTGAAAATGTATGCTGGTGCCAGGCATAAGAAATAAAAATAGGCCGGGCGCGGTGGCTCAAGCCTGTAATCCCAGCACTTTGGGAGGCCGAGACGGGCGGATCACGAGGTCAGGAGATCGAGACCATCCTGGCCAACACGGTGAAACCCCGTCTCTACTAAAAAATACAAAAAACTAGCCGGGCAAGGTGGCGGGCGCCTGTAGTCCCAGCTACTCGGGAGGCTGAGGCAGAAGAATGGCGTAAACCCGGGAGGCGGAGCTTGTAGTGAGCTGAGATCTGGCCACTGCACTCCAGCCTGGGCCACAGAGCGAGACTCCGTCTCAAAAAAAAAAAGAAATAAAAATAGACCCATACTTAACCATAACCTTTTGATTTTACAGTACAGAAAATACTAATAGAAGATCCTGAAAGCTTCCAGAGGACAAACAACAGGCCAACTACAACAGAACAAATGTCTGAACAGCACCAGTCTTCCCATTACACTCAGGGCCAGAAGACAGTGGAGTGCCGCCTTTAGAGGAATACGTCTCAGAATACCATACCCAGTCAAGCTGCCACACATATTCAGACATGTCAGAACTCAGGAAACTCATGTCTCATAAAGTTTTTCTGGAAAAAAAAAAAAAAATCAATTAAGAGGAGGCCACTAAAAAGGCAAAGGAATCCAAGAATGAGAAAAACTTGGGATCCAAGAAAAACTAGTCCTAACCCAGGAGTGCAATGTCAGGCAGGCCTAGAATGACAGCTGTCTGGCAGGCCAAGCGAGCAACTGCTTTCCAACAGAGAAGAATGCCTGCAAGCAGAAAGTGGAGTCCGTGCCATGGAGCGTGGGATTAAGATCCTGGATAAATTTAGTCCTATGATGAAGGCATGTGCTTCTTTTGTTAAGAAGCAAAAGGAAAAGCAATGAAAAACAGCAGAAAACTATGTTCCAGATATAAAGCACACTAACTGAGTGTTTGAAGATGTAATCATTCAGCCCTGATGTTTGATGCATTCTCTTTCTAGTGGCATAGATTAGCGATAGAGATTTACCTTTTCTAACTGATGCACTTTGTTCTGCAGTGAATCCTATTTACATAATTAAAACAATATAATTACAGTTTATTGACTTTAAATACTTAGGATCAGCATAATGACCAGTCATAGAGCAAAATGTCCATGTTGTAAACTCTGACAATACAAAAGTAGTGGTGGAGCTGACAGAGGCAGGAGGTCTATAGAGAAGTGAGAGTTGAAGGAAGATGTGGAAATGTTCATTTCTTTTTCATACATAATAAGGAGTTTAGAGATCCTATTTAAAGACAGCAGGCCAGGCGTGGTGGTTCACGCCTATAATTCCAACACTTTGGGAGGCCAAGGCAGGTGGATCACTTGAGGCCGGGAGTTCGAGACCAGCCTGGCCAATGTGATGAAATCCTATCTCTACTAAAAATGCAAAAATTAGCCCTGTGTGGTGGCGCACACCTGTGATCCCACCTACTCGGAAGCTGAGGCAGGAGAATCGCTTGAACCTGGGAAGCAGAGGCTGCAGTGAGCTGAGATGGCACCACCACACTCCAGCCAGGGTGACAGAGAGAGACTCTGTCTCAAATAAATAAGGTGGTGGAACTGGAAGTAAAAGTTTTAAAATTGTAAATATCACCAACAGAATAACAAAATAGTACTATGATTAACAAAATATAAATGGAGGATAAAGTGGAACAATACACAAATAGCTCATTTATCATATCAGAGACTTAATAGTGTTTGGAATTGACTAATAGAAAAATAGGTATATAAGCATGTTGCTTAGAGCCAAAGAGAGAGCAGATGAAATAAAACTTGAAAGGATTGAAAGATCTTGGATATTTTTCTGTGGGATATAGGCAGGATATAAGTACTTTTCATTCTTAGTCCTTTTGTACTTTGATTTTCTTTAAATTGTATATATGTTGTATTACTTTGATGGTTTAAGTTAAGTGGTTGGGAAAAATGGACTTAAGCTGGCTTCTCCTGTTATAAACTCTGAGCCCCACCATTCCTAACTGCATACTTTTTTCCTCCTTAAAGATTTAAGTTCACGCCTGTAATCCCAGCACTTTGGGAGGCTGAGGTGGGAGGATCACCTGAGGTCAGCAGTTCAAGACCAGCCTGGCCAACAGGCTGATGGTGAAACCCCGTCTCTACTAAAAGTACAAAAATCAGTCTGGTGTGGTGGCAGGTGCCTGTTATCCCAGCTACTCGGGAGGTTGAGGCAGGAGAATCACTTGAACCCAGGAGGTGGAGGTTACAGTGAGTGGAGGTCATGCCACTGCACTCCAGCCTGGGCAACAGAGCAAAACTCTGTCTCAAAACAAAAACAAACAAAAAATTAGCCAGGCATGGTGGTGGGCACCTGTAACCCCAGCTACTTAGGAGGCTGAGGCAGCAGAATTGCTCAAACCTGGGAGGCGGAGGTTGAGGTAAGCTGATACCACACCGTCGCACTCCAGCAAAAAAAAAAAAAAAAAAAGAAAGAAAAATTAAGTTATTTAGTAACAGGATAAGAACATTTAAATAAACTGAGTTACTAGCTACTAGGTGAAACCAAATGAAATTTTGACCTATGAAGATAGCAATTTCATATCATTCAACTTATTGTATGCTCTTCTCATTAAAAAGTATAAATGGGGCCAGGCACGGTGGTTCATGTCTATAATTCTAGCACTTTGAGAGGCTGAGGCAGCAGGATTGCTTGAGCGCAGGAGTTCAAGACCAGCCTCAGCAACATAGTGAGACCTTGTCACTGAAAAAAAAGTATGAGTGAAGCCAAAACCACAGTAGCTATGGACTCTTGTATACTATATACTTGGTATTTTATATTGATTTTTCCACCTAACTAAAAATATAATTTTTAAACCCCACAGAGTTGTGTCAAAAACACAAATTTTTTTTTTTTTTTTTTTTGAGACGGAGTCTCGCTCTGTCGCCCAGGCTGGAGTGCAGTGGCCAGATCTCAGCTCACTGCAAGCTCCGCCTCCCGGGTTTACGCCATTCTCCTGCCTCAGCCTCCGGAGTAGCTGGGACTACAGGCGCTGCCACCTCGCCCGGCTAGTTTTTCGTATTTTTAGTAGAGACGGGGTTTCACCGTGTTAGCCAGGATGGTCTCGATCTCCTGACCTCGTGATCCGCCCGTCTCGGCCTCCCAAAGTGCTGGGATTACAGGCTTGAGCCACCGCGCCCGGCCACAAAATTATTTTTAATTATAGAAGGGACTAAGATATCAATCTCCAATGAGTTTTGATTTACTTTTGATTAATATGTCAGTTACAGAACAATCTGCAAATCTAACTCAAATTTGAAATATTATTATTATTATTTATTATTATCCAGTAGCTTCCTGAGCCAGAGTAGGCTTGCACAGGCTCCCTCAAATGTGAATTTGTTTATTTATTTATTTATTTATTTTTTTGAGGTAGAGTCTTGCTCTGTCTCCAGGCTGGAGTGCAGTGGTGTGATCTCAGCTCACTGCAACCTCTGCCTCCTGTGTTCAAGCGATTCTCCTGCCTCAGCCTCCCGAGTAGCTGGGACTACAGGCATGCACCACCATGCCCAGTTTTGTTTTTGGCTTCATTTTTACTTTTTTTTTTTCAGTGATGAGGTCTCACTATGTTGCCCAAGATGGTCTTGAACTCCTAATTTTTGTATTTTTAGTAGATATGGGGTTTCACCATGTTGGCTAGGATGGTCTCAATCTCTTGACCTTGTGATCCGCCCACCTCAGCCTCCTAAAGTGCTAGGATTAAAGGTGTGAACCACTGCGCCCAGCCTCAAACATGAAATTTAAAATGAAGGTATCTATTAAATTATCAGACCCCTTGGACCTGTAATATTCTGAAATAATACATACTACAGTTTTTCTATTTACTTCTTTTGTGAAGAGCACTGACTCAAGATGGGCCAGAAAGAATATCCTTCTGGAAGGGCAAAGCAGACCAAAGAATGATGTCTTATGCTTCATCATTGTTTGTTTTTAATTTTGTTTTTCCTTATTTAAGTTGCCTCTTGAGATTTATCAATGTTTTACAGCACCTTGAAGGTATTTGAGTCTCAAAATAGCCCTAGGGCCGGGTGCAGTGGCTCACGCCTGTAATCCTAGCACTTTGGGAAACTACAGGGGTGGATCACCTGAGGTTGGGAGTTCAAGACCAGCCTGGCCAACATGGTGAAACCTTGCCTCTAATAAAAATATAAAATTAGCTGACTGTGGTGGCATGCACCTGTTATCCCAGCTAGTCGGGAGCCTGAGCAGGAGAATCACTTGAATCTGGGAGGCAAGGTTGCAGTGAGCTGAGATAGTGCCACTGCACTCCAGCCTGGGTGACAGAGTGAGACTCTGTCTCAAAAAAAGAAACAAAAAGTTTCTTTTTTTTTTTTTGATAAAACTCAAATGCTCCTGCCAAATATGAGGCATTTGATTCCCTACTCAAGAATCCTTCATAAGTCTTATCATCCTAAACTTGACAATTTATTTCTGATTGTCATCATGAAGAACAATTTATTTCTCATGAAGAAAAGCTACCAAGGATGTGTAGCTTTTCGTTCACATTATGATTCTTAACATGGTAGTAGGTTAAGCATCTTATCCACTCCTAGATCTTCAGGGAAGGGTCCCTCCAGATGAGTTGGCTTAAGCCCCTCTGTTCATGGATGAGGAAACTGAGGCCCAGAGGGACTGAGAAACTGAGTCTACACAGAAATTCAATGAGATACATAAAATGAGACCAGAGCTCAGCTCCTAGTGAGGCTTTCTTTCTGTTATTCTGTGCTGTTTTTTTTTTTCTTTTTCTATTTTTAACCTCACCATCATGCAATATGCCCATGTACTGCTTCATTTCTTTAACTCAGAAACTCACTATCAAATTCGATCAAAACTTTCAAACTCTCCATACATTAAATATCAGTATTTTTAAAAATTATCTGGACGCAGTGGCTCATGCCTGTAATCCCAGCACTTTGGGAGGCTGACGTGGGCTGATCATCTGAAGTCAGGAGTTCCAGACCAAATTGGCCAACATGGCAAAACTCCATTTCTACTAAAAATACAAAAATTAGCTGGGTGTGGTGGCGGGTCCCTGTAATCCCAGCTGCGGGGGATGCTGAGGCAGGAGAATCACTTGAACCTGGGAGGCAGAGTTTCAAGATGGGCCAGAAAGAATTTCCTTCTGGAAGGGCAAAACAGATCAAAGAATGATGTCTTATGCTTCATCATTGTTTGTTTTTGATTTTGTTTTTTGAGCCAAGATTGCGCCAGCCTGGGTGACAGAATGAAACTCCATCTGGAAAAAAAAAAAGTCTAAAATATACTTTTGTAAACCTGAAAAATCATGATTTCTTTCTTTTTTTTTTTTTTTGAGACAGGGTCTCACACTATTGTCCAGACTGGAGTGCAGTGGCACGATCACAGCGGATTGCAGCCTCAACTTCCCAGACTCCAGTGATCTTCCCACCTCAGCCTCCCAAGTAGCTGGGACTACAGGTGTGCACCACCAGACCTGGCTAATTGTTTTGTTTTTTTGTTTTTTGTTTTTGTAGAGATGGGGATCTTGCCTTGTTGCCCAGGGTGGTCTTGAACTCCTGAGCTCAAGTGATCCACCTGCCTTGGCCTCCCAAAGTGCCCGGTCGATCATGATTCTTTAATAGTCTATGATTTTAAAAGCCTCTCATTGGTCTGGGATAATGAAGGTAAAGAAAATACTTCCCACATCCTGAAGTCTAGGGCATCCTTCTATGAATAAGGAAATGTAGCCTAAAAGAAAAGTAGGACCTGTCTTTCGCATTCCATCTTTATGTGAACAAAGATGTCTCACACATAGTGATCAGAACTCATTCCTTCTATTCCAACAAGTCACTGGGCTTCTGGTGTGTCTGCTAGACAACGCTTAGCGGAAAGTTGGAGCAATTCAAAATTTGAATTCAATTTCCTAGTTGCTAGGATTGTGTTATCTGATTTTATTAAGAAATAACTGATGGAGCAGTGTGAAGAGGGGAGAATGACCCCCAGACCAACCAAAGCCCACGACCCGCTGCATCCCGCACCCTGTGCCTGTCCTGCCAATGCTGCCACCATACCCAAGAGAAAGGCTGAAGGGGATGCTAAAGGAGATAAAGCTGAGGTGAAGGATGAACCACAAAGAAGATCCGTGAGGTTGTCTGCTAAACCTGCTCCTCCAAAGCCAGAGCCCAAACGTAAAAAGGCCCCTGCAAAGAAGGGAGAGAAGGTACCCAAAGGGAAAAAGGGAAAAGCTGACGCTGGCAAGGGGAATAACCCTGCAAAAAATGGAGATGCCCAAACAGACCAGGCACAGAAAGCTGAAAGTGCTGGAGATACCAAGTGAAGTGTCTGCATTTTTGATAACTGTGTACTTCTGGTGACCATACAGCTTGAAATACTATTTTTTAATCAAGTTTTATAAAAATGCCTAATTCTGTTTTACCTTTTTTTTTTTTTTTTTTTTTTTTTTTAAAGCTTTGTTGTGAGCACACAGAACACTTCATTGTTGTTTTAGGGGGAAGGGGCATATGTCCCTAACAGAATGTCTCTGAAGCTGGATTGATGTGGGGAAAACACCTTTTCCTCTTAGTTTTGAGAGACTTCCTCTTGATTCCCAGGAGGAGGGATTCCCTGACTTTGACACACATGGCCCCTTGGCACAAAAGCCTTGTGGTATGGAAAAACAAATTCGTTTTTATATCCTCTTCTCCCTTGCCACCTTTCAGCACAGGCTTAACTTCCTTAAACCCAGACATCTGTTGGGACCTGACCCCCAGTCATTGGTTACCAGTGTGTCAGGCAATCTGGACTTTACGGTGATGCCACTGAGATGGCACCCCTCAAAAGAGCAGTGGTTCCATTTCTAGATTGTGGATCTTCAGATAAATTCTGCCATTTGCATTTCACTTTCTGAAAGTCAGGATTGGCTCGTGAAAAGTTGTTAAACAACATGCTAAACGTGAAATGTCAACCCTCACTCTATACTCTTCCTGTTCAGAGCATCGGATGAAGACTTCATTGGGTTTTATGGTGGCTTCCTGATTTTTGGTTATCCATTAAAGAAGGGAGTTTGAAAGTTGTTATAGGCCGGGCGTGGTGGCTCCCACCTGTAATCCCAGCACTTTGGAAGGCTGAGGTGGGCGGATCACAAGGTCAGGAGATCGAGACCATCCTGGCTAATATGGTGAAACTTCGTCTCTACTAAAAGTTAAAAAAAATTAGCTGGGTGTGGTGGCAGGTGCCTGTAATCTCAGCTACTCTGGAGGCTGAGGCAGGGGAAACACTTGAACCCAGGAAGCAGAGGGTTGCAGTGAGCCAAGATCGCGCCACTGTGCCACTGTACTCCAGCCTGGGTGACAGAGCAAGACTCCGTCTCAAAAAAAAAAAAAGAAAAAAAAAACAAGAAAGTTGTATACTGGTAACGATTGTCTGCCTAGGTCCTGCCTGAAATACCATGATCGTTTATGGAAAGTATCTTTAATAAAGCTGGATACAGTTTGGCTTGGGGTAAAAAAAAGAGAAATAACTGACTTAACATTATTTAAATAATTCCTTTTCCTTTCAGCTTGACTTTTTGTTTTTAGCGGAAAATAATTGTGTCAGAGAAGTGACTACGTTCTTTTAAACAGGAACTACCTTTCACAATCTTATTATGAGGAACATGAGGGAAATTTTAAATGTCTAGGCAATATCACAACAATATTTCCTAAGAGACTTGATAATGTCTCCAGGGGCATGGGAATTCAGGTTCCTTGATTCTAGTTATTGTGTTGCAACTGACTCACTCTAAGATCATAGCTTAATTACTTTTACACAAATCACTATCTCTAATGCATTGTGTGCAAGTACATAACTCTACCTTACTGGGAATATTATGAGGAAAATTATCTTTTGTTTAAATGTTGGTTTGGGAGTTAGGAAATATCCATGAATACATATTATGTTTCAACTACCTGCAAATCACATAAGCTTGTATTAGTCAATTATTTTTCCATAGCAGAAAACAGAAAGCAAAATTAAATTGACTTATACAATAAGGGAATCAGCTGGGCATGGTGGCTCATGCATGTAATCCCAGGACTTTGGGAGACTGAGGCAGGCAGATCACTTGAGGTCAGGAGTTAGGGACCAGCCTGGCCAACATGGTGAAACTCTGTCTCTACTAAAGATACAAAAAAAAAAAAAAAAAAAAAAAAAAAATTAGTTGGGCATGGTGGCAGGTGCCTCTAATCCCAGCTGCTTGGGAGGCTGAGGCAGGAGAATTGCTTGAGCCTGGGAGGTGGAGGTTGCAGTGAGCCAAGATCATACCAACTGCACTCCAGCCTGGGTAACAGAGTGAGACTCCATCTCAGAAAAAAAAAAAAAAAGGAAATTTACAGGGATAAATATTGCTGAAAACTCTAGAGGTTACTGGCTTCAGGCAAGTTTTGATCCAACGCCCCAATGATATGAACAAATCCTGAACTCCTGCTTTCCATTTATTGGTCTTTAGCACCTCAGGGTTAATTTCCAGAAGCTTCAGAGCCTACATGCTTTCAGGTTCAAATCCAATAGAAAAGAGAGACTTAGCATTATCAATAGCTTAAAAAAATATTTTTTGAGGCAGAGTCTTGTTGTGTCACCCAAGATAGAGTGCAGTGGTGTGATCATGGCTCACTGCAGCCTCAACCTCCTGGGCTTAAGGGGTCTCTTGACTCAAGAGTCTTTCTTGAGTCTCTTGAGTCCAGGTACATACCCCCACACCTGGTTAATTTTTAATTTTAATTTTATTTTGTAGAGATGGGGTCTTGCTATGTCACCTAGGCTGGTCTCAGACTCCTGGCCTCAAGTGATCATCTTGCATCAGCATCCCAAAGTGCTGGGATTACAGGTGTGAGCACTGCCCTGACTTGGTTACTGTGTTCATCCTAAACTAATCATTAAAGACCAGACAGATGGAATGTGTTGGTTGAGTCAAGCCCAACAGGATCTAATCTTGACCTTGGGGGTGGAGTCAGTGCCCCTTGAATACATCATGCAGAAATTTGGAATAGTGTCAAAAAGAGGGAAGGCAAGATAAATTCTAAAATTTTCTATTTGTAATATTTATTTATTTATTTATTACTTTTTTAAAATTTTTGAGACGGATTCTTGCTCTGTTGCCCAGGCTGGAGTGCAATGGCGCAATCTCGGCTCGCTGCAACCTCTGACTCCCTGGTTCAAGCAATTCTCCTGCCTCAGCCTCCCGAATAGCTGAGATTACAGGCACCTGCCATCACGCCCAGCTAATTTTTTGTATTTTTAGTACAGACGTGGTTTCACCATGTTGGCCAGGCTGGTCTTGAACTCCTGGTCTTGATCCACTCACCTCAGCCTTCCAAAGTGCTGGGATTACAGGTGTGAGCCTCTGCACCTAGCCACAACCTTCTATTTAAATGCCTTTAATAACTAGCATTTCAACCTAGAGTCATTCATGCACTTGTTAACGCATTCAACAAACATTTTTTCAGGGTTCACTATGTGCAAGGTCTTGACTCCATTTCCAGGCTTCTCTTTAAGAGCAAGCGCCAAGAACTTGTCCTCAGACTGAAATCAGAATTATGAGAGTGATTAGGAAAACAGGCTTCCCAAAAACTTCCATATTTTTAAGCTGGTTTCTTACATTTTCAGGTATCTAGGAAAGGAAGAGAAACAACCATCCACCTTCCCACAAGCCCTACCCAAGCACATCCTCCGAACCTATTCACAGCCCCACTTTAAGCCTTGTGGTCTATATATTCACTAAGATCCTTTCTGGATACAAGATATACAATGATATTGTGATTTGACATTGACATTTAAAAACAGACTCTTGTTTTGCTTTGTCTTGTTTTGAACGTCCAAGGAAAGATAAGCACATTGTAGTCTTGAAAGAGATCACTCTTTACCTAGGTTAAGAAGAGGGGTAATTAGAGCATTTAGTGGTTGGACTTAGGTTCCCACGTGCCACCTAAGTCCTATGTGGAGCTAGATCAGACAACTCAATCTCTCTAGCATGTGGGTTATACAAAATGAGAAAGAACAGGAAATGCTCATATATATTTTGGATGTTGCCACTGGCTGAGCAGGAAGCTGCAAGAGAGATAACAGATGATTAAGGCCTCTCCCCAGGCTCCCTTTGGGAAAGCAGCCTTTGGGAAAACACGTGTAGAAAATGAGAGACAAGTGCAACTGAAATGCTTCAACCGTGCTTTGTCCGTGTCTGCGCTTTGTCCGTGTCTGCGCTGTTGACAAAGCATTCTGAAATAACCAAATGAAGTTGCTCCACATCCAGAAAGGTCCTGGTGATTGTACAGTGGCCTGGTGTTAAGCGCAGCTTTTTTTTTTTTTTTTTTTTTTTTTTTTTTTTTTTTGGTGCTAAATCTGTAGACCCTGAGAATAAATCCATTTGTATTTCCTTTTCTTGGGGAAAGAAATGTTCTGGCACTCAGTAGGATGTCCTGATTCTCTTCATAAGGCTTTGGTGCTTGTTCCAGTGTTCCGGGTTGAGGACAGGCACACCTAAAGTAAAGGTAGAAAGTGAGAGAAGAACTGAAAAAGGGAGGCCAAGTTGGAAAGACAATAGCAGGCCTGGGAACTCAATTTGGAATATGATATGAAGTAAAATGTCCTTTGATTCTCCCCAGGATTCAATTCAAAACCACAGCAAACATTTTAACAGGAGTCTTACACATAGTGCTGAGGGAGGAAATGGCAGTCCAGTACAAAGGTGGGATGTTATTTCTATGACAAATGAAAGTTGGCCCCCAAGAAACTCAAATCCTAGCTTCAGTGTGCATCTTGGCCTTGTGTTGTGTTCTGTGGGACATTCCCCAAGAGTATGGCTTCTGAACTGACACAGCCACTTGCTGCCTGTGGCCTTTGGGGATGGATTCTCTCCAACAAGCTAGTACTAGCAGAGATTAACTTCCTTTTGTGGTTCCCAGATTTACATATAGAACTGATCCTCAAACTGTTACTTTGGAAGTTAGAAAAAAGTGTTGACTTGCCAAGTCTTTGTAAAGGGGGCTTAGTTACATGATGCCCCTCAGGCACTTCGGGCTTCTTAGATGTGCCAGTCTTTTAAAGTGAATGTGTTTTGATTTCTGGGGTTAACTTCGGGGTTGGAAGGCGGGTGCACACACCAAACAAAAGGCTTGTTGTCTTCATCATTTTTTTTCCAGGGACCCAGGAAATAAAGGGGTCTTCTTCTCACAGCAGTGGTCTGTCAGTCTTTTCTGGCAGCAATTGAGATTCTAAGGAAGCAGTTAATCTGTCTGGTGCAATAAATGTGACTCGGAACTTTTGCCTGTCTCTTAACTATCCCCACCTCCTCTCCAGGCTCAGCACTTCCTTCAACACTGGGGTCAATGCTTAGGATAGGGTTGGTTTGACTCTATCCTGCAACTGCCTTGGCCTTAGTTTCCAGGTTTATAGTAACTGGTGTCTGCCTTACCTTCCTGTTCCTGGCTGACCCCTGCTCTGTTCCTAAGTCCCTGGTAATTACAGTCCCCTCCCAGTTTCTCAATGAGGTGGTTGTTCTCTGTCCCCTTCAGTAACTAGATTCGCCTGACCTGGAGTCCTAAACTCCTATGCCTGAGTCATTCCCATATACCTCAGATGTCCTTGGCATAGAATGACTTCTCCACTCACCTAACAAAGTGTAAGAGTGTTCATATTTTCACTTTGGGCATAGATTTTAACTTTGCCTTAATTTTTTAAAGTTTTTAATAAGCAGAAAAATTCACACCTGAATTATTAATTTGTTGAATGCCCTGAATCTCACTGAAAATAATTTAATTGTTAACATTGAATTGCATCAGCTGACAGGAACACAAAAAAGACAGGCTAAATAAACAGTACTATCACCTGACACCTCATAACATAAGCAAAAGGAAACGTATTATCAATGCGTTATGAACAACAAGTGCAAACATTCAATAATATGTGAACCTGCTGTAACAACCATTCTGGTCAAGGCTCCTGTTTTAGTTTTCATGAGATCAAAAGCTTAAGAATTCAGAATCATAGTCATCCCCATTGAGTCAATTTTCGTAATTTATATTGACCAGACCTTGGTTATGCAGCATCTATAGCTGAAAAGTGATAGTCTGCTCTTGGTAAACTCTCCATCTTTCACATTATGTGGAGTTTATCTCCTCCTTGAACTCTTGGTAGAACCTTACATTACGGACCATGTGGACTTGTTTTCTTTCTTGAAGGTAGATGTTTGACTATTTCTTATGTTACTATTGATAAGTTCAGGCTTTCTGTTCCTTGAGTCAATTTTGGTAATTTATATTTCTTTAGAAAGCCATTCTCATGGTCTGGATTTTCAAATTCATTGGAATAAAGTTGTACATAGCACTTAAAAAATCTGAAATCTCTGCATCTTGTTTTCCTCTTTGATGTTATTGTGTCTTTCTTCCTTTCTTCCTTTCTTCCTTTCTTCCTTCCTTTCTTTCTTTCTCTTTCTTTTTTTTTTTTTTTCTTTCTTTTTTTTTCCTGGTTCATACTTGCCAAAGGCTTTCTATGTTTTGAGCTTGTTAAAACATCAAATTATCGTTTTTGGTTTTCTATTTCATATTATCTGTTTTATCTTTATTAATTCCTTCCTTCTACCCTCTCTGGTTTGTTATTTTCTAGTTTCTAGAGTTGAAAGCTAAGTTCACTTATTTTCAACCTTTCTTGCTTTTCAACATCTGGATTTAACGTTATAATTTTCTTCCTGATAAACAATTTTGTTATTTCTCAGAGTTTGAGATGCTTTATCCTCCTTGTCACTGATTTCTAAATAATCCTACTGCCCAATCCTGTGGGAAAATTACCCCCACTGATAGAAGACTTTACCATGTGACTTACTTTAGCCAATAAAACATGACTGGAAGTGCAGCCCACAATCTGAATCACAGTGTGATTCCATCGTCTTACTTTTCTTTCTACCACAAGACCAGCAGTGTCCCACACAGGGCTGTTTCTTCAGCCTGCACACCAGACTGCAGATGACGAGGAGCATGACAGCTGACCTGCGATGGTGATGGAGTGAGGGAGAAATAAATCTCTTGTAATCTTCTGATACAGTCTTAAATTCTCCAGCATGCATTTCTAAAGAATTAAACGTCTTCCTATATAGTCAAAATAACATTTTCACATCTAACAAAATTAACATTGTTTTTTTTTTTTTTTTTTTTGAGATGGAGTCTCACTCTGTTGTTCAGGCTGGAGTGCAGTAGCACGATCTCAGCCCACTGCAAACTCTGCCTCCAGGGTTCAAGTGATTCTCTTGTCTCAGCCTCCCAAGTAGCTGGGACTACAGGCTTGTGCCACCATGCCCGGCTAATTTTTTGTATTTTTAGTAGAGATGGGGTTTCACCGTGTTAGCCAGGATGGTCTCAATCTCCTGACCTTGTGATCCCCCCGTCTTGGCCTACCAAAGTGCTGGGATTACAGGTGTGAGCCACCATGCCCAGCCCGATTTCTTAATATTATCTAATACTTAATACATACTCAAATTTCTTCATTTGGCTTACAAATGTCATTTATAGCTGGTTTGTACAAATCATGAACTAACCCAGAACCACATATTCTATTTAATTACTATTATTATTAATTATTTAACTGTTTTAAAACTAGAACAGCCTCTTTTCTTATTACACTGATTTTTTGAAGAGACCAGGCCTCCATCATATAATTATGTTTTTTATCTCCTGTGACCAGAGAGTAACCCAAGTGCTATAACTTTGGTACAGCATGAGTAACCAGTTTCCCATTCTTAGAGCTTTAAGATCAACTGATAATCCTTGCCTGAACTGATAATTTCCTTAGGTACTGCAAATGATTCTTTCAGTGTAAAATAACGGTATAAATGTAAATGTAACCTATAAATGTATAAATGTATATATGTAGAGCTTTCCCTTGTCATCTGGGGTCATTTTGGTTTCTGCAATAGAGTTGCTACTGGAAAGGCAGGATAAATGCCTACTTCTTCCTCGTTATCCACTTTCAAAGTAAACAGTTGTTTCAAATGGTGACACACAAGCTTTTTCCCTGGCTTTCTCTTACTGTTATAGACTTCTGGATTTTTGGAGATTTGATGTGTTTCAATCAACCATAATGATTTTTTCTTTTTTGATGTTCAAAGTATTTCTTATGATATCCCTAACGATTTTTTTTTTCTTTTTTAGCTGGAGTGCAGTGGCGCGATCTCGGCTCACTGCAACCTCTGACTCCCTGGTTCAAGCGATTCTCCTGCCTCAGCCTCCTGAGTAGCTGGGATTATAGGCATGTGCCGACATGCCCAGCTAATTTTTGTATTTTTAGTAGAAACAGGGTTTCACCAGGTTGACCAGGATGGTCTCGATTTCCTGACCTTGTGATCTGCCCGCCTTGGTCTCCCAAAGTGCTGGGATTACAGGCATGAGCCACTGTGCCCGTCCCCCAGTGAAATTATTAATCCTAGTAGAATTCTTCACATGGGGAAACAAAAGCACAGAAACCAGTCATTGGACTCAGTAAGTCCCTCGAAATGATAAAAAGGGGAGAAAACACAAGACAGATAGGCAGGACCATAGCCACAGTCTGCCTGAGAGGGGCACAGTGCATCACTGTGTACAGCAGAAATCTGATTTGTCCCTTCTTGTAGCACTCCAAAAAACAGAAGGCCACAGGCAATGTTAGCTCTTAGAAAGAACCACCCCAGAATCATCATTGTTCACCTAAACAGCCAAACTGCTTCACCAGCTCATGCCCCTTCAAGCTAACACACTGTGTAGGTGAGCTAAAGAACTAGTTGCACACCTTCAGTGATTAACAATCTATTTGGTGCCAGGCTGTGGTGGCACACAGCTGTAGTTCCAGCTACTCAGGAGGCTGAGGCAGGAGGATTACTTAAGCTCAGAGGGGTTCGAGACCAGTCTGGGCAACACAAGGAGGCATTGTCTCTAAAAAATAAAAGTAAACAACCTGTTTGGGAATAGTCACTGAGTTAACAAATATTTACTGTTAAGATGACGGGACAACAGGGCTAGGCACGGTGGCTCGCGCCTGTAATCCCAGCGCTTTGGGAGGCTGAGGCAGGTGGATAACCTGAGGTCAGGAGTTTGAGACCAGCCTGGCCAACACGGTGAAACCCCATCTCTACTAAAAATACAAAAATTAGCCAAGAGTGGTGGCACGTGCCTATAGTCCCAGCTACTCTGGAGGCTGAGGCAGGAGGATCGCTTGAACTCTGGAGGCAGAGGTTGCAGTGAGCCAAGATTGTGCCGTTGCACCCTGGTCTGGGCAACAGAGCGGATTCTGTCTCAAAAAAAAAAGGCTGGGCGCAGTGGCTCATACCTGTAATCCCAGCACTTTGGGAGGCTGAGGCAGGTGGATCACCTGAGGTCAGGAGTTTGAGACCAGCCTGACCAACATGGTGAAACCCTGTCTCTACTAAAAATTCAAAAATTGGCTGGGCATGGTGACGCATGCCTGTCATCCCACCTACTCGGGACGCCGAGGCAGGAGAATTGCTTGAACCCGGGAGGCGCCGGTTATGGTGAGCTGAGATCACACCATTGCACTCCAGCCTGGGAAACAAGAGTGAAACTCCATCTCAAAAAACAAAAAAAGAAAAGGAAAGAAAAGAAAAGCAGAAAAGAAATTCGAGACCAGTCTGGCCAACATGGTGAATGAAACCCCATCTCTACAAAAAGTTCAAAAATTAGCTGGGTGTGGTGGCGTGTCCCTGTGGTCCCAGCTACTTGGTACCCTGAGGTGGGAGCATCACTTGCATCCAGGAGGTGGAGGTTGCAGGGTCCGAGATTGGGCCACTGCACTCCAGCCTGGGTGACAGAGTGAGATCTTGTCTAAAAAAGAAAAAAAAAAGATGATGGGACAATAAATATTAGCTATCGTGCCGTCAGCACTACTGAGACTCTAAAGAGGAAGGAAGCCCTTCTAGCTGTAGAGGTCTTGGGCATTACATTGAAAGAGATGGGGTTGGAGTGAGGCCTGGAAGACTGGGTGGTAGTTTATTATATGAAGATGGGGTTGGAAGGGTAGTACCCAGCCCATGGGACAGGGAGTACCAGCAGGAGAGGACAGAGAGTTTTATATAGGATTATTGGCATATAAACTTCAGTGTTTTATCGCCAGATTATATATGCCTTTGAATTCCTGGCTAAACATTTGGATGGGATATTGTAAGTAATAGAGAACTACTGTGGGTGTTTTCAGTATAAGGGGGAGGGAATGATGGCCAGGCTTTTGAATTTAAGTTGTAAGGATCAGGCTCAGAAATCCACTCCCCTCTTCTAATTTGTTGATGACTAATACGGAAGAATCACTGAAAAAATATAAATTGAAAAAAAGCTACCTACAGGGCAGTTTCCTTGCATTTGTGTTAGATGTGCACATCTAAGATTTTACACACAGATTATCTCTGGAAGAATGCAGGAGCCACTGGTGGCCATGGCTGCCTCCCAGTAGAGAAACTGGGTGCCATTTACTCCAAATCACTGGTTACAGTGATTCCATGACAAAATTAGCTAGATGAGGAAGCAGTATTTAATTTCATTTTGATTTGGTTTAGTTTTTAATCACAAGAGAGGATGGGTGTTGTACAAGAGCACAGGACGTGATGTCAGAGGGTCCTTATGACCCAGCCTCTGCTGCCTTTCTATGGCTATGTGTGACTATGTGACCTTAGGAGAGACGCCATCCTCCAAGACTCAACTCCCTCATCTGTAAAACAAGGACAAGAAAACATCCCTTATAGGGGTTTGATGAGAACCTACATGAAGATGATATAAAGCACCATGTGGATCAGGCACAGTGGCTCACACCTGTAATCCCAACACTGTGGAAGGCTGAGGTGGGCAGACCACTTGAGGTCAAGAGTTTGAGACCAGCCTGGCCAACATGGTGAAACCACGTCTCTACTAAAAATACAAAAATTAGCCGGGTGTAGTGATGGGTGCCTGTAATCCCAGCTACTGAGGCAGGAGAATTGGTTGAACCTGGGAGGTGGAGGTTGCAGTGAGCCGAGATCATGCCATTGCACTCTAGTCTGGGCAACAAGAATGAAACTCCGTTTAAAAAAAAAAAAAAAAGCACCATGTAAGTGAAACTTTGAAAACAATTTTTTATTTTTATCTTTAAAGAGATAGTGTCTCACTCTGTTGCCCAGGCTGGTCTCAAACTCCTGGGCTCAAGTGATCCTCCTCCTCAGTCTCTCAAAGTGCTGGGATTATCGGTGCAAGTCACTGTGCCCTGCAGAAACTTTTAAAAAATGATTACGTCAAAAATGTTTCATGTTCTGAAAATGCCTTGAACTCTGTAGATTCAGTTCCAATTTTTAAACGGGGACATGTAGCGCCGGTGAGGTTAACAGGCAGACCTGGCAGATGCAGCCACTGCTCAGCAGAGTTCCTCGGCAGGCCAGGCGTGGATGGAAACTACAAATTTCCATCACAAGGCATCAGATTTCCCCTCTCTAAGAACAAGTAACTAAGCAATTTTTACAAATTATGCACAGGATGAAGCTTTCTGAGAGGCTGGGGTGTGCTGGTTTTATCCAGCCATGGGGAACAGAAGAATCGCCTGCCTCCCTCCCCAGCCCGACCCTTTGCCCAGTATCAGGCCCCTGACACAGTCATATTTCAGAGGAAGGTGTGGTGAGCTCTTGAGTTTCTGGTGTGAGGTTTGGAGAGGGATTTGTGGAGTGTCACCTCTGGAAAGCAAGCCATGATACAGAGCACTAACTTAATTGTTGTTCCTAGGAGGTTCTGTGTAGATCTTACCATAGACAGTATTAACAGAAGCAGTTGATTCTCAGGGTACTGCTCTAGAAATGGTGTAAAAGAATGGATCATTCCTCATTTGCCATTCATAGACAAGTCTCTATTAGGCAAAAGGAAAAGTCTGTGCAATTGTATTAACTGTAATCTGGAAAGTAGCCACACCCTCCTTCCAGAACTTCCTTCTTCACACACAAAGCTTTTTCCTTTTGAAAATGAAATTTGTATTCTATTTATAGGAAGAAATGTGTGCTTCTTTCTCAAACTATTGTCTAAGATTACATCAGCTTCACATTACATCCAAGCTAACCACCTTCTTCTGCAACATAAATTTCCATGGACCCAGTGAATTTTGCCAGTGCATCATGTCCTAGAACAAGGGCAAAGTTAATAAATTGCCTTCATTTATCTGAGAGCAAGGCCAGATTGAAGGCACAAAGGAATTAACACAAAGGAAAGTTAATATGCGAAGGAAGAAGAGAGAAACAAAGGAGAAGCCAGGCGCAGTGACTCACGCCTGTAATCCAAGCACTTTGGGAGGCTGAGGTGGGTCGATCATTTGAGGTCAGGAATTCAAGACCAACCTGGCCAACATGGTGAAACCCCCTCTCTACTAAAAATACAACAATTAGGGCCGGGCGCGGTGGCTCACGCCTGTAATCTCAGCACTTTGGGAGGCCGAGGCAGGTGGATCAGGAGATCAGGAGATGGAGAATATCCTGGCCAACATGGTGAAACCCCATCTCTACTAAAAATACAAAAAATTATCTGGGCGTGATGGCAGCCGCCTGTAGTCCCAGCTACTTCGGAGGCTGAGGCAGGAGAATGGCGTGAACCCGGGAGGCGGAGCCTACGGTGAGCCGAGATCGTGCCACTGCACTCCAGCCTGGGAGACAGAGCGAGACTCCGTCTCAAAAAAAAAAAAAAAAAATTAGGCAGGCGTGGTGGTACGCAACTGTAATCTCAGCTACTTGGGAGGCTGAGGCAGGAGAATTGCTCAAACCTGGGAGGTGGAGGTTGCAGTGAGCTGAGATCGCGCCACCGCACTCCAGCCTGGATGACAGAGTGAGACTCTGTCTCAAAACGAAAAACAAAAAACTAACAAAAAAAAGAGAAACCAGCGTGCTTTTAGTACAATGTTAGAAAATTATTTAACATAGCCATTTCGACATGCTAAATATTTTGCGGGTAGAGACAGTCCCTGACAATGGTCCACCTTTAAGATGGCGTGAAAGTGCTATACATTCAGTAGAAAGCAGTATGATACTCTTTTGACATGCTGGGCCAGTCTCTGTCAGCCACACCATGAACTGTGTTGCTCAGCTGCAGGTAATGTAAGAACGTTGATTGTGTTTAAGGTAGGCTAGGCTAAGCTACGACATTAGGCAGTTAGGTGTATTAAGTGCATTTTTGATTTATGATATTTTCAACTTAACCATGAGTGTATTGGGATGCAACCCCATCATAAGTTGAGGAGCATCTGTATTTCAGTATTTAATACAACAACCTTGTGAGATAAGTATTATTCTTATCCCTATTTTAAACCAAGGAAACCTCAAACAGAATGGTGAAATAACTTGGTTAAGGTCATGTACTCAAACCTATTCTCCATAAGGACACTTCTTTCCCAGACACCCTTTCAAATGGGGCCTTTTTTTCTCTCCCCTACTCATCTTGGACCACTGGCCTGGAGGCGAAGGAGGTATCCTCATTTCTCCCAACTGCTGCTTCAAGAGCACCATTCCTCTCTCCTTAAAAGCTTTCCGTTTTGAAGCTGTCATCTAAATATTTACTATATATTCTGGGGTCACTGCTCTGAATTCCTTGAAGAGTTCTATTCCCTGTCACTTCAGATTCTTGGTGACTTCACAAACAGTCTTTCCAAATGCCCCGCCTGCCAGTGTCTTCACCACCTCACCTCCAACAGTGTTGTCATTCTTCCCTGGACCTGTGCCAGAGGCCAGCTCATTTCTCACCAAATCTGTTTCCTCTCCTTTCTGGACAGACTACATATGCACTTCTGCTTTGTAGGAATGGCCTCATGACTGAGTTCTGGACAAAGGGATTTGCAATCCTCTGCTTGCTCTCTCATTATTTGCTAGCCAGATGGAGAGGATGCAATGGAGTGTTCCAAGGCCCTGGAACAGCGCTGTCCAATAGAAATGGAAGGCAAGCCACATTATGTGATTTTAAATTTTCAAGTAGCCATATTAAAAAATGCAAAAAAGAAACAGGTGTGGCTGGGCGTGGTGGCTCATGCCAGTAATCCCAGCACTTTGGGAGGCAGAGGCGGGCAGATCACTTGAGGTCAGGAGTTCGAGACCAGCCCGACCAACATGGCGAAACCCCGTCTCTACTAAAAATACAAAAATTAGCCGGGTGTGGTGGTGCATGCCTGCAATCCCAGCTACTCAGAAAGCAGAGACATGAGAAAAGCTTGAACCTGGGAGGCAGAGGCTGCAGTGAGCTGAGATTGCACCACTGCACTCCAGGGTGGGCAACAGAAGGAGATTCTGTCTAAAAAAAAAAAAAAAGTAAAATTAATTTTAATAGTACATTTTATTTCATTCAGTATATTAAAAATATCATTTCAACATGTTATCAATATAAAAATTATAAGTGAGGTATTTTATATCTTGTTTTCATATTAAGTCTTTGAAATCTAGTGTGTAATTTATACTTACAGCACCTATCAATTCAAATATTAAGTTTACATCAAAAATACTTGACCTGGGCTGGTTATGGTGGCTCACACCTGTAATCCCAGCTCTTTGGCAGGCCAAGGAGGATTGCTTAAGGCCAAGAGTTCAGGACCAGCCTGAGCAACATAGTGAGACCCCCATCTCCACAAAAATAAATTTTAAAAATTAGCTGGGGATGGTGATGTGAGCCTGTACTCCTAACTACTCGGGAGGCTGAGGTGGGAGAATCTTGTGAGCCCAGGAGTTGGAGGCTGCAGTGAGCTGTAATTGTGCCACGGTACTCCAGCCCAGGTCACAGAGTGAGACCCCATCTCTTTAAAAAAATCACAACAAAAAGTTGACCTGTATTTAATTTTTTTTTATAGTAAAGTGAAAGCAAGTTTATTAAGAAAGTAAAGAAATGAAAGAGTAGCTACTCCATAGGCAGAACAGCCAATCTGTATTTAACTTTATAAAGTAGTCGCACATATCCAAATTGTTCCAAACAGACTTTAAAAATTTTAAATTAAAATTAAATTTTTTTTTTTTTTTTTTTTTTTTTTTTTTTTTTTTTTTTTGGAGATGGAGTCTCGCTCTGTCTCCCAGGCTGGAGTGCAATGGCGTGATTTCAGCTCACTGCAACCTCTGCCTCCCAGGTTCAAGTGATTCTCCTGCCTCAGCCTCCTGAATAGCTGGGATTACAGGTGCATGCCACCATGCCTGGTTAATTTTTTTGTATTTTTAGTAGAGACGATGTTTCACCATGTTGGCCAGGCTGGTCTCAAACTCCTGACCTCGTGACCCACCCGCCTCAGCCTCCCAAAGTGCTGGGATTACAGGTGTGAGCCACCATGCCTGGCCAAAATTTAAATTTTTTAAATGAAAAATTCAGTTTCTTAGTTGCACAAGTCACATTTCCAATGTTCAGTAACCACATGTAGCTGGTGGCTACCGTATTAAACAATGCAGTTCAAGCCTCCATGGAAAGAGCCCAGGACCCTGAATGACGGTAGGGAGCAGACCCCCACCCCACCAAAAAGCATTGGGTTGTGATTTGAATAAGAAATAAACCTTTACATGCTGAGCCACTAAGAATGAGGAATTGTTTGTTACAACAATTAGCTTGTACCAGTAAACAACCTTGACTACCACCCTCCATGGTCAGACATTGTTATTACCAATAGCTCTGCCTCCTCCATAACCTCTATTCAATCCTCCTTCTCTCCTCACCTGCCATATTTTCAGCTCCTTTCTTCTAATACTGCAATTGTAGTAATGTGTTGGCCCCATTCTCCTCCTTGCCCATCGGCCCTCATCATCGCTTTCTACTCCCTTCATACATCCTCAATTCCTTGGCCCTGCCTCCTTTAACTGTGTCTCCTAGCAAAACCACAGCTGCGGTGGAGATTTTCTACCTGTACTCAGCTGAATGTGGACACCCAGAACCACGCTACTTGCCTCACTTTAACAAGCAAACATGTTGAATTCCTTTTATATAGGAATTCATGGCTAATTCAAATCAAATTAGCAAGGAAAAGATTCAAAGCACCTTAGTCAAGAAAGGTTAACTGGATGGAAAAGAAATCACCATCTGGCCTTTCTTTAGTACTGCTGGAAATCCTCCTCCATTTGCATTCTAGAATGCTGTTTCCCAGTTTCTCTTCTCTTCAACCCTTCCCTCCTCCTCCCCCTCCCGCTTCTACTTATCAGCTTCTACCTGAGCTCCCTGTTTCCAACAAGATATCAGCAATCAAAAGAGCCACTCAAGGCTGGGCGCGGTGGCTCACATCTGTAATCCCAGCACTTTGGGAGGCCGAGGCGGGCGGATCACTTGAGGTCAGAAGTTCAAGGCCAGCTTGGCCAACATGGTAAAACCCTGTCTCTACTAAAAATACAAAAATTAGCAGGTCATTTTGGCACATGACTGTAATCCCAGCTACTCTGGAGGCTGAGGCAGGAGAATCACTTGAGCCCGGGAGGCAGAGGTAGAAGTGAGCCGAGATTGGACTACTGCACTCCAGCCTGGGTGACAGAGTAAGACTCTGTCTCAAAAAAAAAAAAAAAAAAAGACACTCCATGTGCTCCTGCAGCCACCCAAGCAACCTCTGCACTGTAGCCCGTCCCCTCTCACCCCTCACACATGCCAGCAACTGTGCCTCTTTTTCCTGAATCACTTTTATTTTGTTTTAGACTTTTAAAATATGTATTTTCTGTAAATTCAGTGCAGAACCCCAATCTAAAATATGTTGTTTGGTGAACTTTTGCATATGTAAATCCCTGTGTTACTGCCACCCAGATCAAGATATAGAGCATTTCCAGTACCCCTGAAGGCTTCCCCATGTCCCATTCAAGCAAGTACCTAGACTATCTACGCAAGGCTACATGTTGAATGGAGTCCAACACCAGTATCCTTGCCCTAACACACAGGCCAGTTGTAGACTGCTGTGTTTGTGTGTGAGTGTGTGTGTGTGTAATTTCTTCAACCTCTAGTTCACCAGACTCATTTTCTTTTTTTTTTTTTTTTTTTTGAGACAGAGTCTCACTCTGTTGTCCAGGCTGGAGTATAGTGGCACAATCTCAGGTCACTGAAACCTCCACCTCCCAGGTTCAAGCGATTCTCCTGCCTTTGCCTCCCAAGCAGCTGGGACTACAGGCATGTGCCACCACGCCCAGCTAATTTTTGTATTTTTAGTAGAGATGGGGTTTCACCATATTGGCCAGGCTGGTCTTGAACTCCTGACCACATGATCCACCTGCCTCGGCCTCCCAAAGTGCTGGGATTACAGGCGTGAGCAACCACACCCGGCTCCGGCTCTTTTTTTTTTTTTTTTTTAGATGGAGTCTCACTCTGTCTCCCAGGCTGGAGTGCAGTGGCAGGATCTTGGCTCACTGTAGCCTCTGCCTCCTGGATTCAAGTGATTCTCCTGCCTAAGCCTCCCTAGCAGCTGGAAATCAGGCGCACGCCACCATGCCCGGCTAATTTTTGTATTTTTGATAGAGACGGGTTTTCACCATGTTGGCCAGGCTGGTTCCTCCTGACCTCGTGATCCGCCTTGGCCTCCTAAAGTGCTGGGATTACAGGCATGAGCCACCATGCCTGGTCCACCTGATTCATTTGCTGTTTGAGGCCTGGAAGCTGGTTTTCAACCCTGATCCTTTTTTTAAAAAACCTGATCCTTGATCCAACCTCTGGCCTAACTCCTTTTTCCTTCATCGTGATGGCACATACCCTGCTGGGTTTGCCAGGATCCACCCATAGGACTTGGACACAGAAGAGAAACTGGGGTGAGGGAATTCAAGTTGTAGATGGGCAGATTTCAGCTCCGTGAACTGAAGTAAGTACCCTGTCGCTGGGCATGTGCAAAAGCAGCTGCAGGGCCACCTCTGGGCATGGAGCAAAGGGAACTCTTGCACCGTGAGGGAGTTGAAAACCATCATCTTGACAATTTCTTCCACATCTAATCTCCCGTGGGACCGAGAACTGACCGCAGAAAGTGATCTAGGGCGTCAGTCAAGGACACAGACCTTTATGCTGATGATCCATTTTGCATTCCAGAAAATAGTGATCGTGTTTCAGATTTAACCATTTGAGCCTGTTTCTTCAGCTGTAACAGTCAGGAAAATAGCTGGGCGCGTTGGCTCACGCCTGTAATCCCAGCATTTTGGGAGGCCAAGGTGGGCGGATCACGAGGTCAGGAGTTTGAGACCAGCCTGGACAATATGGCAAAACCTTGTCTCTAATAAAAATACAACAATTTAGCTGGGCTTGGTGGTGTGCACCTGTAGTTCTAGCTACTTGGGAGGCTGAGGTATTAGAATCACTTGAACCTGGGAGGTGGAGCTTGCAGTGAGCTGAGATCGTGCCACTGTACTCCAGCCTGGGTGAAAGAGCGAGACTCTGTCTCAAAAAAAAAAAAAAAAAAAAAGAAAAAGAGTCAGGAAAAGAAAAATACTATGCCATAGGTGTTATTGTGAAAATTAAGTGATGTTTGTTTTATAAATTGTAAAGCACTTGCAAATGTAAACAAGCCTGGAAGGAAATACACCAAAGCTAGTGATGGATAGTGGTTATGTCCATGGAGAAGTCATTGATCAAGACAGAGTGGTGCTTTCACCTCAAATGTTTTCAGTGAGCATGTAACACTCTTGCAATAAAAAATAAAGTTTTATCACACCTGCAATCCCAGCACTTTGGAAGACAGGCAGGCAGATCACCTGAGGTCGGGAGTGTGAGACCAGCCTGACCAACATGGAGAAACTCGGTCTCTACTAAAAATACAAAATTAGCCAGGCGTGGTGGCCCATGTCTGTAATCCCATCTACTCAGGAGGCTGAGGCAGGAGAATTGCTTGAACCTGGTAGGCAGAGGTGGTGGTGAGTCAAGACCATGCCATTGCACCTCAGCCTGGGTGACAGACTGAGACTCCGTCTCAAAACATAAAATAAAATATAATAAAATAAAGAGAGTTTTAAAAATATCATATATAGATAGGCTGAGTGCAGTGGCTCATGCCTGAAATCCCAGCACTTTGGGAGGCTGAGATGGGCAGATTACTTGAGGCCAGGAGTTCGAGGCCAGCCTGGCCAACATGGTGAAACCCTGTCTCTACCAAAAACACAAAATTAGCCAGGCGTGGTGGCATGCGCCTGTAGTCTCAGCTACTCGGGAGGCTGAGGCATTAGAATCGCTCGGACCTGGAAGGCGGAAGTTGCAGTGAGCTGAGATGGCACCACTGCACTCCAGCCTGGTGAAAGGGCAAGACTCTGCCTCAAAAAAAAAAAAAAAAAAAAAAAAAAATTACATATGGTATATACCAGTCCTATAACTACATATTAATCTGTAGAGATATTTCCATGAAGACATATATTCTTTCAGGCTCTTTGCTCCTTTGGAATCATGTCATTAAATATCATTTTGTAATTTTTTTCATTGTAAACATCATTCCATGCTATTCAACATTCTTTAATAACATTCCTATAAGGAAGTACAGAGATTTACTTAACTGGTTCCTTATTGTGGCTGTCTGGGTTGTTTCCAGGTTTTTCATATTATAAACAATACTGTGGTGCATATTCTTGTGTCTATTGTCTGATTATTTCCTTAGGATGGCTTCTTAGAAGTGGAATTGCTGGGTTAAAGGGAAAGGACATTTTCCAGCCCTCTGATTCTCTTTACCAAAGTGCCCTCCTGAAACACGGTACCAGTTGTGTTCCTGCCAACAGTCTATTTTTGAAAAAATTTAAGTCCAGCACATTGAAACAATGGAAATTCAAGATAAACTGTAGCAGCTGGTTTCTGGGATGGTTTCTGTGTCAGATGAGCTGGGAAGCCCTGGGTTGAGGGGGAGCCTCATGAGCTGGCTTGGACCCTGTAGGGAAGTCTTAATCTACTCACACCCTCTATGTTTAGCTCCCTAGTGAGAAGCCCATTAGGTCAGATACACCTTCTCCACTGGGGCAAAGTTCACTTAGGCACCTTTTGGCATAAGCAGGAAAGGAGCCCCTACCTTCAGCTCACCCAGCTCCACTTTCTCTGAGCCAGGTCAATGAAGCAAGCTGATAACCTGGCCTGCCCAGCCAGCTTGAGGGCCTGTGGTTAGATTAAGCCACTTTGCTGCAGGTCTCACCATTCTTCTCTCCAAATTATCTGAAAACTGGCTCGAGATCAAGTCCTGCATAGGAGCAGAAGCGCAGACAGCAGGGGGTGCTGCCAGCCACTTCTCTAGTCACCTCCCCTGGGCAGAAGTGGGACCCCTTTCCCTGCTTGAGGCTTTTAAGAGCCCGGGCCCAGCCTTACCGGCAATATCAGTAAGTTCAGCACCTTCTCCCCCATTTCCCACCCCCCGGACCTAGAGTAAATGAATAAGAAATCTCATTACGCTTTTAAGTATTCTTTTTGTTGTTGTTGTTCTTGCTATTGTTATCAGAAGTCAAATCTGAGGCAGAAAGGAAGGAAGGTCTCCGGAAAGTCTTTGACCTCCAATTTCTTCAATAGCTTGTGGTTCCCAGCTTGTACTATAATGTTTTAACATTTCCAAGCTGGACGGCAGACAAGGTGGTAGGGTTGGAGTAGTGTGTGTGGGTAGGGGAAGCATTGCTTCTGGACAGTAGAGTGTTAGAAAACACCTCTAGAATAGTGAGAAAGACCACTAGATTCATTATACTAGAGGTCTTCAGAACACTGTTATTCATAACAACCCCAGATTAGAACAACCTCTATACCTAGCAATCGTAGAACAGATAAATTGTGGTGTATTTGTCCAACGGAATACTATACAGCAATGAAAAAACCAAGCAACCTCACACAGAATATAAGTGGCTCTCACAAACCTAATGTTGGGTGAAAAAGCCTGACGCAGAAGAGCACATGTTGTATGACTCTATCGATATAAAAGTTCAATACTGCCAAGAGTTTAGGGATGCCTGTTAAGTGATAAACTATAAAGAAAAGTAAAGTTGTGATTTCCGTAAAATTCAAGGTAGTGGTTACCCTTGGTAGAAGAGAGGATAGAGGCTGTGATTGGGAAGGGGCGTGAGGTGGCTTCTGGGTGCTGGTGTTGAGTTATTTCTTGACCCAAGAGGTAGTTACACAGATGGATTCCCGCTTTACAGTAATTCTTTAAGCTGCATCCTTCTATTTTGTGCATTTTTCAGATGTGTGTAGTTGTGTACTCTTGTGTCTGTATGTGTTTAAAACGATAAAGGGCCAGCATTTAACCGGGTAAGTCACACATTGACTCAAATATCGCATATCTGCAGTGCACATCTGTGATGCATATCAAGGACTCCTCTGAGTCTGTGCTTTGTTAGGCCACTCTAGTGGATGACAATCAATAAGACTGTGTGATGGGGCAGAGAAAGAAGGAGATCGACCCAACTACTGAGCCACAAAGCTGTTCACACACTTACCTCATGTAAGCCTCTCAGGGCATTTAAACTCAGGGCGGCAGGGATTACAAAAGAATCATTCCAGTTTAGGCAGAAGATAATCTACTAGAAAGAAATTCCCATCTGTTAGAGTCAGATAGCCTGAGGTCAAAACTTGTCTATGCCTGAGAAATCTATAAAACCGAGCATAATACCTCTTTCTAGGGCTCTGGAGAGGAATAAATGAGGTAATTTGTAAAGTGCCTGACACATTTTGATGCTCAATAAATGTTAGAAATATCCTCATTTTACTCAAGAAAGCACAGCGCCTGGGTGGTGTTGGAACTTGCCTAAGGTCATCTGTTAGTAAAGGGAGGACTAGACATTCAAACCTGGGTGTTTCTCTCTTAAAGTCCAGGACACTCTTGACTAGCTGTGTTATAGTAGGAGTCTAGACTGTGGGAGGTCTATGCAGCGAGACTAGTTCACAGTCTGAAGTGGGAAGGCATTTCACAGAGAATGTGACATTTGAGCTGACCCCTGAAGAAGAGGAGAGGCATGATAGGCGGAAGAGTGACTACAGGCCCAGCCTCAGAGTGTGAAAATTCGTAGCATCATTGGTGAACAGTGGGTGAATGATTAAGTCACTTAATTTATCTCAGTGTTGGGTTCCATATACACGGAATTAAGGTAAGAATACCTGCTCTGCTTATTTTATTTATTTATATTTTGAGACAGAATCTCGCTCTGTCACCCAGGCTGGAGTGCGGTGGCGCGATCTTCACTCATTACAGCTTCTGCCTCCCAGTTCAAGTGATTCTCATGCCCCAGCCTCCTGAGTAGCTGGGATTATAGACGCCTGCCACCACGCCCAGATATTTTTTGTATTTTTGGTACAGATGGGGTTTCACCATATGTTGGCCAGGCTAGTCTTGAACTCCTGACCTCAAGTGATCCACCTGCCTCGGCTTCCGAAAGTGCTGGGATTACAGGCATAAACCACTGCACCTGGTCCCTCCTCTTCTTATTTTAAAGTGTTATTCCAAGGATTGAAGGAGAGTATATTTGAAAATGTTCTATGAATTGGCCAGTATTATACAAATTTAAGACTCTGTGTGTGTGTGTGTGTACGTGTATGTGTGTGTGTTTCAGTACCCAGCGAAAATCTTAAACTTGGCATATGTCTGTGGGTAAAAGTGGAAATCATGATTTTACTTTTTGACCAACATAGACCATTCCCAAGCCTGGGGCACAGGAGAACAAAGGGAAATTCCTGGAAATACTGACCTGGAAGAGTCTTAGCACATCCAATGAAACCTAGAGTGTAGATATAATTTTATAAACTAGATATAATGTTAGGCTAAAATTTGAAAATTAAAGTTTGTTGTGAATAAGAATAGAATTTTTAACACAAACTCTAAATGTCCAGGATTTGTTGACACCAAATATAAACATATAAGGGGGTAAGGATGAACTCACCTTCTGGGAAAAGCTCATGAACAAAACTGACTTTTTTTAGCCAAACCATTCATATCCTCCTGGCATCTTAGAATCCTCTGGAAATACAAAGAGCCAACACTTCCTGTGGGCTTACTATGTGCCAGACACTTTTAGATGATGTTTTAATTGATTTCTTACTATTAAATTAATTATAAAAATATTGTTAATCATCACAACAATCCTGTGAGGTGGGCTACCTTGCTCACTTCCATTTTGCAGATGGAGGGACCTTAGGTAATTTGGCCACGGACCTTTAGCTAGTAAAAGAAGTGAGATTTGAACCCAGGCAGGTCTGATTCTGGAGTTCACATGATTTCCTTTTCCCTCTACTGCCTTTCAGCCTGGTACATTTATCAATGACAGTGACCATTTACAAGAAGATGATTTACTTATCTTTTTGAAATTCAGCCTAGAATTGCTATACTCCTTAAAGTCAAACTTTTGTCACCTACTTAGAATTCAGTGCTGTGGACAGAATGTTTGTGAGAGTCACCTGTATCTCTGAGAGGTGTTTCAAATGCTTTTTTCCTTGCTCAGAGTTTTCAGAGTTTCGGAAAATATAAAAATGGCTGACCCATGTTCAAGAACATTGAGAAATTTTAGTGAAACCACTGAGGAGAGAGTAATGGGCAGGGACTGACATGAAGCAATGGTGATAATGGCGAAGACGGAGAGAAAAGAATGAAGAGGAGAACCTGGGAATGATTCTGAGCCTGAGAGCCACAGCCCTCACCTAACAAAAGAATTAGCAAGCCATAATCCACAGGCACAATGCTCTTTCATGCGGGATGCTAAAGACTAGCATTGCACATAGTGATAGAAATAATAATGTTTAATGAATAACCATTGAGATCTGTCTGAACAGCCCACTAGAACACAGAAATAGGTTACAAAAATTTAGCTGGTTTGTCTAGGGTGATCTCTCCCCTGTAATCTTCATTATTATTATTATTATTATTATTATTTTGAGACAGAGTCTTGCTTAGCTGCCCAGGCTGGGGTGCAGTGGCGTGATCTTGGCTCACTGCAACCTCTGTCTCCTGGGTTTAAGCGATTCTCCTGCCTCAGCCTCCTGAGTAGCTGGGGCTACAGGCACATGCCATCATGCTCAGCTTTTTTTTTTTTTTTTTTTTTTTTTTTTTTTTTTGGTATTTTTAGTAGAGATGAGGTTTCTCCATGTTGGCCAGGCTGGTCTCGAACTCCTGGCCTCAGGTGATCCACCTGCCTCGGCCTTCCAAAGTGCTGGGATTACAGGCGTGAGCCACTGCACCCGGCCCTCTCCCCTTTTATCTTAACATCCCTTCCTTAATTGCCTTCTCAGCTTCAACTAGAAATAAGTGAATTGGCAGACTACCCCATGGCAAGGGAGCTGTGTGACTGCCCACTCATGCTGGGGCAAAGGTCAAGGGTGTCCAGGTGCTCTGTCCCCAGGTTATAGCCCCAGATGTCATGGGACATGTTAACCACCACTCCTTTGCAATACTCATGATGAAGACACACCCTACCTCTTGTGGGTTGTATTGCTGGCGGGTTTTGGCATCAGAGACGGGGGATTACTCAAAGCAAGGTTTTTCTTCAAGCAGAAAAAAAAATTGGTGATTGACAGAACCAAGGAAACGAGCTGAGAAAAAGCGAAACAAAGAATAGTGGTTGGATGATTCATGAGGCGGGGTGCTCCTTTCTGGCAAAAAAAAAAAAAAAAAAAAAAAAAAAAAAAAAAATATTATTATAAGATTGAAATCTGCCTATAGCTGTCTTGTTCTTTAATGAGCATGTTCTCTTTCAGAATTCTAAGTGTAGGTTATGCCTGAGAATGGGAAAGATTTGAAATGAAGAACTCTTTATCATAAGTGGGTCCACTTCCTCTGCTGTTCCTTGCGGTGAGGACTATGGACATGGCCATTTCAATGCCAGCCCTGCAACTAAGTCATGGTGATTAATTATGTTTTGTTACCTTTGAGGACAGAAGAAGGAAAGTGATTTTAAAATCTGCCTTGGTTTGCTCCAAAGAGACCTGGGGATTATTTGCAGATTACATTCTTTCCGGGCTCAGTAACTTTTTCCTCATTGTTATTGTGAGCACTTTCATTGTTTTAACCAATAATAGCCCAAGTGCAGCCAGGACTCTTTTCTTGGGACAGGAAGACCCCAGGAAAAGCCATCAATTAGTAACCATTCACAATATACAATTGATGAGTGTCTGTCATTTCCAGTGCTGCAGAAGAGTGAGTCTGGGCAGCCAACTTTGACCAGATGAAGGAGAGGGATATTGCAAACATCGTCCTCCATGGGCTAACTCTGAGAAGTTCTGAGGTTCTGTTTCAAGAATAGTAGTGGGGTTTTTGTTGTTGTTGTTTTGTTTTGTTTTTTGAGATGGAGTTTCACTCTTGTTGTCCAGGCTGGAGTGCAATGCCGCGATCTTGGCTCACCGCAACTTCCGCCTCCCGGGTTCAAGCGATTCTCCTGCCTCAGCCTCCCAAGTAGCTTGGATTACAGGCGTGCGCCACCACACCGGGCTAATTTTGTATTGTAGTAGAGACAGGGTTTCTCCATGTTGGTCAGGCTGGTCTCGAACTCCCGATCTCAGGTGATCTGTCCGCCTCGGCCTCCCAAAGTGCTGGGATTACAAGGGTGAGCCACCGCACCTGACAATAGTAGTGGTTTTTCTGTTTGTTCATTTTTGAGAGTCTCTCTATGTCACCCAGGCAGGAACACAGTGATGTGATCTTGGCTCACTGCAACCTCCACCTCCCAGATTCAAGCAATTCTCCTGCCTCAGCCTCCTGCTTACAGGCATGCGCCATAATGCCCCGCTAATTTTTGTATTTTTTTTTTTTTTTTTTTTTTGAGACGGAGTCTCGCTCTGTCGCCCAGGCTGGAGTGCAGTGGCCGGATCTCAGCTCACTGCAAGCTCCGCCTCCCGGGTTTATGCCATTCTCCTGCCTCAGCCTCCCGAGTAGCTGGGACTACAGGCGCCCGCCACCTCGCCCGGCTAGTTTTTTTTTTTTTGTATTTTTTAGTAGAGACGGGGTTTCACCGTGTTAGCCAGGATGGTCTCGATCTCCTGACCTCGTGATCCGCCCGTCTCGGCCTCCCTAAGTGCTGGGATTACAGGCTTGAGCCACCGCACCCGGCCTAATTTTTGTATTTTTAGTAGAGACTGGATTTCGCCATGTTGGCCAGGATGGTGATGTAGTGTTTTTTTTTTTTTTTTCTAATCATCGTTCAGATGAATTTAAGAAAAACACATGAAGTTAGATTTAAAAAATCCTTCTCTTATGGAGAGGTGAACAGTGACAGGGTGAGGCTGGGTGGTGGCATAAAATAGCAGGGACAAGATTCCAGTCACACTTGTGTTCCTGTAAAATTGGGTGGGGACCAGTCTGGCCTGAAAGCGACTTAGGGATAAAATTTCCCTTCCTCAGTTAAGAATCTGTGCTGATAATCTAATGGTTAAATCTAGGCTTTAGAAATTGTTTGCTGGGATCCTGAAAGTCTTTGTGTTCTTAGGCTGGTTACTTCGCCTCTTAGCACCCCTTCACTTAAAAGTACAATGGAGATAGGCTGGGTGCAGTGGCTCACGCCTGTAATCCCAGCACTTTGGGAGGCTGAGGCAGGCAGATCACCAGGTCAGGAGATCAAGACCATCCTGGCTAATACGGTGAAATCCCATCTCTACTAAAAATATAAAAAATTAGCCAGGCATGATGGCGGGCGCCTGTAGTCCCAGCTACTTGGGAGGCTGAGGCAGGAGAATGACATGAACCTGGGAGGTGGAGGTTGCAGTGAGTCGAGATTGCACCACTGCACTCCAGCCTGGGCAACAGAGTGAGACCCCGTCTCAAAAAAAAAAAAAAAAAAAATACAGTGGGGATAGAATAGTACAAACACCATGGGGCTGGGGCAGGATCAGATGATTGACTCATGGAGTAAGTACTCAACAGATGTTGACTATTAACTATCATTAAGGCTGTGACATTACAATAGCTCTTCTGTAGCACAAATTAGCCAGAAGTTTCAATTTTTAATTAGCTGTATGATCTTGGGGCTGAATTTTCTCATCTGCAAAATGAGGAAGCTGTCTCAGATCAAGTCTAAATTGACCTGGAAAATCTGGGATTATACTTTTATTTTCTTTTTTTGTTTTTGAGATGGAGTCTTGCCCTGTCATCTAGGCTGGGGTGCAGTAGTGTGATCTCGGCTCACTGCAACCTCTACCTCCAGGGTTCAAGCAATTCTCCTGCCTCAGCCTCTAGAGTAGCTGGGATTACAGGTGCATACCACCATGCCCAGCTAATTTTTGTATTTTTAATAGAGATGGGAGTTCTGCCATATTGACCAGGGTGGTCTTGAACTCCTGGTGGGTGATCCACCCACCTTGGCCTCCCAAAGTGCTGGGATTACAGGTGTGAGCCACTGTGCTGGGTATACTCTTTTCATTTTCTTAGTGGAAATACTAAGTAAAATAAGCAGTATCTGTTCTCAACACATGGCAACCCAGCAACATTCAGGCCAAAGAGGTAGCTTGTCACCAGTCTTTCACTGCAGTTAGTCTGTTATCTTATCAGAAGATCACAAGCCGGCCTGGTATAGTGGCTCATGCCTGTAATCCCAGCACTTTGGGAGGCCGAGACAGGAAGATCACCAGAGGTTGGGACTTCGAGACCAGCTTGGCCAACATGGTGAAACCCTATTTCTACTAAAAATACAAATATTTGCCAGGCATGGTGGTGCACACCTGTAATCCCAGCTACTCCAGCGGCTGAGGCATGAGAATCGCTTGAACCTGGGAGGCAGAGGTTGCAGTGAGCTGAGATCATGCCACTGCCCTCCAGCCTGGGCGACAGAGCGAGATTCTGTATCAAAAAAAAAAAAAAGAAGTGCATGTGGGAAGTAGTTGGCTCTTGTGATCCCCCAAAGGAAGGCAGGCAGAGGTAGAGGTAAAGAACGATGCTGGGATGCAAAGTGTTCCCCAGGTCCTTGGGCCCACTCCTCTCAGGCCTCTAACCTGAATCCTGGGCATGTCAGCTCATAGTCTCATGACACAGAAAGGGCATCTCACTGCTGCCAGTCATAAAACCTGGAGTGGCCTCTGTCTGGTGGGCTATGGGGTCAAGTCAGTTCCTTGTTGCCAGGTGGCAGAGATCCAGGATCACAATTGAAGGGGTGGCCTGCCCCTCCACACCTGTGGGTATATCTCGTCAGGTGGGAGGAGAGACTGAGAAAAGAAATAAGGCACAGAGACGAAGTATAGAGAAGCAACAGTGGGCCCAGGAGACCGGCACTCAGCATACCAAGAACCGGCACTGGCACCGGTCTCTGAGTTCCCTCCGTTTTTATTGATTATTATTTTTATTATCTTAGCAAGAGGAATGTGGTAGGAGAGCAGGGTGATAATAGGGAGAAAGTGAGCAAGAAAACATGTGAGCAAAAGAATCCATGTTATAATTAAGTTCAAGGGGAGGTACTATGCCTGGATGTGCACATAGGCCAGATTTATGTTTCTCTCCACCAAAAAATCTTAGCGGAGTAAAGAATAACAGAGCAGCATTGCTGCCAACATGTCTCACCTCCCGCCATAGGGTAGTTTTTCTCCTATCTCATAATTGAGCAAATGTACAATCGGGTTTTATACCGAGACATTCAATTCCCGGAGCGGGCAGGAGACAGTGGCCTTCCTCTATCTCAACTGTAAGAGGCTTTCCTCTTTTACTAATTTACCTCAGCACAGACCCTTCACTGGTTTCAGGCTGGGGGACGGTCAGGTCTTTCTCATCCCACGAGGCCATATTTCAGACTATCACATGGGGATAAACCTTAGACAATACTCGGCTTTCCAAGGCAGAGGTCCCTGCGGCTTTTCGCAGTGCATTGTGCTCCTGGTTTATTGAGACTAGAGAACGGCGATGACTTTTACCAAGCATACTGCTTGTAAACATTTTGTTAACAAGGCACGTCCTGCACAGCCCTAGATCCCTTAAAACTTGAATCCATACAAGACATGTTTCTGTGAGCACAAGGTTGGGGCAAAGTGGCTGGGGCAAAGTTACAAATTAACAGCATTTAAGCAAAGCAATTTTTTGAGGTACAGGTCAAAGTGGAATTTCTTATGTCTTCCCTTTCTACACAGAAACAGTAACAGTCTAATCTTTTTTTCTTTTCCCTACAACACTGAGGTGTATAGAAGTTCCAACAACAACAATAATAATAACAGCAACCACTTAAAAATCTACAGCATCCCCTCTGTGCCAGGCACTGTGTAGACATTACGTGTATATAGGCATTTCAGCCTCACACAACCCTAACAGGCAGATGCTGTTAGCATCATTACCCCTATTTTAGAGATGGGAAAGAGGCCAAAAGAGATCAAGTGACTTGCCCAAAGTCACAGAACTAGAAAGTGATGGAACCAGGATTCAAAGCTAGGCAGCCTGGACCCAGAGCCTGTGCCATTAGCCACTATGTGATTCCACTGTTTGAGGTTCTAAACACTGAAAATATGGTGGTGCCTCTTACCATAGATTTATGTAATCTAAATCCAAATCATGCTCAACTCTGAATTACAGTAAGAAAGTTAAAACAAACAAAGAAACAAAAAAAAAAACACCGTTTCGTTTTTCCTACAATGACTTGCTAATTGCTTGCGTTTCTCATGGTTTTGGTGCTGGAGCCCTGAGTAACACTTTGTTACTTGGATAACTGGTCCCAGGGTTTGTGAAGGGGTTGGTAGTGAGCAGGCAGTGCACACGTGCAAGTGCCTCTGTACCCCCTGCCACTGCGCAGGGAGTCCCCCAGCCCCATTGGCTCTCACTTTGGGGGCTCTGGCTGCCTTATAGGCCTAGCAGCCCGCTTCCATAAAGGGAGTGACACACGTCCCACACTTGCTTTTCTTTTTCCTTCTTTCCTTTCTCCTTTCTTTTTTTCTTTCTTTCTTTCCTTTTTTGTTTTTTGTTTTTGTTTTTTTAAGACAGGGTCTCACTCTGTCGTCCAGGCTGGAGTGCAGTGGCATGATTTCGGCTGACAGCAACTTCTGCCTCCCAGGTTCAAGCGATTCTCCTGCTTCGGCCTCCCGAGTAGCTGGGATTACAGACACGTGGAACTACCACGCCTGGCTAATTTTTTGTATTTTTAGTGGAACACAGTTTCTCTATGTTGGCCAGGCTGGTCTCGAACTCCTAATCTCAAATGATCCACCCGCCTCGGCCTCCCAAAGTGCTGGGATTACAGGCATGAGCCACTGTGCCCGGCCCCTCTTTTAATTTATTAAATGGGTTTGGCAGTGAGTAATCAGAAACTTGACTGTCAGTGTAAATGGAAACCCTAAAGAGGCCTATTGTCTTAAGCAGTCTGGTCCACCTTGCCACCCTACCTCTTCATGGGTCCACTTCTCGAGTTCATACCCTGTGGTTTCAAGTTGGCCGCTACAGGGTCGGGTATCATTGTCCTCTTATAACATAATGTAAACATTTTTTAAAAAGAGAGGAGAGGGCTGGGCGTGGTGGTTCACGCCTGTAATCCCAGCACTTTGGGAGGCCGAGGCAGGCAGATCACCTGAGATCAAGGAGTTCGAGAACCAGCCTGGCCAACATGGCGAAATCCCGTCTCTACTAAAAATACAAAAATGAACCGGGCGTGGTGGCGGGCGCCTGTTATCCCAGCTACTAGGGAGGCTGAGGCAGGAGAATCACTTGAACCTGGGAGGCGGAGGTTGCAGTGAGCGGAGATCCCACCACTCCAGCCTGGGCGACAGAACAAGACTCCACCTCAAAAAAAAAAAAAAAAAAAAAGAGAGGACAGAGGGAAGAGAGAGAGAGGAGACAGAGGAAGAGAGAGAGAGGGAAAGAGAACGAGAGAGATAGGGAAAGAGAAAGAGATAGTGAGAGAAAGAGGAGAGAGAGAAAAGAGAGAAAGAGAGGAGAGGGAGAGGGAGAGAGAGAGAAGGGGCCGCAAAAGAGTTTATTTCATACGGTTTGCTCCTATTTGAGCAAAGAAAACCCATCCAACAAGCAACCCCACAGACATTTGTTTACTTCTCATTGGCCAGGATGAGGTCACATGGCTATGCCTGGACCAATCATTGGCAAAGTGGGTATTGGGCTCAGACCAATCATGACTCACCTCCTGGGGCAAGGGCACATGTCTTCCCTGAGCAATATTTGGCGTCTGTATGGAAGGAAGTAGAGATGGCTGTTTGGTAGGCCGCCTTATAAAACCCTTTCTCCTACCTCTCATGTCCCTGTTCCCAAAAGTCCTAAAAAGTAGAAAGCCTGGGGCAAGAAGAAGGTCATGGTTGGAGAGTAGGGGAGGTGGTTTGCTCATTAGTGAAATTTATATTTCTTTTTATATTTATATAATATATAATATAAATTTAATATAAATAATATAAAATAATATAAATATAAATTTATATTTCTTTTTATAATTCTATGAATTATTCCTTCATAGAATAATTGACCTCTTTTTCCTAACTTCTAAAGCTTCAGAAAATTCTTAAATTCCACGGCCAAGAACACTGTATTAATTTTCTATGGCTGCTGTAACAAATTGCCACAGATGTAGTGGCTTAAAACAATACAGATTTGTCTTCTTACAGTTCTGGATGCCAGAAATCCAGAATCAATTCCCTGGGCTAAAGTCAAGGTGTTGGCTGGGCTGGTTTCTTCTGGAGCTTCTAGGGGACTTGAACCAAAAAAAAAAAAAAAAGACACTAGGCAACCACCAGTGTATTCGGTGAGAGAATGGTAAAGGGGAGCTTTTACTAGAAAAAAGAGATTTACCTAAGCTGCTTAGAAACACAGAGTTCATGGCCGGGCGTGGTGGCTCACACCTGTAATCCCAGCACTTTGGGAGGCCAAGGCGGGCGGATCACTTGAGGCCAGGAGTTTGAGACCAGCATGGCCAGCATGGGGAAAACCTGTCTCTACTAAAAATACAAAACATTATCCGGGTGTGGTGGCAGATGCCTGTAATCCCAGCTACTCAGGAGGCTGAGGCAGGAGAATCACTTGAACCCGGGAGGCGGAGGTTGCATTGAGCCAAGATCGTGCCACTGCACTCCAGCCTGGGTGATGGAGCGAGACTCCATCTCAAAAAGAAAAAAGAAAAAAAAAAGAGTTCATTAGTTCCAGAGGTTCAGAGCCAGAGTTGTCAGTTCATTGGTGGAGACGCTGTTGCTAGGGCAAGTGTTCTCAAGAACGTGTTATCGGAAGTCCTAAGGAATGCAGTTCACGGCAGGGCAACACCTGTAATCCCAGCACTTTGGGAGGCCAAGGCGTGTGGATAGCTTGAGGCCAGGAATTCGAGACCAGCCTGGGCAATATGGCAAAACCCTGTGTCTACTAAAAATACAAAAAATTAGCCAGGCGTGGTGCTGCAGGCCTGTAGTTCCAGCTACTCAGGAGGCTGTGGCGGGAGAATCACTTGAGCCCTAGAGGTGGAAGTTGCAGTGAGCCAAGATCGTGCCACTGTACTCCAGCCTGGGCAACAGAGTGAGACTCCTGTCTCCTCTCTCCAGTCTCAAAAAAAAAAAAAAAAATGCAGCTCTAAAGAATATCTAGTGATAAACCTCATCAAAGCGGGAGATGGGTGAAAGGTGTGAAAGGGTTTTTAGAAAGTCCTTGGAAACAATTCTTATCTCAGACATGAGATCATGCCTTTTTTGGGCCTTCCCAGCCCAATTTTTGTCTGGGTCTGACCAAAGTCACTCCATCCTGGTATCTGCAGCTTTCACAGGGAGATCCCTTTCCTTGCCGTTTCAACTTCTAGTGCCTTCCTCTGTTCCTTGGCTTGTGCCCCCTCCTCCATTTTCAGCGAGCATTTGTCTTCCTCTCCTGACTCTGATTCCTCCCCCCTCCCTTTCATGAGGAGGGTTGTGATTACGTTAGACCTGCTTGGATAGTCTAGGACAATCTCCCCATCTCAAGACCCTTCAGCTAGTCACATCTGCAAAGTCCCTTTTGCCATGTAATGTAATATCCACAGGTTCCAGGGAGTAAGACATGAATATCTTTAGGGGCCATTATTCAGCCCACCCACACATCCCAGCACCTTACCCTCCAAATCCCCTTACAGGACAGCTTACAGGGCAGGAGGGAGACAGAGTGCAATCTGAGTGCCAGTGTCTTCTCAGTAACATTCAGCAGCTCGTGATTGTGGTTTTGGGGCCTGTGTGGCTTAGGTTTGTGGTAGGTGCTTGGAAGGACGTTTGTGCGTGAAGAACAGGATCCCATCAGAAGGCCATCTTTCTCGGGAGCCAGTGGGGAACACTTTTAACTGTGTGTTTTGTGTCTTTGCAGATAAACAAGTGACATTTGCTAGAGTGAATATGAAAGAAGGTAGCAGATCCCAATAACTCAAAGTGACTTTCATCAAATCACATGCTGACATTAGCTTCATAACTTTTTTTTTTTTTTTTTTTGAGATAGAGTCTTGCTCTGTCACCCAGGCTGGAGTGCAATGGTGCGATCTCGGCTCATTGCAATCTCGGCCTTCTGGGTTCAAGTGATTCTCCTGCCTCAGCTTCCTGAGTAGCTGAGATTACAGGTGCCCACCACACGCCTGGCTAATTTCTGTATTTTTAGCAGAGGCATTGTTTCACCGTGTTGGTCAGGCTGGTCTAGAACTCCTGACCTCAAGAGATCCACTCACCTCAGCCTCCCAAAGTACTGGGATTACAGGCATGAGCCACTGTGCCAGCCAGTTTCATAACATTTTGAATGAACCTATTTTGTGAGGCAATGATGCAAGCTCTTGGGTTAACACGTAGAATTTGTGCACTCAGGTTACAGACCACTCAGCCTTGTTTTCTTCTCTGTGTGTCCTTTCCTTTTGTTGTAGCTCTGGTGCTTGCCCCTGACTTTCATGACCTTACTGTCATCTTTTAGATATTGGAAGCCTTGCATCCAGCTTTTGAGGTGCACTTCTTCACCTTTCTGCCTGCTGAGTGTCTCCCATGGGGGATGACTTTTGACTCCTCTATTGGTTTCTCCCATACAGCCTTACCCTCTCTCTGCAAATGGAACCAAAGCTTGGGGGAGACCCTGCTGGATCCTGGGCAGAGGTCCATACAGCCTCACCCTCTCTCTGCAAATGGAACCAAAGCTTGGGGGAGACCCTGCTGGGTCCTGAGCAACCAGAATATATTTCAGGGGCAAGTCAGTAATGCACTGGTAAATACTAACAACTGGCTCTGCAGAAAGAAACAAATTCCAATCTGTAGGATTTGCCTATTTTGTGATGCAAATACACCCACTGTGTCTGTTTCAAGCTGTCAATATAGTGTCAATCCGAACGTGGAGTCCAGAAGAGGTGAGCACAATCAGCTCCAGAACACTGGGGCCAAGCAAAGGAGAAGCCACCTCTTCCATGACAGAGAAAAACTCATCAAACACACTCTCTGGAATCTGTTCCAAAGGAAATCTTCAGCATAGTCACAGTCCCCGCTTTGAGTTGGAACTCCATTTTGCTCTTCAATCTTTCCCACTGTCCTTCCTTCTTTCTTGTGTGAAGTCACGCTGGCTTACTGGCCAGACACTCACCATGAAGGGGATGTGAAAGGGCTGATGGAGGCGATCTGCTCCTGTGTGATGTGAGTGTTACACAGAAGGAAAATGGTCAACTCGTTGCAACGGCCAAGGCACATTAGCTGAGCTAATTAGTCTATGGCTATGAAAAAAAAAAGAAAAAGAAAGAGAGAGAGAGAGAGAGAGAGAGAGAGAGAAGAAAGAAAGAAAGAAAGAAAGAAAGAAAGAAAGAAAAAAAGAAAGAAAGAAAGAAAGAAAGAAAAGAAAGAGAGAGAGAAAGAGAGAGAAGAAAAGAAAGAAAGAGGGTGAGAGAAGGTAGGCAGAATATGTTATTTATGTTCTTAGAGTATCCAGATTTCAATTAATGACTTTGACCTTCTTAAATTCCTGTTCCAAAATCAAATGGATACATTTATTTTTCTTCCTTTCTCCATCTCTACACATAATGGAGTGGGGCACAGTGAATGACAAAATCACCAAAAATGAGCTGTGGAGTGGAGAGTCAAGGTAACCAGATAGTCCACAAACTGCATGTCAGAACTAAGTGACTGACAGCTGGCCATGGTGGTGGGCACCTGTAGTCCCAGCTGCTTGGGAGGCTTAGGCAGGAGAATTGCTTGAACCCAGGAGGTGGAGGTTGCATGAGCTGAGATCATGCCACTGCACTCCAGCCTGGGCGACAGAGCAAGACTCGTTTCCAGAAAAAAAAAAAAAAAAGAAGAAGAAGAACTAAGTGACTGAGAATTGATCAAACATGGAACTGTAACAGTAAATGTTGCTGACGAAGACATGAAAAGGTATAATGATGTTGAAAAATCCACATGTCTGAACAAAGCTCTGCATCACAGTGTCTGCTGCGCTGTTTTATTGGCCTTGCCCTAAAACACAACCAAGCAGAGGCCAAGCCTGGAGGGCACACCGCTCCCTGGAAGCAAGGTACAGACAAGGACATCTGAATGTTTGTTTGGTTGAGCTGCTCTTTCTCCATTGTCTGCTGCCTTACTGGTTATGACATGCGCCAGATTAGCCTTCTCCCACTCATTCCACTGGCATTTGTTAAAAGAGCATTCACCGAAATGCAATCTGGATGTGTCTTACAGCCTGACTGTAACTTTCCACTTTCAGGGAGAGGTAATAAGGGGTTCACGAGTCCTAATTTCACAGTTGAAAACAAGGATTCTAAAGCATAAACCTGGGAGAAATTCTTCTAAAGAGTAAAGGAGGGGAAACTGAAGTTTGGTTACTAAATACCCCTAGGACATTGTGCCTCTTGGTCCTCACATCGATTAAAAGGTAACAAGAGAATCAAGAAAAAGTATAGATCCAAATTGGCTAATAAGGATATCCAGCCATAGGGTGAAATGTAAAATATCCAACAATCTGGGTGGGGAATGGGGGGGACATATTCAGGGTAGGCTTGGTTTGCCTTGTGCTTTTTCCCCCATCATCTACAACAATTCTGGACCAATTCTGGACAACCTCGGACCAGAATTAGGGTGAGTGGAATGAGGATTCTAAAGTGCAAAGTTTAAGGATGCTTGCACTGTCAGGTTTGTGCAGATTTTGCCATTGTGCTCGCACAACCCTGAGGGGGAGTGCCACCTTAAATATTGTGCCCTAGGTGCCTCACTGTCATCCCAGCCCTGCCAATCCATTTAGGGATTAAAATATATTTTTCAAAAATTGTTTCTTCCATGCGCTTAGCTCACTACCTCTTTCTAAGCCCTTTAGGAGACATTTTAGGGAATAGGAACAGAAGCAGTTTCTACTTTGGGAAACCAGTGACCTCATCGCTAAGTGTTGTCAAATAGACCTGGGTTAACTCAGCACTTACTGTATCGTTGGGCAGGTCAGTTAACTTCTGGATTTTCCTTTCTTCTTCTATAATGTGCATATAATAATACTTACTTGACAGGATCATTGTGAACATTGGAAGTAATTCACAAGAAGTGCCAGTGACAGTGCCTGGCACATAGTATGTGCTCACTAAATGGAAGCTTTTCTTGTGTTACTATTATTGCTGATAGTAGTGGTGATGTTGACAGAACCAACCAGCCAACAATCTTTAGGTGAGAACACGCACGTGGACTTGCAGCAAAAAATATCCAGAAGCTGTATCCGAGGACAGATTTGACAGACTCATGTCAGATTCAGATGCACATAACCCACGTGGGGCCCTGACTGTGTGTGCAGGAGTTTCCCAGCATTTTAACTAATCATGACCACAGACAATTCTTCATCAATTATCTATTCTCATGTACTACATGATAATTTTTTACACTAAGTATGTCTCACGCAACATTTGGGACATACTTATACCAGAAAACCATTTTTCATTGCTTATTTGCAATTCAGACTTGACTGGATATCCTGCGTTTTATCTGGCAACCCTCGGAGGGGAGTTGTAGTACAGGGACTCTAAAGTGGTGCCTGCTTTGGGTGTGCCTCTGGAATGCACATTTGCACTGATGGCCCCTGAGGCTCAGCACTCTGCACAACTAGCAGGTGAACCGCTGAAGCTTTCCCTGGTTGTTTTGGCTCCTGGCTTTCTCCTCCCACCCTCTCCAACAGCTTCTCCTGGTGCAGGAATGGACATGACAGCTGGCAGTGCAATGCAGATGGGAGAGGCAGGGTGGAGTGAACTGGTTTAAAATTACACAATAGTCAGCTGGCCCCATGTCCCTCAACCAAACTCCCAAGGAAATACTGGCTGCCTTCTGGGGTTGCCACCACCTCAACCAGCCCTCTGTTTAGGGGCTCTTCTGTCTGATATGTGTTTCATAAGAGAACAAAAGGAGAGTGGGCTCTTGCAGAGAACTTTTGCTTCTGGAACCAGAATTTCTAAAACAAGCCTCAGGTTCTTTTATCTCATTGTGACAATCTGGGTTATGTTAACCGATAACCTCAAAGAAAAAAAAATGGTAAAATCATGATTGTCATACAGAAATAAAAATGAACACATGTTAAAGATTTTATTTAACTCTGTAATGAGGAAACTGGTAAGATGTTACAATAAGTTCAGATAAGTAAAAAGAAAAAAAAGCACAAATTTATATGGAGTAAAGGAATGTTGAATAAGCAAATGGATACAAAACTGGCTTGGAGGTGTCATGGGCTGAATTGTGTTCCCCAAAATTCATATGTTGAAGTCCTAACGCCCAGAACTTCAGAATGTGTAGGTCATTAGGGTGGGTCCTGATCCAGGATCACTGGTTCCTATAAAAGAAGGTTTGAGTTTGACACATACAGCAGGAAGACCATGAGACGACACGAGAGAACAACCATCTACAAGCCAAAGACAAGGCCTTGGAGGAAGTCAACCCAGGCAGCACCTTGATCTCAGACTTCAAGCCCCTAGAACAGTGAAAAAATAAATTTTGAGTGTTTAAGGCACTCAGCGTGTGGCACTTTATTATGGTAGCCCAAACACACTAATACAGAGGTGAAAGGGTTATTTGCATGTCTATAGATGAGAACCATTTTCAGTTCCCATTAGTTACCTATAATTTGTGGAGTTGTAAAATAGCTCCCTTAGAATCAGATAACCCACTCCCTGGCAGCCAAGTGCCCTCGTGCCCACCCCTGTCGAGCCCCAAAGGATGGCAAGGTGGGGTGGCAGGAGCTTCTGTCCCCCATATTCCATACATTCCCCCACTCTCCTAGAGAGCAGGGGCCTACAAGGCAGCACTCCTGGCCCCTGATTCTCCGCAAAGGGGTGAGTGGCGACACTCCAAGTGGGGCAGCTCTCCCTACTACGTGCCCCATCCCCAGGAGCCAGTTCAACCCTATCAGAGGCTGAGCAGGGGCATCCCCTCCTTTTTTCATAGTCTCCGTGGATGTCCCCGCCCTGTAGCCACCAGCCCCTTGCTGCTCTCCTTTAATGCCAAAGGGCCCCTGCCTAGGGCACAGGCCCAACCTGTGTGCTGGGGTCCCCAGCAGCAAACACTGGAAAGTCTTTTTTTTTTCCCCCCTTTCTTCTTCCCCACCCCTTAATTTGAACTTTGTGGTCACTAAGTGTCCCTGCGTGCCAGCTGAGTGTGCGGGCGGCAGTGCTGTTCTGGAGGCCTGGTCCATCTGAGTTTTGAGGGGTGAGGGGACCAGCGTGGGGGTCAGCTTCCCTTCCCCACCTACAACCAGGGACTGCCCAGTAACCAGCTGTGATCCTGTCCGCTCCCTCCCTGATCCCTCCCCTGCTCACGTCCTTTCTCTATGAACTTAAATCGAAACCACTTCCCTCCATCTCTCCTCCTTCTCCCATGTGGAGGGGGAATGTGTGCTGGTCAGGGCAGAGGACTGAGCACCTGAGCCTAGAGCTGGCTCCCCCTGGGGTCCCCGACTCAGCTGGTGGCTGTGGAGCTGAGTGCCCTCCCCATAATCCCTGCAAGGCCGGCACCCACCCTCACTACCTGCACCTGCTGTGGTCCCACCCTCTGGAGGCCTCGGAACCTAGCTGCAGACTGGGAAGGCTGGAGAGGCAGAGGGCAGCAGCCACCAGCTCTCTTCCTGCCCCACCTCTTTCACAGGAGCCAGGCCCTACCGGTGTGGTGGTGGGTGGGCTGACTGTCAAGACATGTGTCATGTACATTTGTATAATAAAGAAGTGACCACAAATACACACACACACAAAATCAGATAACCCAGTCAGGTTAATAATAAGAGTTAATTTATGATTAGAATCAGCAAACTGCTTGTGGTCAAATCTAGCCCTACTGCCTGTTTTTGTAAATAAAATTTGTTTTCTTTTTTTTGAGGTAGGGTTTCACTCTGTCTCCCAGGCTGGAATAGCTGAGACTATAGGCATGTGCCACTATGCCCACGCCCAGCTAATGTTTGTATTTTTGGTAGAGACAGGGTTTCACCATATTGCCCAGGCTGGTCTCTCAAACTCCTGGGCTCAAAGGATATACCCGCCTCAGCCTCCCAAAGTGTTGGGATTACAGGCGTGAGCCACTGCGCCCAGCCAACAAAGTTTTATTGGAACACTTACTATGGCTGTTTTCACAAGACAAAGGCAGAGTTAAGAAGTTGCATCTGCGAAGTCTAAAATGTTTACTATCTGGTCTTTCACAGGAAAAGTTGTAGAGACTTCTCCAGACAATGCATGGTTTTCCATTGAAACACAAATGTTTCCCTACACTTGGAAGGTCATTCAAGGTCATCCAGCCCAGGGGTTCCTAGATTTTAAGATCTTATGGGTCAGTAAAATTTCAAAATAAAATTTTGAGGATAGTTAATAGGGTCTCTAGTGTTTATTCTGTCAAATATAACTACCTCATGAAAGAACACATGTTAACTACTCATATTTTAAAGTGAATAGCATATGAAATAGCATATGAAAGCTTGCTGCATTATCCTTTCTTTCATTTCTCTGAGTTTTGGTGAAAACTCCACCCCTGACCAGACAGTTAATGGTCTAGATTGTGGAACCACTGACCTGGCCCAATCTCAGACACCAGCTGCTGGCTCTGTCCAGGGAGGCCACTGGCTTGGGCCCAGAGTCACGGCCTTACTCCTGTACTCAGGCTGATGCCCTCTGGGGAGAAGGGGTGGGTTCTCTGGGGGGTGGTTATGGCCAGTACCAGCTTGTGCATGTGTCACATACCCCCCTCCAATGATGATGGGTCCTGCCTGGCTTTAAATCTTATGTTTTTTCCTAATTAAAAAAAAAAAAAAATGCTCAGTGCAAAAAACACAGGAAAAAATGGAAAGTACAAAATTCATCTTCATTCAGTGAGATGTGAAGATTTACTGATAAACAGGGGGAATAAAAACAGTTTGCAATCTAAAAATCCTAAAGAGACAAAACCTAGCATATGTCTCAGAACCATCATGGAGCCTGGCACATGGCAGGCGCCAATATTTATTAACACAACAGGCCAGGCACGGTGGCTCAAAGTGCCTGTAATCCCAGCACTTTGGGAGGCTGAGGTGGGAGGATCACGAGGTCAGGAGTTTGAGACCAGCCTGACCAACATGGTGAAATCCCGTCTCTACTAAAAATACAAAAATTCCCTGGGCATGGTGGCAGGTGCCTGTAATCCCGGCTACTCAGGAGGCTGAGGCAGGAGAATCACTTGAACCCAGGAGGTGGAGTTTGCAGCAAGCTGAGATGGTGCCACTGCACTCCAGCCTTGGTGACAGAGCGAGACTCCATCTCAAAAAAAAAAAAAAAGAAAGAAAGAAAGAACAAATAAGTCTGAACAACTGCAATGATTTTTCCCAGATGATTCAAGAAAATTCAGTGTCTCTTTTATTTTTATTCTTATTTATTCATTTATTTTTTGAGACGAGTCTTGCTATGTTGCCCAGGCTGGAGTGCAATGGCATGATCTTGGCTCACTGCAACCTCTGCCTCCCAGGTTTAAGTGATTCTCCTGCCTCAGCCTCCTGAGTAGCTGGAATTACAGGTGCCCACCATCACATCTGGCTAATGTGTGTGTGTGTGTGTGTGTGTGTGTGTGTGTGTGTGTGTGTGTATGTGTGTGTTTTCAGTAGAGACGAGGTTTCACCACATTGGCCAGGCTGGTCTCGAACTCCTGACCTCATGATCCTCCTGCCTCGGCTTCCCAAAGTGCTATGGTTACAGGTGTAAGCCACCATGTCTGTACAATCTTTTTCTTTTAATAATCTAAATAGCTAATATGGTCAGTCTTACAGGCAAAAAAATACTTGTGCTTATCTTTTTTCCTTATGTACCTTGTATCATTTTTTCCCTTTTAAGATTTATGGCCGGGTGCAGTGGCTCACACCTGTAATTCCAGCACTTTGGGAGGCCCAGGTGGGCAGATCACTTGAGGTCAGAAGTTTGAGACCAGCCTGGCCAACATGATGAAACCCTGTCTCTACTAAAAATACAAAAATTAGCCAGGCATGGTGGTACACGCCTGTAGTCCCAGCTACTCGGGAGCTGAGGCAGGAGAATCGCTTGAACCCGAGAGGCAGAGGTGGCAGTGATCCGAGATGGCATCATTGCACTCCAGCATGCATGACAGAGCAAGTCTCTGTCTCAAAAAAAAAAAAAAAAAGAAAGAAAAGATTTATAATTGCCAAGAAAAACAATTTAAGAAGCAAGGATTATTTGTGTTCATTAGTTTTCATCACATTTTACTGTCTGAACAATTTGCATAAATTGTCTTATTATTAAACTGCCCTAATGATACATGCAGTATAGTGATATTTAAAAATTGATCTAGTAGACTTTAATTAATTAATTTATTTACTTTTGAGACAAGGTCTTGCTCTGTTACTCACGCTGGAGTGCCAGTGGTGTGATCACGGCTCACTGCAGTCTCCCGGGCTCAATCAATCCTCCTGCCTCAGCCTCCCAAGTAGCTGGGACTACAGGCATATGCCAGCACACTTGGCTAATTTTTGTATTGTTTTCAGAGACAGGGTTTTGCCCGGGCTGATCTTGAACTCCTGGGCTCAAGTGATCCTCTTGCTTTGGCCTCCCAAAGTGCTGGGATTACAGGTGTGCACCACCAAACCTAGCCCATCTGGTAGACTTTAATGATTTCAAAAGATATGACTTGCAATTTCTGAGAAGCAAAAATTGTTGAATTATTTCACATTTATGCCTGATTACCTAAATGAGAAACATGTTAAAATTTATATTCAGGCTGGGCGTGGTGGCTCACGCTTGTAATCCCAGCATTTTGGGAGGCCAAGGCGGGTGGGTCACAGGAGGTCACAAGTTCAAGACCAGCCTGGCCAACATGGTGAAACCCCGTCTCTACTAAAAACACAAAAAATTAGCTGGTGTGGTGGCAGGCTTCTGTAATATCAGCTACTTGGGAGGCTGAGGCAGGAGAATCACTTGAACCCGGGAGGTGGAGATTGCAGTGAGCCGAGATCGTACCATTGCATGCAAGCCTGGGCAACAAGAGCAAAGTTCAGTCTAAAAAAAAAAAAAAATTATATTTAAAACAGAAAGTTGAGGCTGGGTGCAGTGTCTCACATCTATAATCCCAGCACTTTGGGAGGTTGAGGCGGAAGGATCACTTGAGGCCAGGAGTTCAAAAGACCTGCCTGGGCAACATAGTGAGACCCCATATCTACAAAAATTAAAAATAAAAATAAAAAATTGAGAATAATTTTTCACCCTTTGTGGCTTGCAAAGGTAAAATTAGTAACGTCATACTATTTCCTATAAAAACATCATTCATATCTTCTGCCTTGCACAGCTGTTCTCAGCCCCTTCTAGCAGTTTATTAACTCCATCTCCTCATTTGAGAAACAAACATTCAAAATAATCCCTGATAAACTGGAAGAATAAAAATGACTTCTCCCTGGTTCTTCTTTGTCTAAATATTTAACTCAGATATGTCTTTGTTTCCCCCAATATTTCATTATGTTTAATGAGCTTTTCTATTAAAATATAAGGTCATTTTAACTTTTAAAAAATAAGCAAGCATCATGTCTTTTATTTTTCTTTTTCTTTCTTTTTTTTTTTTTCTTTTTTTTTGAGACGGAGTCTCTCTCTTGTCGCCCAGGCTGTAGTGCAGTGGTGCGATCTTGGCTCACTGCAAACTCCACCTCCCAGGTTCAAGCAATTCTCTGCCTCAGCCTCCCAAGTAGCTGGGATTACAGGCACCTGCCACCACATCCAGTTAATTTTGTTGTATTTTTAGTAGAGACGGGGTTTCACCATGTTGGCCAGGCTGGTCTTGAACTCCTGACTTTGTGATCCACCTGCCTCGGCCTCCCAAAGTGCTGGGATTACAGGCATGAGCCACCATGCCTGGTCCAGCATCATGTCTTTTCAAAAATTACATCGTTCCTTTGATGAGGCATCTGGCTGCATGTGATTTAAATCTTTCCTTAACCTCCACAACACCCTGCACCTATCCCTTTGCATTTCTCTACCCTCCAACATTTAACCTCCTGTGTCAGGCCTGCCCCTCACCTGCCTATGTCATGGTGACCCTCCTGTACTCGGATTTGATCTACATGGGAGCCCACATATGACAGAGAGGCCTGGGAGCAGCCTCGGACCCTAACTTCCCCACTCATTCTACTTAGATTTTTCTTTCACTGTGTACAAAAATTTTCCTTCCCAACCACTTCCAGGGACCCAGATCTCTTTCTTCTCTTATTTCCTGTAGAACTTTTCATTAAGGCGTCCTGGTTCAGGCCTTAGTGGTTTTGTCCCCTGATCATTCCCTCTCAACCCACTGTTACTGGCCACAGTCTTCAACAGATTATGCCCCTACTCTGTGCAAGTCATGCACTACTGGCTTCATATAGATAATTTCTGGTCTTCACAACAACCTTGTGAAACTGTGGGACTTGAGGTACAAAATCTCTATGAGCTTCCATTTCCTGATTTAAAACGTGAATATTAACACAATAGGAACCTACGCTCTGTATTCCATACCACACTACCTTTCTTACATGGCTGTCTTTTCTCTGTGGTGTCCCCAACGCCACACAGTGTATAATTAGATCTCAAGACACAATTACTTGGTGATTTTTATTTACTATTTTTATAATTATTGACTACTGCTATGGTTTGGGTCTGTGTCTCCACCCAAATCTCATGTAGAATTGTAATCCCTAATGTTGGACGAGGGGCCTGGTAGAAGGTGATTGGATCATGGGGGCAGATTCCCCCCTTGCTGTTCTCATGATAATGAGTGAGTTCTCACAAGATCCACTTGTTTAAAAGTGTGTGGCCTTTGTCCCCCCTCTTCCCTGTTCTGTGGCCATGTAAGACATGACTGCTTCCCCTTTGCCTTTCGCCATGACTGTAAGTTTCCTGAGGCCTCCCCAGCCATGCTTCTTGTACAGCCTGTGGGACTGTGAGCCAATTAAACCTCTTTTCTTTATAAATTACCCAGTTTCAGGATTTTTTTTTTTTTTTTTTTTTTTGAGACAGAGTCTTGCTCTGTCACCCAGGCTGGAGTCTAGTGGGTGCAATCTTGGCTCACTGCAACCTCCTCCTCCCAGGTTGAAGCAATCCTCCTGTCTCATTCCTAGTAGCTGGGATTACAGGCGCACACCACCACACCTGGCTAATTTTTATATTTTTAGTGGAGACACGGTTTCACCATATTGGCCAGGCTGGTCTTGAACTCCTGACCTCAGGTGATCTGCCTGCCTTGGACTCCCAAAGTGGTGGGATTGCAAGCATGAGCCACCATTCCTGGCCTCAGGTATTTCTTTACAGCAGTGTGAGAATGGATTAATACAACTACTTATTCAATTATTTTCCTGAATTAGTTCTAAGACATAAAACAGATTTCCATTTAAACCTTATTGAAAGCAGAGGCAATTCACACTAAGGAAACAATGCAACAAGACCTTTTTATTTTTTTATCTCTCCAATTTTTTTGTCCTTTTTAAAACTGAGATATTTATCTTTAATTGTTAGTTTGCATTTGTCCCTCTGCCAGCTTTAAGGCATAATCAACAAATAAACACGATGTTGTTTTTAAATATCTATAAAGCCCAATCCTAAGAATCTACCATTGGAGTGCTCTGGTTAATTGGATTTCTGTTAATCACCAATCAGTTTTTTTGTTAAAAGGGACTTGTTCAAAACTTAACCAAACTTTAATTTACTTTCTTACCTCAGGAAAAAAAAAAAGAAAATCTCCTGGGCATACTTGTATCCTGCTTTGGTGACACAGAACTCTAAGCATTCTAGGTTAGGATTTGGAGCATTAGGGAGCATGCTGAGGATGGAGGAGGAGTGGGAAAGTGAGCCGCGGGTGCACAGCCTAGGCCTCAACTCTCAGAGGGCTTCTTCTTAACTTGTTCCAGGTATGGTTAATGCTGTCTTGTAGATGAGTATTACTGTTAGCTGGATTCCCATTAACCAACATTTTTTTTGACCAGCACTTTTGCAGTTTTTGAATCCCTAACTCAAGGGACAAAACTTTTTAATTGACTTCAGCCAGGTTTTTTTTTTTTTACCACTGGGATAAATTTAGATTTTATTATGCACACACATATCCTTTTAAAAAATATCACCCAGCTTTATATTTGTATCCCAAATATTTTTTCGCAGCTGTAGAATTCTCACTTCGGCTGTGCTTTTGAGAAGTGCTAATTCTACCATACAGTGCTGGCTGGGCAGCCACTTGAAATGAGGGCTACTATTTTTTCAATTCAATTTCTTTTCTTTCTTTTTTTTTTTCTTTTTGAGACAAGAGTCTTGCTCTTGTTGCCCAGGCTGGAGTGCAATGGCACGCGATCTTGGCTGACTACAACCTCCACCTCCTGGGTTCAAGCAATTCTCCTGCCTCAGGCTCCCGAGTAGCTGGGATTCCAGATGCACACCACCACACTGGGCTAATGTTTGTATTTTTAGTAGAGACAGGGTTTACACCATGTTGGCCAGGCTGGTCTTGAACTCTTGACCTCGTGATCCATCCGCCTCGGCCTCCCAAAGTGCTGGGATTACAGACATGAGCCACTGCACCTGGCCTGTTTAACTCAATTTCTAAGCCCCTAGGTCTGCTTCAGGCTTTGAAATAGCCAAGAGACCAAGCTCCCAAGATATGTGTGAGAAACTAAAGTGTGCAAGGACAAGAGAAGCTATAAGATGAATAGATTGTCTTGTTTCATTTATACTGCAATTGCTAAAATGACATGCCTTGGGGACATTTGAAAAGTTGCCATCAAAATGTATGATTGAAGTTTTGAGCAACCAAAATAAGATTGAATGTAATAACATTCAAATGTGCATGGCAGTGCCTGCCAAACTCTGCTGCATAGTAGACTCACTTGGGGAGCTTCTGAAATTCTAAATGGTCAAGCTGTTCCCATACCTGGGAGTGGGGATCAGAATGTCTGTGGATGGGAGTCAGGCATTAGTTTTTTAAAAGATCCCTAGATGATTCCAAAGTTCAGCAGAGTTTGGGAACCGATGGCATATGGTAGTGCAAGTTTACCATATTACTTAAAGGACTCAACTAACTTTAGAGAATGCTTTACTTCACAGACCTCATGGATGTTTACATTTAAAATGCTTCAATATGAGGATAGTAAATTGTTTCCAAAAAATTGTAAAAGAAACTGTCAGTGAAATTGAAAAGTATTCTGTGATCTAAAACATTGCCAAAATATTGTAACCCACTCCTTTTTAGAGGGAGAAGGTCAGGAACATTTGTTTCCAGCTTCAAAATCCTTTTTATAACTATAGAAGCAGAAGAAAGATGAAGGGAAAAAAAGATATAAACAAAGAAAAACTAAAATGATTATTTACTAAGAGCTGCAAATGCTCATTTTCTGGGCACACCACAAAGTTCCATTCTCTGTTCCTAGGACTTTGCGTAATACACAGGGACATGATGGTAAAAGGCTGATGCTTTCAGTTTATCAAAATAAACCTGAGTGTTCCTTTTCCCAGCCCTCAGTGAAAACTGAGACTTTACTCATCTTTATGAAAAAAAGAAAGAGAAAGAAAATAAAATGTGTCCTAGTAGTGAGCTTGCCTGTCCTTTGAATTGTTTTGTGTTTGCGATGTCCCTCCTAACTGATTATCCCTCATTCCACAGATTTCCACGTGTTGGGAACATTCGAGGATTATGTCAGCCGAGACTCCTGCCACCTGTCTGGTAAAGAGAGCAATTTACAGTAACAAACACACGCCAGACTTGGATGAATTACCCTCCCCACAACCCGTAGGTCTGTTGGGGTCATTCAGTTCCTCAAACAGTCCCGTTTCTATAATTTCTTCCTGCCACGCTATAGGAACAGCACCTGTTGCAAAGTTTTTGAAGAACTGCTTATCTTTGTCATCAAATTCCACCCCCCGAACCTCAGAGAAATCATCAATTTCAGCGATGTCTTTGGCATAAACCACTGAAGGGTCTGGCACAAATGGGGGTTCAATTAGGCCGGCTTCTAGGCGAGGAAAGTTGATCGTTTTAAAGAAATGATGTTTCCTGGGATCATCAGACTTTTCTCTGTGAAGAAAGGAGACATCAGCCTGAGACAGAATTAACAAACCAAAATGGGACACGTTCTAACAATACAAAGTGTGTAGCATTCTTTTCTTACATTTTATTTTAATTGCAAAGACAATATAATAACATAAAGAATAACTGAAAAATAATAGCTTTTGAAATCACCCCAAATTCCCATATAAATAGACAGCACTCATTATTTGCAGACAGCTTTCACCTGTAGATGCAATTTTTAAATAGTGAAGCTTTGGACATGACTTTTATTCTTGGTATTTCATGGAAATACTGGGAAAGTTCTGTAGAACCACACCTGCTTGCCTGCAGTTTCCAGCCATTGCCTTTTCAGGGTCACACAGAAAAAGTTAAGCATATCTCTGTCCCACACAACCACCACGCCCATTTTAGAAGGCAGCACTCATATCCCTTTCTTGGTAACATGATATGATTTCTAGAAGCCCCACTTAACTCCCCAACTGCCACAATAATCTTGGTGTTATTTCTTTAAAGACTTAAAAAAAAATCCATTAGCAATTTGCAGTAGTAGGAATTAGCATAAATTTAGTATTCAACACTATGATTATTATTATCAAACCCTCCATCTCTATGCTAGAAATTATTCCAGTATCTAAAGAAAAAAGCATGTTCCCAACTGTGTAACCTCTACTAGTAATATTAGTTATCTATTGCTGTGTAACAAATTGCTCCAAAATTTAGTGCCTTAAAACAACAAACATTTGTTATCTCACAGCTTCTGAGGGTCAAGAATCTGGACATGGCTTAACTGGGTGTCTCTGTCTCAGAGTCTCTTGTGAGGTTGCAGTAAAGCTGCTGGCTGAGACTGTGGTCTCATCTGAAGGCTCAGCTGAGGCTGGGGGATTTGCTTCCAAGCTCACTCATGTGGTTATTGTCAAGCCTCCATCCCTTATCACATGAGCCTTCACAGGGCTGCCTTAAAACATTACAGCTGGCTTTCCCAAGGTCAGTGATCTCTCACACACACACACACACACACACACACACACAGAATGCTCAAAATAGAAGCCATAGTTTTTTTAATAACCTAATCTTAGAAGTGACATCTCATCACTTCTGCCATATTCTATTTCTTATTGAAGGAAGACCACACTTAAGGTAAAGGGATCATACATGGGTATGAATGCCAGGATGTGGGGATCACTGGGAGCCATCTTAGGGGCTGCCTACCATACTCTTCTTAATTACTCTTAAATCTAGGTTTTAACAAAATAAAAAGTGGGCTGTTTTGTGGCATCAGATTCAAAACTTTTTTTCCTCTAAAAAATGTGAATAGCCAGATGCAGTGGCTCACGCCTGTAATCCCAGCACCTTGGGAGGCTGAGGTGGGCGGATCACAAGGTCAGGAGATCGAGACCATCCTGGCTAACACCATGAAACCCCGTCTCTACTAAAAATACAAAAAATTAGCCGGGTGTGGTGGTGGACGCCTGTAGTCCCAGCTACTGGGGAGGTTGAGGCAGGAGAATGGCATGAACCCAGGAGGCAGAGCTTGCAGTGAGCTCACTCCAGCCTGGGTGACAGAGGGAAGACTGTGTCTCAAAAATAAAAAATAAAAAAAAATGTGGATAGATTTCCTGGTCTGATTAAGAAACATCTTCCACATACAAGTGGCCAACAAATATATCAAAAAATGCTCATTATCACTAATCATCAGATAAAAGTAAATTAAAACCACAATGAGATACCATCTCACACCAGTCAGAATAGCTATTACTAAGAAGTAACAAAACAAACAAACCAAAAAAACAGCCAGGCACGGTGGCTCATGCCTATAATCCTAGCACCTTGGGAGGCCAAGACAGGCAGATTGCTTGAGCTCAGGAGTTCAAGATCAGCCTGGGCAACATGGTGAAACCCCATATCTACTAAAATACAAAAAATTAGACAGGTGTGGCGGCGTGTGCCTGTAGTCCTAGCTACTTAGGAGGCTGAGGCAGGAGAATTGCTTGAATCCAGGAGGTGGAGATTGCAGTGAGCTGAGATTGTGCCACTGCACTCCAGCCTGGGTGACAGAATGAGATTCCGTCTCAAAAACAAACAAACAAAAAACAAAAAAAACCCAACCAACCAACAAACCAACCAACCAAACAAAAACATCTTGGAGGGGCTGCACAGAAAAGGGAATGCTTACACACTGTTGATGGGAAGGTAAATTAGTTCAGCCATTCTGGAAAGCAGTTTGGAGATTTCTCAAAGAACTAAAAATAGAACTACCATTTGACCCAGCAATCCTATTACTGGTATATACCCAAAGGGAAATAAATTGTTCTACCAAAAAGACATACACTCATATGTTCATCACAGCACCATTCACAATAGCAAAGACATGGACTCAACTAAGGAGTCCATAAATGGTGGATTGAATAAAGAAAATGTGGTACATACACAATATGGAATAATGTGCAGCCATAAAAAGGAATGAAACCATGTTCTTTGCAGCAACATAGAAGCAGCTGGAGACCATTTTTCTAAGTGAACTAACATAGAAACAGAAAACCAAGTACCGCATGTTCTCACTTATAAGTGGGAGCTAAATATTGGGTAAACATGGATGTAAAGATGGGAACAATAGACACGGGGGACTACTAGATGTTTTAGGGGGTGGAGCAAGGGTTGAAAAACTACCTATTGAGTACTATGCTCACTACTTGGGTGGTAGATTCAATTGCATCCAAAACCTCAGCATTACACAATATGTCTTTGTAACAAGCCAGCACATATACTCCCTGGATCTAAAATAAAAGATTTTTTTTTAAAGAAATGTCTTCCTTTTAAAAGAAGTCAATTTCTGCCATAAGTCAACCTTAATAGAAATTAATTATATTCATGGTCCGTCCTTTACATTTTCCATTCAAGATATCAAAAAGCTTTTTGGGAAAGGATTGAGAGTTTGCCCCATATATTCCCTTCGGAGATTCCCCACCATGTCAGATGATAACTACAACAGAATCTGCCCAGCAAGATGACTAAAGGCAATATCCAATAATGGCACAACTAATAACAAGAATGAGGATAACTGACATTTATTCAGGGCCTACTCTCAGTTAACACAACATTCAGCTCTTCACTTATATTATTACATTCAACCAGTACTACAGCCCTGTCTCTAACTCCTGTATTTTTGACTCCTTTATGTGCTTCTGCATTCATGAATAACTGTGCATCTGAGGAAGCCACAGTAAATAGGTGACTTTTTCAAAGGAAAATTTATAATTAAATTTTATTATGAGAAGAGACACTTAATTGGAGGCATCTGATGATCCAGTGATTCCTTGGATTCTTGTTCTGTGACCCAGCCCTACCCACTTCCAGAAAGGTCTATCCGGAACTTCTTGGACTTTTCCCACTGTGTATGGAGACCTGGATCAAATATGCTACAAGGGGTGTCTTTTCTCCCAAAGTCTCCACCAACTGAAAGAAAGAAAATGCAGGCTTGCCATCTACCAGAACCGACTGCCCCAGTGTCTGTGTGGTTCACATCTTGTAGGTTAAGAGCCTTGAGGGAGAGTTACTGAGATACATGTAAGCTTCAAAAATAGGTATTTAGGCCAGGCACAGTGGCTCACACCTGTAATCCCAGCACTTTGGGAGGCCGAAGTGGGTGGATCTCCTGAGGCCAGGAGTTTGAGACCAGACTGGCCAATATGGTGGAATCCTGTCTCTACTAAAAAATACAAAAATTAGTCAGGCGTGGTGGCACATGCCTATAATCCCAGTTACTTGGGAGTCTGAGGGAGGAGAATTGCTTGAACCTGGGAGGCAAAGGTTGCAGTGAGCCGAGATCGGGCCATTGCAGTCCAGCCTAGGTGACAGAGCAAGACTCTGTCTCAAAAAAAAAAAAAAAAAGAGATTTTTTTAAAAGTCAGGTTTATTGCCAGGCACAGTGGCTCACACCTGTAATCCAGCACTTTGGGAGGCCAAGATGGGCGGATCATGAGGTCAGGAGATCGAGACCATCCTGGCTAACACGGTGAAACCCCGTCTCTACTAAAAATACAAAAAACTAGCCGGGCGTGGTGGCGGCGCCTGTGGTCCCAGCTACTCGGGAGGCTGAGGTAGGAGAATGGTGGGAACCCGGGAGGCAGAGCTTGCAGTGAGCTGAGATCCGGCCACTGCACTCCAGCCCGGGTGACAGAGCGAGACTCCGTCTCAAAAAAAAAAAAGTCAGGTTTATTGAGGTATAATTTACACAGAAACATTCACCTTTTAAAGGTATCAGATAGATTTTTAAATGTGGCAGAAGGATAGAGCTAGAATGCCATCCAAATAGATGAGGAATGAGTCCCAGACCTGCATGTCTCAAAAGAGAATGAAGGCATTGGAGTGGGAGTAGGTGCCACAGGGAAGATATTTGCATCACTTCCATGACCACTGGCAGGCATGAATTGAACACACCGTACCAGGGGTCGAAAGGGCCCTTAAAAACTCAGTCTAATCAGTAAATGGAGACTGCCCAGGAGCTTGGTAACCTTGGGAGACTTGCCAGACCAGTCTTTACATCAGGATGAACAGTTCTCACATAGCATCTCAAGCCCATCATGCCCAGGGAGCCTTGGTTTGTCCAACAGTGGTGGCTGACTGCAGCCCTTTTGCAACTAATTATAAAAGACTAGGAAACCATGGGTCACTCTGAGGTTTCCTTTATGTTCTTCAACAACCCAACAACAATCCCCTGGAGGGCAGGATTCATGCCTTGTATACCTTTTCCCAAGAAATGTCTGTGGGTGCTGCTGCTACCAGTGAAGACTGGGCTTTCCAATCTCCATTCCTTGTTCTTGTGGCTGGGCCACCACAAAGATGATGTCTTTGATCTCTTGCACTAGCAACTCCCACCACAGTTCCGTCATTAAAAGAGCAGGCTGATTATTTCACTCTTGCATCTTTCCCTGGCAGTTCTGTGCAGGGCTCTTTTGGCCCATCATTGTGCGGTGCACTTTGAACAAATAGGAGAGGCTGTTGCTGGAGGCATTATCTTTTGTAACAGCCAAAGTGGCAGCTGCAGGGAGGACTTCTGCTCATTGGAGTGGAATATATTTCAGAGCATTAACAGGCTCTCGTATTATGGAACCCCACACAGAGATTACAATGGATTTTCTTATAATAGTCAATGAAGCAAAGATACCACCTGCCCATACATGAGGCCCACAAGGGAATTTGGTCTGCCAAGAACAGTAGGTATTGGCATGAAATTGTGTGTTGGAGAAGCACTTAAGTCAGAGACTTTCCCGATTATTTGCTCTTGTTCCGCTGCACTGGCTCACCAGAATAAAACCTGCAGAAACTTAAGTGGTCTTCGCCATTTATTTCATTGGAAGACCCTGTAGTTGATTCCATCTGGAGCCCCTGGAGACGCTCAGAAAAGCTTTTGGCTTCTCTGCAAAATTAACTCCCAGACCCATAAAGGCAAAGAAGGTAATCCTTTTCAGTGATGTCTAAAGGAGAAGGGTTTTTAATTCATTTCAAATGCTTAAGAAGGCAACAGGGAGGGAGCATGTGAACTCCACTGTGTAACATGCTGTCGAGGCATTTGCCTTGGCTTGGAGGATGCCCACTACATTAATCCAACGTGATCTCATTTGATTAAATTTTTTAAAAATATAAAGAGTTGAAATAAAAATGTTGGAAGATTCTGCAATTATAGAGGCCGTAAGAAAAAAAAATGTTGGAAGATTTTCTGTTTCACTGAACAGCTGTTTTTTATATGCCTTTTCTCTAATGTTGTAAACAGTCTTATTCAAAACAGTCATAACAACAGATGCTTTATTAGAAAGGTTTTGCTTGAGGAAGCAGCTTCAGGCAGTGACCAGTGTTTAGTATGCTTTAAAGTGGTGTTTACAGTGCTTTAAGGTCGCATTTTCATGAAGTTTGTTAATATTTCATTTTGTAAATCCAAAGTCTGCTTATAGAGTATTAAGATTTATTTTATTTTATTTTAATTTTTAAATTTTTTTCCTGAGACAGAGTTTTGCTCTTGTTGCCCAGGCTGGAGAACATTGGCGCAATCTTGGCTCACTTCAACCTCTGCCTCCCAGGCTCAAGTGATTCCCCTGCCTCAGCCTCCTGAGTAGCTGGGATTACAGGCACCCGCCACTGCACCCGGCTAATTTTTTGTATTTTTAGTAGAGATGGGGTTTCATCATGTTGGCCAAGTTGTTCTTGAACTCCTGACCTCAGGTGATCCACCCACCTCGGCCTCTGAAAGTGCTGGGATTACAGGCGTAAGCCACCGCACCCGGCCAAGATAGATTTTAAATCAAACGTGGGAATTGAGGCATCCAAGTGGGTGTTTTTCCCTTTGGGGAAGTCGTCTAAAGAGACGTTCCTCCTGACTCAGCCACTGCTCCTGCACCCTCGGATACTCACTGAAGACCATGAGGGTAGAGATTGTTAGTGATTGTCAGTGGTCACCATATCCTATTTGATTCTCACTCCTGGGCACATAGAAGACACTAGTCAGCCCCCTCACCCGTAGGCAGGATCCGAGGACGAGTTCTGGTCAACAGAAGTGTGTGTGAAGCATGTGGAATCGAGACCATCCTGGCCAACATGGTGAAACCCTGTCTCTACTAAAAATACAAAAATTAGCTGGGTGTGGTGGTGGGTGCCTGCAATCCCAGCTACTCAGGAGGCCAAGGAAGAATTGCTTGAACCTGGGAGGCTGAGATTGCTGTGAGCCAAGATTATGCCATTGCACTCCAGCCTGGGCAGCAGAGTGAGACTCTGTCTCAAAAACTAATAATAATAATTTGTAAGTCTCCAATAACTGAATGTAAGAGGGTAAGAGGGTAGAGAATGCGTTTCCTCCCTGACAATGTGTGAGTATACACATATAAATCTCTCTGAGAGGGAGAGAAAGAGAGAGGGAGAGAGAGGAAGGGAAGGGGGGATGGGGAGAGAGATAAAGAGAAGGGGAGAGAGACAGAGAGAGAGAGAGAGAGAAAGAAAGAGAGAGAGAGAGTTCATTTAGAGCTTTGTAAATCCAAAGTCTGCAGGGTAGTTTAGCACTCTGGAAACCCAGGGAAGGATTGCAGTTTGACCCCAAAGGTGGTTTGCCGGCAGAATTCCCATTTCTTCTGGGTAAGTCAGTCTTTTCTTATTAAGGCTTTCAACTGATTGGATTAAGCCTATGCACGTTATGGACAGTAATCTACTTTACTCAAAGTCTACTGATTTAAATATTAATCTCATCTAAAAATCTGCCCATAAATATCTCAATAATATTTGACCAAATATCTGAGTACTGTGGCCTAACCGAGTTGACACATAAAATTAACCATCACACCCACAATCCCCCCATTTTATATATGAGGATATTGAGATTCAAGGAAAGTAATTCAATTGCTTGAGGTAAAATAACCAGTCTATAGCAGAGCTGGGACTTGAATCTATTGTGAATCTAAAGCTCTTGATTTTCTCCCTACACAACATAGTCACTCACTGCCAAGGGTCTTTTCACAGGCCAACTTTTACTTCTTTTTTTCTTCTATAGAATCTTTTTTCTAGAGACAGGGTCTTGCTCTGTCATCCATGCTGGAGTACAGTGGCATGATCATAGCTCACTGCAGCCTTGAGCTCCTGGGCTCCAGTGATCCTCCCACCTCAGCCTCTTGAGTAGCTGGGACTACAGGCATGCAGTCCTACACCTGGCTAATATTTTTATTTTCCGTAGAGGCAGGGTCTCTCTATGTTGCTTAGGCTGGTCTTGAACTCCTGGACTCAAGTGATCCTCCCACCTTGGCCTTCCAAAGTTTTAAGATTACAGGCATGAACCACTGCGCCCGGCCTTCTAAAATAGCTTGATCTTATTATTATATCATAAACCATAAAACTTGGCTTCAGTTTTAATAGCTGGCAACATCATTTGTGATGATGTAAATATTTTTTGAAGGACTGATGATATGCTATGGGAGACATTTGAAAGGAACAGAATTTTCCAGAGCTATGACTATCAGTACTGGTAGTTTTATGTTTTTATTTTAATTATTATTACCATTATTATTATTTTTATTATTTTGAGACAGAGTCTTGCTCTGTTGCCCAGGCTGGAGTGCAGTGGTGCGATCTCGGCTCACTGTAACCTCCACCTCCTGGGTTCAAGTGATTCTCGTGCCTCAACCTCCTGATTATCTGGGATTACAGGCGGCTGCCACCACTCCTGGCTAATTTTTTGTATTTTTAGTAGACATGGGGTTTCACCATATGTTGGTCAGGTTGGTCTTAAACTCCGGACCTCAGGTAATCCGCCACCTCAACCTCCCAAAGTGCTGGCATGAGCCACCATACCTGGCTCGCAGGCGTGAGCCATTGTGCCCAGCCTGTTTTAATTATTTTTGAATAGATAATGTATGTAACAGTGTTAGGTACCTTCACACTATGTTGTTGTGCAACCAATCTCCAGAACTCTTCATTTTGTAAAACAGATAATTTATACTCATTAAACAATTCCCATTTCTCCTCCCCTTAACCCCAGGAAACTGCCGTTCCACTTACTTTCTTCTTTTTTGAGATGGAGTCTCGCTCTGTCACCCAGGCTGGAGTACAGTGGCTCGATCTCAGCTCACTGCAACCTCTGCCACCTGGGTTCAAGCGATTCTCCTGCCTCAGCCTCCTGAGTAGTTGGGATTACAGGCACCGCGCCTGGCTAATTTTTGTAGTTTTATTAGAGACGGGGTTTCACCGTCTTGGCCAGGCTGGTCTTGAACTCCTGACCTTGTGATCCACCCACCTCGGCCTCCCAAAGTGCTGGGATTACAGGCATGAGCCACCCTGCCCTGCCTTCTACTTTCTGTCTCTATGAATTTGACTACTCTAGGTACCTTATGTAAGTGGAATCATGCAATATTTGTTTTGTTTTATGGCTGCATGTGATTTTAATACATTTATTTACTCAACATGGTTCAAGATGCAAAAGAAACTAAGGTGATACCGTGAAAATTCTTATTTGCATCCCCATCCCCAGCCCTCAATTTCCCTTCGTCTGACATAACCAATCCTATAAATTCCTTCAAATATTCTATACAACCATTTTAATTATGTATTCCTTTTCTTTTTTTAACACAAGCTGTTTTGCACCTCACTTTTCCACCTTAAAATACATCTTGGAGATCGTTCCATAGAAAGTGCTCATAGTGTTTGAAAGTATTAGAAATATTTAACCATATAATATGCAAGTAAAAATAGGAAAATCATAATACTTAATTCCAAGACTTTGCCACAAATCAAAAGTATTCTCCCAATCCCTGTGGACAATACTGGTGTCAGCAATCCTCTCTGTTACATGCTAATTTACCTGCTTCCTAAGCGTTGCTCTGGTTTCTTAGCCAAGAAGAGCCTGCAAATATCTTTTGCTTCCTCTGTGAAGTTATCATGCTGGAATTTGACCTCGTCTTGCAGAGTTCTTTCCTTTAGATCCTCTTTACTGACCTTTTCCTTGTAATCTTTGAATGGTGTTCGTCCAGCAACCATTTCATAAATGCTGCATCCCATGGCAAACCAGTCCACAGGATAGGAATAACTTACCTTTTCCATTAGGATCTCAGGAGCCATGTAACCATTGGTTCCAGCCTGTAACATCCCAAACAAAATACAAGACAACACAGAACAAAGACATTAAGGTGAGTGCAGCAGACACTGCTGACTGCCTACTTAATACATATTCTCCTTTTCTTCCCTTGTTCAGGGAACCCTATTTGTTTGGAGTGGCAATGTGTCTAACCTATACTTTTTGCTGCTTTCCCAGCAGCTTTGGGTGCAGCCAGGGGAGGCCATGTGATCCATTTTGGCCAGTGAGATAGAGTTGGTGGCTAAGGTCATCATGAAAAGGGAAGCCATAGCTGCTCTTGATGTGGGAAAATCCGTTACCTCTCTTAGGCTCATCACCTCATCTTTAAGATGAAAAGTTCAAGTGGATGTCTGTAAGATCCCCCAAGCTCTGCCTTTTTTAAAGTTCACAGATAATAGAAAATTAGATGCATATGATTTTTTTTAAGGTTGAGCACTTTATTACTAATATTAAATGTTCATATATTGTCTAGTCTGTGATGTTTCTTATTCTATGTGCTATGTAATAACATTAACATCACACACACCTCTGCCTGCCTGTCTCTGCACTGAATAATTAACACTGCCATTTTAATTGAGGAAATTCCACACACACATGAAATTTCATTTTACATGCATGACTATATATTACAGGCACACTTCTACTGACAATATATGCCAAATGATCATTAGATTAAATATATATACATATTCACTTTATATATATACATACATATTTATTTCTATATATAATACATATATATTTATATATGCTTGTATGTATGATAAATTACACATAAAATTTACTATCTAAATCATTTTGCAGTGTAAGTTCAGTAGTGTTAAGTACATTCTCACTGTTGTGCAACCAATCTCCAGAACTACTCATCTTGTAAAACTGATAATTTACACTCATTAAACAACTTGCCATTCCTTCTCCCCTCAACCCCAGGCAACCACCATTTTACTTTCTCTCTATGAATTTGACTATTCTAGGTACCTCATATAAGTGGAATCATGCAATATTTGTCTTTTTACGGCTGCATTGATTTTAATTCATGTATTTACTCAACAAATATTTAATCAAATCTACAACATATCTTGCAATTTTAAGGTATATATTTACTTCAGATTTTTTTTTTTTTTTTTGAGACGGAGTCTTGCTGTGTCACCCAGGCTGGAGTGCCGTGTCCTGATCTCAGCTCACTGCAACCTCTACCTCCCAGATTCAAGCCATTCTCCTGCCTCAGCCTCCCAGGTAGCTGGGATTATAGGCGCCCACCACCGCACCCGGCTAATTTTTGTATTTTTCGTGGAGATGGGGTTTCACCATGTTGGCCAGGCTGGTCTTGAACTCCTGACCTCAAGTGATCCTCCCACCTCGGCCTCCCAAAGTGCTGGGATTACAGGTGTGAGCCACCGTGCCTGGCCGACTCGGACTTTTCGGAAAGCAATATGACAGAGAGCAATGGGAAACAAAAAGTAACAAACTGTTCCTGTCTTTCAACCAGATTATCTAACTTTGGAGTATGTACCTCAAAGAGACTCAGAAGAAAGAAAAAGGAATCTATATTGAGATGTTCATAACTTCATTAATTCAGAATGGTCACAAGCTGGAAACACCCAAAGGTCCATCAATAAGATGATAAACCAGAGTCTATTGTTAATACCAAGGAATTTATATATGTAATGATTGTCACCCACTGATTACAACTATGCATTTCAGTACTTCAGGAAAGGTTGGAAAAGTTGGGTGCAGTGGTGTGTGCCTATAGTCCCAGGTACTCAGAAGACTGAAATGGGAGGATCCTTCAGCCAAGGAGTTCGAGGCTGTGGTGCGATAGACAAACCACAGCACTCCAACCTGGGTAACTTAGTGAGACCCTGTCTCTATGAAGAAAACATTAGGAAGTGTTGAGCTGTGCATTACGTGTTTTATTTCTAGTTGCTTAAGTATTTTTTAATGTAAGGCTTTAGAAACATGGAATTTCACGGATAATTTCTACGTGGTTCACAACAACAAAAAAACATAAACAATCCCAAGTACTAATGAAGAGTGATTGGCCTGAACAAGAAAGTTCTGGAAGTGACTAGGGTCTAACGGGTTGTGCATGAGTCAGCATGGCACTGCTGTTTTCAGAGAAGCTGGTGTATAATTTGGGTGACCATATGTTCCGGTTTGCTTGGGACAGTCCCGGTTTACATCTGTTGCCCTGGCGTCTTGTCCAGTTTTGCATTTGTCCAGACAAAAGAGTCCTGTAGGCGCCTCTGAGGCCCAGGATACGGTCTTACTCATCTTTGTCTCCAAATCCAGGCGTTTATCACAGGGCCTCACCTGGTGCATGCCATGTTTTTAATTAAATAACCACGAAGACGGTGACTAGATGTTTTCCATTCATTACGCAGAAAACATTTGTTGAGTCATGCCCCGCAATGAGTTGCACGGATACCGAGACCTGTAAGGCCTGGCCCCCGCCCTTGAGGATTTAGAGACTGGTAGAGACAGACAGTCAGAAGGTTGATTCAACAGAGTGTGAAACACGTGCTGGGGGGCCCACGGGGTCGGTGTGTGCATGTGTATGTATGTGATTCTGTGTGTATATGTGTGTGTGTGTGTGGGTGTATGAGTATGTGTGTGTATGTGAGTGGGTGTACGTGTATGTGTGTGTATGTGTGTATACATGTGTGGATGTATGAGTGTATGTGTGAGTGTATGTGTATGTGCGAGTGTGTGTGTGAGTGTGGTGTGTATGTGTATATATGAGTGTATGTGTGAGTATGCATATGTGTGTGTATGTGCATGTGAGTGTACGTGAGCATATGTGTATGACAGCATATGTGTATGTGTGCATGTGTGTGTATGTGAACGTGTATGTATGTGTGCCTGTGTGTGTGTATGTGTGCATGTGAGTGTGCGTATGTATGTGTGTATGTAGGTGTGAATGTATGTGTGAATATGCATGTGTGTATGTGAGCATATGTGAGAGCATGTGTGTATGTGTGTGCATGTATGTGAATGTGTGTATGTGTGTATTTGAGTGTATATATGTATGTATGTGAGTGTGTGTGTATATGTATGTGTTATGTGAGTGTGTATGTATGTGAGAGTGTGTGTGTGTGTGTGTTGAGAATACTTCACTGAAGAGCCACAGTTGGCCTGAATATGACGGAAACACCTAGAAGGCTATCCAGGTAATGAGCATGTGCAAGAGATGGAGTCAGAAAAAGCGTAAGGTATTCAGGGAGCTTTAAGGAATTTGGTGTTTCTAGAATACATGATTTGGGGGATGCCACGGAGGGAGGGGAGATGGGATTGAGAAACTGTATTCTTAGGTAGCAAAATCTGTTGCCAGTCTCCCTTTTCCCTTGCCTCCCTCTATCACAAAATGCCAGATGACTAAAGACAACACATTATGACTTTGCACATAGGATAGTGATATGAGATTTATTTGAGAGGTGTGCAAGCTGAAAGTGCAAAGGCTTGGAAAAAAGAGAAGTGAGTTTACTCGAAAATAAATAAAAGATGTAAGATTGATTAAATGGATGGAGAGGATGGATGGATAGATGGACATTTGATTAAGCAAATCTAGTAAAATGCTAATGATATACAAGGAATATTATTTTGCCATAGAAACGAATGAAGTACTGGCCGGCAGTGATGGGTCAAGCCTGTAATCCCAGCACTTCGTGAGGCTGAGGCAGGCAGATCATGGGGTCAGGAGTTAGAGACCAGCCTGGTCAACATGGTGAAAACCGATCTCTACTAAAAATACAAAAAATAGCCGGGGGCACCTGTAATCCCAGCTACTTGGGAGGCTGAGAGAGGAGAATCGCTTGAACCTGGGAGGCAAAGGTTGCAGTGAGCCGAGATGGCGCCATTGCACTCCACCCTGAATGACAGAGCAAGACTCTGTCTTGGGGGAGGGGAGGATGGGGAAGAAAGGAATGAAGTACTGATATACATGCTTCAGCATAGGTGAACCTTGAAAACATGCTACATGGAAGAAGCCAGTCACAAATGACATGTATTGCATAATTCCATTTATATGAGGTATCTAATATAGGCAATTCCGTAGAGACAGAAAATAGATGAATGGTTGCTTAGGGGTGGAAGTGCAGTGCAATGGAAGTGACTGCTAAAGGATATGGGATTTCTTTTGAGGGTGAAGAAAATATTTTAAAATCGATTGTGGTAACGTTTGCACACCTCTGTAAATATACTAAAAACCGGTACTTTTTTTTTCCTTGAGACATCTCTCGCCATCTGGAGTGCAGTGGCGCAATCTTGGCTCACGGCAGCCTCCACCTCCTGGGTTCAAGCGATTCTCCTGCCTCAGCTCCTGAATAGCTGGGACTACAGGTGTGCACCACCATGCCCGGCTTTTTTTTTTTTTTTTTTAAGTAGAGACAGGGTTTCGCCATGTTGGCCAGGCTGGTCTTAAACTCCTGACCTCAGGTGATCCATCCTCCTTGGCCTCCCAAAGTGCTGGGATTACAGGCGTGAGCCACCGTGCCCAGCCAGTACAGTTTAAATGAATGGTTTTTATGGTACTTAAATCATATCTCAATAAAGCCGTTAAAATGTCAATGATAAACTCTAGGTAATGGGAATTTCAAAGGTGCTTGTGTGAAATTCTTTCAACTTTGCTATATGCTTGGAAGTTTTTATAATAGAATATGCAGAAGGGAAAAGGAGTGTGAGGGAAGGGGGATGTGATGCCCAGCTGGCTGCTGGTTCATCAGGCACAAGGGACTCTTCTGGAAGGGACACAAGGAGGAAGCACAGGAGAGAGTGGACGAGGGGGATGCAGCTGCCCAGTCCTTCCCATCTGCCGTTTCCATTGCTCAAGGATTATCCGAAGAGCTATATTGCCGGACACGTCATCCAGTTGATTAGCAGCTGCCCAGGAAATAAGGCTCCATACCCTACAGGATGATATTTCATCCAGTTCTGAAAGTGGAGGGGCAACCCAGCCTAGATGTGCGGCTGACAGAGAGCTGCCCAAGAGGGACAGAAAAGGAGGCAGTAGAGGGAATGTAGGAAGATGCGTGAGGTTTGTGGTCCAGTACACCAATATGATGAAATTTCTCAAGGACATACTTTGATGTGGGGCTTTTTTCATCCATGGTGCTGGCTATCATGGCTATCAGCTGGCCACTCAATCCAGAAACCAGTGGCTGTCTGTGCTGGGAAATTATGTCATACTATTTGTGTGTGGGGTGTGTGTGTGCGTGTGTGTGTGCATGTGTGTGTGTGTGTCAGAGAGCGAGAGAAAGAGAGTTTCAGTCTGTCACCCAGGTTGGAAGTGCAGTGGTTCAATCGTGGCTCACTGCAGCCTTCACCTCCCAGGTTCAAGCAATCTTCCCACTTCAGCCTCCTGAGTAGCTGGAACCACAGGTGCATGCCACCATGCCTAGTTAATTTTTTTTTTTTTTGGTACAGATGGGGTCTCTCTCTGTTTCCCAGGCTGGTTCTGGGGTCCTCCTGCCTTGGCTCCTCAAAGTGCTGGGATTACAGGCATGAGCAACCACATCCAGCCTCACATAGTATTTCTTTGATCATTTTCTCCCTTCCATTTGGTCTCTTCTCTTTTTTTCAGAAATATTGAACTTATTATCCTTTATGTTTCTTACCTTTTGCTCCTAATGTCCACTTCTATCTCTTATTTCTTTTTGAGGGGCATGGGGGGAGACTTCCTCTATTTTTTTCTCCAATTCTTCTATTTTTAAAAAAGTATTTTATTATGAGAAACTTCAAATATATACAAATCAGAGGTAGAATAATAAACCCAAAGTAGTCTTCACCTGGCTTCAACAGTTACCCACATATGGCCAATATTGTCTCATCTATGTCCCTTCCCACTTCTCCTGACTATTCTAGTCATGCATCATTTATATTTCACTATGAATCTCTAAAAGATAAGGTCACTTAGAAAACACACTAAAACAAGCACTACAATAACATTATCTCATTTAAAAAAGAATAATTATTTAATATTATCTGGACATATTTGTATACCAACTGTCCTATATACTTTTAAAAGTAAAATTTAAACTTAAATCATACAATCATTTAAACAATCATTAAACTTTTGTTTAAATTTGGATCAAATGTGGTTCATACAATGTATTGTGGTTCATACAATGATTGTCTCTTAAATCTCTTTTATAGGCTCCTCCTCTGTCTTTTTTCCCCACCTCGCAAGTTTTTGTTGAAAAATAGGGGCCAAACTGTAGTTTCCCACAGTCAGATTTTGCTGACTGCATTCCTGTGGTGTCATTTAACATGTTCCTCTCTTCTTTGCATTTATTGTAAATTGATGGCTAGATATAGAGGCTTAATTCTTCTACTGAACTTTTCATTTTTGCCCCTATGATGTTATTGATACATAATTAACATACAATAATGTGTACAGTTCTTAGATATTCAGCTCAATGAATTTTCATAATTAAATACACCCTCATAAATACCACCCAAACAAGATATAAAACATTTCTGTCTGTCCAGAAAGTTCCCTTGTGCCCCTTGCCAGTCAGTCCTCCCCACTTCTTAGGCAAACACTTTCTGATTTCTGTTACTATAGATTAGTTTTGTCTGTCCTTGAATGTTGTATAAATGGAATTGTATAGTACGTATTCTTTTGTGTCCAACTTAATGTGTTTAACACATCTTTAAGATTTGTCCATGTTTTTCTGCAAATGTATTTACATATTTTTTATTTCCAAATGTCCTTGTTGTTCTCTGAATGTTCGATTTATAGCATTTGTTCTTGTTTCATGGGGGCCTTATCTTCTCTTTAATCTCAAAAGATAATAATTATAAGCTTTAAAAAACGGTCTCTTCTAGTCCCCGCATTGTTCCTATTTTCTACAAGTTCTTTTCCTCTGATTGTTTTGGTTCTGTTTTTCATTTTGAAGAGTGCTTTTTTTTTTTTTTTTTTTTTTACAAACGACAATTGATCTTTGTCTATTCATTCATATTTAAGAGTGAAGCACCAAAAAGCTGACTATAAGCTCTGTGGTATCCAGCTTATCAACTGATGAGAGGGATCAGGTGGGATATCTCCATTCCCCACCTGAGAAGTATCAGCCTGCCTGCTTTCATTCGGGAAACTGAGATGGGAAGCAGCTGAGGGTCTCCCTGAATATAGTATTTCACTTCCCACAGCTCTCCTTTGGGCCTCATGTTCTCGGGTCCTGCTTCTATCTGGTTCTTTATGACTCTGCTGGGGTGCAGAGGCATAAAGAAAGACTATAAACAACATCCAAACGAAGTTAAGTCCGTGGCAGTCAGTAAGTTTTACTCAGCAACATTTATTGTGAGCTTGCTCTGCGTGGCACCCATCCAATGAGCACATTTCAAAGGTGAGTGACATTAAGGATTAAATTTACTAATGAGGATACTGGATAAACCTAAGTTGCTCAGTAGAAGGTGTAGGGTGAAAGCGGACAACATACCTTGCCATGAACAAAGGATTGTGAAACACATGCTGAGAGAAAAATTGGAAATAATAATGGAAAACATTATTGAGTGCTTATTCCATGCTAAATATTTTCCGTAGTGCTTTATGTGAATTCCTCATTTGATCTCCATAATAACCCCATGAGATAGCGTCCATTTTGCAGATTAGGAAACTGAACCATAGAGAGGTTAAATCTTGCCTAAGATCACCAACCTAAGAATCACACACAGGGTGCATCTTTTTTTTTTTTTTTTTTTTATACTGAGCCTCACTCTGTCACCCAGGCTAGAGTGCAGTGGCATGATCTTGGCTCACTGCAACCTCCACCTCCCAGGTTCAAGTGATTCTCCTGTCTCAGCCTCCCGAGTAGCTGGGATTACAGGCACCTGCCACCACGCCCAGCTAATTTTGTATTTTTAGTAGAGACAGGGGTTCACCATGTTAGCTAGGCTGATCTCGAACTCCCGACCTCCAGTGATCCACCCGCCTCGGCCTCCCGTGGGGCTGCGATTACAGGTGTGACCCACCACACCTGCCCTGGACTACATTTGTAACTACTACATTATTCCACCTCTATGGAAGTAGGTGAAGTAACTTTTTCTTATCCCTCCAAGTTCCCTTCAGGATTTCTTTTCTCCCTTGTAGAGTCCCCTTCTTGCCTCTCCCTATCTGCCCAGTACTAAGTCCTTGATCTTTAGCATTCTTACTAAAGATGTTTCCCTTCCCCTTATCCCAGTGAATTCTCCATTCTTTGCCTGTTTCAGGCTGGCTTGGTTGCTCCACACAGCAGAGGGTTCTGGGAGATGGAACCAGACCCTGGGTCATGCTCTGTAACCACCTCCCCAAGGAAATAAGTAAAGAATTGGCCTGCCATCTTTACAGCACTGTAGACTCCCTGGTGTAGTGGAAAGAGCATGAGACAGCATGCAGGAAGGCCTCAGATTCATTCCAAATAATTTTCAGGACTAAATTCACCTCTTGGTCCTAAAGACAGAAAATGTCAGCCATGGAACTTTGAAGGGCACCACCTCCTTGAAGAGCAGAGGTATTTCACTGAGGAGAATGGAATTAGAGGCGCACGCCAGACTTTAAGCACCCACATTCCATCGCAGCCTCCAGCTGAAAAAATTAATTGCCTGCCCTTTATGCCATTTGTCTTCTGCATGTGAACTGCCTCCTCAGAGTAGGGTGGGAGGAGAGAACGCGCCAAGCAGCGTGGAGCAGGTCCAACCACGCTGACCTCTTACAGCTCAGTTTAACTCCTGCAGTTACACAGGGCCCTGTGCCTCCGTCTCAGCGGCATCAGAACCGTCTCATTCAGTGCATGTGACCAGAACTGCCATGCCCAGGGCTGTAGGGATTGCCCAAGTGTCAGCACCTCTTAGTGGAGGTGTGTGTGTGTGTGTGTGCGCGCGCGCGCGTGTGTGTGTGCGTTGTATCCTTTTCTGGGTTTTACCTTATTTTACTTTGGGTTTTAGGTGACCTTTCCAGACCCACACGGTCAACACCTGGTCAGGCAAAACTAAGTATACCCAGCATTGGGCGACATCGAGCATCAGACCTCACGGGGTTTAGGATGCCTGGCAGCGCCAGTGCCCCTCCCCCACCCCCTCAGGGGCAGCGGGAAGTCCTTCTAGTACAGTAATCTCAAGCGGATTGCTTAGTCCCATCAGGGCCACCTGTCACCTACAGGTGTCCAGAGACATTGGGGAAGGTAGACACCTTAAGGTGGGATTAAGATCCCAAGCCCGTCGGGACCTGTCCAGATACCCGCTACATTGTTCTTGCTGTTGAGTGCTGGCTTCTTCCATTGACCCTGTAGCTGTTACTCTCAACCGAACTGGCAGGGCCCAGTGGCCCTGGACAGAGTCCCAGTGTGGCTCTGGACAACCAGGAACCAGACTGTGACCTTCGCAGTGCAGAGAACAGGGAGGGGCTTCTGGTGGAGCTGAGAGGGCACAGTTCACCTCTTAACAGTTTTACAAGTCCATGAAAAAGTATGTGTGCGTGCAGGTCCTTCAAGGTCAAGGACACTCGCAACCCTCCAGCTCCCATTAAATCTGAAAACTTGGCAACCTTCAATTCCACTATCAAAAGAAATGGCCGTGTCGGCCCTTGGGGTGGCCGGGCCAGGCTGGATTAGCGACGCAGGCGGGGAGAAAGGAGCGGGAGAGGAAGCTCCGCGATCCCGGCGCGGCAAAGCACACTGCCACGCCGAGCCAGAAACCGCCCGCGGATGCCTCTTCCCCCAGCTCATCACAAACCAGATCCAGTCGACAGCACAATCCAAACAGAAGAGGGAATCAGAATGTACATCTTTTGTTTGCCGTGGCAGGAGAACTGTTGAGCAGAGGAAAAAAACAAGCTGAGCTTAGCGCTATCAGCTGTTTCCTGGGGCTCGCTCCTTCCTTCCTCCGAGGGGGGCCTGGCCGCTTTGTTCTCGTTCCCAGCTGCTCCTCTGCGCCTTTAAGCAGTGGCCTTTGCAGACCTCGGAGGAATGCGGCCCTGGGACCCCAGGGGACTTAGCTCGAGGCTCCGCCCGCCCCGCGTGCTCGGCCCCAGGCCGCAGAATCAAGAGCGCAGCAGTGTCGCGCGGAGGCCGCTCCTGCCCCTGGCTTCGCTGGGCTCGCTTTCTGCCGCCACTTCCTGGGCGGGGAGGGCGCATCCCATCAGAGGCGGCTTCCTGCTCTTCTGACACCCCTGGAAGGACACCCATTTCAGAGAGCCCACACAGGGAACCCAAAAGAGGGGTCCTCGCTATAACTCTTTTTGCAGGGATAGAGTCTGGGGTGAAATGGCTCCCACGCTGGTGTTGATTTGCTGTGGTTCAGATCCCAGTTCTACCAGTTATAAGCTGGTCACCCACAGCAGCTTACTCAACCCCTCTGAGCCTCAACAGTTCTTGCCTTATGGGACTGCGATGAAGATTAAAACGGTAAAACAGATTGGGTGTCCTCCCAAAACTTGGCGCACAGCAGGCCTGCTACCACAGTAGATATTAGCGGGTGTTGTTACCATGCCTGGGTTCTGGTTGTCTGAGGCAGGACAGCTACACAAGACTCCATCAGACTGAAAGGCAGGGTATGGCACGTGGTCAAAGATCAATACTTCCCATTTTTCACTTGAGCATGTTCTTCAAGGTGGTGTCTTGTGCTGTGAATCTCTCTGGCAGCAGGCTGAGGCATACTTTCCACGGTGCCTCTAAGATGCTCAGAAGAAAACCACAAATGAAACCTCACGCAGCTGTGAGGAAGCAAGACAACTGTGAGTGTCTGTTTGACTCAACCCAGATGCAAGCTGCTCACCCACTGCCCGCTGCTGCAGCCTTGGGGTCCTGCAGGCTCCCTGTCCCTTACAGAGAACAAAGCACAGCTGCAGAGGTCACCTGAGCAACTGCAGTGCCTGTCAGGTGAGGCAGAAACAGTTGCAACAGTGGGGATTGTGACTGAAGGTCTGGCGCTTCTTATACAATCATTTCTTGAGTGCCTAACAAGTGGCTGACCCTCGGCTAGGCATTCATCTACCTTGTTTCTTAATCTTCTCATCAACGCTAAAGGCAGGCAGTACTCAGCAGGCTCAGAGAAGCAGTCTGACTTGCCTAAGGTCATGTGCAGGGCTGTGGCCAGCCCATGTGGCACGTTTGTGCCAATTAGAAGGCACTCCAAATGTCTTGGTGTGTGGAGCAAACCAGCCTCCAGTGTGACATCAGCCCCCACTCTCTCATGTAGGGGGTCAGCCTGCACATCTGTACACCGCAGCCAGAGTAAATGGCAGAACCAAGATTCAAATGCTCAAGCTCCTATCTCCTTGACCCGCAGGACCATATTCCATCAGCTGCGTATGATCTAAATGAATGCTCTGAGCTTCTAACATGTGTCTATATTAGATTAGATGATGCAGCAACCATTAGGTCCCTGAACTGTATCATCTCAGATGACAGCCCCCTCCTGCCGCATCCTGCAGAACTCCTGGCCCAGCCTCTCCTTACTCCTGTGACTCCATTAGACAATGTGCAAGCCCACAGTTCCCTGAGTACTCTGCTTCCCTCCCAGCCTTTCTATGCTCATTCTAACTCCTTCTCTTTGATTGTAATTCCAAGGCTATTTTTTTTTAATATAGAGCAGAGTCTCGCTGTGTTGCCCAGGCTGGTCTCCATCTGCTGGGCTCAAGTGATCCTTGTGCCTTGGCCTCCCAAAATGCTGGGATTACAGGCATGAGCCATCACCCCTGGCCCCAAGGTTGATTTTGTCACTTCCCTGCTGAAAACCTTTCATTGGTTCCCCAGCACCCTTGCCAATAGGTTCAAACTCCCCTTGTCCAACTCCTCCAGCCCCTAGGGCCTGGTGTCTACTAAACTCTCTAGTTGTATCATTTGTTGCCCCTCCCACCTCATGACTCCACACTCCAGCCAGCTGCAAAGCCACTCTGTTCTGTGACTGAGCCCCAGGCCTCGTGCTGAGAGGACTTTATGCCAGGGATTTTCAGCTGTGGCACTGTGGAGGTTGTGGGCTGAATATGCTTTGTGTTGGGGCTGTGCTATTCATTGTAAGATGTTTGGCAGTATCCCTGGCCTCTACCCACTAGATGCTGGTAGGACTTCCTCAGTCATGACAACCAAAACTGTCTCCAGACATTGCCAAATATCCCCAGGAAGTCTGGCAAAGCATCCCCCGTTGAAGACTATTGAGCTCTGCTGATCCCTTTACCTATCCCATGCTCCTTCCTCTTTACCTGTCTAGCTTCGTGCCTTTTAAGTCTTAACTTGGTTGTCCCTTCCTCTTGGAAGCCCTTCCTGACCCTGTGACTCCAGGTCCTCATGTTGGGTTGGGTGCCCTTCCTATGTACCCAGCTTGGGCAACCCTGATCATACTGTATTATCACTGCCCATGTCCTCATCCGTCCCTTTCCTCTCCTGGAACTTCATGAAGGCAGGCATTTGTTTGCCTGGTTCCCTGTTTAGTATTCAGGGTTTTTGTTTGCCTGGTTCCCTGTTTAGTACTCAGGGTCTAAGTCTGTGCTTGTGACACAGCATTATCTAACGAATCATTCTTGACACCCCATCTCCCTTAACCCCGTATCCAAACCATCACTGAGGCCTATTCACTCTGAAATATTATATTGCCCCAATTCATCCACTGCGTCCTGTCTCTACTACTCCCTCTGTGGTCTGAGCCTCATCACCTCTTATCTGGATGACAAAGACCACAAACTACCTCAATCTCCTGGAATCTGTTTTTCACTTCACCGTGGTAATCTTTTCAAAACAAGATTTGAAACATGTCTCCTTCATGAAACCCTGCCACAGCTTTTCCAGTGCTTAGAGACCATCACCCAAAGTCCTTTACATGGCCCGTAATGCCTGGTTCCGTCTGGCCCCTGCCCCCTCTCCATCTTCATTTGAACCACATTTCCTCTGACAATGTGCTTTTCATTTCTTGGCTTCCTTTTCATTTCCCCTAAAGCAACGGGTACTTGCCCAGACTATTCCCATGGCCTGAAATGCTCTTCCCCACCTGTGGGTGCTACGGTGGTACTTGGCTCCAATCCCCTCTTCAGGTTCTTGGCCCCCACCCTCCAGCTGCTGGGGTCAGGCCAGTTTCCAGTGCCCTTGGACAGGGTCCTGTGCTCAGAGGCATACTTGTACTGGGGTTTAATGCTGTTTGTAATCATTCATCTTTGAATTTGTGTCTTTTAAGTGAAGTCCGATAAGCTGATGGAGCCGTACTTGGAGCCTCAGCTCACACAGTCCCCCTCCTGCCACCTGCTTGCCTCCCAGGGATGGGTTCATGGCTGTTTACTTCCCCACCTCCCACTTCTAACCCCACCCTCACCCAGTGACTATTGCCACTTTCTGCCTGGTAGGGGCCTGGACTCAGGAGCAGGGAGGGCTGGGGTCAGGCACATGCTTCCACAGGTCGAGGCATGGGATGGAGCCCTGGGTGCCTGTGAGTGTCTCCACTCACTCCTTGAGTATCCCAGAGCCTAGGGGAGTATGACATTAAATAGCAAATCCAAACCCCATGGCTGGTTGAAAAATAGAGCATGGAAGGAGACTTCTTCCTGATATTTGAAGAAGAGGCCCTATATTTTTATTTCACAGTGAGCCCCCAAATTTATGTAGCCACACCTGGCTGGGGCTACTGCTTGATGATGGCTCACAGCTGCACCCCTCCCTAGGAACTGCCTTCTGCAGCAGGGACAGCATCCCAGGCTTCTGCCCCCTTCCAGCAGCTGCTCACGGTCACTGACTGCATCCTTAGGGATACACAAGCCTGGACCCCACCTCAATTTGGGACAACTCAGAAGAGTCATCCCAACTCCAGAGTTCCCTGAAGGATGGCTGAGGTCTTAGTCCCCCCGCCTGCCGCATTGGAGGTGAGGCTCTCTCTGCCCAGTCCTGCCTTCCTCATGGCTGTGTCTCAGGAGAGCACTCCTGAGTAGAAGAAACAAACTCAGTTTCTCCCACAATACTCTCAAAACACAGACCAGTCAGCAATCCATTCTGCAGCAGATGACAGCTAGATGTCCTCTAATTCAAATCCATTATGACTCTATCTCCTGGAGATAGTGCCAGGTCACACAGGGTGAGGGCTCAGTCCCCAAGGCTGCCCCCAGACTTTGAATGCCAGTGGCAAGTCCAGGCATCCAAAACTTCTGAACCAGCAGTTATAAATTGAGGTTCCCACAAACCTCTCTTTGGGTTCAATTAATTTGCCACAGCAGCTCACAGAACGGGGAAACACTTATGTTTTCTGGTTTATTACAAGGGATATTTTAAAGGACACAAATAAGCAGCCAAATGAAGAGTCATACAGGACCAAGTCTGGAAGGGTCCCAAGTTCAGAAGCTTCTGTCCCCATGGAGCTGGGGTGAGCCACACTCCCAGCACGTGGATGCGTTCTTGTTCATCTTCCTGGAAGCCTCCACGTGTTTGGCTCTCAGGAAGCTCTCTGAACCCTGCCCTTCTGGGTTTTTATGGAGGCTTCATTACATAGGCACGATTGATAAAATCACTGGCCATTGGGGGATAGGCTGAAAGTCCTAACCCTCTAATCCTGCCTTGGCTTTTCTGGTGACCAGTCTCCATCCTGCAGCTTCCTAGGGGCTGCCAGCCATCAGTCAACTCATTAATATACAAAAAGATGCTTTTCACTTCAAAGATTCCAAGGACTTTAGGAATTGGATGCCAGAAAATGGGATGAAGACCAAATACATATTTCACAGTATCATTGCTCCCCAATATCTTCCATGTGTAAATCTGTCTCAGAGTCTGTTTCCAGGGAGCCCAATCTGAGACACCACCAGAACCTCTTTGCTGAGTGAATTCTTTTCCTTCTAGTATCATGTAAGTTGAATTTCCCATATGGTTTTCTTTTTGATTTTCGCATATGAAGTCAAATCCTCCTTGGACAGCCCCATGTACCATGTCTTCTCAGTGTTTATCATAAGTGATATTTAATATTTATTTGAATGATTAAGTTCTTTTTTTTTTTTCTGAGACAAAATCTTGCTCTGTTGCCCAGCCTGGAGTGCAGTGGCATGATCTCCGCTCACTGCAACCTCCGTCTCTTGGGTCCAAGCGATTCTCCTGCCTCAGCTTCCCAAGTAGACTACAGTTGTGTGCAACAATGCTCGGCTAACTTTTTGTATTTTTAGTAGAGACAGAGTTTCAACAGGTTGGCCAGGCTGGTCTTGAACTCCTGACCTCAAGTGATCTGTCCGCTTTGGCCTCCCAAAGTGCTGGGATTACAGGCATAAGCCACCATGCCCAGTCTGAATGTTTATTAAGTTATATCTCCCTCACTAGACTATAAGTTCCATGAAGGCAGGAATCATGTCCATTTTCTGCTCTTCCTTCTATCTCTCAATTTTTTTTTTTTAGATGGAGTCTCGCTCTGTCTCCCAGGCTGGAGTGCAATGGTGTGATCTTGGCTCACTACACCTCCGCCTTCTGGGTTCAAGCGATTCTCCTACCTCAGCCTCCCAAGTAGCTGGGATTACAGGCGTGTGCCACCATACCCAGCTAATTTTTGTATTTTTAGTAGATACAGGTTTTCACTATGTTGGCCAGGCTGGTCTCAAACTCCTGACCTCAAGTGATCTGCCCACCTTGGCCTCCCAAAGTGCTGGGATTACATGCATGAGCCACTGTGCCCTGCTATCCCTCATATTTAGAACAGTCCTGGCGTGTGGGAAACACTTGATACATAAAAGTGGAATAAACAAGTGAGTGAGTGAATGAATGAATAAAGGCATGACTTTTGGATGAAGGAATGTTAAAAGTAATTACAGACTGTAATGAATATTTTTGAATGCCCTTGGTAGTGGTAAATAATTTAAGAATAGATTTCAAATTTCTGTAGGGGTCAAAAGTTAGTAGGAATTAAATTTGGTCAATGCCGGTGGTAATCATTTTGGTCAGGCCAAAGTGTGATCATGACTTCATGCCTCATGTGACCAGAATGCCTCTCCTATGTGGCTTTCTCAAGGTAGATCTCAGAAGTGAGCACTCACAGAAAAAAACTGGGGAGCATGGTCACGATGGTTGTGACGTATGGACGCATTAGCTCCCAAAAAAACATGTTCAGAGGTCTTTTAAAAATCACCTTTCCAGTATGTCTCTAGCATTGTATTTGGTACAATAGATGCTTCAAAATAAATATAATACCAAACCTCTGTCTCCCATTATCCTTCTGAATGTGAGGAGTTGGTCAGAGACTTCAAGACAGGACCAGGTATCTAAACATGTAACAAGCTTCTGGGTCACTATTGTAACCTCATTCCCATTCCTAACAAAATAGCAAATTTTAAAGACTCATGTTGCATAACACCTGAAAGTCACTGCTCACCAAATAGAATTCTGAATTTAAAAAGTGCAAGCATGATCCTCACTCCCCAATATTCCTATTATATTTACATGGAATATTTAACAATGATACAAACTAGTTTTACTGTGTGCATGTAGATGTCAACTGAGCACAGGCAGAAGTGCTTACCACGTCTATTAAAAGTGCATGTTGACTGGATGCGGTGGCTCACGCCTGTAATCCCAGCACTTTGAGAGGCCGAGGTGGGCAGATCACCTGAGGTAAGGAGTTCCAGACCAGCCTGGCCAACATGGTGAAAACTCAACTCTACTAAAAATACACAAATTAGTGGAGTGTGGTGGTAGGTGCCTGTAATGACAGCTACTCAGAAGGCTGAGGCATGAGAATCACTTGAACCCTGGAGGCAGAGGTCTCAGTGAGCTGAGATCACACCACTGCACCCCAGCCTAGGCAACAGAGCAAGACTCCATCGCAAAAAAAAATAAATAAATAAATGAAAAAGTGCACGTAGACAGTGGCTGGAACATGTTTAATTGTACTGCACCTATGGGTAAGAAGCTGGCTTTGAAATATTAATGGCCATCATTCCCTGTGTAGGTCAGGCTGGGGCTGATCCTTTTCTGAAGTCTTCCTTTCTCAGAGGTTCAGTTAGGCTTGTGGTTGGTGTCCACATCAGACCAGACTGGGAAGATATGCTAATGTCATCACATGCACTTATTCTGTCTGAGTCTTACTAAGTGAAAACCATTTTATAGCATTAAAAACCATAATGCTGGCCGGGCATGGTGGCTCACGCCTGTAATCCCAACACTTTGGGAGGCCGAGGCATGCGGATCATGAGGTCAGAAGATGAAGACCATCCTGGCTAACTAGGTGAAACCCCGTCTCTACTACAAATACAAAAAATCAGCTGGGCATGGTAGCACAGGCTTGTAATCCCAGCTACTGGGTAGGCTGAGGCAGGAGGATCGCTCGAACCTGGAAGACAAAGGTTGCAGTGAGCTGAGATCGTGCCACTGCACTCCAGCCTGGGCTACAAAGCGAGACTCTGTCTCAAACAAAAAAACATAAGGCTATGTGTTGCCATGTGCATGAACTCAATAAGGTGGAGTCAAAACTATGAGTGCTTTTAAATCTGATGTGCCTGAAATCGTATCACATACTAGTACTGTGACTTTGGGTTTCAATTTCCCAACTGTACAATGGAGCTAAGAACAGTACCTCATTCAGAATCTTTTTGTAAAGGGTTCCAAGAGGCTCAGCTCATATGTAGAAAAAAGTTACCTACTTGGAACTCTCAGGTCCCATCATCCCGTGATTAAGGGGTCAGAAAGGTTCTAAACTTTTCAAACCATTGAGGTAACAGCAGTTATTAGGGGCCTCCACTGTTTTGTTTTTGGTTTTTTTTTGGCCATTTGGCATCCAGTCCTCATTTATTGCATTGTGATTTTCCTGTGAAGAACACATTCTTCTGCTCTTGATCCAGGAGATCTACGTGGGACAGACCTTCCTCTGGCTCCTAGGACAGGCAGTGATCTAGTCTCGGCCAATGGGATTGGTTGTGGTTGGACATGTGACCCGACTTGTCCAGTGAGCACCCTCTCTGGGAACTGTGAAGGAACTATTCATAAAGAAATGTTTTCCCTCTGTGGGAGTCGCTCAGTTGGTAGGAAGTGTATGAAGCGTCTGTGGCTCCCGTGCAGGGAGTACCTGCCTGACAGTGAGGGCAACACAGAGAAGAGCGAAGCTGGGAAACAGACAGGGACTCCCAGGGACACTGCTCAGACACCTGGATCAGGCCAGGGCTTCCTGGTTATGTAAACCGTTAATTTCATTTCTCTTAAGTAACATAGTTCTGTCCCATAAGAACTCTGATTGATAGTCCAGTAATCACAGTAACTTACTCTATCTGTTAATCTTTTGAGTTTAAAATTTCCTTCCTCCTAGGCCAGGTGCAGTGGCTGACACCTGCAATCCCAGTACTTTGGGAAGTTGAGGCAAGTGGATGACATGAGGGCAGGAGTTCAAGACTAGCTTGGCCAACATGGTGAAATCCCATCTCTACTAAAAATATAAAAATTAGCCAGGTGTGGTGGCGCTTGAACCTCAGCCAGGCGTGGTAGTGCTTGAACCTGAGAGGTGGATGTTTCAGTGAGCTGAGATCACGCCACTGCACTCCAGCCTGGGTGACAGAATGAAACTGTCTCAAACCAGCAAACTTCTTTCCTCCAGGTGATTCAAAGACTATCTCATAGACTCAAAAGTGGTAGCAGTTGCAGAGATGTCTTAAGGCCCACTTGAGAGGGCAGGCATGGTGAATGAGTGATGAAGCCGGGACAAGAACTCAGGTTTCAGCCTCGGGCCAATGCTCTTCAGCCCCTGCCTTTCCTCACAAGTCTGCCTCAGTCTTTCTCAAACCTGCTCCTTTCCACCCTTGAAGCACCTCCTGGAGTCACTACCCAGCTACCAGCTTCCAGGAGACCCCACAGGGCAGAAGTCACTGTGTTCTAGGAGCGGTTCTGTGTCCCCTAGCCCTCCACTGAGGACAGATCCATTTTAAGAGAAGCATGTAAAGGTCTGGATCTTGATGGAGCCCAGGTAAGAGGCCACGGAACTGAGCTCTGTTTAGAGCCCAGGATCCAGCCTCAGGCCCGCATTACCTCATGTGCGGATCTTTACAGTAGCTCTTTGCAGGTTCCCGTTTCTCTCCAGCCCTAGTCTCTTTCTTTTTCATTTTAAATAGTGTCAGAATCATCTTCCTCTGGTCCTGGTACTTGCTTGTTCACAAACCTTCAATGGCTCCCTGCTGCCTATAGAACAACATCAAAGTACTTCACCGAGTGTCCTTCAGTGGTGAGAAAGGACCTGTGTCCCCCAGGGAGGCACAGCTCATACCCAGGGAAGAGCTACCCACTTGGAAGAATCATGTCTGGAGTTCTAAATTCAATTACAGCCTCCAGTTCTATTAAAATAAGCAGTAGGCATTATTTTTTGTTTTGTTTTGTTTTGTTTTTAGAGACAAGGTCTTGCTCCATCACTCAGGTTGGAGTACAGTGGTGTGATCACGGCTGCCTGCAGCCTCAAACTCCCAGGCTCAAACAATCCTCCTGCCTCGGCCTCCTGAGTAGCTGGGATTACAGGTGCATACCATCATGCCCAGGTAATTTTTTTTTTTTTTTTTAAGAGACAGGGTCTTGCTATGTTGCCTAGACTGGTCTCAAACTCCTGGCCTCAAGTGATCCTCCCACCTTTGCCTCTCAAAGTGTTAGAATTACAGGTGTGAGTCACAGCACCTGACTCGTGGTAGGTATTCTGATCCCTGTGAGAAAGGAATACATTATCCCTCCAACAATGTCCAGCACCTGGATATCTTCTCCATTAATTTTTTTTTTTTTTTTTTTGAGGCAGACTCTCATTCTGTTGCCCAGGCTGGAGTGCAGTGGCACAATCTCAGCTTACTGCACCATCTGCCTCCCAGGTTAAAGTAATTATCCTGCCTCAGCCACCTGAGTAGGTGGGATTACAGGCGCCTGTCATCATGCCTGGCTAATTTTTGCATTTTTAGTAGAGATGGGGTTTCGCCATGTTGGCTAGGCTGGTCTTGAGCTCCCGACCTCAGGTGATCCACCCGCCTCAGCCTCCCCAAAGTGCTGGGATTATAGGCATCAGCCACAGCGCCCGGCCCTTCTCCATTAATTTTGATGCTACCCTACAATATTTCCCTGGCTACCTTCCTTTATTAACTATTTGTATGAGTTTTCTACTGATGTGTAACAAATTACCACAAACTTAGTAGCTTAAAACAGTTCATTTATTAGCTTGCAGTTCCGTAGGTCAGAAGTTCTAGCACAGCAAGGCAGGGCTCTTTGGTCAGGATCTCACAAGGCTAATAAAATGGAGATGTTGGTCAGGCTACATTCTGATCTGCAGCCCATGGTCCTCTTCCAAGCGTACATGGTGATGGCAGAATTCCGTTCACTATGGCTGTAGAAAGGAGGCCTCTGTTTCCTTGCTGGCTCTCAGGGAGAGGCAGCTCTGAGTGCCTGCAGTCCACCTGCATACCTTGCTCCTCCATCTTCAAAGCCAGCAGGGTGCACGGAGGCCCTCTGTGCTTTACAGTTCTGACTTCTGCTGTCTCTAGCCTCTATACCCATATTGAAAGGACTGGTGTGATGAGGTCAGGCCCACCTGGATAATTTCCCTTTTGATGAACTCAAAGTCAACTAACTAGTAACCTTTTTTTTTTTTCTGAGCGTCTCACTCTGTCACCCTGACTGGAGGGCAGTGGCGTGATCTTGGCTCACTGCAACCTCTGCCTCATGGGTTTAAGCGATTCTCCTTCCTCAGCTTCCCAAGTAGCTGGGACTACAGGTGCCCGCCACCACACCCAGCTAATTTTTTGTATTGTTAGTAGAGACCAGGTTTCACCGTGTTAACCAGGATGGTCTTGACCTCGTGACATCATGATCCACCTGCCTTGGCCTCCCAAAGTGCTGGGATTACAGGCGTGAGCCAACACGCCCGGCCACTAGTAACTGTAATTAAAACTCTGAAGTCCCTTTTGCCCTGTAACATAACATAACCATGGCAATGATATCTCATCATACTCATGGGTCTTGTCTACACTCAAGGGGAGAGGATTATACAAGGGCAAGCAAGGGTCATTGATGGGGGTGGCCATCTTAGAATTCTGTCTACCACACCATTGGCACAATCATTCTCTAGTCCCAGTGTCGTGCAAGTAATGAAACTGAATTTGATTTCCTAATCCTCATCAATATTTTTTTCCTGGGGCCTGGTGTGGCAGACGCTCTCAGCTTACCCAGCACCTAATCTCACTCCCCCTCTCCTTTAATATCCCCCAAAACAGAGACTGGAAAATGAAATACTATATTTTTCAGCCTCCTTTGCTGCTAGAGGTGAACATGTGACATGGTCCTGGCTAATGGGCTATAAGCAGATATCTGTGGATATTGTTCTTTTCTCCTCTTTTCTCTTCTCCTGGAATGTAGACTCAATGTTTGGAGTTGCAACAGCCACTTGTGACAAGGAGGAAAAGGCCAAGAGATTTCTTTTTTTTTTGAAACAGGGTATTGTTCTGTCACCCAGGCTGAAGTGCAGTGGCATGATCATAGCTCACTGAAGCCTTGAACTCCTGAGCTCAAGCAATCCTCCCACCTTGGCCTCCCAAGAAGCGGGTACCACAGGCATGCATCACCACACCTGGATAAGTTTAAAACAAAACTTTTTTTTTTTTTTTGAGACAGACCCTTTCTCTTTCATCCAGGCTGGAGTGCAGTGGTATGATCTTGACTCACTGCAACCTTCACCTCCGTGTTCAAATGATTCTCCCACCTCAGCCTCCCAAGTAGCTGGGATTACAGGCGCCCACCACCATGCCCGGCTAATTTTTGCATTTTTAGTAGAGACAGGGTTTCAATATGTTGGCCAGGCTGGTCTCAAACTCCTGACCTCAGCGGATCCACCTGCCTTGGCCTCCCAAAGTGCTGGGATTACAGGCGTGAGCCACCATGCCCAGCCTAAAGCAAAACAAAAAAATTTTTTAAGAGATGGGGTTCTCACTATGGACTGGTCTTGTCCTCCTGGGCTCAAAATGCTGGGATTACAGGCCTGAGCCACCACACCCAGCCCAAGCCAGGAGATTTTTAACAGGTCTTGTCCGTGAGATTGCTGAACTGCCAAATCTATACCAAAATCTGGTATTCTGTTATATTTAGCAGAAAGAAATCCCAACTTATACAAGACTACATGAGTCTCTGAATGAGAAGAAACTAGCCAAATTTCCAAAGCCACAATGCCTTAACTTTTCTGGAAGAACCGCTTAGACTCAATTAGAGTTCAACCTCCATCATCAGGGTGATTTTTCCTTGTTACCTCTTCGGTCTTAAACCTGTTTTCTGTTACTTATAACAGCGTATCTGAGACTGAGTATTTTATAAGGAAAGTATTTTAAAAGGAAAGGAAGGTTGAGGGGCCATGTCTGGTGAGAGGGTGAGAGCCTTCTTGCTGGTGGGAACTCTCTGAGGAGTACTGAGATGGCTCAGGGCATCATATGGGGCTGAGGGTGCTGATGCGCTAGCTCAGGTCTTTCTTTCTCTTCTTATAAAGCTACCAATTCCACTCCTGTGATAACCCGTTAATCCACTCATCTATTCACAACTGCAGAGCCCTCATGATCCACTCACCTCTTAAGGCCCCACCTCTCCAATACTGCCACACTGGAGATTAAGTTTCCAACACATCAAATTTTGAGGACTCATTCAAACCACAGAATTAATGTTCACAGTAATTCTGTAACATAGTATCTTGACATCACAACTGAATGTGTTACAGAAGCCCTGTAACTATGTTATCTGTCTTTTCTTTCTGTGAAATGTTGTGAATATAATGACCTTACAATCTACTTGTGAGCCCAATTATATGTGTGGGAGCTGCAATAAATAGGAAACTAAGGGGGTTTACTTAGCTGTGTAGAAGGGTAAACAGTGAAGGAAGGAGGCCTTCCTTTCTCCTCTCTTTGTTTTTTATGACTTCAAATCTTGTTCTCCATCTCTCTCCCCTCACCCTTCCTGATGGTCCCCTGGGCTTCCATGGCAAGCCCGGAAACTGGGGCATAAAACTTGGATGAGGCAAGTGGCCTAAACCCTGAAGTGTGGACAGAGAGGGACACAGAGGTGAAAGGGCCAAGGGTCTGTAGGCAGTGAACCTCTCTACTAAATACGTTCCTGGTAGTGGACAGCACTGGGGAGGCACAGAAAGCTTCCTGCAAGTTCCAGACGAGCCAGAGAGCTGCACCCAGGAGCCAGAGGAGGAGCTGTCCTTCCAAATGGCCATGGCCCATGAACAGAGCCTGAGGAGACTGAGAAGGGAGACTGGAGTGAGCCAAAACTCTATGTGTCCCCTAAGCCTCCAGCGAGGTTGAGATATAGCAACCATTAGTGTGATACATGTCCATGGGCGACTCAGAAGGAATGCTCCTGCTCGGTACAATGGACAACACAAATGCCGAACTGTGAAGTGCTGCACTTCAGTTTTCTCCAGCCTAGGTGGACGTGGATCTATGATTCACCGCGTTCCTGTGTTCATAGGAATGTCCCAAGAAGGCAAACATTCTGTCACCTCCCTGGTCTGCTCCCCCTTCCCGCCCACGGAGGAGACAGTGTTATTTCAGCTCCTCCCCATTCTCTGCCATTGTCTACTGTCTTTCCTTCCCACAGGAGCAACACCTTCTCTGCTGGCTTTTGCCTCACCATCTAAACCTGCTCTGCCCTCCCCATCTCAAAACTCCACTTCCCCACTGTGTCCCCGTCTAGGGACCAGTCTCCCCTTTCCAGAGTCTCATTACCTACTTCAAGATCAATCCAACCTCCACAGTCTGCGTTGAGACCTCACCTTTCCCTGACACTGATTTCCTGATTGCCAAATCCCACAGGTGGTGTTACCTCTTTGCAGCACTTACCACACCCTCCTCCCTGAAATCCTCTTCTCTGGCTCCTGTGGCAGAGGCTGCTAGTTACCTGCTCAATATCCAGACTTTCTTCATCCTTACTAACTAGAACCCCCTCCTTCACCCCTGCCCCAAGTTCCACATCTACGACGTAGGCACACACGGCCTGGACATGAGCCGGGTGATCTTCTACTCAGCCCAGATATAATTCAGTAATTATAATCGCTTAATTATAATTCCCCTTTTAACCAAAAAATTTCACAAATGTCATTTGTCAGCTTCCCCTGCAGCTAGGGAGTGGCCAGATCACAGTCCCAGCCAGTGATATCTAAGCGAAAGCTTGTTGGATGGAGCTTCCAGGAAAGCTCCTAAAGGGGGCCACACTCAACTGCTGCATGCATGTCCATTGACTCCTGACCCTTCCTCCTTTCTCCTCTGTGGAACAGGGCCCTGATGGCTGGGGCTACAGCAGCCATCCTGCAACACATGGAAAAGGCTAGAATTATAAAGATGCAGATCCCATTATTCTGCAGCTGCTGAACTAATGCTGGCAAGTGCTTATTTCCACACCCTGTTACATAAGACAAACAAACCTCTGTCTTGTTTAATCTGCTGTTATTTGTGTTTTCTAGGATATGCCCCTGAAACCCATCTCTAACTGATACAGCTCCTGTGACTATATCACTCCTGCCTTTCCTCCTACTTCTTAAACCTCTTCAGGGCCTCTTTTCTTCTGTATCCCCTACATGTTGGTGTTTTTCAGCATCTGTTCCTGGTCTTCTTCCCCTACTCTTTCCCAGTGACTCAGCAGTGCCCTCTGCTTCACAAACCATGGTGACTCCACATCTCCATATCTCTCCCAGCTCTTCCTCCACAGCACCAGGCCTATAGGTCTAAATGCCCAGTGAACATCTCTGCCTGCCCCTTCTACAGGAACCTCATAGACAACATAATCACAAGTTAACTCCCCAGCTTGCCCACAAATCTGCTCTTCCTTCTGGCCACTGGCGCTAGAGACCCTCACCTTCCCCTCACCCCCATACCCAGCCGCTCCTGAAGTTCCATCAGATCTCTTTCCAAAAGCTCCAATTTGCTCCCACTTCTTTCATCCCACTGTCCTGTACAGACCCCCATTATCTCTTGCCTGGGCCACTCACTACCTTAGCCTCCTAACTAACTTCCCTACATATACCATCTACCTTCCAAATTGTTGCTGCATTGGTCTTTTTAAGACAGAAATCTAATCATGTCATTTCCCTTCTTAAATTAACCCTTCAAGATCCCGTCTTCCCCTACATGAAGGCATTCCAGCGCCTGTGGAAGCCCAGTCCTTCAGTCTTGTCAACATCCCTTCCCTCACAGCTATATAAAATCACCACAGCAGGCCGGGCACGGTGGCTCAAGCCTGTGATCCCAGCACTTTGGGAGGCCGAGACGGGCGGATCACGAGGTCAGGAGATCGAGACCATCCTGGCTAACACGGTGAAACCCCGTCTCTACTAAAAATACAAAAACTAGCCGGGCAAGGTGGCGGGCGCCTGTAGTCCCAGCTACTCGGGAGGCTGAGGCAGGAGAATGGCGTAAACCCGGGAGGTGGAGCTTGCAGTGAGCTGAGATCTGGCCACTGCACTCCAGTCCGGGTGACAGAGCGAGACTCCGACTCAAAAAAAAAAAAAAAAAAAAAAAAAATCACCACAGCAGTTTCTCCAACTTGCCATGATTTTTCTCATTTCCTTGGGGCCCTGTAGGCTGAAAACTGTACAAAAATAAGGTTTTAAGTAAGCATTTAAGAGCCAGATTTGAGCCCTTGTCTTGCTGTGGAATCTCCCACCTTTGTGCACAGAGCCTCAGAGGTAAAGATGTTGGAATTCCAGAGATTCTCCATTGTTCACCTAACATAATCGCTTCATTATAATTCCCTTTTTAACCAAAGAATTTTCAGCAAGTCACTTTGAACCAAACTGATTAAAATAAACATCAGTTGCCTTTGTTTTCTTCTATATATTTTCATTTAAATTTCATCTTCATCCAATGCAAAACATTTGCCAATTCCACACCAAAGAGGAAAGGAGAGATTTTTCTTTTAATGTTCTAGTTGTGAGAGGGTAATTCTTTTTCCTTCTTTCTTTCTTTCTTTTTTTTTTTTTTTTTTTTTTTTTTGAGGCAGAGTCTCTCTCTGTTGAGCAGGCTGGAGTGCAGTGGTGTGATCTCGGCTCACTGCAACCTCAGCCTCCCGGGTTCAAGCAATTCTCCTGCCTCAACCTCCCGAGTAACTGGGATTACAGGAACCTGTCACCACGCCCAGCTAATTTTTGTATTTTTACTAGAGATGGGGTTTCACCACGTTGGCCAGGCTGGTCTCAAACTCCTGACCACAGGAGATCCACCCACCTCGGCCTCCCCAAAGTGCTGGGATTACAGGCGTGAGCCATCACACCCAGCCAGATCATTCTTTTTCTTATCTGATTAAAGTTTACCTCCTAGGATCATGGAATTTTAGAGTCCAACCCCTTCATTTTCCAGAAAAGGAAACCAAGGCTCTGTTGGCTCAGGAACACAGCACCATAGAGGTGGTTATTGATGGGACACACCCGGACCCTGACTATGGATTCAGCTCTTTCCATCTCATCATGAAAGCACAGGCCATCCCCAACTCACAAAGGAGGCTCCCCCGTCCCCCGTGAGAGGACAGCAAAGTAGCCCCCAAATAGCCAATGAAGCCAATCCTCTTATACAACACTCCTCTTAAGGCAAGATGACAACATAAGCGCTTTAGGGGAAAAAACCAAAAGAATTAAGTCCAAGGCTCTATTTGCCCTGGGAATAGAAAAGCCCTCTCCACTCTTTTCCAACTCTGTGCCCCACACTTGGGGCAGGTGGAGAGTCACTCACCCTCTGGGTGATGGGCTTGTCACCCTTCATCTGCACAGCCAGCCCCAGGTCAGATAACCTGCAGTTGCCGAGGTCATCCAGAAGCACATTCTCAGGCTTCATGTCCCGGTAGACAATGCCGAGTTCATGGAGGTGCAGCATCCCACAGGCTATCTGGGCTGAGTAAAAGATCACCCGACTCATGTCCAGGCCACGTGTGCCCACGTTGTAGATGTGGAACTTGAGGTCACCCCCATTCATCAGGCTCATGACAAGGCAGAGATGGGTCTTGCTCTCAAAGGCATAGGCCAGAGAGACAATGAAAGGGCTGCTGACCTTCTCCAAGATTTCCTTTTCCAAGAGAGCCATCTTCTCGCCACCTTTCTTCTTCAGCCGTTTCTTGTCCAGTTTCTTACAGGCGTACATCTTCCCAGTGTTTTTCACCTGGACGGCACATACCTTAAAGGAGAAAGAAAAGAAGAGAAAGAGGTAGAAGTACATGATACTGGAGAGAGGTAGAGAGAAGATGATAAAGGAGGAGGTGGGTGGAAAGATGTCAGGCATTGGAGAAAGGAGAAGCTGTAAATAAGAAGTGTTCTCAAGAAAAAGTAGGGACTACGGTAAGATACTCCTTCACCCCACTAGGCAGACCTTCATAAAAAAATACAGGAAAATATCAAGTGTTGGCAAGGATGTGGAGAAACTGAAACCTTTAAGCATTGTTGGTGGGAATAAAAAATGTGGAATGTTTGGTGGCTCCTTAAAAAGTTAAACATAGTATCACCATATAACCTAGCAATTCCACTCCTGGGCATAAATCCAAGAGAATTGAAAACAAGTATTCAAACAAATACTTGTGCATGAATAGCAGCACCACACACAATAGCCAAATGGTGAAAACAACCCAAATGTCCATCGACAGATGAATGGCTACATGAAATGTAGTATATCCATATAATGGAATATTATGCAGTCATAAAAAGGAATGGAGTACTGACACATGCTACAGTGTGAATGAACCCCCAAAACAGTCTAATGAGTGAAAGAAGCCGGACACAAAAGGTCACATATTGTGTGAAACATCCAGAATAGGCAAATCCCTAGAGACAGAAAGCAGACTAGTGGTTGCCAGGGCTGGAGGAGGAGAGGGATGGGGAGGCACTATTAATGGGCACAGGGGTGATGAGAGTGTCTTGGATCTAGATTGAGGTGTTGGTTACCCAGCATTGCATATGTGCAAAGTGCCACTGCACTGTACATTTCAAAATGGTTAATGGTTAGTTTTATATCAAGCAAATTTTATCTGAAATTTTTTTATTACTTAAAAACAGAAAGCTGGGCACAACAGTGGTACAAAACAGGTTCTCAACCTTCCTTCAAGATGAGTGTTTTCTTTCTTTCTTTCCTTCTTTCTTTCTTTTTTTCTCTCTCTTTCTTTTTTTCTTTTTTTTTTTTTTTGAGAGAGAGTCTCGCTCTGTTGCCCAGTCTGGAGTGCAGTGGCATGATCTCGGCTTGCTGCAACCTCCACCTCCCGGGCTCAAGTGATTGTCCTGCCTCAGCCTCCCGAGTAGCTGGGATTACAGGCATGCTACCACACCCAGCTAGTTAGAGTGTTTTCTTAAATATCCATTTTTCTCGCAGTACCTTCATAATCATAATTTAGGGGAAATGGAGATCTTCTGTCACACATTGCTATCATTCTCCGAAGTGTCCGGGCATCTCAGCACGTTCCTGATGGAGACCCATGACAGAGTCTCGGCCAAGTCTACATTTTGCTTGTCTCTCTCATGCCATTTGTATTTTATTTCACACCATGGCTACAAGGAAGGGGGCTGGGGAGACGGGGGTAGAAATTCTCCACTTGTGGTCCTGAAATTAGTTCTAAGTAACGAGATTAAAAAAAAGAAAGGCAACATTACCCCCTTTCATGCTCTATGTTTCACCTTCTAGCCTGGCTACTGGGAGACACTTACCTCCCCAAAACCACCTTTCCCCAGCACTCTGAACTCAGTGAAGTACTTGTCTGACACTGGTTGCATCTCAAAGAGTTTCCACTGCAAAAACTTGTCATAGAAGGGGCTGGTCAGGAAATCCTTAAAGGGCTGCTCCTGCAAGAAGGCCATGGCCTCAGACTTGGCCAGTGTCACTGCGGCCACTCGCTCTTCCTCAGTGGTGGCTGCTTGGCACTTGGTGGCCACAGCCTGGCTGAAGAAGGGGTGTGGGTTCCCTGGGGCAGGGCCACTCGCACAAGCAGCCACCAGCCCCTGCAGCGTGCTGTCCTTGGTAGGTCCCTCCTCGGCCAGCTCCCAGTTCTGCACGTCCTCTAGGAAGGTTGCCGCCTCGCGGAACATGGGCACAGTGGCTAGGAAGTCACGGAAGAGGCGGCGACCAATGGGCTGCTGCTCACACAGGCTGTGGAAGTTCGGGGACAGCTTCTGGCGGAGCTCCGTGCAGCCCTGCAGCCCGGGCAGGGCCAGACTGCGCCGCCGCCGCTGCAGCTCCTTGCTGTCGCAGTCCGAAGACTTCCGGGCCTGCAGGTAGGCCGTGTTGGCGATCAGGTTGTCCAGGGCCCCCATGTCCACCATGGCTGAGCACAGGCCACACTCCCAGGGAAAGCACAAGAGGACTGGAGGGCTGCTGGCTGCTTTCCCTTCCCTGGGTGAGACAACGTCCGGGGGATTTACAGTGAGCCCTGTGGCCTGCGGGTAGGACCCATGGAGGGTGTGAAAGAGGTTTCTCTTGTAAGAAGCTTTGACTGGCTATATATAGCCCGCCGGGAACTGCACATGACAGGTCATGCTCCCACCTGCCAAGGCGGAAAGCTGCTGGGACACCTGCTGGGGCCACCTCCCCCACTGGCCCCTTCATCTTAGCATCTTTCTCCACATAGCCCTGTACCCTGAATATCTAGCTAGAACCCTGTTCAAGGAAGTGATCATACTGTTGTCATCTAATTTGTTGCTGATGCAGTAGTTTAATCTGTTTCTAATTTTACTTGTTTCCTACCAGGCTCAAGCTTTGTAAACTCCAGGAATAGCAGGTCAGGCAGAGGAACTGTGAGAAGTCGGAGCAGTTTTCTCCCAGGGTCTAGCAGCCTGACACAAAGAGCAGGTTAGAGGGGATGTTTTGAGCTTTGAGTCCCGAGATGTGTTCCCAGAGGCCCTAAGGACTCCAGTGTTGGCCAGTGCAGATGCACCCTGAATAGCTTGCAAAAATCCTCCAGCCTTCTTAGCTCTGAGGAGTCTGTGACCTGGAGTACCTTGGGTTAAAAGAGGGGGCCATCTCTACCCAAAACGTACCGTGAAGCAGTATAAGCAGAAAAAGCCATATTCCTGAAATGAAGGGAGTTGGCCCGGAGTGTCTGGGCTCTGAATGAGACAAGAATTTTCCATGATCCCAAAGACAGAAAGCACGTCACTCCCGGCATGCGGTCGCGACTGTTCCAAGGGTACAATCTAACGAGCAGACTCTGAATGCTGAGGAGCCTTCGCGAGGAGATCAAGAGCAGTGAAGTTTCAGACGTGGTCCCTTGACATCTTTGCCCATGCGCCCCACCAAGCGAGGAAGCTTCCCTCAACGGACGATGCTTGGAGCTGTCACAGACCTCAGCCTCATCAAGACAGAAATTGATCTAGACAGAGATCAGGCTAAGAACCTCTGCTCCAAAAATAACAACCTGTGTCCCACAGGGAAAGGATACTCAGGCTTTTTCTTCACAAAGCAAGGCTAAGGCAGCTTAAAAACAAAGTCATTCAGTATTATGCCAGAGTGTTTACAAGGGGAAGAAAAGAAAGAGGGAGAAGGAGGGGGAAAAAAGCTGGTCAGTCTTTTTCTAAACAAACAACCGCTAGCATACACTTTGTGAAAACATAGTCATGACCGCCTTGCTCTGCCTGTCAGAGCCTCTGACTGTTCCCCTAGAGCAGATACACACTTGGCCTCATGCTACCAGGAATTATGTAATGAACTCGTGGGTGCCCTTTGGCTTTGCACCGCTGCGCTGGAAACTATCACCTCTGCCGTGGAGTTGGGTGATCTGCACTGGTGCCCGCTGCTCTGAACCATGCTGTCTGCTTTGAAACCCACACAGGAAATGTTGGTACTTTTCTGTTCTTTATGTTACCCCGGTCCACATTGTTCAGTAGTGAAAAATTGGTCTGAGAATTTCTTCGGAGGAGCAAATGCCTTTTCCCGTGGTTCTTAGGAATGTAGTGGCAGCCTAGGAGGGTAGAACCTTGAGAAAATGGTAGCATCGATATCACAGAGATATTTAAACTTATCACTGGGGAAAAACATGCTTTCACTGGTGAATATGTATGCTATGAACTCCTTGAAGGTCTATTTAAAATGAAACATTTTCTTTTCTTTTTTTCTGTTTTGAGACAGGGTCTCACTCTGTTGCCCAGGCTAGTGTGCAGTGGCTCAATTTCAGCTCACTGCAGCCTCGACCTCCTGGGCTCAAGGGATCCTCCCACCGCAGCCTCCCGATTTGCTGGGACTACAGGCATGCACCACCACACCTGGCTAATTTTTGTATTTTTGGTGGAGACATGTTGCCCAGGCTGGTCTCAAACTCCTGGCCTCACGTAATCCACCTACCTCGGCTTCTGGAACTGCTGAGATTACAGGCATGAGCTACCATGCCCGGCTGGAACACTTTCTGTGATTGCTAACAATAGGATCCAGAGCTTTTCCCAACTTAGTGAAACAGTAATTATAGGTTCAACTAAAGAACAGCATTGAATTCTTATATTAGAAGCAGAGCACGCACTTTGTCAAAAGTGCTGGGCACAGTCAACATCCCTTGCACCAAGTGGGGAAACGTACCAGAAACCTGGGGTTGGAGATGTGGCCCAAGAGTTACAAGCACTAAATCCAGCACTGCTTGGGAAATCTGAATCCTGGCTTTAGCAAGTCCTAGCTGTGTGACTTTCAGCAAGTTACTTAACTTCTCTGAGCCTTAGTTTCATCATTTATAAAACAGGTAATAAATGTTGATTCTTGGGTAAGCTTTGAGAGAATTAAATGCCAAATGCCTGGCACAAAGAAGTGATCAAAAGTATTAGCTTTTAAACCACGACCATCACGCCGGGCATGGTGGCTCACGCCTGTAATCCCAGTACTTTGGGAGGCCGAGGTGGGTGGATCACGAGGTCAGGAGATTGAGACTATCCTGGCTAACACGGTGAAACCCCGTCTCTACTAAAAATACAAAAAAAATTAGCTGGGCGTGGTGGCGGGTGCCTATAGTCCCAGCTACTCAGGAGGCTGAGGCAGGAGAATGGTGTGAACCTGGTAGGCGAAGCTTGCAGTGAGCTTAGATCACACCACTGCACTCCAGCCTGGGTGACAAAGCAAGACTCTGTCTCAAAAATAAATAAATAAATAAAAATTAATAATAATAATAAATCACGATGATCAATCATTAAAATTTAGTCCAAAATTCTGCTTTTCTAATATGCAGATTGGAGAGGACAAAGGCCTAAGCGATACAGAAGAAGATGGGTTCCTGTGTCCCGTGCACAACTAGTATAGCGCAGCCAATTCAGCATTTGCACGTGACCTTGGAAAGCTGTGATGCCCCATGCAGCTAGAAGACAGGGAGGTCAGATTTATTAAATATCATGCAAGATTTCTAACACACTATTGTAACTCAACAATTTACTATATTCCACCACAAAAAGAAGACTAACCTCTGTCATATGAAAAGAAGATATATTTCTTTATTTTTATTTTATTTTTTCAATTTTTTTTTTTTTTTGAGACAAAGTCTCGCTCTATTGGCCAGGCTGGAGTTCAGTGGCATGATCCCGGCTCACTGCAACCTCTGCCTCCCAGGTTCAAGCAATTCTCGTACCTCAGCCTCCCAGGTAGCTGGGATTACAGGCATATGCCAACACGCCCAGATAATTTTTGTATTTTTAGTAGAGATAGGGTCTTACCTCATTGGCTAGGCTGGTCTTGAACGCCTGACCACAAGTGATCTGCCCGCCTCATCCTCCCAAAGTGCTGGAACTACAGGTATGAGCCACTGCACCCGACCTCAACTTTTATTTTAGATTAAGGGATGTTTCATTTTGAATGAAAAATCATAACTTTTATGACAGTAGAAAGCAATTTAAATATTTTAGTATTTTTGGGACCCATTTTGTAACCTAGGGAAAAGAAAAAATGCTCTTGCCCAGGTCTTTCATTAGCCTTTGCATCATTTAAAGCATTATTAATGATGTACGTGTTCTTAATTTTAAAATTTTCTCTCTGAAAATACATCCTAAGGTTAACTGTTTAAGGAAAATAGTAAAGCTAAGTTTCTAATAAGAAACTGACCATCCTTTAAAATGCACAATTCTCTGCATGGTCCAATAGCACATCTATTTGAAGATCAAGAATTAGGAAGTAATATAGGGCAGTGCTATATGGTCTTAGAAACACAGAGAAGCTATTTTGAGCAGTGTTAAGTTGTGAAGCAGACTAATATGTTAGCATTAAAATACCCAAAGAGGCTAGACACGATGGCTCATGCCTGTAATCCCAACACTTTGGGAGGCTGAGATGGGCGGATCACGAGGTCAGGAGTTTGAAACCAGCCTGGCCCACGTGGTGAAATCTCATCTCTACTAAAAATACAAAAATTAGCTGCATATGGTGGCACATTACTGTAATCCCAGATACTTGGGAGGCTGAGGCAGGAGAGTTGCTTGAACCTCGGAGGCGGAAGTTGCAGTGAGCTGAGATTGTGCCACTGTACTCTAGCCTGGGTGACAGAGCAAGATTCTGTCTTGGGAAAAATTAATTTATTAATTAAATAAAATAAAACAAAATACCCAAAGAACCCAGGTTGTTCTTTAGCTTCAAGTTGTTGATAGTTCAACAACTTTTGTTGTTGTTGTTGTTTAAAAATAGATTTAGGGGCTGGGTGCAGTGGCTCATGCCTATAATCCCAGTACTTTGGGAGGCCGAGATGGGTGGATCACCTGAGGTCAGGAGTTTGAGACCAGCCTGACCAACATGGTGAAACCCCGTGTCTACTAAAAATACAAAAATTAGCTGGGCATGGTGGCGGGTGCCTGTAATCCTAGCTACTTGGGAGGCTGAGGCAGAAGAACTGCTTGAACCCAGGAGGCAGAAGTTGCAGTGAGCCTAGATCGCACCACTGCACTCCAGCCTGGGTGACAAAGCAACACTCAGTCTCAAAAAAAAAAAAAAAAAAAAAGATTTAGGGGGTACAAGTACAGTTTTGTGATATGGCTATATTACATAATGATGAAGTCTATGCATTTAGTGTAGCCATCACTTGAATAATGTACATTATACACATTAAGTAATTTCTTATCCCTTACCCCTACTCCCACCTTCCTACCCTCCCATCCTTCCTAGACTTCAGTGTTTATTATTCTACTCTCTATGTACATATGTACACATTATTTAGTTACTGATTATTGAGAGAGTACATGCTATATTTGACTTTCTCTTTCTGAATTGTTTCACTTACATAATAATGGCCTCCAGTTCCATCCACATTGATGCAAAAGACATGATTCCATTCTTTTTTTATGGCTGAGTAGTATTCCATGTACAGATGTATACACATACACATGCGCACACACACACATACACACACACTCACATTTTCTTTACCCAGTCACCCATTGGTGAATACCTAGGTTGATTCCATATCTTTGCTATTGTGAATAGTTCTGTGATAAACATATGTGTGCAGTTATCTTTTTAATGTAGTGATTTATTTTCCTTTGAGGAGATACCCAGTAGTGGGATTGCTGGACCAAATGGCAGTTCTCCAGACTGGTTTTTACTTTTTTTTTTTTTTTTTTTTGAGATTGGGTCTCAGTCAGTCACCCAGGCTGGAGTGCAGTGGTGTGATCATGGCTTACTGCAGCCAGCCTCGACCCCTTTGGTCTCAAGCGATCCTCCCACCTCAGCCTCCCAAAGTGCTGGGATTACAGGTGTGAGCCACCATGCCTGGTCTCCATACTGTTTCCCGCATAGTTTGTACTAATTTACATTATCCCCCAAACTGTATAAGCATTCCCTTTCTCCACATCCTCACCAACATTTGTTGTTTTTTGACTTTTTAGCAGCAGCCATTCTGACTGGTGTGAGGTGGTATCATTGTGTAATCGGCATTTCTCTGATCATTAGTGGTGATGAGTATTTTTTCTATGCTTGCTGGCCATTTGTATGTCTTCTTTTGACAATGTCTGATTTGAATCCTTCCACAGCAAAGGTTTGTTTTTGTTTTTGTTTTGCTTTTTTCTTTCAGTAAAAGCCCTCTACTGGAAAGTACAGCAAAAGGGTCTTTACCCTCCCAGCAACAACTGGCCAGACTTTTAATAATTTGAAGTAATCAAAACTACCTTGTTGGCCGGGTGTAGTGGCTCGCTAGGTGGCTCCTAGTTGAAATCTAGCACATGTTTTTTTCTGGTCTGTTTTCTTCATGTACAGTAATAGTTTAGATTAGGTAAACACTAAGGTAACAGACATTTTATAAACTCTGTGATTATTGGATAATTGGAGTTAATAGGAAAGTGAGTGGTTTTCAACTGACATTTCCTGAAATGTGCCCGTTGGATCTGATACCTACCTCTAGGACAGGCTTTAATCACACTGTAATTCCAGCACTTTGGGAGGTCGAGGCAGGCAGATTACTTGAGATCAGCCTGGCCAACGTGGTGAAACCCCGTCTTTACTAAAAATACAAAAATTAGCTGGGCATGGTAGCAGGCAGTTGTAATCCCAGCTACTTGGGAGACTGAGGCAGGAGAATCACTTGAACCCAGGAGGCGGAGGTTGCAGTGAGCCGAGATTGCGCCACTGCACTCCAGCCTGGGCGACAGGGCAAAGCTCTGTCTCAAAACAAACAAACAAACAAACAAACAGAACCTTGCTGGCTTTTCAAAAATACTTTGTGATAATTCATTATGGCAGCCACAGGAAACTAATACAGGGGCTGTCTGGTAGGAGCTGGGACCGCAGGAAATCTGTCACGTGGGAGCTGAAAGATAGGAGATGTAGCCACTCCCAGAGGTCACACATGAGGCTGAGTGAGATGGGGAGAGATGCCCTGGTGTCTTTCTTCATTGGCAGAGCCTGGCTAGAAGCCAGAGGGCAAGCGAGGCTGGGAAATGTCACTTGCAGAGCTTGTATGGCGTGAGTCCCTGGAGATACAGATCAGAGAAGGCCAAAGTCAGAGAAAGTGAGAACAAACAGGATGATGACCAACTCCTGCACCATTATCAGTTAAGCCATCCTTTTAAGGATTTGACCTCTCTCTTAGGAACAATGGGAGCCCACTTGAGTGTTTAGCCATATGATGTGAATATATTTGTGTTTCAAAGATACCACTTGCTGCTGCTTAATGAATAGAGTGGGTGCAGGAAGTCCAGGTGAGTCATGATGCTGGCTGTCAAGATGGAACAAAGCAGAAGGAATCTTAATCTATTCAGAAGGCAAAATGGTCAGAAGTTGATGATTACGGAGGGTGAGGTAGAAGGAGATGAAGGGGTGAATCCAGGCTTAGGAGAGCGGGAGGATGGTTATGTCATTCACCAAGACAGGGAAAACCTGGAAGAAGGTGTTCAGTTTGGAACATGCAGAATTTGGGGTGCCTGGGAGATGTTCCAGTGGTGATGTTAGGTGGGCAGTGGGATAGAAGGGTCTGGAGTTCAGAGGAGAGGTCTGGAGGGAGAGGCATGTTTGGGAGCCATAGGAGGGTAGGTGATCATTGATATAGGCATTGAAGAACCCACCTGGGGAGAGAGAAGGGAGAGAGACTGAAAGAGGGACAAGACTGAGCCTTGAGGTCCTTTAACGTTTATCATTCAGGGATAAGAGGATGAGTCTGTAAGGGAGACTGAGAAGGAATGAGAAGGGAAACTGGGGAGAAGCAGGAAAGTGTGGTGCCACAAAAGCCAAGGACAGAGTGGCCAACTGCATCAAATGCTGCTGAGAGGCTGAGATGATGAGGAGAAAGAAAGGAGGATGGATGGAAACCACTGGCGCCTGGAGTAGGACTCTCAGCCTGACTGGAGAGGGTTGAGGAGGGAAGGAAGATGGAGAAGTGGAGGTTGCAGCCACAGAACTTTGGCCATGAAGAGGGAGAGACATATGATGGGGAGCTGCAGGGGTTGCGAGAGAAGGGAAAAAAAATTAACGGTAGTGTCTTGTGCATGTTAAAAGCTGACAAAGGACAGGCATGGTGGCTCATGCCTGTAATCCTAGCACTTTGGGAGGCCGAGGCAGGCAGATCACCTGAGGTCAGGAGTTCGAGACCAGCCCGGCCAACATGGTGAAACCCCATCTCTACTAAAAATACAAAAAAATTAGCCAGGCATGGTGGCAGGTGCCTGTAATCCCAGCTACCTGGGAGGCTGAGGCAGGAGAATCACTGGGACCTGGGAGGCGGATGCTGAGGTGGAGTCTGCAGTGAGCTGAGATTGCACCACTGCACTCTAGCCTGGGGAACAGAGCGAGACTCCGTCTCAAAAAAAAAAAAAAAAAAAAAAAAAAAAAAAAAAAAAAAAAAAAAGGCTGACAGGAAGGATCCAGGTTAGAGGGCAAGGTTAAAATATAAGAGAAAAAACACCTAAATTTCCTGAGGAGACAGAGGAGGCATGTTCAAAGCACAGGGGAAGGATTGGCCTTAGGATGAAGGACAGCTCTCCAGACAGCACAGGAGGGTGGGTCTGTTGCAAGGGGTCTATGTGTGGTGGCCCCATTTACCATGATAACCATGACACAGTGTGGTTAGAGGCTGCTCCACAGGTAGGCACCAAATCGAAGGGGAACATAGAGGAGGGAACAATTCATTTTCCAGCTTTCAGGAAATGTCACTTGAAAACCACTCACTTTCCTATTAACTCCAATTATCCAATAATCACAGAGTTAAATACAATGCATATTATCATAGTGTGTACCTAGTCTAAGCTCTTCCTGTATATGAAGAAAACAGACCAGAAAAAACTTAAATGCTGGGTTTAGACTAGGAACTTAGGGTCTCATAGTCCATGCCAGGGCACTTTTCACTCAGCATTGTCCCTGTGGCATAGAGAAGCTTAGGGGTAAAATAATCTAGTGTGACACACAAAGGAGAAAGCTGAGATGATATTTACAAATGATTCTTCTCCTCTGTTTCCCTTTAAAATAGCAGACTTTTCTGCCGGGTGTGGTGGCTCACACCTGTAATCCCAGTACTTTGGGAGGCCAAGGTGGATTGATCGCTTGAGTACAGGAGTTTGAGACTAATCTGGGCAACACGGCAAAACCCCGTCTCTACTAAAAATACAAAAAAATATCGGGGCATGGTGGCACATGCCTATAGTCCCAGCTAATCAGGAAGCTGAGGTAGGAGGATTGCTTAAGTTGGGGGGTGGAGGCTGGAGTGAGCTGAGATCATGCCACTGCACTCCAGCCTGGGTGACACTGTGAAGGAGACCTGGTCTCAAAAAAAAAAAAAAAAAAACCAAAAAACAAAAAACAAAACCAACAGATTTTTAGTTATAAGGCTTGCATCATATCATAGTATGAAACTAAGCATTCAGTTCAGCTCTGTTCCAACTGATAATGAAATAATCATTGTGCATCTGAAGGAGAAATCTTTTTATCAACAGGAAGTCTGACCTTCCTTACATGTCATACCAAGAGTAAATGGTGAAAAATTTTGCTTTTGAGGCTGCTTAAGATAGGAGAAGTTGCATATGCTTTAATAGGGGCGAAAGAATCTGTATGTTTGCTTGAAACTCCTCATTTCTATAATAAATTAAGTTCATAAATATTGAATCTTAGGATCTATAATCTGGCATAACAAAAACATCTTCCTCTCTAAACAAGACTTTAATTGTTTTAATAATGACTGCATACTCATAACAGAGGATATTCTTCTTAAACAAGGAGTCACAGTAGCTGAGAGAAAATGAAGTAATTGGTATATCCGAAGGAAGTAGAAAATACTTCCTGATAGAAATTCCATTTGGAAATGAATTATGGCAGATATACAGATGAACTGTACATGTTCACACAATGAGATTTTAAAAATCCACTAAACAACTCTCTGGAAATGAAGAGATTTTATTAGAGGACACAGATTATTAGAGAAGACCAAACAATACAATGTTAGCAAACGAAAAGCAAAAGAAATTCCACAAAACATAGATTTGATATGTGGAGAAAATGTGGGAATTATTTGAAAAAAATGTTGTGGTTATAATGATGAATGAAACACGGGGATAAAAGTCAAAGTTCTTTTTAGTAGAGCTTAAAAGACTTTGTATTCTGGAATGAAGAAGTACTAAGTATTCACCAGAAATTTCGGTGAGTCTGCTCTAAAGAGATTTTTTATTTTATTTTATTTTATTTTTTTTACATTCAGTGGAGAATAAAAGTAATTGAGAGTGGAGAGAATAAGGAAGTTACAAGAAAAAATTAAGTTAAACATATAGACCCCAGCTAAATGTTCACTGGTGGGGTAGAGGGAGTTACGTTAAAGAATATTTTAAAATATTTAAACACCCCAACTTTGATAAACAATAGTAACATTAGAGTCATTTGGTAATAGCAAATAAGATGAAAGTCTTATTTCCATATACAGTGTGGGCCCGACCCTTGACATATGCTATGGTAAAGAAAATGCAACACCAGATTCGGCTGGTGATACTTAAACACCTCGTACCTGATAGCACATTGCAGGTAATGACTTTGATGTATAAAAGAGAATTCGTAAAGTAGGACTGAGTACTAAGTCATATTAACTAAAATCCACGCAAAGCTCTGGCCTTTCATTTATCTATTCATTCTATGCATTTATCCCATAAATACACAGATTTGCTTTCATTGGGAAGCTCTTTGCTGGTCTCACCTGGGTTCACTCTTAATAGTTGCATTCAGCTGGGGGATCAGTGGGTGGCTGAGCTCAGCTGGGAGAGCTGGGGTGGTTGAGCCTCTCTGCAGTCTTTCCTCCTGGGCTTCCTCAAAGCATGATGGCCTCAGGGCAGTTTTCCAAAAGGGCGAAGGCAGAAGCTGCAAGATCTCTTCAGTTCTAGGCTCTGGAGCTGATACACCATTACTTCTGCCACATTCTACTGGTCACAAGCCTAGCCCAGATTAATAGGAGTAGCTGCAAAATACTGTGGCCATGTTTTCCAACCCACGACAGATGGTGGTAAGTGCTGTGAAGAAAAATCAAGCAGGGAAGGAGAAAGGAGGTGCTGAGACACAACAGGGAGAAGGCTTCACTTTTAAATAGGGTGGTCAGGCAAGACTGCATTGAGAAAATGATGAGAGTCAAGACCTCCTGAAGATAAGGGCGTGAACCATGTGACTACCTGAGGGTAGAGCACTTCAGGGAGAAGGAACAGCTGGCTCAGAGCCTGCTGAGCTTGAGTAACAGCAAGAAGGCCAGCGTGGGTGGCCCAGAGTGAGGGGCCCGCAGCAGGAAATGTCCTCAGAGAGGAAACAGAGCAGTCCAGTGAGGCAGTACTGATCACTGCAAGAACTTAGGTTTTCCTTCTGAGTGTGATGGAAAGTCATTGGAAGTTTTCAACAATCAGATGGACATTTTGACAGGATCACAGACAGAGGGGGGCAAGGGTTAAAACAGAAAAACCAGTCTGGAGGCTACTGCAGTAACCCCGGTGAGAAATCAGGGGAGGGGGAAGATAGTTTGCTTATGGATGGATTGTGGATGTGACAGAAAGAAAAGGAGCAAGGATGATTCCAAGGTTTTGGGCCTGAGTAACTGGAAGGATGAATTTCTCGTAAACGGGGTGGGAAATCCTCTGGAGGAGCAGGGTGTGGGGAAGATCAAGAGCTCGGTCTTGTACCTGTTAAATTTGACCTGCCGGGGAGACAGCCAAATGGAAATCTTGAGTAATCTACAGCATCTACGGGTCTGGAACCACGGGAGAGGCCTGGGCTGGAGATACTCATTGGGAGTTACCCCAGATATAAATGGCCATTGGAGCCACAGGACTGGTGTGATCACTCTGGGGTGAGGGCAGAGAAGTCTAAGGACAGAGCCCTAGAGTTTGAGGAGGTGAGGGCAGTGGGGTATTAGGAGAGACAGAATGTGGATCCTGGATGTCAAGGGAAGAAAGAGTGGCAAGGAGGAAACAGTGATCAACTATGGCAAATGCTGCTGAGAGGTCAGTGGGATAACGACTGAGAATTGGTCAGTGAATGTAACAACTTGGAGGTCACTAGGATGCTTGACAAGAGCAGTTTCTAGGAAGTGGTGGGATGAAAACCTTATGAGAGTCAGTTCAACAGAGAATCAATGAATTGGAGGCAGCTAGTGTAAGCTACCCTTGAGGAGTCTTGCTTAAGGGTGTGACCACTGGCGTGAGTGGCAGTCAAGGCAGGGATGGAGAGCACATCACTGGAGGAGAAGAGATCAGGGGATGGAGAGGCCAGGGTATGAGAAGCATCTCAGCCGTGTGGGTATTGAAATCACCAAGAATTATCAAGAGTAGTGATGGAGAGCTGAGAGCTAGCAACTCAGGGAGTGATTTGTGGGGCTGCAAGAAGATACAGTGACTGCTGGAGTCCAGTGACATGAGATTCAAAGCTGGGTGTTTTTAGGGAAGGAGGGAGAGCAGCAATGAAGAGAAATGAAGACGTCTTGCATGTTGCCAGGTCCAGTTGGATGAGGAGAGCAGAAGTGTTGCAAAAGAAACAGTGTCCTCTGGGGAGAACCAGGTTTCAGGGAAAACAAAATGCAGGGAATTTGTAGGGAAAGGAAGAGAATGGAGGAAATTTTGTTGGTGTAAATATTGGAGGGCACAGAGGACCAGTTTCAGAAGTCAGGAAGGGGCGGGAGTTGGAGGAATAAAAGGGAATGTAAAGAACTACTTGGAATTAGAGTTAGGAGAATGTGAGGTGAGCTGGAAAACGTACCTAACTAGGATAAAGGGCAGGATGAGATTGCTGAACTCAAAGCAGATGGTGGTGGACAGTGTTGGAGGCAGGGAGGGGTGCTGGCCTTGCCATGCACAGTGGATCCGGATCTGGGATCCTGCAGCTTCCACTGGGCTACTGCTGAGTTGAAGGAGGTCTTAGGCACAGCACTAGGTCCCCGGTCCCTAGTCTGTGAAGGCGGAGCTGGCAGAGGGTTGGGCTGATCTGAGGCCCCCTGGACTTTGCTGGGTTAGTTTGAGAGCTAAGGGTGGAGACTGCAGCAAGAACTTTGAAAGTTGCTCCTTTCACTTTACATTCACCTTAAGGACCTAACAGCAGGGAATGGTGAAGTTGGGAGGACTCCAGAGCTCCTATGCTTTATTAGAGTGACTTATGCACTCACAAAACTTCAGTTCTGGGCTGTTGTTTGACAGAAACACGGCACTACGGCCTCAGGGTCATCAAAGGCTATTTGAAGCATGAGATATGGGAAGAATCCAAGCCCATATTTTTTTATTCTTAAGAAGATCTAAGTGTGCTGTCAGAAAAGTGAGAGTTCAGAGTTCAGTGAGGAATTTCAGGCTACACTAAAATTTTCATCTTTTAATTGGGGACAGCTCTAAGATTTTGTACATTTAAAACCCTGAAAAATATTCTGTAAGAGAGATGGAATTAATAAAACATTTTCCCTTAAAAAAAATCACTTCTTCCATTATTTATTTCTTCTGCGTTTTGAGAAACTTCTTGAAAGTGTGGCCCTTCTAATGAACTCCAAGGAGCTTTCTCAGGTTACCTCCACAGGGGACCAGAACACAATTATTTTGATTTGAATGATTTCTTGAAGAGTTGAACAATAAGACAAATGGAGCACCATTAATGCATTTTCTTATATTTTCCATTTAGTAGCAAATGTAAAAGGGTGTTGGTTATCGTCTTAAATAATAGTAGCCATCTCTTTTTTAAAAAAATTTCAGGTTAGTTTTACATAAAGTAAAATGTGTACATCCTACATGTGCAGTTTAACGAGTTTTGTAAAATGTATACATTCATGTAATCATTACTCAAATCAAGAGAGGGAACATTTCCCTCAATACTGAAAGCTTTTCCACACCCTTTTCTAGTCAATACCCCTCGCTGAGAGGCAATCATTCTGATTTCGATCCCTATATATTAATTTTACCTGTTCTCAAACTTCATGAGAGCAGAATCATACAGTTAAGTAGTCTTTTGTGCCTGGATTCTTTGGCTCAACATAATCTAAAGATTATAAAGATTCAGCCATGCTGTTGCCTGAATCAGTTGTTCCCACTGCCCCCCGCCTTTTTGTTTTCTTTTTGAGACAGAGTCTTACTCTGTCACCCAGGCTGGAGTGCAGTAGCATGATCTCGGCTCACTGCAACCTCCATCTCCTGGGTTCAAGCAATTCTCTTGCTTCAGCCTCCTGAGTAGCTGGGATCACAGGCATGCACCACCACACCTGGCTAATTTTTGTATTTTTAGTACAGACGAGGTTTTACCATGTTAACTGGGCTGGTTTTGAACTCCTGACCTCAAGTGATCTGCCCACCTCGGCCTCCCAAAGAGCTTGGGATTGCAGGTGTCAGCCACTGTGCCTGACACCTTTTTTTTTTTTTTTTAAACTGCTGAGTAGTGTTCCATTCTATAAATATATCATTATTCTGTTGATGAACATTTGGGTTGTTCCCAGGTTGGGGCTATTATTATAAATATGAAGATTTTAAAAAGCACCTTTGAAGATTGTTTTGTAAGTCTTTTTGTGGATGTATATTTTCGTTTTTCTTGAGCAAATACCCAAGAATAGATGATAGCATAGAAGAGATCATAGGGTAAGTATATATTTAACTTTAAAAAATTACCTGTTTTCCAAAGCAGCTATTCCATATTTCATTCCTGCCAGCAATGAATGAAAGAGTTCTGATTCCTCTACATCTTCACCAAGACTTAGTGTTATCAGTCTTTTTAATTTGAGCTATTCTAGGGTGGTATATAGTGGTGTTTCATTGTGATTTTAATTTGATTTTCTGATGAGGCATAATGGGCACATTTTCATGTGCCAACTACCTATTTAGACTTCTTCTGTGAAACATCTTTTCAATTCTTTTGCCCAATGTCCAGCTCTTTAATAAATCTTGTTGAGGATATGACCCTCTCAGGCAGTATTCAGTTGACTGACCACATTCTTTAATAGAGAAGCTAAATGTTGTAGAGACATTGAGGCAGCAGTGGTAGAAATAAAATTGCTGGGTAAGAGCATTAGATTCATACATTCGTTCATTGATTCATTTTTAGAGATGAGGACAGGATCTTCCTATGTTGCCCAGGCTTGTCTCAAACTCCTGGCCTCAAGTGATCCTTGCACCAGAGCCTCCTGAGTAGCTAGGATTGTAGGTGTAAGCCACCACACCTGGCCAAAAACATTGAATTTAGAGCTTTCCAAACAGTTTAAATTTGTCAGGACAAGTATAGAAGCAACCGTTTTATTTGTAAAAGCCTCCACATGCTATTTCAATTCAGAGTTTCAAAACACAGAGAACAGGTACTCTCTAGAACCTCAGCATAAAATTCAAGTTTGGAAAATACCTGAAAGTGGTGTTACAGCTTATGAAACATTAGATTTTTTCCATATGTATATTTTGAGATGTATAATTTTATTTAAGGACTGTCCAAATTTCTGTCATAATGGACATGTGTCCATTAAAAAGCCCACCAAAAAAACACTTTACTTTAGAAGTTGGCATATTCAAAAATATAAACACAAAGATGTCATATCAGAGATAAAATAATCTCTAAGATTCCAATTCTAAGAGGCTCTGAAAAGAAAGTATATGTAGCAGCAACTACCCAAGTATCAGGAATTGTTCATTGTTAATATCAATTGTGGCTGATAATATAGGTTGAGTCATTCAACATCCATTCCCAATTATTCTTTTCCTTTTCTTCCTTTACTGTGAAAGCTGGAAAACCAAAAGCTTCATCTCTGATTTTTCCCATGTGATGTAATTCTGGCCAGTGAGCTACAGATTAAAGACACTGGGGAGGCATGCGCCTGTAATCCCAATTACTCAGGAGGCTGAGGCACAAGAATCACTTGAACCCAGGAGGTAGAGGTGGAGGTTGCAGTGAGCAGAGATCGCACCACTGCACTCCTGCCTGGGTGACAAAATGAGACCCTGTCTCAAAAAAAAAAAAAAAAAGACACTGGGGAGAGGAGCCCTTTACCAAGTACAAGTCAATGTCTCGCTAAAGAAAAAAAAATCCTTTTTCCCAAGAACATAAATAGGAGGCCTGTCTGAAAGTACAGCATTCATCTTGGGAACATGAAAGGGCAGGAGAATGAGCCATCAGTCTGACATGGTCAAGAGCAGAGAGCAGAAAGCCTGGTTTCCGACGGCACTACTGTTCTGCTGTACCAGCCGTGGACTTCCTACCCCTGGACTTCTTATTGTGTGAGACAATAACACCCCTATCTGTTTAAGCAGCAGAGGTTTTCCGATATTTGTTGCCAAGTGTATTGCCAGCTGATTCACTAGTGTTTGAAAGAAGATACCATACCAAACACAAAATTAACTGCTTATATTATGCACCATTATCTCTTTATTAAACCTGGTTTTATCAAAGACATAATTGACTTTTCAAGGAACCCCCAGTATTAAGACATCATTATACTTCTGCATGAGCAGAAGGGCTTAACACTTTCACCCCATTATCTGCTCCTGGAACCAAATTTGAAACTATTGATAAATGTTAGTAATAACCTGCTCCAATATTGTTTTAGCATTTATGAAAACTGTACCAATTATTTTAATATGCTATTTTTTACCAATGATATCTTCATACGCTCTTAGTGTTTTAAAACAAACATAAATTCCCTTTTTAGCAGTACGAACATTTGCATTTAGATCAGAAACCACAGCAGTATAATAAAACAGGGGTCCCCAATGCCTGGGCCATGGACCAGTACCAGTCCCTGACCTGCTAGGAACTGGGCTGCACAGCAGGAGGGGAGCAGCCAGCGAGCAGTACTGCCTGAGCTCTGCCTCCTGCCAGGTCAGTGGCAGCATTAGATTATCATAGGAGCGCCAACCCTATTGTGAACTGTGCATGTGAGGGATCTAGGTTGGGTGCTCCTTATGAGAATCTAACTAATGCCCGAGGATCTGAGGTGGAACAGTTTCATCCCAAAACCATCTTCCATCCCACCACGGAAAAATTGTCTTCCATGAAATCTGTCCCTGGTGCCAAAAAAGTTGGGGAACCACTGTACTAAAACAATAAAATTGTATACAACACCACGAAATGGTTTGGTCAATAGTTGAAAACAGAATATACAGCTCTAAAATCTCTCTATAAATGAAGTTTGTTTGTAGCTTTACAGAACTAAAAACAGAAATATGTGAACAAACTTTAAAAAAGCAATTTTGGAGAAAAATATGTTTAGAGAAGGTATTCTACTGAGACAGTGTTAAGCAAGTGGTGAAGAATGTTGATTCCAGAGCCAGACAGCCTGCATTCGGACCATCTTCCTTCTGCCAGTGTCATCTTAGGCAGGTGTTAGTCAGCTCGGGCTGCCAAACAAAATGCCATGGACTGGGTTTTGTGGCTGAAACAACAGAAATTTATTTTCTCACAATTTGGGAGGCTGGCAAGTCTAACATCAAGGTGCCAGCAGGGTTGATGGCTGGGGAGTGTTCTCTCCTGGGGTGGCAGATAGCTAGCTGCCTTCCACTGTGTCCCTACATAGTTTTCTTGGGTATGTTCATGAAAAGAGAGATATGCCTCTCATCCTCTTCTTACAAAGCCACCAACTACCTCAAAATATCATCACATTGGGGGTTAGGACTTCGACATCTGAATTTTGGGAAGACACAATTTGGTCCATAGCAGCAGGTTACATAACCTCTCGGTGCCTACATTGCCTTAGCTGTAGAAAGAGTTGATAATAATGCAAAGGGTTTTTGCAAGGATTAAGTGAGTTAATACATGTAAAGCTCTTAGAAAAGAATGTGATGCATAATAAAGGCTATACAAGTTTGGTTATTATCACTGGCCATATTTTAGCAAATTTCTGGTAGGGAATTCTCACTTCCCAAAACTATGATCAAAATGTATTGAAGTTATTAATCAGGGCTTCTCAGCCTCACTGCTGATGACATTTTGGGGCCTGACAGTTCTTTGCTGTGGGGTTGTCCTATGCCTTGTGGACGATTAGCAGCATCCCTGGCCTCTACCCACTAGATCCTGGGAGCACCTCCACTCCGTTGTGGACATCCACAAATGTATCCGGACATCACCACATGTCCTCTGTGAGGTAAAATCACCCCTGGCTGAGAACCAGTGCTATACATCTATTAAAGACACAGAAGCAGCTACATGAATTTATAGCTTCAAATAGTGTCATTTTGCAAACTTAAGAAATTCTTACAAAACCTAAAGAATGGGAAACTATGTCAACAATCCCTTTTTATAGTGAGCACTGAGGTTTTTCATATAATTTGGAACCTTTGTATTTTTTTTTCTCCAGGTCCAGTGAATTTGGCAGCTAAAGATTTAAAAACATATACTTCTTTCCTTTTGTTAAGATGTAATTAGTAAAGTAAGGTTCATGTTCAATATCCTAGTTTCAAGATAATCTTTTGAATATATGCAGAAGGTTACTTAAAACAGATTTTGATATATCACTGAGGTGTCCGTGATTCTGAAATTCTGATAAAACAGAATGGATCATCTACATTGTGCTGTCCAATAGAATTTTCTTCACTGAAGGGAATATTCTGTTCTGTAATATCCAATATGGAAGCTACTATCCGTATATGACTACTTGAGCCCTTGAAATGTGGCTAGTATAACCATGGGACTGAATTTTTAATTTCATTGTAATTAATTAAATTTTACACAGTTACATGTGGCTAGTAGCTATACTATTAGACAACACAGATCTATATACATAAAGAAATGATTATGTTATTTTCTTCCTTAATAGGGTCTTTTTGTCAGTGGGCAGACTGCCCCATACCCCACACATACCACTTACCACATGTTAAATACAATAGAAACAGGTTTTTATAATCCACATAAGAAATGGTTCTTGTAGTCACATATGGTGTAATGTTGTAGTAGAATATGGTTTCTCGCTTCTACTTCTCTTAGAAGGTTCAACACTTTATACTTTACAATTCTGTTGTAAAGCTAACATTCCCTAACAGACCCTGCAGTCTCTGAAGAGAGAAGACTTATTTTTATTAAAATTCTTTGTCATTATGGTGAAGCCCCATATATAGCAGGCATGCAATAAACTTTTATTATAAATATATAATATTAAAATGTATAATTTTTGTAAAAGTAGAAAAAGCAGAGCTAGAGTGAGTATGGCAGAGGTTAATTTACAATGAAGGTATAAGAATGACTACTATAGAGTTTAAGTCCCAATAAATTTACATAGTTGGCAGGCATCGCCTTAAAGGCTAGGATAAAATGCAAATGGCATAGAACATTTCACCTGTGCTGAAATAGTTTAAAGAGTTTTTTAGCAAGATTTTCACCTGGGCAGTTTTTTAACTTTTCTGTTTGTTTTGTTTTGAGATGGAGTCTTGCTGTGTTGCCTGGCCTGGAATGCAGCAGCTATTCACAAGCATGACCATCACACACTAGAGCCTTAAACTCCTGGCCTCAAGCAATCCTCCTGCCTCAGCATCCCAAATGGCTGAGACTGTAGGTATGTGCCATTGCACTCTGCTTGAGCAGTTTTCTCTAACTCTATTCCTTGCCCTGCCTGGTACACACACACTTCTTTGGGAACCACTGTGGGAGAACCCATTTTTGCTGACAGGAATGTGTTGGGGGTAGTTAAAAAAAAAAAAAAAAAGGTTATAAACCACTCTCCTGAAAACTCATGTTGGCAATTGTTTTACAGGTTGTAGCTGCACACAAACATCATAATTCTTACAAGAAGTATCTCTGCAAGCAATATTCCTTTCTTAAAGGCAATTCTATAATTAAGGCAAAGAGGTTACCAGCATCAGTAGTGATCTATATAATAATGGCTGACATTTGTTGAGTGCTTACTGTTTCAAGCACTGTTCTTGCAGCTAAAATGCAATTATTTAATCTTCATAACAACTCCATGAGGTAGATAACAATGTTATCCCATTTTAGTTGAGGAAACAGGCACAGAGAAGTTAAGGATTTTGTGCAAGATCACACAGCTAGTAAATGATAGAGCCAACATTTCAAGTGGGGCTGATTCTGAAACTGTAGTCTTAATTCTATGCTATCCTGCACTACACTCACCCAGGGCAAGTGCTTGCTTGTAACCAACACAGGAAAAACAGATTCCATTTCAACCACTGACTCAGATTTATCAAGTGTACAGATAAGAGAAAGCAGCAGGTTGATTGCAAAGCTTACTGCCACTCTGAAAGGCTATGAAAATGAAAATTGAGGGTTGTATTAATAGAAGTAATGGTTTATACCATTACTTTTAATGGCAAAAAAACCACAATTACTTTTGCACCAACCTAATAGAAAAAGGTTAATTTCCTAAGCATATGAAGATTCCCAAAATCAACTATGCAAAAAATTTATTTTTATATTCATATTTCTTTTCTTTTTTTTTTTTTTTTTTGAGATGGAGTCTCACTCTGTCACCCAGGCTAGAGTACAGTGGCATGATCTCGGCTTACTGCAAGATATTTCTACCAAGATGGAAAACCTAAAATTAAAATGAGACCTCACCAAAACCTTTTCTTAATATAAAATCTTGGCTGGGTATGGTGGCTCATACCTGTAATCCCAGCACTTTAGAAGGCCGAGGCGGGAAAATCGCTTGAGAACTCAGGAATTCAACTCCAGCCTGGGCAACACAGGGAAACCCCATCTGTACAAAAAAATAAAAAATTAGCTGGGTGTAGTAGTGTGTAACTGTGGTCCCAGCTACTTGGGAGGCTGAGGTGGGAAGATTACTTGAGCTTGGGAAGTTGAGGCTGCAGTGAGCCGTGATCATGCCAATGCACCTCAGCCTTGGAGACAGAGACCCTGTCATAAGAAATATAACATAAAAATTTAAAAATAAAATCTGAAAATCATGTTGACTGATTAGAAAAACATAACAGGCAAGTTATTGAGGCCTTACTACCATTATTCACAAAAACTCACAGTGCTACAAGTAATCTAATCATGTTCACAACAATTAACTTTTTCTTATAAAATTTTTATTGAGAATAGTTAGGAGTGTTTTATTTCATAACTGAAAACATATTTTTAAAGTAATACTTCTATTAAAAGTGCTTCTAACAATGACTAAAATGAAACAATAACAGTTGCACTGAACAATGTGCTAGATACCGTGCTAAATTTATAGTTAGTCCTCAATCCTCAAAAAAAAACTAAAGAGGTAAGTATTATTATTATTATTTGAAACAGGGTCTTGTTCTGTTGCCCAGGATGGAATACAGTGGCATGATCATGGCTCACTGCAGCCTTGACCTCCTGGGCTTAAGCAATCCTCCCTCCTCAGCCTTCTGAGTGGCTAGAATTACAGGTGCACACCACCACGTCCACTAATTTTGTTTTTATTTTCTGTAGAGACGAAGTCTCACTATGTTGCTCAGGCTGGTCTCAAACTCCTGGGCTCAAGCAATCTTCCTGCCTTGGCCTCCCAAAGTGCTGGGATTATAGGCATGAATCACCATGCCCAGCCAAGTATTGTTATAACGTTATTATTATTATTACCTACTTTGTACATGAAGAAATTGAGGTATGGAGAGGTGAAGTAACTTGCTTAAAATCATACAAATAAATGGTGGAGCTAGGGTTCAAATCCAGTTATCCTAGCTGTACTGCCACTAAGTGAGAGTATTAAAATGCAAAGAAAATACTTTCCCTGTAAGACATATTTTGCTGAACAAAACCTAATGATGGCAGAAATGGAATGACTTAAAGATGGAAAATGGGAACTTACATGCAAACATTTTTCAGTATTTTGTTATACTATCCAAATGTTCAATACAAAATAGATTAAAATTTAAAATAATTTGTACTTTAATTTTCCTTATAGCCAAATCAGTCATATTTTATTCTTTAAATATTTTTTTAAAAAACAAGGGCTGGGCCCAGCGTGATGGCTCATGCCTGTAATTCTAGCACTTTGGGAGGCTGAGGCGGGTTGATTACCTGAGGTCAGGAGTTCGAGACCACCCTGACCAATATGGTGAAACTCTGCCTGTCTCTACTAAATACAAAAAATTAGCTGGGCATGGTGGCGCATGCCTGTATAAATCACAGCTACTAGGGAGGCTAAGGCAGAAGAATCACTTGAACCCAGGAGGTGGCGGCTAGTGAGCCAAGATTGCACCATTGCATTCCAGTCTGGGCAACAAGAGTGTAACTCCGTCTCAAAAAAATAAATACAAACAAGGGCTTACTAAACACTTAAATTTTCTCCTTTTCATTGCAGAGCACAAAACATTCATTACTCCAAACTACCCTGTGGCAATAACTTAATATTTATTTGGAGACAGGGTCTTGCCATGTTGCCCAGGTTGGAGTGTGGTGGCTATTTACAGGTATGATCATGGTATACTGCAGTCTCAAACTTCCAGGCTCAAGGAATCCTCCCGCCTCAGCCTTCCAAGTAGCTGAGACTACAGGTGTGCACCACCATGCCTGGCTCCATGGCAATAACTTAAAAAGCAGCAAAGTGCTTTTTCTTAGTTACTTTTGTATTTCTTTCTTTTTTTTTTTTTTTTTTTTTTGAGACAGAGTTTCACTCGTTGCCCAGGCTGGACTGCAATGGTACGATCTTGGCTCACTGCAATCTCTGCCTCCTGGGTTCAAGAGATTCTACTGCTTCAGCCTCCCGAGTAGCTGGGCTTACAGGCACTTGTCACCACACCCGGCCAATTTTTATTAGAGACGGGGTTTCACCATGTTGGCTAGGCTGGTTTCGAACGCCTGACCTCAGTTGATCCACCCGCCTTGGCCTTCCAAAGTGCTTGGATTACAGCATGAGCCATCGTGCCCCATCGTGCCCGGCCATGTCCAAGCATTTCTATACTGAAATACAACTGAGTTACAAGTTCTTTTTAGTTCTGTCATATAACAATTATATACATTTAAATTATATGTGTAGGAAATATATTTATGAATTTCACTGCATGACAGTAAAGGGGGATACAGTATTTTTATAAAAAAGGAAGCAATGGGACTGACAGAGTTAAGATTTACTGATAGCGGTCAGCTGTAATAACACAATTTGCATAGACGGAAAATTAAATAGAGAAAGATAACTAATGTTTGTTTCTAATGCAAGAGTAAAATAAAACCAGCATCATTTAATCAAATGGAAAGAAAAATCTGTTCGATGCTTAACTTTTGTGTTGGAACCCAAAATTACCCCAGCATTCCTTCTGATGAGTATGTATTAAATTTTCGGACAGCTGTGCAGATGAGCTGTGATCACGGCAGGCTGGGCAGCATCAGCACTGCTTTGTCACAGCGCCTCCTCTTCCCTCAGATGCTGGTGTGTAGCATAAACAGGGCTTTGTTAGGTGGTGGGACTATGGTTTTGCTGTGTGGAAAATCAAATTGTTAGCGCCATCCTCCACATTTCATTTACATAGTGTCACACTGCCTAAAGTAACCTGACATTCTATTGCTTTCCTCTTCAATGCAAAGCCGTGTATCTGGTTCACATATTAAGGATGCAACCTTCTAAAAAGGTCAAACAGAAAGTTACTAAAACAGTTTACTGCACAATGATAAATTCAAATGGCCAAAGATATTTGTGTAATTTTTTCAGTAGCTAGAGAGACAACTGTGAAAAAATATAAAGCAAAAATTTCCAGAGAAATGTGATTCATAAAAAGTAACCCATACAAAAGCATAATTTTAATTTTTTATTCTAATTGTTACGTTTTTAAACATTCTATGTATCCACATCTCTTAGATTTAAAAATTCAGAATGGCAAACTGAATCTGCAGATGTGAAAAGTTAAGATTCTAAGGTTTTTTCTTAAATTGATATCAGTAGACTCTACCACAGAAGAATCCAAAATGAACTTGTGGTCTGTTATTTGTTACAAAATAACCTCCCCTCAGTGTGAAACAGTTTGATAAAGTTTAGTATTTTCTCGCACTGTTTCCAGGTAATAAACCTTAAATTTTATTATTGTCAAATGAAAGAGCAAATGAATATGAATTTTTTCAAATTATTTACTCGACAAATTCGTTAAGTTTAAGGTTGCACATAAAATTATAATGACAATTCAAATAAGGTAAGCAGAATAAACCATTTATTAAAACATTGTGTGATAAAATAAACTTTTTGACCCAATGCTACACTGGTAAACATTTTCCCTTATTAACATGTTACCTAAAACACAGTTAAATTATATCATCTGGGCCGGGCGCAGTGATCCACACCTGTAATCCCAGCACTTTGGGAGGTAAGGTGGGCGGATCACCTGAGCTCAGGAGTTCGAGACCAGCCTGGTCAACATGGGGAAACCTGTCTCTACCAAAAATACAAAAATTAGCCAGGTGTAGTGGCACACGCCTATAATCCCAGCTACTCGGGAGGCTGAGGCAGGAGAATCGCTTGAACCTGGGAGGTGGAGGTCGCAGTGAGCTGACATCATGCCACTGCACTCGCAAGACTTCAACTCAAAAAAAAAAAAAAAAAAAAAAAAAAATTACATCATCTGACCAGAACCAAAAAATACTTCTGTCCTTTACCACTCAATGATTGAACAGTGAGGTGAGTGCAGATCTACGTTTTCTTGCTGAATGACAGAGAATAGTAACTTTAAAGGCAATCAAAATTCCATATGCCTAAAAGTTAAATTTTATCTACCCCGTTCACTGGCCCAAACTTAAAATCCTCACATCACATAAAGATTTCATGGACCGCTCCCTTTCCCTGCCAAAAATACATATTAGGAACAAACTAAGAATAAGAGTTGGGTTTTAAACTGCACTTTATTTGTTACTATAACATTCTTTTTTAACTGATCAACCATAAGCATGCAAAAAGTTCTCTGAAACTGCTTCCACTGCCTGTTGTAGAGAAATGGGTAAATTATAAAGGTGATTCAATTTGGAGTTCTTTCCTTTTTTATAGCACTTCTAAGCTGTGTGCGCGACACACACCACAGAGGTAGAAAGGACCATCTTTAATAAATTATCTTCTTAATCGCAGAGAATTTCTGAAAATAAAACTGACAAAATGCTAAACCAAGGCTTTGATGAGTCCCAAAGGACCACAGATCCATCGGCTCCTATTTGAAGAATTCATCCCCTGGAGTGTTCTAGCCTTTGTAGGGCACTGGATTACAAGATCCACCAGGGCTCTGAACAACTGCACTAAGAAGCCTTCTAACCACTCTCATTTGCCGATTCTTTGGACCACCCAGTCCTGCTGGCAGAGAGGGCAGCGATTGTTCTGTTTCACCCACAGGGACATGCAGCAGTTGTGGAAGGAATGATTACATTCTCCCCAGACCACTGAAAGAAAGAAAAAGAAGAGTTGACATTACATATTTCAATTTAAATACTGAACTCAAAATTATAGCTTATTTTATATTACAAATAATAATCTTGAAAAAAGATAGTTAATTGGCCAAAATAATGTTTTTCTATCTATAAAGAAACAGAAACTTAAATGTGTAAGTTACACAGAGACACAAGTCACTGTTTGAGAGCCTTTCCATCCCCGTTCTAGAATCTATGGGTGATGTGATGACCCCTAGTTCCTACACAGCTCCACATGCTGTCTTCTTGAACTTAGGAGATGAAAGGACTTGAACCTTCCTTAGATCTGACCTTCTCAGTTATGCACTGACCTTAGAGACCTTCTGGGCTTTGTTTTATGGAAAAATGTCCTTCCAATTTTTATTTACCAAGACAGAATGAGTTGTAAATGTTTTTAGCATGCAGTAGGCTATTATAAATAACATGCTTCTAAATATTCAGTTGTACATCTACTGAGCTGAGCTGTTTTCTAGAAGTAATGAATTGTCAAGTCATCCATAAGCAGTGCAATTCCTCATGTGACGATGAAATTTTCAAAGTGGCTGGCTGGAGAGAGAGGTCTCTCTGTGATCCAAGAAAGTGGCCTGCTCCTCACAATTCCCAAATTAATACTTTTTAAACAAGCAGCATGGAAGAAAAACTTTAAAACAAGGGAAATCATCCATAACCTAGAATGCAATCTCAAATTTGGTATTCATCTGTCCTTTGCTTGATCAACTGAGCTATATGACAAGAGAAAAAGATTAAATGAAAGAAATAAGGCAGAAAAAAAGAAAAAAAAATTCCTATGAAAATTTGCTACAGGGGGCAGGAAGCAAGGGTGAAACATTCTGAGTGTTTCAGGAGGAAGAACTGGATCAAAACTGCAAGAATCAATATTAAGAAGTTCTATGTACATCATGTATTTGTGTTCTATGTACACCATGCAAACACAAAATACAAAGCCAATCTTTTATTCTAAGAAAATCTGTAAACATGTTTATATAGCAAACCAGACTTGATCACCTCAAGAACTAGGGCATAAAAATCTTTGAACTGCCTAAAATATTTAGCCTACGACAACTTTTATAGTCTAAGACTCTAAAGAAAATTTGATACACAAACCACATTCCAAAAACATACTTGAGACTTAGAATTTTTCTACTCTGGTTTTAAAGTTAAATACCGTATTATAAAAGTATTGAAAAGTGAAATGCCTTATTAAAACCAAAAGTGACCTATAACATAGCCAAAATTCAAATAATGTTTTGACATTCTGATTTTATAATTTTCTAAATAGAAAATATTTAATTTTTGATTACCAAAATGTTTATTATGACCATGTCTGGAATATATAACCAATTCTTAATTATGGCAATAAAAGGATTTGCAGGTGCATTCCATTAAACTCTTCTGAGAACCAACATATTTTATATTAATAATGGATCACTGCTTTACAGTTTATTTTTGTGTATTGATAAAGTCAATCTTAATTTCAAACTCAAACATCCCTACTGAGAGAAAACCTTCAGTTGAAAAAGCAAGAGAACGAAATTACAACATACCAACACAGTCCTCTTGTTTGTTTTCAGCTTGACATCTAAGACAGGCATCTAAAAGTAAACAAACAGCAATTCTCATTCTGATGCTCAGAATGCAATTGTTAAAAACCAGACACTTCAAAGTCAAAAGCTCTAAGGGTTAGAGACGGCAGTAAAGACTCATACTATTAATTTCTCATCTGAATATAACTATTTAAAGAGGAATAAAGTACAAGGCATTCTACTAATTTACTTATAACCAGGGGCAATTTCACAACAGTTAACAATAAATCCTCTATTTTTATAAGCTCTGATGAAAAGATGTCCTGACAGTGCCAACAGAGAATATTACTAGAGAAAAATATGCCACACTCCACTATATTCGAAGTTACTATATGCTTACTGGGCATGCTCATGGGCAGTTTATTTTCAAGACACCCTTTAAATAAACCATATATATATGTTAGCATTTGTTTATACCCAAGGAACCAATAATAAAGTTTACTGGGAGGGTTTGGAATGGGAAGGAGAGTTTTCACTCCTCTTCCAGGTAATATACATACCTTCCTCAATTTCTGAACTATGTGAATATATAACTTACATAAAAATTAAATTGAAAAAATTTGATTCTTTCATAAACAGGTTTTTTAAAGTCATCCATACTTACTGATACAGAAGTTTTCCTTCAGCAACTCATCAAAGGCAACTTTTCACTTTCTACCCTAAGACACTTGAAACTTCCTCTAAAATGAACTGCTTTGTATGCTCCTAATAGGTTGCTACTGATGGTCATCCAGACAAGGCTGGTGGAAGCCAGTGAGACACAGAGGGGAAAGCAACTGCTGCGGAGCCAGACCCACAGTCAAATCCCATTTCACTGGCATTGATTAGGTTCATGGCCTTGGACCAATTACGAACTCCAATTCCCTCATCTGTAAAAAAGGGACAATACCGTGAGGTATTTATATATTAAGTGGGAATGATATATACTGGTGTGAATTTTATAGATAAAATAAGTAAATACTAGATATCCCTAAACACTAACGTTTTTTTCTTTGTAAGAAAATGCTTGGGAGCTAAATGATGAGAACACATGGACACACGGCGGGGAACAACACACACTGGGGCCTTTCGCAGGTGGAGGGTGGAGAGGATCAGGAAAAATAACTAACGAGTACTAGGCTTAATACCTGGGTGATGAAATAATCTGTACGACAAACCCCTGTGACACAAGTTTACCTATGTAACAAACCTGCACTTATACCCCTGAACCTAAAATAAAAGTTAAAAAAAAAATACTTCCTTTACAGGTAAGTCTGAGCCCAAAGCATTTACCCAACAATGGTAAAGTACTTTAATAAATTACTTTATTACTGGTTTCTTGGATATCCTTCTAGAATTTCTTGATGTACATATAAACAAACACTAACATTATATGTATGGGTTATTTAAAAGGGTGTCTTGAAAATGAACTGTCCATGAGCATGCCCAGTGAGCTTACAGTAACTTCTAATATAGTGGAGTAGGTGTAAACACTAAAAATGAGATCCTAAAGGCTGTACTAGAAGTTTTCAAAATTCAATCTGGAATACTATCAGCTTAATGAAAAAAGTACTATAGAATATTTTAGGGACCAAAAATGGACTCATCCACTAGCTGGAAGAGGAGTCAGTGTTGGGTAAAAGGAAGTTCAAACCAACAGAAAATAGTTTTTAACATAAATAGGAGAAAAATAATTCTGTAAAAACAGAAACACTGTGGAGTTGAAGCCTGCTTCTCTTCTTACACTGGATTTTGCTCAGGCATTTGTTTGCTCCTCTCCACATGCTCTTACCCTTAAAAACACACCACCGCCCTAGTCTCTTCAGTGTGGATTAAAAACAACCACTGCCTCCTAAGGTTTTCTTCAATCCCACAATTACTCCTCTGTGCAAGGAGTTATGCACTGCGGACACCAAAATGACCAAGGCTGGGTCTCAAGGGGCTCACCAGCAAATGGGGACGTAGACAGACAACTATATATCATGAGGGTTGTGATACAACAGTGAAGACATGCTACCTGTATCTGGCTCTAGTTCTGTGCAATCACAGAATTTTAATATTAAGGTTGGTGATCCCAACTATCTCTTTACAAATTAGGAAAATAAGGCTCCCAAATGTTATGTGAAATATCCAAGGTGACACAGTCATGAAGGGTTACCCTGGCTATTATAACTGGCTGTACTAGCAAACCTATTCAACCCTTTTCATCAGCACTTGCTCACTGTGCAATCATCACTCCTTTCTGAATGAAGGGAGGATAGTGGAAACCAAGATGAGAGTGTTATCCGTATCAGAATGGGCTGACAGGCAAATCTTGGGAGCAGAAAGTATAATAAATCACAAGTGTGAGATAAATTCCAAATACTAAGGAAAGGGAACAAAGTGGGTTCTTGTTGCTGAATCTAGGAATCTCTAAATTACGCTTATAGCTCTAATGTAGATTATCAAAACTGACCCAAATCTACACAAATTCCTAACGTTTCAGATAAAAGATAAAAAATCTCTTTAATGATCTTCCTAGAATCTAAAACAGCACATTTCTAAGGAGTACAATAACACCTTTTAGAAGGGTGCTAGGGTAAGGACTAGGAAGTCTGGAAAAAAAAATTTCCTTCTGCTGTCACCTGACCTCTAAGTGGGTTTTAACACCTCATAAACAAAATACAAAGGTCTAGCCTAGAATACTTTCCTGAACCCAAAGTACAGCTGTTTGCAAATATGCAAGACTGATCCTGTAGTAGCAGGATACTTGCTATAATTAGAAAGTTTACGATGAAATGTGTCCTTTATAGCCTATACTTTGACCTACATTAAAATATCTCAGTAAAGTTTATTTGTTGCAAAGTTTCAATCATTATTTCAGGTAATACATTTCCACTTACTGCTTAAATGTTTTTCCTTTGGGGAGGAAATAGCTTTTGGGGAGAGAAATCTTTTAAAAATACCCTTTGGGAACATTATTTTTAAACTGAAAAGGAACTAAGTGAAAGTTTAGTTTCCTTTAAACTAAAGGAAATTTATTTAGAAGATAAAATGTTTAGCAAAACTTGTATTGTAAAAAAAAAAAAAAAAAAAAGTCTCCTGGATCAGTTAAAAAATGCTTCCCAAACTGGAAATTATGATTCCTAAGTGAGGGTAGGGGCAGCTGTATTGCTGGCAAATACACTAGATACTTTTAAAGCCTAATATGTTTTGTTTGTTTTTGAGACAGGATCTCATTCTGTCACCCAAGCTGGAGTATCGTGGCAGTGGCAGGAACAAGGCTCACTGTAACCTCGACCTCCTGGGCTCAAGGGATCCTCCCACCTCGGCCTCCTGAGTAGCTGGAGGCCACCATGCCTGGTCACTTTTTTTATTTCAATTTTTAATTGTAGAGATAGGGTCTTGCAATGTTGCCTAGGCAGGTTTCAAACTCCTGGGCTCAAGTGATCCATATAAAATAAGTGGGTCATGTCTAATAACAAGGTCTTTCAAAAGTAAAAGGTAAAAATATCTGAATCCAATTGTTGTAAATCCTCTTTGAAACAAGCCCTTAGAATAAAAGACAAAAGAGCATAAATTGAGAAAGCTCTTGATTCTGGAAGGTTTAAAGTCTCATTCCCCCTCAAGGACAGCAATTCTCTTTATGTTCTCCAATTCTCTCATTTTTCAAGACAAGTCACTTTTCAAACTATAGAAATATCTGTTTTCTTTAACTACCCTCAATAAAGAACTCCACTGAAGATGCTCTCACAGTAATTTTAAATACCCTATCTGAAAATATAACTTGCATTTAAATAGCACCTGCTTTTCAAAGTGGTCTGAGATCTTAGAACCATATAAAACATAGTAAGATTAAACTGTTCTGAAACGTTTCGCTTGGTCTAATATTTTAACTCAAAATATCACAGAAAGAAGACATATTTGTAAGAGGGTTCTCCACAAAGGCATGACTCAGAGCAGGGCAGTATCTTCTCCAGGAAATGACATCCGATATGGAGAGGGGGGTGTAATGGAGATGAAGTTTTACATTTCTGAAAAAAGGGCTTACAATTCTTCAGCTTCCATGAAACTTAGATATTCTTGAATCACACTGTCCCCTTCAAGCCACGCTAGTGCTATCTGACCCGTCTTAGATCAATCCAGATTTAAAAGCCATTCGAAGAGCGGCGGTAAGCTAATCCGGAAATGCAATGGCTGTGAACACTTTCCTGCGTCCCTCGAGGAGAACTAAGGGTGTCGTTTTGTGGAAGATGACTCCGGAGCATCACTTTGGTGGTGACCAAGACTATTATAAAGTTCACTGCTGAATCACGGCCTTTACTCTGTCCACCTTGCGATGAGCTTTTAGAACAGGGGCTGGCCACACAAACCGGTGTTTCCTGCTAGTTCCCAACAATCACCCGGTTTTATTTTCCTGGTCACACCCATCACTACCTGAAATTACCTTGTTTACCTCCCTTTATTGCCCATTTCTCTCCCTAGAACACCAACCACCCGGCGCCGGGCCGCCTGTTGCACAACCCCTCAGCCCTCAGGAGCCGCAGCAGGATCGTGGCTCCGCGTTCCTCCGGCGCCCGGGCAGGGCGACCTCCACCCACTCCCCAAGGCAGTGGACTTTCCGAGGCTTCTGGCTGTCGTCCGTCCCTTCCCAACCCCGAAGTCGGGTCCCGGAGGCCGCAGCGCGGCCCCGGCCTTGCGTGCAGCGCTTACCCATCACCTGGACCCTGCAGATGGCGCACGTATCGCACTCAACGTCCCAGCTCCACATGGCCACCGCGTTCCACTTCTTGAGGGAGAACATCTTGTCGCCTCCCGACTTGGAGCCTGAGCTCCCGGAGTGAGACGCCAGGGCGCAGGTTTCCTCTCCGTCTTCCACGTCGGCCATGGCGGCGCCGCGGAGGCGACGGCGGAGACGTTGGCTTGGGGTAGGCGGGAGGCTAGGGCGGCTCTGCTGGGCCGCCGGACGGGCCACAGCGCCGCCCTCAGGCCGCAGGCCACCGTGGTGCCTAGACCCCGGCCGCCCACGATTGGCTGGCGCGGCCCAGTGACGTCACCGGACGCCAGCGGCGGGGGGCAGGCAGGCCCCGCCCTCGCCCTCCTGGGGCGACGGAGCGGGCTTGGCGGCCTCTCGGGGCGACGCAGCTGAATTCGCCTGCCGCGCTGCGGGGTATTACGTCTGAGCAGGCGCACAGATTATGCTGGACTGTGTGTTCTGCTTTATGGCTTGATTAAAACTACTGCTCTCAGAAATAATCTTGTTTATTTATTTGTTTGTCTCTTCCCTCCCAAGTGTAAAACTCTATCAGAGCAGGGAACACGTTCTTATCACCACATTGTCCTCGGTATCTGCAAAATGCCTGGCCACAAGAGGCACAATTATTTTTTGAGTGAATTAGTGATCTTAAACATCTAGATATCTGGTTCAGTGATTCTCAGACTTTTTGGTCTCAGGACTCCTTTTCACTTAAAAATTATTAGTCCCTTAAAGAGGTTTTATTTATGTAGGAAACGTATAAACATATATATACACACACACATTATGTATGAATATATATACATATATACAATGAATATATGTACATTCATGTATAATGAATATTCATACATTTCCTGTATATGTATACACACATATATAGAGATTAATGTTTATTTTTAAGAAATTAAAACATTTTAAAATGTATTCATTAAAAATCACAGTAATAACCTCATTAGAGGTTATCACTAGAGGGATAACTTCACATACCATGTAATTTCTAGAAACTCCGGTGTACACTCGTAGAATGAGAGTGAAAAGAGAGAACTAGCTCTAAATATTGTTAGGCAACTAGTTTGCCCTCTTTTGACCCCTAAAAGAGGTCAGGATCCCAGGAGTCCCGGTGTGTGGCGACACAACCCACACGTATTTTTCAGGCCCTGCTTCCTCATCTGCGCAGTCTCCATTCCTTCTGCTCAGTACATTTGGGCTAGTTTAACTTCCTCTTTTTATATGTAGGACTAATGAGGTCCGAAGAAGTGAAATGACAAAGATCACATCGTTATTACAGTAGTGTTTCTACCGCTAGCCCACCATCACATGTGTTTCCAAGAAAGCAGGCATCTCCATTGAAAAGAAAGCAGAAGCACAGACAGCCTAAGGAGATACCTGATTCCACCGTCACCTAGTGGTGGACACCTACTCTGTCAAGTTTGGATTCTGAGCCTCTCGCCATCCCCTCATCTCCTGATACCTGGGCAAAAGCTAACCAGGCTAATGGAGCCTTGCAGGGGAAACAAGAATGCATTAATATATAGAAACATAAATATGGACGCAGGGTCATATTTGGTTAGATGCAAATGTGTATTTGCTGAGTGGTGTGTTAAGGGCTGTGAGGGTACAGGATGCAGTGAGGGAAAGCCTCATGGGAGAGGTGAAGTTTGAACTGGGGGAACATGGGAGGCCTTCAGGGCCAGTGGAGAGAGCAAACCTCTCTGAGCTGTTGGCCAGAGCAGAGCACAATGGTGGTGGCAGACAGGAATTGGACCACACCAACTTTATAAGCCAGACACCCATTGGAGTGAGCACACAAAACATGTGTTCCCTTCTTACTGAACGACCACACATCTGCCTAGAGATGGCTGTAAATGCTAGGTATCTAACAAAGAGAAGGATAAAACGCACCCAGTTGGTGAAAAGTTTGAAAGACAAAAGGATGAAATGGTGAAAAGGGAGAAGGATGGCTTTGCTGGAGGAATGGTATGTGCCCTTGCTGAGGCATGAAATCTGGAGAGAGGTGTCTGCTGCGGTGAAATTTGAGAATAGAAGCCAGGAGGGAGCATAGGGGCGGGAAGTGGAAGGCGGGTTGGGGAGATGAGTATGGTTTTGACACACTACATGTCAGGAGAACTTTTTCTCCTGACAAAAAGAACAGGAATGAGTGATGCGCCGGAGTTCAGTGCAACAAGCAAGCATGCATGGGGAGAAGGGAAAGCAGGAATGCGGTAGAAAGTTCAGGCGGCAGCAGCTGTTCAGGCGTGGCGGGGCCAACGGGTCTCCTGTGATTTCCCTCCTTTGGTTCACCTTCATGAGAGCTTGTCTGCCATCATGAGCACCCAAAAGGCAGGAACTATAGGGGGCCTTGAAGGCAGCAAAACAAATATCTGTCCTCCTCATGGCCTGCTCAGTTCCCACTCCACCACTGTGCGTTGTTCCTCTCACCAGTCCTTGGTGTGTGGGGACACAACCCACGCTTATTTTTCAGGCCCCGCTTCCTCAGCTGCATGGTCTCCATTCCTTCTGCTCAGTACATTGAAGACGTAGTTTCTTTAATTTTGAGGACTTCTCTTTAGCAGAATATTTAAGGACTAACTGATAAATATTTAGGAAAAGTTTGTCTCAGTACAAGTGGACATTTTTGTTATTTCTTTGGTCCTCACTCCAACCATCATTTCCCCCTTCTGTGCCATTCATCTTTAACAAAATAAGTTTTCCTGTTGTCAGGGAGGTAAAACTTTCCCTCTACCCTCTTAGGTTCAGTATTTGGGGGGACTGCAAATTAAACAACAAAACACAGATTAGCAGGAGAAAAGATAGATTTTTATTCACCGAAGTAGTCAGAGTTCATAGAAAGTTATGACTCAAGGGGCAATTAGAATTTGGGGCTTATATACTGTCTAAATAAAGGAAAGGGAGAAGGAGAAAGGGTACTTCTGGAAAATAACTTTCAGAAAAGATAAATGGGCCTTTGGGAGAATAGATGGGAGATATGATAGTTTTGTGACAAAGTCTATTAGCTGATTTATTATCCCAGTACTAACTTCTTGTTTCTAATGATAGGGTCAATCTTCCCTGGTTTTAAAATTCCTGGGAAGGAATTTAAGACAGTTGAATTCTTTTGAGAGGCATTGCTTTTAGACAGGTAAGTTCAGGGAAAAAATTAAAATAAAATAAAACAACTCTTCCTGCATCTGTCGATTCTCAAATGCCTTTCACTCAAAATAATCCTTATACTATAGAGGCATATTCTGGACTTCTTTCCTGCACTAAGGAAAGAAAACAAAAACAAACCTGATGACATTTGCTTGTTGAGCTGGAGTAGTTTCCCCAAAGGGACCAATGTTTGGAACTATAATGACAAAGCAAAAAAATTGTTCCTAGAGGCTAGAGATCAAAGCTAGCCTGAAATGTATATGCTACCTCCTCCTGGGAATGTCCTTCTAAGCAAGTCTGCTCTCCATCACACTTGTCAGACAAGAGTTATGGCTCATCTTTTTTCTTGGAAATAATTGTGTTCATGTCCATAGGTCCCTGAGCATTTGCTGGTCTTTTTTGGTCAGATGGAACCCTCCAGTTCATTTGCCTGTCTTGGTCTTAGATGACGCTGCTGTGGCCACAAATTATTAATCCTGCTGCCCCACTCCCCCAACACACACACACACACACACACACGTGCACACACACCCCATACTGAAAGCGTGCATTTGACCAAAGCAATCAGCCTTTGTTGGAGAATTCCTTAAATCCTCCCAACATTATATTTCATTCATTGTAAGACATCAATCATCAACTGTGTGACGTAAATCAATTTCAGATGTAAAAAAAAAAAAGTGATGTAGAATATTTCAGAATAGATGAAAAATGAAAGAGAGAAACCCATGCCTAAATTTCATGATGCCTTCTTTAGAAACCTGGTGACTTTGCTGAGAAAGTAGAGTTTTGGGGATCGATTTTAATCCATTTGTCTAAAATTGCTCCACATTGAATCTTCTGGAGCTGCAGGTGTGGATGAGTATAGCACTGTGTGTATGTTTTTACCTCTTTTTTGAAATCTGCTGAGTTTTTCTATTAGATATTGGTGACATCTGCTTGAATGACTCATTGTTGTTTCATACTCGACAGGTGAAAGGGAGTTCATTTCCTTTCTTGCAAAATTTAGCTTTCTTTCAACAGTTTGCTTTCTTTGCCTGAGATGTAATTCTCTCCTAGGTATAACTGTTCTGGTCTGAAACCACAGTCACTGTTGACTCTTTCCCCTTCCTCACCCTTCATACGTTATTATCTGTTCATTCTTTCTTTAGAAGTTTCTAGAGTCAACCAAACTTTCCATTCCCATTGTGGAATCTTAACCTCATCACCCTGCTTCTGGATTACGGTGTCCTGACTTCTTCGCTGCCTTTCCTCCCCAGTCTAACTCCCACTCAATCTAACATGCCTGGTTAATTTTCCTGTCTCTGACACTCTCCTGCTCAAAATGTTCCAAAGCTCCACATTATCATCAGAACGAAATCTAAATGTCCTGATTGTTCATTTAAGCCCTGCCACAATATGGCCCCAACCTACCTGTCAAGGCCATCCCCGGCACCCCTCTGCAGGATCCTGGTGAGATTGGTCTGCACAGTCATCCAAGTGTACCATGAACTGGCTTTTCCTCAAAATCAGACAGAACTTTTCCTGCCTTCTTCAGCTGGATTGCCCTCTGTGCTTAGAAAAAACGTACTCATCTTTGTGTTCTCACTGGCCACTCTTTGCCACCACATATTCATGTCCTCCCAGGAAATCACAGGATTTACTGCGCGTCTTCTACACTTTTGGCACCAGGTCACACAGCAAGCAAAGAGCGCTGTTACTGATGTTTAACAAGCTCATCATAATTTATTGAACAATTTTAAGTTTTTGAAAATTGACAGCTCACAAATGATAAAAACAGTAAAACAGGAATACAATAAAAACCCAAGTACTATTAATAGACTCTCCAGAAATTCCTGTATATGTACAAGCAGATACATGATGCATCAATTTAAAAAAAAAATTTTTAATTGTGGTAAAATATGCATAACATTTACCATCTTAACCATTTTTAAGTGTACAGTTTAGCAGTGTTTAGTATGTTCACAGTGTTGTGCAAACAATCTCCAAAACTTTTTCATCTTGCAAAACTGAAACTCTGTACCTATTAAACAATAACTCCCTCCTCATACATCCTCCCAACCACCATTCTACTTTCCGTCTCTGATTTTGACTACTGTGATTATCTAAGTGCAGGCATGCAGTATTTGTATTTTTGTGACTGACTTATTCACTTAGCATAATATCCTTAAAGGTTTATCCATGTTGTAGCATGTGTCAGAATTTCCTTCGTTTTTAAGGCCAAGCAATATCCCATTTTATGTATATATCACATTTAATTTATCCAGTCATCTCTTCATGGACATTTGGGCTACTTCCATCTTTGATTTACTGTAAATGATGCTGTTTTGAACATGGTGTTCAAATATCTCTTAATGACGCTACATTCAGTTCTCTTAGATACATACAAACGTGAAATTGCTGGATTATACTATGTCAATTCATTTTTGTATGGATTTTTCACATATTCTATACCTGTTTTTAAAAATGGTGTTACTTGGATGCCTTTCCATATAAGCACTTACGTATCCACATTATTCTTTCAATGACTGCATAGTATTCTACCACATACATTTACTGTGATTTATTCTCCTGAAACTCTTTGAGAAAAATTTAGTTATTTCCCATGTAAAATAAAGAGTGCTGCAGTGAACATCCTCATATGTATGTCCTTGCACACATGTGACAGTAAACACATTTCTAAAAGTAGAATGGCCGGGTCGAAAGCTATGTATTTTTCATTTCAATAAACACTGCCAAAAGACCCGCTAAAGGGGTATACTGATTTTACACTCCCACCCAGTGGATATGTGTGGCAAATTTCAAAAAAAGTCTTTTTAAATTTTATTTTCATTTCTTTTTCTTTTCTTTTCTTTTTTTTTTGATGGAGTCTTGCTGTTTCGCCACGCTGGAGTGCAGTGGCGTGATCTCGGCTCATTGCAACCTCCAACTCCCTGGTTCAAGCCATTCTCCTGCCTCAGCCTCCCAAGTAGCTGAGATTACAGGCATGCGCCACCATGACCAGCTAGTTTTTGTATTTTTAGTAGAGACGGGGTTTCACCATGTTGGCCAGGATGGTCTCTATCTCCTGACCTCGTGATGTACCCATCTCAGCCTCCCAAAGTGCTGGGATTACAGGCGTGAGCCACCGAGCCCGCCCAGCCTATTTGCATTTCTTTTAAGCAGGAACTGTTCTCAGGAGCTCTCACATATTGGATACATCAGTTCTGGTAAATTTGTTACATTGATCTTGTTACTCTATGGTCCTATTGCCTTTCTTATCCTGCTTAATGACACATATTTTTCCAACTCATATACTTTATTTTTGACTTTTAATGCAAGAAAATCTTGGCTTTTTTTTTTTTTTTTTTTTTTTTGGGAGATGGAGTTTCGCTCTTGTTGCCCAGGCTGGAGTGCAATGGTGCGATCTCAGTTCACTGCAACTTCCGCCTCCCGGATTCAAGCGATTCTCCTGCCTAAGCCTCCCGAGTAGCTGGTATTACAGGCATGTGCCACCACACCTGGCCAATTTTTGTATTATTAGTAGAGATGGGGTTTCTCCACGTTGGCCAGGCTGGTGTCGAACTCCTGACCTCAGGTGATCCACCTGCCTCAGCCTCCTAAAGTGCTGGGATTACAGGCATGAGCCACCGCACCTGGCCGAAGATCTTGTCTTCTTAACTAGCTCCTAAGACCCTGGAGAATGGAGCTAATTTACTATGCCATTCTTACCCCACAGTTAGTTTGATCTACAAACTTGCTAGCACTTGTTAAATGTTTTTTGTTTTTTATTTTTACTTCAAAGCGAAGAGGTCTTAAGTCTTCTTTTTTTCATTTCTTTCCTATGTTTCTTGTGTGGTTGTCATAGGTGAAATAACTGGAACCACTCAATTCTAACATCCACAATGATAGCAGCAATAATAAGAGCCACTCATATTTATTTTTGAGTATATAACATGAACAAGGCATTGTTCTAAAATGCCTGACATGTGTGGCCTCATTCAATGCTCACCAATTGAGATAGGCACTACTGTTTTTTTTTTTTTTTTTTTTGTGGTAGGGCCTCACTTTCTCACCCAGGCTGGAGCACAGTGGTGCAATCATAGCTCACTGAAGCGCTGTCCTCCTGGGCTTAAGCAATCCTCCTGCCTCAGCCTTTCAAATAGTGAGGCTTACGGGCACATGCCACCACAGCTGGCTAATTTTTCAACTTTTTGTAGAGATAGGGGGTCTCACTATGTTGTCCAGGTTGGTCTTGAAGTCCTGGCCTCAAGAGATCCTTTTGTCTCAGCCTCCCAAATTGCTGGGATTACAGGCGTGAGCCACTGCACCCAGCCCTGCTCCTCTTAACTATATCTTACATATAGTAAGTTCCTCAGTTACAAGAGGAAACTGAGGAGCATGAGGTAAACTGACTTGCCGAGGCTCAGTACCTGGAAAGTGGCAGTTCCTCCACAGAGACTTCTGGTTCATCTAACTGCCCAGGCCATGCTCTTCATCCTGCACCATATTGTTGTGGCATATAAAACCCAACTCACCCACTGTCATCCGTACATCAATCAACTACACCTCTTCCATCTGTCACAGGGCTGTGTTGCATCTTCATGGTGGGGCAGAGGGATTTGAAGTTTCCTCATTTGGCCGGGCGCAGTGGCTCACGCCTGTAATCCCAGTACTTTGGGAGGCCAAGGCAGGTGGATTACCTGAGGTCAGGAGTTCGACATCAGACTGGCCAACATGGTGAAACTCTGTCTCTACTAATAATACAAAAAATCAGCTGGGCATGGTGGTACATGCCTATAATCCCAGCTACTCAGGAGGCTGAGACAGGAGAATCGCTTGAATGTAGGAGGCAGAGTTTGCAATGAGCTGAGATTGCACCATTGCACTCCAGCCTGGGCAACAGAGCAAGACCCCATCTTAAAAAAAAAAAGTTTCCTCATTTAGGGAGAATCCTCATTTTTAGGGATGGTGTCTTTTAGGAAGTGGTTATTATTTCCAAGCATTCTTATTGCTCCCAACTATAGGTATATTTATGAAAGAGAATTCTTTCCTTCTTAGGTAAAAGTATGACTTCCTTCAACTTATAAATTTCATATGCAGGAGAGATGAAGCCTCAGAGAATTGCATCTCTTTTTACTAAGGCCTACTTGTGAAACCCACATTTTAGAAAATGACAAGTGTGATGGGATCATCACAAGATAGGATTATCACATGACTTTAAACTTTCATATAATAATCATCAAATTTGAGAACTTGAAAGGGACTTGGTTACAGTGAAAAATATTACTATAGAATAAGCAATATCTATCTAGGCATGTCTGCTTGGCCATGGAAATAGATGACATCCATATGGAAATACAGCACCCATATTCAGTTTTTAGTCTGTGAAATAATAAACAGGACATCATAAATTATAGAAAAAAGGAGTTCAACTTCTTACAGTAGAGAATAAACATACATAAAGCATTACCTCCTAAGAGGTAGCACAGCCTTCATAAAGAGTTTAGGTAAATTTAAAGGTAAATTTATCTTTTCAGATCCACAATAGGTTAGCAGCAACTAGGATGTGGGTAGCGGTGGGAATTAAAGAGGGGAGGCCCAGTCTGTGCCAATCTTTGAGGAAACTGTTGTTCTCTTACTACTTGTCTCTCGGTTCAATAATCATCCATCAGACTGGAATGATGGTGTAGAGGAGCATGACCTAGAACCTAAATTCTCATATAATCAAATGCAAAACCGGCAGCTGATGGTGCCATCTGCCCCAAGGGCCCAGGCTCCACACAGCACTCCCTGGTGGCTGCTCCCCACTGACACAGACGTCCAAGAACTTACCTTTTTCTTCTTTTTACGGATAGTATTAGACTTCTTGCTGTTTTTCCAAATTGATCTGAAGGTATCTGAAGAGATCTGGGGAGTGACTGTAATTTTTAAGACCGGTAGTTTACCTGCAAGGGGAAAGAATATGATCATAAACAGGTAGGATATCTCACAACTACCTTAGAGGGAGTGGGTCTTAGGCTTCTGAGAGAGGCGTTCTCCCACATTCTTATTAGCCAAGTGACTTTTCTCTGACCTCATACCTCTTCCTTATATCTTCTTGGCGTGAGTGATCCTGACAATTAATTTACCTCTGAAGTAACTTTTTACACTTGTCCTGTCTTTCCCATTCGCACTGTCATGTCTTTTACCTGGATGATAGAACAGCCTCTTAACTGGTTTTCCTAATCCCAAACGTCCCCAACTCCAAGCCCATCCTGGACCCTGCTTCCAGATTAATCATCTGAAAGCAACATTCTGATCTTATCATTACCAGCTCTAATACCATTCCTGGCCCTCTTTCTTTAGTAGACATCTCTTGTTTCCGCCTACCCAGCTTCCATTTTGCTTCTTTCTGGAACAGTACCTTGAGTCTGTTTTAGGGTTCCACTCCCCTGCCCTCCAGGGTATGCACATAGCCCAGGGATGTCTAGTGTATTTCATCTCCCTGGCACAGTGATTGCTTAACAGGTGTGCATGTGACTCACGGTCGTCCAGTGAAAATCCAAAGAAGAGCTCCTTCTTGAGATTATTAACCAGGCAGAATGTAACCCTTTGGCTAATGCTGCTCAACTTGCCCCCATGTGGGAAAGAGCCTGCCCCAGAGTAAAGTCAACACAGCAGCAGAACTCTTAGGAGACGGAGGTGGTGGCATTATGGGAACCCTTGATTCCAGCTGGACTTTTAGCTAGAACCACCCTGGACTTATAGGAGTCAACAGATTTACTTTTGTACTTAAGTCAGTTTGAATTGGTTTTCTATCATTTGAAACCCAGAGTTCTCACTGATTTTCCTATAAAATAAAGACCCAAATCCCTAATTGTTATTCAGAGAGCCTATGTCAACCCCTCCTCCATATTCTTTCCCATGGCACTCTGCCTTCTCCTCTTTCCTGCTTTTCATTTAGCCATATGGCCAGGTCCTGCTTACAAGACAATGTGGTTTAGAATGTCACAACTTGAGGACGGGTGCAGGTGTTCACGCCTATAATCTCAGCACTTTGGGAGGCCGAGGAGGGCAGATCACCTGAGGTTGGGAGTTTGAGACCAGCCTGACCAACGTGGAGAAACTCTGTCTCTACTAGAAATACAAAATTAGCCAGGCATGGTGGCTCGTACCTGTGATCCCAGCTACTTGGGAGGCAGGAGAAATGCTTGAACTCGGGAGGCGGAGGTTGCAGTGAGCCAAGATCATGCCATTGCACTCCAGCCTGGGCAACAAGAGCGAAACTCTGTCTCAAAAAAAAAAAAAAAAAAAAAAAGAATGTCACAACTTGGAAAGGGCCAGAAATCAGATACTAGCACTTCCTCCTTGTCCTTTCCTTCTTTTTCTTCTGGCCTGGAATGGAGATGAGAGGTTACAGGTGTGGCAGCCACCTTGTAGCCATGAGGATAAGGGGCATTTGCTGAGGCGATGGTGGAGAAGGAGAGAAGGAATCTGGGACGTTGATGATGTGGGCAGTAGCTGTACCTGCCCAGTCCTCTTCCACCTGTGTAGGGCACTGTAGCTGGTTCTGTTACCTGTAGCCAAACACTATCTCTATGTGACACAGTATTTAATCGGAAACAGGTATAAATCATGGTCAAGGAGAAAAACAAAGCTGAGTTAGAAATACAAAGAGGACAGGTCCAAAGCAGGGGAAGGCAAAGCCTTCAGTAAGCAAAGATCAAAGTCTTGACCACTGAGGCAAGGAGGCAGTGTGGGATGCACGGCGCAGGCTGTGAGGTGTTTCATATGCTACAGACCATTTGAAATGGGGCCAGCAGCGTGGAGTGGAGGCCAGCTGAGGCCTCACAGGATTCATGTGTCACCTAAGCTCACAAAAGTCTGTTACGTTTCCTGGATGCCACACTTTTGGTCATCCTTTCTACTTATTTTCCACTTATAAAATTCTGCTCATTGGCCAGGCGCGGTGGCTCACACCTGTAATCCCAGCACTTTGGGAGGCCAAGGCGGGTGGATCACGAGGTCAGGAGATCGAGACCATCCTGGCTTACACGGTGAAACCCTGTCTCTACTAAAAATGCAAAAAAATAGCCGGGCGTGGTGGCGGGCACCTGTAGGCCCAGCTACTCAGGAGGCTGAGGCAGGAGAATGGCGTGAACCCGGGAGGCAGAGCTTGCAGTGAGCCAAGATCATGCCACTGCACTCCAGCCCGGGCGACTGAGCAAGACTCCGTCTCAAAAAAAAAAAAAAAAAAATTCTGCTCATTCTTCAATGAAGCATATCCCAAGTGTATGAGACTTCCTGTTCTTTTGTGCAGACTAAGATGATTTAAGCTAGCATTAGGTATTGGCCTGGACTTATACAACAACAAATTACATGGTGAGAAAGCTAAGCACTTTTCAATTCTCTCTTTAAAAATATTTTTGGCTGGGTGCAGTGGCTCGTGGCTCATGCCTGAAACCCTAGCACTTTGGGTTTCAGGAGTTCAAGACCAGCCTTGGAAAGATCTCATCTCTACAAAAGACCTAATCTCTACAAAAAATTTAACATTAGCCAGGCATGGTGGCACATGCCTGTAGTCCTAAGTACTTGGGAGGTTGAGGTAGGAGGATCACTTGAGCCCAGAAGTTCAAGGATACAGTGAACGAAGATCATGCCAATCCACTACAGCCTGGGCAACGGACCAATTTTCTTTCTTTCTCTTCCTTTCTTTCTGCTTCCTTCCCTTCCCCTCCCTTCTCCTCCCTTCTCCTCCCTTCCCCTCCCTTCCCCTCCCTTCCCCTCCCTTCCCCTCCCTTCCATTCCCTTTCCTTCACTTGGCTACAGACCAATTTTCTTTCTTTCTCTTCCTTTCTTTCTGCTTCCTTTCCTTTCTTTCTTTCCTTCCTTCCTTCTTTCTTTTCTTTTCTTCTTCTTCCTCTTCCTCCCCTCCTTCCTCCTCCTCCTCCTTCCTCCTCCTCCTTCTTTCTTCTTCTTTCCTTCCTTCTCTTTCCCTTCCTACCTTCCTACCTTCCTTCCTTCCTTCCTTCCTTCCTTCTTCTTCCTTCCTTCCTTCTTTTTTTCCTGTTTTTTTTTTTTTTTGAGACGGAGTCTTGCTCTATCGCCCAGGCTGGAGTGCAGTGGTGTGATCTTGGCTGACTGCATGCTCCGCCTCCCGGGTTCACGCCATTCTCCTGCCTCAGCCTCCTGAGTAGCTGGGACTACAGGCGCCCACAGCCACGCCCGACTATTTTTTTTTGTACTTTTAGTGGAGACGGGGTTTCACCGTGTTAGCCAGGATGGTCTCGATCTCCTCACCATGTGATCCGCCCGCCTCAATCTCCCAAAGTGCTGGGATTACAGGCGTGAGCTGCCACGCCTGGCCTGCCTTTCTTTCTTCCTTTCTTCCTTTCTTTCTTCCTTTCTTCCTTTCTTCCTTCCTTTCTTTCTTTTCTTTCCTTTCTTTCTCTTTCTTTCTTTCCTTTCTTCCTTCTTTCCTTCCTTCTTTTCTTTTCTTCTTCTTCCTCCCCCTCCTCCCTCCTCCTCCTTCCTCCTCCTCCTTCCTCCTCCCCCTTCTTCTTTCTTCCTCCTCTTCTTCTTCCTCTTCTTCTTCTTCTTCTTCTTCCTTCTTCCTCTTCCTCTTTTGTTCCTCTTCTTCTTCTTTTGTAGAGATAGATGGGGTCTCCCTAGGTTGCCCAGGCTGGTCTCAAACTCCTGGGCTCAACTTATCCTCCCACCTTGGCCTCCCAAAGTGCTGGGATTACAGGTGTGGGCCATTGCACCTGGCCCCAAGTCCTCTTCTGCAGAGGCAGCCACTTTCAACTTATTCAGCAGTTTTTCATGATATTTACTGCCCGATTTTAAGCAAAGTGCTTATGATATTATTTCTTGATATTTCTGTTTAAAATATGTAAATATTGACTTTTGTAACTTCTTCTTGCCAAGCCTCCCAATAAAGATATATCACAATTTTTAGTTAAATCAACACTTGGTGTATTCATTGGTATTTTTTTTGTACATATTTCATTGTATATCTGTCTTCTGTCTAAGTTAATAATTGCCTGTTTTTTCATTTGCAGAGTTTTCTGTGTACCTATTCTAAATATTTTCCCAGAGGTTTCTGTCATTTCTCATATACTTATCAATATTTCTTTCAAAATACTTAAGTATTTCTTTTTTATTTATTTGTTTGTATTTTTAGTAGAGATAAGGGTTTCCTCATGTTGGCTAGGCTAGTCTTGAACTCCTGACCTCAGCTGATAAAATACTTAAGTATTTCACATGCTCTATAAGTTCAGTTTTTACCCAAGTCTTTCTTCTTTCTGAAGTCTTCTACTTTTCTGCTCCAATTTGGATTTACCTCAACCATCATCTGGGACTCCCTTTTTTACTGTCCTGTATAGGGCCTTCTGATTTCTGAACTTGGTGTTCTTTGTAGTTTACTTTATTTTATTTTATTTTTATTTATTTATTTATTTGAGACAGAGTCTCACTCTGTTGCCCAGGCTGGAGTGCAGTGGTACGATCTCGGCTCACTGCAACCTCCGCCTCGTGGGTTCAAGTGATTCTCCTGCCTCAGCCTCCTGAGTAGCTGGGCTTATGGGTGGTTACTGCCATGCCTGGCTAATTTTGTATTTTTAGTAGAGAGGGGGTTTCGCCAAGTTAGCCAGGCTGGTCTCAAACTCCTGACCTCAAATGATCCACCCGCCTCAGCCTCCCAAAGTGCAGGGATTACAGGTATGAGCCACTGCGCCTGGCCTGTCTTCGTGTTTTATTTTCTCATTTTGCTCAAGCATGTTCTTTGAAAGTTTCCTAGGAATGGACTCAGAGGAGGTGCATGTTTGGAATGCTTGCATGTTGAAAACATCATTATTTTGGCCTCATATGTGGTTAGAAGTTGGGAATGTATAGACTTCTCATAGAATTGTCATAGTAGCACTTTGTTGCCCCTAGCTTCTGGTTAGAAAGTCTGATGTCATTCTAATTCCCAGTTCTTTGGATGCAAATTATTTTCTTTCAGTCAGTTGTTAGGATCCCCTTTTTATTCCTAGTGTTCTGAATGTCATCATGATGTACTTTTTATATTTCCCTGTGCTGGACACCCAATGGGCTCTTTCAATGTGCAGATTTATGTTCCTTGGTTCTGGGAAAGTTCTTTATTTATTCCTTTGATAATTCCCTGTCTTCACTTTTCTCTGTTTTCTCTTTCTGAAAACTCTGAGTTAGACACTGATGTTCGTAGGTTGATCCTCGTCTCTTATATTTTCTCACCAATTTTTCATCTTCTTATCTTTTGTTTTACTTCTGAAGACTTTCTTTTTTTGGGTGGGGGTGAGCTGAGTACAGGGAACTTTGTTGATGGTACACAACAAAGCAGGGCTCCTCAGCCCTTCCCTCTTCAGGGGTCTGTGTTAAAGCAATCCTGTTAAAATGTGGGTTACATCAGTTAATTCCTAGGTTTATCATTCTCAAAAGCCTTTCCATCTCAACAGAGTTATACCCTAAAGTCCTCACAAGGGTCTGGAAGGCCTTCTGCTCTGCATACTTGCATCTCAAATTGTTTGGAAACTGAGGAGGGGGCAGTCTCAGTGTGGTGGGGGACTGAGTGCAGCAGGTATTCCCCAGCAGCTGAGGGCCTCCCTCATCTTCTCTGCTCTGACTGGTGGTCCAGGGGTCTTACTCCTTGGAGGTCATGTGGAATTTGGCCTTGTTCTTACTGGAACATGCTCATACTGGAACATGTACGCCATGTAGTTGTGGTCAATGAAGGGGTCATTGATGGTGACAACATCCACTTTGCCAGAGTTAAAAGCAGTCCTGGTGACCAGGGCCTACTATGGACACATCTGTTTATTCTGGCCTTCACCTTCACCCTGGTGTCTGAGGGGCGCAGCTGGTGCTGCATGAGAAAATGCAGTTGTCTATCGAACTGGAGGAGCAGAGGGCTGACTTTCTTGATTTTACCTGTCAACCTTTTTTTTTTTTTTCCAGAATATTTTATTTTGGCTATCATTTTTACTTTCCAAAAACTTTTTCTTATTTGCTAACTGTTCTTTTTTCATAGTACCCCATTCCTTTTTCATGGTTGCCTTATCTTTTCTTGCATTCAGAACGTTACAATGTTAGAGCTTTTTTGTTTTTCTTTAGTTTTCTGCATTGTTTCTGTATCTTCAGGGTTCCTTTATTCCCTCTGTTTCAGGGTTAGTCTCTCATGTTGGCTACTTGCCTCAAGTGTCTGGAGGTTCTCAGGTATCTGTTCACAATGAAGCATAAGACATACAAAGGCTGATGGGCAGCTCTCATGTATGTTCAGGGCTTGCTGACCCGCTAGGCTTCTTTGAATGGTGAGGAGATGGCCAGCTGTCAGCATCTAGAATTTCCTTTTCTAGGGCAATTCAATTTCTCAAGGAATACCCCAATCTTCTACATGGCTGTCAGCCTTCTGGAAGCAGGGCAGATAAGCCTGGGATGGTAGTAAGGACTGAATTTCAACTGTTCAATGGATACAATTTTCCTTAATTCTCGTATTTGTAGCTTCTCCCCAACCCACATTTTCCACCTTGCTGGGTGTTCTGGGTCTGCTCAAAGGCCCTGTGTAGTTTTTCCAGAGAAAACTCCTTAACTAGAATCCTTGTTCTGCCCTTGCCTCCCCTATAGTCGATTTTTAACATAGAGCTGGAGCAATCCTGTTAAAATGTGGGTTACATCAGGTTACTTCTAGGTTTATCATTCTCAAAAGCCTTTCCATGTCAACAGTTACACTTGAAAGTCCTCACAAGAGTCTAGAATGCTTTCTGCTCTGCATACTTGCATCTCAAATTGTTTGTCCTCTGACTCTCCCATTCTAGCTCACTCCATTCAGCCATGCTAGCGGCTTTACTGAACACACCAGGAGGCTTCTACTTTAAGGCCTTGGTACTTGCTGTTCCTTCTAGCCAGAATGCTCATCTCTCAGATATTCATATGGCCTGCTCTGTCACTGCTTTAGGTCTTTACTCAAGTGTCCCTTCTCAGCAACGCCTTCCCTGGCTACCCTCACTAAGATGGCAACCCCCACACCCTGACACACACTTTACCCCCCATTTGCTTTATTTTTCCTCTAAGTATGATCCCCATCAGATATACAATCATATATATGCCTCATGAAGGCAGGAATTCATGACTCCCCTCCCCAGGGTCTAGAACAGGGCCCGGTACATGATAGGCATTAACAAATATATAAAGAAAGAAGAATGAATAAATGAAATGTTCCTTCAGTACTCTGTTTTCTTATTAGTGAAAAAGCAGTAAGACAGAATAACAGCTTCTTGTTTCACTAGTTTTTTTTTTTTTTTTTTTTTTTAATGAAATGAGGTTGCTAATTTCTCTGAGGAAGATTTCATTGGCCTAGTCCATCATTAAAGTCAGGTTATTAAGATCTCCTTGACAGCCAAGTAAGTGACCTGAGGCTGTTAATTTGGATTTCGTGAAAGAATTAGAATTAGAATTAGAAATTAGCTTGTTAACTTGCAAATGTTAAGAAACAATCAATTGAAGAGCTTTAATACTACTATTGCTTTTAATGTTTAAAATGATGCCATTAGGGCAAAATGGGAAGAGATTTTCCCTATAAAACCCAACCAGTTAACCCTGTTTTGAGGAATCTTCTTGGTGTTCAAACTAACAATCCAATTGAAGTATTCCATCAGAAACACCATAATTATTTCAGCTCAAGAGATAGATGCATTAAGGCTACTCATTATATATATTACTATATTTGAAAAAATGATTCTTGAACTATAAATTACTTTTTAATGCCTTATAAATGAGTATTTGTATTTTCAGGTGGGTATTTCATAATTATCTTCTCATTTATGCAAATTAAAACATTTACTAAGCAAAGCATGATGTTTTCCAGCTCCAAATACGTACTCAGAGATGATCATTTTCCATCAAGTCATCTGAGACTGATTGTCATTAGCATTCACTAGAGTCATGGTCACGAGACTGCCTGCAGACTTGTAACAACTTCTCCCTCAATGTATAATGAAAAAGTTACTATGGTGCCAGGAAAAACAAAATGAAATCATTCACCTGCCTTCAGTTTATCAAGCTTAAAGCTATATTTGAACTAAATTTAACAGAGTACTTCTGCTGAAATTGAATTCAACTCTAAAGGAATAGAAAGTAGATATTCTGTTTCTCTAAAGGGATAATTTAAACATCATGGAATCACTTGATTGGAGTTTTAGTTTTAAAAATGTTAATACAATATATAGTAATATCATTATAATTCTTCTATCTAAAACTCCAGAACCTTAAAAGAAAAATGCAATCTATGATTATACTACGTCTCTAAGACCACGCTGAGGAAATGGTAGAGACCCATGCTGGGACTGCTTAATTCTCTCAGCTTAACCTACCCAGTAACACACCAAGAGTTCTTTCTGCTTTTCTTAAGGTTGAATTTGCGTTTTCAAATGTGTTTATGAAGTCTTCCTTTGAGCTTCACTTAAAATGACATTTCTTCCCCTCCTCTGCCTTAGCATGGCGAGCAGCCATCATTAATTCCAGTCATGCATGCTGGTGATGGAGAGGGCAGGAGTGGCAATAGGAACCAACTCCTTCCACACATGATTCTCTCCTTTTCAAAGGATTGCAGCATCATAAAAGACTTACTGCTTTCCCTATGCCGATCACAATTTAATCATTCTTTGATTATCCAGAAAGCACATCAAAATCTTATGGGGGGTGTTACTTGAATTTTCTTTTTCTTTTTCTTTTTTTTTTTGAGACGGAATCTCGCTCTGCCGCCCAGGCTGGAGTGCTGTGGCCGGATCTCAGCTCACTGCAAGCTCCGCCTCCCGGGTTCACGCCATTCTCCTGCCTCAGCCTCCGGAGTAGCTGGGACTACAGGTGCCCGCCACCTCGCCCGGCTAATTTTTTGTATTTTTTAGTAGAGACGAGGTTTCACCGTGTTAGCCAGGATGGTCTCAATCTCCTGACCTCGTGATCCGCCCGTCTTGTTGGCCTCCCAAAGTGCTGGGATTACAGGCTTGAGCCACCGTGCCCGGCCTCGAATTTTCTAATTGATATCTGGAGACCTCTCTGCAGGTTGGGCTGAGAAGAGAATGGAGAGTGGGAAAAGCATTTCTTGGAGAACAGGCAAGGATGAGAGGAGCAAGAAAGAAAAAAAGCAATAGAGAAAATTTCCCCTTAAAAACACGTGTTACTTAGATCGAAGGCTACATATGACATCCTAGAAATTCTTGAACTCTGTGCAAATCACTGGGAAAATTGACACAATGATGGCTGGCCTGTGACAGTGTCCCTGGTCATTGCATAGTTCGGGCCAGTTACTTAAATGAAAAAAGCGGAGCAAGTTGTGAGTAGTACAGCATTTAGGAGTGAGTGGCTGTAGGCAGGTGGAGGGGAAACACATAACCTGAAAACACTCTACCTGTCTTTCTGGCTCTCAGCGCTTCAAGTATTTCAGCAGCAGCCATTTCTCCCAGAACATTGTTTCCAAGGTCAATTTCCCTTAAGTGGGCAGAGTATTTGATCAGGCTGTCGAAAGAAAATCACACACACACACACACACACAGGCATCGTGTCAAGCATTGTTACTCAAAGAACCTCAATTCAGTTATTTTGGAGAATGATCTCTCTTTTTAAACCCCTCCCCCAACCCCAAACCCAAGATGATGCATTGGCACAATGTGAGACCAAAGACATCCCAAAACCAATTTTTACCAATCTAATCTCTCTAGTTTGGATACTTCTCCTAGGTAAGTTGGTAGAATAAGAATTTTTGGTTGTTTGAATCGTTCATTTGTTTATTTACTCAAAAGATATGGTATGATATAATGTAATGTAGGACTACCTACTTTAGATTTTATATACCAGCAAATGTCTAAAACTTTAGAGGGACAGAGAAAGGTTTGGCAACTTTTGGTATGTCAAGAAATAACAACTGTCAACACTGTAAACGAGCAAACATTTTTACATCAAAGTAGGAAGGGCATAGTCTGAAAACAAAGGATAGCTTTTTAAATCAAATAACTTTAGTTTTACGAAAAGTAAACTGCACTGTTGTTACATTCGTAATTTCTTTGAGGACTATTGCAAAAAAAAATTTTTTTTTTGAGACAGAGTCTCGCTGTGTCACCCAGGCTGGGGTGCAGTGGGATAATCTTGGCTCACTGCAACTTCTATATCCCGATTTAAGCAATTCTTGTGCTTCAGCCTCCCAAGTAGCTAGAATTACAGGCACATGCCATGACGGGAAATTTCTTAAAGTGCAAGCCTTGCACTGGACTGCCGACTGGTCTTTGGGACTCTGGCATCATGAGTGAATAAGAAATCTGGGCAAAGGCCTGGACTCCTGGTCAGCTTCAACTCCTTGTCAAATCATGTGTCAAATCATGTGATCACGGCAGGCTATGTGCCCTCACCTCCCTCATCTATAAAACTGGCCCGAAAAAGGCTGTTCTGCCTATTTCATAAGGTTGTAGTGAAAACAGAATGAAGCCATTTCTATGAAAGTATTTTGCAAATGCAATGCCGATGATGGTATACTGAGAGCATACTTATTACATGCATATTATGTACGTAGCACTGCAGGGATTAAGAGAAGTTTGACACAAGGCCTCTGCTCTGAAAGAAGTTATATGACTATCAATAAAACAATTTCAAGCCCTTACCACGGGCTGCAGGTATGAAATTTCAGTTAGGGACCACACTGAATACGAGGCTACCTTCTCGCTCATTGTGTATATGTTCCACTGATTAAGCAGCCGGAATGCAAGGCCAGTGCTGAATGGTCCTGCCAGACTCTCTCAAAGGTCTTGCTCTTGAGGAAACTGTCGGCCTAGTCAGGATTTGACCAGCCTTGGCTTCCTGCACTGCCTGGTTGTGTGCAGTGTCTTCAGACAAAATGAGTGGACAGCAGGGATGTGAGGCAGAACAGATGGTCCACAGAAGGAGGGCAGGAAGTGAGGAGGACGAACTTCATAACTCAACAATTCTACATCTAGGTCGACTCCAGAGGCCATGGATCTCACCACTACACCATGCAGCCTCACGAGTGAAGGTTTGATGGAGTATTCACTACATGCCAGCTGTGACCAGGGCCCCACATGGTTAAGTGCCTATGCCCTGCACAAGGTGCCTTCCAAGAGGGTAAGTGGGGCTGAAATCCAGCAGAGTTCTGCTTGCCAAATGCTGGGCTCCAAAGCATGGACCTGAAAGGGGAACTTCCTCTGATTCATTGGCCAGAGGTGGTGCCTTCTAAATTCATCTGTGCAAAGGGACTAACAGCCCCTGGTCAATCCCCTTGGCTCTCTTACATCCACCGAGCTCCTCTTCCTGGATACTGAGAGCCCCCAGTGATAAAAGGTGAGGAGCTATGAATCTGTTCCCTGAAGTCCTCCTGAAGTCTGTGATCATCCTCCAGCTCTCTACAACTGGCCCAGAGTGGGGCCTGCCAGAGTGGGCTGGGGCTGCAAAGACGGTGCTTCTACCTCTAGGGCATAGCCTGTCAGCACTGCAGAGGGGCGCAGCAGGAGCGTGGGGGTTTGCCTGTGAAGGTGGAAATGGAGAGGGGTAGCTATGCTTGAGGTGAGCATGCAGTCGACTGCACAAGTCACATTGGAAAGCTACCAGCTGCCCATGGGATGGGGTGAGGCTGAAAAGGTGTGGAAGAGTTCGATGATACAATATTTAAACTAGCCAAGTTAAATGGATGCTAAATTTGCACGAAGTTATCATTATGAGTTCAAGTCGTTCAGGTCGCTAGAGTAGGAGTAGTTGAAAGGGAATGCAAAACCAAGGAGGCAGGTGGCAGTCATCATGAATGAGAGTCAGGAGTGGTGCAAGAAACATCAGAGTGAAATGAAGGTGAGCTGGGTAGAGAGGGGAACATGGGAGTACTCCAGGGTTCTGGGAGGGTAGGGATGCTTCAAACAAGGAACTTGGCTTAGACTTTGAGTCAGTAAGACCCAGGTTTAAAATCCTTTTTTTTTTTTTTTTTTTTTTTTTTTTTTGAGATGTCGCCCAGGCTGGAATGCAGTGGTGCAATCTCAGCTCACTGCAACTTCCACCTCCCGGGTTCAAGCGATTCTCCTGCCTCAGTCTCCTGAGTAGCTGGGACTATAGGTGTGTGCCACAACACCTGGCTAATTTTTGTGTTTTTAGTAGAGATGAGGTTTCACTATGTTGGCCAGGCTGGTCTCGAACTCCTGGTCTTAGGTGATCCACTTGCCTTAGCCTCTCAAAGTGCTAGGATTACAGGTGTTAGCCACCATGCCAGCCCTAACACTCAGTTTTACAGTTACAACTCTGACTTTCTGGGCAAGTGACTTACCCATTTTGAATCTCAGTTTCCTCATCCGTAAAATGAGAGTAATGATATTTATGACTTAGAATTGGTGTGAGGAGTAACAAACCTATGTTCACAGCATCTATTGCATTATAGGTGACCATAAAGTGACGCACGACTTCTGCTTTTGGCTATGATGGAGAAACGGGGATTGAATTTACCCTCTGCCCAAAATCAAATTTTAACCACCAGAGAAAATATATTGAACAATGGTTTTCAAATATTGGACAAGAGACAGGATAGGCCAACAAGCTCTGAGAAGGAGAACACATAAGGTGAGCCCTGTGAGTGCCCCACTTACTGCCTGAAGAGCCTTTCTGGGTCCCCAGCACTGCAGGCAGGGAGGGCAATCAGATTCTGTTGGTCTCACTGAGTTGAGACACAGACTTCAGAGTTTGGGTAAAGGTGGCTAGAATTTATAGGACAGAATTTCGGAGAGGAGAGGGCCTTATAGAAATAGAGAGTTCTGTGCCTTTTGCAGAGAGTTTGCCCCAAAAATTTGGTTGAGTACACTTCTGAGGAAGGTACTAAGGCTAGGGAAACATTCACAGGACAGGCAAGTGGAACAAGCCCTGAGGCTCATACAGGGCTGAGAACAGATAATATTCCTACCAGCCAGAGTGTAAAAACCTCCTAATACATGAGGCATCGACAGCTAAAAAGTGTATTGCCTCAGTAGTGGGACCAAATTAATCCTAGAGTCAAAACTCTTCTGGATGTGTCCAAACAAAGCTTTAAAACAAGCCTCGGCTGGGCACGGTGGCTCACGCCAGTAATCCCAGCACTTTGGGAGGCCGAAGCAGGCAGATCACTTGAGGCCAGGAGGTCAAGACCAGCCTGGGCAACATGGACAAACCCCGTCTCTACTAAAAATACAAAGATTAGCCAGGCATGGTTGCATGCGTCTGTAGTCCCAGCTACTCGGGAGGCTGAGGCATGAGAATCGCTTGAACCTGGGAGGCGGAGGTTGCAGCCGAGATAGTGCCATTGCACGTCAGCCTGGGTGACACAGTGAGACTCTGTCTCAAACAACCAACCAACCAACCAACCAACCCCAGAAGCCTCAAAGGAATCCAACTATTGCCAAGAAATTAACTGTATCAGAGGACAAGCCTGTAAATATTAAAAGGAATGAAAAGGGAATTTTAAAAATCCATCACCCAATAACATAAATTCACCATGTTTGGCCTCTACTGAAAAGAGAAGCAGGAAATCTGACTTATAACTGGGAACAAATATTAATCAATCAAAATATCCAAAAATGATACTGAAGATAGAATTAATAGTCGAAGATATTAAAACATTTAAGTATACTCTATATATTCAAGAGGGCAGAGGAAAATATGAACATGAAGAAGACTGAAATGGAAGATACTGAAAAAACTCAAATTGGGCCAGGAGCGGTGGCTCACACCTGTAATCTCAGCACTTTGGGAGGCAGAGGCAGGCAGATCACCTGAGGTCAGAAGTTCAAGACCAGCCTGGCCAACATGGTGAAACCCCGTCTCTACTAAAAATACAAAAATTAGCCAGGCATGGTGGCGGGTGCCTGTAATCCCAGCTATTTGGGAGGCTGAGGCAGGAGAATTGCTTGAACTTGGGAGGTGGAGATTGCAGTGAGCTGAGATCACGCCACTGCACTCCAGCCTGGGTGACAGAGAGAGACTCTGTCTCAAAAAAAAAAAAAAGAAAAAAAAATTTAAAAATTTAAATTGAACTTTCAGAGATTAAAAAGTACAATGTCTGAGATAAGAAAAATACATTGGATGGACTTTGCAGCATAGTAGACATTGTAGACAATATGTGAAGACATAGCAACAGAAACTACCCAAAGTGAAATGCAGGGGAGAAAAAGACCAAAAAAAAAAAAGAAAAAAGAAAAAAGAAAAACACAACATCATTTAGCTGTGCAATAAAATCAAGTAGCCTAACATATATGTAATTAGAGTTTCAGAAGGATAAAAGACAGGAGTGATAGAAAAAAAAATACTTGAAAGGGAGTGGTCTAAAATTTTCTAAATTTGATGAAAACTACAAACACATAGATCTAAGAAGTTCAACAAACTCCAATCTGAAAAAACAAGAAGAAAGTCACACTAAGCATGTCATACTTAAATTGCTGAAAACCAGTGATAAAAAGAAAGTCTTAAAAGCAGCCAGAGACTGGACATGGTGGCTCACACCTGAAATCCTAGCACTTTGGGAGGCTAAGGTGGGTGGATCACTTGAGGCCAGGGGTTTGAGACTAGCCTGGGCAACATGGCGAAACCCTATCTCTACTAAAAATACAAAAAAAATTTAGCTGGGCATATTGGTTGCACACCTGTAGTCCCAGCTACTTGGGAGGCTGAGGCACGAGAATTATTTGAACTGGGGAGGCAGAGGTTACAGTGAGCCAAGATCACGTCACTGCACTCCAGCCTGGGTGACAGTGAGACTCTGGAAGAAGAAAAGAAGAGAGAAGAAAGAAGAAGAAGAAGAAGAGGAAGAAGAAGAAGGAGGATGAGGAGGAGGAGGAAGGAGAAGAGGAAGAAGAGGAAGAGGAAGAAGAAGTAGAAGAAGAAGGAGGAGGAGGAAGAGGAGGAGGAGGAGGCAGCATACAGAGGAATAAAAACAAATTATATACAAAAGAATAGAGATAAAAATGATGTCTCTTCAGAAACAATACAAGCAGAAGATAGTGATGCTTCTTCAGAAACAATACGAGCAGAAGATAGTGCAGCAACATCTTAAAAGTATTAACTGCCTGCTGGGCATGGTGGCTCATGCCTGTAATCCTAGCACTTTGGGAGGCCAAGGCAGGTGGATTACCTGAGGTCAGGAGTTCGAGACCAGCCTGGCCAACATGGTGAAACCCTATCTCTACTAAAAATACAAAAATTGGCCAGGTGTGGTGGCACATGTCTGTAATCCCAGCTACACGAGAGACTGAGGAAGGAGAATCACTTGAACTCAGCGGGTGGAGGTAGTAGTGAGCCGAGACTGCGCTACAGCACTCCGGCCTGTGCGACAGGAGCAAGACTCCATCTCAAAAAAAAAAAAAAAAAGTATTAACTGTCCATCAAATATTTTGTACCTTGCCAAAAAAAAAAAAAAAAAACAAAAACACTTTAAAAATGAAGGCAGCATAGACTTGTTAGATATACAAAGGCTTAGAGAATTCATCACCAGCAGACCAGGATTATAAGAAATGTATAAAGTAAGTCTTTCAGACAGAAGAATATGATATCACGTAGAAATGTGAATATAGCCAAAGGAATAAAGAATGCCAGAAATGGTAAATATGTGAATAAACATAAAAACTCCCCCCTTATTAAAAAAACAACTGCTTAAAATAGACATAATAATAATGTATCCTTGGATTTATAAAACTTGTAAAGGTAAAATATATGACTACAAAAACACAAAGGATAGGAAGAGAATGGAAGTATACTGTTGTAAGATTCTTATACTATAAGTGAAGTAGTATAATGTTATTTGAAGGTAGGTTGTAATAAGTTAAACATGAAGGCTGTAAACACTAGAGCATCCACTAGAAAATAAAAGACTAAGAGGTATTGCTCACAAGCCAATTAAAGACATAAAAATGGAATTATAAACATTAATCCAAAAAGCAACAGAAAACTAGTTTAAAAGGAACAAAGAACAGATGAGACAAATAGAAAACAAATGGCAAGATGATAGGTTAAAAAACCAAACCATAAAGATAATCACATTAAATATAATGGTCTAAACAATTAAAAGACAAAGATTGTCAAATGGATAAAAAAAGAAGGTCTCAGCTATATGCTGTCTATAAGAAACCCAATTTCAATATAAAAACACAGATAGGTTAAAACCAAAGGATGAAAACAGATATATTATGTAAATATTCATTAAAAAAAGACCTGAAGTGGCTATATTAATATCAATCAAAGTAGGGAGCATTACCAAGGATAAAGAAGACCATTTCATAATGATGAGTGCCAATTCATCGAGAGGCACAACAATCAAAAATGTTTATGTACCTAAAAACAGAGCTTCAAAATACATGAGGCAAAAACTGATTAAACTATAAGGAGATATAAACAACATCACAATTTTCCCCTCTCTCAATAGTTGATAGAACATGTAAAAATTTGTACATATATATAAGACTTCAATAGCACTGCCAACCAACTTGACCTAATTGACATTTATGGGGCATTCAATCCAATAACAGCAGAATACAGTATTTTCTCATGCACATGGAACATTTACCAAGATAGATCAGATCTGGGGCATAAAAGAAATAAAACAAGTGTGTTCCTTTTTTCCCCTAGAGATGAGATCTTGCTATGTTGCCCAAGGCTGATCTCAAACTCTTGAGCTCAAGCAATCCGCCCACCTAAGCCTCTCAAGTAGCTGGGACTACATGAGCACACCAGGCATGGGACCTGTAGTTCCAGTTACGTGGGAGGCGGAGGTGGGAAAATCGCTTGAACCCGGGAGACAAAGGTTGCAGTGAGCCGAGATCATGCCATTGCACCAGGTATGTTTTCCAACCATAGCAGAATTTAATTAAGAATCAAGAGATTCTTAATCTCTTGATTAAAACAGAATGATATCTGAAAAAATATACACATATGTGGAAACTAAACAGAGCTATTCTAAATAACCCATAGGTTAGAGAAAAAATTAAAAGGAATATTAGAAAATAGTTTGAACTGAATGAAATGAAAATATAACATATTGAAATTTGTAGGAAACAATAAAATAAGTGCTTAGTGCTAATATAAACATTTATATTAGAAAAATTAAAAGATTTAAAATCAATAAGTTAAGCTTTCACTTTAATAATCTAGAAAGAGAAGAACATATTGAACCCAAGGTAAGCAGAATAAAGGAACTAATAAAGACAAGAGATGAAATCAATAAAGTTAAAAACAGATAAACAGTAGTGAAAATCAAGAGTGGTTCCGTGAAAAGATCAATAAAATTAATAAATTTCTAACCAGATCAATCAGAAAAAGAGAGAACACAAGTAATCAATACCAAGAATGAAAAAGGAGACATCACTATAGATGCTACAGATATTAAAAGGATCACAAGAAAATATTACGAAGAACTTTATGCCAATAAATCTGACAATTTAGATGAAATAAATTTCTTGAAAGACACAAACTACTAAAGCTTTGCTCAAGATAAAATATCCAGCATAGCCTTATACCTATTAAAGAAATTGAATTTAGGCCGGGTGCAGTGGCTCATGCCTGTAATCCCAGCACTTTGGGAGGCTGAGGCAGGAGGATCATGAGGTCAAGAGATCGAGACCACCCTGGCCAACATGGTGAAACCCTGTCTCTACTAAAAATACAAAAATTAGCCAGGCATGATGGCAGGTGCTTGTAGTCCCAGCTACTCAGGAGGCTAAGGCAGGAGAATAACTTGAATCCAGGAGGTGGAGGTTGCAGTGAGCTGAGATTGTGCCACTGCACTCCAGTCTGGCGACAGAGAGAGACTCCATCTCAAAAAAAAAAAAAAAAAAAAAATTGAATTTATTGTTAAAAACCTTCCCATAAAGAAAGCTCCAGGCCCAGATGTTTTCATTGACAATTCTACCGAATATTTAAGGATGAGATAATGCTAACGCTACACAAATTATTTCATAAAATAGAAGAGGGGGACACACTTATTAGCTCATTCTGTAAGGCCAGAATTACCCTGATCTCAATGCCAGACGAAGATATTACGAGAAAAGAAAAGTTCAGCCAGGCGTGGTAGCTCACATCTGTAATCCCAGAATTTTGGGAGGCCGGGGAGGGCAGATGACTTGAAATCACAAGTTCAAGACCAGCCTGGCCAACATGGTGAAAACCCATCTCTACTAAAAATACAAAAAATTAACTGGGTGTGGTGACCCACACCTATAGTCCCAGTTACCTGGGAGGTGGAGGTGGGAGAATCGCTAGAACCCGGGAGGCGGAGGTTGCAGTGAGCCAAGATCATGCCGTTGCACTCCAGCCCAGGCAACAGAGCAAGACTCCATCTCAAAAAATAAATAAATAAATAAAAAGAAACAAAGAAAAGAAAAGAAGAAAAGAAAAGAACTGACTAATATGCTTCATGAGCATAGATGGAAAAATCCTTAACAAAATTTTGGCAAAATACTAAAAGCATAATATATCAGCAATATACTAAATCAGCATTGTATTAAAAGGGCAATGAAATGAAGCTTATTAATAGGATTATTATAGGAAAAGCAGAGAAGCTATTAAAGTTGAAAATCTTCCCATCCTTCCTGAATAAGTATATTAGAGAAAAATTTTTCTTTCTTTCTTTCTTTTTTTTTTAAATGATGAAGTCTCCTTCTGTGGCCCAGGCTGGAGTGCAGTGGCGCGATCTTGGCTCACTGCAACCTCTGCCTCCTGGGTTTAAGTGATTCTCCTGTCTCAGCCTCCTGAGTAGCTGGGATTACAGGTGTCTGCCACCATGCCCAGCTAATTTTTTTGTATTTTAGTAGAGATGGGGTTTCACCATGTGGGCAGGCTGGTCTCAAACTCTTGACCTCAAGTGATTTGCCTGCCTTGGCCTCCCAAAGTGCTGGGATTACAGGCATGAGCCACCATGCCAGACAGAGAAAGAATCTTTTTCTTCTAAAATAATAAGTAGACTGGGCACAGTTGCTCACACCTATAATCCCAGCACTTTGGGAGGCTGAAGGGGGCAGATAACTTGAGGTCAGGAGTTTGAGACCAGCCTGGCCAACATGGTGAAACTATGTCTCTACTAAAAATACAAAAATTAGCTGGGTGTGGTGGTGCATGCCTGTAGTCCCAGCTACTCAGGACGCTGACGCAGGATAATTGCTTGAACAAGGAGGTGGAGGTTGCAGTGAGCAGAGATCGCACTACTGTACTCCAGCTGGGTGACAGAGCAAGAATGTGTCTCAAAAATAAAAATAAAAGTAATAATAATAACAATAATAAGTAGCCATCCATCAAGCCCTCAAGCCTCAAGCCTTGGCTGTGTTTTGTTGCCCTTGACTTTCCCCGCGGTGCTGTCACTATCAACTACCTGAAACGATATATCTTGGAGTTGTCTCCACCCAGCAAGCTTTTTCTACAGTAGCTGCAAATCCTACTTGGCCCACTGGGGATGTGGACTTAGTAGGCCTGGACAGGGAAATACCTAAGATTCTCAACACAAACATGGCAAGGAAATATCCTGTTTTTGAGAAGCTTTTGAGAATAGCTGTGTCCTTCTGCCTTGAGGAGGCTGGGACAACTTTGTAATCAAATACAAAAAAGTGATCACTCCTGAGTAGGCCGCCCTTCTTCCTTAGGTCACATCGATTACATTTTACATTATATCCTGACTTCAAGAAAGAAAAATCGGGAGGTCATACGTCCTGTTTTTCCTCAGTTGCCAACTTCTTAAAATGGGGCTTCTAGTGAGGTCTTAGAGATTGCTTCATGGTCCACACACAACTGTTTGCCACGTTAGGTACCAAGACCAAGATGGGTTCCTGCTTGGCTCTCAGAGCTGTAAAACCTCACTGGAAACTGGTAAAAAGATGCAGCTAAATAATTATCCCCATGATTTAATTCAAGCACTTAGTTTTAAAAGGTGAACAAATAAGGCCTCTTAAATTGCTACTCACCATGTTAAAGTTTGAATGAATTCCAACAAACCATTTTCTCCTTCTTTTCCTTTTCCATCTATGCCATTATCTGCCAAATGCAACTTCACTAACCAAGGACCAGCTTCCATCAGACTTTCAATTTTCTTCTTGATTCCTATAAGAAAATCAGAGTATTTTATTATTTTTAGACAATAGTTCCCCTGTTTATCACCAGCTAAGCTGACTTTATTCTTTTAGATTGTACTTTACTGGACTTGTGTGAGTAGATGCATTTGCAATATAGTCAAGGAAATATTGTATATATAATTTTTAAAGTCCTTGTTTTATACTCAGTACATCCTTCCTTCTTTAGAACAAGAAGCCCAAAATTACTCTGCATGAAAGGAAATTCCATCTAAGATTTAGATTGTTGCCTTTACTTTGAAGAAGAAAATTGATGTATCTAGAAATTTCCTGGAAGAATATGAATGAGTTGCCCACTGATCTATGGGAAGTGATAGCTCTTACGAAGGAATTCAGCCCTTTAAAGGAGCCTGAAAAGCTGTTACCTTTTTGAGCTTTAAAAGAGAAAATCTGAAGGAGAAAGAACCATCCTGCCTTTGTAGAATTCGTGACTGGGCTGAGGGATCCTGGGGTTGGTTCAGCCTCATCAGTCGACACAGCTTTTGTAAAGAGTCTATTGTCAGTGCTGGGAAACAGCATCAGGTCCACATTTAATTTATGTCAGTTCAAGTTTAGGAGTTTGGCAAAGAAAAATACAGGAAGGGGATGGAGGAAAAGAAATAATCATGGGCATAATGCGGGCTCATCCACTCAGTAAGTATGAAATGGGAAATTGGAATTGCCTGTCCCAAATTCAAATCTTTCTCTGGGGGCCTACAAGTATTTAGAGTTATATGAGCCCCCTAAACACTAACCAACTACTTCATCCGGACCCAACCAAAGAAAGACCAAGTGATCTGTTCCAAAAGTGGGGAAGAAACTGTGTGGGACTTAGAGATAATATGCCTAGATATTGTAATGTGTGGGCAAATCACAGAATTTTAAAGGATCATTTAACTATACACTAATTTTGTCCACCAGGCTGACTCGAGAACCTAACCCTGCAGCTAGACAGGACTTGAATTCCTTCAGCATTTAACAAACATTTTCGAGCTCCTATTACGTGTCAGGCACTGGTGTAGGTGCCAGGGACCCAGTGGAGAACAAGAGACAAAAATCCCTACCCTTATGAAGCTGACATTAAGTGAATGTTAACTAGCATGGTTAGAGCAAGGAAGAGAGCAGAGTCAAGGATAATCAAGCATAAATTTTCAAGCCTGGAGGGAAAACTTGCTTTTCAGGAAAAGGAAATAAATCTGGACATCAGGCCTTCCTAGGTTGCCAGTTGGGGAAAAAGAGTAGAAAGTATGCTTTTTAAAAAAGGATTTGATTGGTTTCTTTGGACATGAATCTAATCTGCTGGATCGTTGGATGAAATAGACAGGATTGATGGGGCACGGTGGGTCATGCCTATAATCACAGCACTTTGGGAGGCCAAGAAGGGCAGATCACTTGAGGTCAGGAATTTGAGACCAGCCTGGCCAACATGGTGAAATCCGTCTCTACTAAAAATACAAAAATTAGCCAGGTGTTGTGGCATGTGCCTGTAGTTCCAGCTACTTGGGAGGCTGAGGCAGGAGAACTGCTTGAACCCGGGAGGCAAACGTTGCAGAGAGCTGAGATTGCGCCACTGCGTAAACTGGATGACAAAGCAAGACTCTGTCTCGAAAAAAAAAAAAAGAAAAGAAATAGGCAGGATTTATCTTCCTTTAGAACACAGTTGGAGGGATGAACTCTGGTCCATCCTTTGGTTTTATTAGAGGTAAGCCTAACTTGTCTAAATCTCATTCATCCTTACATCTAAGTAAGGCATGGGAATGATAGCAAATGACAGCTGTCATGAATGATACAACAGTGCTCCATTATTCACACTAGAATCGTATCTGGCACATGGTAGGTATTTAATAAATGTTGTTCAATGAATTAATGAATCAATGACTAATAGAGTATAAAGTGCAATTGTGTTATGGAAACTTTATCTCACTGTTCAGTGCTTTTCCAAGTACAGTGTTGCTAATAATGCCTTGAGACCACTCGTGAGCAAGATGAAATATGATTTTTCTACCTGTAGAATCTCTTCAAGAAAAATGCATTTGAAAATGTAAGTTGACTGCCCAGAATGATGGATGATGTGGATACTGATCACATGTGGCATCTATTTCTTTTTGTCCCCTTCTGGCATGATGGAAAGCAGTGGTGGCCAATAGGGCCAAAGCTGAAGGCCAAAAGCTAAATTCCTTTACCGCTGCTCAGCTTTGCAAGGAAAGACAACATCTTAGCCAGTCTACATCCCTAACTAAGCCAGTGTGGCACAAACGTGTGCCCTTGGAGAAGAAGGGACTTCCAGGCCTGTGATTGGCCTGGTCCAACTTGTACTCCCATGGGAAAAACAAGTCAAAGTCTCCCTCCAGCGGATGATAAGACAGGTCACAATGTCATCTCTTCCCATGAAAAATAAGCAGTTTGGAAAATGCTAGTCTAAACCACTCTCCAGAATTTAGACCTCTAATGAGTTACGGTGGCCCTGTTAGATAATAGGAAGGCTGGCATTGCTCAGTACAGGAACTTCCCCCTCCAGGGCTTTAACCAAAGTTCAAGCAAAACTGAATTATTTTCTTTAGGTTGAAAACAAATTCCTTGGAGTAAGGGCAGGTATGTGCTCAAGCCCTGGTAATACTTGATACATCCCAGCTGTGTTCACAGCAACCCGTTTTTACCTAATCTTACATTTCTTTACTTTGAAACAAAAACAAGCTCCCTAACAATGACCATTTCAATTTACCCTCTCTGTCTGGGAGAACTTAGCAGTGGCATAGCTATGCCTGGTTGTGCCCAAGAGGCAGGGTGGTGTACTTAGATGTGCGGAATCTCCAGGTTTAAAACCTCTCTCTGGAAAATGCTGTGAGACTCCTTGGAAAGTCACTTGACTTCTCTGAATCTAAATTTCCTCTGGCAAAATAGAGATCATAATACCCATCTCTTAGAAGCATTGTGAGGACGGCTGGGAAGCATTGTGAAATAGTGGTGGCAGAGGCACGTAGTACACAGTTTTAGTGCTTCGCTTGCCAGCGTTATCTCTGGATTTCATACGTCACTGAAACACTGGAATGGGAGCAACCTGGCAAAGAACCTTCATGTGCAAGTGTCCTCCCTTCTACCACTGTCTCCCTGAGGATCAGGAGGACAATGGCACGCCTTGCCTAGAAGCCACTCCACAGATCCAGTATGGACTCTCCCAGCCTCGTGCTTTCTCTCATTTTCTCTTTGGTCAATTGCCAAGCTTCCCCAGGTGTCCTGGATGGCAGAATCTTTCTCACCACCCTCTTTGAACTGGCTACTAGGTCCTGTCAACTCTCTTCCTTCTAAATATATCGAGACTCCAGCTTTCTATCACTGCAGCTTCACTTTATCTTCTCTTGCCTGAAACAGTGTAAAACGTCCTGCTTTTCCTGCCACTCCCCTCTCATCCCCGACTCCCAACACTGCTCCAGAATCCCGGTAAGCTAGTGCAGTTGTCCTCTTCCTTCAGTGGACCTCATCAGACACGATGAGGAGCCCTCTGACATTGACAAGATCTGGGAGATCGTGGATAAACTGTGCCTGACAGTGGAGGAGAAGGTAATCACCAGGACAGAGGGTAACACTGATGACTTGCTCATTGGTAGAAATGCCTCCTCTGAAGGCCCCAAGGGTGAAGGTACCCAAAGCACCCAGAGTCATCATTGGTGTTGATATTGCCATGAACCTCACTTGCAGGAAACCAGCTTTGCAAGGATGCCTATAAGTACGTCAGTGGGGCAAGGTGGTTCATGCCTGTAATTTCAGCACTTTGGGAGGCGGAGGTGAGAGGATCACTTAAGCCTACCAGTTTGAGACCAGCATGAGCAACATGAAGACATGAAGAGACCCAGTCTGTACAAAAAAAAAAAAAAAAAAATTAGCTGGGCATGGTGGTCACACCTGTGGTCCCAGTTACTTGGGAGGCCGAGGTGGGTGGATTGCTTGAGGCTGGGAGGTCAAAGCTGCAGTGAGTCATGATCACACCACTGCACTCCAGCCTGGGCCACAGAGTGAGATCCTATCTCAAGAAGAAAATTAAAAAAAGAAGTACATTAAAGATGACACGAAATCAATGAAAGGGGAACTTGAAGAAGTGAGATCAGAAAGAGTAAAACCTTTTATGGTAGGGCTGCAGAACAAATTAAGCACATCCTTGCTACTTTCAAAAACTACCAGTTCTTTTCTTGATGAAAACATGAATCCTGATGGCATGGTTGCTCTACTGAACTACCATGAGGATGGTGTGACCTTGTATATGATTTTCTTTAACAATGGTTTAGAAATGGGTAAATATTAACAGATTTGGCAATTACTTTGAATATATCACCTATCATCATAAATGGCTGCTGCTTGTCATCCACAAAACACCATGTCTTAAGATAAATGGGCCCTTCATTTATTTTGACTGTGATTTATGTGGAGTGGAGGCCTCGTTTTTTTAAGAAAAAAAAAATGTCACATAGGTTGTCTAAAAATAAAATGCATTTAAACTAAAAAAAAAACAAAAACAAAAACAAAAAAACGCCTCATAACTAGTCTGCCATCCTTTAGCTATTCCTCTCTCTAAAGCATATTCTACAAAACTGCCCAAGATACTTTTCAAAAACCCAGTCCTTACTATGCTACTGTCCTGCTTCAAAACCATCATGGCTCCAGCCCTTTGCACACAGGAGAAAATCTAACTCCTGAACTCAGCATTCATGGCTTTCAGTCATTTGGGTCCACTGCCTCTTCAGTCACATTTCCAGTCACTTTCCCAGTGACCGCTCTGCAGCAAACATCACCCCTCCAGATGCCTAATACGCCAGGCACCTTCCTCCTCTTAGCCTTTTCTCATGTGGTCCCTCTGCCTGGAACCTCCTCTCTTAACATAGCTGACAAACCTCTTCTCATTCCTTCCGAGGAGAGCCCTGTTTCCTAAATGGGCCGGTACTCAAAGGTCAAGTGTAAATTTTCATGGAACCAGTATGCCCCGGGGAGGCTCTCCATATCCTTCACTTGCTGGCCTCTTCTGGGACCGCCAGAACAGGTGGGCATCCTACATTCTGGGGGGCATCAGATCAACCACTACTCAGATGTTCATCTGTAGATGCCAGGCCCTGGTAGGGCCTTCTCCTTGTGGTTGAATTATATTTTTAACTTGTTAAAAATAGCTTTTTCCCATGAAAAGGAACATGTGTAATTTCCTGTGTAAGTCCTAGTCATATAAACCAGAACATAAACTCTGTTTGTTTGATTATAGGACTTAAGAAGGCAAAATGTAAGTAGTGTTTGATGATTCACACCTTGGGCCTTGGGACCTTTCTATAAAGGTTTCCATTGTTTAGCTGTCACCCCAGGATGAAGCCCCAAATAAAATAATTGCAGGATTATAACTGGCAACTTCCTGTTTTGGAACTAATAAAGCTGTTTTGAAGATTACATCTTGACTTTTGAACTTGGTCTTTGCATTCCTTAATGCCACTGGTATTTCTGGGGACTGTGGCTATGATATAAGCAACGATGCCTTATTCGGGGAAATGTATTTGCCCTTGGGTGGCATAGTACTGTAGTAAAGCTCTGATCAATCCCAAGTTTGTTGATATATCATTTTATGGTTGGATTTTTGCCCCATGTACATGTCTAAGTCACTTACTGGCTCTCTCTGTCCTAAATCTTCCAGAATTGAAACAGCCGTGGAGGTTGTCTGTGGAGCTTGGGCTGGGAGTAAACAGGCACAGGATACCCCTGAGTCCTCACTGGGTCTTTCAAGAACTTTGGGAGCCTTGAGACAACAAGGCAGCACTGGCTGAATAGGGCTCAGAGAAACCATCTAAACTGAGGTTGGCTATTCCTGACGACCTTACAGTGACTTCCAGCCTTCAGCTATCTTCTGGCTCTTCGTGGACCTCACAGGTTTGTGACTAGGCATAGACCAAGCCAGACATCATCCACTTGAACACTGATCAACTTCCAGGCCCATGATTCCTAGTTCCTGTATCTCCATGGTACAGAGAGCCATGGGGCTCAGAGGTGGCTTCACTGAGTACAGAAGAAGAAAGTATAGAAGACAGTATAGAAGAAGACAGAGAAGCCAGAACAGAAATGAGACTGGGTCTTGTCTGTTCTGTGGTTTTCAGGGCAGAGAAGAGGCATCTAGGAGCCTCGGTCTGCTCTCTGATTTTCTTCATTGTGCAAAATAAATCAGGAGCAGACAGTCTGATTTTCTCAAGTCCAAAACTGTGGTTCTCAAAGTGTGATCCTCGAACCAGCAGCATCAGGACCCTGGGAACTAGATAGAAATGCACACTGTCCAGCTTCACTCAGACCTACTCACTCAGAACCTGGGGTGTGGCGCCCAGCAATCTGTTTTAACAAGCCTTCTGAGTACCTCTGAGACTGCTCAAATTTGAGGACCCTTGTTCTAATAGCTCTTCATCCTCAGGGATGCACTGAGGCAAGACTGATTTGCACAAAAATCTTTAACTCCTGCAAGCATAGAAAGAAGACATTTTGCTTCCTTTATCAATTTTTAAATGGTTGCTCAGTGTTAAGTGGTCAAGTTCTTGTATTGCTCTAAATGTTCTTATCACTCCAAAAGAGAGGAATAATAATGGGCATCAGGTTTCCTAATGGGGGTTTTGCCTCAATGGCATTGTGGGGACAACTTTCCAAGCAGCAGGCCAAAAGCCTCTTGTCCACAAAGAGGCCGGCGTGGAAATAGTCTGATTGTTTCCAGTTAGAGCCAGATGGAAACCATCTGGACTTGTCACCCAGGAGGCTGATGTAGATCAATCTGAACCTCTACTTTGAAACAAGTAGAACTCTTCTACCAAAGACCAAACTCACCCCTCAAACAATTTATGATAGCAAAAACAATTGTCCAATGTGGGAAGCTGTTGTTTAATTTGCTTTGTAAACTCTGGAAAGCATGACACTAGACTGCACTGAAAGGAAGCTATAAAATAAGTATAATATTAGATACAAAAGGATTTGAGGCAAATAATTCCTTGGGAAACAAAAGACTTTAATGGCTCCCAATGTCTACTAGGTTAAGTACAAACTCTCCACCTGACATGCAAATTCTTCCTTACTATGACCCTCCCCGCTTGCCAAGGGCCGCACTCCGCACATCCTCTTGTTGTACCTAAACCTGCAGGCTCATGGCTTGCTTTGTTAAGGCCCTTCTTCCTTACTTAAGTCCTTCCTCACCTAAGTCTTTCCTTGGAAAAAAACTTTTTTTTACTTCCATAGATTATTGGGGAATAGTTGGTGTTTGGTTACATAAGTTATTTAGTGGTGATTTGTGAGATTTTGCTGCACCCATCACCTGAGCAGTATACACCGAACCTTATTTGTAGTCTTTTATCTCTCACCCTCTTCTCAGACTTTCCCCCCCAAGTCTCCAAAGTCCATTGTGTCATTCTTTTTTTTTTTTTTTTTTTTTTTTTTGAGACGGAGTTTTGCTCTTGTTGCACAGGCTGGAGTGCAATGGTGCGATCTCAGCTCACCACAACCTCCACCTCCTGGGTTCAAGTGATTCTCCTGCCTCAGCCTCCCAAGTAGCTGGGATTACAGGCATGTGCCACCATGCCCAGCTAATTTTTTGTATTTTTAGTAGAGATAGGGTTTCTCCATGTTGGTCAGGCTGGTCTTGAACTCCCAACCTCAGGTGATCCCTCCCCCTCGGGCTCCCAAAGTGCTGGGATTACAGGCATGAGCCACCTTGCCTGGCCCCTTGTGTCATTCTTATGCCTTTGCATCCTCATAGTTTAGCTCCCACTTATGAGTGAGAACATACGATGTTTGGTTTTCCGTTTCTGAGTTACTTCGCTTAGAATAATAGTCTCCAATCTCATCCAGGTCGCTGTGAATGCCATTAATTCATTCCTTTTTATAGCTGAGTAGTATTCCATTGTATATATATACAATCAGTTCATTAATTGATGGGCATTTGGGTTGATTCCACGTTTTTGCAATTGCGAATTTTGCTGCTATAAACATGCATGTGCAAGCTTCTTTTTCGTATAATGACTTCTTTTCCTCTGGGTAGATACCCAGTAGTGGGATTACTGGATCAAATGGTAGTTCTACTTTTAGTTCTTTAAGGAATCTCCACACTGTTTTCCATAGTGATTGTACTAGTTTGCAGTCCCACCAGTAGTGTAGAAGTGTTCCCTGTTTACTGCATCCACGCCAACATCTTATTACTTTTTTATTATAACCATTCTTGCCGGAGTAAGGTGGTATTGCATTGTGATTTTGATTTACATTTCCCTGATCACTACTGATGTTGAGCATTTTTTCATGTCTGTTGGCCATTTGTATATCTTCTTTTGAGGATGTCTATTCATGTTTTTAGCCCACCTTTTGATAGGATTGTTTATTTTTTTTCTTGTTGATTTGTTTGAGTTCATTGTAGATTCTGGATATTAGTTCTTTGTCAGATGTATAGATTGTGAAGATTTTTCCCCATTCTGTGGGTTGCCTGTTTACTCTGCTGACTGTCCCTTTTGCCATGCAAAAGCTCTTTAGTTTAATTAAGTCCCAGCTATTTCTCTTTGTTTTTATTGCGTTTGCTTTTGGGTTGCGGGTCATGAAATCCTTGCCTAAGCCAACGTCTAGAAGGTTTCCCAGTGTTATCTTCTAGAATTTTTATACTTTCAGGTCTTAGATTTAAGTCCTTAATCCATCTTGAGTTGATTTTTGTGTAAGGTGAGAGATGAGGATCCAGTTTCATTCTGCTACACATGGCTAGCCAATTATCCCAGCACCATTTGTTGAAAAGGGTGGCCTTTCCCCACTTTACGTTTTTGTTTGCTTTCTTGAAGATCAGTTGGCTGCAAGTATTTGGGTTTATTTCTGGGTTCTCTATTCTGTTCCGTTGGTCTATGTGTCTATTTTATACCAGTACAGTGCTGTTTTGGTAGCTATGGCCTTATGGTATAGTTTGAAATGAGGCCGGGTGCTGTGGTTCACGCCTGTAATCCCAGCACTTTGGGAAGCCAAGCAGGGTGGATCACCTGAGATCAGGAGTTCGAGACCAGCCTGGCCAACATGGTGAAACCCCCATCTTCACTAAAATACAAAAATTAGCCGGGCATGGTGGTGGGTCCCAAGTCCCAGCCACTTGGGAGACTGAGGCAGGAGAATCACTTGAACCCAGGAGGCAGAGGTTGTGGTGAGCCGAGATCATGCCACTGCACTCCAGCCTGGGTGACAGAGCAAGACTCTCTCAAAAAAAAAAAAAAAAGAAAAAAGAAATCAGATAATGTGATGCCTCCAGATTTGTTCTTTTTGCTTGTCCTTGCTTTGGCTATGCAGGCTCTTTTTTGGTTCCATATGAATTTTATACTTGATTTTTCTAATTCTGTGAAGAATGATGATGGTATTTTGATAGGAATTGTGTTGAATTTGTAGATTGCTTTTGGCAGGAGTCATTTTCACAATATTGGTTCTACCCATCCATGAGTATGGGATGTGTTTCCATTTGTTTGTGTCATCTATGAGTTCTTTCAGCAGTGTTTTGTAGCTTTCCTTGTAGAGGTCTTTTGCTTCCTTGGTTAGGTACATTTGTAAGTATTTAATTTTTTTTACAGCTATTATAAAAGGGGTTGAGTTCTTGATTTGATTCTCAGCTTGGTTGCTGTTGGTGTATAGAAGAGCTACTGATTTGTGTACATTAATTTTGTATCTGGAAACTTTGCTGAATTCTTTTATCAGTTCTAGGAGCTTTGTGGAGGAGTCTGTAGGGTTTTCTAGGTAAACAATCATATCATCAGCAAACGGTGATAGTTCAACTTCCTCTTTACCAATTTGGATGCCCTTTATTTCTTTCTGTTGTCTGATTGCTCTGGCTAGGACTTCCAGTACTATATTGAAGAGGAATGATGAGAGTGGGCATCCTTTTCTTGTGCCAGTTCTCAGAGGGAATGCTTTCAACTTTTCCCCATTCAGTTGGCTGTGGGTCTGTCATAGATGGCTTTTATGATGTTGACGTATGTCCCTTGTATGCTGACTTTGCTGAGAGTTTTAATCATAAAGCCATGCTGGATTTTGTCAAATGTTTTTTCTGCATCTACTGAGATGATCATTTGATTTCTGTTTTTAATTCTGTTTATGTGGTGTTTCACATTTATTGACTTGCATATGCTAAACCATCCCTGCATCCCTGGTATGAAACCCACTTGATCATGGTGGATGATCTTTTTGATATGTTGTTGGATTCAGTTAGCCAGTATTTTGTTAAGGATTTTAGTATCTGTGTTCATCAGGGACATTGGTCTGTAGTTTTCTCTTTTGGTTGTGTCCTTTCCTCGTTTTGGTATTTGGGTGACACTGACTTCATAAAATGATTTAGGGAGGTGTTAGAGACAAACCGCCCCCAAAAAAGCTTCTTGGTATTGCCAACATCCCTCCCCTTCCCCCAAACCTTTTTATATTTCTAAGCGCTTATTTAGGCACCACAGTGAAGCCAGCAGACTTTACCTATCAGGCCTTACTGCTATGAAGCAAACCCCAATTACAAACCATCCAGACCACACAGGGGGAGGTCATGGAAAGCATAAGCAAACTTTACCTACACCCTCCAGTACCATACACTTCACAAGGTGATATGTGGCAGAGTTAACCAACAAACGACCCCAGGGTTTCTCTCCCCCATATAAACCCCTCATTCTGTAATGGAGCAGCCAGCAGTTTCAATAAACTTACTCACCTGAACTTGGGTCTCTCTCTCTTGTCCTGTCTCTTGGCTGACCTTACATTCTGGTGCTGAAACTCGGGAAGGGGATAGACTCAGGCCAGGATTTTCTCTCTCTCTCTCTCTCTCTCTCTCTCTCTCTCTCTCTCTATCCTATCACCCCTCTCCCAGCCAACTTCCCCTTCCCCGAACCTGCCGAAGACCCAGAGAATCTCCTAGACTCTCCCATTGCTGGAGACCTCATCCACCATCAAAGCCTCCACCAGGGTGAATGAAAAAGAGACTGTTACTGTTACCGTTCCCCGGAACCCTTGACCATCCGTCTCTCTGTTTCCGAAAGACCCAGCTCTGGGCCAAGAGTTTCCTCCGGCCTCCGGGCCTCTGGTTCTTCCGTTTCAGGGATGACTGACTTGGCGATTACCTCCTCTATTCCAGACAAGTTAGACAAGTTTCGCGGGAAAGGGGACGCCCTCTCCCGCTGTCCTTATCACCAGCAGTCTCTTTTTCCTCTACCCCACCCCCCTTCCATTCACTATGAGAGCCTCTCAGTCTACCCCTTCCAAGACTACCCTCCTTGGGTGTCTCCTCCACAGTCCCAGGGCTCTCAGCCTCCATTCAGAAATCCACCCTAAAAGGCTTATCTTTTACTGTAATACCGCATGGCCTCAATACAAATTGGACTGTGGCTCCTAATGGCCCAAAAATGGCATTTTCTATTCCAACGTGCTCAAAAACTTAGATAACTTTTGCCATTGCAATGGGAAGTGGTCTGAAATTCCTTATGTTCAGGTTTTCTTCACCCTCCGTACCCACCCTTCCCTCTGTCAGTCCTGTTCTACTTTCCAAATCCTCCTTGCCCTCTCCAAACCTGACTCGCCTCCTGCCCCCACCACCACAGCCCCAGCCGATGACTCCTCTTCCTTTGACCCCGCTGATTTTCCCCCTCCCAGACAGCATCGTAATCCTCCACCGTATGTCCCCACTCCGGCTCTACCTCTTTCTCTCCCTCTCTGTAACCACCCTGCTTCTGACTCTGAGTCCTCTCTGTTGCCGCCCCTCACCCGCCCTCAGGCCCAACATGCTCAGCAACCAGCTCCCTTGCTTCCTTTCCAGGAAGTAGCAAGAGCTGAAGGTATTGTTAAAATTCATGTTCCGTTTTCCCTCAGTGATCTCTCTCTAATTAACAAAAGACTTGGTTCATTTCCAGAGGACCCTACCTCTTAATATTAGGGAATTTAGTACCTTACCCTGTCTTATGAACTAACCTGGCATGACCTCTGCGTTATTCTCTCCTTCACCCTCACCCCAGAACACAGAACACCAGGACCGTATCCGGACCCTAGCTCAGGTACATGCTGATACCATTCATCACCAGGCTCCTGCCCAGCCTACTGGTGCAAAGGCAGTCCCCAGCCAAAACCCCCAATATTCAGCGCAAGCTTCAGAAGGTTGACCACGGCCCTCAAACCCCACAATGAGACCTTCTTAATTTAGCCTTCAAAGTCTTTAACAGCTGTGATGAGGAAAAAAAGGCAAAAACAGGCAGAGTTTCAAATGCTTACCTCTGCCATCAGGGGCCCTGCAGGCCCACGGGGCCACAGCTCCACATGGAAACCTCCTAGCAATCCACCTCCACGTGGCACTTGTTTCAAGTGTGGCAGTGAAGGCCACTAGTCCAGACAATGCCCTAACCCAGGTAAGCCCACCAGGCTGTGCCCCTTCTGCGGAGGACCCCACTGGAAGTCAGACTGTGAGCAGCCCCCACAAGGACTGCCCCCATCCCTTCCTGAGCCAGCCAAAACCTGCTACTAGGATCTCATTGGCCTTGCCACTGAAGACTGACGGTTCCCTGGAACGGAAGCCCCGGCAACTACCATCACTTCATCCGAGCCAAGGGTAACCCTGATGGTGGCAGGTAGGCCAGTATGTTTTTTCTAATTAATACTGGGACAACCTACTCTGTTTTACCTAATTTTTCAGAATGCACCAAGTCCTCCCAGGTCTCTGTTGGAGGAATTGATGGACAAGTCTCCACACCCCGAGCCCCTGCTCCATTCTTCTGCTCCCTGCACACCTTTCCCTTCACTCACTCTTTCTTAGTCCTGCCCTCACACCCAACTCCCCTCCTAGGCAGAGACATCCTTTCAAAACTCCACACTACTCTCCACCTTCATGGTGACCTACTTAGAAATTCAACTTTCTCCTGATGCCCGGGCTGTGAGGCCAGCCCAAGCAGCATTAATAGATCTCCTACCCGCTCCCTCCTCCAAAAGCGAAATCCTTTCCTTCCTAGGGTTAGCAGGCTTCTTTAAAATATGGATTCCCAACTTTGCCCTCCTAGCTTGCCCCCTCTATAAAGTGGCCAAAGGCCCTCTCAATAAACGCCTAAATTGCTCACATATCATACTCCTCAGCTTCCACAAACTCCAAACCACTCTTATCACTGCACTAGCTCTGTCCTTACCTGATATTTCCCAAACTTTCACTGTCTATACTGCCAAAAGCCAAGGAACAGCCCTCGGTGTCTTATGACAACAAAAAGGAAATCCTCCTTCCTTTGCTCCCTGTAGCCTACTTCTCTAAACAGTTAAACAGCACAGTCGGAGGATGGCCAACCTGTCTTAAAAGGCTAGCAGCAGTGGCCACTTTAACTCTAAAAAACCAAAACACTAACATTCAGTCAAAATACCACCATTTACAATCCTCATAATATACAGGATCTCCTCTCCCCTTGAGCGTTAGGCTCCCTTCCTCCTTCCCAAATTCAATTACTCCATGCCTTCTTTATCAAAAATCCTAAATTCAGGCTTGCCAAAAGTGCTCCCCTCAACCCAGCATCCTTACTCTCTGTATCTGCTTCCCCTCCTACTCATTCTTACCCTGACATCCTAGATTACCTGCAGCCACACTTTCCAAACAGTTCCTCTGAGCCTCTCACCAACCCCGATGACCAGCTATTTAGAGATGGCTCCTCTTCCAGGCCCACTGGCTCCCCAAAAAATGGCTGGGTATGCGGTTGCTTCCCTTAACTGAGTAATCAAAGCTAAGCCCTTACTTCCAGTCACCTCCTCTCAGAAAACAGAACTGATAGCTCTCACCAGAGCCCTAACCCTCTCCAAAGGCAAACGAGTCAACATTTACACAGACTCCAAATATGTATATCATATTCTTCATTCCCACACTGCCATCTGGCATGAGAGAGGATTTCTTACTGCCAAAGGGACCCCCATCACTAACGGCCCCCTTATTTACCAACTCCTTCAGGCCGCACACCTCCCAACTGAAGTGGGAGTTATACACTGTTGGTGACATCAAACAGGAAGAGATAAAATCTCAAGAGGGAACAGAAAGACCGATAAGGCAGCAAAAGTAGCCTCCCTTTCTTCTGCTCCTGCCTCCTACCTCCTCAGTACCCCTGCAATCCAACCTCAATATTCCCCCACTGAAAAAGCCTCATTACTACAACAAGGAGCCTTCCTCCAGGGGGACTGGAGAGTTAAGGACCAGAAGCTGGTCTTTCCCAGGGCCAAACCGACAGAATCCTGACATCTCTCCACCAATCTTCCATATTAATGCACGTCCCCTGTATCTTCTCCTCCGCCCATACTTCTTCCCTCACCTATTCACTTCACTAAAAAACGTAACTTCAAACTGACATATATGCTCTGCTGCCTCCTCTCAAGCAGGCCTGCATTCCCCATCTATTATACTACTTACCCTATTGTTTACAGTAAAATTATATAGTGTGACTCTTTCCAATTGGGATACCAGCCAAAAATTCTCCCTCACTTTAGCCTTCTGCCTAATCTTTATCCTTACAGCAAAAATTACAATCACTAACAAACAAGCATTCCCACAGCCTCCCTAGATGCCCTGCTTTTGTCTATCCTGCCACTTCACTCTCTTCCTTCACACTTCTCACGGAATATTTCCTGGTTCCACCCACAGAACAACACCCTGGAAGCCTGTTTTGTGTGGAAAACTGACCTTTTCCTCCAAGGCTCTCTCTATGGCTTCACTCCGGATAAAATCAAACTACTTACCTTTCTGCTCACTCTCTGCCTTTCGAAACTGTCCCATAATCAATACCCCAACCCTTCTTTCAGCCCAGCCGATACCTACAACCCCTAAAGACCTATACAGAAACTTAAAAACTCCAGTTCCTCCCTGGCAAGAGACTGCTGGCTCTGCGTATCCCTCCTCTCCACAACATACAATACAATCCCTATCTCAGCCTATAACTGAACTTCCACCTAAGTAACCTACCATCCTAAAATCCTTATTAACAGCCCCCTCAAACTCAACATACAGGCATTAACAAAAATCTCCCTCCAGTTAGCTAGCGAGTTTGGTCCAGCTGTTACAACCTTACATCCCTACTTACGCAACCTATCCCCAAGCTGTCCCCCTACCACAGCTGTAATAAAACCCATATTAGGAGCCATAACAGCCACACAATCTTATCTTATCCAGCACCACTATGCATCCAACAACATCTACCCTCTGGCAGTCCTCTCAGCCACCTAAATTCCAAACTGTGCAACTATACCCTACAACTCAAACCTTCCACCAAACATACTACTCTCAAAGCTGCCAACAATAAAGATAGGCTTCCTTTCTCTAGCACCCCCGCCCTTGACACCTCCCACCTCCTTGATAAAAATTCAGAGCCCTGCAACGGCCACATCTCCCCTGTTTATCCCTCTACCTTTCGCTCCCCTCTCTATGCACCATCCCTGCACCCATCACCAGCAACTGTCTCCTTATCCCAACATCCAGCAACACTTCCACATGAATCTTAGTAAAAAAAAAAAAGAAAAAACCCTTCTTCTTACATTGGGAAAAACCAGCCCAAAAGCCTCCCAGCCCAAACCAAACAACCTTTTGCAACCACTTACAGCAGCAGCCCTAGCCAGGACCCTAGAAGTATGGATGCATGAAAATAACAAAATAGTATATCTTTTCAGCATACACAACAAGTTCTCTCTATCAAGCCAAGGCATACTTTTCCTCTGCGGTACCTCAACTTATATTTGCCTCCCCTCTAACTGGAGAGGCACCTGTACCCTGGTTTTCCTCAGCCCAAAAATCAACGTTGCCTTAGGAGACCAGCCCCTACCAATCCCAGTTAATACCCCTATCCGACACTGCCATGCTATACAACTCATACCTCTGTTAGTAGCCCTCAGAATAACTACAGAAGTTGGAACTGCGATTGTGAGATTAGCCACCTCCGTTTCCTATTACCAATCCCTCTCCAAAGACCTCACAAATAGCTTGGCAGACATAGCCAAATCCGTTACAACTCTCCAATTGCAAACAGATTCTTTAGCAGCAGTAGTTCTTCAAAACCGCAGAGGCTTAAACCTCTCACAGCCAAAAAACTACTCACAGCCAAAAAAGGAGGACTCTGCCTTTTTCTAGATAAACAGTGTTGCTTTTATCTTAACCAATCTGGCTTAGTACAAGATGCTGTAAAAAGACTAACGGACTGAACAAAAAAATTAAGAAAAATGTACCCCGATGGCCAGCGTGGCCCTCCTGGTCCTTTAGTACCTGGTTTCCATGGCTAATGCCCCTCCTAGGCCCAGCCATAACCGTTCTTCTCTTTCTAGCATTCAGCTCATGTCTCCTATGCCTTCCAATCCAGTTTTTACAGGACCGTATCAGAGCCTTCACCCACTGGACAACACAAAATATGATGCTGCTCCAAGAATACCAACAGCTCCAAGAACAGCAGTCCCTACCGTCCAGCCTCCCCCCATAACCGTCGCCCCTTCCCAGCAGGAAGTAGCCAAAGGACAATGCTGTCCCTCTTCCATTACCTATTAAAAGGCTAGAATGTTAGAGACAAACTGCCCCCAAAAGAGATTCTTGGTATCGCCAACACCACTCCGCTTCCCCCAAGCCTTTTGACATTTCTAAGCCCTTGTCTAGGCACCACGGTGAAGCCAGCAGACTTTACCTATCAGGCCTTACTACTATAAAGCAAACCCCAATTACGAACCATCCGGACCACACAGCGGGAGGTCATGCATAAACAAACTTTACCTACACCCTCCGGTACCATAAACTTCACCAGGTGATATGTGGCAGAGTTAACCAACAAACAACCCCAGGGTTTCTCTCCCCCATATAAACCTCTCATTTTGTAAGCTCAGGGCTGCCTCCTTTGTCTGTAGTGGAGTATTAGTAGCTGAAAGGCACTGTTGTAACTTGGGCCTTGTCAGACCTCTGAGCCCAAGCTACCCAAATCCTATAAAACTGCCCCACTCCTAACTCCCTTTGCTGACTCTCTTTTCAGACTCAACCCACCTGCACCCAGGTGATTAAAAAGCTTTATTGCTCACACAAAGCCTGTTGGTGGTCTCTTTACACGAACCCACGTGACATTTGGTGCCGTGACTCGGATGGGGGACCTCCCTTGGGAGATCAATCCCCTGTCCTCCTGCTATTTGCTCTATGAGAAATATCCACCTACGACCTCGGGTCCTCAGACCAACCAGCCCAAGGAACATCGCACCAATTTTAAATCGGGTAAGCAGCCTCTTTTTACTCTCTTCTCCAACCTCTCTTACTATCCCTCAACCTCTTTCTCCTTTCAATTTCGGCACCACCCTTCAATCTCTCCCTTCCCTTAATTTCAGTTCCTTTCCTTTTCTGGTAGAGACAGAGGAGACGCATTTTAGCTGTGAACCCAAAACTCCGGTGTCGGTCACGGACTCTGGAAGACAGTCTTCCCTTGGTGTTTAATCGCTGCCAGGGCGCCTGCTTGATTATTCACTCACATTTCAGAGGTGTCTGACCACCGCGGGGATGCCTGCCTTGATCCTTCACCAACTCCAAGTGTCGCTGAGTCTTTTCAATCTTCCTTTTCTACGGACCCATCTGACCTCTCCCCTCCTCCCCAGGCTGCTCCTCGCCAGGCCGAGCCAGGTCCCAATTCTTCCTCAGCCTCCGCTCCCCGACCCTATAATCCTTTTATCAACTCCCCTCCTCACACCTGGTCTGGCTTACAGTTTCATTCCACGACCTGCCCAGCAATTTCCTCTTAAAGAAGGGGCTGGAGCTGAAGGCATAGTCAAGGGTAATGCTCCTTTTTCTTTATCCGACCTCTCCCAAATCAGTTAGCATTTAGGCTCTTTTTCATCAAATATAAAAACCTAGCCCAGTTCATGGCCCATCTGACGGCCACACCTCATTGCTCCCCTTTTCCCCAGTTCAAAGCCTCCTTCGCAGACTCCCCTTGTGTCTCCCTACCTTAATCCACAAATATAAGACACTTCTACACCTACCTTGGTGACCAATCATGCACCCCTTATCATCCCATTAAAACCTAATCACCCTTACCCCATTCAACGCCAATATCCCATCCCACAGCAGGCTTTAAAGAGGTTAAAGCCTGTTATCACAGATGCTTTGGGGAACTCTTACAGTGGAGGGTAAGTCTGTCCCATTCTTAATCAATACAGAGGCTACCCACTGCACATTACCTTCTTTTCCATCCGTGATGGTCCAGGAGGCTTTTGAGGCAATTAGGCATCCGTCTTCAGCCGCTAAGCCTAGAAGATCTGGGAAGGAGTCAGTCAGAGAGCCTTGGGCCAGAGTTCCAGGGGCTCTGGGAGTGGCTGCCGGGCAAGTTGGACAGTCCAGTTTCCAGTGGAGTCCCACACAGATGGGGCATGGCTTAGGAGGAATCCCAGGCTGCAGGCATTCCTTAGCCCAGTGGCCAGATTTCTGGAACTTGAAACAAGATCCTGGGGAAGGAGGTCCTGGAGGAATGCCTGGCCTGTTATCACTCGCCTGCTACAGCATGGGCTTCTAAAGCCTATAAACTCACCTTACAATTCCCCCATTTTACCTGTCCAAAAACTGGACAAGGCTTACAGGTTAGTTCAGGATCTGCACCTTATCAACCAAATTGTCTTGCCTCTCCACCCCGTAGTGCCAAACCCATATCCTCTCCTATCCTCAATACCTCCCTCCACAACCCAGTATTCTGTTCTGAATCTCAAACATGCTTTCTTTACTATTCCTTTGCACCCTTCATCCCAGCCTCTCTTCACTTTCTCTTGGACTGACCCTGACACCCATCAGCCTCAGCAACTTACCCGGACTGTACTGCCGCAAGGCTGCAGGGACAGCCCCCATTACTTCGGTCAAGCCCAAATTTCTTCCTCATCCATTACCTATCTCAGCATAATTCTTCATAAAAACACACATGCTCTCCCTGCTGATTGTGTCTGGCTAATCTTGCAAACCCCAACCCCCTTCTGCAAAACAACTCCTTTCCTTCCTAGGCATGGTTAGGTACTTTCCCCTTTGGATACCTGGTTTTGCCATCCTAACTAAACCATTCATTCTCCCCATTTTCCCATATTTCCCTCTTTCCTGTTCCCCACCCAGACCACACTTGGTTTATTGATGATAGTTCTTCCAGACCCAATCACCACCCACCAGCAAAGGTAGGCTATGCTATAGTATCTTCCACGTCTATCCTTGGGGCTACCGCTCTGCCCCGCTCCACTACCTCTCAGCAAGCTGAACTCATTGTCTTAACTTAGGCCCTCACTCTTGCAAAGGGACTACACGTCAATATTTATATTTATACTGACTCTAAATATGCCTTCCATATCCTGCACCACCATGTTGTTTTATGGGCAGAAAGAGATTTCCTCACTACACAAACGTCCTCCATCATGAATGCCTCCATAATAAAAACTCTTCTTGGGCCGGGCGCGGTGGCTCAAGCCTGTAATCCCAGCACTTTGGGAGGCCGAGACGGGTGGATCACGAGGTCAGGAGATCAAGACCATCCTGGCTAACCCGGTGAAACCCCATCTCTACTGAAAAATACAAAAAACTAGCCAGGCAAGGTGGCGGGTGCCTGTAGTCCCAGCTACTCGGGAGGCTGAGGCAGGAGAATGCCCTAAACCTGGGAGGCGGAGCTTGCAGTGAGCTGAGATCTGGCCACTGCACTCCAGCCTGGGCGACAGAGCAAGACTCTGTCTCAAAAAATAAATAAATAAATAATATAAATAAATAAATAAATAAATAAATAAATAGATAGATAAAAACTCTTCTTAAAGCTGCTCTACTTACAAGGAAGTTAGGGGTCATTCACTGCAAGGGCCATCAGCAGGCATCAGATCCCATCACTCAAGGCAACGCTTATGCTAATAAGGTAACTAAAGAAGTAGCCTTCCAACTTCTGTCCCTCAAGACCAGTTTTTCTCCTCATCTTTTCACTTTACATTTCCAGTTTTGCCTTAAAAAAATCTCTTCTTCCTCTGTGGCTCCTCCACCTACATGTGTTTACCTGCTAACTGGACAGGCACATGCATACTAGTTTTCCTTACTCACAAAATTCAATTTGCAAATAGAACTGAACAGCTTCCTCTTCCCCTCATGACACCAACACTTCACTACTATTTTGTTTTGTTTTTCTTATTATGAATATAAGAAGACAGGAATAGGCCTTGACTTACTCACTGCTGAAACAGGAGAACTCTGCATATTTCTTTTTTTATGAGAATTTTTTTTATTATACTTTAAGTTGTAGGGTACATGTGCACAATGTGCAGGTTTGTTACATGTGTATACATGTGCCATGTTGGTGTGCTGCACCCATTAACTCATCATTTACATTAGGTATATCTCCTAATGCTATCCCTCCCCCCTCCCCTCACCCCACCACAGGCCCTGGTGTGTGGTGTTCTGCAATCTGTGTCCAAGTGTTCTCATTGTTCAGTTCCCACCTATGAGTGAGAACATGTGGTGTTTGGTTTTCTGTCCTTGCGATACTTGACTCAGAATCATGGTATCCAGGTTCATCCATGTCCCTACAAAGGACATGAACTCATCTTTTTTTATGGCTGCATAGTATTCCATGGTATATATGTGCCACATTTTCTTAATCCAGTCTATCATTGATGGACATTTGGCTTGGTTCTAAGTCTTTGCTATTGTGAATATTGCCACAATAAACATACACGTGCATGTGTCTTTATAGCGGCATGATTTATAATCCTTTGGGTATATACCCAGTAATGGGATGGCTGGGTCAAATGGTATTTCTAGTTCTAGATCCTTGAGGAATCGCCACACTGTCTTCCACAATGGTTGAACTAGTTTACAGTCCCACCAACAGTGTAAAAGTGTTCCTATTTCTCCACATCCTCTCCAGCACCTGTCGTTTCCTGACTTTTTAATGATTGCCATTCTAACTGGTGTGAGATGGTATCTCATTGTGGTTTTGATTTGCATTTCTCTGATGGCCAGTGATGATGAGCATTTTTTTTTTTTTTTTTTTTTTTTTTTTTTTTTTTTTTGAGATGGAGTCTGGCTCTGTCGCCCAGGCTGGAGTGCAGTGGCCGGATCTCAGCTCACTGCAAGCTCCGCCTCCCGGGTTCATGCCATTCTCCTGCCTCAGCCTCCCAAGTAGCTGGGACTACAGGCGCCTGCCACCACACCCGGCTAATTTTTTGAATTTTTAGTAGAGACAGGGTTTCACCGTGTTGGCCAGGATGGTTTTGATCTCCTGACCTCGTGATCCGCCCATCTTGGCCTCCCAAAGTGCTGGGATTACAGGCATGAGCCACCGCGCCCGGCCTCATGATGAGCATTTTTTCATGTGTCTGTTGGCTGCATAAATATCTTCCTTTGAGAAGTGTCTGTTCATATCCTTTGCCCACTTTTTGATGGGGTTGTTTGATTTTTTCTTGTAAATTTAAGTTCTTTGTAGATTCTGGATATTAACCCTTTGTCAGATGGGTAGACTGCAAAAATTTTCTCCCATTCTGTAGGTTGCCTGTTCACTCTGATGGTAATCTCTTTTGCTGTGCAGAAGTTGTTTAGTTTAATTAGATCCTATTTCTCAATTTTGGCTTTTGTTGCCATTGGTTTTGGTGTTTTAGACATGAAGTCCTTGCCCATGCCTATGTCCAGAATGGTATTGCCTAGGTTTTCTTCTAGGGTTTTTATGGTTTTAGGTCTGACATTTAAGTATTTAATCCATCTTGAATTAACTTTTGTATAAAGTGTAATGAAGAGATCTAGTTTCAGCTTTCTACATATGGCTAGCCAGTTTTACCAGCACCATTTATTAAATAGGGAATCCTTTCCCCATTTCTTTTTTTGTTAGGTTTGTCAAAGATCAGATGGTTGTAGATGTGTGGTATTATTTCTGAGGACTCTGTTCTGTTCCATTGGTCTATATCTCTGTTTTGGTACTAGTACCATGCTGTTTCGGTTACTGTAGCCTTGTAGCATAGTTTGAAGTCAGGTAGCATGATGCCTCCAGCTTTGTTCTTTTGGCTTAGGGTTGTCTTGGCAATGCAGGCTCTTTTTCTGGTTCTATGTGAACTTTATAGTAGTTTTTTCCAATTCTGTGAAGAAAGTCATTGGTAGCTTGATGGGGATGGCATTGAATCTATAAACTATCTTGGGGTGTATGGCCATTTTCACGATATTGATTCTTCCTATTCATGAGCATGGAATGTTCTTCCATTTGTTTGTGTCCTCTTTTATTTTGTTGAGCAGTGGTCTGTAGTTCTCCTTGAAGAGTTCCCTCACATCCCTTGTAAGTTGGATTCCTAGGTATTTTATTCTCTATGAAGCAATTGTGAATGGGAGTTCACTCATGATTTGGCTCTCTGTTTGTTATTGGTGTATAGGAATGCTTGTGATTTTTGCACATTGATTTTGTATCCTGAGACTTTGCTGAAGTTGCTTATCAGCTTAAGGAGATTTTGGGCTGAGACAATGGGGTTTTCTAAATATACAATCATGTCATCTGCAAACAGGGACAATTTGACTTCCTCTTTTCATAATTGAATATCCTTTATTTCTTTCTCCTGCCTGATTGCCCTGGCCAGAACTTCCAACACTATGTTGAATAGGAGTGGTGAGAGAGGGCATACCTGTATTGTACCAGTTTTCAAAGGGAATTTTTCCAGTTTTTGCCCATTCAGTATGATATTGGCTGTGGGTTTGTAATAAACAGCTCTTATTATTTTGAGATACATCCCACCAATACCTAATTTATTGAGAGTTTTTAGCATGAAGGGCTGTTGAATTTTGTCAAAGGCCTTTTCTTTATCTGTTGAGATAATCATGTGGTTTTTGTCTTTGGTTCTGTTTATAGGATGGATTACGTTTATTGATTTGCATATGTTGAACCAGCCTTGCATCCCAGGGATGAAGCCCACTTGATCGTGGTGGATAAGCTTTTTGATACGCTGCTGGAGTTGGTTTGCCAGTATTTTATTGAGGATTTTTGCATCGATGTTCATCAGGGATATTGGTCTAAAATTCTTTTTTTGTTGTGTCTCTGCCAGGCTTTGGTATCAGGGTGATGCTGGCCTCATAAAATGAATTAGGGAGGATTCTCTCTTTTTCTATTGATTGGAACAGTTTCAGAAGGAATGGTACCAACTCCTCCTTGTACCTCTGGTAGAATTTGGCTGTGAATCCATCTGGTCCTGGACTTTTTTTGGTTGGTAGGCTCTTAACTATTGCCTCAACTTCAGATCCTGTTATTGGTCTATTCAGGGATTCAACTTCTTCCTGGTTTAGTCTTGGGAGGGTGTATGTGTCCAGGAATTTATCCATTTCTTCTAGATTTTCTAGTTCATTTGCGTAGAGGTGTTTATAGTGTTCTCTGATGTTAGTTTGTATTTCTGTGGGATTGGTGGTGATAGCCCCTTTATCATTATATGTATTTGATTCTTCTCTCTTTTCTTCTTTATTAGTCTTGCTAGCAGTCTACCAATTTTGTTGATCTTTTCAAAAAACCAGCTCCTGGATTCATTGATTTTTTGAAGGGTTTTTTGTGTCTCTATCTCCTTCACTTCTGCTCTGATCTTAGTTATTTCTTGCCTTCTGCTAGCTTTTGAATGTGTTTGCTCTTGCTTCTCTAGTTCTTTTAATTGTGATGTCAGGTTGTCAATTTCAGATCTTTCCTGCTTTCTCTTGTGGGCATTTAGTGCTATAAATTTCCCTCTACACACTGCTTTAAATGTGTCCCAGAGATTTTGGTATGTTCTGTCTTTGTTCTCATTGGTTTCAAAGAACATCTTTATTTCTGCCTTCATTTTGTTATGTACCCAGTTGTCATTCAGGAGCAGGTTGTTCAGTTTCCATGCAGTTGTGCGGTTTTGAGTGAGTTTCTTAATCCTGAGTTCTAGTTTGATTGCACTGTGGTCTGAGAGACAGTCTTTTATAATTTCTGTTCTTTTACATTTGCTGAGGAGTGCTTTACTTCCAACTATGTGGTAAATTGTGGAATATATGTGATGTCATGCTGAGAAGAATGTATATTCTGTTGATTTGGGGTGGAGAGTTCTGTAGATGTCTATTAGGTCTGCTTGGTGCAGAGCTGAGTTCAATTCCTGGATATCCTTGTTGACTTTCTGTCTTGTGGATCTATCTAATGTTGACGGTGGGATGTCAAAGTCTCCCATTATTATTGTGTGGGAATCTAAGTCTCTTTTTATAGGTCTCTACGGACTTGCTTTATGAATCTGGGTGCTCCTGTATTGAGTGCATATATATTTAGGATAGTTAGCTCTTCTTGTTGAATTGATCCCTTTATCATTATGTAATGGCCTTCTTTGTCTCTTTTGATCTTTGTTGGTTTAAAGTCTATTTTATCAGAGACTAGGATTGCAACCCCTGCTTTTTTTTTGTTTTCCATTTGCTTGATAGATCTTTCTCCATCCCTTTATTTTGAGCCTATGTGTGTCTGTGCACATGAGATGGGTCTCCTGAATACAGCACACTGATGGGTCTTAATTCTTTATCCAATTTGCCAGTCTGTGTCTTTTAATTGGAGCATTTAGCCCATTTACATTTAAGTTTAATATTGTTATGTGTGAATTTGATCCTGACATTATGACATTAGCTGGTTATTTTGCTCATTAGTTGATGCAGTTTCTTCCTAGCATCTGTGGTCTTTACAATTTGGCATGTTTTTGCAGTGGCTGGTACCGGTTGTTCCTTTCCATGTTTAGTGCTTCCTTTAGGAGCTCTTGTAAGGCAGGCCTGGTGGTGACAAAATCTCTTAACATTTGCTTGTCTGTAAAGGATTTTATTTCTCCTTCACTTATGAAGCTTAGTTTGGCTGGATGTGAAATTCTGGGTTGAAAATTATTTTCTTTCAGCATGTTGAATATCAGCCCCTGCTCTCTTCTGGCTTGTAGAGTTTCTGTTGAGAAATCCACTGTTAGTCTGATGGGCTTCCCTTTGTGGGTAAACTGACCTTTCTCTCTGGTTGCCCTTAACATTTTTTCCTTCATTTAAACTTTGGTGAATCTGACAATTATGTGTCTTGGAGTTGCTCTTCTAGAGGAATATCTTCGTGGTGTTCTCTGTATTTCCTGAATTTGAATGTTGGCCTGCCTTGCTAGGTTGGGAAAAATTCTCCTGGATAATATCCTGAAGAATGATTTCCAACTTGGTTCCATTCTCCCCATCACTTTCAGGTATACCAATCAGACATAGATTTGGTCTTTTCACATAGTCCCATATTTCTTGGAGGCTTTGTTCATTTCTTTTTACTCTTTTTACTCTAAACTTCTCTTCTCACTTCATTTCATTCATTTGATCTTCAATCACTGATACCCTTTCTTCCAGTTGATCGAATTGGCTACTGACGCTTGTGCATGTGTCATGTAGTTCTCGTGCCATGGTTTTCAGCTCCAAAAAGTCATTTAAGGTCTTCTCTATGCTGTTTATTCTAGTTAGCCATTCATCCAATCTTTTTTCAAGATTTTTTAGCTTCTTTGCGATGGGTTCGAACATCCTCCTTTAGCTCAGAGAAGTTTGTTGTTACCAATCTTCCAAAGGCTTCTTCTCTCAACTCATCAAAGTCATCCTCCATCCAGCTTTGTTTAATTGGTGGCGAGGAGCTGCGTTCCTTTGGAGGAGAAGAGGTGCTCTGATTTTAAGAATTTTCAGCTTTCCTGCTCTGGTTTCTCCCCATCTTTGTGGTTTTATCTACCTTTGGTCTTTGATGATGGTGACGTACAGATGGGGTTTTGGTGTGGATGTCCTTTCTGTTTATTGGTTTTCCTTCTAACAGTCAGGACCCTCAGCTGCGGGTCTGTTGGAGTTTGCTGGAGGTCCACTCCAGACCCTGTTTGTCTGGGTATCACTAGCAGAGGCTGCAGAACTGCAAATATTGCAGAACAGCAAATGTTGCTGCCTGAATGTTCCTCTGGAAGCTTCATCTCAGAGGGGCATCCAGCCATATGAGGTGTCACTTGGCCTCTACTGGGAGGTGCCTCCCAGTTAGGCTACTCGGGGGTCAGGGACTCACTTGAGGAGGCAGTCTGTCCGTTCTCAGATCTCAAACTCCGTGCTGGGAGAACCACTACTCTCTTCAAAGCTGTCAGAGAGGGATGTTTATGTCTGCAGAAGTTTCTGCTGCCTTTTGTTCAGCTATGCCTTGCCCCCAGAGGTGGAGTCTACAGCAGCAGGCAGGCCTCCTTGAGCTTTGGTGGGCTTCAACCAGTTCGAGCTTCCCAGCCTCTTTGTTTACCTACTCAAGCCTCAGCAATGGTGGGTGCCCCTCCCTTAGCCTCGCTGCTGCCTTGCAGTTCAATCTCAGACTGCTGTGTTAGCAGTGAGCAAGGCTCTGTGGGCATGGGACCCTCCAAGCCAGGTGTGGGATATAATCTCTTGATGTGCCATTTTCTAAGACTGTTGGAAAAGCACAGTGTTAGGGTGGGAGTGACCTGATTTTCCAGGTGCTATCTGTCACAGCTTCCCTTGGCTAGGAAAGGGAATTCCCTGACCCCTTGTGCTTCCTGGGTAAGGTGATACCTTGCCCAGCTTCTGCTCACTGTCCGTGGGCTGCACCTACTGTCCTGCACCCACCGTCCGACAAGCCCCAGTGAGATGAACCCGGTACCTCAGTTGGAAATGGAGAAATCACCCATCTTCTGTGTCACTTATGCTGGGAGCTGTAGACTGGAATTGTTTCTATTTGATCATTTTGGACTCTGCATATTTCTAGATGTTTTTACCGAAATCAATCTAGCCTGGTATATGACAACATAAAAAACTCAAGGATAGAGCCCAAAAACTCACCAACCAAGCAAGTAATTATGCTGAACCCCCTTGGGCACTCTCTAATTGAATGTCCTGGGTCCTCCCAATTCTTAGTCCTTTAATACCTGTTTTTCTCCTTCTCTTATTCGGACCTTGTATCTTCCATTTAGTTTCTCAATTCATACAAAACCATATCCATGCCATCACCAATCATTCTGTACGACAAATGCTCCTTCTAACAACCCCACAATATCACCCCTTACCACAAAATCTTCTTTCAGCTTAATCTCTCCCACTCTAGGTTCCCACGCCGCCCCAATCCCACTCAAAACATTGCCCATTATCTCTCCATACCAGACCCCCAAATTTTCACCGCCCTAACAGTTCACCACTATCTTCTTTTGTTTTTCTTATTAATATAAGAAGATAGGAATGTCAGGCCTCTGAGCCCAAGGCTGCAGGTATACATCCAGATGGCCTGAGGCAATTGAAGAACCACAAAATAAGTGAAAATGGCCAGTTCCTGCCTTAACTGATGACATTACCTTGTGAAATTCCTTCTCCTGGCTCAGAAGCTCCCCCACTGAGCACCTTGTGAACCCTGCCCCTGCCCTCAAGAGAACAACCCCTTTTGACTGTAATTTTCAACTACCCACCCAAATCCTATAAAACAGCCCCACCCCTATATCCTTTTGCTGACTCTCTTTTCAGACTCAGCCCACCTGCACCCAGGTGATTAAAAAGCTTTATTGCTTACACAAAGACTCTTGGTGGTCTCTTCACAGGGACATGCATGATAGGCCTCAACAATGCTGTTATTTAAAAGCTGAAGGATGAGTAGTTGTACTGCTTTTTTTTTTTTTTTTTTAACTTTTCTCTCAAACTATCCACCTTCTAAGGGGGTTTAACACCTGCAGGAAAGATCTAAAATTGACACCCTAACATCACAATTAAAAGAACTGGAGAAGTAAGAGCAAACACATTCAAAAGCTAGCAGAAGGCAAGACATAGCTAAGATCAGAGCAGAAGTGAAGGAGATAAGAGACACAAAAAACCCTTCAAAAAATCAATCCAGGAGCTGGTTTTTTGAAAAGATCAACAAAATTGATAGACTGCTAGCAAGACTAATAAAGAAGAAAAGAGAGAAGAATCAAATAGATATAATGATAAAGGGGCTATCACCACCGATCCCACAGAAATACAAACTAACATCAGAGAATACTATGGCACACAGGAAGAGTCACATTTACAAAGGGCCACAGTCAGCTTCTGGTACTGTTGCCTAATGATGTTATGCAGGTATTCCCTGGGATTTTATGTGTGTTAGGAGAGTTATTGCATCAAACACAAAGTCTTCAAACATTATGCCATTTATTTTAACCTTCCTTGCCATTAATTAATTTTTGTTTTTAAAATCGGGAAGGCTCAAGAAATGGGAGTGGTCAGGGCCTGACCCTAGCCTTCAGAGGGCTTGAAACTCCCAAACAGGTCTTGACCCGTTGGTTTTTCTGCAGTGCTGGGTTAGCTGCACAGTGTGATGCAGTTAGATGCTCCTTTGTTCTTTTACCACTTTCTGGTAAAAGATACTGAGCCTAGATTCCAAGTTAGGATTGGCGACTCAGGGTTCTTCTCACGTCCCCTGGCCCGGGTCATCTAGCCCAGTGCAGGGCCACTTGTCCTGGAGATACTGATTATTCTCATCTTCACAGGAGTCCCATCTCCTGTGTGGTAACTCTGTTATGGACTGAATGTTTGTGTCACCCTAAAATTCATATGCCAAAATCCTAAACCCCGATGTGATGGAATCACGAAGTGTAGGTCTCTGAGGGATTATTAGGTCGTAAGGGTGGAGACCCCATTGAATGGGATTTGTATTATGAAAGGAAAGTATCTCGGGCCCCCAAAATCCCTAAGGAAAACTCAAGCTGGAAACTGCTTAAGGTAAACGTGCCTCCCATTCTATTCAAAGTCACTCCTCTGCTCACTGAGATAGATGCATATCTGATTTGCCTCCTTTGGAAAGGCTAAGCAGAAACTCAAAAGAATGTAACAGTTTGTGTATTGCCTATCTGTGATCTGGAAGCTCCCTCCCTGCTTGGAGCCTTCCTGCCTTTGCTTCAAGTTGTCCCGCCTTTTCAGACAGAACCAATGTACTTCTTACATATATTGATTGATGTCTCATGTCTCCCTAAATGTATAAAACCAAGCTGTGCCCTGATCGCCTTGGGCACATATCGTCTGGACTTCCTGAGGCTGTGTCTCGGGCGCATCTCCAATCTTGGCAAAATAAACTTTCTAAATTAACTGAGACCTGTCTCCGATTTCCTGGGTTCACAGTACTTTCAGGAAAGAGACCCCAGAGAGCTCTCTAGCCTTCTTCCCACCATGAGAGAACACTGGAAAAAAACGGCCATCTATGAAGCAGACGTCTCCAGACACTGAATCCTCCAGTGCCTTCATCTTGGACTTCTCAGCCTGCAGAACTGTAGGGAATAAATGTTTGCTATTTAAGCCACTCACTTTATTGTATTCTATTCTAGCAGCCCAAACTGACTAAGACACTGTCAAAAACAAATTATAAACTCACCTGGTTTTTTCTTTTTTTTTTCCTTTAATAGACTTTCCAAAATTAGCTCTGCCCAGTGACAAGGCTATATTAATAGCCTTTATTAGCCTACATCAGGTAACAGAGACAGTCTGATGAATTTTCTTTCTTTCTTTTTTTTTTTTTTTGAGATAGAGTTTTGCTCTTGTGGCCCAGGCTGGAGTGCAATGGTGCAATCTTGGCTCACTGCAACCTCCACCTCCTGGGTTCAAGCGATTCTCCTGCCTCAGCCTCCTGAGTCGCTGGGATTACAGGCACCTGCAACTATACCCAGCTAATTTTTTTTTTGATATTTTTCTTAGTAGAGATGGGGTTTCACCATGTTGGCCAGGCTGGTCTTGAACTCCTGACCTCAAGTTATCTGCCTGCTTCGGCTTCCCAAAGTGCTGGGATTACAGGCTTGAGCCACCGCACCTGGCCAGTCTGATGAATTTTCTTACTTTACATTTTCATTTGACATTTCGGATCATAAGAATTTGTAATTTTCTAATTCAATGAGATTTCACGGAGGAGTTATAAGGATAATTTCCAGGACAGAAAAAGACTGCAGAAAAACAGATTAATATTGAAGAAGAGAAAGCCAAAGGATCACGAGCTTCATTATAAGGGCCAGTTGCCCTCCCCCAAACTCATGGTAGGGAAAAACATGAAACGGACTAAAACAGAACAACACAAATTTAGATGAGCCCCCACAAGGAACTTCCCAAAGACTGTGTTCATGACTACGCAGTGATAATCTTGTGTTGTCTCTTTAGCATTTCAAAATGGTAAAGCTGGGGTGGAATTTAGGATCCTGTGAGCGAAAAGTTCTCATTTTGCAGAAGAGGATTCTGAGAGCCAGACATTAGTGGAAGTGTCAGGGATACAATCCGGGTCCGTAATGCTTAGCTGCCCATCTTTAATACTTAGATAGCTTCTCATATAGTCTAATCCAGTTCAGAGGTTATAGAGTTGTTGATTTCTTAAAATTCCTTCCAGATTACACAGTTGCTGATTCTAAGTAAAAATCATAGGATAGAAGTCTGTGAGCTGAACTGATCAGATTCCACAGGCTGTTCATTGCAGAAATATTCCCAAACCAGCTGAGGCCCCATTAGTCTTTTTTTTGAAATGTTGAACATGTCAAAGATGAATTCGTCTGATGGCCGTGGCAAAGCCATTTGGTGTTTGGTTTACATGAAGTCACAAGACATTGAGTGTTCTTTTATCTCCACTTGAGTTTTTCTCTGTTTGGTCCAACTACTTAGTAGTGGAACACACAGCTCATGAAAGGAGGAAGTGATTTAGAAGATGAGGGAAGTGGAAGGAACAGTTGAAACGACAAAAAAAAAAAAAAAAAAAAAATACCTTTTTTTCTCTTTTTCTTCCCTGAAGTAGTTTTCACTGTTACAGCTTCAGACGATCTTGTAATCTGGTTCAAAGTTGAACTTCCTCTCTGCTTGGCTGGTCGAGAAAAAAAGACTTTTTAAAAAGCAGCCTGTTGAAAGTGAAATGAATGGGTTTCTGACACACCCTGATGTTGGTTATGGCCTTTATTTTATGTTCACCTTAGGCAGAGATATTTCTCACAAAAGGGACTGATCTGACCTCTTGTCAAGATCACATTCACTTCAGTCCTGTGGTTTCTTTGTTTTTTTTTTTTTTTTTTTTTTGAGACGGAATCTCGCCCTGGCACCCAGGCTGGAGTGCAATAGCGCCATCTCGGCTCACTGCACCCTCCGCCTCCCGGGTTCAAGTGATCCTCCCACCTTAACCTCCAGAGTAGCTGGAATTGCAGATGTGCACCACCCCACCCGGCCAATTTTTTTGTATTTTAGTAGAGACAGGATTTCATCATGTTGGCCAGGCTGGTCTCAAACTCCTAACCTCAAGTGATCTGCCTGCCTCAGCCTCCCAAAGTGCTGGGATTACAGGTGTGAGCCACCGCACCCGGCTGGGTCCTGTGGTTTTTGTGTTTCTTTCCTTAAAGTCTCAGGGTGAACATGCAACCAATTAGAGCCCCAAGAACCATCCTGCCAGCCTCCTGTTGCTTATTCTTTACATTTCAAAGCTGCCATCTATAAAAGTGACTCCAAAGCCCTGGAATTGGTAAGAGTGTAGCAGGGAGGAACACTTTTTTGGCATGTTTAAAGCAACATATGAGAACATATCACTCTGGAGTCATTCTGGACTCTTCCTTTCTCTTGTACCCTACATCCAATTCATTAGGAAGTGGGATAATGCAGAGTCTGACTGCTTCTCGCTGCCTTCCTTGCTATTGCCCTTCTCTCACCTGGGGAGACAGCTCTCTCCTAGAGGACAACGGCCACCCAACAGGCCTCCCTGCCCACCCGCACCGTTTCCTGCCCACAAGAAGAAAAAGGAATAATGTAAAAATTGACATTTTACTTACATTTCAATTCTACTTATTCTGCAAAATCTTGTATTAAAAAGTATTTTAGGCTGGGCATGGTGGCTCAAGCCTGTGATCCCAGCACTTTGGGAGGCCAAGACAGGTGGATTATTTGAGGTTAGGAGTTCAAGATCAGCCTGGTCAACATGGTGAAAGCCCATCTCTACTAAAAAAATATAAAAATTAGCCGGGCATGGTGGCTCATGTCTATAATACCAGCTACTTGGGAAGCTGAGGCAGGAGAATAGCTTGAACCCAGGAGGTGGAGATTGCAGTGAGCCGAGATCACCCGACTGCACTCCAGCTTGGGTGACAAAGTGAGACTCCATCTCAAAAACAAAAACAAAAACAAATAAAATTTTATTTATACACTGTAGCAAGTAATTAAGATTAAGAAAACAAACTTGTCATCGGGTCCTAAGGCATTTGGGCCCCTTTGGTTGTCATCAACTGAAAGCCACTGTGGCTGACTCTGGCCTGAAGGAAGAGTTACCGAGAGGCCTGGGAGTAACTCACAGAATGGGAGATCAAACATTTGGTCCTCAAAGAGCAGTGGTCTCAAACATTTTGTTCTCATTTTGTTTAATATTCCACATAGAGGAATATTAAAAAGTTTATGTACTATCTTGCACATTTTTAGGTTGGTATCTAAGTTTTTCATCATCACTTTTTTTTTTTTTTTGAGATGGAGTTTTGCTCTTGTTGCCCAGGCTGGAGTGCAAGCACGATCTTGGCTCTCCACAACCTCTGCCTCCCAGATTCAAGTTATTCTCCTGCCTCAGCCTCCCAAGTAACTGGGATTACAGGCATGAGCCACCACGCCCAGCTAATTTTATATTTTTAGTAGAGATGGAGTTTCTCCATGTTGGTCAGGCTGGTCTTGAACTCCCGACCTCAGGTAATCTGCCCACCTCAGCCTCCCAAAGTGCTGGGATTACAGGCATAAACCACCGGGCCTAGCCCATCATCACTTTTAAACTTTCAAAAGAGATTTTTAGAATATGACAAATAGTGACATTTAAAAATAAAATCTGTTATATCATTCCCTTAAGTGTATCACGTAGAATATAAACCAAACCATTTGATACTCACCATCACTCACCAGAATATCACAACAACAGAAAACATGAGCAAATTTGTCTTTAGCAATTGACATTTTTACATTATTCCCTTTTCTTCTTGTGTTTTACTTATATTTCCATTCTATTTATTCTGTAAAATCTTGTATTTAAAAGTATTTTATAGGCCAGGTGCAGTGGCTTACGCCTGTAATCTCAGCACTTTGGGAGGCCAAGGCAGGCAGATCATGAGGTCAGGAGATTGAGACCATCCTGGCTAACACGGTGAAACCATCTCTACTAAAAATACAAAAAATTAGCCGGGTGTGGTGGCGGGTGCCTGTAGTCCCAGCTACTCAGGAGGCTGAGGCAGGAGAATGGCATGAACCTGGGAGGTGGAGCTTGCAGTGAGCCGAGATTGTGCCACTGCACTCCCTGTGCAACAGAGTGAGACTCCGTCTCAAAAAAAAAAAAAAAAAAAAAAAAAAGTATTTTATAGCTAATCCTGTTATACTCCTCTGTAATAAAAATGTTACATGTTCAAATACTCAAATTTAAAAATTTCTTGGGATCAGGCTGGGCACAGTGGCCACACCTGTAATCCCAACTTTGGGAAGCTGAGATGGGTGGATTGCTGCCGTCCAGTAATTTGAGACCAGACCAGCCATTGTAGAGAAACCCCGTCTCTACCAAAAATACAAAAATTAGCCGAGTATGGTGGTGGCCTGCACAGATAATCTCAGCTACTCTAGAGGCTGAGGCAGGAGAATTGCTTGAACCTGAGAGGTGGAGGTTGTGGTAAGCCAAGATCGCACCACTGCACACCAGCCTGGGTGACAGAGTGAGACTCTGTCTCAAAAAAAAAAAAAAAAAAAAAAAAAAAAAAAAAAAAAAAAAAAAAAAAAAAGTTTCTTCTCCAGTTATTCATCAATTTTTAGAAGTACGTAATTGATTCTAATTACATAGAAAAAGAAATTTTTTGAATGCATTGCTCAGTGAGATGGATGGTGTACTTTTATGTATTTGTTTTTATAATTAATTCATGTATTAATTGAATATTACTGCTAGCATGAGGCAGAGTTCAGCATCAATTATATTTCCATTTTTCATTGTTATACTTGAAGTGCTGAGAAACCTTGTTCACACGTGATGGGAATGGAATAGGATTGCCAGATTTAGCCTCTCTTTCCCATCTACTCCTCACCCCACTAATATGTGGCTGTTGGCTGAAGTTAAATGTCAGCTATGGAAAGCCATTTACAGAGGAGTAAGCAGTTGTTGTTCTTGTCTGTCCTGCATTTGTCCTCCCGTCTGTCTACTCTTTGGGGGACTGCCAATTCCCCCCGGCAAATCCAGTGGTGCTGGCAGGGCTGCCGGTCACAGGGCTCTACCCTCCCAGGATGGGCATGGAATGCATCCTGGCCAATCACAGTTCGCCCTGACCTGAGATTGGCCAAGAGGTAGGTATGTGACCCAAGGAGGGCCAATCAGAATCTTCGTATGGGATTTGACACATAGTCATTGGAAGAAAGACGCTTTTACTTTCTGTTTGATTATAGCCGTGATGATGTAGTCCCGGGACTGTTGGCAGGCACATCGGCTGTCTTTTCCTGCTTGGAGAAAGCCTGGCTGCAACCGGAGGGAGAAAGGCCAACCCTTGGAAGGGAAGTAGAGTCAAGAGCAGCAAATTCTGGGTCTCCTGATGAGGTGGTTTGAGCCCCTGAATTCGGTCATCTCTGAAGACAGCTGTACCCATGGATGTCCCAGTTATGTGAGCCTATAAACTCATACTGGTTTTTAATCCTGTTTGGGTTGCTTTCACTTTTAACCTAAATAATCTGATTAACAAACTATAGTAGTTTTCTATTGCTGCTGTTGAAAATGACCACACACTTAGTGCGGTCATATAAATTTCTGATCTTATAGTTCTGGAGGTCTGAACTCTGAAATAGGTCTTAAAGGTGAAAGTCAAAGTGTCAGCAGAGCTGTATTCCTTTAAAGGCCCTGGGGAAAATTAGTTTACTTGCCTTTTCCACCTTGCAGAGGCCGCCTACGTTCCCTGGCTCCTGGCTCCTTCCTCACATCACTCTAACCTCTGCTTCCACAGTCACATCTTCTCTGACTCTCCTGCCTCCCTCCTATAAAGATCCTGGTGATCACACTGGACCCACCGGGATGATCCAAGATGACCTCCCTATCTCATCCTTAACTTACTCAAACAGGCGGAGTTGCTTTTGCCATGTGAGGTGACATAGTCACAAGTTCTGAAGATTAGGGCAAAGACATCTTTGGGAGCCATTAATTTGTCTCCCACACATATTCAAGACGAAAAATCATACTTGACCACTGAGAAGGTCACTTTTAATCACAGAGCGAAGCGTCCTCCTTTTAGGTGGCCCCAACAGGATTTCAGTGCCAAGTTCCCCAGCACTTACCTTGGAGCCGCTGAGGGGGATTTCCAGCGTCTGGTGAGCCTGGGGTCAGCCGGTCTTTCTCCTGTGTCTCTGCAAAGTCTGCTATGGGCCTGAGAAGAGCCAGTGCTCCAGAACATTCCAAGTAATTGCCTTCAAGGTACAGCTCGCTGGGGAAGGGAGCAGAATACGTTGTCTATTTTATGTTAGTTCTACTTCCTCAAATTTGGATTTAAAGTTTTCATCTGATGAAATAATATACCTAGTCATAAAATAATAAAGAAATAATCATAATAATTAATTAATTAATAATAGGCCATGTCATAAAAAATAGACTTAGTGACTATGTCAGCTGGCCAAACACATATATTCAGTATGACACCACTAATTTTCAAACTTAACTAAAGGACCTTCTTTTATGGTTAAGAAAAGGCAAGCAAAAATAACAAGAATGGAGAAAAGATGATTAGAATTATAACAGATCGTATAAATCAAGACAGAATAGACCCAAGATAAGAAGGGGGCAGCGGGCGACACGTCTCACCAAATGGCACTCTGGCTGATGACCGAACCCAGCCTTAGCCCGCTCTGAGGTCCCAGACCACAATAACGCAGACTGAGGCCTTGAAGCCTTTGGTTGTTCTCCAGGCCTGAGAAAATGCTCTCAAGTTCTTCCTTTCCAAATCTACAAAGAAATGACAGTGCCAACTTAAATAACAGAGAGGCCGTCTAAAAGGAGCCTGTTTATTCAGAACCGGAATTGCAATGGGAATGGGAATACACAGGCCATGGTAAACTATGCACATATTCAGGGAAGGCAGAGGAAGACAAAAGTCTTTCAATGAAAAGTGAGGAGGATTACATCATTGTTTTCAGATAATTATCCTTGACTACAAGGATCAATAACAAGGGTGACACCAGACTGAGGTTGGACAGTTGCTGGGTAGATGTCCTCGTAGAAGTATTTTTTTATGTAAGGTTATGATGGCCTTGTGCAAGGCTGTGGTTGTTGCAGGGTCTTTTGTGATAGTTCTTGTTATCAGGCACTTATGCATGAGAGCCCTTCTTTCATGGCCTTCCCTGGCTCTATTTATCAGGTTTTCTTGTTGTTGAACACAAGTGGCTCCATTTTAATCTGACAATTTTCACAATAGAAACAAATTAGTGACTTTTTTTCTTTTTTTTTTTTTTGAGATAGAGTCTTGCTCAGAAATTCACCAAGGATTACAGGCACGCACCACCACGCCTGGCTAATTTTTCTATTTTTAGTAGAGACAGGGTTTCACCATGTTGGTCAGGCTGGTCTCGAACTCCTGACCTCAGGTGATCTGCCCACCTCGGCCTCCCAATGTGCTGGGATTACAGTCATGAGCCACCGTGCCCGGCCAAATTAGTGACTTTTAAAACCTGTGCCACTCACTGGATTATTAATTGTAAAGCCATTTCCAGGGTAATTAGCGACATTTCTGCTGATCCCTAATTTGAGCGCCTTCTGGGTAAAGGCAGCAGAAGATGGTTGGAACTACCCAATCCAGGCAGCGGATGAAGAACAAGCTGTAAACCCCAGAGAGAAGAGCTACAGGGAAGGACAGAGACAGGTGGAGTCCTAGAGACTCCAGCAGGGCTGTTCCCTCCTCTTGCATTGCAGGCTTTACTTTGCAAAGTGAAACCTTGTGCCTCGTCCACAGCCTCTGGGGGTAGGTAGTGGTAAAAGCCATGGGTCAGGAAACTGAGGCTTGGTGAAGGAAAGCAACATCTTTAAGGAATTTGGAATGTCAAAGCTTGAACCTTAAAATGAGGTGGGTAAGATGAACAGAAATAACTTTTAACATGTATCAATTCATGAACAAGTAATTACTGAGGGCCTTCCCCGAGTCACCTACCAAGGTGGGCGTGGGGATGCAGCTTGTGTGAGAAAGGACTGTCTGATGGACCTCATAGCCTCTCAGTGGAGCCAGTGAGGAGAGAACTGCAACCCCCAGAGGCCAGTATCCTGCAATGTTACCAGTGTGAAGGTCTCGGGTGGTGATTCCCAGCTAGGCAACCCTGACAACACTAGGTGTTCTCGCGTCAGCAGAGGTGTGTCATCTGACTATTACCACAAGCTGTCTCCTGAACAAGAGAATTCCTTCTTTCTTCCTTCTCTCTTCCCACCAGTGCACGTCTCTGGGTGCCCCTCCCAGGAGCTGGGGCCTGGAGGGGTCTCTTAGCAGTGGGGCTGGTGCTGCCCAATAGAGTGTGGGAAGCTGGGGGTCTCGTAAGCAGATCCTGCAGTCACTGCATGGTGTCCTGTGTGCTTTGGGCTTCTGCTGCCCCCCGTTACAAGACCCTGCTTGATGTTCCTCCCAGCATTTCAGAAACCCTGAGAACCTCCACAGAGAACACCCTCTCCCCAGCTTTTACCACCAGGGCCCTGACCGGATCCCAGTTCTGCATCTCTGGGCTACCACTTCTCAGGCTCAAATCTCCTCTCTCCTCACAGCCCACCGGCCTTTTGAGTTTAAGGCCCCACCCAATTGCATGGGAACAGTCACAGAATCACAGACTCCTGGAGTAGGGGAGATCATTTCATTACAGACCAGAAAGGTTCTGTGACTTATTCCAGATCATACACACAGTTTGAAGTTGTTTGTGGACGGCAACTTACAGACCCCAGGGAATCTAGTGTCATGGATCAGAGTTGGTCTCTGATTCAGACAACCTGGATCCATATCAAGGTTCCATCCCTGGGGGGCTGAATAGCCTTGAACAAGTCTGTGGACCTCATCCACAGTCTAGGGATAGTAATGGTGCATAGCTCATGAGGTTGTTGGTAGGATAAATGAGCTCATTCCTGCATCGTGTTTGGCACACAATAAACACTTATTAACTATTAGCTGGAAGTATTATTATTATTCTCATCCTGTGGACACTCCCCTAACGTGCTTGGTACCCCAGCTCTGAAGGACTTGCTCCACTGCTCCCCAACACCACACCTTTCCCTCCCTCTTTCCCTCCCTCCCCCCCTCCCCCCTTCCTTCCTCCCTCCCTTCCTCCCTCCCTCCCTCCCTTCCTTCCTTCCTTCCCTCCTTCCCTCCTTCCTTCCTTCCTTCCTCTTTCTTTCTGTCTTTCTTCTGTTTTCTTTTTGAGACAGAGTCTTGCTCTGTCACTCAGGCTGGAATGCAGTGATATGATCTCGGCTCACCACAGCTTTCATCCCCCACCTCAGCTCAAGTGATCCTCCCATCTCAGCTTCTCAGAATGCTGGGATTACAGGTGAGGGCCACTGTGCCCAGCCTACCACACCTTTCTTTATACCTCCTCATCTGGTGAATATTGACCGATCACCTAGGGAATTGTGGTTTCCCTGGTCCAGACTACCAAAATAATATACATGGACATCTTTTGTGGTCTTCAGATTTTCTACCTTGCATTAAGAGCATCTCTTCTCTACTGTACCAAGGACACACTGGAACAGCAGCATTGCCTTCTATATTTGTATCTTTCTTAGCACTGAGCACAATATCTTGCATAAACTAGCCTTCAACAAATATTTGTTGAAAGAATAAACAAATGAAAGTGACTTCTCAAGAACTCTAATATTTACTCAGAAACATTAACTCTAAGAAGGTTTTAGAGGGTCCTCTTCAGCCATGCCTTGATAAGGTGCAAGGAAACTGGACATGCAACCCCCTCAACCCTCCCCATCTTTGCTTCCCTCAGCTGACAGCAGTAAGAGCCCTGCAGGAATTCCAGCCTTACTTGCAGTAATCGAGGACAAGAGAAGGCAAACTACTGAACTGCAGAGCCTTCCCAAGTCGCTCTAGAGACCACAGATCCATTTTGCAATCAATGATTTCTAGGGTGGTAAACGGGCAGGTGGTGTGCCCCTTCGATTCCAGAAGCAAAGCCTAAGAATGCAAGATATAAAAAATGCTTACGTAATGATGACAACTATGCTCTGTGCTTTAAAATGTTGCTTACAAGTCCGTCATGTTAATTACCTCAACATTTTCGCCCCAAGATAACTTTCTAATTATCTGAGGAAAAGGTGGCATGAAAATAAAATACTTTCCCTTTGAAACAGAGTCATTGAAGAATTACAAGGGAAACATCAAGCTTTGTAAAGAGGTAAGATATATTGCAGATTATTATTTTAGATGTTGTTATGGGCTAACTTGTGCCCCCCCACCCAAATTCTTATGTGGGAATCCTAACCCCCAGTTCCTCTGAATGTGACTGTATTTGGAGATAGGGTATTTAAAGAGGTAATTAAGTTAAAATGAGGTCATTAGAGTAAGCCTTAACCCCATATGACTGGTGTCCTTAAAAGAAGAGTACGCTTGGACACTCATGTACAGAGGGAAGACCGGGGAAGACACAGGAAGAAGGTGGCCATCTGCAAGCCAATGAGAGAGACCTCAGAAGAAACCAACCCTGTCACGTTTTTTCTTTTTCTTTTGAGACAGGGTCTCCCTCTGTCACCCAGCCTGGGGTACAGTGGTGCTATCACAGCTCACTGCAGCCTTGACTTCCTGGGGTCAAGCGATCCTCCTGCCTCAGCCTCCTGAGTAGCTGGGACTACAGGCGTGTGCCACCATGCCTGGCTAATTTTGTTTTTTGTAGAGACAGGAGTCTCGCTTTGTTGCCCACACTGGTCTTGAACTCCTGGGTTCAAATGATCCCCTCCCCTTGGCCCTTCAAAATGCTGGGATTACAGGCGTGAACTGCTGCACCTGGCCCAACCCTGTCAACTTGATACGACTAGCCTCCAGGGCTGTGAGAATATAAATTTCTGCTCATTAATCCACCCAGTCTGTGGTACTTTGTTATGGCAGCCTGAGGAGACTATAACAGATGCTGATGTTCTAATGAGCAAATTTATCCTCCTATGGTTGTGTTATTTATTTTATTTTATTTTATTTTAATTATTTTTTTGAGACGGCGTCTCCCTCTGTCGCCCAGGCTGGAGTGCAGTGATGCAATCTCAGCTCACTGCAACCTCGGCCTCCTGGGTTCAAGTGATTCACGCCTCCTGAGTAGCTGGGTCTACAGGTGCTGCCACCATGCTCAGCTGAATTTTGTATTTTTTGGTAGGAATCGGGTTTCATTATGTTGGTCAGGCTGGTCTCAAACTCCTGACCTCAAGTGATCCACCTGCCTTGTCCTCCCAAAGTGCTGGGATTACAGGCGTGAGCCACCTCACCTGGCCTGGTTGTGTTATTTTTAGTAGAGAGGTGTGACGACTATGCCAATCTTCTAATAATTAAATAAAAATTATAATAGTTAAATTATCTGTCATTCATAGTCCTAAATATTATTAGGAGTTGGAGGTCCACTGTGAACTGGACTGTGCAGATTCAGCAACTAGGAGCTCCTCATATGGAAGCATCTGGATTGGAGCCAACACATGAGCACTGGAGCCAGCCCAGGTTCTCACAGTTTCCTGTGCTGAGGGCCCATGGCCAGGTCATTTCCTGTGGTAACAGTGGATACCAATGACAGTTAAATCCCCACCTAATGAAAGGAGAGGGTATTTAAAAATGTAAATCAGGAGAATGTCGTGAACAGGTCACCTTTTAGCAATTAGAGCCATCACAACCTGAGGACCCTTCAGTTCAGAATTTCAGCCTAGAAGAGGCTTTGGTGGAGTTTGGAGAATTCAGTTTTTTGAGGTAATGACATGGTCAGATATAGGATTCCAAATTATACCTTGGCAGAGATTAAAAAGGCACTTGCAACCTTAACTACAGAGCTGGTGCCCAAGGCCTCTTTAATGAGAGGTGCCTCGTTTGAGTGCTGGCTTGGATGCCGTAAGCCGTGTTTCTGACAGAGGAGACAATGTGGCATGTCAGTGCCTATGTTAACATCAGTCTGTGCTAAATAGGCTCTTGAATGGGTCCTAAAGCTCCTAATCAGAGGTTTGTGCGTCACTCCTTCGGCACTAGTACTGCCGTGGGCAAGGACCATGCTATCCAAGATAGAATTCCTCAGCAGCCCCCAGATTAGCAAGAGGGCTACATTGAAGGAAATATTAAGGATCACTTTTAACATGCATGGGCAGCATCTTATTTCCAGCTTGAGTGGACTGGGTACCCCGACTGACGCTCTGAATAAAAGCAGGATACATATTTAAAGTAACTTTAAAAATGTATTTCTTTTCTTTTTTTTTTTTTGAGACGTAGTCTCGCTCTTTTACCAGGGTAGAGTGCAGTGGCGCAATCTCAGCTCACTGCAAGCTCTGCCTCCCGGGTTCAAGCGATTCTCCTGTCTTAGCCTCCTGAGTAGCTGGGATTACAGGTGCCCACCACCATGCCCAGCTAATTTTTGTATTTTTAGTGGAGACAGGGTTTCACCATGTTGGCCAGGATGGTCTTGATCTCCTGACCTCGTGATCCGCCCTCCTCGGCCTCCCAAAGTGCTGGGATTACAGGCGTCAGCCACCATGCCCAGCCAAAAAATGTATTTCTTAGCTGTGGTAAAATGCACATAACATTTACCACCTTAGCCATTTTTAAGTATACAGTTCAGTGGCATGAAGCATTCACATTGTTGTGCAATCCTAACCACCATCCATCTCCAGAACTCTTTCCATCTTACAAAACTGAAACTCTACTTATTAAACAATAACTCCCTATTCTCCTCTTTCAGCAGACCCTGGTAACCACCATTCTATTTTCTCTCTCTATAAATCTGACTACTCTAGGTCCATCATGTAAGTGGAATTCTACAGTATTTGTCATTTTGTGACTGGCTTATTCACTTAGCACAATGTCCTCAAGGTTCATCTCATGCTGCAACATGTGTCAGAGTTTCCTTCCTTTTTAAGGCTGAATAATATTCCATTGTCTAGCTGGGCGCGGTGGCTCACGCCTGTAATCCCAGCACTTTGGGAGGCCGAGATGGGCGGATCACTAGGTCAGGAGATCGAGACCATCCTGGCTAACACAGTGAAACCCCGTCTCTACTAAAAAAATACAAAAAACTAGCCGGGCAAGGTTGCGGGCGCCTGTAGTCCCAGCTACTCGGGAGGCTGAGGCAGGAGAATGGCGTGAACCCGGGAGGTGGAGCTTGCAGTGAGCTGAGATCCGGCCACTGCACTCCAGCCTGGGCGACAGAGCAAGACTCCGTCTCAAAAAAAAAAAAAATTTCCATTGTCTGTGTACACCACGTTTTGTTTATTCATTCATCTGGGGTTGCTTCCACCTTTTGGCTATCATGAATAATGGAGCTGTCAATATGGTATAGCAATCTCTCTTTGAGATCCTGCTTTTAATTATTTGGGGTATATATTCACAAGTGGTATTGCTGGATTATATGGTCATTCTATTTTTAATTTTTTGAGGAACCATCATACTGTTTTCCATACTGGCTACACCATTTTACATTGCCACCAACAGTGCACAAGGTTCCAACTTTTCCGCATCCTTGCCAACACTTGTTATTTTTTTTTTTTGATAGTGAGGTTGGCATGTCATTGTGCTTTTGATTTGCATTTCCTTAGTGATTAGTGATGTTGAACATCTTTTCATGCGTGTATTGGCCATTTGTATATCTTCTTTGATGAATGTCTATTTAAATTCCTTGGCTATTTTAAATCAGGTTGTGGCCAGGCATGGTGGCTCACCCCTGTAATCCCAGCACTTTGGGAGGCCAAAGCAGGTGGATTGCTCAAGGTCAGGAGTTCGAGACCAGCGTGGCCAACATGGTAAAACCATGTCTCTACTAAAAATATTTTTAAAAAATTAGCCCGGTATGGTGGTGCGCACCAGTAGTCTCAACTACTTGGGAGACTGAGGCACAAGTATCACTTGAACCTGAGAGGCAGAGGTTGCAGTGAGCTGAGATGGGTCACACCATTGCACTCCAGCCTGGGTGACAGAGAGACACTATCTCAAAAAAAAAAAAAAAAAGATCAGGTTGCTTGCTGTTTTGTTGTTGAGTTGTAACAGTTTTTTTTCTTTTTTCCTTTTTTTTTTTTTCATAACAGGGTTTCACTCTGTCACCCAGGCTGGAGTGCAATGGTGTGATTTCGGCTCACTGCAACCTCCACCTCCCGTGCTCAGGCAATCCTCCCGCCTCAGCCTCCTGAGCAGCTGAGACTAAAGGTGCATGCCAGCATGCCAGGCTAATTTTTTTGTAGAGATAGGATTTCACCATGTTGCCAGGCTGATCTTGAACTCTTGGACTCAAACAATCTGCCTGCCTCAGCCTCCTGAAGTGCTGGGTGGGATTACACACATGAGCCACCACACCTGGCCAAGTTATAGCAGGTTTTTTTTGTTTTGTTTTGTTTTTTACATATAGATTCTAGATGTTAACCCTTTATCAGATATATAACTTGCAATTATTTTTCCCATTGCATAAGTTTGCCTCTTCACTTCATTGATTACGTCCTTTGGTGCATGGAAGTTTTACATTTTGATGTAGTCCAATTTATCTACGTTTTCTTTTGTTTGCCTGTGCCTTTGGTGTCATTTCCAAGAAATAATTGCCAAATCCAAGGTGATGAAGGTTTTCCTCTATGTTTTTTGCTAAGGATTAAAAAAAATCTCTTTTTAAAATGTGTCGATTGGCTGGCAGTTTAGTGAGGAATACAAAGGTCAATGAATGAGAGAAAGTGGGAGCCCAGTGAGGTATGCAGAGCATTGACATCAGCTTTTCCTTTGAGAGCATCACTCAAACAGTAGTTGGTTTACATGGATCGTGGAGTCCAGGGAATAGGAGATAAAGTCATAGCCACTGGTGACAAGGAGTCCCTCAGAAAATGCTGCATGAAGTTATGACCCCAAATACAAAGTGGGCCATAGTTTTATTCTCTTCGAGTAAGGATAACTAGAAATAAAAACCTAAGCTCCTTTTTCCCAAAGGACCTTAGGGAAAGTTGCCTATCTTAGACTGATAAATATAAGGAAAAAATATATCCCCTGAGAACTCACAAACTAGTTCTAATACAGTTTTGCACCCTGTGTTAATTAACCATCTGGATGGTTCAAATAAATCACAGGTCAAGAATTTAATTTAATGTAACCCTGGGATGGTAGCACCCAGAGAGAATGGCAGACACAAATTCAAGCCCTGAAGAGGAAGCTCTATTCAAACCAGAGTTTAGGAAATTGCCACAACCATTTTCCCAGGAAATATGAGTTAACAGTAAAAAAGAAATCACAAAACACACAAATTGGTGTCACCATGAGTAAGAGCCAGTAGAAGCAAGAGATCACAATATCAGCCCCAAATAATTCAGATTATTGAAATTATTAGACAGAATACAAAATAACTTTAACACATTTCAAATAAATAAAATAAGGGATTTTTTTTTAAAAAGTAAGAGACTAGAAAATGACTGCTAGTATCCTTTCCTATTCTCTACTTCCTCCTTCTTCCCTAAACATAATTTTGTGATAATCAAACATTATAGTTGTACCTGTTTTTTGAACTTTACATAAATGCAAGCATACAGTATTCATTCTTTTGTATCTCTCATCATTTGTATGACATTATGTTTGTGAGAGTCATCATATTTTCTTTTTGTATAGCTACAGTTAGTTCGTTGTCATTGCTACCTAGTGTTCCACTATATGAATATGCCACAATTTATTTATTTATTCTGTTGTTGACAGAAATTTGGGTTGTTTCCAGTTCTTGATTTCCACGAACGTTTTTCTATGAATCTCCTGGTTTCCATGTACAGACATTCATGTTGGATATATACCGAGAGTGGAACTGCTGGATCACAGACTCTGCAATCAGTAGATATTGCAGTACAGTTTTCCAAGGTGGCTGTGTGAATATACACTCCCACCACAGTGTATAAAAATTCCAGTTGCTCCAATTCCTCACCAACACATGATGATGTACTTGTATTTTCACTATTTCAGTGGCTGTGTATTGGTATGTCTTCATGTTTTTATTTGAATTCCACTCATTCCTAATGAGGTGGAGCACCTCTTACTATTTTTATTGGCTATTTGATGGGTTTTTGTCTGTGTGTGTGCTAAGTGCCTATTCAAGTTTCTTGACCATGTTTCTATTGGATAATTTGTCTTTTTCTTAATGATGTGTGGGAGTTATATATACATCCTGCCTAAGAATCCTTTTCGATTATATGTGTAGCAAATATCTTTTCCAGTTCTGTGGCCTGCCTTTTCACTCTGCATGGTGATTCTTGATGAAGGAAAGTTATTAGTTTTAATGGAGTCTAACTTAATCAATCTTTTCTTTTATGATTAGTGCTCTTTGTGTACTTTTAAAAAAGTGTTTCTCCACTCCAAAGTTATGATGATATTTTCTTATATTATCTTCTAGAAACTTTATTGTTTTGCCTTTCAACTCGGTAATCCACCAGCCTTGATTTGGGGGTATGATGTGAAGTAGGGGTCAAGCTTCTTTGTCACCCACATTTATCTCCAGTGGTCTCATTATCATTGATTGAAAAGACCATCTTTTCCTCAATACCACGCGTTGTCATCTTTGTCAATAATTAAATGTCCATATAGGTAAGACTTTGTTTCCAGCCTTTTTATTCTTTCCCATTGGTTTATTTATCTATACTTGTAGCAATATTACACTATCTTAATTTCTTTAGCTCTATAAGAAGTGTTTAATATCTGTTAGAGAAAATTCTCCAACTGCGTTCTTCGTGTTCAAGATTGTCTTGCTTATTCTTCGCCACTTATATCTCCATATAAAATTAACAGTCAGTTCTTTTGAGTTCTATAAGACAGCCATTTTCATGGCTCTTTGATTCTTCCTGCACCTCCAACCTTCCATCTGGGATCATTTTTCTTTGAAGAATGGGCTTTAGTATTTCTTTTAGGGAAGATCTGCTTGTGACAAATTCTTCCAGTTTTTGTTGGTCTGACAATGCCTTTGTTTCACTTCCATTTTTGAAAAATATTTTTGTTGGGTATAGAATTCTTAGTTGACATTTTCCCTTCAGCATTTTGAAGATATTCTATTGGTAAATGACTTCCACTGTTTCTGTTGAAAAGTCAGATACCAGTTTTATTGCAGCTCCTTTGAAGGTAATGTGTTATTTCATTGACTAATTTTAATATTTTCTCTTTTATCTTTGGTCTTTAATAGTGTTATTATGATGTTTCTAAATTGTCTTTGTGTTTAACCTTCTTGGGATTAATAACTCTATTTGGATTTGTGGTTTATGTCTTTCACCAGTTTAGTTAAGTATTGTTTTTGCCCCATTCTCATTCTCTTCTCCTTCTGGGACTCAATTACGCATATGTTCATCATCTCACTTATCTACATTGTCTCTTTTTTTTTTTTTTGAGACAGGGTCTTGCTCTGTTGTCCAGGTTGGAGTGCAATGGTGTGGTCATGGCTCACTGTAGCCTCCACCACCTGAGCTCAAGCAATCTTCCTGTCTCTGCTTCCTGAGTAGCTGGGACTACAGGCATGTGCCACCACATCTGGCTCATTAATTTTGTTTTTTATATTTTTTTTAGAGATGAGGTCCTGCTATGTTGCTCAGGCTGGTCTCAAACTCATGGCCTCAAGTGTTACTCCCACTTTGGCCTGCCAAAGTGCTGGGATTACAGGCACAAGCCACAGAGACCAGCTTATCTACTTATGTCTCTTACCTTTTCTTCTGACTTTTCTTTCTTTTATTATTTCATGCTTCATTCTTTCTGGATATTTTCTTCTGATCTGTCCTTTTTTAAACTAATTATCTCTCTACATCTATCAAAAATGCTGTTAAACCCATTTATTAAGATTTTAGGGTGGGCATGGTGGCTCATGCCTGTAACCCCAGCACTTTGGGAGACTGAGGTGGATAGATCCCCTGAGGTCAGGAATTCGAGACCATCCTAGCCAAAATGGCAAAACCCTGTCTCTACTAAAAATCCAAAAGTTAGCCAGGCCTGGTGGCACACGCCTGTGGTCTCAGCTGCTGGGGAGGCTGAGGCAGGGGAATCGCTTGAACCTAGAAGGTGGAGGCTGCAATGAGCCGTGATCATGCCACTGCACTCCAGCCTGGGCAACAGAATGAGACTGTCTCAAAAACAAACAAACGAACAAACAAACCCCCACAAACTTGTTTACAGGTATAATTTGTAATTTGAGGCATAAGACATTGTAATTGTCTTCCAGGGGTTATTTTCATATGCTTCTGGACCCATGAGGGCACCAGCAATCCAGCCTCCTTCAATCTAATTTTAGGACTTGAGATTATCAGAAATCAATCTATAGTCCCTTGAGGACCTGTCTACCTGCAGTTCGGCTTTGTTCTTAGGCTATGACCCTTCATGGTCTCAAATCAAAGCACAAGAAAATTTATTAGGGCTTCCCCAGAAAGTCTGTGTCTCCTAGCATTGGAAAGATTGTCAAAAGCTCTGTTAAGTTTCTCAGCTTCTCAGCTGCCTTCTGACAAATCAAATGCCTGTAGACATAATTGCCTCTGTGATGTTCTCCTGCCTGTGTCTCCTCCCAGACTCTCTTGGATTCCGTGCCTAATATGTATGTGTGTGTGTGTGCGCGCACGCGTGTGTGTGTGCGTGTGCGTGTGTGTGTGCACGTGCGTGTGTGTGTGTGCATGTGTGTGTGTGTCTTCAGTAAAAGAGTTGGTCTGAATTATCTGATTTGCCCTTTTCAGAAGTAAAGTCCTATATATGACTTCTCACTAGTAATAACAGAAGTTTGGTTTTTTTAAAAAATAATCTGCTGGGTGCTGAGGTGGGTGAATCACCTGAGGTTGGGAGTTTGAGACCAGCCTGGCCAACATAGTGAAACCCTGTCTCTACTAAAAATACAAAAATTGGCTGGACTCACTCCTGTAATCCCAGTACTTTGGGAGGCCAAGGCAGGCGGATCACTTGAGGTAAGGAGTTTGAGACGAGCCTGGCCAACATGGCAAAACCCTGTGCCTACTAAAAACACAAAAATTAGGCCAGGCGCGGTGGCTCACGCCTGTAATCCCAGCACTTTGGGAGGCCGAGGTGGGCGGATCATGAGGTCAGGAGATTGAGACCATCTTGGCTAACACGGTGAAACACTGTCTCTACTAAAAAATACAAAAAATTAGCTGGGCATAGTGACAGGCGCCTGTAGTCCCAGCTACTCGGGAGGCTGAGGCAGGAGAATGACTTGAACCCAGGAGGCAGAGGTTGCAGTGAGCTGAGATCCGGCCACTGCACTCCAGCCCGGGCAACAGAGGCAGACTCTGTCTCAAAAAAAAAAAAAAAAAAAAAAAGACACACACACACACAAAAATTAGCCAGGCATGGTGGCACACACCTGTAGTCCCAGCTACTTGGGAGGCTGAGGCAGGACAATCGCTTGAACCTGGGAGGCAGAGCTTGCAGTAAGCTGAGATCTTGCCAACTGCACTCCAGCCTGGGCAACAGAGCGAGACTCCCTCTCAAAAAAAAAAAAAATTAGTCAAGTGTGGTGGTGGGTGCCTATAATCCCAGGTACTGGGGAGGCTGAGGCAGGAGAATTGCTTGAACCTGGTAGGCGGAGGTTGCAGTGAGCTGAGATCAGGCCACTGCACTCCAGCCTGGGCAACACAGTGAGACTCTGTCTCAAAAAAAAAGTTAATCTATAATTGTATCCCCAGCAAAACTACCTTTCAAGAATGAAGGTTATGTGTGATACAGCAGTCAAAATTTATAAACATGGAGAAATCTTGATGACATAATGTGAGTAAAAGAGTGAGTCACGAAATCATACACACAGTGTAATTCCATCTTTGTAAATAAACACATGCATGCATATATAATAATATATTTGTCAATATCTGCAAATTTTAAGCCTTTAAAAAATATATTACATTTGGGTCATGGGTCCATGGATGTCAGTTCTAATATTTTCTCCATTTTTATGTTTGAAATATTTAACTTAAAATATAGTGTTGGTTTTTGTTTTGTTTTAGAGAAAACCTTGTAGCATATCAGTCAGCAACCACATGAACTACAGCTGGAACACATGATATAATATGCTTATATTCAATTCTAAGGTTTGAAGAAATATTTTTAAAACCGTAACTCACAAGTCTGGCAATCTCTGGGTTGCTCAGTGGAAGGCCCCAGATGCAGATCTCTTTCGCCAGCGTGTAACACTCATCTTGAATTGTCATGGGCAAAGGTTACAAGGAAACTGGTAGGATTCTTGGTGGGGAGTCATCAGATCTTACAAGCATAAACTGGAGTGTAAGAAAAAAACAACATCACAGTGGATATCATAAAGAGAAGTCTATGCATCTGAATATGTGGAAAAGGAATACTCTCATTAGACAACAACATTAGAAGAACATTTAAAATAGTATTAACTTTGGGCCAGGCATGCTGGCTCATGCCTGTAATCCCAGCGCTTTGGGAGGCCGAGGTGGGTGGATTACCTGAGGTCAGGAGTTCGAGACCAGCCTGACCAACATGATGAAAAATTAGCCTGGCGTCGTGGCACATGCCTGTAGTCCCAGCTACTCAGGAGGCCAAGGCAAGAGAATTGCTTGAACCTGGGAGGAGGAGGTTACAGTGAGCCGAGACATGCAACTGCACTCCAGCCTAGGCGACAGAGCAAGACTCTATCTAAAAAAAAAAGTAGTATTAACTTTGGATCAAGAGTGCATTGGAATGGTAATTAAAAATAAACTTATAAAGTTCCAGCCACGTACAAAGCTCCATGAAAAGTCCTATAGGGCAGAGATTTTTCTAGCAGGTTACCCAGGGTTATTGGGTCAGAAAATCAATCTAGTTGCAACCAGCCCTTCCTTCCTTCCTTCCTTCCTTCCTTCCTTCCTTCCTTCCTTCCTTCCTTCCTTCCTTCCTTCCTTCCTTCCTTCCCTCCCTCCCTCCCTCCCTCCTTCCTTCCTTCGCTCCCTCCCTCCCTCCCTCTCTCCTTCCTTCCTTCCTTCCTTCCCTCCCTCCCTCCCTCCCTCCTTCCTTCCTTCCTTCGCTCCCTCCCTCCCTCCCTCTCTCCTTCCTTCCTTCCTTCCCTCCTTCTTCCTTCTTTCTTTCCTTCCTTCCATGGTCCCTCCCTCCCCTCCCCTCCCCTCTTCTCTCCTCTCCTCTCCTTTCTTCTCCTTCCTTCCTTTATTCCTTCCCTCCTTCCTCGCTCTTTCCCTCCTTCCTTCCTCCCTCCCTCTCTCCCTTCCTTCCCTCCTTCCTTCCCTCCTTCCTTCCCTCCTTCCTTCCTTCCCTCTTTTCTTCCCTCCTTCCTTCCTTCCCTCCTTCCTTCCTTCCCTCCCTCCTTCCTTCTTCCTTCTTCCTTCTTTCCTTCCTTCCTTCCTTGCTCCCTCCCCTCCCTCCCTCCCTCCCTTCTTCCTTCCTTCCTTCCTTCCTTCCTTCCTTCCTTCCTTCCTTCCTTCCTTCCTTCCTTCCTTCCTTCCAAGTCTCCCTCTGTCACCCAGACTGGAGGCAGCTCACTGCAGCCTCAAGCTCCCAGGCTCAAGCAATCCTCCTACCTCAGCCTACCAAGTAGCTGAGACTACAGGTGGGTGACACCACACTTGGCTAATTTTTTAATTTTTTTGTAGAGACGAGTCTCACCATGTTGCCCAGGCTGGTCTCAAATTTCCGGCCTTAAGCAAACCTCCCACCTCAGCCTCCCAAAGCTCTGGGACTACAGGCCTGAGCCACCACACCCAGCCTCTTTCTTCTTCTTTAACAAAATAGAAAAGAAAGGAAATTGTCTGAGTGCCTCTTATGGAGTAAAAATAATAATGATTACCTCATGAGACTTTTATTTTAATGATATTCAAAATCATAATGGAGACCCCACCCAAGCAACCCACCCAACATAAACAGCCCTTATGGTGGTGCTGATGCAGGCTGACACTTACATATGGGGTCATGAGGTTAACTGGATTTCTGACAGTGACTGCAGTGAAACAAATAATTCAATATTGCTGAAGGGACTAGTTTGAACAAGTTATGATTAGCCCTTATAATTAAGTAGTGGAGGTTGATTATTAAAACTGCAGTTTAAAAAAAAAATGACTTACGAACAATTTTACCACAAAAGGGCTAGTTCTGGGAAGGTCGTCCATTGGGATGAGCAGGGAGAAAATGGCAGGGACCCCAGCTAAGACACTGTGAAAGGAAGGATTAGAGAGACTGGGGGTGGATGAGGGAGGGCAGAGTGGGGGAGGTGCTGGGTGGAAGGAGGCTTGGAGGAAGGAAAGGAGAGAGGGAGCAGCAGCTGGAGAACTGGAAGTTCAGAGTACAGAGGGAAGAGTTGGGGCCTGGCCCAGCTGTGTTCGGGGTGCCAGGCTCCCCCGTCTGGTCTGTCAGGTACCCGCTTCCCAAGTTACCCATTTCATCTCAGTGCTGACCTCTCCTCTCCTCTTTCCCCCTCACATCCAAGCCCTAGATTTAATCTCAGAAAAGATATGACTTCAGAATATTTTCTGAAACCCAGTGCTTTTGGAGTCAGAATTCTGATTGCTGGTCTTCCTCCAAGTGAGCTGGCCTCAGGAGGGGAGGCGCGGGCAAGAGCAGGTCTGACCTCACGGCAGGGACGCATCAGCAGCCAAGAGAAGGAGGCCCTCACTTGGAGGGGTCAGTGGGGGTGGCTGGAGTGCCGGGAGCAGAGGTCCTGTAGTGATAACCAAAGTGCTGACTTTCAAGCTGGGCTTTCCAGATGTGGAGGAGGGCCAGTGGTCCTTCCAGGGAAGTGGTGTGAGAACAGGCCCTCTGGAAGGGATGGAGGGGCAGCCGTGGAGGTCAAAGGGGGAAGGGAGGAGAAGGGCTGAGCAGGCAAGCCAGGCTTTGGACTCCACTCAGGCAGGAATGCAGAGCGGATGACACAGCCAGCTCTGGGTTTGCAAGTGAAACCACCTTTGCAAAAATTATAGCTGAGAAAATTATGACAGTGAAAGAAATCTGACCTGATCAACTCCTTCTTGCTTTTAACCTTCAAACTGTCCTTGCTTATTCCCGGGCACAGGCCAGACTAACTTAGGGAGGAACTTAGTTTACGTTAATAGATTAACTTTGAAACAAAGACAATAACAACCCTTTCCCAAAACAAACCCCCTTCTTGACTAGGGACTAGACTGTCTTTGCAGGACTAACAAATTAGCCACAAGATTAGAAATTATGGTTTAGGAGTCACTGTTGTAAAACCTGAGCTCAGTACTTGAAATAGTTTGCAGGCCCTGTGTTCCAAAGCACCAGCTGGCACCACTCCGATGGATAAGCTGCCTCATCTGGTCTTGTGGACCCTACCCAGGAACTGACTCAGTGCAAGAGGACAGCTTCAACTCCCTATGATTTCATCTTCAACCCGACAGATCAGCATTCCCCACTTTGTGACCCCGTACCCACCAAGTTACCCTTAAAAACCTCAATCCCAAATTTTCGGAGAGACTGATTTGAGTAATAACTTCATCTTTTGCATGGCGTGGCTGGCCTGGTGTCAATCAAACTCTTTTTTTACTACAATGCTGTGGTCTTTATTTGTGCGGCGGGCAGGAAGAACCCCTTGGGAAGTTACACAAGGACTGAGGACCCATGTGGCTCGGGAGTAAACCCTAGCCAGTTCATTTTAGAGAAGAATAAGAAAACAAGACTGTACACTCACCTTCCTGAGCACCTGGTCACTGTCAATGCTGCTTTTCAGGTCACTTTTGATGGCTGGACACACAGACGTCTGAGACTGCGCACAGTGCTTCTCATACGTTTTCAGAAACTTTTGAAGAATCAAAACAATGGGCAGGGGAGCCCCTTTAGATTTGTGTTTTCCTTCATTTGCTCTTGGCATTGTTTTATAGTGTTCGATTTCTCTTGGATTCTGAAAACAGTAACTTGAAACCCAACATACAGGTATCTTTTTAAGGAGCAGAACATACTTCATCCACTAAAAACATTAGGAAAATATTGCTGCATAATCTTCTCTGAAAATCTTGAAGTGCTTCATTGACCTTAAAATGGGACTAAGGAATCAAAATGGAGACCGTTGGAAGGAATTGTTCAATTTCCAATTTCTCTATTCATGGGTCCACGTCGTTCTTTTAGATTCTTCAAAATAGGGGTAATAGCCGCTGGAACTCAGTTATAAAGGAATGCAATTAACATTAATACTGGTTACTAAAAATTCCCAAGAACATACTGATTTTTAAATGGCATAGTTCCCTTTATAGACACAATTCTTGCCAGACAGTAATATATCATGGGGGTTAAGAACGTGGACTTTGGAGATGACTGGGTCTGGACTTTAGTCTTGTCTCTACCACTTGACCCACTGGGTAGCCTTAGATAAATTATGAGGCCTCTTCAAGTTTCCATTTCCCTATCTGTAAAATGGATTATGAGCCACAGTGGTTTTTGAAATGTAAATCAGGTCATATGACTCTTCTGCTTAAATCTCTACAGAGGCTTCCCACTACATTTATCTCTAATGAATTTATTATATGCTTATTCTACCAGCTATTGAGAGAGGTATATGAATGTGAATTCATCTATCTCTGCTGTTAATTCTGCCACCATTTGTTTTATATATTTGAAGCTATGTTATTAGGTGTCTATACATTTGAAACTGATATATCTTCCTGAGGAGCTAACTCTTTTGTTATTATTTAATATTCCTGTTTATCTCTAGTAATGCTTTGCACTTTCAAGCCATGTTTCCCATACTGCACTGAGGTGCTTCGGGGCACTGCCCTAGATATACAGGGCACTATAGGATAATTTAAATTTCAAGAGAAAGCCAGCAACATCTGTTAGATGCTGTGTGAATTATTAGCTGGAAGTATTTTATAATTTCAAATTAGATCACACTTGTATTAGTATCCTATTTTTACATAGCAAATGATCCCATCATGGGTGAAGAGCATTCTGGAAAGGGGAATGAACCCAGTAGAATGTAGACATCCAGTTACTAGGGTAAGAGAAAATCACAATATCATAGTTCTGGTTGGGACTTCACAGATTGTCTAACCCAGGACGTTGAGTGCTAAAACCAGAAAAGCGCTAGGCAAACCAGGATCACTGTTAACTCTAGCAGTCCTCCTCCACTCATGGCCATCTCCCAGGTGTCCTCTCAGAAGTCTGTGCTCCCGTCTGCTGCCACAGAGCAACCAGACTTGGCAGCTACAGAAAACTGTTTCTTGGGGGAGGTCAACCTTTTTTTCTTTTTCTTTTCTTTTCTTTCTTTTTTTTTTTTTTTTTTTTTTTTTTTTTTGGTGCAGTGGCGCAATCACAGCTCACTGTAACCTTGATCTTCTGGGCTCAAGGAAAGAAAAGAAGGGACTTACTTCAGCTGAAAACAGAACTGGGTCTCCTGACTCCCAGGACTGTTTCAGGCACAAATACATGGACCCTTAAGAGCACGCAGAGAATGGCTGGACACGGTGGCCCCAGTCTCTCGGTTTTTTTTTTTTTTTTTTTTGCTCTGTCGCCCAGGCTAGAGTGCAGTGTCGCCATCTCGGCTCACTGCAAGCTCCACCTCCCGGGTTCACGCCATTCTCCTGCCTCAGCCTCCCGAGTAGCTGGGACTACAGGTGCCCGCCACCACTCCCGGCTAATTTTTTTTTTTTTTTTTTTTTTTGTATTTTTAGTAAAGATGGGGTTTCACCATGTTAGTCAGGGTGGTCTCGATTTCCTGACCTTGTGATTCACCCGTCTCGGCCTCCCAAAGCGCTGGGATTACAGGTGTGAGCCACCGTGCCGACCAGGCCCCAGTCTCTACTAAAAATACAAAAAATTAGCCGGGCGTGGTGGCACACGCCTGTAATCCCAGCTACTCCGGAGCCTGAGGCAGGAGAATCGCTTGGATCTGGGAGGTGGAGGTTGCAGTGAGAAGAGATGTCACCACTGCACTCCAGCCTGGGCGACAGAGCAAGACTCCGCCTCAAAAAAAAAAAAAAAAAAAAAAAAAAAAAAAGCACTCAGAGAAATGGTGACACCCCCACGGCAGGCCAAGAGGAGTGGCCTCCAAATGAAACCCACCTCAGTGGCAGCTTGATCTCAGATATCCAGTCTCCAGAACTGTAAGAAAATTCTGTGGTTTAAAGCCAGCCGGTCTATGGTATTTCGTCATGGCAGCCCAAGATAAGACAGGTAGTATACAGTATTACTGCCCACATTATGGATTATTCCTCACCAACACTTAAAATATTTACAGATGCACAAACTACCCACATAGATTCTGCAAATGCTCTAATAAGACACTTTTGAATCTTGAGTTTTTCACTTAATGTTTTATCACGAGAATTTGTCATTTTTATATAGAGTAAATGCTCTGGTTAGCAAATATCTAGGCACTTCAAAGCCAGCATTGATTGAATCATCAATGACTATTTATTGAAGGTCTAAGGTGTATGTGTCCTGCCCTGTGCTAAGTTTTACTTATCTTTTCTGAAAGTGACTCTCCCTCCCCAGTGTCCTGGAAATGGGACAGTGTGGGTGCCGGAGGAGGGGTTGAGAGTGGGGGCGGCTGGACTCTGCCCTCTGTCCCGAGGGGATGCGGAGGGCCCTGCTCTGGGTCCCTTGCCCGCCCAGCTTGGACAGCTCCTGGTTCCAGCTCGGAGTCCCAGGGGACATGGAGACGGCCTGGAAGGAGGGGCCGCTTTGCGCTCCCTCTCCAAGGCTCCCGTGCTTTTGATATATTTTCCTAGACCCTAGCTGCCCACCCCGAGGTCGAGGCCGGGCACTGTTCCCCGCCCCCGCCCTGGGGCTGTGCGGGTGGGTAGGGGAGGTCCGCCTTCGGAGAGAGTAGGGAGCTGCGGGCATCACGGCCTCCATGGAGCCTCACTCCCGGGATCGAGCATTTCTCCCGGGGTCTCACAGTTCTCAGGGCTGGGGCAACCTCCTCCGGCCCCTGCCCGCCCCACCGGGCGCCCGCACTCACTCGCGTTCACTCTCCCTGCGTCCCGGGCCGGCTGCCCGCGTGGCGTCCCGCGCCCTGGAGACGGCAGCGAGGGGCGGAGGCTGGAGGGACCGTGGCCACCCAGGGCGCCGGCGCTGGGGAGATAGCGAGAGCTGGAGGAGGAGGCAGGTGGCGGCAGGAAGCAGTGCCGGGACTCGTCGGAGCTCGGGCTCGGGCTTGGATTTGGAGAAATTGAGAAATCCTGGTGTCCTCGCTGCAGGTCAAGCTTATCGCAGCCAACATCGCTGCGAGGGACGCTGCCTGGCAGGGAATAGGGGAAGTTGGGGAAGGCAGACCGGCGTCCCTGTTCATCAGTGGGGAATCTGGGGAAGACAGAGGCCTCCGAAGCGTGGACGCTGCAGACTGTTGCCGTCGCTCCCAAGGCCGCGGTGGACCAGCCCTGGAGCCGCCAACACGATTTCCCAGGGAGTTCCGTCCGCGCATCACCCAGCAGCAGCTGCAGGCGCCTGGGACTCGCTCGCGGTCCCGCCCAGTCCTCTCCTGCCCACTAGAGGGGCTTCGTGGAGCCGCTGCTTCCCGCTCCCAATCCCAGGAGTAAAGGGGCGCAGGGATAAAGGCAGAGGCTCAGGGACTAGACCTGTGTAGGAGTTTATCTGGGGAATATTAAGGAGAAAGGTGCAAAACAGATGAAGCTTTCAGGACTCGAAGGCGAGGAAAAAGGATTTTTAAGAAGCTTTGCTGGCCGGGTGCAGTGGCTCACGTTTGCAATCCCAGCACTTTGGGAGGCCGAGGGGGGCAGATCACCTGAGGTCGGTAGTCCGAGACCAGCCTGGCCAACACAGTGAAACCCTGTCTCTACTAAAAATACAAAAATTAGCCGGGCGTGGTGGCGGGTGCCTGTAATCCCAGCTGCTCTGAAGGCTGAGGTAGGAGAATCATTTGAACCTGAGGCAGAGGTTGTAGTGAGCCAAGATGGCGCCACTGCACTCCAGTCTGGGTGACAGACACTCTGTCAGAAAAAACAAAACAAAACTTGCTTCGGGCAGTAGTTTGGGGGCGTAGAAAGGAAGGATTGGGAGGATGTAGTAGGCAGAATAGAGTCCCCCAAAGATATGCATGCCCTAATCCTGGGAACTTGTGGATATGTTACCTTACATGGCAAAAGCGACTTTGCACAAGATTAAAGTTACGGACCTCGAAGCAGGTTACAGGCTGGGGGGAACGGTTAGCAGTGATTACCCAGGTGGGCCCTATCTAATCACAGGAGTCTGCGAATGTAACACTGAGGTTGGGTCAGAGAGAGATAAGGAAGATGTGTGTGTGTGTGAGAGAGAGAGAGAGAGAGAGACAGAGAGATGCAATGAGAAGGATTCTATGCACTGTTGAAGCCTTTAATGGGGGAGGTAAGGAGACTTAAGGAAGGTGGGCAGCCTCTAGAAGCTGGAAAGTGGAGAAAGGACTCTCCCCAAAGCCTCCGTGAGGAAACACAGCCCTGCCACCTCCTTGACTTCAGTCCAGTGAGAGTTTTGTGGGATTTCTGCCCTCCATATCTGGCACATAAGTTATCTGTCTCTATCTTAGGATATAGAATAGGTGCTTAATGCATACTTGCTTAATGGAAAAAAAAAAGTGAATAAAAATAACAGTTGGATTAAACAAATTCACAGTAAACTGCAAATGAAAAGTAACCCCTTCATTCCTGTAGGGCTGGCTGTAGTTTTCTAAGCGTATGTTTTAAACCCAATTGGCTCTAACGGGAGGAAGTCTGGGCTCACAGTGAAGTCAAGAGGGTCAAGGAGGGGCAGGAGGGATCCTGAATTTGGTCCAACATGACTTTCCCATGAGTGTGCCTTCAGGAGTCTGTGCCCCTCTGTTATTTTTGCCTCTTCTCTTCCTGTCTCTGTTGGAACTTAGAGCTTTTCTCAAAGGGTCCTATTTTGTGCATGACTATTTTGGCCTTCCTAAGACAAAAAGCAGGCAAGGGCAGTGAGGGAGAAGAGTTCCAGAGTGGGCAAGAGGGCACCTGCAGGGCACCCGCTGGGACTCAGGGCAGATGCTTAGGGAGCAGAGGAATGGTCAGGAAGGCCAGAGCCCGAGGACAGGGACAGTGAGGGGCAGAAGCTAGACAGCCCATCAGAGCTGAGATGAAGGGTCCTTCGTGTGCACTGTGGGCAGGTTCTTAAAGGAACCGTGTCACTAGGATTTGGTTCAGCTGCTAATGACAGAAACCCAGTTACACAGTTGAAACAATACAGAAACCCAGTTACACAGTTGAAACAATACAATACACTTCCCTTTCACGTAAATGAAGGTCAGGAGTGAGCAGTCCAGAGCTGCTGCAGAAGCTACAGGATTATAAAGAACCGAAGCAACTTTTACTTTATTACTCTTCCATCCTTGGTGTGTGATTTCTACCTGATGGCCCAGAATGGTTGTTGAACCAGCCATTTTGTCCCAAATTCAGGAAAGACAGCTGGACAAAGAAGGGCACATTCTCTGTCTTTAAGGATATCTTCCAGAAACTGCACTAAACACTTGTGCTTACATCCCCCTAGATTAGGGACATGACCATACATGATCATACCTAGCTGCAGAGGAGGCTGGGAAAAGTAGTCTTTATTATAGGCAGCCATGTGCCCACCTGAAAATGGGAGCTTTTGTTACTTACAGAAGAAGGGAAAGACAGATATTGGGAGATAACTAGCACCCTGAGCCACAGCAGCTGGTAGCTGCCAGGGCCACAGCAATGGCATGTGCAGTGGTGAGATAGTTGCGTTTATCAGTACTGACACAGGATTTTTCTCAGCCACTTTGCCAGCTGGGGACCTCCTTACCCAGCAATGCCCCCACCTGCCTCCCAGGTCTCACTTGCCCGCAGCCTGCTGCTGGAGGCACTCCACCATAAATTGGCCCACCTGTGTTATGTCTTGTACCTGAGTTCAGTGGTTTCCGAGCTCTTGTCCCACATCTAAGAAGAATGAAGATACACTGACAATTCAAAGAGTGAAGAGGGTGGAGAAGAATTTTATTGAGCCACAGAACAGCTCTCAGCAGAGAAGGGATGTGGGGCTGGTACCCCATCCCAGCAGTTGGGTGGGTTTCTCTCCCAATGTGACTGAATCAGGGCTTTTATGGACTCAGAACGGCAAGTGCGTGCTGATTGGTTTGTGAGTATGCAAAAAAATTTAAAGTGAAGATACCACTCAAAGGTGGGCACAACACTGTAGAAAACCCTTAGGAAAGTGTAGGTATATGTAGAATAGGTGAAGGGTGAGGATCAATTAGAGGAAAGCATCCCAAATGGAAAGACAGGTTCTCAATCTGGTCCATGAATTTGACATGTAGCTTGGCTTTCAGGCTTTAAACTGTCTTTGACTTGGAGGTGGGGTTTCACCAGGGACCTGCCCCTATCTGCCTAGGCGTTTGGCTGACTCCTGTCACTATCAGTACTATGGGGATTTCTCACACATTGAGTATTTGTAAATCAGGGCAGCCTGGAACTCATTTAACAGCTATAATTTTGGATGTGACTCACCAGGGCTGAATTACCAAAGAGGCTACCCAAGCATGTGTGCAGGGCTCCAGCAAAGTTGGAAACAAAACAATAGCAATGAGAAGGAAAGAACTTGCTATTTCATATTGCAAGCAAACAAACACACAAACAAAAACCCAGCAAAATAGTTTTGGGAAAAATCAGTACTTTGATGGGCTTCATTATTTATATTTTGCAGTGCAGGGCTGTTTTGGTTTTCGATTTACATAGAAGAGAAAGATGGATGTGCCACAATCTCTTTGGTTCTTAAAAACATGATCAGGTACTCAGAATCGATATCAACCTGCCCCACCAGGTGCCTTTGCTCCCTGCTAATCCATCACTGGAACTGTTAAAAGGCCTTTGAGATGAATTTTGCTTTTGGTGGAGAGGGGCTGTTGTGCTACTAAATACACAAGAGATTATATGCCAGAGGGGAGAAATCCTGAGAGAAGAAAAAGAAAGGAGAAAGAGAAAGAAAGAGAGAAAATGAGAATAGGAGGGAGAAAAGGCAAAGGAAGAAGGTGAAGTCGAAGGGACAGACCAGTTCAGGGGTGGCCCACTCCTGATGTGGGGGTTTTAAATGTATCCACAAATACATCTACTCCTCCCTTCAAAAGATGGAGCTTCATTTTGCTTTCCTTGGGTGTGGGCTGAACTTAGTGACTGGCTTCTACTGAATAAAACACGGTGGAAGTGATAGTGTGTGACTAGGTCAGAAAGGCATCGCGACATCCTTCTTGTCCTTCCTCTTGGTTCACCAGCTCTGAGAGGAAGCAGCCCCTGTGTTTGTGAAAATGCCCAAGAAGCCCAGAGAAAGGCGCACGTGACAAGGAACTGAGGCCTCCAGCCAACAGTCATTTGGGAAGTGGATTCTTCAGGCCCAGTGAAGCCTTCAAGTCACTGCAGCCTCATGAGCAACTCTGAGCTGGAACCACCCAGCTAAGCCACTCCCAGAATCCTGACTCTTAGAAATTGTGTGAGGTAAGAAGTGCTTGTTGTATAATGCCATCACATTATAGAATAATTTGCTCTACCACCAACATCAGACTAACACACTTAGGAACTTCTTTCTCCATAATGGAAGATTCACAGGTCCCAGACAGTGCATGGCCAAAGTGCCTGAATATCCATTCTCCTCTTCTTCCTTGCTAACAGAACTCAATTTTGGTATGGAGGCCCACAAGCTGGGAAAACAACATTCCCTAGGCTTTCTTGCTGATGGGGTAACCATGTGACATAGCATTGGCCAGTGAGACATGTGCATACATTGATGCAAGAGGCTTCCCAGAAGGCTCTTTACAAGAAGGGAGACCCAGGTGGCTTTACCTGTCTTTTGTTCCTCTATTTCTTCTTGCTTGGAATACAGTCATGGTGCTGAAGACTAAGCTGCTATTCTGTAATCACTAGATGTCAAACATACCCTGGATGGCTGATCAGATGGTGGAAGGAGTCGGGGTCTTTAGTAGCATCATGGAGCCCCTGAACCAGTCTGAGTTGCCCTCTTCTGTGTTTTGTTTGTTTGTTTGTTTGTTTTTCAGACAGGGTCTCACTCTGTGTCACCCAGGCTGGAATGCAGTGGCACGATCATAGCTCACTGCAGCCTTGAACTCATGGGCTTAAGCAATCTTCCCACTTCAGTCTTCCAGGTAGTTGGGACCACAGGCACACATTACCACTCCTGGCTAAGTTTAAAACAGAAATTTTTTTTAAGAGATGGGGTCTTACTATGTTGCCCAGGATGGCTTCAAACTCCTGGCCTGATGTGATCCTTCCCACCTTGGTCTCCCAAAGTACTAAGATTACAGGCCTAAGCCACCACACCTGGCCTGGATTCTCATTTCATAATGCAAAACTGTTCAGATTTCTCAGATTTACAGATATATAAACTCCTTGACTGATGCATCTTTAGAAATGTGCAAACACTCAACTCCAAATTTTAGAAAGTATACAGTGAGTAGTATCACATTTTTGATTGGTGAATTTGTGTTGTTCACCTGTCTCTGAAACATACAGAAACTGTTCCGAAGAGAACAGGGATTATAGTGGTAAGAAATTAGGACACGGCCAGGCTTGGTGGCTCATGCCTGTAATCCCAGCACTTTGGGAGGCTGAAGTGGACAGATCACCTGAGGTCAGGAGTTCAAGACCAGCCTGGCCAACATGGGGAAACCCCATCTCTACTATAAATACAAAAACTTAGCGGAGCGTGGTGGTGGGTGCCTGTAATGCTAGCCACTGGGGAGGCTGAGGCAGGAGAATCACTTGAACCTGGGAGACGGAGGTTTGCAGTGAGCCAAGATCACACCATTGCACTCCAGCCGGGGCGACAAAGCAAGATTCTGTCTCAAAAAAGAAATTAGGAAACAATCTCCAATCTCATTTCATTCTCAAGGAGAACACTGAGTTTTGAATACTAAAAAGGTGACAACTGGCCCTGCTGGCCACCAGACTGTGGTTTCCAAATTGCACATAAGCATTGCTCCCACCTCCCAACAATATGTTTGGCGCAAGACAGACAAAGCCATTCTACAAGCACAAAAGTGACTAAATGTCCTCTTCTGATGGACCTGAATGACTGCTGCCTGTCACTAATGGCAGCCATCTGGAGTGCTCCTATCGTCTTGATAAAATTCATATACGATTACAAATTGCCCGTACTCCTTGACAGCATCCATTCTAGGATTGCCCCCAACTTTCCTCTTCCCCTCCTAGAGTCAGCCCGTGTGAGTCCAATCCTGTAAGAAGCCTCTCCCAACTCCTTCGTCTTCCTGAAGTCCCCACATTCCTCTGGGGACATTTGCTCCTGTTGCATCAACGCCAGTAAATCTAACGTCTTTGTTTTTGGACTGCAGGTCAAAGAAATCGAGGTAATCTTTGGTCAGTGACATTTAACAGAACCCAAAGCCAGAGCTATAAGCCCCTCCCCTGTTTACCGGCTCCAGCAGGGTCAGGAATTGGTGGGAGGAGCTGCCAACAGAGCACAGCCCTGGCGGGAGTTGGAATTTTTGGAAACTCATTCAACCTTGGCCTCAAATAACTTGTCCTCCATCTATGTGTCTGTTTCTTCTGGCACCAACAGGAGGAGAAAGGAGAAGACTTGGACCCTTAAACAGGCAGCCACCATCTTCCCAGCCCACTTCTCCCAGCAGAGTTCTGGGGAAGGAAGCTCTCTCTCTTTTCTGCTCTTTCTGTAGTCGTCATTCAGTCCTGACAGGGTTCCTATGCCAAAAAGAAGCAAAATCTTCAGTGAGGAAATGGTGAGAACCTTACATCAGGCAAGTAAGAAAGAGTTTTCTTCTAGGGTGTGCTTAGAAGGAAGAGAAGGTTTTCCTGGGGCTGGGTATGTCTGAAATTCATAGGCACTAGGTGTTGTGGGCTCAGTGAGGACTGGCCTTGCAAACCATTTGCAGGTGTTTCTGAAACGCGATCTGACTAGAAAAAAAAAAAATCTCAAATAAACATCTTAACTAAAGGGCCAGGAATGTTTTCTAGTAAAAAACTCAATGGAGAAAGACATTTGAAAACAAATCTCAAATAGTTTTTCAACAAGGTGAATGGGGTAATGATATAAAACCAAGCCTTAAATGTGGGCTATATCAGTGCTTCTTAACCCCAGTGCTACATTAGAACCACCTGGGAGTTTGAAAGTAATGTCCATGCCTGAGACCCTGCCCCAGACCAGTTACATCATAACCCTTGGGATGGGGCAACAGTGTTTGTTCCCAGGTGGTTCTAACATGCAGCTGTGGAAAGGCACAGGGGTGTGGAAGAATGCTGAGACCACGAATTAGGAATCAGTCCTCTCCTTTGTCAAGCAAGGTACTCCATCACTCTCATTGTTCTCATTTGCAATATCAGTGTTTCCGACATTTTATTGTGCACACAAGTTACATGGGGATCTTGTCAATGTGAGAGTCTGGTATAGTAGGTCAAGAGTGGGGCCTGGCCGGGCGCGGTGGCTCAAGCCTGTAATCCCAGCACTTTGGGAGGCCGAGACGGGCGGATCACGAGGTCAGGAGATCGAGACCATCCTGGCTAACACGGTGAAACCCCGTCTCTACCAAAAATACAAAAACTAGCCGGGCGAGGTGGCGAGTGCCTGTAGTCCCAGCTACTCGGGAGGCTGAGGCAGGAGAATGGCGTAAACCCGGGAGGCGGAGCTTGCAGTGAGCTGAGATCCGGCCACTGCACTCCAGTCCGGGCGACAGAGCGAGACTCCGCCTCAAAAAAAAAAAAAAAAAAAAAAGAGTGGGGCCTGAGACCTGCATTTCTAAGAAGCTCATGGATGCTGCTGATGCTGCTGGTTCGTGGGCTGTAATTGGAACAGCAAGGTCCTAGGTCCGTGGTTCTCAAAATGTAGTCCCAAGACCAGGAGCCAGCCTCAGCATCACCTGGTGTCAGGTTCCGATCCAAGCTGAGGTCCAAGGGGAGTTGGTGGATGAGGGGAGGGCAGCTGAAAGAACACTCAAGAGACCACAGGTAGGTGGGACATGGCTTTGTTCAGCAGCTCTCTCACACTGTCAGTGCTGCATTTATGCACCTCACAGACAATAGTGGCTCAGAGCCAGGTGATGAGCCCTCCCATGTTAAGGCTACATAGCTGTGATTATATAATATATGGGATTGTGCGCCTGTGCTCCAATCCTGCTGTGTCATGCTGTGCTGGATGTGTACCTCGGCCTATACTTGACTGCAGTGCGGCCACTGTCCTTATACCTAGGAAATTGTTAGAAATGCAAAATTTTGGACTGTTGCTCTGATACTCTGAGTATGACAAGATCTAACCATCTGTTATAACAAAGCTTCTAGGTGATTCAGAAGCATGCTCAAGTCTGAGGACCTCTGCCCTGTAAATTACAAAATCTCTTCTGGTTCTTAGATTCTCTGGTACTTGGTCTTTCTGATTGCTACAGAAACCACTGCTCTTCCTCAGTACCCCAACTGAAAATCCATCAACACCAGATGTGATCCTGGGGGCCACTAGTGCATGCCTTCCCAGCATTGTCCAGGATTTTGTTCCCTGAGGAGCCATTCCTTCTGGGAACTTGGACCTATCACCATTTCCCTAGTATGATGGTTAATTTTATGTGCCAATCTGGCTAGACCATGGTGCCCAGATATTTGGTCAAACATGATTCTGGATGTTTCTGTGTGGATGTTTTTTTGTATGAGATTGACATTTAAATCAGTGGATTTTGAGTAAAACAGATTGCCCTCCATCATGTGGGAGGACTTCCTCCCATCAGTTAAAGCCCTTACTAGAACAAAGACTGACCTGCCCGCAGAAAGAAGGAATTCTGCCTGCAGACTACCTTTGGATTCAGATTCCCACCCTTCTCTGAGTCTCTAGCCTGCCCCATCAGACTTTGAACTTGGCTAAGCCTCCATAATCATGTGAGCTAATTCCTTATGATAAACCTATCTATATACACATTCTGTTGGCTCAGTCTCTACAGCACCCTAACTATTTTGGAGGTCCTTTCTGCTCCTCTCCAAATCCAATGTGCCTGCTTTAAAAATATTATCTCCCCATCTTTTCTGTTCTCATGGCCAAGTTCTCTGTGTCAAGTATTTGCAAGGAAGGAATATCCAGAAACCTAATAAATCTGTCACCTTACAAGATAACAGAGCAGAAGTAGCATACAAGCAGAGCCAGGCGGAATAAAATTTGTTGCCTTTTCTTCAAGTAAGATCTTATTATACTTTGCTATCTGCTGCAAAATATCAGGCACCTCTTTTAGAAGTTGTTGATAAACAGGGCAAAAATATGAGGTCAAAGTCTTATTGCTGAAGTTGACAACTTTTTCTTATTCAGATTAATTAACTCAAATTAACTTAAATCTTATTCAAATAAATTTGAGTATTCAATTTTATATTTGGTAATATGACGGAGCTTTTTTCTTCCCTTCATCCTCCCCAGCTCCCAGCAATTTTGCTCTCCTGCTGCATACTGAAGTTAACAGATATGGCCTTGGTAATGCAACTCAGCACCTCCTCCCTTTTTCAGTATAACAACATATTTTAAGCTTAACCCACACAGTAAACTGCTAAGAGGGGGCCATTTTTTACAACATGAAGGCCTACTTGCCTTGTAGATGCCTCATCTCCAGGAGTACAGTCCTCCTCCCACGCCATCAGGAGGAAAATGGAATGATTGTCCACATAGACGAGAAGCTGCAAAAAGGACCCTGGGGAAGGAGGTGAGTAAAGGCCGAGGAACTGGAGGGTTCTAAGGTGTGGAGCCCCAAGGGCATCCCTGTGAAGACCATGTCCCTGGAGAATCTGCGTGGGATGAGTTCAAGACAGAGGGCAGCCACTCCCAAACCACTGTGGACTCTTGGCTGAAAGACTGGATGTCTCCATGAAGTAAAGGAGTGTTTGGACTTTGGGTGCCTTGACTTTGTGCTTGTGATAAAAGTCTAGCCTATACTTTCTTAAAGAAACACCAACATTGCATTAAGAAAACCAGAGTGTTTTATCTCTTCCCCATCTTGTGAGGTGAAGGTGGGTTACAGACCATGGAAAGTTTGCAGGCGCGCAGTTCGTCGATTTGGGAAGTCCAGCTGCTTGGTTCCATAATTGTCCTCACTCCAGTGATCCTCCTAGGTACCCTTTCCCGAGTACAGAAGAGGAGCAAAGACTTTTTTATTCTTGTGGAATTCAAGAATAGAATTCTTGAATTAGAATAGAATGTACTAATAAGCATGCCTCTATAGAATTTCATTGTAGATTTGCAATCACCACCTTTCTACACTGAGGTTCTCATGTTGTGAGTGTCCTTGTGGCAGCCATGCAAAGCCCTGCAGATTCAGAAATCTGAGTGCACGAGAACATTTGCTAAGCCTGAGGGCTTCCCTGTGGGCTTTGTGTGGGACAGCAGAGACAAATAGCTCCTGCTTTTGCTGAGTCAAAATTCGGCTTAGGATCCAGACAAAAATTACTGAATTAAAAAGTTAGTTTTAGACATTTCATTTAACTCCCACAGCTTTCTTTCTCACAAGCCTAAGATACCACAATGGAGAAGATGACATTCTCATTAATGAACTCTTTCTGTGTCATTCAGTCCTCACTATTCTACATAATTCTTTATGATATTGTTAATGCATGAAATTGTTTTATTTTTAAGGCAGTCATTTCCACAAATAGTTAACTGTTATATGCTGAAAGTGGGTATATTCTCAAACACAATATATAATTTCTTGAGGTAGAGTAGCAGCTAGTTAAATAAAATTTAAGTTTGAACAAATTCATTAATTAGTCTTGTGGTTGCAAGCATCAGAAAGTATTTCCTATTATATGAGTTCACATATTTGTAAATGAGTGAACTTTTTGTTACTTTTCAGATTCTGTAGTTGTTAATGCTTTGTATTACCCCAGATAGTTTTATCTTTCCTCAGTGAACTTTATGAGCTGCCTTCCAAGCCAAAGTGTCTATGAAGGTGAGTAGTGCTTCCATTCAATTTTATATCCAGTTGAAGAAGACATGACTACATAGTCTAGCTAATAGACATATGGTCATATGGTCATATGGTCATATGGATTTTTTTGTTTTATATATGTGTGTGTGTGTGTGTGTGTGTATATATATATATATATATTTTTTTTTTTTTGAGATGGAGTCTCGCTCTGTCACCAGGCTGGAGTGTAGTGGCACGGTCTCAGCTCACTGCAGCCTCCACCTCCCGGGTTCAGGTAATTCTCCTGCCTCAGCCTCCCAAGTAGCTGGGACTACAGGCACGTGCCATCATGCCCAGCTAATTTTTTTGTATTTTTAGTAGAGACGGGTTTCATCATATTGGCCAGGATAGTCTCGATCTCTTGACCTCATGATCCTCCCGCCTTGGCCTCCCAAAGTGCTGAGATTATAGGCGTGAGCTACCACGCCCGACCCTGGTTTGTTTTAAAGTCTGAGAGTATGGATGATTTAGATCAAACCAATGGTTTGTCCCAGTGTTTTAAATTTGATTTGAATATCCAAGGTGCCACAGGTCTGTAGCTCTATCACTCTTATAGTAGGGGTTTCATCCCAGCCCCCTGTTGGGATCATTGCTAAATTTCAGATCTGTTGGGCACATCTGAAGAATTGACAGCATGGGCTATCTAAAGTTGACTGGATGTGGAAGACCAGGGAGGTTTCCTAATGGAAAAAGGAGCCAGCCTTATCTATGAAAGGGGAAGGTGTACTTGTACTAATAAGCATGCCTCTGTGTTTGGTTTGATGTGGGAGAGCAGACAGTGGGGAGCAAGGGAGTGTGGTACCCTAGCCAAGCTCCCAGCCTCCCTGCAGGCCCTGGGTAGTTCAAGACCTCACATGGCCTGGCAGCAGTCCACGGGAGGAAAGGATGGCTCAGTGGCACTAACAGTGATGACCAGTTAGAGTTGTGTCTGGGCCCAGCAGATGACAGGGGAGGAGAAGGAAAATAGAGCACCACTTCAGCTGCCTGGGCTAGCTGGGGGATCTGTGTGAAACACCCGAAAACATCTCCCAGGAATTTCCAGGGACCTGAGGTCCAAAAATAGCAGTAAAGACAAGAACTAGTGAGAGATAGGCCATATGTTATTTTTAAAGTATTTTTGATATTATTAATATATGCCTTATTTTCATATAAAAATTAAGTGATGCCATAGGAAAAGGAACCACCACTATTCACCGTCAAATCTTTGTGTACTGAGGCAAATTATCAACCTACCAGGTCAAAGTTCAATTTGGACAGCCTGGTGTTCAAACAAATTATATTCTGTAGCAGTTTGTGTTCTGCAGTGCAAGCAACAGAAACATTTCCAATAAACTAGCGCAAAAAAAAAAAAAAAAGGATGTATTGGCAGAATCTTTGTGACAAGTAATTTTTGTGTCAACGTGGCTAGGCCACGGTGCCCAGGTTTTGGTCAAACACTGGTCCAGTTGTTGCTGGGAAAGTATTTTTTAGATGTAATTAACATTTAAATAAATAGATTTTCAGTAAAGCAGATCACTTTCCATGGTGTGGGTGATCGCTAATCTAGTCAGTTGAAGACCTTAGGAGAAAAGACTGAGAAGTTCGTTGAGGAAGAAGGAATTCTGCCTCTGGACGCCTGTGGACTTGAACTGCAGCCTCAGCTCTTCCCTGGGTCTCCAGCTGGCAGGCCTGTCTGCAGATGTCAGATTTGCCGGCTGCTATGATTGCATGAGCCAATTCTTCAAAATCTCTCTCCCTCTCAAGACACACCACCTCCACCCTAGTGGTTCTGTTTCTCTGGAGAACCCTGACTAATACACTGCTAAGGGACAGCTGAACAACCAGGGCTTGGGAAAGACAGAAAACAGGTAACCCCTGGGGACCTGGGCATGTACCATTGCTCTATACCATGTGCATTAGATGACTCCACAGCACCATGATCTGTGTCTGTGTCTATTCAAGATCCAACTTCTTGAAAGAGGAAGAATCGGCTGGGTCTTCCTATTGCAAGGTGTGGGGTGCTATTGCCAGATGAGAGGCGGAGAGAAAACAGGTCAGAGGAAAAACAATAAACATTCCCTAGAATGAGGTTCCTTGAGGTAGATATGTTGGCTATCAAAGTACACCTTGAAACAGAACCTCTCAAATGGTGTCTTTGACACTTGGGTCCTCAGTGCAGTCATCTTTCTTTGTAAAAGACAGCACCATTCAGTGCCAAGCTCCTGCATTCTGTGTAGAATGGCCAACACAAATTGTTTTTCATGGTCAACTTTTATGAAAAACTCTCATGGAGGGGAGTTAGATTCATATGAGAATTTCATCCAGAATGAAATTTAAAAATAAGTTATATAGTCCAACTTAGAGTAAAAAATAGAGGTTGTAGAACTGGATATGATAATGTGCAAGTTACTTCCTGTTTATTCTCAGCTCCACTCCTGCCCTGGTACACTCTGACCTACTGGGATTGAGGGTGCAAACTACATTTCCCAGGCTCCTTTGCCAACTGGATTTCCGTGAGCTCCTCCAGTCAGAGGACAGGCAGGAAACCGGAGGGTAGGGAGAAGGGAGGAGAGTCGTACATGGCCCTCCTTCCCTGGCAGTTGTTGGCAGGTCCTTACAGTTGCTGTTGAGGCAGCAGAAAGTGGGGTCATTCCGAGGCCCTAGAAGCCCAGATAGAAGCAGAACATTTTCAGTGGTTTTATCTCTTCATCTCTTTGATGGATTTAGAACTAATTGCAATAGTGGCTCCAAAATTGTGGCAGCAGATGTAGGGTGTCAGAGTCCCACTCAGGGTGTTATTAGCAGCTTCTGGTCTTTGGGTATCACTGTTTCTGTTTTTATTTGTTTCTCCAGCACTCTTTCTTCATCCTTTTGCTCTTCTAGACCTTCTAACAATTTTGTTGAGAATTCCCCAAATTAGGCCGGGCACGATAGCTCACGCTTGTAATCCCAGCACTTTGGGAGACCAAGACGGGTGGATCACCTGAGGTCAGGAGTTCAAGACCAGCCTCGCCAACATAGTAAAACCCCATCTCTATTAAAAATACAAAAATTAGCCAGGCATGGTGGCACATGCCTGTAATCCCAGCTACTTGGGAGGCTGAGGCAGGAGAATCACTTGAACCCAGGAGGCGGGGGTTGCACTGAGCAGAGATCGTGCCACTGCATTCCAGCCGGGGTGACAGAGGAAGGCTCCATCTCAAAAAAAATAAAAAGTAAAAAATAAATTCCCAAATTAAATTTTCTCTGTTTGAAATAACTGTAGTGTTTTCTGTCTTTCTGACTGAACTCTGACTGATACAAAAAGCGCAAGTGTTGTTTCTCAGTTTCAATGTAAGGAAACTTAATTCCCATTTTTAATTTTGGCTCTGTTTAAAATTTGAACAGACAGTTTACAGTAGTTAGGTCATCTTGGCCTCCTCCATTTTCCTGTTTGGGTTTTTTTTTTTTTTTTTTTTTTTTTTTGAGACGAAGTTTTGCTCTTGTTGCCCAGGCTGGGGTGTAGTGGCACGATATTGGCTCACTGCAAACTCCACCTCCTGGGTTCGAGTGATTCTCCTGCCTCAGCCTCTCGAGTAGCTGGGATTACAGGCACCAGCCACCAAGTCCGACTAATTTTTTGTAGTTTTAGTAGAGACAGGGTTTCACCATGTTGGCCAGGCTGGTCTCGAACTCCTGACCTCAGGTGATCTGCCCGCCTCAGCCTCCCCAAGTGCTGGGATTACAGGCGGAAGCACCATGCCCAGCCTCTGTTTTGGGTTTTATCAAGAAAGATATTGGCCAGGCATAGTGGCTCACACCTGTAATCCCAGCACTTGGGGAAGCCCAGTTGGGCATATCACTTGAGCTCAGGAGTTTAAGACCAGCCTGGGCAACATAGTGAGACCTTGTCTCTACAAAAATAAATACACGAATTAGCCGGGTGTGGTGGTGCGCGCCTGCAGTCGCAACTACTCAAGAGGCTGAGGCAGGAGGATGGCTTGAGCCTGGAGGGGGTCAAGATTGCAGTGAGCCGAGATCGTGCCAGTGCACTGCAGCCTGGATAACAGAGTGAGACCTCGCCTCAAAAAAAAAAAAAAAAAAAAAAAGATAAAGAAAGATTCTCAGGGGCTAAGGAGCATCTTTAAGATCATCTCTGGGTGGAACACACAGAGCAGAGGCACACAATCTGGCTGAGAAGACACAAGCCTTTGGGGCCTTCCAGAGGGCCACTCCTGCCTGGGGCCTGCCCTTGTCTGTGATCCCTGGTCACTTCCTGCCGGCTTAGGCCAGCTTTACACCCTTGCCTTCACATTTCTGGCCTCACCTGGAAGAGCTCTTGATCCTTCCCATGTGAGTTCACTGTTGACCCTTACTTGTCACTGTCACTGCTTCTGGAAGCCTAATACCGACCACACCTCTCCCTGCAGTGCCTGGGTGGGCTGCCAGGAGGCTCTCTTATGCCAAGTCCAATCACGCTGTGCTCCAACTCCAGATGAGCAAACACTAATTTTGAAATAGCAGATTTTGCCTACCAAATTAGCAGTGATTTTTAAAGAATGATAATCTGTAATACTCAGTGACTCACTATTGAAGAGACTGTGGTGAGAAGGTAGTCTCCTATGTGCTGATGGGGTATAAATGGAGGCTTTTCTTGAGTGAGATTTGCCTGTATAGATGAGATCTAGAAGTTCCACACGTGGGAACCTACTCTAGAAATAAATTAAATTTAGGTTAAGAGCTCAAATGCTTTCAGATGCCAGTGATAGAAAACTCAGCCGGGCACGGTGGCTCACGCCTGTAATACCAGCACTTTGGGAGACTGAGGCAGGCAGACCTCCTGAGGTCAGGAGTTCGAGACCAGCCTGACCAGTATGATGAAATCCTGTCTCTACTAAAAATATAAAAATTAGCCTGGCATGGTGGCGTGCACCTGTAATCCCAGCTACTCGGAAGGCTGAGACAGGAGAATCACCTGAATCTGGGAGGCAGACGTTGCAGTGAGCCAAGGTTGGGCCATTGCACTCCAGCCTGGGCAATGAGAGTGAAACTCTGTCTCAAAAAAAAAAAAAAAAAAAAACTCAACTAATGTGACTGCAGCATTCAGACATTTCTTGCTCATATAAGTTTGGTAGTAAGAAATCCTGGAAGTGGTTTTGTGTCCCCATGGTATAATGAAGAACCTGGGATCTTTCTTTTCTCACTCTGCCATCAAGAGTTGGGGGGACATGTTGTCTTCCTTCATGGTAGCACTCACAGCATCCTGTCCTCATATGACAATGGACAAATACAAAAGAAGAGAGTGGGGCAAAACAGACCTTCTCCAAAAATGCCTTTCTCAGAAGCTTGTAAACCCTTCCCTTCGCCTTCTGGATGTGTATCATTAACAAAGAGGAGTGAGATCTCCATAATGGGCTCAGGCCACTCAAGGCCTAGCAGGCACATGGCTGCCTGAATACCAGTGGGGTAGCATTCCAAAGGAAGGAGGGTAAATTGCTTTTGGGTAAGCAGCCAATGGTGTCTGCCACAGGGAACCAATGTTTTCATACAAAGATATTTGATATAGCATTATTCATAAATATAAAGAAATAGAAACTATGTGGTTAAGAAATTATGGTACACTTAAGGCTGAGGTGGGAGGATCATTTGAACCCAGGAGTTTGAGTCCGGCCTGGGCAACACAGTGAAACCCTGTCTCTAGAAGAAAAATGTAAGAAAGAAAAAATAAATTATAGTCCATTTATTTGGATAGGGAAACTACTAAAACTAAAGGGCTTCCAACCAGGTTGGTTGGACTCCAAACCCACATTCTTAGTTGCTACTACCTCTTTGGATTTAACAAAATCATTAACCACCATAGAAGAAAAAGCAACAGAAAGCTTTTCAAAATGTAGATTACTTAATAAAAAGCAGTTAGTGCACCACAATACCCCCATTCTCCAATAACTGGGGTAGTTCAGGGATTTCTGACGTTCTTATCCTAGTTGTCACTTTTGAGAGGTTAGCAGACTCCTCTGAGATTCTTTGCTGATTCCTGTTGAGAGACCAAAACAGCTACAAGTTAAAGCCAGTTTAAGTTTCCATGGATTCTGACTGCTTTACTGGGCCAATTGTAATAATATTATTAAAACATCTAAACCCCTCAGCCAAACCCAGGGTATATGAAGAAGGCTGATCAAACAAAAGCAATGTTTGGAGAATCTGGATAACAGTAATATGACTTTCTAACAATAATGGAAGATTTTTTTTTTAATTAAAGGTTTTGTTTTGTTTTTTGAGACAGAGTCTTGCTCTGTCACTGAGGCTGGAGTGCAGTGGCACAATCTCAGTTCACTGCAACCTCCACCAGGTTCAAGCAATACTCCCACCTCAGCCTCCCGTGTAGCTGGGATTACAGGTGTGCACCACCACACCCAGCTAATTTTTGTATTTTTAGTTGGCCATGTTGGCCAGGCTTCTCTCAAACTCCTGACCTCAAACGATCTGCCCGCCTTGGCCTCCCAAAGTGCTGGGATTACAGGCGTGAACCACCACACCGGGCCTAAAATTAAACGGATTCTGGTTGCAGGTCTTTGGCTCATACTGTCTTCCCTGATGTTACTGCAAGTCAGTTACATATGGACTGATTGATTGTGCAGATGGCCAACCACAATGGCTGGTTACTTTTCTCAGGGCACCTGCCTTCTAGAAATGTATCTCCTCTCCTCTCCCTTTTCCTCTTTCTGTCAGAGAATAGCAGGGGTTGTGGAGGAAAGCTGAATTCTAAATTAGTCATTTTGTTAATTAATAAGGCTAGCTAGAGGTTTGATGAGAAAAAATTGCTACTTTTTTTGGTAAGAGTAATGTGGTTAGATATAAAGTATCTAAAACTTAGATCTCAAAATCCAAAATTTATTTTTCCCTCAAAGCCATGCTTAAGTTTACTCAGAATAACCACAGCATTTTTCTGAGGCTCTGCAAATACTTTCTCAAGCTTCCTCTATTTGCTTGGTAAGAACGGTGTGCAATGACACATCCTGCAGTCTGACTGGCTGGGCCACTTCACCACCTTGACCATAGATGACTCTATGCTGATCATGGTTACATGACTGTTTCATGCTCGTACCACAATCTCATTTATTTCAGAAATTCAATTTTCAGTTTATATGTGTTCATACTGGCAAAATGGCTTGAAAAACACGAAAGACCCAACCATTTTGCCTTCAGCCTAACAGCAAAAACAAAAACATGGCATGGATATATCTGTGAGACCAGAGCATTGAAGTTCTTGCAGTTCCTCATGGTACTGTCTTATGCTGCCTCCCTCTCTCTTATGCTTTGTAAATCTAGTGCTGCTGTTATCAAATGACCCAGAAAACTCCTATTCATTCTTTAAGACCCAACCCAATGTTTTATTATTCCCTTCTTTTCCTTTTTTTTTTTTTTTTTTTTTTTTGAGATGGAGTCTTGCTCTGTCACCTAGGTTGGAGTGCAATGGCATGATCTTGGCTCACTGAAACCTTCGCCTCCCAGGTTCAAGCGATTCTCGTGCCTCAGCCTCCTGAGTAGCTGGGATTATAGGTGCGTGACACCATTCCTGGCTAATTTTTTTTTGTATTTTTAGTAGAGTCAGGGTTTTGCCATGTTGGTCAGGCTGGTGTCGAACTCCTGGCCTCAGGTAATCCACCCACCTCAGCCTCCCAAATCGCCTGCCGGGGTTACAGGCGTGAGCCACCATGCCCAGCCTATTCTTTTTCTTTATAGATTTACACCATATGTACACATCTTGTGTAAATGAATTCCTGTTGCTCCCCAATTGTTAGATTTTACAATTTTGCCACCCTAGTGAGTGGAAAACATTTTATTGTCATTTTAATTTGCATTGTAATGCACCCTGTAGTTTCCATTTCTACAATTAGTAATGAATCTAAACATCATTAAATGTGTTTAATTGGTCATTTGGATTTCCCGTCTTAGTGAAAATATGTTCCTGTCTTTATTTCATTTTGCTATAGGGTTGTTTTCTTTTTCTTACTGATTTGTAGCAATTCTTTATATATTTTGCATACTACTCCTTTGTCAGTTGTATGTGTCATGAATGTTTTCTCCTAGGCTGTGGCTTGTCTTTTCATTTTCTTTTTTTGAGACGGCATCTCACTCTGTTGCCCAGGCTGGAGTGCAATGGCGCAATCTCGGCCCACTGCAACCTCTGCCTCCCAGGTTCAACGATTCTCCTGCCTCAGCCTCCCTAGCAGCTGGGATTGAGAGCACATGCTATCATGCCCAGCTAATTTTTGTGTTTTTGTAAAGACAGGTTTTCACCATGTTGGCAAGGCTGGTCTCAAACTCCTGATCTCAAGTAATCTGCCCATCTCAGCCTCCCAAAGTGCTAGGATTACAGGTGTGAGCCACCACACCCGGCCTGTCTTTTCATTTTCTTTATGACTTCTTTAGATGAACTCAATTTCCTAATTTTTGTGTCAATCATTTCCTTTTTTCATATGACATTTTTGTGACTTGTTTGTTTATTTTATCTTTTTGAGATGGAGTCTTGCTCTGTTGCCCAGGCTGGAGTGCAGTGGTGGGATCTCAGCTCACTACAACATTTGCCTCCCGGGTTCAAGCAATTCCCCTGCCTCAACATCCTGAGTAGCTGGGATTACAGGCAATTGCCACCATGCCCAGCTAATTTTTGTATTTTTAGTAGAGACAGGATTTCACCATGTTGGCCAGACTGGTCTCAAACGTCTGACCTCAAGTGATCCACCCATCTCAGCCTCTCAGAGTGTTGGGATTACGGGCGTGAGCCATCACACCTGACCTTTTGTGACTTATTTTTAAAAAATCCTTTTCTGTGTGGTTTTTTTTTTTTTTTTTTTGAGACGGAGTCTCGCTCTGTCGCCCAGGCTGGAGTGCAGTGGCCGGATCTCAGCTCACTGCAAGCTCTGCCTCCCGGGTTTATGCCATTCTCCTGCCTCAGCCTCCCGAGTAGCTGGGACTACAGGCGCCCGCCACCTCGCCCGGCTAGTTTTTTTGTATTTTTTAGTAGAGACGGGGTTTCACCGCTGTGTGGTCTTAAAGACATTCTTCTATATTTTCTTTTAAAAGTGTTGAAGTTTTTACCATTCACATTTACCTGTTTATTTAACAACAACAACAAAAAAGCCACTAGTGGATAATTTGGATAATAGTAATGTGGACATTACGACATTCAATTGATTCCAGCACCATTCATTGAAAAGTCTGTTCTTTATTTGCTCATCTGTGGTTCACCTACTTTGTGTCCCTCACAGATGTGGGGCTCTGTTTACGGGCTTTCAATTCTGTCCATTGATATAGTTTTCTGTTTTTGAACCAATACCACACTGTTTAAATCATTATAGCTTTAAAGCAAGCCCTTTTTCCTGACAGGGTAATTTCTCCCCACATTCAGGACAATTTTGGCTATTCTTGGTCCTTTCCTTCTTCACATACATTTTAAGATCAGCTGTTCAAATTCTGCAAATAGCTCTGTTAGAATTTTGGTTGGTATTGCATTGAATCAAAAAGTCAGCTTTTTTTTTTTTTTTTTTTTTTTTTTTTTTGTGAATACAGAGTCTCGCTGTGTTGCCCACGCTGGAGTGCAGTGGTGCAATCTCGGCTCACGGCAACCTCCACCTCCCAGGTTCAACTGCCTCTAGAACTGATTCTAGTAGAACTGATTCTACTGCCTCAGTATCCCACGTAGCTGGGATTACAGGTGTGTGCCACCATATCTGGTTAATTTTTGTATTTTTGGTAGAGATGGGGTTTCACCATGTTGACCAGGCTGGTCTTGAACTCCTGGGCTCAAGTGATCCCCCGCCCCTTAGCCTCCCAAAGTGCTGGGATTACAGTCGTGAGTCACCATGCCTGACACACTTTTGTAATTTCAAGTCATCCTATCAACCAGCAGTTACGTAGGTTTGATCTGTCTGTGGCAGAAAACCGTCCAGTGGTTCATCAAGCCCACTGCCCTCTTAGCTCACGGCGGGGCTGTGTTTCCCAGCTTCACTAAAAGTGAGTTGTGGCCAAGGTAAGTTATGGGCAATGGGATGAGGGCAGAGCAAGGGGCAGGTAACCCCTCCAGGCCTGGCTCTCCTTTGTTATCTGCCTTGCTCTGTTTCTTCCCTTCCCGTGACGCAGAGGATCAAGAAGAGGATTCTGAGACCCTAAGGAAGGACAGAGCCACAAGATGAAAGAACCTGGGTTCCCCCCTCATGGTGTGGAAGTCTTCCCACTGAACACCCACATGGAACTGTTGGAAGAGCAAGAAAAACACTTCTGGCAGGGTGTGGTGGCTCATGCCTGTAATCCCAGCACTTTGGGAAGCCCAGGCGGGCAGATCACTTGAGGTCAGAAGTTTGGGACCAGGCAGGCCAACATGGTGAAACCCTGTCTCTACTAAAAATACAAAAATTAACCGTGTGTGGTGGTGGGCGCTTGTAATCCCAGCTACTTGGGAGGGTGAGGAAGGAGAATCGCTTGAACCCAGGAGGTGGAGGTTGCAGTGAGTCAAGATCATGCCACTGCACTCCAGCCTGGGTAACAGAGCGAGACTCCATTCAAAACAAAAAAGTAAAAGAAAAACACTTCTGTGCTACACCACTAAGCGTTTGAAATGTGCTAGAATAGTTAGTTTACATTAAGAAACGCAATATCTTTCCATTATATTCCAAAAATATTTTCATAAATGCCTTATGCGTCTTTCATTAGATTCTTCCTAGGTGCATTAACTGTTTTATTAATGTTGAATATGATATTTTATAAAAGAAAAAAATTTTTTTACTGTTGCCAGTATTCAGAAACATAATCAATGTTTATATATAATCTTATGTCCATCAGTCTTGATCAAATCTCTGATTAATTCTGTTCATTTGGCTGTAGATTCTTTGAGTTTTGTTTGTTTTGATTTTTTGAGATGGAGTTTCTGTCTTGCTGCCAGGCTAGAGTACAATGGAGTGACCTCTGATCACTGCAACCTCCGCCCCCCAGGTTCAAGCGATTCTCCTGCCTCTGCCTCCCGAGTAGCTGGAATTACAGACATGGACCATCATGCCTGGCTAAATTTTGTATTTTTAGTAGAGATACGGTTTCTCCATGTTGATCAGGCTGGTCTTGAACTCCCGACCTCAGGTGATTCATCCGCCTCAGCCTTCCGAAGTGCTGGGACTACAGGCATGGGCCACTGTGCCCAGCCTGGGCAGACGCTCTCTTTTGAGAGCATCTTGTCTGAATTGCTACAGTCCTGAAAAAGGAATTTCTTGTGGGCTTATTTCAGAAAGTCCTTGAGGTAGTCTTTATCTCAGACATGCAAGCATGAGCTCTCCCTGTTAGTGTTTGCCCGCCTCTCATTTGTTTGGGTTTGTCAAAAACTGGTTTTGTTTTGGTATCTGCAACTTTTATAACTATCAACTGATTTAACGATTTCTTCTGTTCCAATCTTTACATCTTTTATTTCTTACGCTTTTCTTACTTATACCAGTTAGGACCTCTGGTACAATGATGAGTTATGAAAGCAGGCATTCTTATATTGTTTCATATTTTAAGCTTTCAGTTTTTAATATTTCACTTTTTTTTTTTTTTTTTTTTTTTCTGGAGACAGACTGTCACTCTGTTGCCCAGGCTGGAGTGCAGTAGCATGAACCTGGCTCACCGGAGCCTTTACCTCCAGGCTCAAGCTATCCTCCTGCCTCAGCCTCTTGAGTAGCTGGGACCACAGGCGTGTGCCACCACATCCAGCTAACTTTTAACTTTTTTGTAGAAATGAGGTCTCCCTATGTTGCCCAGGCTGATCTTGAACTCCCAGGCTCAAGTGATCCTTCTGCCTCAGTCTCCCAAAGTACTGGGATTACAAGTGTGCATTACAGATGGGAGCCATCACACCCAGCCGTTTCACTAGTAAGTATGACATTTGCCATAGTATTTCAAGACTATCCTTTATCTAGTTCTTAGTGTTTTTATAGTTTTGTTTAATCATTATTCAATGCTTTCTCTGTCTCTATTGAGATATGATTTTTCTTCTATAATCTACTCGTGTGGTCAGTTGCATTAATAGGTTTTCTAATATTATTAAAGCTTGGTCAGAGATAGACCCAACTTTGTCCTGTTGTATTACATTTTGTATTTAATACTAGGTTTGGTTTGCTGATATTCTATTTAAGATTTTGGGCCGGGTGCGGTGGCTCGCGCCTGTAATCCCAGCACTTTGGGAGGCCGAGGCGGGTGGATCACCAGAGGTCAGGAGTTCAACACCAGCCTGGCCAACATGGCGAGACTCTGTCTCTACTAAAAATATAAAAATTAGCTGGGCATAGTGGCAGGCGCCTGTAATCCCAGCTACTTGGGAGGCTGAGGCAGGAGAATCGCTTGAACCCAGGAGGCGGAGGTTGCAGTGAGCCGAGATTATGCCATTGCACTCCAGCCTGGGCAACAAGAGCGAAACTCCATCTCAAAAAAAAAAAAAAAAAGAAAAAGAGAAGAAAAGATTTTGCATGTATGTTCACGAGCAAGATTAGCTCTTTCTCTGTTGCCTTTTGTCTATTTTGGTATCAAGGTCATATTAACTTTATAAAATAAATTGGAGAGTTCGGACTTCTCAGAGGAGCCTTTTCGTTCCTTCTACCCAAAGTCAAGGCCATGGTTGGCAAGTTTTCTCCCTATCCCCTTTGTGGAGTGGATGTTCTCGCCAGATTACTCCTTCACGAAGGGTGTTGTCTTCAAGGCCCCAGCTTTATTTGAGACGCTGTGCGCCAACTCGCTCCTTAGGTGTTATTTCACAGCCCCCTTCTCAGGCCTTGAAAACGGAAGCTGTTCATCTCCAGGGACTTCCTGATGCCCTAGGGCAGTCACCGCTTTAGCTTTGTCTTTCCTAGTTTTGTATTTTCTCTTTTGTTTGGCTTCTGAGGATTTCTCTTCATTTTATGTCCGTTTAGCCATGCATTTAAGACTATTTTTTAAGGGCCGGGCGTGGTGGATCACGCCTGTAATCCCAGCACTTTGGAAGACTGAGGCGAGCGGATTGCCTGAGGTCAGGAGTCTGAGACCAGCCTGGCCAACATGGTGGAACCTCGTCTCTACTGAAAATACACAAATCCGCCGGGCGTGGTGGTGCGTGCCTGTAATTCCAGCTACTCGGTAGTCTGAGGCAGGAGAATCACTTGAACCTGGGAGGCAGAGGTTGCAGTGAGCCGAGATTGCACCAGTGTACTCCGGCCTGACCATAGAGTAAGACCGCATCTCAAAAAAAGAATAAATAAAGAAAGAGATAAAACTGTTTTTTAAAATTTTTAGGTGTTTGATAGAGGGTTTTAGGACACCCACTCTGCCATATTGCTCTATGCGCGAAGTTTCTGTTTTCTTCTTACATCTTTTAAAAACTCTTAATTTTTTTGAAGAATGGGTAATATAATCACATATTTCAAAATTTAAAGGCACAAAAATGTATACAACGTAAAGTAAGCACTTCTCTCATCTCCCAATTACAAACTCCAACCAATGTTAATTTAAAAAATATCCAATATCCTTCTAAAGATGTTCTATGCATAAAGAATACACACAGGATTACACAAGTGATAGCACACTCAACCTTCTGTTCTTCACTTTTCTGTTTTTTTTTTTAACTTTACATTAAATCTCAGAGTTATTTTCTTATTAGTACATAAAAGTCTTTGTCATTCTTTTATACTCCTGTATAGATGTAACAACATTTCTTTAATCAGTCCTACTGGATGTTTAGGATGTTTACAGTCTTCTGCCCTTTCAAATAAGCCTGCAGAGAATAACTTTATGCAGATGATTTTTTGCACACACCTATCTGGATATCCACAGGATAAATGCCTGAATGGAACTGCATAATCAGTAGAGGTGTACATTTATAATTTGATCGATATTTTGCTAAATTGCCCTCTGTAAGCAAATATTTCTTTTATTTTTTAATGTGGCACGATCTCATCATGGAGGCAAATATTTCTAACATGATACCTAAAAGTAACGATTCCTTCACACTCTAGCTCACACAGTGTAAGACGTTTTATTTTTGCAAAACCAGTAGGTGAAAAATGATATTTTGTAGTTCTAATTTGTATTTTAAAAATTACATGTGAAATTGAACATTTCCCCATGTGTAAGGAAGCCATATTTTCCTTTCTGTAAACCTGCTGTGCATATTCTTTGCTTATTTTTCTTTACTTTTTTTCTATTTTTTTTTTTATACTTTAAGTTCTAGGGTACATGTGTACAATGTGCAGGTTTGTTACACATGTATACACGTGCCATGTTGGTGTGCTGCACCCATTAACTCATCATTTACATTAGGTCTATCTCCTAATGCTATCCCTCCTCGCTCCCCCTAATCCACAACAGGCCCCGGTGTGTGATGTTCCCCACCCTGTGTGCAAGTGTTCTCATTGTTCAATTCCCACCTATGAGTGAGAACATGCAGTATTTGGTTTTCTGTTCTTGCAATAGTTTGCTGAGAATGATGGTTTCCAGCTTCATCCATGTCCCTACAAAGAACATAAACTCATCCTTTTTTATGGCCGCATAGTATTCCACCATGTATATGTGCCACATTTTCTTAATCCAGTCTATCATTGATGTACATTTGGGTTGGTTCCAAGTCTTTGTTATTGTGAATAGTGCCACAATAAACATACGTGTGCATGTGTCTTTATAGCAGCATGATTTATAATCCTTTGGGTATATACCCAGTAATGGGATGGCTGGGTCAAATGGTATTTCTAGTTCTAGATCCTTAAGGAATCACCACATTATCTTCCACAGTGGTTGAACTAGTTTACAGTCCCACCAACAGTGTAAAATTGTTCCTGTTTCTCCACATCCTCTCCAGCACCTGTTGTTTCCTGACTTTTTAATGATCACCATTCTAACTGGTGTCTATTTTGGTTTTTATATTGACTTCTAGAAGTTCGTTATATATTAGAGATATGATATTTATTCTATGAGTAATTGGTAAAAGACTTGACATACACCAGCTACTCCCGAAATGTGTCCTAAATCAATTTAAAGATACCGTAGTGAATGCACTAAATTAATATTAACAAGTAATTTTTGCTATAGTGTTTGTCATCGACTATTAACATGTGCCACATGTTGTTGTTTTGCTATGAAGTGAATGATATGATACCTTTTAGGAAAACTAAAAAAAGCAATAGATATATCCACCATTCCTGGGTATTTCATAAAATACTTGTTTCTTATGCATAGAGTCACGCGTTTGAGGCTGTGTAAAACTTTGTGAATCACTGGGGAAATTACTATATCAAACAATGGACTTGATGGGTGTCATAGCTTGTGTTCCCTAAAAGCAAGTTGGAACTACAAGCCCAGGGCAACCAATATGAGAGAAAAGGCTCAGAAAGAGAAAAAGCACATGCAAAGTGGTGCATTCCTGGGCTGATCACAGTCAGAGCTGTGTTTATGGCCAAGCTAAATGCAACCACTGTACCTCAGAAGAGTCAGGAGGAAGAGAAAAGAATTTATCTGCCAGCTCCCTCCTGCCTCCTCTCTCTCATTGGTCAATTTCAAGCCCCCTGCACCTGCGCTTCCAGATTGTGCCACCTGGCTCTCAGCGCAGCCACTGCGGAAGCAGATCTCAGTACCTGACGGAGTGCTTCAGCCGAGTCTGCAGGTAATGGAGATGTGGGCATCATGGAAGGAACAAGGCCATGCTGGAGCACTGCCTGCATGCCAGGGAGGCCAAATGAGGTGACGGGCATGGCTAAGATGAGGTGGGTGACAGGTGTCTTCATTGAGTAAGCAGCTGACAGCCCAGGAGGCAGGCAGGAGGCAGATAGATTAGCTGGATTTCTTAGCTGTGTGGCCACTCGTGTGTTAGTTTGTGAGTTCTAAGTGTCAGTTCAAGTTGACCCACTGTCAGGGGAAGCTCCAGGGTTGGCATGTGGAGAGATAATGAATTCCTGTAGTCCCCAAGGAAGAGGTTGGGTGGATAATCTGTTTCATAGTGAGTGAAAGAAAATGTGCTATTTTATGGAAGAGTAGAAATACTTGGATTGACGCTCTGCAAGCATCAATATGGATAAATATTTTGAGCTTTTCCCTAAACCTTCCTTCTTGAGGATGAAAGAGTTAATTTCTCTGAGCCTTTCCCTGTCATGTTTTGGAATGTGACTGACCTGTTTCTAATCATGAGGGTATTTTTTGCCCCTTCTCTCTCCGTTCCTTTTGAAGAGGAATGTAAGTTACTAGGTAGTTTTTTGGCTCCTTGAAAAGCTCATTGCAGACCACTCTTTAAGAATGGCCGAGCAGTGATTATAGTACATCAACAGCATGAAGTATTGCATGGCCCTCTAAAGAACCAATGAGAAGTGGAAAAAGTTCAAAAGTAATGTGGAAAATATTTCTCAAACGGTCTGATGTGGGGAAAAATAGAACATGACAGATAGACACAGTGACTTCAGCTATGCTAAACATGTGCACGCATGACCAACACTGGAACGGGGACTTCAGAGACGTTAAAATGGCTGTGGAGTGTTTGGTCGGATGTGGTGGGATTTGGTGCCATGCCAAGATTAAGTGGTTCCAGGGCCGGAGTGCTCTGAGTTCAAATCCTGCCTCCCACACTTGTCATTTTGGGAATACAACTCACCTACTCAGAGCCTCAGCTTCCCATTTTTTACTTTGTAGATTAAAATGACAGATTAAGCTTGTGGCACTTACTAGGCTCAGTAAGCAGTATGGATTATCTTTACTGGAGAAGAATTTTTAAAGTATTGTTACAAAGTAGTTATAATAACTTAAAGGCTTAAAAACACTTCTGTTAATAATAGTACATGTTAGGCCTGGCGTGGTGGCTCACACCTGTAATCCCAGCACTTTAAGAGGCCAAGGCAGGCAGATCACCTGAGATCATGAGTTCAAGACCAGCCTGACCAATATGATGAAACCCTGTCTCTACTAAAAATACAAAAATTAGCCGGACATGGTGGCATGCACCTGTAATCCCAGCTACTCGGGAGGCTAAGACAGGAAAATCACATGAACCCTGGAGGCAGAGGTTGCAGTGAGCCAAGATCGTGCCATTGCACTCCAGCCTGGGAAACAAGAGTGAAACTCCATCTCAAAACAAAAAAAAGTACATGTTCATTGTAGAAAGTTTTAGCAATACATAAAAATAAAAAATATTTTAAAAATTTTACTTGTAATCATGCCATCCAGCAATGGCCACAGTTTAACAACTTAGAGCGCAGATCTGTGAACCTGGTTCAAGTCCTGGATCTGCCTACTGCCCCTTATGAAATTACTTAGTGTCCCTGAGAGTAAGGTTCCTCCTCTGGAAAATGGGTCCAATAATATCTACTCAAAAGATTGTGTGAGTGTTAAAATAATATGATGTTTGTAAAATGCTCAGCCTGCCAGATAACAAATGCTCAAATTGTTGATTACCAATATTAATGTTGATACAGAGAAGATACATTCATTCTCTGCCCCTCATACAAACACCTGCACCATTCACCCTGGAATATCTTTTATGTCTCTTTTGATGTTAACAGCGCACCATAAAAATCTATATGATTCAAACTCAGTCAGGAAGAAGAGGAACTCTGGCAGATATGTGACCACTTTCTCAAAGAAACAGAATTTTTTTATTTTTTAAGCTTTGTTAAGGCACTGTTGACATATAATAAACTGTTCATATTTAAGTGTACAGCTGGATAAGTTTTGACATGTGGACCACTCATAAAAACGTAGGGGAGGAAAAGTATCTTTTCTTTACCCATTCTAGGTTCATGGTGGAGGCCCCATAATAAAAGGCAGACTAGGAAAAAAAAGCCTATCAATTTATTTATTTATTTATTTATTTGAGATGGAGTTTTGCTCTTGTCGCCCAGGCTGGAGTGCAGTGGTGCGATCTCGGCTCACTGCAACCACCACCTTCTGGGTTCAAGCGATTCTCCTGCCTCAGCCTCCCGAGTAGCTGGGATTACAGGTGCATACCACCATGCCTGGCTAATTTTTGTATTTTTAGTGGAGATGGTGGTGTCACCGTGTTGGCTAGGCTGGTCTCGAACTCCTGACCTCAGGTGATCCACCTGCCTCAGCCTCCCAAACTGCTGGAATGACAGGCATGAACCACGGCACCTGACCTTCGATTTATTTTATATAAATTTTACACGACACAAGAGTCTTCATAATGAAATGAAGACCAGAAGAAAAGTTAAACTTGCATATTTTTACACTGACTTTGAAGAAGAGTAGACAGTCATGGAGGAATATAATTGAACAAAGGTGTGATCTACTGGTGATGAATTGGGAGGGATTTAGCAAGGCCTGTTTGCTCAGATTCTTTTCTGTGACCTCGTGATTTCAGAGATAAGGATATTCCTTTTCTCCAAGTATAGGAAGGGCAACTCTCAAGTGAGTGTCTCGTGACCTGCTTTGGTGGAAGGTCAGAAAATCCCTCCTAGGTTTTATAACTCTTAGGGACAAACTGCCCCAAACCTTCTTGGTACTGCCAGCACCTCCCCCAAACCTCTCCGTGCTGCCCACCCCTCCACCTAATGCTCTGCGACTCTTCTCTGTGCTGCCCACCTCCTCCCCCCCACCCCTCCCCGCGAGCCCCTTTACATTTCTAAGCCCTTATCTAGGCACCAGGCGAAGCCAGCAGACTTGACTTATCAGGGCTTGCTGTGATAAGCAAACCCCCATTACAAACCATCCGGACCGCACAGGGGGAGGTCGTGGGAAGCATAAACAAACTTTACCTCCACCTGTAAATTCCTGCTGTTCATCTAGCTGCTACCATAAACGTCAAAAAGTGATATGTGACAAAATTAAACAGCAAACAACCCTGGAACGTGGCCATACCAAAGAACTCCCTCAAACTCCCCTCCCCACAGTGAGTATAAACTCCTCATTGTGTAAGCTCAGGACTGCTTCCTCTGAATGTGATGAAGTAGCCCCGTTCAATAAACGTACTCGCCTGACTTTGGGTTTATTCTTCCTTTCTCTTGGCTGACCTTACAGTGACCTGCTTCAGGAGAGACAGGTGGAGAAAGGGGAATGCAACTGTTTTCTGAAATTCTTTCAGCTTAAAATAATTCAATATGCCAATGTACTGAAACCGTCATTGCAAAATTGTGGCTGAGACAGTGAAGGAGACCTGACCTAACCAACTCCATCCTGCTTCTAACCTCCAAGCTGTCCTTGTTCATTCCTGGGTGGAAGCTGAACTAACTTTGGGAGGAACTTAGTTTATAGTTTAAAACAAAGATAATAACAGGCCTTTCCCAAGGCAAACCCCCTTCTTGCCTGGGGACTAGACTGCCTTTGCAGGACTAACAAATTAGCCAAAAGATTAGAAATTATGGTTTAGGAGTCATGTAGCTGGAGGCTACAAGATTTTGACCCTTCCCAAAGTGCACCTGGAGATAACATCACTATTGTAAAACCTAAGATCACTGTTTAAGATATTTTGCAGTCTCTGCACTTGATGGATCAGCTGACGCCATCCAGATCATAAACTGGCTCATCCAATCTTGCGGCCCCCACCCAGGAACTGACTCAGCGCAAGAAGACAGCTTCAACTCCCTATGATTACCCTCCGACCCAACCAATCAGCCCACCTGAGTCACTGGCTGCCCCCAACCCACCAAGTTATCCTTAAAAGCTCCTATCCCCAAATGTTTGGGGAGCTTGATTTGAGTAATAATAAAACTCTGGTCTCCTGCACAGCCAACTCTGCGTGAATTACTCTTTCTCTATTGTAATTCCCCTGTCCTGATAAATTGGCTATGTCTAGGCAGTGGGTAGGGGGAGCCTGTTGGGTGGTTATTTGTCTGGAATTTATTCCTTCCTGTGGGTTCTTGGTCTCGCTGACTTCAAGAATGAAGCTGCGGACCCTCGTGGTGAGTGTTACAGTTCTTAAAGATGGTGTGTCCAGAGTTTGTTCCTTCAGATGTTCAGATGTGTCCGGAGTTTCTTCCTTCCGGTGGGTTTGTGGTCTTGCTGACTTCAGGAGTGAAGCCGCAGACCTTTGCAGTGAGTGTCACAGCTCATGAAGGTAGGGCCGACCCAAAGAGTGAGCAGCAGCAAGATATATTGTGAAGGGCGAAAGAATAAAGCTTCCACAGCATGGAAGGGGACCTGAGCGCATTGCTATGGCTGGCTCAGGTGGCCAGCTTTTATTCCCTTATTTGGCCCTGCCCATATCCTGCTGATTGCTCCGTTTTACAGAGCGCTGATTAGTTCATTTTACAGAGTGCTGATTGGTTGGTTTTTACAGAGTGCTGATTGGTGCATTTACAAACCTTTAGCTAGACACAGAGCGCTGATTGGTGTGTTTACAATCCTTTAGCTAGATAGAAAAGTTCTTCAAGTCCCCACTTGACCCAGGAAATCCGGCTGGCTTTACCTCTCAGTTATAGTGCCATATTTTGGGAGTAGTTTGTCCTGAATCCCATCAAAACCATCACCACAATTAAGACAGTGAGCATCTCCTTCACCTCCCAAATTTCTTGGACCCCTTGTAATCCCTCCCCCAAGACAATCACTGCTATCACTTACTATAGATTAGTCTTCACTTTCTAGAATTTTATGCAAATAAGTCACACAGCAGGTACTCTTTTTAGTCCAGCAATTATTAATTATTTTACTCTGAATAATGGTGCTGAGATTCACCCCTCCTGTTACATGTACCTGTTATGCATTTCTTTTTTTTTTTTTTGAGATGGAGTCTTGATCTGTCACCCAGGTTGGAGTTCAGTGGTGTGATCTCGGCTCACTGCAACCTCTGCCTCCTGGGTTCCAACCATTCTCCTGCCTCAGGCTCCCGAGTAGCTGGGATTACAGGTGCACGCCACCACGCCCGGCTACTTTTTTAACTTTTAGTAGAGACAGGGTTTCACCATGTTGGCCAAGCTGGTTTTGAACTCCTGAGCTTGTGATCCACCCGCCTTGGCCTCCCAAAGTGCAGGATTACAGGCGTGAGCCACTGGGCCCAGCTCATTACACATTTTTTTATCTTGCAGGGTCGGAGCACACATCCAACCTCAGGATCAAGCTCTCGTTAAGTGAGTGTTTAGGAGGCTGTTCTTCTTTTCTGCCCTATCACCCCAGGACACAGAGCACCTTCTTTTCTCTTACACTGAGTGCATGAGTCACGTAGGTCAATGTGATTCTTAGGCAGGAGGTTTATGGCGGCCACAGTGGGGATCTGCACTGATGGATTCTTCCTAAGGGGCTGGCCCCAGACAAGATCAGAGGCTTGAGTTCAGAGAGCTACACCTGGTTTCTCAGCTCCTCCAGGAGGCAGAGAAACAACGGAAAACTGAGGCCCAGAAAAGGCAGTAAAATTTGAGATTGTTGGGCCAGGCACCCTCTGCTAGGACTGCCTTCGTTCCCCACTGGGCTGACCTTGCATTTTATAGAGATGCCCCAAGCGATGTCACCTAAAAAACAAGGATTTATCGTTGAAGTTTTCTTAATTAGAAGGGAATGTCTACATTATTTACCAATTAACTCCTCGCTCCTCCTCGGGGCAGTGCTTTAGCCCCAGGGTTCTATAATCACATACAAAATATTTCCACTATTACGATGCTCATTCAAAAATAAATATCAGCACCCCCACAGATGTTTCCTTATTTGCTGAAGGAAAAAGAAGATAAACACAGTTATTGTGATTCACAATATTTGTGTAAAAGGCACCACACTAGAGCCTTCCCAAGTACTCCCAACAATAATATTTTGGGAACTTTAATTTTTTATCTTAGGTGGCTCCATGCCACTTGGATTCAGCTCGGGGCTCCCCCGCAATGTTAACACCTACAGTAAGTCAGAGGAGGCTTGGAGGACGAGCTGGTGCTTCCGGGAATTGCCTGTGCCCCCAGAGGCAGGAGGCCGATTTCCCTTTGGCAGCAGGTGTCAGGCAGGTCTACGGCACCTGGTGACCTTTCCAGATCCGCTCAGAGGGTGCTAAAAGCAGGGGTTCTCCAACTTGAGTAACCATCAGAATCACCTGGAGGGCCTGTGAAGCAGATGGCTCGGGCTCATCCTGCAGTGGCTGACTCATCTGTGCCGGGGCCTGGAAAGATGCAGTTTTTTTTTTTTTTTTTTGATGGAATCTGGCTCTGTTGCCCAGGTTGGAGTGCAGTGGTGCAATCTCGGCTCACTGCAACCTCCACCTCCTGGGTTCAAGTGATTCTCCTGCCTCAGCCTCCTGAGTAGCTGGGAGTACAGGCATGCGCCACCATGCCCCACTAAATTTTTTTGTATTTTTAGTAGCAATGAGGTTTCACCATGTTGGCCAGGATAGTCTCGATCTCTTGACCTCGGGATCTGCCTGCCTCAACCTCCCAAAGTGCTGGGATTGCAGGTGTGAGTCACCGTGCCCGGCCGGAAAGATGCATTTCTAGCAGGTGCCCAGGTAATGCCGATGCTGCTCTTCTTGGGACCACACTTGGAGAACCACTGGTCTAATGTTTCTCTTTCTTTCAAAAGCTCCCTAAAATGTTAACTCTCAGATGGGAAACTGATTTGCAGAAGCCTGAGAAGAGACCCTCCATCTCCCAGGGATTGCACAGATGGGGGGTTTAAGGAGGGCGGGTGAAAAAGGCCCCTCTGGCTGATCCCCAGGCTCTGAGCGAAGGGGTTGTTTCAAGGGTCAAGAATCTGCCTGGTACCTGAAAATTTCCTGGAAGGTACTCAGATGTGGTCACTCCCTGGGAAGACCGTGCTGGAGAGGATTATCCTGGATTCTCTGTGGCTGTCTGAACTTGGGACAGAGCATCCAGGATATTGGGAGAATGTCCTTAAACTTTTACATATCTGAGCCCAGTCAGTTTTTGAGACTGAGCCACAGAAAAGAGGGAGTCTGAGGCCTGACCTTGGCCCCTAGCCTGTCCAGATCTGCAGGACTGGTCAGAAAACTGTCAGTGAATGAGGATTAGAAACAAGTGTCCAGTGAGCCTGAGGCCTGGGCATGGAGGTGCAGGGACAGTGGGCTCGTCAGGAGTCTACACCGAGGGAGGAGCAGAGCAGAGTGTAGGGAAATGAGGGTGGAGGTGGCTTCTGAGCTTGGGAGGGCAGGAGAGACTCAGGGCCCATCTGGCACAGTGCCCTGTGTCTGGGCCCAGCCTAGGTCTGGTGCTGGAAGCATTTCACCAGGGCACGTGTGGGATGGACTTCAGTGCTCCAGGGCCGGTGATGCACCTGTTCCCCTGGGCTCTGGCCGGGCCCCCGCTGACATCTCACGTGGCTGTCCTCCACACCTCCTGCTGGGTCCATTCAGACCCGAGAGGGGCGCGCTCCTGGGCTGTCTGGTGTCAGACGTGGCATCTTTGAGGTGGGCTGCGGGTCAGACATCACAGGTGCCTGCCACGATGCTTCCTGTTTTCTCATCCAGGTTTCCCATTCCTGGTCCTCCAGGTTCCCTTCTGGGCCCCTGCATTCAGAGGCTGGTCAGTGGCCCCATCGCATCCTGTGACTCTGCCCTTCTTCCTCAGTAGTAGCTGAGCCTCCCACAGAGGCACTGAGCATGCACTAGCCTGCCTTCAAGTTTTCTAAGCCTTGCCCTCAGGCTTCCACCAGCTGGCCTGATGAGTTGGACTGTTCTGGGCCATACCTTCCTTGTTGGGATGGCCACTTACCCTCTCTGGGCAGCAGACTCTCCGTCGGTGTCAGGATGTTGTGAGGATTATGTAAGACAGTGCTCATGAAATGCATATGAATGCCCTCTGCATTAGCCCGTATCTCTGCTTCTAGAACTCTGGTCCACTTTGACCCCAGTGTCTGGTACCTGAAACTTGCCTGTGCCTGGTGATCTGGACTGTGGCCTGTATGCTGGCAGAATTGTGCACTGAGGCAGAGCCGGGTGAGGCTAGAAGGGTGGACTAGGCTCTCTCCTCGAAGTCATGAAAGTTTAGATGACATGGGAATTTGAAAAAGAGTCAAAGATGCTCTGCAAATACGATTCTTGGAATGTGAAAATATTCAAAATGAGGGTTTTTGAACGGCAAGGAATGGAGGGGGCCCTTCTACTCTGAGGTGTGACTCATCCTGCTATACGGGGTACAGCTCCCACCCTTCCCCTTCCCTTTTCTTCCCTCCCCTCCCCTCCCCTCCCCTTCCCTTTTCTTCCCTCCCCTCCCCTCTCCTCTCTTTTCTTTTTTCTTTTATTAAGACCAAGTCTCCCTCTGTAGCCCAGGTTGGGGTGCAGTGGCGCGATCTCAGCTCACTGCAACCTCTGCCTCCTGGGTTCAAGTGATTCTCCTGCCTCAGCCTCCACCCAGCTAATTTTTTGTATTTTTAACAGAGACAGTGTTTCACTGTGTTGGCCAGGCTGGTCTCAAACTCCCAACCTCAGGTGATCCACCTGCCTCGGCCTCCCAAAGTGTTAGGATTACAGGCGTGAGCCAGTGCGCCCGGCCGCATCTTTTCTATTAGAAGAGTTTAAAGGGTCCCTGAAGCCACTCGTCACACCATTACGTTTTCAAATAGAAAAGAGCAGATGGCCATAGTGGTGACCCCTTGCATGGACTTAGATTTAGGGCCCCAGAGAATAATGACTGCCCGGAACACAGGTGTCCTCCTTTACTACCAACTTCACACTTCCTGAGGGAGGCAGTGGCCTTAGTCTCCAATTTCCAGAGAAATGCCTAAGGGGACATGACAACAAGGAAAGGAGCCTAGAGCCCTGACTCCAGCTTCCAGACTGTAAGACGCGCCTGCACCAGTGTGATTTCAATGATGGAGAAAAGGCTGGGTGCCCAGTGAGTCTCCTGAGAGAGACCTCTTGGGGCCAAGTTCTCACTGAGGCTGGGGAGGAAGGAAGGAGGGGCCCATGGGACAGGGGAGGGCCAGGAAAGGGAGGTTGGGGCTACCCTGGGCCTGCTTGGGGTTTTATCCCTTCCTTGAACTTAGAACTTTTTGGAGACTTGAAGATGGTCCCTCATAAGCTGACTACATCCTGCTTAGAGCTCAGGGGCACACCCTCCGCAGGCACCTTCCGCCCCTCAGAACCAGCAGCCACAGGTGGGCCAAGGGCAGAGCGCCTCTCCCCAGGGGCTTTTCTTCCCGAGGGACTGTGTCCTCCGTGTGTGGAGGGAGGAGAGCTGCCAGATAAAATACGTAAGTTCTACATGGAATATACGTGGACTAATAAATTATTTGTTCTCTGAAATTCAAACTTAACTGAGTGTCCTATATTTTATTTCCTAAATCTGTTAACCCTAGCCCAGGCGGAACCCACATGCTGGTGCGGTGGGAACTTCTGAAGCCCTTTCTGCCCCCAGGACTGTTCCAGAACTGGGTGGGGCTGCCCTTCCAGAGGCAGGGTCCGGGGCAGAGGGCTAGAGGAAGGACAGGGCCTGCAGAAGGCAGTTTTTGGTTTGACACCATAAAAAATTTCCAAGGGCAGTGGCTCATGCCTATAATCCCAGCACTTTGGGAGGCTGAGATGGGTGGATTGCTTAAGTCTAGTAGTTTGACACCAGCCTGGGCAACACAGTGATGAAAACGGGAGAGTTCCCTGACCCTCCACGCAGGATGTGCGACAGGGGTGTGGCTTGTCTGTTTGGCTGCCATATGTGTTCAAACCCCTTATGGGAGGGGGAGTGGATGGGCAGGTGCAGGAGCTGGGGTGAATACCCCTGGGCTCCGGCCCCAGGGCAGCGCCAGGGGATGGGTGTCTGTGACTCCCAAAGCCCAAGGGGATGCATGTTACGGTGCACTCTTTTAGTCTTGCCATCCGTGGACGGCTCAAATTTTAACTGACTTTGGTGCCCTCTTTGTACCCAGGTCCTTGTCCAGCATCCAGGAAGAATCAGGTCGCACATGGACTTAAAGGATGGTGAATGCAGGGGTTTTGTGGAGTGGTGGAGGTGGCTGTCAGTGGGATGGATGGGGAGCTGGAAGGGGGGTGGAGTGGGAAGATGATCTTCCCCTCGAGTTTGGCCATTCAGTGGCCAGTCTCCTCTCCAACCGTCCCCAGCCGAACTCTTCTCAGTGTTCACACACCCTCCTCTCCTCTCCTCTTTGCCAGGGCGTTATGCCGTTCTGCTCCTCTGTTCATCTCATCGGCTTGTGGAGCCTGGGGTTTGGGGTCTACATAGGCACAGGATAGGGGAGCGTGGCAGGTCGAAAGATAACTTCTGGGTGTGAAAACAGGAATGCCTGTCTTCATTTAGGGCTGCTGGTTTCCAGGCTTGAGGGTGAGTCTTTGCCAGGGAACTGCCCTCTCATACCCAGTATTTCCCTGTCTCCTGTGTGTATCAGTGAGACTCTGTTTCTATTAAAAATACAAAAAGTAGCCTGGTGTGGTGGTGCACGCCTGTAATCCTGGCTACTCAGGAGGCTGAGGCAGGAGAATCGGTTGAACCTGGGAGGTATAAGTTTGCAGTGAGCTGAGATGGTGCCACTGCACTCCAGCCTGGGCAACAAAGCAAGACTCCATCTCAAAAAAAAAAAAAAAAGAAAGAAAAGAAATTTCCTCCTGGCATGGGATCAGCATCATGGCATGCCTCCCATTCTGTGCCCTTCTTGCCACCAGGGCCTCTGGCAGGGCTCTGATCTCTCCTCTTCAGGGAGCCCTTTAGCTGTCTGTCCCCTAGGTCCAGCAGCTCCTCCACCTCCCTCCTCTGAGGTGTGGTGTGGAGGCCACTCCTACTGAGTCTCCTCTGAGGCCTGGGCCCTCCTACTAGGGGACCAGCATGGCTCCTAATGTCCTAGTTAGGGTTGGTTCAACCCGCGCAGAGTCCCTCAAAGTCACCTTTGCTCCGCTGAGCCAGCAGCTCTGAGAATAGAGGTTTCTCTGGAGCTCTTGCGTGGTGATACTGCTGCTTTGCTAGGCAGGGAGGAGATTTCTGTGTGTACTTCTCGCCCCTGGTGGGCTTCCACCTGCACCCTTGCATGAGTATCCCTAGCACTGAGAAAAGGTAATAGAGAGGAGAAGTCAGGGGCAGAGCCAAATGGAGAACCTGGGGTCACGATACCCTGATCTGTGAAAACAAGGTCTCTGTAGCTCAGACAGAGCAAAGTGGTTTTCCCCTTGCAGAGAGCTTTGGATTGCCTGAAAATAAAGCCTGGCACTCACCGAGCGCCTGCTCGTGTGCTCACGGACCTGAGCTGTGTGACTCTGTTTATGTTCCACACACCAACTCTGAGGTCAGATATCGTTATTCCCATTTGATGCTTGGAGACTGGGGTTTGCAGAGCTTAGGGAACATGGCCAAGGCTGCTCGGTTGGCCAGTGGCACCAGGTCTGTCCCTCAGGCCTGTGCTGTTAACTGTTGGATACACTAGGCACTAGTGACATTTTGGACCTGACACTTCTTTGTGGTGGGGGTCTGTTCTGTACCTTGTAGGATGCATAGCAGCATCTCTGGCCTCTACCCACTAGATATCAACAGCAAAACAAAAATTTTTTGAGGTTGGGCATGGTGGCTCATGCCTGTAATCCCAGCACTTTGGAAAGCCAAGATGAGAGGATCACATGAGGTCAGGAGGTCGAGACCAGCCTGGCCAATATGGTGAACCCCTTCAACCCCTACTAAAAAAACACACACACAAATTAGCCAGGCATGGTGGGGCATGCCTGTAGTTGCAGCTACTTGGGAAGCTGAGGCACAAGAATCACTGGAACCTGGTAGGTGGAAGTTGCAGTGAGCCAAGATTGCACCACTGCACTCCAGCCTGGGCGACAGAGCGAGACTGTCTCAAAAACTTAAAAAAAAAATTTTTTTTGAGATACTGCCAAATGCCCCCTGGGGGCCAAAACCATCCCTGGTTGAGAACCACTGTTCTAAGGTGGTCCAGGTGTTGCTTTGTCACAGGCAGAGTCAGTCTTATGAAGAGATGGAGCAGCTGATGGCTCTCAAAGTGTGATCCCCAGTCAAACCCCCAACAGGTTGAGTTAGCATCAAGGGTCTGAAGGAGGGCTACCTAAGTGTTTTGGGCACCTCTTATGAGATTGGGTGTCTGTCTCAGGCCTCATAGTAACAATAACACTTATTTAGAATTTATTATGTGCACTAGTTCAGCAGAGGACAGGATAGCACTGATCCTCTAAGCCCACCTATGTGGCCCTAAGAGTGGCCTGGAAGCCCTGAAGGAGGGTTGTGGGGTCTGAAACTGGTGCAGGCCAGGCCTTCCCAGGCTCTGTAAGTGGCTCTCGCTGCCTGAGGAGCCCCACAGCCCCGACCTCCAGGCCAGTTTTTCGTCTTAAGACGACAAGTGAAGGGTTCCAGTGGAGAGGAGGCCAAAGGACCAGCTCTTCCTCCCACCCCCCACCTTGTGCAGCTGCTTGTATTGGAATTGCAGGAAATTGTAGGAAGCCTGGGTCCGGTTTGAGAAAACACCTCTTGAATTATGACTGGAAATGTGAACCCCATCCCCCTCCCTGCACCCCCCACTGTTGTTAGGGTGGCTGAAAAACAAAGGTTAGCTGAATGTTGACACTTTCACTGACTGCTATATAGACTTCAGGAATTTAGGGTGTGCCGGTGATGTGATTTGCTTCCCTACTATGTTTTAGTGGTCTGTTGGTAAAACTTTTCACATATTTCTCAATATGTGGATAAAATGTTTCACATTGAGTGATTAGATTTAAGGATTTCTATCTCATAACTGAGCAAATCTCTACATTCCCTTAAACATTTAAATAAAATAAAATGTTTTGCAGCTTTCCAAGATACAAGTAAACAGAGCATTTACTTATGGAAATTAGCTTGAGATAATGATTTACTTTATTTTTTGCTGCAAATGTTTTTGAAATGTAGTATTTTGTTTTGTTTTGTTTTCTTGTAAACCACCACACACACAAAAATCCAATTGAGTCTCCAAATGATGGTTACACTCTTACTGGCCACGAATTTTAATTTCTTCCACGTTTCCTATAAACAGTGGGAGGGGTAGGCGAGTGGCTGGCCAGCCAGAGGAATGTCCAGATCTATGCTGCACACTGGAAGGGGCCATTATCATCCAAGATGTGTTCTTTGCCAACATAATGCAACTGTCAGTCCCTTCTGCTCCTTATTTGAGCCATAAGGCTGCTTTTTAATTTTTTTTTTTTTTTTTTTTTTTTGAGACGGAGTCTCGCTCTGTTGCCCAGGCTGGAGTGCAGTGGCCAGATCTCAGCTCACTGCAAGCTCCGCCTCCCAGGTTTATGCCATTCTCCCGCCTCAGCCTCCCAAGTAGCTGGGACTACAGGCGCCTGCCACCTCGCCCGGCTAGTTTTTTTTTTTTTTTTTGTATTTTTAGCAGAGATGGGGGTTTCACCGTGTTAGCCAGGATGGTCTCGATCTCCTGACCTCGTGATCCGCCCGTCTCGGCCTCCCAAAGTGCTGGGATTACAGGCTTGAGCCACCGCGCCCGGCCTGCTTTTTAAATTTTTTTGGAGACAAGGTCTTACTCTGTCCAACCCAAGCTAGAGTGCAGTGGCAACGTCTTGGCTCACTGTAGCCTCTGCCTCCTGGGTTCAAGCAGCCCTCCCACCTCAGCCTACGGAATAGCTGGGATTACAGGCACGCGCCACCATGCCCAGCTAATTTTTGTATTCTTTGGTACAGATGGGGTTTCTCCATGTTGACCAGACTGGTCTTGAACTCCTGACCTCAAGTGATCCGCCTGCCTCAGCTTCCCAAAGCCCTGGGATTACAGGCGTGAGCCACTGCTCCCGGTCAAGGCTGCTTTCTGTCCATAGGCCTTGGCAGAATGGGTGCTGGGTTCATTTCCCACACCAGGCTCTTTCATTGGTTAAGCCAAAAATCTCAGGAACGACCAGGACTCTTCTTGGGGAAGCATGACAATACATTCTACAGGGTCGAAGATGCTGCTAAATTGGCCCATTGTCATGGAGTTTTTGGGGAAGGCTGGGAACATCCTCTCAAAAAGAGTCCACTGGAGGAATCAAATGATCTACACAAATAATTGGGGGGGGGGGGGGTGGGAGGGGTCCTAGGGGTTGTCTGGGCATTGAACTTATGAAAAATCTTCAGGTCCCTCTGGTCCAGTCCCTAGCTTGACCCTGAGCAGCTTGAGGGCAGCATCTTAGGGCCCCTAGGTTTAGCAGGGTGTGTAGTGGGTAGCAGGGGCCCGATACTTTTTCTTGACAATATAATCTTTAAAATCTTACAAGTGTAAAGACACACAAACCCAAAAAGGTTATTTAACCAAGATCATAAATGCAGTTTCTAGGTGAGTCATCACTGTCAGCCAAGCCCTTGCTGTTCCACCATTAGCCACAAGATATTCCTTCATGGAATGTTTATTGAGCATTTTTGCAACTAAGGGCAAGGGTTGTAGGAGTCATTTACAGTCTGGTGAGGAAGTTATGATAAATGTTTAAAACTGGATAAAATATGTGCTGCTAGTAAGTGATTTAAGTGGACCTGGCTTCCGGGAATCATTAACGTGGACATAGATAAAACACATAAAATCCTGCTCCTCCTATAGTCTTTCCCAGCTCAGTGAATGACCCCTTTTCTTCAAGTTGCTTAGGCTACTGGATCTTCCCAGACTCCGTTCTCCCACATTCTGCCTGTTAATAAATCCTGTTGGCTCTACCATCAAACATAACCAGAACCTGACCACTCCAATCACCCATGGCACTATCACCACCACCCCTCACCTGATGAGTGTACTGGTCTACCCTGTCCCCTCTTCCTCCTATGACCTCCTTGAGATGTTTCTCAACATAGCAGTCAGAGCAATCCAAAAAAGGTAAGTGAATCACATCATTGAGCCACTTGACCCTCCATCGCCCAGGTCTCCTGTCTCCCATTCCCTCTCACTCATCCTGCTTCAGCCACACCAATCCCCTTGCTGTTCTTGAGCATACTGTGCTATTTTCCTTCTTCTTCCTACGAGGATCTTCCCCTGCATATCCACATCACTTCCTTCCTCACCTTCTTCAGGTCTTTGTTGAACGGTATCTCCTTCCTTGACCCCTCATCCCATTGAGCACTCCCCGTCTCTTTCCTGCACATTACTTTGCTCCACACCACCATCTGATATATTTTACTTTTCTTCAATTTCCCAGAGTATAAGCTCTAAGGGACCAGTGATATTTGCTGTATTCTTACTCCTGACACACAATTTTGATGGCAGTTTAGTACTAAGACTTTATGTCAAGATTTGGAATTTAAATTTAGCCTATATTCCTGTTTTCCAAGCTTTAAAAAGCAAATGTCCCACATTAACACCAAAACCTCAAGCCCCAAAGGTCTCCGGGTGAGAATTATGGCCTCATCTATGACTCTCTCTGTGATGATTTTGTTGACCTTTGTCTTTGGTAGTTTGTATTATAAAAATAGGTGATATTTTGCATTTCCAAACGTAAAGTAATATTGACAGTGTCTTTCAAACTACATTCTGGCTGGGCATGGTGGCTCACACCTATAATCCCAGCACTTTGGGAGGCCGAAGCGGGCGGATCACCTGGGGTCAGGAGTTTCAGACGAGCTGGCCAACATGGTGAAACCCCGTCTCTACTACAAATACAAAAATTAGCCAGGCATGGTGGTGGGTACCTGTAATCTCAGCTACTCAGAAGGCTGAGGCAGGAGAATTGCTTGAATCCGGGAGGTGGAGGTTGCAGTGAGCTGAGATTCCACTACTGCACTCCAGCCTGGGCAACAGAGTGAGACTCCACCTCAAAAAACAAAAACAAACAAAAACTACATTCTGATGCAGATTCTGAGGTGTCTCTCTAGGGATCATTTACCTCATTGTGCTTTGGGAACCATTAAAATAATGGTTGCTCCTCTAACTCTGCAGGCAGTGTGGTCTTCTTGGTTCTGGATGGAGTTGAGAAAAATGTTAAGTTTGGAAAACAATCTTATCTGCTCTAGATAACAGAATTCTTTCTTGATGTGTAAAATTTATGTATCTAAGACTGAACTCCATCTCAAAAAGCAAATCAATAAAAAGCACAAAGGCTTTGCCTGATAGTACAAAACAAAAAGGGTTTGAAATATAAGGCAGAAAAGTGATGAAATCTTAATAGTACATTAATTAAACAAGTCACACCTCTGCTGTCAATATAAAAAATAGATATAAGCTCAAAATATGATGGCAAATGATGTCCCTGAACTATGACGTCAAATGGCAAAATGGTAAGCCAAAGAATGACCTTTTGGCCACAAAAGAGCAAACCTCAGGTGAAGATATGTATGAAGAATTAAGACCGAAGATCTCTGCATATGGTCAGTACCCAAGACAGGTTATTCTCTGAAACGTTTCTAGAGGAGTTCAGTACTTGCCAGTAGAGTAGAAAAACGTATACCAGGAGTGCCAAAGTATGTCTTGTTTCTTATTCTTGTGTAATAAAGGGACACTGTTTGGCCCTGGGTGTCTCTCATTTTGGAATCAAATAATTTGAAATAGGAGTATGGCCTCTCCCTTCAATGCCTAGTTTACTTCTATCATAGACTAGAACCCTAAATCTGATGCTTTTCACAAGTTCTATTCTATACATGGGCTAGTATAAGAGGACTTCTAATGTTTCGATAGAGATTCAGAACCCTATCCTTTCCACTATGTTAACCTTAAATTCCTCTGGAGCCCAGGGGCTTTGTTTTACAGAAGGGTTTTTAGGGATGCTATTATAAAAGGGTTCAGGCACGAACCGGGGAGGGCACAAGTTACACCCACTAACCTGGTCTCTGGTGCTGTCACTTTATATTCTCCAGGTATCTCACCAACATGGCACAACACGGGCAAATTCTAACATCCTGAAGGATGATGCACTGAAGGTCAAGCTATGGGGTAGGTTAATCTGCAGGGGTCAGTGCACGGCCTGAGTAACCAGAGGTTCTGAAATAATTCTTCTTTCCACTCTTCTTTAAAAAGTCAAATATAGTCTGGAAAACTCAGCTTTAAACTTTATCTAGACACAACTGAATTATATTCCTCCATGACAGATGTACATGGCTCTAGGGAATGACAGGAGCCTGCAAGGTGTTTTGAAGACCATGGGTCCTCAAAACAAGTCTGTTGAATGAATGAACAAATAAGAACACAGCCCATTAGAGGCCGGGCGCGGTGGCTCACGCCTGTAATCCCAGCACTTTGGGAGGCTGAAGCAGGCAGATCACAAGGTCAAGAGAGAGAGACCATCCTGATCAATATGGTGAAATGCCATCTCTACTAAAAATACAAAAATTAGCTGGGCATGGTGGTGCACGCCTGAAGTCCCAGCTATTTGGGAGGCTGAGGCAGGAGAATCGCTTGAACCCCGGGAGGCAGAGGTCACAGTGAGCCGAGATAGCACCACTGCACTCCAGCCTGGGGACAGAGTGAGACTTCGTCTCAAAAAAAAAACAAAAAAAACAAAAAAAACAAAAAAACCAAAACCCACTCATCAAAAATCAGCCTAGTTAAGTTTAAGAAAACTGAACACTTTTCACATTGCACTGTTCTTACTGGAGACTTCTCACTTCCACAGTTCCCTTACTAATAGGAAAGGTGTAATAATTTTAAACGAGAAGAAATTACTAAATCAGTAAGAAAATACAGTCTCACAAAGAACAGACAGGCTTCTTGTAATTTATTTGAGTTATTTCCAAGCGACAGTTACAAAAGTTAATTTTTATAATACTCTTGATAAGAAAATAAAATTTAAATAAAAATACATTCTCAACAATACAACATGGTTAAACAAATTCACTACATTAAGTTTTGATAACTTACATTTTCAAACTGGGTACTATAAAAACCAATATTTACTAGCAACATATTAATTTCCAAATTAATAAAAATGGAAGCAGATAGTATCAACCAAGATTGGTAATTTAACTCTAGAATGAGTCTTGTATTTTTCACATACTGTAAAAACACCTAAAACGCTATGCAGAATTCTGTCTTTACAGGATGTACCGTTAGAGCAAATTAAAGGTGCTTTCACTTAACAAAAAGATCTGGTTTTCAAAATCTGGCATAAATGAAGTCAGGCTTCAGAAACAGAAACAAAAGCCATATCATTCGTCACCTTCTTTTGTTTAATAAAAAAAAGCCTAGTTTTGACACTTACCCATTACCCGTGATATTAAAAACAAGTTTCTTTGGCAAATAAAATAGTTCAATTTGATAAATTATATTCCTGGGAGTAAAAATCTTTGCTATTGCCCATCATCTTATTAAATGAATATTAAAAAACAAAGCTAAACAAAAACAAAACAACAAAACAAGCACAGATCACACCACAATTTCAACTGATGGAAATGGCTAAACTAAGAACCAGAACCGGCATCTATGGCAAGTTTCCCCATATCATCTTTTCTTTCCTTCCTGGAGTTTTTAGGCTTTTGGATGAAGTGAGCTGCCTTGTATGTTTCCAAATGTGGAAAAGGTAGAGAAAGAGTATCAGGTAGTAAAAATTTAAAAATCTGTAAGTAATGGCAGAGGAATGAGGGCCCTGGAAGCAAATTCCTTGGTTATCTTAGGGTCCTACTTACAAGGTCTCTTATTTCAAAAGACTTTCAAAGAAAAATAATTTAATTTCACATTACTTCTTTTTAGGCTGTGCCAAGTTGGTTAATTTCAGTCAAACTGGCTGTGTAAAAGTGTCATGTGAAGAAAAGAACTAGATGGCTGAACTCTCCTCCTTTCAGATCCAGAGTTACGTATGCACACAGCCTTGGTCCCTGTGATCATGCCATGATCTTTAAAAACAATCACAATTGGGGATTTGATATTAGAAATGTTAGATGAATATTTCTTTTGCCTTAAAAAAAAATAGCAGAGGACTAAAAAGCCACTAAAGAATAATGACTGGTACCTGGCAATGTTTACATGTTCTTCGCAGGTAGACGTTTCAGAGACTCTTAAAAAGAATTTTAATCTAAATGTAAGTTGAGAATGAGAAATTTATTAAATGGCTAAATTCTTTCAAATGTATAAATCAGTGTAGTTTATGGAATCTACAAGCTTATAAAATTTAAGGACTCTTTCAAACTTGTCTTTAAAATGAGCCGGGAGTAATAATCTACCATAATGCAGACTTAAATGTAACTCATTGATTTTTACAAGTCATTTAGAGAAATACATTGCTCAGTTATATTCTTTTATGGAACAACTTTGATGGTATGCCAGTAGTCTTTAAGAATAATTACCTAATAACAATATAATTTAAAAACAATTACCCACCAATAACAAAATTGGCAAAGTGTATCTTGAAATATAGCTTATGCTCAGGGACACAAAAAAAGTACTACTAGCAGACTTACATTAATAAGTCACAGTTTTGAACAGAAACATGTAAATACTCCAAGGTTCAAAGTACCACATTTAGAAAATGTTTTGAATTAAAAAAGACACAATTAAAGTACCATGGTTTTTAATACTGATGAAGCAAAGTGTATCCCTCAACTTCAAGGTGGCAACTTGCTTCGACTGCTTATTTACAGTTAGGGTTTTTAGGACAAAAGTAAATTTCTAGGGTAAAAAAAGTCTTCAAAGAGTTGCTTGCCCAAATTCCATTTGGCTAGCAGGCAATAAGGAAACAGTAATGAAATATAAACATTTTCAGGAAAGCATTATTTTTAGACTTAAACACTGATCATTCAACTGATCATAAAGATTAGATACCATGAAGTATCTAAAGTATAATCTGGAGCAGTCCAGATTATTAAAGTGCGCCGAGTAGAACCGAACACTATGAGGAGGGCATCCTTATGGTGGCCCGTATTACAACATGAAATAGCAGGTGAAGTCAAGTGACTTTCCCACCACCTTCATTCATGTTTACTTTCTTTTTCAGAAGAGATGTCCTTAGAAGTCATGTTAAACTTTCAAATCAAGAAAATGAGTACCTGGTATTTAAAACAATGAAAACAATTTCAGAGGTCTCATTACTTCTTTTGCCATCACTGATTCCAAATGTAAACAAGATGCACACAATAGCACGTATTCCCTGATTCCTCCTGTCTTGAGTTTTGTTTACATCTTTAGGCAAAAGGATCTAGCAACTTTCAAGGATGCTCTGGCAGTTTTCTAAAATTTCTATCACTGTCTTGAATGGAACCTGTAATGACTGATGGACCAAAGGAAAATAATTTCTTATTTTTTTTCTTTTTTAAAGCGGGAGGGTCCACATGAACTAAATGAAAAGCTCCGAACTGTCATGAATTGGAATTTTCTAGTAAAACACAATGTTGGCAGTATAGAGCAGGCACTGATGGTAGTGAAAACAAGTCCACAGAACAGAGTGTTATAAGAAGAGATGGTTTCCTGCTACGGAGGAGTTCTCCCTCTGTTACAAAGCTTTTCTAGGAAGATTCTTTCGATTAAAAAGAAGTTGCAGAAATATAGATTTGGTCACACAGGTATGAAGGGAATCTTGGGCTTTAAATTCTCTAGTAATACATCAATACCAGGATTCCCAAACAATTAATTTCAATTATTAAATATTAAACACAATGTGGAGGCAGATGACATTGAAGCGAATGTTCATTCTTAAATACTATGAACAAAATATATGATGAATTGAAAAGCTCCAAGAAAAATAATATTTTCCAGTTCTTCTGAACCAATCTGTTAAACTCTAAGATGCTTTCCCAACAATTGGATTTTCCCTAGAAAAGAAAAAAAGTCATTTTTCAAAATTTAAGAAATATAAAAATTTAAAGGGTGACAAATATATAATCCATTAAGTATTCAGAATTTTCCCTGGATAATCTCTCATGCCAAATCTTGTTTCATTAATTCAACGAGTACTTACTGACCACCTATTAAATCTTAGACCCTAGTGTAGAACTTAAAGTAGTAAACAAAACAGACCAAGAAAACCCTTGCCATCATGGAACTTAACACTCTAGTATAGGGTAAATAAAATTAATAAGATATTTAGTACAGTAGAGGATGATATTTTTTAATAGAGAAAAATAAAACTGGGAAGTGGGTATGGTACGTGTGGGTATGAGTGGAGAGGTACTATTTAAGAAAGAATGTCTGGGATCTCATATGGAAACTTCCCAGGGCTCCAAGGAAATTGGATTACTACTATTGGAAGAGAACCAATTACATTAGTACATAAAGGACAGGATTGGGATGCTTATAATAACCTAATTGAGGCATCTATCTAGGAAGAATATAAATATTTATACCTGTCAAATTGATTTTTATTGTACATCAATAAAAAATGTAATTATTAATACACATACTTTTCAAAGAACATTTAAAGTGGTGGGGCCAGGATTCAGAGCCCTAGTCAGCTGTGTGACCTTGGGCAAGGCATTTAGCTTCCCCAAGCCTCCATTTCACTAGCTGTAAAATGAGGATAAAACCAAGTTGGGCTGATTTGAGGATCAATGAGTGTTCACTGTGGCAAACACTGTTACTTGCCAGCCCAAGAACCATCCCCTCCCTATCCACTGCTTTGTAAACAGACCCCGATTCTGCTGTAACACTGGGCAGCCATGTGTTTCAGGGAAGGCCGGGGGTAACTCTAGAGAAGGTTCCTTTCTCCTAGTAAGGAGAAAACAGCCTTTTCTGCCTCTGGATGCTATCATACAAAAATGTGGGGCTCTGAATTATTGCAGCTCATGAGGGAATAAGCCTGAGGAATCACCTTGTTGAGGTTGGCTGAGTGGCAGGTGTTCCTTGATGACAGTGCTGAGCTGCTGAATTAACCAACTATAGAAGTTAACTACTTAATTTGCAAGAGTAAATAGTTTTATTGTTTAAGCCACCTCAATTGGGACTTCATAACTTGCTTCTAAAAGCAATCTAAATAAGCTGTAAAGTACTAAGCACAGTGCCCCTTGGTAGAGTAAGCTTGCAATAAATGCAAGTTGTTGCTGTTGTTATCCATCGTAGTATCTATCTACACCTGAAGTGGTCCAAAAAATCAACTATAAAGTACTTGTAGCACTTTTACAGCTTATTTTTTTGGGGGGTGAGTTTTGTGAATTCTTATTATGTACTGTAGAAGGAGGATCAGTAAAAACAAAAACAAAACAAAGACCTACTAAGTATTCAAGAACTGAATTACAATTGAACATAACATTAAAACTGGTGACAGGCTGGTAGTGTTGGCTCATGTCTGTAACCCCAGCACTTTGAGAGGCCAAGGCAGGAGGATCGCTGGAGGTCAGGAATTCAAAACCAGCCTGGGCAACATAGCAAGACCCTGTCTCCACAAAAAATAAAACAAATAGCTGGGCACGGTGGTGAACACTTGTAGTCCTAGCTATTCAAGATGCTGAGATGGATCGCCTGAACCCAGGAGTTGGAGGTTACAGTGAGTTATGATCATACCACTGCACTCCAGCCTGTGTGACAGGGCGAGAACCTGTCCTTTACAAAAACTAAATATATATAAATATATTTTTCTTTTCTTTTCTTTTTTTTTTTTGAGACGGAGTCTCGCTCTGTCGCCCAGGCTGGAATGCAGTGCCCGGATCTCAGCTCACTGTAAGCTCCGCCTCCCGGGTTTATGCCATTCTCCTGCCTCAGCCTCCCGAGTAGCTGGGACTACAGGCGCCTGCCACCTCGCCCGGCTCATTTATTTTATTTTTATTTTATTTTTTTATTTATTTTTATTTTTATTTTTTTTTTGAGACGGAGTCTCGCTCTGTCGCCCTGGCTGGAGTGCAGTGGCTGGATCTCAGCTCACTGCAAGCTCCGCCTCCCGGGTTCACGCCATTCTCCTGCCTCAGCCTCCGGAGTAGCTGGGACTACAGGCGCCCGCCACCTCGCCCGGCTAGTTTTTTGTATTTTTTAGTAGAGACGGGGTTTCACCGTGTTAGTCAGGATGGTCTCGATCTCCTGACCTCGTGATCCACCCGTCTCGGCCTCCCAAAGTGCTGGGATTACAGGCTTGAGCCACGGCGCCCGGCTCATTTTTTGTATTTTTAGTAGGGACAGGGTTTCACCGTGTTAGCCAGGATGGTCTGAATCTCCTGACCTCGTGATCTGCCCGTCTTGGCCTCCCAAAGTGCTGGGATTACAGGCCTGAGCCACCGCGCCCGGCCTATTTTTCTATATAAATACAAATAATATATAAATATAAAATATACATTTATATACATATATAATTTCATATACATATATACATATATGAAATTTAAAAGTGGATAAAGTATAGCACCAACACAGTGAAATCATGGCTAAACTGAACAACACAAAGAGCACCTTGAGTTTGAGTGGCCAGGGAAACTTACACCAGAGAACGGTCCTCAGCTGGGTCTTGAGAGATGTGGGTGAGCAGGAGGTGTGAGGATGGGGCAGGAGAAGCAATCTCAAACTGTTTAAAAATATGTTTACAATAGCTTAAAAATCACTCACTTGCTCCCATATTTTGCACTACTGGATCTTTTCTTCCTATATTTTTCATGAGGTTCATCCAGCTTCTCAATTATGCTTTTTATTTGCTGAATTGTCTTAAAGGTTGTTACAGAATCCTCGATCACAAAGTTAGAATAATCATCAGGCTCTTTCTGCGGTCCTTGATAGACTGCAATAGTTCCACAAGCCTCTAAAAGGAACAGGAAAACAAATCTCTGATCAGACAACTAAATTCTATAAATGCAATGTGTAGTACAAATAAGAATTTTTCAAGTGTCTTATGCTGAGGGGATTTCCCCTGGCAGAGCCAAGATAACTAAAATACATACATTTTATTTATTAGGATCATCACATTCATGCAAAAACAGTATTTTAACTTCATGAATGTCAATGAAAAATGCCCCCTGTGGGTCTGTCAACTTTCATATAAACAACATTTTGGTAAATCTACGAGTATTTTCAACTTTTGTATAATGCTAAAACAATACTTTAGGAATTGGTAATGAAAGATTATGGTTATATAAAAATAGATTGTGTATTTACCTTCCATCTTCTGCAGCTTAAGTAAACTGAGGGTAAAAAGGGAATAAATTCTTTCTGTTTCTCTGTCTTCATCAATATCTATTTGGATGTCTGCAGGGACACCTCTATGGTAAAAATAAAAAATAAATATATTGGACAAATTTTATTTTGTTAACATGCCAAGGACTTCTGATGGTTTGAGACTAAAAATAGAACCACAGACTTTTGCAGAAATTTAGTTTCATTTGACAGTTAAAATAAAGTGGGGCCAAGGAGAGGTTTGGTTGTTATGTAACTCTAAACAGAAGGAGGGAAATTTTAAAGTAAAATCATTTCCACAACCTATGCTTCATCACAAAACAATATATTATTACTTAAGTCTTAGAAATACAATGGTTGTTCCATACAATTAGAAAGAGAATGCTAAGGACCATTCTTTCTTGATACCTTGGTCAAACTCATGCCTCTATTTAAACATTGCCTTAAAATTTTTTTTAACTTGTGCTACCAGTATTAATTTTAGAACATTTTCTTCACTCCTAAAAGAATCTCTGCATCTCCCCATTCCTCCCTTCCTCCTATCCCTTGTAACCACTAATCTACTTTGTGTCTCTACAAATTTACCTATTCTAGACACTTTACATCAATGTTATCAGATAATATGTGGCCTTTATGTTTGACTTCTTTCACTTAGCATAATTTTTCAAGGTCCCATTCTTGTTGTAGCATGGATCAGTACGTCATTCCTTTTCCATGGACAAGTAATATTAACATTGCATGGATATATCAAATTTTGACACATTGCTTTTATAATCAGAAGGAAACTTACGCAGTACATGGCTTGCAGCCGAGAGTGTTTTCACCAGTCTCCTGACAGCAGAGCCAATTTCCATTCAGATACACTGAGGGATGATAAAAACTGAGCCTGTTTTGATTGCATCGGCTCACCCTGCAGAGTACGTCTATCCATTCATTAGCTTCTACACAGTTATTTGCCTGGACATAGAGTGGTTTCTCCGTATGTATTACTTGGAACATCTTCATAGGCAATTAAGATAAAAAGTTAGTGACAAGAGTCCCCAAACCAACACACAGTACAAAACAGAAGAAAAGTACCTAAAGGAATCTAGTTTGCTTGGCTAGATAACTGGTGCTAAGATGTCTTAGAAATTATTATGTTTCAAGCAAGTTAGTCCCAAGCATAATCTGAGTCACATGGTACTAAGCAGTACAAAACAATGTAAGTTTTAGAAGCCACACATATCCAAACGAATGGACTATCATATAGATAAGAATAAAGCGAAGGAATTGCTAATGGAAGAAAAAGTACAAAGAAAAAGCAGCAAAAAAATATTTAGGAACAAGGAAATCATCCTGGTTGGCTTGAGTGTATGGTATGCACTGAATGGGAGCAGAAGACAAAGCTGGACAGATAGCTTGGGACTGTATTATTCAGAGACTTGAATATCATGTAGAGCATTTCATTGTAGCATTCATCTCTATTTAATATTTATGGCTTTTTGTTTTTCCAGACCTAAATGCATACTCCTATTTATATGGTCTATTTACAGCTATATCATAAGCGGTTAGAGCAGTGCCTGATACACAGTAGACATTCAATATATGATAGTTGAATTAAGTGACTTTATCTTTTTTAAAAACATTATATATCACATTTGCTTAAATTACATAAATTTTAGATTTTATACCAGAAACCAGGTTTATCAAATATATCATAACAGGGAAGTCTTGAGAAAAGTATCTTTAACTTAACAAACTAGGCAAGCTATATGAGGCATCAACAATAAAGAACAATTTTAAGAGAGAGTTTGAGCTAGCTATTCATGAACTATTAATGATTAATGGTAAACAATCCAATAAACAACCTCTTGAAAATTTGAATACAAATATCTAATAGGTGATACAAATACAAGGTATTACCAAATACCTTGAAATACAAATACTTAATACATGCAGTTCAGAAAGCTTTAAATATTTTATTTACATAACTTACATTTTTCTTGTTGAAAGAGCTCTCTTCCAGTTTTTCCACAGCAAGAATGTTTTTTACTGGAATTGTGTAGATTGCATCTTTGCCTAAATAAAAAAAGTAAAACAAAATTAAAGTAATTTCTATCAGAATTATAAAGATGTGAGGTTAATTCTGTAGGGTTTAAGCTCATCTTCTTGATGGTAGAAGTATAAATAAGCTACAAGAAGACTTAAAAATGGCATATATATAAATATTTGTTTCATGGAACAGATAAATTCTGATTGTCTTCTAAAGTGACTACTGCTTTTCTTTGCCATAAAATATTTAAACATTTTCAAGGAAAAATCTGGGACTAAATTTGATCTCCATGGAGAAAGTAAGAATGTTACAAAATTTTATATATGGGGACTGAAAAAATAACAGACTCAGCAAAAGAGGTCAACTCAAAACTTGCCAAAACAGGGACTTTGCTTTCATGGAGAAGTTACTATGTAAGCAGTGACTATGATTACCTATGTGCATTTCTATATTTTTCTAACCTAAATTTAATTAAGGAATTAACTCTCAAAACAGTCTTTCTAAACTGAAAAACTGTTCATTATTATCCCTTATGGGTTGATCAGCCACCTGATCAAACGCTACAAAATTTAAGAGATGCAGGGAAAAAAAGTAAAAATCTTATCTGGTAGAGTGAGTCCTTAACCGAAGACTTTGGAAATTCCATTAAGGAAATCTGAGTTTGCTAAAGGAGCTCCATAATAATATGGCATAAGAATATGATGAATTTCAACTTAACGATTTACCTGAGAATAAATTATATCTCACATAGTCATATAAACTATAAGCAAACATAATTCTAACTTCTGGTCACTTTGTAATATTGTTCTTAGAAAAATCAAAGCTTTGCTTTTATTTCACCCCCAAGCTTTGCTTGAATGCCATACAGACTGAAATGCTGGAGGTTAAGAAACTTTGCATTTTGTATTATTTAACCAATTAATTATACAATTTTGGGCGAAGAAAATTATTTGGTTAATAAAGGTGTGTTTCTCTTTTTTTGTCTTGAACAGAGATGTTAAGATGTAATATTTGATAAACCTGGTTTCTGGTATAAAATCTAAAATTTATGTAATTTAAGCAAATGTGATATATGTTTTTAAAAAAGATAAAGTCACTCAATTCAACTATCATATATTGAATGTCTACTGTGTATCAGGCACTGTTCTAACCACTTATGATATAGCTGTAAATAGACCATATAAGGCTCCTAAAGGAGTATGCATTTAGGTCTGGAAAAACAAAAGGCCATAAATATTAAATAGAGAAGAATGCTACAATGAAAATAAACTGAGGTGATGTGATAGAAAGTGAGAAGTTACTTTACATTGGGTGGTTAGGAAAAAACTTCCTGAGGAAATGACATTTACAGTTAACAAATATAAATCATAAATGCATAAGATAATAAGGAAAGACTATCAGCAATCTCCTAGAATCAGATGAGATTATATTTATAGGAGTGGGGAGTTGAATGGTGGGGAAGGGAGGCAGTAACTGAAGGAAGCCATAGTCTAAGCCAGATGTACAGTAAGACATCTGCAAAAGTAGGAGTGGTTAAGGAAGAGTTTCAAGGCAGAGCCAGTGGACATGGACAGCTGAAGGTTGGGGGCACTCAGACATACATCAGGATGATTAATCAGTGAGTTGCATCTGGATCAGCTGGGTCAATCAGTCCCTCCCCATTCCCAGGTTTGTGCTAAGCAGCAGTCAACAGAGGCATATATTCACAGGCTAAAGCAGCAAGGATGCATACTGGGCTGCAGAGCAGTGCAATGTCACAGGTAGCTGCTAACTCTCAGAAGGGAAGGAGAGAATACCCACATCAGAAGACAAGCAACAGCACTCCTGCCCCTCAGCAGCTTGTCCTGTCCCTCCCTCATAATCACTGGCAGTAAGCTATTCAACACTCAAGTAGGTAAATGGATTGCAAAACACAAAGAAGAGTAAAACACCAAAAAAAAAAAAAAAAAAAAATCACCAAACAGTTAAGGAAAATCATCACTCTGAAGAAGAGACATACATGCAACAAAGGAGGATAACATCTGAGGAAACCAGGAGTTTAAGAAACTGGGGGGAAGAGACCTATGTCTCTGGGTTCTAATCTACAGGGCATTACAGTCAGAGAATTTTAAAATTTTGCAAGGAGTTTCTTTTTCTTGAGACGGAGTCTCGCTCTGTTGCCCAGGCTGGAGTGCAGTGGTGCAATCTTGGCTCACTGCAAGCTCCGCCTCCTGGGTTCACACCATTCTCCTGCCTCAGCCTCCCGAGTAGATGGGACTACAAGCGCCCCACTGCGCCCGGCTAATTTTTTGTATTTTTTAGTAGAGATGGGGTTTCACCGTGGTCTTGATCTGTTGACCTCGTGATCCGCCTGCCTCAGCCTCCCAAAGTGCTGGGATTACAGGTGTGAGTCACTGTGCCCGGCCAGGACTTTCTATCTTTAGATTTGTTAAATATGCAAAGAATGCACATACCCTGAAAACTGCTATATTTATTCATTTCTGGACAAATTATAACACAGCATATGTAGAGAAAGGGCATTGCTCTCAGGCACATATACTGTCATGATATCATTAGGGTTAATTTCATAGTTAACAGTGTTAACTGGGGTGAACTGCAATGTGAGTTAGTGAGAATGAAAGATTTTACTGAGGACTTTCCAAAAATACAGTACAAGAAGACAAAGAGTACCAGCAGGATGGATTTAAAAGTTTTAATATCTGACAAATAAGAGTATTCAGGAGAAAATTACACATAAAAATGTCCCCAAGGTAAAGTCAGAAATCTTCAAATAGAAAGTTATCCACCAAGTACTAAGCAGGATGGAAGAAAAAAGACAACTACCTAAATACTAGGCAGAAAAACATTAGAACTTGAAGGCTACAGAGAATCCTAAGAGTTTTTAGATAGAAGAATCAAAAGACTGAGAATGAGAGTGACATCAAAATCCTCATCAGCAGCAATGGAAGCTAGTAAACAATGGAGTATTCTAACTGTCATTCAAGAGTAAGGGTAAAAGACATTTTTGTATATGTAAGGACTCAGAAAACTTATCAGCCATAAAGGCCTATCTGAAATAATTCCTTAAGTACTCCCACAAAATAATAATGAATCATGAATCCAGGAAAAAGACAGATGTGTTATACAAAAAAATAGTGTTAGGCCAAAGAAATCAGGAAAATTGATAGGCAAGGATGCAAAATCATTAAAACATAATGTAAAAAGGTAAAAGAAACAAGAGAAACAAGTATTAAAATTCCAGATGACTTCTTTAGGGAGATGCTAGGAAAAGAATAATTGAAAGCATGATAATTTTCTTTCCCAGCTTGGAGACTTGCATCAACTGTAGACATTAATATAAACATTTAAATTTAAATTTGTTAACAATTTAAAAAGTAAAAATAGGATAGTCAAGTTTCCTCACTAGATAGAGACAGGCAGAGTGCAAACATGCATACATGCTCAACTATTCCAATAAAAAGGAAGGGAAAAATAAACCCAAGAAACAGAAAAGTCTAGTAAATAGAAAACACAAAACAAAGTAGTAATCATGGTAATCACAATAAATGTGAGTGCATTAAATTTCCTACTAAATGGCTGAAATCAGGTTTTAAAGTTGTCATTACCTCCTAATTAAACAGAAATACCCTATTAACTCACTGATTCCACTCCTACACATATATGAGAGCTGAAGACACATCCACACAAAAACTTGTAAATATATGTTCACAATTGCATTGTTCATAAGAGTCAAAAACCAAAAACAACCTAAATGTCCATCAACTGGTGAATGAATAAACAAAATGTGGTATTATCTGTAAAATAGAATATAATTCAGCCACAAAAATAAAGCACTGATTCATGCTACAACATGAATGAACCTCCAAAACATTACACTGCATGAAATATGTTAGTCACAAAAGGCTACATACTATACGATTCCATGTATATGAAATGTCTAGAAAGGGCAAACCTATAGAGACAGAAAGTATAACAGTGGTTGTCAGAGGCTGGGAGAAGGGAGGAATGGGGAGTGACTGTTAATGGGTATAGAGTTTCTTTTTGGGTGGTGAAAATGCTTTGGAATTAGTGGGGATTGCACAACACTATGAATATCCTGAAAACCAACCAACTGTATACCTTAAAAGGGTGAATTTTATGGTATGTGAATTATATCTAAATTTTATTTTATTTATTTATTTTTTTGAGACAGAGTTTTGCTCTTGTCACCCAGGCTGGAGTGCAATGGCACGATCTCAGCTCACTGCAATCTCCACCTCCTGGGATCAAATGATTCTCCTGCCTCAGCCTCCTGAGTAGCTGGGATTACAGGCACCTGCCACCACGCTTGGCTAATTTTTGTATTTTCAGTAGAGATGGGGTTTCATCATGTTTGCCAGTCTGGTCTCGAATTCCTGACCTCAGGTGATCCACCCTCCTTGGCCTCCTAAAGTACTGGGATTACAGGCCTGAACCACTGTGCCTGGCCTAAATTTTAAAAAATACCATTATCACCACAATAAAAATGAATGTCCAACTACATATTGGCCCCAAGGGACACAGCTAAAATAATGTTATCATGACTGTATTTTTAATAGTGTTAAGAAAGATGGGTGTATAAAACTGGGCAAATTATTAAAAACAACTTCAGGGCACTGGAAAACAACCAACGGTGATAAGTTTACTCATGAAAAACTGCATAGGGTAAGAACTGTGGGTTTATGGTCTTCCTACCTGGAGATGTTTCCATTATCCCCAAGTTAGGCAGTGAAAATGCAAGGTTTTACTGGCTGGAGGTTACAGATTCCGTTTAAGGATGAAATCTGGAAGCAAGAGGGCTACGAAAGCCTGATAATAAACTTGCCAGATCCCTGTCTGACTGTTAAAGTAGGCATGTATGTGGAATATTTCAGAGTCTGGCAAAAACTGAAAGCCTGGGGAGACATCAATTTGCTGTGACTCTCAATGTATTCTTTAATTCACACACAGCTCAGGTGACAGAGAGTGGGAAGTCTTTGAGGTATTTCAGCTACCTGCTCAATTCATTTGTTGACCACTAAACTAATCAAGTTCAGGTGAGGCCCCCAAGGAGCTAGCTAGGGTTAGAGGGAAACATCTGAATAGAGATGTTCAGGTGTAAGTAAGAGAGAGACTTTGCAGTTTTAGTCTAGGCAAGCATTCAGAACAACGAAATGCAGACACATTACCATGTACTATACAACAGGGGTCCCCAAACTCTGGACTGGTACTGGTCAGTGGCCTGTTAGGAAATGGGCCACCCAGCAGGAGGAGCAGTGGGTGGGCAAGCAAGCATTACCACCTGAGTTCCGCCTCCTGTCAGATAAGGGTGGCATGAGATCACAAGAGTGCAAACCCTATTGTGAAATGAGCATGCAACAGATCTAGGTTGTGCACTCCTTATGAGAATCTCATGCCTGATGATCTGAGGTAAAACAGTTTAATCCCAAAACCATGACCCCCCCACCAGTCCGTGGAAAAATTGTCTTCCATGAAACCAGTCCCTGGTGACAAAAAGGTTGGGGACTGCTGATCTTAAAAATGTCTAGTTTTTAATAGAAAATAAGACATATAAAAAAACAGGAAAGTGTGACACATAACTTGGGAAAGAAAGCAGCTAACTGAAACTGATTCTGAATGGGTCCAGATACTGAATTTAGCAGCCTAAGACTTCAAAGTAGTTACTCTAAATATGCTGAAATAATAATTCAATAAAAATAAACTAATAACAGTTGAACATATATAGGCTCTCAACAGAAAAATCTAAAGTACGAAGAGAACTAAATGGAAATTCTGGAGCTGAAAAGTACAATAGAAGAAATGAAAAATTCACATGAGCTAAATCAGTGAACTGAAGTAAAAATGATCTAATTTGGAGACCAAAGAGAATAAAAGAAAAATGAACTGAGTCTCAGTAAGATCTATGAGACAATTTATCAGCATAAATTGGAGGAGTCCTAGAAGAAAAAAGGGGGGAAAATTTGAATAAATAAGTCAAAAAAGTCCTACATTTGGTGAAAAACATTACCTTATGATTCAAAAAATTCAACAAACCCTAACAAGCTCTTGAAAAATTTCATCCACCAAGTAATACATCTTATGGTCATCATATTAAAAAAAGAAAAGAAAAATGAATGACAATGAAGAATAGAGAAAATACACCTTTCTTTTCAATGAAGTCCAATTTATTTAAGAAAAATGTTCAGTGCTTTTAATGTTCTCTTCAAGAAATCCCAGCATATCATGGTTTTGAAGATATTTTTCCACATTTTCATTGAGGTCTATGATTCCATCATCTTTTTTCTTTTTTGGAGACAGTGGAGACAGTCTCTCTCTGTTGCCCAGGCTGGAGTGTAGTGGTGTGATCTTGGCTCACAGCAACTTCTGCCTCCCAAGTTCAAGAGTTCAAGTGATTTTTGGACCTCAGCCTCCTGAGTAGCTGGGATTACAGCCATGGACCACCACGCACAGCTAATTTTTGTATTTTTAATACAGATGAGGTTTCACCACATTGCCCAGACTGGTCTTGAACTCTTGAGCTCAGGTAATCTGTCTGCCTCGGCCTCTCAAAGTGCTAGGGTTACAGGTGTGAGCCACTGTGCCCAGCCCCATCATCTTGAATTAAATTTTGTGTTCTGTGAGGTGGGGTAAAGTTCATTTCCCCTCCATGTTTATCAGGGTCGTTCCTCCACCATATGTTAAAAAGCCTTTTCTTTCCCTACTGAATTGCCTTGACAGCTTTGTTAAAACAGAATTGGCCATATATATATGCATGTGTTTCTTTCTGCTCTGTTCATTGATCTCTTTCTCTTATCCTAAACCTACAATCTTGATTACTGCAGCTTTAACAGTTAAGTCTTTAGCTCTCAACTTTGCTTTACCTTTTCAACATTGCTTTGGTTATGGTTAAGACTTTTGTTTTTCCATCCACGTAAATTCTAGAATCAACTTGTCCATTTTTATTTTAAAAACTGGCTGGGATTTGCAGTGGGATTGTGTTAAAATCGAGATGAATTCAGGGAGATGTGGCTTCTTAAAAAATACTCAATCTAAAAAGCAGATCAAAGTGGTGGGACTCTAGTTATTGCCACAGAGATGTGAAGTTCTGAAGGACTCCTCCTGCTCCGGGTCGGCACTTGTCCTTGCTCTCCTTGCCCTCCGCCCTGCATCCGCCAAGAAGAGGAGGGAGCTGATCAGAAGGCCAAGCTGGCCAAGTAGGCCGAGCGCTATGATGACATGGCCATCTGCATGAAGGCCGTGACCGCGTAGGTCGCCAAGCTGTCCAATGAGGATTGCAACCTGCTCTCCGTGGCCTACAAGAATGTAGTTGGGGGCTGCAGGTCCACCTGGAGGCTCATCTCGAGCATTGAGCAGAAGACTGACACCTCCAACAAGAAGTTGCAGCTGATTAAGGACTACTGGGAGAAAGTGGAGTCCGAGCTGAGATCCACCTGCACCACCATCCTGGAATTGCTGGATAAATATATATATATATATTTTTTTTTTTTGAGACGGAGTCTTGCTCTGTCGCCCAGGCTGGAGTGCAGTGGCCAGATCTCAGCTCACTGCAAGCTCCGCCTCCCAGGTTCACGCCATTCTCCTGCCTCAGCCTCCCGAGCAGCTGGGACTACAGGCGCCCGCCACCTCGCCCGGCTAGTTTTTTGTATTTTTTAGTAGAGACGGGGTTTCACCGTGTTAGCCAGGATGGTCTCGATCTCCTGACCTCATGATCCGCCCGTCTCGGCCTCCCAAAGGTTGGATAAATATTTAATAGCCAATGCAACTAATCCAGAGAGTAAGGTTTTCTATCTGAAAACAAAGGGTGATTACTTCCAGTACTTTGCTGAAGTTGCATGTGGTGATGATCGAAAACAAATGATAGCTAATTCCCAAGGAGCTTACTGAGAGGCATTTGATATAAGCAAGAAAGAGATGCAACCCACACACCCAATCCGCCTGGGGCTTGCTCTTAACTTTTCTGTATTTCACTATGAGATTCTTAATAACCCAGAGCTTGCCTGCACGCTGGCTAAAGTGGCTTTTGATGAGGGCATTGCTGAAGCTGATACACTGAATGAAGACTCATAAAGACACCACCCTCATCATGCAATTGCTTAGAGAACCTAACACTTTGGACATCAGACAGTGCAGGAGAAGAATGTGAGGTGGTAGAAAGGGCTGAAAACTAAATCCATACAAGGTGTCATCCTTCTTTCCTTCAAGAAACCTTTTTACGCATCTCCATTCCTTATTTCACTTGGATTTCCTATAGCAAAGAAACCGATTTATGTGTTTGGAATCAACCGTTTATAGTCTTTTCACACTGCAGCTTTGGGAAAACTTCATGCCTTGATTTGTTTGTCTTGGCCTTCCTGGTGTGCAGTTACTGCTGCAGAAAAGCATTAATAGCTTCATTTCATATAAACGTAAGTAACTTCCAAACACTTACGTAGAGGACTAAAAATGTATCTGGTATTTAAGTAATCTGAACCAGGTCTGCAAGTGACTGTGTTTTGTAATACTGTGAAGATATGAAAATGTAGTTAATTACAATTTAAAGAGTGTTCCACATAACTTCTTAATTTCTACATTCCCTCCCTTACTCTTCGAGGGTTTCCTTTCAATAAGCATCATTTCCATGCTCTTAATGTATTCCTTTTTAGTAGGAATCCAGAAGTATTAGACTGAATGGAAACACACTTGCCATCTCTGCCTATGATTCACAAATTGAAATGCCTCCTTTATCACATAAGGAGGTCATGTATATTTGTGGCAACAGCAAGTTTCCTTATTCACTCTTTACTTGCTGCTGTTTAAGTTGACAACCTCCCTTCCCAATAAAAATTTACTGACTTTGTAGTTCTGGTATTCACTTTACTATGTAACAGAAGTAGCATGTTGCTGCCAGAATACAGCATTGCTTTTGGCAAATTAAAGTGCATGTCATTTCTTAACACACTAGAAAGGGGAAATAATTAAAGTACACAAGTCTAAAACTTCAGTATGTTTCCATGCAGATTTGTGCATGTGAGAGGGTGTCCCATTTGTCTAGTGATTGTGGAGTTGGAACACTACTGTGTTGCTAATCATTGACTGTAGTCCCAAAAAAGCCTTGTGGATATCTTATGCCCTATGTAATAGCAGAGTAACATGAATTACATTTTATAAACCAAAAAAAAAAAAAAAAAAAAAAAAATCCAAAAAACAAAAAAACTCCATCTTCAATCCACAAACATGACATGTCTCTTTTTATTTAGACCTTCTTTACCTTATCTCTGGAATGTTTTGTAGTTTCAGTGTAGAGGTGTTGTACTTCTTTGGTTAAATTTATTTTATTTTAATTAATTTATTTACTGAGACAGAGTCTCGCTCTGTCACCGAGGCTGGAGTGCAGTGGCACGATCTCGGCTTACTGCAACCTCCGCCACCTGGGTTCAAGTGATTCTCCTGTCTCAGCCTCCTAAGTAACTGGGATTACAGGCATGCACCACCACGCCCAGCTAATTTTTTGGCATTTTTAGTAAAGACGAGGTTTCAGCATGTTGGCCAGGCCTGGTCTTGAACTCCTGACCTAAAGTGATCTGCCTGCCTTGGCCTCCCAAAGTGCTGGGATTATAGGCGTGAACCACCGCGCCCAGTCTTCTTTGGTTAAATTTATTCCTAAGTATTTTAGTGTTTGTTTTTCTGGGGACTACTGTAAAGGGTATTATTTTTTAAATTTTGTTTTCTAACAGTTTGCAACTTGCAGAAATATAATTGATTTGTACATATTTATCTTTTATCCAAGACCTAGATAAATTAAATTCAGTTAGGAGTTTAAGTAGCTGTTCTGAGGATTCTTCAGGAGTTTCAATGTAACACTATATGCCTTTTATTTCTTGTCTTACTGCATTGGCTAAAATCTTCAGTACAATATTGAACAGAATTTATTAAAGGGGATAATCCTTGATTTGTTAACTGCAGATTTCTTACATACACTTTTGATCAGATTAAGGAGATTATCTTTTAGACTTCATTCATTGAGTTTTCATTTTCTTTAATCACAAACAGGTGTTGAATTTTGTCAAATACATTTAGTCTGTTAATACGATAAATTATGTTGATTAGTTCTCAGATATTAAGCCAACTTTACATACTTGGGACAAACCCCACTTCATTATGGAGTGTCCTTTTCACATATTGCTGGATTTAATTCATTATACATATTTTTTCTTGTAAAATCTTTAGTTTTAGTACTAGAGTTATGCAGGCTTCAAAACATGACTTGGCAAGTATTCTTTCCCTCTGTTTTCTAAAAGATTTTGTGGGTAAGGTTGATGTTATTTCTTCCTTAAGTGTTTGGCCGACTTTACCAGTAAAGCTATTTAAGCCTGGCATTCTTTTTTAGGACAAATTTCATCAGAAGCAGAGATACAGAGTTTTTAAGATATTCTTTTTTCTTGCACCTGTTTTAGTAAATTGTTTTCCAAGAAATTTGTCCATTTATCTGAATTGTCAAATTTATTGATATAAAGTTGTTCATATTAGTTTCTGGTTAGTCTTTTAATGTCATTAGAATTTGTAGTAGTCTCTCTCATTCCTAACCATGGTAATTTTGTGTTTGATTTTTTTTTTCTTTTATCAGTCTTTCTAGGCATTTTTCAATTTTATTAAAGCTTTTGGCTTTGTTATGCTTCACTATTAGTTTGTTTCCTATTTCACTGATCGTACTCTCATCTTTATTTTTGCCATTCTTCAATTAACTTTATCTTCTCATTTTCTAGTTTAAGTTGAAAATATATAATTGATTTTATCCTTTTTTAAAAAATAAAAGCTTTATTAAGGTGAGCCTATTTGACGTGCCAATTCATCCAGTTTAAGTGTACAAATGAAGGTCTGTTTGTAACTCTACTGAGTGGTGTAACCATGACCATAAATCAATTTTAGAACAGCTTCATTCCACCAATAAAATCCCTCATGCCTGTTTATACCCCAATCTGCTACTTGGGACTGGTTCCCAACCTCTCCCAAGCAGCCACTAACCTACTTTCTGTTCCTATACCTTTGTCTTTTCTGGATACTTCGTATAAATGGAATCATATAGTACATAATTTATTGGGTCTGAGTTCTTTCACTTAGTATAATTTTTTGGGGTTCATCCATCATGTAGCATGTGTCAGTAGTTCAATCTTTTTTACTGCTAGTAGTATCCTTTAATATTATTATTATTTTTTTGTAGAGACAGGGTTTCACCATGTTGCCCGGGCTGGTCTCAAACCCCTGAGCTCAAGTCATCCTCCTACCTTGGCCTCCCAAAGTGCTGGGATTTCAGATGTAAGCCACCACACCCAGCCTGTATTGCTAATAGTGTTCTATTGTATATATATCATATTTGTTTACCCATTCACCAGCTGACAAACATTTAGGTTGCTTCTAGTTTTTGGCTATTGTGAATAATGCTGCTCTGAACATGCACTCCAATTCTTTGTGTGGGCATATGTTTTCATTTCTTTTGGGGTAGGTAACCAACAGTGGAATTGCTAGGTTACATGCACAGTAGTTTTAACTTTCTGAGAACTTGCCCAATTGCTTGTCAAAGCCCCTATTTTACTTCCCATTGGAAATGTATGAGGGTTTCTGTTTCTCCACATTCTCAACAACATTTGGTATTGTCTGTCTTATTTATTACAGACACTCACTCTAGTTGGTGTGAAATGGTATCTCATTGTGGTTTTAATTTGCATTTCCCAATGATGTTGAGCATCTTTTCAGATGCTTATTATCCATTTGTATCATCTCTTTGATAAAATGTTTATTCATATATATCGTCCTCTTTTTAAATTGGGTTTTTGAAAATTCTGGATACAAGTATATCAGATAAGAGTTTTGGACATATTTTCTTCCAGTCTGTTGCTTAGTTTTTCATTTTCTTAATGATCCTCTTTTGAAATGTTTTTGAATTTTGATGAGATCCAATTTATTAAATATTTTCTTTTATAGACCATACATTTAGTTATATATGTAAGAAATCTTTGCCTAACCTATAAAGACTCAAAAGATTTTCCTTAGTTGCTAATACAAATATTTATAACAATCATTTTCCCTTTATGTACTGTTTCAGCTGTATCCCACAAACTTCGATATATTTGTTGCATTTTATCATTTAAATTAAAAATATTTTTGAGTTTCCTTGTGAATTCTTCAATCTATAGGTTGCTTAGAAGTATTTTATTTAATTTCCAAATATTTGGGGCTCTTCTAGATATCATATTGTCATTAATTCTGTTGTGATCAGAGAACATACTTTGTAAAAAGTCAATCTTTTGATATTTACTGAGGCTCCAGGCCCAGCATGTGGTGGCCTATTTTACTGAATGGTCCAATGCACATTTCAAAAGAATATGTATTCTGCACCTGTTTGGCTTAGTGTCCTATAAATGTAAATTAGATCAAGGTGACTTATAGTATTATTCCAAACTTCTGTAAGAAAACTGGTTCTTGTGCCAGCTGCTCTAACAATTGCTGAGAGAAGACTATTAAAATATTTGAGTACAGGCCAGGTGCGGTGGCTCATACCTGTAATTCTAGGCCAAGGCAAGAGGATCACTTGGGTCCAGGAGTTTGAGACCAGCCTGGGCAAGAAAGTGAGACCTTGCCGCTACAAAAAATCAAGAAAATTAGCCAGATGTGGTGGTGTCCACCTGTGGTTCCAGGTACACAGGAGGAAGAGGTAGGAGGATCTCTTGAGCTCAGGAGGTTGACGCTGCAGTGAGTTATGTCTGTGCACTCCAGCTTGGGAGACACAGCGAGACCCTGTCTCAAAAAAAAAAAAGAAAAGAAAAAAGAAAAAAAATTCAACTAGAATTGTAGATGTCCTATTTCAATTCTGTTTCTTTTTTTCCAACTACACTGAAGTTGTAACTAGGTATGTACACGATTAGGATTATGTGCTCCTTAATGTGCCCAGATGTATTTGGTAAAAGTCGTTTTGACATCTACTTGGTCTGGGATTACTGCTTACTGTTTACATCGTCTTTCTCCACCGAATTACTTTCAACCTATCTGTGCTTTTATAATATATTTAATGTGGATATGTTGTAGGAGTATATTATTGGATCTTGCTTTTCAAAATATAGTCTGACAGTCTGTGACTTTCAATGTAATGTAGCTCATTTACTTTTACTGTAATTATTGATATGGCTGGGTTTAAGCTATCATTTTGCTATTCATTTTCTGTCTCACCTGATTTGACTGCTCCTCTGTTCTTCCTTTCCTCACATTTTAATTTATTTATTGTTTGGGAGGAGGAGAGGGGATGGGTTAGTTATATCAAGTTTTTTCCTAAATTTTTGTTCTAGATATTATAATATACAGCCTTAACTCATCACAGTCTACTTAAAATTATTCTTGCATCACTTCACATAAAATATAAGACCCTTGGAATAATTTACTCCACCCCCTTCCTTTGTGCTGTTACTGTCATATATTTCATATCCAGATATGTTATAAACCCTGTAATTAAATGTTATACATTTTGCATCAAACAGTTGCTTTTTAAAGAAATGGAAAAAACAAAAAACAAAAAACAGGCATTCCTACATTTACCCACATATTTACCATTTCCAGTGCTCTTTATTCCTTCTTGTAGATCTAAGTTTCCATCTGGTATTATTTCCTTTCAGCCTGAAGAATTTCCTTTAGCATTTCCTATAGTGCAGGCTTGCTCACGATGGAGTCTCTCTCAGCTTTCATTTATTTAAAATATATTTTCATTTTTGAAGAAAATTTTCTCTAGAATGTTAGGTTGAGACTTTTGTTCCTCAGCATTTTAAAGAGATTATTCCACTGTCCTCCGGTTTTAGTTGCTTTTTATGAGGAGTTGGCTGTCAACTGTACTGTTGTTCCCCTGTATGTATCTTGTTTTTTGTTTTTCTGCTTGTGAGATTTTCTCTTTATCTCTGGTTTGACTATTGTATGTCTAAGTGCAGTTCCTTTGTGTTTATCATGCTTTCAGTTCACTCAGCATCTCAGATCTATAAGATACTGTTTCATCAAATATGGGAAATTTTAGGCCATTATTTCTTCAAAAACAATTTTTTTTTTTTTTGTCCAATTCTTTCTCTACTCTCCTTCTGGGACACCAACCACGCATATGTTAGAGAACCTGATATTGTAGTAAAGGGTCACTGAGGTTTTGTTCATTTTCCCCCAGTCTTTTCTGTGTTCTAGATTGGTTCATTTCTTTCATTTCTACTGATCTATCTTCAAGTTCAGTGAACCAATCTGCTGTTAAGCCCATCAGATTTTTCATGTCAGGTATTGTGCTTTTCAATTCTAGGATTTTCATTTGATTCCTTTTTTTCTTTTTTGGCTGAGATTCCCCATTTCTTTACTCATGATGACTACTTTTCCACCAAGTCCTTGAAATATTTATAACAGAGGGTTTAAAGTTCACATCTGCTAATTCCAACATGTAAATCATCTAGGGGTCTACTACTGATCACCTTTTCTCCAGATTATGCATTATAGTTCTGTGTTTCTTCTTGAGTTGTTAACGTTCCATTACATACTGGCCATCGTGAATAAAACACTGTAGAAACTATGGATTCAGTTACCTTCCCTTGAAGTTACATCATTGGTGGTTATTGTGAGGGTTGGTTTTATACTTTGTTTATACTATACTTTGTTTATTCTTAATCCTAGAACACAGTCTTTACAACTGAGCCACCACTCTTGAGATTTTGATGAAAATACTGAAGCGTCTGCTAAGCTCTCTAAGTAAAATTCCAAATTCTGTCTCCTTTGAGGGGGACAGAAACTGAAGTCTCTGCTCATCTTTTTAAAGTTTTCAGCTATTGTTTTTCACTAGCCCCTTTGGGGACATGTCCCTCTTGCATGAGCAGTTTAAGAGTCAACTAAAGATTTCAGAGGAGTTCACATGCAGACTGAAGAACTCCTCTTTATGCCTCAATTTCCAGCCTCTCTGATAGCCCTAAACTCTATCCTTTGGTATCTCAAGCCAATAAAGCTTAGTTTTCTGCTTGCATTTTAGCTCATACTGACTACCTCATACTGACTAGACTGGGAGTGCTTTCAAGGGGAAAAGCTGTATAAAAATAAATCTTAGGCCAGGCGCGGTGGCTCATGCTTATAATCCCAGCACTTTGGGAGGCCAAGGTGGGTTAATCCCCTGAGGTTGGGAGTTCGAGACCGGCCTGACCCACATGGAGAAACCCCGTCTCTACTAAAAATACAAAATTAGCCGGGCATGGTGGCACATGCCTGTAATCTCAGCTACTGGGGAGGTTGAGGTAGGAGAATCGCTTAAACCCGGGAGGCAGAGGTTGCAGTGAGCTGAGATTGCGCCACTGCACTTCAGCCTGGGCAACAAGAGTGAAACTCCATCTCAATCAATCAATAAATCTTAGCCAGCATGGTTCCTTTCTTTCAAGGATCAAATTCTTCAAAGAATTGTTATATATATTCTGCTCAAGGTTTATAATTGTTATCTATGAGACTTAGTCTAATACAAGCTTCTCCACCATTACCAGGACTCTTGGTTTTTTTTTTTCTACCATTATCAGGACTCTTTTTTTTTAAGTTCAGTTTTACACTGACTCCATCATTTTCTGTTCCCCTTCTTTGCTTCTTTTTCTTTTTCCTCAGAAAGAGTTCTGTATCTATTTTTAAAAGTCAACTTCATGCCCAAATCCTTGGAATTATCCTTAACGTGCCTTTTTCTCTCACTCCCAGTATCTAATCCTCTGGGTACTATCTTTAAAATAGATCCAGAATGTGATCCATTTTTATCATTTCTACTGCTACCAACAGATCCAAGCCATTCTCTTCTCTCCTCTAGAATATTTTAATAGTCTCTTAATTGGTTTCCCTGTACCCTTCATTCATTCTCCATGTAACACTCCACAGACATAAGTTATCCTATTAAGACATAAGTTAAACAATGTCGTTCTTCTGCTTAAACCTCTCCAATGTCTTTCCATTTTACTCAAAGTAAAAAGCCCACAAGGTCCTATAAAATCTAGCACTTCTATGACCTTTTTGATCTTAGTTCCTATGACTTACCATCTTCTTCATTTTTTTCCAGCCACAAGAGCTTTCTCTTATCTTTTCAACACTCCAGGCATGATTCTATTTCAAGGCATTTGTTCTGGGTGCTGTTAGCTATTTCTGTGACACTTTTATTGCAAATATCCACATGGTTCACTTGCCGACCATCTTTAGGTTTAGGTCTTTGATCAAATGTCACTTTCTCAGTGAAGCCTTCCCTGGTTAGACCTTTTAATATTTTAATTCACCTCACTGAACCCATCATTTTCTGTTCCTTGCCCTTGCTTCTTTTTTGTTCATCTCATTTATAATAATCCAACATAAATATAATTTTCTCTTTTTACTGTTTATTGTCTCTTAGTAAAGATCTATAAGGGCAGGGATTTTGATATGTTTTGTTTACTACTTTTCTCTCCAGAGCCTAGAACAGTGTCTAGTACATAGTAGGCACTCAATAAAACACCTGTTGAATAAATGCATGATTGAATCAACTATGTATTTTGTTCTTTAGCTATCAGAAAAAAAAAAAAGCTGCAGAGCCCTGTATGTGAAAATACAGGCAGATGAAAACCATGTTAACCTCAGTGTTTTAAGCATTTATGTTTAAAATATCATGGACATTTCTTGTACAATGTCCATTGGTTATATGAGCTAGGGTAGGGCTGGCTATATAAGCTAGGGCATTTAATGTCACATGAAAGTTGTGTATATGTATATGTGTAAAACAGGTCTCCCCAAAGAAGACAATATCTAATTAAATTTTACAGAACAGAATTTCAAAGATGAATTAGTATGCCTGGCAGAAATTTTAGAAAGACAAGTGGTTCTTAATGTAATTCAGATGACAGCATATATGGAAGACATGGTGTCCTTTGAAGAATACTTATTATATACCTTTATGCCACTAGTAATAATACGGGTCCTTACCACTGAGGATCTTAAAGACTAGGGGAAGAGATGGAAAAAAGTAATGACCACACAGTATGCCATGTGGCTAAAGATACACAGTAAGGGAATAGCAACACTGAGGTAGATGAGGCTTACAATGGCTTCCATAAAGAGCTGACACTTGATCTAAGACTTAAAGGACAACAGATTACACAGATAAAGAAGAAAATAAAAGAATTTTTAGGTAGATATTTTTAGGTACATATGCAAAAGCATGAATGTAAAAGAACATGTAAAAGATGTAAAGAAGGAACTGCAAAAAGTAGTCTGGTGAAACTACATATGGATACTGCAAAAGATGAGGCTGAATGAGACATAAAGAGGCTGGAACATCAATAACTAGTTTGATCTCCACATATAACTAAGAGAACTTTTACTTGTAGAAGATGACTACATTACAGTAAAGGAATATAAAATCATAATCATAAGTACACAAGGCCATAAAAATCTCTCAAGGTAATCACGACTGATGGCTGAATGTCTGATAATATTCATTTGCTACATGTTAATTTAACTCTACTGATTAGTTGCTTACTATTGCCTGTTAGCACTTGCCTAAAGGGGCCTCAAAAATTTAACAACTTATTGAAGAAAAATCCTTAAAACAGAGAAAATTCTACTAATTCATTTTCCAGTAAAGTGGGAAAGGACCATATTATTTGACACTAAGGGACAGAAATACTTAATTCGCACTACTACTGTATAATAGGAAGATAGAGTGAAAGACTCAATGATTTAGGTCTATGTTATAGGAAATTTGGGAGGTATTCTTTCAGACACCGAAGTCACAGAGTAAGTGTAGCAAAAGACTACTTAACTAGCAGTCTTGGCTATCTAGAAAACAGCAGGGAAATTGGAAGTAAGCAAAACATTTGCTCAACAACCAAACAGAGAATACAAAGCCCAGGTATTTTATTTACAGGAGAAAGTCCTGACATTTTCATTCAAAGCCTTTTAATCTTAGGCATAATTTAAACAAACATAGCACTTGCATCCTCACTTATAGTACATTGCTGTAAAAAACAGAGGTGGGTGATGGGATGGGAGTAAGGTGTTATATTATGGTTCACAGACATCACAAGAAATGTAAGATCGCAGCCTTACCACAAAGGACAGAGAAAAACTGTATAAAGCGAACACAGGAACACAAAAAGCACAGCAGTCCAAGGCATTTAGCTGCGGAGTAAATGCATTTAGCTGGAGTAAACAGCTGCACACACCCTTAAGCAGCTCTGAAAATATCACTAAATCAGAATCCATATAACAATTAATATTATCAACGGTAGCCCCAAGTCATCTAGAAAATGTTAACTTACGTTCAATGAACTCTTTTTTAGAAGGCAGGGAAGCATGTAATATATTTTGGAAAGATCCATCAAAACAGTTAAATCAAAAAGCATGGAAGCTTAAAACCACAGGCTTTGGTAAATAAGCTTGAAATTTCATATCTCATTCCTCCAATGTCATTCCAAAATTTTAAATTTCTTAAGGTTTAAAAATAATGTAGCTTCTAATGTGTCTATTTTATACCTCTAGTAGCTTCATCATTCTGGAGAATTTTGTTCTCTTAAAATCAGTGGACAGAATAGAGATTCTTTTTTGTTTTTGGAGACAGAGTCTCCCTCTGTCACCCAGGCTGGAGTGCAGTGGCATGATCTTGGCTCACTGCAGCCACCGCCTCCCAGGTTCAAGCAATTCTCCTGCCTCAGCCTCCCAAGTAGCTGGGACTACAGATGCACGCCACCACGTCTGGCTAATTTTTGTTTTTTTAGTAGAGATGGGGTTTCACTACGTTGGCCAGGATGGTATTGATCTCCTGACCTCATGATCCACCTGCTTCAGCATCCCAAAGTGTTGGGATCACAGGCGTGAGCCACCACACCCGGCAAGAACAGAGGTTCTTAACTTGAGAATCATAGATGAACTTTAGGTCTATGAACTCCCTGAAATTATTATGCAAAATTTTGTGTCTATGAACTCCCTGAAGTTACATGCACAATTTTTTGTCTGTTTGTAGGTACAGTTTTCTAGACAAAGGGGTCCATAGCTATCTAATTCTTTTTTTTTTTTTTTTTTTTTTGAGACAGAGTCTTGCTCTGTCGCCCAGGCTGGAGTGCAGTGGCCGGATCTCGGCTCACTGCAAGCTCCACCTCCCGGGTTCACGCCATTCTCCTGCCTCAGCCTCCCGAGTAGCTGGGACTACAGGCGCCCGCCACCTCGCCCGGCTAGTTTTTTGTATTTTTTAGAAGAGACGGGGTTTCACTGTGTCAGCCAGGATGGTCTCGATCTCCTGACCTCGTGATCCGCCCGTCTCGGCCTCCCAAAGTGCTGGGATTACAGGCTTGAGCCACCGCGCCCGGCCTCTAATTCTTAAAGATTATAAACCAAAAAATACTTCAGAATATTGGTTTAGATTAGAAAATGCTTTAAATGAGGAAAAAAGAACTCATTTATTCATAGAGAATGACTAATTTACCTTAACTTTTATTTAAATGTACCATTAATGTAAACATAATTAGCACCCACTGCTATGCATAGGTGAGTACATTTATATAGTATTCAATAAGTTATAATTTCTAAAACATTCAAAATATGCTTAGCTTAAAAAATGCTATCTGGGCTGGGCACGCTGATTCACACCTGTAATCTCAGCACTTTAGGAGGCCGAGGCAGGCAGGTCACAAGGTCAGGAGTCCAAGACCAGCCTGGCCAACATGGTGAAACCCCGTCTCTACTAAAAATACAAAAATTCGCTGGGTGTGGTGGCGGGCACCTGTAATCCCAGCTACTCAGGAGGCTGAGACAGGAGAATCACTTGAATCTGAGAGGCAGAGGTTGCAGTGAGCCAAGATCACGCCACTGCCCTCCAGCCTGGGTGACAGAGTATGACTCTGTCTCCAAAAAAAAAAAAAAAAAAGCAGCTATCTGAAAGGGCATATATATAGCCTATTGACTTTTAGTTATTTGAATACGTAAATGTTATAACAAATTATCTGGGTAATATACCCAAAAGTATAATGCATTTGGTTTCTTATATCTTTCTAATATATTGGGACACGTAGTCATTCTGGCTAAGCCATTCCTAAGGAAGAATTATGAAATAAAATTTTTTCCTTATCACTCTACTATTCAAGAGTCTCCACTGAAGCACTCTACTTAACTGTGTTATATCCTCTTTAAAGCACCCTATATCTGATGTATTATTCCAGAATTTACAGCAGAAGCTCTCTTAACAGATCTTTACCTAACAGATTTGACAGATTAACAGACTCTCCATTTCCTCTGTAAAACATACTGAATGCTGCTCATAGGATGCTAAACGCTTGTGGTTGCTTGGGTACTCTGTTAAGTCTGCGCCCTTCTACTTCCATTGTTTAGGCTGTTTTGCTTACCAAGTCCGTTGGGTTTGTTGCTAAACTTATTTATGCTAGTTTTCTATGTTGTAATTATGATTTACTTCATGTAAAGAGACAAAGTAAGTGGCCACTACCAAGAGGTTTATTACTTATTTGAAAATCAGGTAAATGCTTTGAAAACCCTCTAAAAAGGAGATGCATACCTCCACAAATAAGGCTGATTTATGTGGGGGTAAGACAGCTGTAAAAGACTAGTGTAACTATCCTGAAAATCTAAGAGGATTTTGTGCTAGGATTACTTTTCAAGTATCTAAGTTCTAGATTTACCTTGGAGCAATCAACCTGAAAACTGATGCATTATGGGTATATTTACACAAGAAAGACAGGAAATCTGATCTATAGGTCAATAGTCAAAGAAATAATCGTGGTTCTCTACTACCAAAATGCTGGTAAACAAATACATAAATATTTAAGATCTGTATGCATCTTTTTGTTTATTTTTAAATGATTCTCGCTTTAACCAACCTTTTGGTTTGGTTAAATGAACATCTCTGGATCCTGATTATTTTGGACAGAAGGGATTCTACTATATAGATGTGATCTGTGATCTAGATACTAAATTCTTCTTGCTAAAATATCAGAAGCGAACGGCCTTCTGTGGATAATTCCTTTTTTTTTTTTTTGAGATGGAGTCTTGCTCTGTCACCCAGGCTAGAGTGCAGTGGCACGATCTCGGCTTACTGCAGCCTCCACCTCCTGGGTTCAAGGGATTCTCCTGCTTCAGCCTCCAGAGTAGCTGGGACTACAGGCATGTGCCACCACGCCCGGCTAATTTTTTTGTATTTTTAGTAGAGATGGGATTTCGCCATGTTGGTCAGGCTGGTCCCAAACTCCTGACCTCAAGTGATCCGCCCGCCTTTGCCTCCCAAAGTGCTAGGATTACAGGCATGAGCCACCACACCTGGCCTTCTGTGGAAAATCACCCCAACGGAATAAACTCAAAAGTAGTTTATTTAAAGGACTGTGTCAGTCTACTGAGGGATAAGCTTTGCCTCTCTGCAGCTCTCAAATCACACTGTAGGAAGATGGCTTCATTTACACAAATAGCCCACTTGTACAGGCAACAGAGTCTTCTCAGAAGGCAAATTATTAAGTCATCTACCCTGGGGTTAGCTTGGCTAAGAGCCTAGGATGAATCTGACAACAGAATATGTATCACAATCTATGGTGTAACTGTGGGAATGTCTAGCTGATATTTCCCAGCAAAGCACAGAAATATTCTCATTTATTAGATATTGAATCTTGCTAATTTTGCCTCTGAGAGTTAAAGAAACTCCCATGTTCTAAGAGGTTTAGCTGTTGCTCTTTGATAAATAACAGTATGGATTACTATGGATTTTTAGAAAACAGAGCACACTAAAGGAACACCATTTTCAGAAACTCAAGAAATTTAATGTGAGAAAAACATAATATTTTATGTTATGTTTAAATAACATAACATAAAACATAATGTCAAATATTTTTTCATTCTTAGTACGTATGGAGAAGGCATAAACTATAGTAATATTACTGAAAGGATTCACTAGAGTCACAATAAGTGGCAAAGAAACCTACACCGAGAACCAGAAAAACCCCATAATAAAGCATAAACACAACTACCTGGCTGTTTGTGGTAGGTGAGCTCTCTGCTTGTTAAGCAGAACCATCGTTTCTTAAAATTCTTTTTTCCAATCCGAGTTCTTCCCTGAGCTCTTTTATACATCTCACTGCCAACATAACAGATGTAAACATTTAGCTATAAAAATTAAAAGTTAAACCAAAACAAAGAAGTATCCTTTAATTTTAAATGACATGAATAGTTGTGTAAGATTATATTAAATATATAAAAATGTGTTTGCCATCCATGACTGTTGTATTTATTTTGGCCATACTAAAGGAATAACGTCTTTAATTAATTTAATATTTTTAATTGTACTATGCAGAACAAAAAAGGACCAAATGAGTGATTCCCCCCCTTAACTTATAATGAACACTGTACATTAAGACTAATAGTGCTGTTACTTTTTTAAAGTACTCTAAATACCCATCATCTCACTATAACTGCAAAACAACTCTAGGACAGTATGCACAGGAAATCATGCTTTTCTGCCATAAAGTGTGTAGGACAGTAAAGGTGACTTACCTGACTGCTAATTTTGGCAGTTCTAACACAGAACATAACGCCAGATCTCCTCACTCTTAGACCCACACTCTTTGTACTTACTTAATATCTATACTGATATATGACTTTCATGTCTAGTTTGATTAAATTACCCTTCTTTCAGGTGCACAGGCTCACTCGTACCACTGGACTCTTTAGTTTCAGTAGATGAAATTTCATCCAAGAACTAAATGGGGAAATGGGCAAATATTACACTGTGTGATAAGGAACATTATAAAAAATTCAGTTTATCTTACATGTCATTGATTATAAGGAGAAGTTCTTCATTACTAATGAATACACATGATAGTAATTTATAAAACAAAACACATATTATAGAGGAAATCCCTAATTTACAAATGACAAGTATTACAAAAGTCTTATTTATTTATTTGGAGACAGAGTCTCTGTTGCCCAGACTAGAGTGCAGTGGTGCAGTCTCGGCTCACTGCAACCTCTCCCTCCGGGGTTCAAGTGATTCTCATGCCTCAGCTTCCCAAGTAGCTGGGATTACAGGCATGTACCACCACACCCAGCTAATTTTTTTGTATTTTTAGTAGAGACAGGGTTACAGTATGTTGGCCAGGCTGGTCTTGAACTCCTAGCCTCAAGTGATCTGTCTGCCTCAGCCTACCAAAGTGCTGGGATTACAGGTGTGAGCCACTGTGCCCAGCCTAAAACTTCGTTCTTAAGTTACTTAAAACCCAGAACATATTTCCATGTAGAAATAATTCAATCCATAATTCCTTAACTGCAATTCTGAAATACATAAAGTTCTGAATACAAAGTTTTTAAATCTTGTCTTTGATTTGAAGTACTCATTTAGGGGTATAACTTAACCTGAACTGGTGTGAGGCTATTTACACTCTGTACTTATATTACTTACTGTAAGTATTCATACACTATGCTATAAGAATTAATGTATTTGATTGTGGGGTGCTACCCTAGGTTCCACTGGGGGGTGTTACATATAGTATATACTGATTACCTTTCGAAACTCTGAAAAACTGAATTCTGAAATACTTTTGGTCCCAATGATTTTACATATAAGATTGTGAACCTTTATTATAGGTTAAGGATCACCAAAGTATAGCTCAGAGGGCCACGTCTGACCTGTAGCCTGTTTTTGTAAGGCCCATAAGAATACAGGTTGAACACTCCTAATCTGAAAATCCCAAATGTTCCAAACACCCAAAACTTTTTGAGTGCCAACAGGATATTCAAAGGAAATGCTTGCTGGTGCATTCTGGATTTTGAATTTTGGATTTTCAGATTAGGGATGCTCAACCAGTTAAAAAAATATACATGGAGAGAGACAGAATGAATAAAAGTATTTCAAAATTTGAAAAAATCCAAAATCCAAAACACTTTATCAAGCATTTTTGATAGAGGATACTCAACCTGTAACTATTACATTTCTAAATGTAACAATTAGGGTTACATTTAGGATTGTGAAAGCGTTGTGAAAACAAAGACTAAGTGGCAGAGACCTTATGTGATCAGCAAAGCCTAAAATATTTTCTCACTGTCCCTTTACAGAAAAGAGTTTGCCAACTTCTACTATATATAACTGATTTTAACTCTGAGAAATGGTATTTCACAGTCATGACTGAAGTGTAAACAGATTATCTGGGATAATCTGGAAATCTAATCACCATTTATAAACTTTCCATGGAGAATGTGGGAATGTGGTGACTCAAGAAAATTTGTAGTATCCATCTTTACCAGGTCAGCCAGTGAAGAACATTTAACTTCACAAATATGCTACCTTGACTGGTTAAAAGCTTTTTAGTATTTGGTTGTCTCTTCATGGGAAAGGGAAATTGGCACTTCAGGAAACAATTCCTTTTTCTTTTCTTTTCTTTTTTTTGAGATGGAGTGTTGTTCTGTTACCCAGGCAGGAATGCAATGGTGTGATCTTGGCTCACTGCAACCTCCACCTCTCAGGTTCAAGTGATTCTCCTGCCTTAGCCTCCCGGGTAACTGGGACTACAGGCGCCCACCACCACGCCTGGCTAATTTTTGTATTTTTAGTAGAGACAGGGTTTTACCATATTGGCCAGGCTGGTCTCGAACTCCTGATCTTGTGATCTGCCTGCCTCCACCTCCCAAAGTGCTGGGATTACAGGCGTGAACCACCATGCATGCCTGGATGGAACAATTCTTTTCTTTTTCTTTTTCTTTTTTATAATCTACCATTACCTTGATTTTCAGGAACAATTCTTGTTCTTAAAGAATCCTATTTTGCCTCCTAAATGAGCTATCAATTTGTTTAGTTCATTAGGTGGATATTACAAACTCAGAAACTCAGAAAGGGTTTGCATTTCTTTGCTTTTTCCTTTATACCTTTCTACGTTGTTCTGCTTAGGACTTAAACAAAACAAACCACATTCCAATAAGGATAATATTGAGGCTCCAGTGCCTATTCTAAAGTAGAATTTTGTAGAGACAGTCATTTTCTCCTAAGACTGGCTGATGATTGCCTGCCAGAGCTCAGACTTAAGGAGTTTTCTTTTTTTTTTTTTTTTTTTTTTTTTTGAGACGGAGTCTCGCTGTGTCGCCCAGGCTGGAGTGCAGTGGCCGGATCTCAGCTCACTGCAAGCTCCACCTCCCAGGTTCACGCCATTCTCCTGCCTCAGCCTCCCAAGTAGCTGGGACTACAGGCGCCCGCCACCACGCCCGGCTAGTTTTTTTTTGTATTTTTAGTAGAGACGGGGTTTCACTGTGTTAGCCAGGATGGTCTTGATCTCCTGACCTCGTGATCCGCCCATCTCGGCCTCCCAAAGTGCTGGGATTACAGGCTTGAGCCACCGCGCCCGGCCCTTAAGGAGTTTTCAAATGGAATGTTTATTTCTGCTTGCTGGGAGAAAATATTGGTAAGTGAAAGAACAAGAACAGAGTTCCTTTTGCATTACATATGGGTAATGTGGGTACAAGTATCCAAGGGAACTGAAGAAGTGCCCTACCATAGCATCAGTTCTCCCAGATGGACCATCCACTAATGGAGTCTGAGTTATGTGAATATTTTATTTCTTAATATATACCTGAAGTCACTGATTTGTTAGCAAATATTATTTATAATAGTTTATTTTATTTTTTTGAGACAGCGTTTCGCTCTTGATGCCCAAGCTGGAGTGCAATGGCATGATCTCAGCTCACTGCAACCTCTACCACCTGGATTCAAGCAATTCTCCTGCCTCAGCCTCCCTAGTAGCTGGGATTACAGGCGTGTGCCACCAGGCCTGGCTAATTTTTTGTATTTTTAGTAGAAACGGGGTTTCACCACGTTAGCCAGGCTGGTCTCCAACTCCCGACCTCAGGTGATCCGCCCACTTCGGCCTCCCAAAGTGCTAGGATTACAGGTGTGAGCCACTGTGCCCAGCCAATACTTTATTTAGGAACTATGGGGTAAATACAGAGATATAAAGTGAAAGAAAACCCAGTAATTAAGATGGACTACAGGCAGGGTGACTATAGGTCCCAGTTTGCTCAGGACCATCCCCATCAGGGGCCATTCCTATCATCCCAGAATAATCACTAACAGTATTTTTCACTCTTAAAAGTGTTCTGGTTTAGACATCAAATTATATGGTCACCTTGTTTATAGAACTATCCAGGTTATCCTTTCTAAACTCTGCAGGGAATAGCATATGATTCAGAGTTATACTCTTATTTTCTTCTGCATCAACAGTAAATGTCACTAGTCAGAGTGCCAATATAAAATGAGAAATTGAGCTTCACAAGCTTTTGCAATTTATAGCACTGCACATATCTTGTTGTAACTACTAAATAATAAAGGAAACTAGGATATCAGGGTAAAGTATCCTACGTCAGCTTAGGGATTTAGAATCAAATCTGAGACAGAGGCATACTATGGCGATAGTCCATTAGAATGTGAGTGGGTGACTCAGGACAGATCAGGAACAGACTAAACTCCTGGTACCCTTAAATCCTTTCTCCACTGACATTATCAACTCTACACATTCTGATTATATCAGGGGAAAAAAAAATCAGATACTACCATAGCCTTGGTCACAAAACGTGGAAAAACAACCCTCAAACAAAAGACAGTACATCATAATCTTGCCAATAAAAGTCTGCCTACAGTGTCACAAATGTTTCAACAATGTCCTAAAAATAAAAGGGCAGCTTTTTCTTTGCCTATTCTTTTGAAAGACTTTCTCCTCAAAAGCCTTCAATGGTTTGTCTAAAAATTTTTTGGTTAAACAGGCACTATTCTAGATGAAAAACATTCCAATGGACTTTAATTTTTTAAATCATCATTTTTCACTTACTAAGTCTCTGTAAGAATCCTAAGTATAAAAAAAGGCCCAAATGTACACCTCAACAAAATAAATACTCTGGCAACCAACTGCTAGTTATGCTACAGAAACTGAATGAAGTCTTTAACATTTGGCTTTGTTAATTCGGATTCATTAAGTTAAGAGTGTGATACATAAAATAGAGTACTTTCTTCAGGCCTAGTTTAGATATAATTCATTTCTTTCCTTATTTTTTAATTCTTAACTTCTAGACTATATGGGATAGAGTACTTCAAAGGTTAACTTTTCTTTATAAATTTTCAGCATTTTACAATAATGCTATATTTTGTTTAGATGATTCAGGACTAAAGACTCAAGAAATTAAAGATCCTTTCAAAACATTCTCAACTTCTAAGTGAAGTGATTTTTGTATGCTGCAGGACTTGTGTTCAGATATTATATACTATAGGCTTTTGTACATTTATAGTAACTTTCCTCAGGTTACTACCATGAATTTATATTGTTCATTAAATGTTCAATAATGTATATATTTTTTATTAGGGCAATTAAGTGCCCACTCTACATCAGGCACCATACAAAGCCTTTACCCCCAGAGACCAGAGGTTCTCAACCAGAAGCAATTCTGTCCTTCAAGGAACATTTGGCAATACCTGGAGGCATGTTTGGTGGTCAAAACAGGAGGCATACTTACTGCATCTAATGGGTAGAGGCCAGGAATGCTGCTAAATATCCTGAAACGCACAAGCCAGCTCCTCAGAATCAAGAATTATCTGACCCCAAATGCCAATAGTGTCACTTTGAGAAATCCTAACCCTAGATATCTGTAATTTGTGTTTCTAAGGCACTGGCCAAAGTAGTAGTTGTTAAACTTATTTAGGTATTTTCAAAGCTGAAAAGCACAGCACTGTATAAGAAGAAAAAAGAAAAAGGAAGCCTTTTTGACGAACAGTTTAAACATTATTATTTAAACTGGGGATTGATATAATATATATAAAATGTTATTTCCCCTATGCTATGTGAAATAAATATTAACAATTCCAGAATAAAATAATCATACCTTTTTAACTGCCATAATATATCCTTCTTCTTGAAACATTTTGAAAAATTCACACATGAATGTCTCTTTGAAACTTGACTAAGAAAAAACAAACACAAGGTTTATATGTGTTAGAGAATTAAGAATAGAACAGACTATATTTTAAAGCTGAGGATTAAGGCCTAAAAGGACTCAATTATATATTTTCAGAGTTCAGGGCTTGGAGTGGAAGACTTCTTTCAAAGCTGTCATGCGATTATGGCACAAGCAGGCAGACAGACAGACTGTCCTGCACTTCCTTACTAGGCTCTCTTTGTCTTATTTAGCAGTTTTCATGAAACTGCACTTTTTTTTTTTAATGTTCTCATTAAACTATTTTTTTTTTTTTTTTAATTTTCTAGAGACAGAGTTTTGCTAAGTTGCTGGGACTGGAGTGCAGTGGCTATTCACAGGTGCCATCATTGTGCACTGCAGCCTTGAACTCCTGGCCTCAAGTGAGTTTCCCGCTTCAGCTTCCTGGAATTAAAGACACAAGTCACCATGCCCAGCTTCTGAAACTGTCCTCTTTAACAGGTGACTTACTTAAAAGACAGCTACTGTGTCTGTGTGTGTGTGTGTATAGTTTTTAATTTGGAAGAAGGTAAGTCAAGGAGAAAGGATCATAGGATGTAACAACATTTAGAAGTGTAAAAACAAAATAAAAGATGTAAGGACTTACCTTGCTTTTGGACAGACTCCCCCAGCTTCCCAAAGTTTGTATAGTTTTTGAGATGAGAGTTAATGTTCTAATTGTCTGTGCATCCTAAAGAATGTAAAAAAGACCAAAACTACCATTAAGTTTTCAAGAAAATAATTTATATAAAAAAGCAGAATAGAGTAAATGGACTACATTGCTGTAAAACAATGACTCCAAAACGTTCAAACCACACACAGTTAAAATCTAGCTAAGGCTGGGTACAATTCACCGGCCTAAGGAATTAAGAGACTAAAGAAGCCATGTATAATTAACAATTCTTCCCAAAGTAATTATTAAAGATGTGGTGCTTTTAAAAGTCATATATATATATATATATATATATATTTTTTTTTTTTTTTTTTTCCCTGAGATGGAGTCTCGTTCTGTTGCCCAGGCTGGAGTGTAGTGGTGTAACCTCAGCTCACTGTAAACTCCACCTCCTGGGTTCAAGCAATTCTCCTGTCTCAGCCTCCTAAGTAGCTGGGATTACAGGTGCCTGCCACCACGCTTGGCTAATTTTTGTATTTTTATAGAGACAGGGTTTTGCCATGTTGTCCAGGCTGGTCTCGAACTCCTGACCTCAGGTGATCTGCCCGCCTTGGCTTCTCAAAGTGCTGGGATTACAGGCCAAAGCCATAATTTTATCAATGTTATATGTAAGTTGTTTCATACAGTATGGCACCTTGGATTACCTGACAAATTATATTCACTTCTGGAATGTCAAAGGCATCTACTTTACTACCTTATAACTTAAAATGGCAGTTTTAGGTGTTCCAAATTTTCTGTGCTCAGCTCACCTCTAAACATATTCAATACTTTAAACGGCTTTTGCAATTAACCCTTTTCACCATGGAAGCAAAGACCTAAATTCAGGTTAGGAAATGTGAAGTCACCTAGCTCTTTTTGATCTTACCAGAGGGTGATTATTTGGGCCTATTATCCAAGAGGTTTTTCAGGCCTCTCTATCTGAAAGAAGTAATATATAGTAATATATAAAACTGACTAAACGGTCTTCCCTCAGAAATCTTTGCTCCTTCATTTTTTTTAAATTGAGATATAATTTACATATGACAAAATGAATAGATCTTAAATGTATACCCTGCTGAATTTTCACCAATCTATACATTTGTGTAAGTTTCTATCAAAACACAGACCATTTTTATTTGTTTTAAGGATTCAAGCAAACAATATCTTGCATCTGAAGACATACCAAGAAAAATTTACCAAGAAAAGCTTTAGTTCAATTTTTGGCTCACATTCCTTAATATTTTAGTATGCCCCCCACCCCCACATTGAAAATAGGCAATGAATGTGAAGGGGAAGAGATGAACAGAATATAAGGCAATCTGGAAAAGAAGGAATATCTGAAATATGATCATTATAATATACTTATAAAATAGAAACACACCTAAATTAAGGCTATTGAGAAAACATTTTAGCTGTAACATTTGGGATTTCATTATATCTATAAAAGGTCCCTACAATTCTCTGCCTTTGAAGAAAATAATATTCTTAAAGATGTCCTGGCACCTGCACTCACGTTTGTTGCAGCACTATTTACAATAGCAAAGTCATGGAACCAACCTAAGTATCCACCAACATCGGTTACAGGAATGCGCAAATTCAAGTATGAATACAAGGCAGACTCACAGGTTCAGAAGTAGGTGTTCTGTTTATGTCCAGAATGTTGCTACCACGCTTTCATTGCCTCAGAGTTCTGTGCAGCTTTAGTAACAAAGCCACAGAATGGACAGCCCTGTGAACAAAAGGACACTGGCCCACTCTCTGCTGGGGCTACTCACAGACCATTTATCCTTTGGCAAGAAAGGGCGTGGTGCTGCCACTGCAACATGGTTCTATTCAGTACTCACAAAGTTAAGTGAGTGTCAATGTCATGTAGTCGTTGAGAGGAGAAATGGGTATTCACAATTTGGTTTAACTCTAAAACTCATGTGTTTTCCCTACACTACTGAGCAACTCCTCTTGGCTCTGAGTTTCCTAAGGGCAAAGAGTATCTTATTCATCACTGCATCTCCAGTACTGAGCATGAAATGATACACTGTAGATACCTGAACATCTGTCTAAGAGGTTGGAAGGGATAGGATTAAGCTTACAGACGATAAAGACTGACTGAACTTGAATCCCAGTTAAATCCAGTTCAAATTGAGTAAAATCAAATCATAATTTGTCAGTTGTGTGAGTGTGGAAAAGGTACTCTATTGTGATTTCCTTATCTGCACATGTGGATGATAACAGAATTTACCTCACAGGGTTGCCAGGAGGACCAAATAAGTTAAAACATAAAGTAGTTAGAACAAGGCCTAGTACAAAGCACTAAATAAATGTGGGCTATTATTATTATTTGTTATACAAATCAGCAACTAAGATCAATTAGATAAGATTATAAAGTATTTGGAACATAAAAGCTTAAAGAATTAGCCAAATTACACCATATAAGAAGGAATCGGAAGTATAGCAAAAATAAAGAATTTTAAAAATTAAGAAATAAACATGTAAATCTATGCAGTGGAGATTTAGATTTTTGGTAATTAAATAGGATTCCAGAACACAAGATTACATGCTTAAAAAATTTTTAAATCTCATATGTTTACAGTATTACCTCAGGTAAATAAAAAGTAAAAATACTGACATATTTAACAAGTTATATTCCAATAAAACGTCCTACACCTTTCACTATACTGCATTCTTGGTTTCTTTTTCTGTTTTAACTGTTCATGCTTATCCAGTTCATCTGTCATTTAATATTTTCTAACTATATGCTGTCAGTTTCATTGCTACTGAAATCTTCTATCTTAGATGCTGTTTCCAAATTAAATGGAATTTCTCTTGTAGCCTTCTTTCTTAGAGAAAAGAGCCTCTTCAAATTTCCGTGAAATTTAAAAATATCTGCAAAATTAAACTATTTTAATAAATCAGGAAAGCAGATTTTGTTTAAATAAAATACCTATCAAAATGAAACCCGTAACTAATGAAAAAAAATCTTATGGAAATGTATACACACACACAGTAGCATATGAAAAAATACAACAAATCCCCTTTGTACTCATCACCAACCTTCAATTAGCATTTTATCACTCTTGTAGAACACCTTTTAACAACAACAAAAAATAGGATTATCAGTCTCACTTGAAAGACTGAAATGGCCAAGAAAAACGCTGAGTAAATTTAAGTATCAGTTATAAGAAAATACAGCCCAGTGAAATTGACTTATTTTATCTTTTCTTCATTTTGATAAAAATAAAAAAATGGAATAAAACTTTCAGAAGAACAAACACTTACTGGATGATGAGGTCGCAAATGAAAAGTATGAGGTGATACTACGGCTACAGCAAAGAAACGAAGAAATACAAAGCTGCTCACTGCAGAATACTGAACATGAGGGTCATCTGCAGGAAAAAAATGGTGAAATGTCATGCACAAAAACACTTAATTAAAAAACAAAGATGATAAATTAAAAAATATAGAAAAGACAAGTAAACTAGGAGAGCAACATAATTTGTCTAGTAAGAGCCGAATTGATGAAATGATAGTGATGTTTATGACTAAATTAAAACACCCTATGATTAAAAAATCCAAAAGAAGAAATAATATGAAAAAAGACAAAGCTGCTAGGTTTTTAGAAATATTTTAATTTGAAAAATACCTCTTTCCTCATCTGCAAGAAGAGACTGCTAAAATTATGACAAAAATAAAAGTAGTATCTAGCACTACCTAGTGGTAACACTGAATCCCTTAAGAGTACAATACAAGGCTACTTTCAGTTTTAGGTTCTTGTTTCAATCCCCCCCCCCCAAAATCTTGATAATATTAAAAGTTATGCAACAAAAACAATAAGACAGAAATGTTTACTTTAAAAAAGCTATCAATAGTCCATAAATAAAAATGCAGATGAACTGAAGACTACTGGTGGCTTTGATCATTCACCTACAACTTTCGTTTCAGACTGGAGTCAACACTTCACCCAACAATCAGACGGATGGTGGTGAAGCAGGTGGCGAGGGAAAGAATCTTTAGGTTTGGTTTGAGTTTTAACTCTTCTAAGTCATTCAGTAGGTAACCATTAACAACTCGTTTAATTTGTCATTCTTTAATAATATCTGCTTTTTACCTGCTGTCTGCCCTGCCCTCTTACCTCTCCTTTCCCCATTCTTCTAGGGTAGTAAAAACAACAAAAACGAGAGAATATGAAACACTTATGGCAACAAAACTGTCACTACTATAGTCTACTGAGGATATGATGACCACATTAATAGTTAAGTCAACAAAAACATAACTAAGGAGATACATCTGCATGTATATAAAAACATAAAGTGTTGGCTGGACACGGTGACCCACATCTGTAATTCCAGCACTTTGGGAGGCTGAAAGCGGGTGGATCACCTGAGGTCAGGAGTTTGAGACCAGCCTGACCAACATGGAGAAAGCCCGTTTCTACTAAAAATACAAAATTAGTCAGGTGTGAAGGCCCATGTCTGTAATCCCACCTACTGGGGAGGCTGGGAACCTGGGAGGCGGAGCTGCAGTGAGCTGAGATTGTGCCAGTGCACTCCAGCCTGGGCAACAAGAGTGAAACCAGGTCTCAAAACAAAAACAAGAAAACAATCCAAAAAGTGTTTAAGATCATTTATATAAAGAAGAATTAAACAGCTAAAATAGATTTAAGGCCAAATAGAGTATAGTGAATGGCAGCATGTGGTTTGGAGTAGACCAGGCCCAGGTTTGAGGCCCTGCTTGCCTGTTGGCCATGCCATAGACCTTGGTAAAGTTACTCAGCTTCTCTAAACCTTTGTTTCTCACCTAATGGGAGTAGTACCTACCTCATGTGGTTTTGTGAAGATGAGAATAGGAGATAATGGAGGCTAACACACTGTGTGTGTTACTAAGTAGTCAATGTGGTTATCATGATCTAACCATTTAAAAATAAAATTTCAATGAGCATTTCACTTTTCCGTGTGCCTCTGGGTCCCTTTATTTTTGTTATGAAGATTAGATTTACTTACTTATTTACAACTATAATTAGCAAAGACATTTAGATATGAATTTATCTACATGTTAGACAACTCAGCCCCACTAATTTAGTAATGGGTCAATTTAACAGAAGGGCAGTTAACTGCACACGTGTGCACAGGGTGAGCACACACTTAAAAGAACATAAAACTGCAAAATCTCTTCAGATGGTTACAGAAATAAACTCACAGTTTTGCATAGCTGGTTAAGACAGATAATTTAAGTACCTGCCTAATTCTACCCTCCTACCCACCACCTCCCATTGTAGACAGATCTGGAAAGCTAGCTATAGCAAGTTTATTTACTTATCAGAGATATATTAAAATGTGAATAATTCTAAGTATTAACAGCGACAGTAACTCTGAATTTAATGAAAGGTTTCTAAGCAAAACCTTGACATGGCTACTTTTTCAAAATTATGCCAGTTACTGATACATGTACCTTAAAACTCTGTATGTTGCAAAAGAAAGGTTTCTAATGTCTAAGGCCATTTCTATAAAAACCTCTCACCACCAAAACCTTATTAGCATTCTCATACTGTCAAATCTAGTCAATTTTATGGAACTAAAGATTCTCACTATCTGAATGCATGCAGCTGGGAAAGATAGTTGGTATAAATAACAAAGGTATTTTTAACTCTCATAAGCATCTGGTATAAATGCTTACTTATACAATGTTACAGTTCTAAATTTTTGCCTTTCTTTAATGGTGATTTTGATTTGCTCTCTGTATAAAGTTGCATTATACTGAAATAAAATGCAATATATGTATTTTGGGATTTCAAGAAAAATCAGATTTCTTATGAGAAAGCTAGAATCATTTTGAAAAACTAAAGAAGGTTGTACTTAAAAACCTTAGGCCGGGAGCAGTGGCTCATGCCTGTAATCCCAGAACTTTGGGAGGCCGAGGCGGGCAGATCATGAGGTCAGGAGATCAAGACCATCCTGGCTAACATGGTGAAACCCCGTCTCTACTAAAAATGCAAAAAATTAGCCAGGCGTGGTGGCGGGTGCCTGTAGTCCCAGCTACTCGGGAGGCTGAGGCAGGAGAATGGCATGAACCTGGGAGATGGAGGTTGCAGTGAGCCGAGATAGCACCACTGCACTCCAGCTGGGGTGACAGAGTAAGACTCTGTCTCAAAAATAAAACAAGTAAATAAATAAATAAATACCTTAAATATCTTGCACAAACCAAATGTAATTAATATCTACAAAAAAGTCAAAGAAAAAGAAATGGCATGTTTTAGTAAAACAAGGCACTTACTAGGAAATCTCTGAGTAGCCATCTGCCTTAGAGAATAAAAGATATCACACATTACAGTGGGACAGCTCATACTTGATTTTACAATTGTACTGAATAACTTGTCTACGTAGTAGCGCAGATTCTCCTGCAGGATTTAAAAAGGGATACATTAAGATTTTGATGTTCACACATCTTCAATAGCCTTCATGAAAGAAAAATGTAAGAAAATGAGGTTCATTAGACAGTCACTATCTAACATTTTTTAAAGCACTGTTTCCCCTTTTCCAAACTCATTTGGTTTAAGGACAATTTATATACTAACTTAATTTAATAAATTAAATTTAGATTTGCTAGGCGTTAAGAGGTGAATCTATGAATAAACTTCACAAGAAGCAACAGGGAATAAAATAATCCAAAAGGAAATCACAAAACAACTCGGACACACAAGCACAGGACGTTGTGACACTATTATCCATTGCAATAAAAATTTGTGACCCTAACACAATCATCGCTTTTTCAGAGGCCACTGAAAGTAATGACTGATCAAGTCACTGTGTCACTTAGCCTGATCAGTTTGAGCCCAAAGGAATGGCTAGAACAGGGGCTGTAACTAGCTATAGCTTAAGTTCACTATTGTTACTAGAGACAAAAAGAGACAATCAAGAACAAAAACAAAGTGAAACCACTGAGGAAATAACATTCTAAAAACTAATCTTAGAAAATGCTGCTAATAGTAAAGGCTTATGTAAAGAATAAACAGCATTGCTTCCCTCTATCTGGCTTTATTATAATGTAAGTGGGAGAAAGGTTACACCATTAAGACCAATTTTAACACAATTATAAACAATATAACAAGGACTTACCTTATTATTTTCTACATTATCTCCCTCTTTCAATTTAATAGGATCGATTTCACAGGATTTTGAGGAGTCACATATCTGAAAAATAAATTTTGCAGTTAATGATTTTTTTCTAAGTAATCTGACGAAATGAAAAAACTGTTATTGTTCTGATAATAAAAGGTAATTATAGAGATTTAAATTGTAACTAAGCATAAAACGCCCTATGCAGGGATAATATATACAATTTTCTTAAAACACAATATCAAAAAGTATTTGTCATATATTTGGAACTCCGGCTAAGATAGAAATCCCATAACAAAGAAATAATGTAGACTACACTATACTGTACCTTTTGAGTAAAAATCCATTGATAGAGAAGTAAATAATTTGCTTCTAAAGTGTTCAGTCTTATTTTTTGAGGAACACATGAATGAATAAACCCTTCCCATCAATAGATGACTTCATAAAACAGCAACTATCATGAGGTCACAAACTATCACTGTTGGAGATATATTCTGTACCTCATCAAGAATAGGTTTTAATGTTACTTTCAGGTAGTGCCCTCCCACTATTTTCATCATCTCATCCAGACATCGGGTAGCCAAGGAATTTCCTCTAAAAATTGTGTTTGCATCTCTGAAACAGAAATAGATGAAACCAAATGTAGTAAACAAAGATTGTGAAACCAATAATATAACATACTTGACCAATTTACGAAAGAAGCATTGAGTTGAAATAGATTAAGACGTAGTAGAAGGCATAAGTGACCTACAATTTTAGTAATTTTTACCATTTATTTAAAAGCTTGCTGTCATTAGGTTTTTCAAACTTACCAAAAATATATAAAAGTAATGGCCAGGTGTGATGGCTCACGCCTGTAATCCCAGCACTTTGTGGGGTTGAAACAGGTGCTTCACTTGAAGTCAGGAATGTGAGACTAGCCTGGCCAACATGGTGAAACCCCATCTCTACTAAAAATACAAAAATTAGCTGGGTGTGGTGGCGAGTGCCTGTAATGCCAGCTACTCAGGAGGCTGAGGCAGGAGAATCACTTGAACCTAGGAGGCAGAAGCTTCAGTGAGCCAAGATCATGCCACTGCACTCCAACCTGGGTGAAAAAGTGAGACTCCGTCTTAAAAACAAACAAACAAAAAACTCAATACACACATATATATATACATGTACATACATATACACGTATATACATACACACATACGTGTATATATATATAAAGGCAAATCACATTTATGAACCAAAATGTAGAGTATATGTATGTCTGTGTGTGTAAAAAAACAACAGTGTTAGGCCGGGCGCGGTGGCTCAAGCCTGTAATCCCAGCACTTTGGGAGGCCGAGACGGGCGGATCACGAGGTCAGGAGATCGAGACCATCCTGGCTAACACAGTGAAACCCCGTCTCTACTAAAAAACACAAAAAACTAGCCGGGCGAGGTGGCGGGCGCCTGTAGTCCCAGCTACTCGGGAGGCTGAGGCAGGAGAATGGCGTGAACCCGGGAGGCGGAGCTTGCAGTGAGCTGAGATCCGGCCACTGCACTCCAGCCTGGGCGACAGAGCGAAACTCCGTCTCAAAAAACAAAAAAAACAAAAAAAACAAAAAAAAACAAAACAGTGTTAGACTATGACGTGAATGAGAAGTCACTTGATTGCTTTTTAGAATGTCATACATATGCATATAAGGGTGATACATAATGAATAAAGATAAAAACACTTCTGCTCTGGTGTTTCTACTTGTGACACGTGAATCATTACACTAAGAAGCAGATTAGTAACAAACGAAATTTCCTCACTGAGTTAAAGAAAAACATCCTTCATTAATTGTCCTTAAGGTAGGTGAATACTGTTTGATAGCTTAACTGCCTTTTGTTATTTGTTAAGTACTTCTTTTCAGCCTACTATAAAGTCTAATCAATACAAAAAAATTCAGACTACGAAAACAATCTGTCAAACTAAGGTCCAATTTCAACAACACGTAATTAACATTTAATAAAATATAACTCTTACTGTGTATCCTTCAAGTCTAATTCAGCCACAGCAGTGGCAAAAGGAACAAGTTTATCATGGTGCAGCAGCAGTCGTACAAGGGGCAAAACAGCATCATTTTTATCTCGACATATTTCACTCAAAATGTAAGCAGCTGAGGCAGATATTGGCTAAATATAGGAAGGTAGAAAACAAGCACAAAAATCAAGGAAACATGATTAACTGTTCAATCATTAGCCTGTAAAAGTAACTGTAATAATGTCATTAAAGCTGTTATACAGGATATTTAATTTTCAAAATTTTTTATCAGAGATGATTGTGGGAGTACACGTAGGAATCACAGTACTCTGGTTCAGATAAATAGAAATGTGTGTGTGTATATATATGTATGTATATAATTTTTACTGTTTTAATAAGACTTGATACTCTTGAAATCTTCTCCTTATCATTTATAGAATTATTTTAGTCACTTCGTGTTAAATCATATCCTTAAGATTCTTAACATACTTGAACATCTGGTGATTTTAGCAGCAAAGTTTTCAAAGGACCATAGTACTCTGAAGGAAGCACGTAGTCTTCTGTATAACATATATTTAATCGAAGAGACCCCAGGTCATCAGTTTTGGATGACTTGTTTCCATTGTCTCTTGGTTGTAGCAAGTACCTAAAGTAAAAATATAAGTGATTCCATGTGATGGAAACGCATTCAAGCCAATGAGGCAAGTTAAGAGTTAAGCTATAAAAAAACAACCAAAAAAGTCAACTTAGTATTTACGGTTAGGAAACTTCGTAAGTAGCAGGATACTAATCTTCAGAAGCCTAATATTGGTTATATATTGGATTAGAAAGCTACAAATACATTTTTATCCAGGAAACAAAAAGCATAGATATTACAGAAATTAAGATCTCAAAGAAGTTGAATAAAAGTTTGATTAGCTTGCAGGTTTAGAAAAAATGATGATGAAAGGTAAAACATTTAAAATCCAATGTATTATCAAAAATAAATGTTTACCAACTAAATTTAAGAAAGTAGCATTTAGTTGAAAATAGATAAGACAGTCCAGGTGCAGTGGCTCATGACTGTAATCCCAGCACTGGGAGGCTGAGGCAGGCAGATCACTTGAGGTCAGGAGTTCGAGATCAGCCTGGCCAACACGGTGAAACTCTGTCTTTACTGAAAATACAAAAATCAGTCAGGCATGGTGCCTGTAATCCAGCTGCTTGGGAGGCTGAGGCAGGAGAATCGCTTGAACCCAGGAGGCGGAGTTGCAGTGAGCTGAGATCCTGCCACTGTACTCCAGTCTGGGCTTGTATGGATGACAGAGCGAGACTTCGTCTCACAAACAAAACAAAAAAAAGTAGGTAAGACATATCAGAACACATAAGAAACCTTGTTTTAAAGTAAATTCTTTATCCAAAAATTTGAATTTAAGAGAAATTTGCAGGACCAAAACCAGAAATCTAAGAGTTTTTTTTTTTTTTTAAGCTTTTTATCATGGGAATTTAAAAACACAAACAAAAGAGAATATTGAACTCTCCTGTACCTATTATCTAGTTTAAACAATTATCAACTGAAGACTAATCTTGTTCACAGTCATAGAAAGAAAAAATTATGCCCTTTGCACCAACATGGATGCAGCTGGAGGCCACTACCCTATGCGAATTAATGCAGAAACAGAAAATCAAATACCGTATGTTCTCACTTATAAGTGGGAGCTAAACACTGGGTATGCACAAACACAAAGATGGTAACAATAGACACTGGGGGTTCCAAAAGTGGGGAGGGAGATAGGGGAGTAGGGGTTGAAAAAGTTATCCGGTACTTTGTTCGTTACTTGGGCAAAGGGATCATAAGCCTAAACCTCAGCATTACACAATATACCCATGTAACAAACCTGCACATGTACCCCTGAATCTAAAATTTAAAAACAACACAAAACAAAACTGGATGAAGGCTGATAAAAACTGCAAAGTACCACTGACAATCAAGTATTCTTATTTCCTTTTTTAGGGGGGTACTCAGCAATATGCTTGCCTAAATTTGAAATTTACGATTTGTTGTTGGTGTAACCATCTATTTTTTTCTAGACCATATCAGGTTTAGAGAAAGGCAATTTTTACTCTTACAGTAGCCTCAATTTGCAAAAACAATTGAACTCAACTAATTTGGACATTAAAACTTCAGAATTGCTGGGCTTTAGCCAAAATATATCTTCCTAGGATGGGGAAAAAAAAAGTTTGTTACTCATTCAAGATATCACAGGAGTTCCAGGAGTTAAAAAATTGTTCAAACTCTTAAAAGTTCATTTATCTAAAATAATATGCCAATTACAAATATTTCATCCCCTTTATTCCATTACAGCAAAATATCTAAAAATATCTAGGAAAAAAACCTAAATGTACTCTTATCTTCAATAATTCATTATTTTAAAAAGGCATTTTCTTGCACTATATATAAAATAGTGAATCTTTGCTTTACTTAACTATAACCAGAAACTAAACTGCAGAAAAAGTGTACTATATATGTCTTTTATTAGTACATTCTAAAACAAAATTATTTTAAAAGTTACTATGTACAGCCAAATGCTCAATAGTAATACTGGTAACATCCTTATTTGGACACTAAAAATAGCATAATTTTAAATTATGCTGCAGAAACTATCACGATTAGAATATATTAAGGGAATTTATTTTTAAATATTTACCTGCATATATTTTTTTCTTGTGGCTTATCATCATATTGCCCACACAATTTATTTTCAGAAATAACTCCAAATTAAATTTACAAATTTGGATTTGCCATTAACCAACACTGTAGGGTAGATAAAAGCAACCGAACGGAGATTCTTTTTTGTAGTGAAGCTCAAACTTCAAGAACCAAGAAAATCTGTGTGGAGTGTCACTTATTATTTTCATCACTCTTGGAACCAGAATCTTATTTATTTAATATTAAAAAATCCTTATTACACACAGACAAATAGATAACAATGCATACATACATAAACAATGTCACCAAATCAATGCTTTTTTTTTTTTTAAAGAACGTTTTCTTTTTTTTCTCTTTTAACTTTGGTTTTCTCTTATCTTTTTTCTTATCTTCAAAACACTACCATTCTGCACCTCCGCTTCTCTTAGGAACCTGTTAACTACCTACTATGAACCCTTCTATTTTCTTCATGCTTATATAATTTTATATAGATTTTTAAAAATGTGTGCATATATACACATTTGTAAATAAGTTTTGAGCCTATTCGTTTACAAAACTGTTATCATATTCTACTCTCCAGTATCTTGTTTTTTTACCTGCAAGCACTTCCTAGTTAACTCTTTGAGACTACTTTTTATAGATCCAGTTTGTTCTTTTTAATGGGTACATAATATTCACGCAATGAATGAACTCTAGAGTTCTTTAAGAGAGGTGTTTATGAATATAATGAAAAATAATTGTACTGTGTTGTGAAGTGAAAATGCTATACAGCTTAATAGGCCATAAGTAACTTAAAAATAATTGTGTTCAAAAAACAATAAACAACAAACATTAACATTTTGAATTTAATTTCAACCCTCCTTACTAAGAAACTGGGGAAATTATTTATTTGCTTTGTGGGTCTGGGAAATTCTCTCTCTCAGTCCTCTGTTACCCGAGTTCTGCTAAAACGCTTTTGTGGATTTTCTTTGCCATTTTTCTCCCAGAATAATCTGCATTGATACTTTTTTTATTATTTGCAGAAAATCCTCAACCTCTTGTTTATACAGTTGTTTAACACTTGTAGTAGGCGCAGCAAATTTACAGCACTGGTTACTTACACTGAGGAAGAGTTTGTCTTTCCATTTTCATCTTGTTACTGCTCAATTCTATTCCTCTCTTAATTCACTGCCTCTATAGTATACACTTGCTACATTTTAATGTTTTTAAAATATATTTTAAAAGTTTTAAAATACATTAAGATGCATTTTAAATGCTGTCAATATTTCCCCTATACTGTTTGAGAAATAAATTACATATTTTATCTAAGAATGTAGAATGTTTGGAATTGTTATTATTTTTTGAGACAGAGTCTCACTCTGTCAATCCAGGCCGGAGTGCAATGGCGTGGTCTCAGCTCACTGAACCTCTGCCTCCTGGGTTCAAGTGATTCTTCCGCCTCAGCCTCCCAAGCAGCTGGGACTACAGGTGCATGCCACCACACCGGGCTAATTTTTGTATTTTTAGTAGAGATGGGGTTTCACTATGTTGGCCAGCCTGGTCTTGAACTCCTAACCTCAGGTGATCTACCCGCCTCAGCCTCCCAAAGTGCTGGGATTACAGGTGTAAGCCACCATGCCTGGCCTGGAATTATTTATTTACACTCGTAGTTTTCAAGTTTTATAAATCCTGCGCTAAGGCCTTTCTAAAGTTTGAGATTACAAAGCCCAGTAGTAAATTCCCTAAAAAGACTAAAATGGATTCACAGGTGCAATATTTTTAGGCAGTTTAAATTATTTCAAGCATTGCTATTTGAACCCACAATTTTATTTTCAGTAGATAGGTCAGCATAGGGCACATGGGCTTGGTAGTAGACATTCCATGGATGTTGACTAGAGAGTGAGTGAATGAATGCTTTGGTTTTGAAGCCTCGGGTAACTTTTTGAAAGCAATTAGAAAGAAGTTTCTAATTAACATGAGAAAAAAGCTGCCATTTTCTCTATTCTCTATCTAAAGGCAATGCCAAACAAAATTTAAAAATATATACACTGAATTTTTTTTAAAAAGACTAATCTTGTTTCAACCATACCTTTACTCACTCTCCCATCCTGTTCCTGCATTATTATTTTAAAGCAATTTCCAGGTATAATTTCATATATAATTTTAAAAAGTCATCACTCTTCACTTAGTGTTCAAATTTCCCCAAACTCATCATAAATGTTTTTCTACAGTTTGTTCAAATCCAAATAAGGTCCACAGATTAGAACTGGTAATAGCATTCTTAAGTCTCTTTTATAGATTCCTCACTGTTGGTCCTACAGAGTTTTCCACCTTTGGAATTGTGTTAACTCTTATCTCTACCTCCATAATGTCATTTACCATACTCCTTCATCCTCTCTGTATTTCCTCTGTATTGGTAGTTAGATCTAGAGGCTTGGTTAGATTCAGATTTGATGTTCTGGCAAGAACGCTTCATTGATAATGCTGTGTAGTTCTACCAAGAGGCACAAATGTCTGGTTGTTTCTCCTTTTGCAATATCACCAGCCACTGATGATCACGGCTTAGAGCCATTAATCATCAAAATGATAATTTTATAATTCTATCACTCTTCCTTCCCTTAGCTGGAATGCTGAGATGCTTTTTGTAAAAGAAACAGTAGCTTTAATACTTAATTTAATAGTAGTTTTAATACTCCTCTAATATACTAATTCATTTAAAAATAGAAGGAAGAAGGCTTTAATAGAATATTTATTAGCTTTGAGAAAGATAAAGACAGAAAAGACAACTAGCGAATTAACCAAGGCAAATTTAAAGGATGAAGGGATGGTTAATACAAGAAGAAATTATATCACTACCCCACAAAAGAGGAATATCAACCTTCAGAACATCTACTGTCTGATTTAAGAAATAGTGATGTAAAGATATGGTCAATGAAATAATTAGAAACAAGCCTGTTAGGAAACGTGACTCAGAAGTACCTCTAAGGGAAGTGTATTAGTCTGTTCTCATGCTGCTAATAAAGACATACCCAAGGCTGGGTAATTTATTAAGGAAAGAGGTTTAATTGACTCATACTTCCACATGGCTGGGGAGACCTCGCAATCATGACAGAAGACAAAGAAGAGTAAAGGGACGTCTTACATGCGGCAGGCAAGAGAGCTTGTGCAGGGGAACTCCCATTTATAAAACCATCAGATCTCATGAGACTTACTCACTACCACAAGAACAGTACGGGGGTTTGAAACCACCTGATGATTCAATTATCTTCACCAGGCCCTGCCCTTGACGTGGGGATGATGACAATTCAAGGTGAGATTTGGGTGGGGACACAGCCAAACCGTATCAGGAACTTTAGCTGGTTGATGACCAAGCATCCTGACAATTGATACTTCGGTCAGTTTTTCACAATCCAGGGCATGTTCTGCAACCTTGCAAATTCAGACACCACGTTTTATCAGCACATCTACAGTGAACCTGAAGGTCAAGTGTGGTGGCTCACGCCTGTGATCCCAGCACTTTGGGAGGCCAAGGCGGGTGGATCACCTGAGGTCAGGAGTTCGAGACCAGCCTGGCCAACATGGTGAAACCCCATCTCTACAAAAATACAAAAATTAGCCAGGCATGGTGGCACATGCCTGTAGTCCCAGCTACTTGGGAGGCTGAGGCAGGAGAATCACTTGAACCCAGGAGGCGGAGGTTGCACGGAGCCAAGACCATGCCACTGCACTCCAGCCTGGGCGAGAGAGAGAGACTCCATCTCACAAAAATAAAAAATAAAAAAAAATAAGATGCACTTGAATTGCAATGACTGAGTGCAGAGCCTGATATACTTAAAAGCAGGCCAATTATTACATTTATGAAAAAGAAATATAGTCAAGTGGTGTAAGTACCTGGATTGTTAAGTGACCAATGCATTTTACTATAGAAATGCTCACTTACAAAAGTAGGGAGAAGAGTGACAATAGTAATAATGAATGCTGTTTCTTACCACCACCCCCATGTGCTCGTCACTTGGTTACAACAATTATCACCATTTACCACAGGGTTTTCATCTATATCTTTCACTGTATTTTTTTATTTGTTAGTAGCTATTTGGAAAGACAAATTATCAAAAGGCGTTGTGGTGAGTACAGAGGCATGACAAGGAGTTTTAGGCAGCCTTAAGAATCTCTCAGCTAAGACAATAGTGTTGCCAAGGAAACAGTAATTCTTCTGGACCAGAATCCCCTTCCCCATCAACTGTGCTTGAATAGGCAGTACCATGTCTCCCTCTTTGGATTCATTTTATTACTCTAGATGAATCTTTTCCTCTTATTGAACCAGTGTTTTCTATGCACAGTAGAGTAACATTACTTGTATTACTGCTTACTCAGTTACAACTACTTCTGCGTCTGGGACCATCCCTATCCATCTTAAAACAGTGTCTCTACACTCTACAGTCAAAACAAACTCTGTTTTGGTTTGTAGTACAGAAATTTTGCTCAGAGCACAACTTTATTTCCTTTAGCTCCAAATAACTGGGGAAGGGGTATGACATCCCTCTTTACTGTCATATAACTAAAAATCACCAGGCCTACAGTCTTAACATACCATTGTTCTATGTAGAGGAATTAGGGTAGTGCTATGCCAATTACTCATTTTTATGCATATATTGTTTTTGGATGCTTAAGAACTCCAGAAGGGTTCACTCCTGCCATACTTTCTAAACTTGTTTCCTTGGATTTTCTTTGCAGGATAAGAAATCCCAACAGACAAAATATCTCATCTATGTCTACTTGAAAAAAAAAAGACTTCACAACATGTTGTTTTACCCATCCTTTGAAAAGATCATTTTTTAAATGAGTAGAGAACTCTCTGATTCTCTTTTAAATAATATTTTATAAGCAAGGGGCACTCAAATTTTTTCTAATGGCTTAAAAGAGAGAATGTTTTTGAGTTTTAAATATATTCAGAAATACGCCAAAGTTCAAACTTCAGTACACTGGTTGAAAGCACAAACTTTGGGGTCAGACAGTTTGGTTCAAATCCCAGTTGTGTGACCTTAGACAAGTTGCTCAATTTCTCTGTGCTTTTTCCTCATTTGTCAAATAAGGACTATTAATAGTATCTTAACACATTAAAACCCTACATTAGCCCTAAAAAAGTTATTATAAGTAAAGCACTTAGAATAGTTCCTGGCACACAGTAATCACTATGTAAATGTTACGCATATAACATTTATATATATGATGTATAATTATTACCACTTAAATATGTGAATAACTATCAAGTTATTTGTATAACCACATAAATGTGATTATTATTTTAAAATATGATTACAAAGGCTCAATTTAATAAACTACCTGAAGGATCCTTGTGAATTAAGTAATTCTGTATGAATTAGAGATAAAGAAAATAGGCTCAAGATTTGTTAAATAGTTCAGGAACATCTGGCATTTCTAAGTGAAAAAAAAAAAACTCATATATATGTATGTTTGTCAGTTTTTGAATAAAATATTTCAGTTTGAAAGAAAAAGAAACAGGAAACAAAGAGAAATTTTTAACTGAAAGTAGCATTCAGTTGCTCTACACATGTACTTTTCATTCACAGGCATAAAAGCAATCCTTATGCCCTCAAGATAAGCAGTTTTGACAGTCCCTTAACAGAAAAAAATCAGCATTTAAATAATTCTAACCATAAGGTCTGTGTAATTAAAATTGAGGTAGACAAACCCAAAGTACAATTATTTGTACATAATGCTATGTAAATGAGAGAATGAAGAGGCAGTTCTACTAATAACTGAAGGTGGGCCAGGTGCAGTGGGTCACGCCTGTAATCCCAGCACTTTGGGAGGCTGAGGCGAGGGGATCACAAGGTCAGGAGATCAAAACCAGCCTGGTCAACATGGTGAAACCCCATTTCTACTAAAAGTACAAAAATTAACTGGGTGTGGTGGCGCATGCCTGTCATCCAAGCTACTCAGGAGGCTGAGGCAGGAGAATGGCTCAAACCTGGGAGGTGGAGATTGCAGTGAGCCAAGATCGCGCCACAGCACTCCAGCCCGGCAACAGAGTGAGACTCTGTCTAAAAAAAAAAAAAAGTTGAACGTTATTTCTGTTTTTTTTTGTTTGTTTTTTGAGACAGTCTTGCTCTGTCGCCCAGATTGGAGTGCAGTGGCGGGATCTCGGCTCACTGCAAGCTCCGCCTCCCGGGTCACGCCATTCTCCTGCCTCAGCCTCCTTAGTAGCTGGGACTACAGGCGCCCGCCACCACGCCTGGCTAATTTTTTGCATTTTTAGTAGAGACGGGGTTTCACCGTGTTACCCAGGATGGTCTCATCTCCTGACCTCATGATCCGCCCGCCTCGGTCTCCCAAAGTGCTGGGATTACAGGCGTGAGCCACCGCACCTGGCCTATTTCTGGTTTTTTTTTTTTTTTTCCAGCTAAAGACAGGAGACTTGTTGTATTTTCTAAATTCAAATATTAAACAGATATGTTAAAAATGTGAGACCAAAGGCAGGGCGCAGTGGCTCATGCCTGCAATCCCAGCACTTTGGGAGGCTGAGGTGGGCAGATCACAAGGTCAGGAGTTCAAGACCAGACTGGCCAACATAGTTAAACCCCGTCTCTACTAAAAATACAAAAATTAGCTCGGCATGGTGGCGTGTGCCTGTAGTCCCAGCTACTTGGGAGGCTGAGGCAGGAGAACTGCTTGAACCTGGGAGGTGGAGGTTGCAGTGAGCCGAGATCATGCCACTGCACTTCAGTCTGGGCAACAGAGTGAGACTTTGTCTCAAAAACAGTGAGACCAAAAAAAAAAAAAAAAAAGTTTGAGGACAAAAGGTGTCAAAATTATCAAACTGGAAAGCTAAATCATATCAAATACTAATCTAGTCTAAAAGCATGTAAAAAGTGCTTCTGTTGAAAAGAAAAACCCAGTAACTCATTTTATCTATTATTTGAATCTTACTTTCAAATTTAAAAATTACAACTGAAAAGATGTTTATATTTATTTTGAGACTTTTCAAACAACAGAATTAAACTACTGATGATTACTCTTTTTTTTTTTTGAGACGGAGTCTTGCTCTGTCGCCCAGGCTGGAGTGCAGTGGCCGGATCTCGGCTCACTGCAAGCTCCGCCTCCCGGGTTTACGCCATTCTCCTGACTCAGCCTCCTGAGTAGCTGGGACTACAGGCGCCCGCCACCTCGCCCGGCTAGTTTTTTTTTTTTATTTTTTTATTTTTTTAGTAGAGACGGGGTTTCACCGTGTTAGCCAGGATGGTCTCGATCTCCTGACCTCGTGATCCGCCCGTCTCGGCCTCCCTACTCTCTTAACATCAAGATTAGAAAGAATTTGCCTGAAATCCTCAGCATAAATAAATCTTTTCTTGAGTTTTCATGCAGTTACCAACAACCCCACAAGGGGATGCTACAGCTCTACAATTGATGGAGGAGGGTAAGAGTTTTATTTCCAACTTACCAGAAATGGCATTCACATTTTTATATTTCCTTACAACTATGGAAGTATATATGAATTACCAGATGTTTCTATTTCATGCTATATAAATTTTAGCACTTATATTTCTGGCAGGTTACTTTAAAATATCATGGGCCAAAAACATCCATAAAAATAAAATTAGTTTGTTAATGTTCTTACATACTGCCAAGGAAGCTGCACCAAGTTTTGCCAAATTTGGAAGGCATCTCTAGAGACAGTCTTACTTAAAAAACAGATTATGTGGCACATTACAAGTTCATTTTGAGGGGCCCAGAAGCACAAGAGCTCATTTTTCTCCTCTGTACTGAGTGGTCTGGCACGTAATTTTAAAAACTTGACAAACTGGGCTCAGAAATTTTCATTTTAAAATGTATGCTATTTGATGGAAAGTGGGACATGGTGTGGTGGGAGGATGACAGGTCCCAAATCTTCATCAATTTTTCATAGTGACTACGTTTGATTTTCTCCCCCTCTGTGGATGCATTTTACAAACTATAATACCCAAAATGCCAACATAAAGACCAATAAATCTTAGATCTGCCTTAGAGAGAGAGGCAAAAAATAAAGTAAAAATTTTAAGAGTCTCCAAATCATTCTACAAGTGATAACTATTCCAGGACAAGACTCTAAAATGAAGATGTCTGATGGCCAATCAGAAGAGGCTCGTTTAGGGACGAATGAAACTGATATCCATAAGAAACACCTAAACATTCCTCTTTGAGGCAGTGGAAACTGAGTTCCAAAAAGTGCTCCTTAAAAGGCAAATGAGAAAAGCATGTTCATTTACATCCAGTTGAAACCCAAATCTAGCCAGCGATGCTGGGCAACATACTGAAAGGATACACAAGCTTTTAAGTGCTACAGACAGAAAAAAACAATAGTTTCACATTGATTCTGCTAAGGAAACTAGCTCAATTTAATGTGTGAACATTAATTTTAACATCAGTTTAATGTTATTAGAGTCATTAAAAAGTAAAATAATATTGTAGTCATTATTGAACACCAAGAGCCCTAAAAAGTGCCAGCTCAACAACATAAGACCTTAGACATTCAAAAAGTAACATTAGGGCCATCTACGGTACATTTCAATGAGGTGTGGTGAAGGAAGAACAGTGGTTAGTTCCCATAAACAACTGAGTTCCCTAAATAAAATCCTTTGCTTTCAAATATCCACAGTTCCTATGACCACTAATAAAACTTCTGAAATGCAGATACTGATTTGTGACCTAGCGTTTTCTTACATGAAAAACTCTTATGTAATGTTTTAAATGTTTCCCATTTATCTCCTTAAGTCTTCACTTCTGAACAGAAAAATATTCCTAGATGATTCAGTTCTTTTATCTCAGTACCACAGGTCAAGTCATAAAACGTACAATGTACTTCTGCAACAATGAATTAATGAACATATTAATATTAATGACATCTGGCTTATTACGGGGCAAATTTAAAATATGTTCAGAGTAAGCATTTATTTGCATATATATACTGTATTAAAGAGAATTAAACTACGGAGTTCACTAAAATGCTGGACTCTTACCAGGCTTGATGAGAGGAATCAGTTCTTAATACATTCACAGGAACCTTAATCTCACCTAGGAAAACATCTTGGACCAGGTTTCCATTGTTCCACAAGTCGATCCTGAAAATTGAAAACTGGCTTTATGTTTTGCAAACAATGTTTAAGAGAATGCACATCACAAAACAGCTTCAAATTACTTTGATCTGTATTACAGCATTAATTTTACATGCTTAAAAGATGTTAGCACAACCATATACATACCTCACTATCCAGACTAGAGAAGCAAAATACTACACAGCAGCTTTTATTTAAAAAGCACAGAAAGTAATTTTAAATAGTCTAAAAGAAGGCACTTAAACTGTCTTAGTTTGAAAGTCAAGGCTTTATTTTAACCTATAGCAATAAGGACAACAGAAAGAAACTACAAAAAGAAACCAACGCAATACTACAGTTTCTCTCTAGATTACCAACAATTAATATATATAGAAAAATTAGAAAAATACATTACCTGATCACTCCAAACACATGATTAATATACCATCTAGATGAACACACTGTTAACATCACACCTACACATGCATTTAAAAGATTTTTCCTTCCCAAAGGGCATAGATATTTAAGACCTAGGAAACAGCACAAACTTCAAACACATGCACCTGCTGAATTATCTTCTTACCTCACTGAAATTTCTGTTAGACAGCAGATATGTTAAGAAGAATAAAAAAATTATTTCTAAATTGGCTGAGATACAACTTTCTTTCCGTTCATTACACTATAATCCAGAAATGTAAGGAACAATTTGGGAAAAATTAAAAATAAAACAGATGAAAATTAGATCATCTTTGTTTATAAAATAAATACACCTTGAGTATTTCTGCAAACAAATCAGATTTTGGAGGATAATCTGGATTTAAATTAGATGCATACTCCTCTAACTTTCATCAACCAACCTGCTATAGAGAATTCTATTAAAGTTGGTTTACCTTTTTTGGTTGAATTTAGGATTTTCTTTTGGTACACAAAAAAGCAATTCTGTAAAACCCCAAAGCACATACCTGATCTCTAGCTTTTCAATGTCCTCCTCTTCCACCTGGAACTGGGACTTTCTGGTGTAACTACTGGATCTGGTTACCTGTAAACAAAATATTTTAGTAAAAAATTAAAAAAAAAAAAATACATCTTTCCTATAACTTAAAAATGATCATCTCCAAAATATTCAATTGTGGATAAAAGCAGAGGAAAATGTCCAAGTAATATTTTACTCAATAGCTGAATATAAAAGCAACTATGGAAGTAGAAGAAAATAAGGTGGTGTAAAAAAAAAAATCGAAGACAATAAGGTGGTATAAAAAAAATCAAAATAATCTTTGTCTCTATGCCATTCCTATCAACTCAATATATGGCAATGGCCAGGTGCAGTGGCTCATGCCTGTAATCCCAGCACTTTGGGAGGCCAAAGTGGGAGGATTGCTTGAAGCCAGGAGTTCAAGACCAGCCTGGGCAACAAAGTGAGACTGTCTCTATTTTAACAAAAATAAAATAAAATAAATATATCAATGAACATTAGATTCTTTGGCTCATACATAGTCAGTTGGTGACTCAGAAGTGTTTAAAGACTTTCGCACATTTCTCAAGACACAATCCTACCCTGCACTTCCTTCTCACATTTTTGCTGAAAATATCAAGGCCACTGGAAGGAACTTCTTCAATGACCGTTCACCTGAACTTGTCCACTCCCACAGAGGGTTCTCTACTTGAGTTTTTCTCATGCTCTTCTCAACAAAATGGGATAATTTTCTTCTTTTCTAAGACTAGCCACCCACACAAGGTATGCAATAAGCATTCAGTAAGCATTATTTGATCTATTTTAATTACAGCTTTCTATACCAGTTTGTTCATCTCACTCAAGTCTAAGAAAAATTCTCCCCTTAAATTATGGTCTTCCTATCTCTTTCCTTTCTCAGACAAATATCTGAAAACTGTAATCCACCTTACAGCTTGTACTTCCTCATCACCCACTCACTATAGTAACTCCTTATAATCTTGGCTTCCTCACAGATCACTCTCCTAAAATCTCTCTCTTCATCACCAAATCTGATGATAAATTCTTAGTTCTTACCTCCCTTGATCTCCTATTTAATTTAGTGATCATACAACTGTATCTCCTTTCCCAGAAACACTCTATAGAGTTTACCTGAGCACTACCTTGGCAACCTTATGCTGCTGTCTTTTGTTTCTTTTTCAGAATCTATGGATATATTATTCTTCAAAATGTGATGTTTTATCTTGTGCTAAAAACAACTTGGAGCTGCACAGTGCTGTACAGTCTACAAAGTGCTTTCACATCCATTATCTCCTTTGTTCATCAGAATGCTGCTCAGAGGCGGGCAGGGCTAGATTTATTATCCTCACTAAAAATGAGGAAGCTGAAGCACAGAAATTAAATGACATGCTCAAAGCTGAATACTTAAGTGGCAGAAATTAGTTTATTCACTTTTCTCCTTTATTGTATATCTCTATTCTCTTGGCTTTCTTGACTGTTTATATAAACAAACCTTGAGTGTTGGTCAATAGCTATCACTCATCTTAAGTTTCGGTCACGAACTCCCTACTGGAGGATTTAAAATGTCAGCCCTCAAGCTAATTATGCTCCAAACTAAACCACTTTTATTTTTCTTCTTCCTTACTTTTCTATTTTTCCAGATTTGGAACCTTGGGGGCAGCATTCAACTACTTCCTTTCTCTTTTTTTCTATAACCAATTTGTTATCTTGCCCTTTGCATTATCTCTTTTATCTGCCTCTTCCTATTTCCATAGTGCTCTTTTGAAAGACACCCCCTTCCCCTCCCCTTTTTTTACAGCAGTCTCCCCATCTTTCTTCTTTCTCCCTAAGCCACCTGGACCTCAGATCATAGTTAATTCTTTCCCAAACACTGTTTTACTCATAACTTATAGGCTCAAAATTATTTACTTAGGCACCACAGCTAGGCACTCAAGGCCTTTCATCAGCTCGTCCTACTCTACCTTTCTAATCTTAGTTTCCATTATTTCCTTACACAAGCCCAGTAAAATCAGTACTTGCTGTACTCTGGACATAACTTTCTGCTTTTCTGTCTCTGTGCCTCTGCTCAAAATATTCATCATATCTAATATTCTCTTTACTCAATCTTAGAAAATCCAATCTTTCTTCAAGCCTTTAATGGAGCATCTGACCTCCAGATGGAGTTCATCTGACCTCCCCAATATCTACTGCATTTTACTGTTGTATATATGTATACGTGTGTCTGCTTTGTGTTCCTTGCTTTAGATAAAGGACAGAGATGGAAATGTATCTATCTTTATAACCAACAAAAGGCCCTCTGAATGAATGTTGCAAGGCCTAACAAGTACTCCTGCTACAGCAGGCAGGTCAGGTCTTCTACTTTTACAAGGTGATCTGCTGACTGTAAGGATCCATGAAGCAGAGTAGATTACATCCAGCTGAGGTTTAAGGTATGTGGGCTAACAGGGAGTGTGAGTGCCTTTAGTCAGTAGCCCTTAGACATTGCTGTCTTCTTCGTTTTCTCCAGTTAGATGCAACTGCCATTAATTAATGTAGAACAACTGCACCAAGTCCTTAGCAAAGAAATGGAAAAGTCTCACATTGGTACTTTTTCTTTTGTTTTTTCTCCCTTGCTTCCCCTCCACAATTCTTCCTGCTTCACTTTTGGCATTTTCTTTGGCCTGTGTTCCTTTATTAAAGCACAGTAATCAGGCATGACTAGAGGTACCCTTACGTTCTCCACTTTGAAATACCAAGAAAAATACACATACAGAAGGAAAGGCACAAAATGTGCCTTTTTTCAAACCTTCCCTACACGTTGATACAAACTGTAACATGCTTTATTAGAAAACAATCTTTTAGACAGTTGGATTTTTTTTTCTGTAGTTTGCAAATAATATGAAAAAGGATTTCTTTAACAAATGCTCCAAAGAAAAGCACTCCAAAGCACTGTATTTGGGACAACTTCAAGGCAGCTGAAGCTGTCTATGAAGATAAGCAGGCATCCGTAGAATGAATTAGGCTAAAAAAAAAAAAGAGTAATAATAAGGCTCTAATCATACAGTATTTTATGGTCTCGAAGGATTCTCACATGCTTTGGGTCTTACAAAAACTCTATGAGTCAGGTAGTGCTGCTATTTTCCCTTCCAACTATTCTTTCACAGGATAAGAAACTTGAGTCACATTCAGTGACTCTTTTAAAGCCAACTGGACTGGAACTCAGATTTACTGAGTGGTAATTATACTTACTTCACTAGTGACTGTCAAAGGGCACCCTGCAGAAGAGTCCTGTGGCCACTGTGTGTTAGGTAGGGAGCTGTGTAGGGTAAGGGAGGGTGCAAAGGAGGGCATGACAGTGAAGATGACTGGGGACTGGGTATGGCCCTGGCCCTTCCTGCTCCCAAATTAGAGCTCTGCCTTTATTCATTTTATATATTGGGCTTCCATCGCAACACACCATGGCTCTACTGCTTTCTGCTTATCTGCATTAATTGATAAAATGATTACTATGACTGTGGTTTGAAAAAAGAAATCAACTAGCATTAAATATTACATATTTAATGTTAACATTTACGTAAAACAAAAAATTACCTCAAAATAAAAGATTTCATTAAACTGCGGATTGCTTGTTTTCTTCTTTACTTTTGTCTTCTTTTGGTCATTCCTGTTCCAATGTGGTAGAGTTTTACCTTGTAGAACTTAACAGTACACAATTATAAAACATGCTATTTCCAACCAGGGAGCCTGACCTCCGTTTAAAAGTTAAGGTGACTCAGGGAAGATTCAGTTTTAAATATTGCTTGGAAAAAATTAAGTGTCCTTATAAACTCAAATCAAAGAATATATAAGCTTTAGGCATCCTCTATGTGCCCAGACTGTGTTATTCTCCCTACGGACACACTAGACTGCCAACCTTTTCCAGGGGTTTTAAAAACACATTCTATTCTATCAGCAACTCAGAATAAATAGAAGGAAGACAATAAGATTTAGAGTACCTTCATCTATGTTGAAAAATACCCGAGGAACTTGAAAAACATTCTTAACTCAGGTTACTTCTTGGGCTTCAGATATAATAGAGACTTCTTAAAAAAAGTTGTAATTTTAATTTAATTATAGATTCAGAGGAGGTTACAAAAAATGTATAGGGAAATCTTGTGTCTTTACCCAGTCTCCCCCAGTGTTAACATCTTATACAACCACAGTACAATAGCAAAACCCACAGTGACTTTTTATTTTTTATTTTTTTGAGACGGAGTTTTGCTCTTGTTGCCCAGGCTGGAGTGCAATGGTGCAATCTCAGCTCACCACAACCTATGCCGCAGGGTTCAAGCGATTCTCCTGCCTCAGCCTCCCGAGTAGCTGGGATTACAGGCATGCGCCACCACACCCAGCTAATTTTGTATTTTTAGTAGAGACGGGGTTTCTCCTTGATGGTCAGGCTGGTCTCGAACTCCCAACCTCAGGTAATCCGCCTGCCTCGGCCTCCCAAAGTGCTGGGATTACAGGCGTGAGCCACCCGCGCCTGGCCAGACATTTTAAAACACAAATTCATATGCCAAATTGTCTCTAACTGTATGTTACCAAATAATTAAAGAATTTGTCAGTACAGATTATTTTAAAAAACAAAAACAGCTCCACTAGATTGAACACTTTTATCATGCAAAAATAAATCTCTCTAATAGCATTTAATGTCATAGGACTGAGTATCTGCTAATAGCATACTATTGTTTGAGCACCTAATAAATACCGGCATGGTACTAGGTACTTTACATACATACATAAATACATTTTTCAAAGTGACTTAGTAGTGATTTTCTACAAAGTAAGAATAACTAGAGACTCTGGGGATAGGGAAAAGGAGTGTGTATGTATGCATGCATGTGTGTGTAGATGGAATACTGTGCTTCTTGTTTCCTGATTCTAAACGTTCAAGTTGTAGACATATTTCAGATGTATGAGTTCCTTAAAGAAACCATAATGAAGTCATATAACACACCGTATTACAAAATGCTATAGTTTTTTTTTCACAAATTATTATAAATCATTTAAATTAATGATATGGTACACTTTGCCATGCTCTAGTACTTCAGCAGTTTTTCTACAGTTGGAATTCTCTCTGTAGAGGACAGATCTCATGAGTAGAAAAGGCGATTTTTCAGTCCTGAGTTGCCTTCCAGATAAAAATATATAAATTGTCTTGTTATTCTGAACTGGCATTCATTAAAACAGGATTTTACATGCATAAAATTTAGGATATTTGAAAGTAGGAATGCTGATGCATGAACAGTCAAGTTTATGTTTTAAAGCACTACATTGTAATAGTATAAAACTGAGGTTGTTCCCTAAAGCTTAACAGCATGGCAGATTTAAAATGGGGTACCAATTTCTGTCTGTAAAAAGAGGGTTTTGTTATTAACAAGTGTATAACAGAACTCACTAAAGATTATTCTTTCAAAGCATTTACTACTTTGTGTTATAAATAGCTATTTATCATTTGCTCATAGAATCTTACTTTTTAAATTTTTAAATCAAACATTAAAACTTAAAAACCTAATAATAATTCAATAAACATTACCTAGAAGGGCCCACTAGAGAAACTGTTGCATAAGGGTCACAGCTTTGGCCATTTATGAGAGGCAACCCATGGCATGCCTTGATGCTAAGGTAGAATAAAAGAGATTTAACATATTAGATGCCAGTTAAACAAGATAAAACATTACCTTTAAACACAAACTAACACATTCAAAGGGTTAAGAATTGTTTTCCATGTGTCTGCAGTTGTATGGCTATATACTACCTACTCCATACACATATGTATGCATTTTTAAATTTATGCTATCCACAATCATTAATGAAACTATCAAATACAGGCTGAGCATTCCAAATTAAAAAATCCAAAGTCCTCCAAAATTCGAAACTTTCTAAGCACCAACAAGATGCTCAAAGGAAATGCTCACTGGGGTATTTCAAATTTGGGCTTTCTGGATTTGGGATGCTTAATGGGCAAGTATATATAATGAAAATACTCCAAAAAAAAAAAAAAAAAAAAAAAAAACCAAAAACAAAAAAACCAACAAGAATAAGAAATTCAAAACACTTCTAGTCTCAAGCATTGTAGATAAGGGATGTGTAATAGTCAACACATTTCCTCCTGCTAAATACCCAACAAGGTACATTTTGTGGTTTGATAACACATCAAAACTGCTGTGGCCTCTAAAAAGGAAAAGAAAGCGGTACAAACCCTAAATGAGAAGCTACAAACCAAGCCAGCTCTATGGCATCATATCCTCTGCTAAAGCATGAATGACAAACAAGGAAACAACTGTGGCTTCCACTTAAAAATCTGATTCATAAATATGGGGTAAGCCTCACACAATTCTGTAGCCTTTCATTCCAATTCTCAGTAAACAGCTCCTGCACTATTCTGTAGAAAATGTTTTCGACCATAAAATCCAAGGTCATCTAATCTACTCCATGGCTCACAGTTGTTGGTATTTACAGACAACACAGAATCTAACTTTAGTGATTTGTTCCTCCAATTTTCTCACTAAATATTACTGAGTTTATGAGTTTAGTTTAATGTCTAAGGTTCTGCATTTTCTAATGCCTAAGAGAAACTCATGAGTGTTGTTGAAAAGTATTCTTTGTTGAAAGATGCAAGCTGTTGAGTAACATCCTTATTTCTCTCCACAACCCACAGGTCACAGATGTGAGTGAAGTGCTATTGGTATACTGACGAGTAAAGACAGAAATGATAATATGACTCATTTCTATTAAGCTAGGCATCAAAAAATAAAGAAATTTTGAAACTAGCCAAAGAAAACACAAGCCAGAATAATAATTCTGGTTTTAATGTGGGGTTCAGGAATATCAGATTTTTCCATTGTACATACTGCTTAAAACTTACACTTCTTGGGCTAAACCTCAAAATGATATCTGATACAGCATTTGCAGTTTACTACGCACTTTCACAAAATGCACCTAATTCTCACAACTGCCTTTGAGAAGAGTATTATGCCATTTAAAAGAAGTAAGGCTCAAGGAGGTTATGTGAGAAAGTTACAATGTAAGGCTCAAAGAGTAAGTATAACTTCTAAGAAGTTGGCCAAGACTCAACTTCTACTTTTTAATTTTGTTACTGAAGTCCAGTGCCCTTCTATATTCCCACCGTGTCCCCAAATACAATATTACTCTCCTTGTAATACCACATTTATCTCACATAAACACCAATTATGAGAAACCTTAATGACAGAAATCCAATTTTCTATTTTATGAGGTATAAAAAACCAGAGGAAAAGCCAGGCGTGGTGACTCACGACTGTAATCCCAGCACTTTGGGAGGCCAAGGCCGGCGGATCACCTGAGGTCGGGAGTTTGAGACCAGCCTGACCAACATGGAGAAACCCCGTCTCTACTAAAAAGAACAAAATTAGCCAGGCATGGTGGCTCATGCCTGTAATCCCAACTACTCAGGAGGCTGAGGCAGGATAATCGCTTGAACCCGGGAGGCGGAGGTTGTGGTGAGCTGAGATTGCGCCATTGCACTCCAACCTGGGCAAGGAGAGTGAAACTCCGTATTTAAAAAAAAAAAAAAAAAAAAAAAAAAAAAACCCAGAGGAAAATGCAGTACTGACTTATAAGTACACAAAAACTTATGAAAGGATAAGAATATCCACAAACCAGAACAAGGATGCCCATAAACCAGAAGTGTCACCCTACAGAAATCATTAGTACTCTTAATTTTAAAATATAAAACAGTTAAGAATTGAGTTTTCTGCAAAACTTAAGTAATATTATTAAATATAGGTTATTTTATTCATTACACATATTTGGAAATATTATTTTTCTAATGACCTAGGATAGCAATGTTCTTCCAATCTGTAAGTCAAGCAATTTCATATCATAAATTATGGATGGGCAGAAAACAAGTGTTGAAAATAACCCCAATATAAGGAATTTTATATTTTATTTATATGTGACATATAAAGCATTTACATTAACAGAGTATCTAAAAATTACAAAGGTAAATAAATAATATAAACAGTTTATAATAAGACCGATCTGAATCTTTTCTTTGGACTTTTTTTTTTAAACTAAAAGAAAATGTTAACTTTTACATCCAGGTAAGATGGAGTATCAGGAACTAGATTTACTCTCCACCCAAAATGAACTGGACAAAATCAGCAGTGAAGGACAGGTGAGCCCTCCAACTGCCCCAGCTTACAGCTAAATGGTTTCTCTGAGAAGAGGAGACAAAGCTGTCAGCAGGAGGAGTCAAAGTGACTAGAGCCCCCAGGACAGAAAGGGAAGAAAGTTGCACAGAGAAAGAAAAATTTCCAGGGAGCTACAAGAATCCCCCCCTGAGTTTTCAGCTGAGTACTGACACATGTATATATATGAGGAAATCATCTGAGGCTGGGGAAAGAACCATTTGAAAAGAATAGAGGGAACAGTTCCTAAAACCCACACATGGCTAGCAAGAGGTACCATCAGCCACAGTAGAAAACCTGGTAATTCATGGGTACTGCCTTAATAGCAGGAAAACATAAGCCCTCCAGTAAAGGCTGTGCTTGTCTGTTTAACAAAAGTTAAAAGCAAACCATAAAAGGATCAAACTGTTTCTAAGTAACTTAACCAAGTGCTAAACAAAGCTCAAGTACATTCATAGAAATATAAAAATATCCAGCAACTTCACAATGTCTGGCATGCAACAGAAAATAACCAGGAATGCAAGGAACCAAGAAATTATCATCCATAATGAAAAGAAATATCAATAGAAACAGAATCAGAAATGACAAAAAAGATAGAACTAGCAAAGACATTTAAGTTATAATTATATTCCATATGTTCCACCCAGACACAAAAGACAATAAAAATGGAAAAATCTAGAGATGAAAAACATACTGAGTGGAATTAAACATTCGCTAAGACTTTGGGGGAGTAGTTGGATAGACATGAGAATCAATACTTCAGTTTTAAATGTGTTAAGTTTGCAATATGATACATCAAAGTAGACATACTAATCTGAAACTCAGAAAACAGACCTGGGTTGAAAGCACAAGGTATAGGCAATTAAAAAAAGCTTGTTATTTTGAAATAATTTCAGATATTCCAAAAAGCTGTTAAAATAATAGAGTTTCCGGATACTCATCAACCAATGTTAACGTTTTATACAACCATAGCAGAATTACTGCAATCTGTAGCCCTTACTCAAATTTCACCAATGTACTTTTTTGATCTAGGACACAATATAGGATCCCATACTGCATTTAGTTGTCATGTCTTCTTATTCCTCTCCATCCCGAGACAGTTCATTAGTTTTCCTTCTTTGCCCCATGATCTTGCCAGTATTGGTTGGCCAGTTATTTTGTAGTGTATTCTTTAATCTGAGTTTGTCTGATGTTTACTCATGATTAGGTTGAGGTTATGTATCTTGGTGCCCTCAGTGCATCCTATTGGGAGGTACTGGATGTCTCATTATTGGTGATGTTAACTTTGATCACTCAATTAAGGTGGCATCTATCAGATATCTTGTGGGAAGGATTCTTTGAGACTATGCAAAAATACTGTTTGTCATCACACTTATGCTCACTTAGCATCCACAGATGATCTGTTGAATTGTCCCCTCACCCACTTATTACTGTGATGTTTGCCAATGTTGATTTTCATTTCCATCAATCCTCCTACGTTAATTAGAATTCTACCATAGGAAAAAGCAGTCCTTTCTCCCTACCAAGTATTTTAAAACTGTTTATTTGAATCAGTATTATCGTATGAATATTTTATTTTATAAGTTTGAATCCACTATTATTATTTATTATTTATTCTGAAGCTCAAATTGTTCCAAATTTGGTAATTTGAAGTCTCTTTACATTGGCTTCAATGTCCTTTTTACATATCCCCATTATTTGTTAGCACTTTCTTACTTTTTGAGCCCCAAAGATGCTCCAGACTCATCTCATATTTTCCCTACCCAAGTCCTGAAATAAGCTACTGCTAAAAAGGAGTCCAGGTTCTTTTACTGAAGCTGCACTAATGCTTTTGTCATTAGCCACATGTGGTTATTTACATTTAATTAAAATTAAACAAAATTAAAACTTCAGCTCTTTGGTCATATTAGCTGTATTTCAAGTTTTCAATATCCACACATGGCTAGTGGCTACTGTTTTGGACAGTGAAGACACAGAGCATTTTCTACATCACAGAAAAATCTACTGGAAATTGCTGATTGGAGAATTGCAAACACACACACACACACTCACTCATACACACTCTTAGCACTATTTTTCTCTAGAGAAGTCTGCCTTCAAAGGAGAGCAGAGAAATGGGAATGATAAAAAGGACTGGGGTATGGGTGGGCAGAGATGAGGCCTGGGGACGCATGACTTTTAGGATAGAGATACTAGAACATGTTTATTTGTGGAAGGAACCATCTAGAGGAGAAGGTAAAGCTGACAAAACAAGAAAAAGAAGGCATAACTGAAGGAGCAAAACTCTTAAGTAGAGGAAATAAATGGAATCCAGAGCTCAGATGGAAGAATTCAATGTCAAGAAAAGGAGTACCTCCTCTGCTATAAGGACAAAATTATGGATGCAAATTAGGTTTGTAGATTTGGATTCAGGAAAATGTAAGCAATTTCCAGGCTGTGGTGACAGAGAATCTTATAGCTGTATTAGAGAAGCACAGTTAAGTTCCAGGGCAGACGTAAGTGCCCATGTGAGGTCTGTGATGATAAATTTAAAGTGAAATTAGTCTACGTGATTTTCTCCAGCAATATTCACGTGCAGATTTTGAACACAGAGGAAGAGGTCACTTTCAATTATTAGTAGAGTTTTTCCAGATAAATAAGAATAATGAGGACAATAGGGGAATTGACGGAATCTGCAAGAAAATGACTACAGTGATAGATCACGGAAAAAGATGTAGAAAGAAGTGAAAACAGAAACACAGTGAAGATCAATGGATTGGGAGGGGTCAAAAAATGTTGCAGTGGGGACTTTCTAGGTCTGGAGGATAATAGTAACTACTAGGGTATGAATCTTTCCATACATTACTCCCCCAAAACCGAAGTCCAGCAAGAAGCACAAAGAAAGCCATATGTGAAACCATGCCTTTAGCATTACTAAAAAACAGAGAATGTCACGAACTTCAGAATATCTATAAGGATGAGAAATCAACAATGAATTCCATAAAGCTATCACTGGAACTCTGCTGCTACAAGACAGTGAGTATGGAGAGCAAAGGCTTAAGAAACTCTGAAAAAAAGAATAAGTGGAAAAACATAGAAGAAATGGATAAATTCCTAGACACATACAACCTAACAAGATTGAACCATGAAAAAATCCAAAAGAGACCTGAAGAGACCAATAACAAGTAATGAAATTGAAGCCACAATAAAAAGTCTTCCAGCAAAGAAAAGCCTGGGACCCAATGGCTTCACTGCTGAATTATACCAAATATTTCAAGAAGAACTAATACCAATCCTACTCAGTTAGTCAAAAAAATAGAGAGGGGAATACTTCCAAATTCATCCTATGAGGCCAGCATTACCCTGATACCAAACCAGAGAAAGACACATCAAAAAAAGAAAACTACAGGCCAATATCCCTGATGAACCTTGATGCAAAAATCTTCAACAAAATATCAGCAAACCGGCCGGGCGCAGTGGCTCAAGCCTGTAATCCCAGCACTTTGGGAGGCCAAGGCGGGTGGATCACGAGGTCAGGAGAGCAAGACCATCCTGGCTAACATGGTGAAACCCCGTCTCTACTAAAAATACAAAAAACTAGCCGGACATGGTGGCGGGCGCCTGTAGTCCCAGCTACTCGGAGGCTGAGGCGGGAGAATGGCGTGAACCCAGGAGGCGGAGCTTGCAGGGAGCTGAGATCCGGCCACTGCACTCCAGCCTGGGCGACACAGCGAGATTCCGTCTCAAAAAAAAAAAAAAAAAAATCAGTAAACCCAACTCAACAACACATTAAAAAGATCATTTATCATGACCAAGTGGGATTTGTCTCAGGGATGCGAGGATGGTTCAATATATGCAAATTAATCAATGTGACACATCATATCAACAGAATGAAGGACAAGAACCGTATGAACATTTCAACTGATGCTAAAAAAGTATTTGACAAAATTCAACAGTCCTTCATAATAATAAAACCCTCAAAAAATAGATAAAGATCATACCTCAACACAATAAAAGCCATATAGTACATATCCATAGCTAGTGTCATACTGAATGGGGAACAACTGAAAGTCTTTTCTCTAAGATCTGGAACGTGACAAGGATGCCCACTTTCACCATTGTTATTCAAGTCCTAGCTAGAGCTATCAGACAAGAGATAGAAATAAAGACATCCAAACTGGAAAGAAAGAAGTAAAATTATCCTTGTCTGCAGATGATATGATCTTATACGGAAAAAACCTAAAGACTCCACCAAAAAAACTATTAGAACTGATAAACAAATTTAGTAAAGTTGCAGGATACAAAATTAACACAGCAAAAATCAGTGGGGTTTCTATATGCCAACAGTGAACAATTTGAAAAACAAATCAAGAAAATAATACTGCTTACACAATAGCTACAAATAAAACAAAACAGCTAGGAATTAACCAAAGAAGTGAAAGATATCGATAATGAAAACTGTAGAGCACTGGTGCAGGAAATTGAAGAGGACACCCAAAAATGGAAAGATACTGCAAGTTCATGGATTGAAAGAATCAATGTTGTTAAAATGTCCACACTACCTAAAACAATCTACAGATTCAATGCAATCCCTATCGAAATACCAATGTCATTCTTCACAGAAATAGAAAAAAAAAATCCCAAAATTTATATGAAACCACAAAGACCCAGAATAACCAAAGCTATCCTGAGCAAAAGGAACAAAACTGGAGGAATCACATTATCTGATTCCAAATTATACTACAGAGCTATAGTAACCAAAACAGCATTATACTGGCATAAAAACAGATACATAGACCAACAGATCATTACAGAGAACCTAGAAACAAATCCATACATCTACAGTGAACTCATTTTTAATAAAGGTGCCAAGAACATACACTGGGGAAAGAACAGTTTCTTCAATAAATGGTGCTGGGAAAAACAGATATCCATATGCAGAAGAATGAAACTAGACCCATATCTCTCACCATATTAAAAAAACAAATAAAAATGGATTAAAGGCTTAAATCTAAGACCACAGACTACCACAGACTATGAAATTACTACAAGAAAACATTGGGAAACTCTCTAGGACATTGGACTAGACAAAGATTTCTTGCATAATAGTTGCCACAAGCACACAAGCACAGGCAACCAAAGCGAAAATAGACAAATGGGATCACACCAAGTTAAAAAGCTTCTGCACAGCAAAGGAAACAATCAACAAAGTGAAGAGACAACCCACAGAATGGAAGAAAATATTTGCTAACTATCCGTCTGAGAAGGGATTAATAACCAGAATATGTAAGGAGCTCAAACAACTCTACAGGGAAAAAAATCTAATAATCTTATTAAAAAATGAGCAAAAGATCTGAATAGATATTTCTCAAAAGAAGACACACAAATGGCAAATAAGTTTATGAAAAGGTGCTCAACATCACTGATCATCAGAGAAGTGCAAATCAAAACTACAATGAAATTATAATTTTTCTCCAGTTAAAATAGCTTTTATCCAAAAGATATGCATAACAAATATTGGTGAGGATATGGAGGAAAGGGAACCCTTGTACACTGCTGGTGGGAATGTAAATTAATAAAACCACTATGGAGAACAGTTTGGAGGTTCCTCAAAAAACTAAAAATAGAGCTACCATATGATCCAGCAATCCCACTAAAGAAAGGAAATCAGCATATTGAAGAGATATCTGCACTCTCATATTTACTGCAGCACTATTCACAGTAGTAGAGAATTGGAAGCAATCTAAGTGTCCATCAACAGGCGAACTGATAAAGAATATGTGGTATATATACACAATGGAGTACTTTTCAGTCATAAAAAAGAACCAGATCCTGTCATTCAAAATAATAGGGATGGAACTGGAGATCATTATGTTAAGTGAAATAAACCAGGCAGGCACAGAAAGACAAACTTTGTATGGTCTCACTTGTGGGAACTAAAAATTCAAACAATTGAACTCATGATAACAGAGAGCAGAACAATGTTTTCCAGGGGCTGGGACACGAAGTGGGGGCACAAAAATATAGTTAGATATAATGGATAAAATCTCGTATTTAACAGCATAAGAAGGTGACTACAGTCAACAATAATTTATTATACATTTAAAAATAACTAAAAGAGGGTCAGGCTTGGTGGCTAATGCCTGTAATCCCAGCACTTTGGGAGGCTGAGGCGGGCACATCACGAGGTCAAGAGTTCAAGACCAGCCTGATCAACATGACGAAACTCCGACTATACTAAACATACAAAAATTAGCCAGGCCTGGTGGTTCATGCCTGTAATCCCAGCTACTTGGGAGGCTGAGGCAGGAGAATCGCTGGAACCCAGGAGGCGGAGGTCACGCCACTGCACCTCAGCCTGGTCGACAGAGCGAGACTCCATCTCAAAAAAAAAAAAAAAAAAAATGTGTAGCACCTCCCCACTCTCTCTCCTGTTCCTGCTCCTGCCATGTAGGACAACTGCTCCCCCTTTGCCTTCGCTATTATTGGAAGTTTCCTGAGGCCTCCCCAGAAGCAGATGCTGCCATGCTTCCTGTACAGTCTGCAGAACTGTGAGCGAATTAAACTTCTTCATAAATTACCCAGTCTCAGGTATTTCTTTATAGTAATGTGAGAATGGACTAATACAAGACACTAACACCAACATGACATGATTGTTGTGATTATGTGACATGGATCTGAAAGCAGCCATCATAAAAATAATTCAATGAGCAATTTTTTTTTTTTTAAACTTAAGTTCAGTGGTACATGCACAGGTCTGTTATATAGGTAAACTTGTGTCACAAGGGTTTGATGTACAGATTATTTTGTCACTCGGGTATTAAGGCTAGCACCCATTAGTTATTTTTCCCGATCCTCTCCCTCCTCCTACCCTCCACCCTTCGGTAGGCCCTAATGTCTGTTGTTCCCCTCTACGTGTCCATGCATTCTCATCATTTAGCTCCCACTATAAGTGAGCACATGCAGTATTTGGTTTGGTTTTCTGTTCCTGCATTAGTCTGCTAAGGATAATGGCCTCCAGCTCTACCTATGTTCCTGCAAAGGATATGATCTCATTCTTTTTTATGGCTGTATAGTATTCCATGGCATATATGTACTGCATTTTCTTTACCCAGTCTGCCACTGATGGCCATTTAAGTTGATTCCATGTCTTTGCTATTGTGAATAATGCAATGAGCAATTACGAAAATGTTTAAAACAAAAAAACAAACAAGAAAGTCTCAGCAAAAGAAACTCTCACCAAAGGAAAAAAGTTATAAAGAAGAATCAAATATAAATTTTAGAAGTTAAAAATATAATAACCAATATAACTCAATGGATAGGCTAAACAGAAGAATGAAGAGGACATAGGCAAGAATTACTGAACCTGAAGACATAACAATAGAAATCACCCAATTTGAACAACAGAGGGAAAAATAGACTGGGGGGAAAAGCAAAGGTCAAAGCCTCAGAGGGACCTCTGGGACTGTAAAAAAAAAAAAAAAAAAAAAAAAAAAAAAAAAAAAAAAAAAACCTAACATTTGTGCCACTGTAGTTCTGAAAGAAGGAGAGAAAGATAGCAGAGGTGATAAAGAATTAATAGAAGAAATAATGGTTGAAAATTCCCCAAATCTGGCAAAAGACATAAATATACATAGTCAAGAAGCTGAGCGAACCCCAAACAGGATAAACTGAAAGAAATCTATTCCAGGATACATCACAGTCAAACCAAAACATACGGAAATCTAAAGGCAGGCTGGGTGTGGTGGCTCACATCTATAATCCAAGGACTTTGGGAGGCCAAGGCAGAAGGATCACTTCAGGCCAGGAGTTCGAGAGCAGCCTGGCCAATATGGCGAAACCCCATTTCTACTAAAAATATAAAAATTAGTTGGGCATGGTGGTGCGCGTCTGTAATTTCAGCTACTTAGGAGGCTAAGGCATGAGAATCGCTTGAACCCAGGAGGCAGAGGTTGCAGTGAGCTGAGATTGCACCACTGCGCACCAGCCTGAGCGACAGAACTAGACTCTGTTTCAAAAAAAAAAAAAGAAAAAAGAAAATTAAAGAAAGAAAGAAAAAATAAAAGAAATCTAAAGGCAAAGAACAACCTTAAAAGAAGCCAGAGAAAAACGGTGTGTTACCTATAGGGAAAAACAATTTGAACGACAATGAATTTCACATCAGAAACCATGGAGGACACAAGGAAGTGGTACATTTTCAAATGTGGAAAGAAAAGAACCATTCACTCAGAGTTCTATATCTACTATAATTATCTTTTACAAATGAAGAGGAAATCAAGATCTTCTGAGATGAAGGAAAACCAAGAGAATGTATCACCAGGAGACTTACTCTAAAAGAATGGTAAAAGGAAACTCTCTAAACTTAATCACAGAAGGAATCTTGAAACATCAGAAAGGAAAAAAATAACATGGAAAGGGCAAACATGTGGGTAAAGACAATAGACATACACTTTCCTTCTCCTCTAACTCTTCTCAATTGTGTTAGATGTCTGAAGCAAAAATTACAGCATTGTTTGATGTGGTTCTCAATATATGTAGATGAAATATTTAAGACAAAGTATATTACAAATGGGGGAGGGTAAAGGGATTTAAAGGAAGGTAGAGTATATACACTTTATTCTAACTGGTAAAATGTTGACATCAGTACATTATGATAAGTTATGCATGTATAATGTAATACCTAGAGCAACCACTAAAAAAAAAAATTTATACAGAGAGATAGACTATAGATTTTTAAAAAACACAATATAAATAAATCAAAATGGAATTCTAAAAAGTGTTCAAGTAACCCACAGGAAAAAGAAAACAGAAAACTAGAAAATAGGAGACAAACAGAAAACAAGAAAAAGGCAGATTTAAGCCTAATGTATTAACAATTACATTAAAAATAAATGGAAAAAACTCACCAAAAAAAGATAGAGATTGGCAAAAATTAATTTTTAAAAAAGTGACCCAACTATATTCTGTCTACAAAAAACTACACACAGTCATTCAGATAGGTCTGAGTAAAAAAAGCCAATCTCAAAAGGTCACATAAGATTCCAGTCACATAACATTCTTGAAATGACAAAATTATAGATATAAAGACAGATTAGAGGTTGCCAAGGGTTAGAAGAGAGGAGTGGTTAGTATGGGATAAGGGATATCTTTATGGTGACAGAAGAGTTTCTTATCTAGGTGGTGGTAGTTACACAAATCTATACACATGATAAAATGATCTATAACTATATACATACATTATGCCAATGTAAATTTCCTGGTTTTGGTATTGTGCTATAGTCATGCAAGAGGTACCCACTGAGGGAAAAAGAGTGAAGGGTATACAGGACCTCTCTGTACTATCCTTACAACTTTCTGTAAATCTATAATTATTTCAAAATTTTAAAGTTGGGGGAAAAATATCAAACTGCCAGAGTTCAAATTCAGGCTCCAACACTTCCTGTGTGAAATTAGGCTTATTTAACCAATATGGGCATCAGTTTGTCATCAGCAAAAGGAAGATAACAGTATCTACCAAATTATGACCAGAAAAATATAACACACCAAAAAGGAAATGATACACGTACAATGTGGATGAATCTCAAAAGCATTATGCTAAGTGAAAGACAGCAGACACAAAAAAGACATATCATATACTTTAGTTCAAATAACACTTTGGAAAAGGCAAAAACTATAGGGACAGAAATCAGATCATGGTTGCTTGGAGCTGGGTGTGGGGAGAGGGAACTGAACTACACATCTTTGAGTAACGCCTTTTGTTATAATTTTGACTTTTGAAATCTTGCAAATATTCTATTCAAAAATAAAATTAAGCCTACAAGGATGGGGGAAAAAAACTCAAATTGGGGGAAGGAGCACAAGAAAACCCTTAAATTGAATGCAAACAAACCAAACCAACCAAACTAACTGTATTTCAAATGACTATTACAATTAAACCGAAGCAGGGGAGGGAGTAGTGGAAGACCTAATCCAGATGCTTTCACCATATGCTCTCAGTTGGTCTACAGAGTCAGTCTGTGGAGAAAAAGCTGCAAACAGATCTTGAACTGTTTTTAGTGGCTAAACCCAAATTCCCAAATTGAGAAACATTAAAAAAAAAAAAACTGGCTTATATTCTTAAAAAATGTTAATACAATCAAAGAAAAGCAAAAAATTATTCCATGTTAAAAGAGATTAAAGAGACATGTCAACTAAACATAAAACATAATCTTGGAGCGGATCCTTTCTTAGAAGGAAAAAAACGCCTTAATAGACATCACTGGGACAGTTAACAAAAGTGGAATATAATAACTGCAGATTAAAATATTAGAAAATAACTATAGATTTTTAAAAAGTATTGTAACAATGTTAAACTTCCTGAATTTGGTAACTGTACTGGAGTTATTTAAGATAATATCGCTATTCTTAGGAAATACATACCGATATATTAAGAGATAAAGAGTCATACATATGCAATCTTCTTTCAAAGAGGTCAGAAAAAGTTAATGAAATATTATATAGGCCGGGCGCGGTGGCTCAAGCCTGTAATCCCAGCACTTTGGGAGGCCGAGGCGGGCGGATCACGAGGTCAGGAGATCGAGACCATCCTGGCTAACACGGTGAAACCCCGTCTCTACTAAAAAGTACAAAAAACTAGCCGGGCGAGGTGGCGGGCGCCTGTAGTCCCAGCTACTCGGGAGGCTGAGGCAGGAGAATGGCGTGAACCCGGGAGGCGGAGCTTGCAGTGAGCTGAGATCCGGCCACTGCACTCCAGCTTGGGCGACAGAGCGAGACTCCGTCTCAAAAAAAAAAAAAAAAAAAAAAAAAAAAGAAATATTATATATAGTAGTAAAAAGACATATTTATATACAGACAGAATACTTCAAAGGAGCTGGGGTTCACAATTGATGAGAATAAGTTACAGTCAGGAGCAGCAATAGGAGAGTAGTATCTACTCTACTCCCTGGCCTTACAATATGTGGACATGATAGAAAAAGCCTCTAACTGAGAAGGCTGCGAAACTGTAGTACTTTGAGGGATATTCAGATGTCAACTAATGCAAAAATAGAGAAACACCCAGAAGAAGTGAAGGTTATCTGGCAGTCTATTGATAACACAGAGTAAGGGTTTGGAGGGGAAGTAGAGAGTAGGGAACTAGGCTAGAACAGATTTCCAGAACAGCCAGTCTGGGTGGTAAAAAATGACTTGAGGGTGGAAGAGGTAAAAAGGAATTCAAAGTAGGTGGGAATCAATACTGGTCATCTCTGAGTGGGCATTACTTCTAACTCCAAGGTCTCTAAAGCTCTGCTCTGTGGTATGACAATTTCTAGAGGACCTTCTTTGGGAAGCCTTTCCAATTCTCCACTGCCAGAGAGTTAGACACCCTTATCCTTAATGCCCATATATATCATTTAACCCATATTCAATAAATATTAGTTGAATAAATTCACCATAACCTGAGTAGACTATGAGAAAATTAAACTGAAAATCAACTTCACAAAAGGAATAACATAGCAGAATTTCATTTTTGAAAAAAGTTTCTGAAGTTAAAATAAGGAGTTGGCTTAAAATCGAAAGAATACAAAATGGAGAATTATTTCTAGTTGATTTTGGTTTTAAAAAAATGCTTACTGTACAACAAGCTGCTGGCACACAGTTCCATTCTCCGTTATCAGTTCATTCAGTTTTAATTCAAGGTGAACTTTACCCTATAATGACAAAAAAAATTACAAACTGAGTAGTCTATTTTACTGACAAAATATTAAAGGTAAGTGCCTTTTCAAATCGTCACAACATTTATCCACTGACCACTAGCACATGGCTTTGCCTACACTAAGTACTTGTTAAATGAATAATAACCAAAACCAGAGATCAAAGTTCTGAAAGATATGAAACAAATACTTATGTCAAACGCGGTATTCAAATTTAAGAATTTTATGTCCAGTTCAATGAATATTTATGTATCTACTTATCATAGGCTAAAAAGAAAGATAATACCTAAATTTAAGGAAATTTTGAGATACAACCAAATTATAAGATGTAGGATGCTTTTTCCAGAAGATAAACCAGCATTAAGGACAGAATCAGCATCATTAAAACAGAGAAATCACACAATTCTAAAACAACTAAAAACTAAGTTACAGCCAATAAAACTCAATTTGTCACTACTTACTTTGATCAAACAATAAAGATTTATGGAATGTCTACTATGTTTCAGAAGGCACTGTGGGAGTGGGTAGGAATCCATAGATGTCAAAGATGTAAGTTACTGCTTACAAGCAGCTTACAATCTAGTTGGGAAGACAATAAACAAAAGATAACATATGGCCAAGAGTCTTGATGGAAAGATGGGACACTGAAAATAAAGGAGTACTTTCTTAAAGAGACATTAATAGACGAATTTTTAAAAATTAAGTCGTGTAAGTTTAAAACAATTCAAACTATCAACTTCTCAAGAAACAAAGGCTTAGGAACCATATAATCCAGAGCTTGATATTTCTACCCTGCCGCTGGTGATGAGCAATTCTAAACTGGTTAAGAAACAGTACTGGATTACCTCCACCCAGCTGACAAGACAAATTCTCACATTGCCATGTGGAGATTTCAGGGGAGTGATGTCTAGGGACTGATGACATGAGTGATTTCATTAGAGGTAGGAAAGTTCATTATCTAGTCACTGTTCCTCTTTAGAACAACCCCTTTCAAACATTCTTTCACAGAAACCTAACCTGAAACACCCTCACTATTTTAAGGGGACTTACACAAGAATGAATCTGAGGTCCACCAGCTACAAAGCTCAGGGTTAGATGAGTAGTAAGAGATGAGCAATAAATACTGATGGATCTTAAAACAAAAGTCTGCCTGAGAAAGCTAAGGTCTAAAGCAGCAAACATATCTATGGTAGCAAAATTAATAGCAGTTACCTGGAGCTGGCACCAAATTAAGCAAATCTTCCACTAAAAATCTAGGTACAAATATTTATAAAATCATATATAATTTATAAACTAGGTCTTTCATTATTCCTGCATTTAATATTTACAATCTCTACTATTCAAGGGTGATCTTGAAGATCCATGATCTGTAATTTGTAATATTACTCAACTAGAATTTTGAAATAATATTTTCTGTTGTGACAGCATGTATGTATTACTTGGCTAGCAAGGGAGCCAAGCCAACTGCACAAAAATTTGCATCTCAAAGCAGTTTACAATTTTAACATATATACATTTTATTACAGAAATCATATGCTCACACAACTGTCTCCTAGGAAATGTCTAGGATCTATTCCAGTTCTAAGACATTAAAAACTATGACAATCGAGTAGAAAAAGATAATCATTTTGTTTACAACTAAAATCATAGTATTATAGCAAGTCAAAAGGATATTTAATGAGATTCCGCCAGAAATCATTATTTAATTATTAAGTGAGAGCCTACTTAATACATTCATTACTCCCACTGACTGGTAAGTAAAACATTCCTTAGGTATTAATCAACAATAACATAATTATATATTGACCTGGTCAAGAAAAGTGTGAGGATAGAACAGGCAGACACAAAACATATACTGTTAGGGTAGAATACTAAATTAAAAGGCATTATGAGTTAAACTAAGGAAATTATAATTTCTAAACTGTAAAACACTAACTCATTATATTCTTTAACATGGAAATACATATACTTAGCAAAAGAAATAGATCACAAAATAGGGTGCACACTATAATGTTAATTTATTTTTTTAAAAATATATGTACAAAATTATAAGACCATCTACTGAAATGTTGATACAAGATACCTCTGGTTGGTGAAACTTCAGAAGATTTTGCTTTTTTGCTCTAGATTTTAAAAGTTTATACTACCAGTTTAAATTTTCAGATTTTAAAAGTTTATACTACCAATTTTGTTTTCAAAGTTTTTACTTCTACTGTGTTATTCTTAGTAAAGAAAAATGAACAAAGTTTCAAATTATTTAAAACTGCTTTTCAGATTTAGAAACTCAAATCAGTGAACATTTTAGAACACTTTTTAGTCTGTTTTCACACAAAAGTTCAGTTTTACTTATATCTGTAATCATTTTATAGATTTGGATCATAGCAAAACAAGTTTGTGTGTCTGTGTGTGTTTGTTTTTTGATGGGGCAGTTATGAGCCCAGCAAGCTGACATTTTGTAGCCTCCTTTGAGACCAGGGATAGCCGTATGACGTAGTTCTGGCCAATGAGATAGAAACAGAAGTTGCTGGCAGGAATCATACTTCTTCTCTAGGGGAAATATATCATTCAGGCTCTCAAATTATCTCCAATATATTTTATATTTTAATCTCCAGCATTCCATCAAAACTTACAGAATATGCCAGAAGATCAAAAACCAAGGGAAAAAAATGAGGAAAGCAGTGAATTTACAAGAGATACAGATATTGGAATTGACAGAATTTAAAACAGCTTTTTTTTTTCTTTGAGACACAGTCTAGCTCTGTCGCTCAGGCCAGAGTGCAATGGCATGATCTCAGCTCACTGCCCGGGTTCAAGAGATTCTCCTGCCTCAGCCTCCTGAGTAGTTGGAACTACAGGCATGTGCCACCACGCCCAGCTAATTTTTATATTTTCAGTAGAGACAGGGTTTCTCCATATTGGCCAGGCTGGTCTTGAACTTCTGACCTCAAGTAATTTTCCCGCCTCGGCCTCCCAAAGTGCCAGGGTTACAAGTGTGAGCCACTGCATCTGGCCTAAAATAGCTATTTTTTTTAAAAGACGTAAAACAAAATGAAAAATCCAGCAGATACCTGGAAACTATAAAATGAATGAAATAAAAAAGTTAGAACTAAGTAATAAACCAAAATGAAAATGCATTTAGTAGCAGAGTAGCCACAGCTGAAAAGAAGACTGGTGAAATGGGAGACAGGTCAATAGAAAATACCCACAATGAAGCACAGAGAAGGAAAAAGCATAGGAGACACATGAGACATGGTGAAATGGCCTATTATTCACATCACTGCAGTCGCAGCAGAGAAGAGAAAAAAGGAAGAGGGCAGAAACAAAAAGGAGATGAGATAATTGCCTGGAATTTTCCAAAACTGATAGAAGACAAGCCACAGATTCAAGAACTCCTAGGGACAAATAAGAAAAATAAAGAACCTACAAAGAAGCAATATTAAGCATCCAACAAGGAGGCTGGGCACAGTGGCTCATGCCTGTAATCCCAGCACTTTGAGAGGCCGAGGCAGACGGATCACCTAAGATCAGGAGTTGGAGACCAGCCTGACCAACATGGAGAAACCCCGTCTCTACTAAAAATAAAAATTTAGCCAGGTGTGGTAGCACATGCCTGTAATCCCAGCTACTTGGGAGGCTGAGGCAGGAGAATCACTTGAACCCAGGAGGCGGAGGTTGTGGTAAGCTGAGATCACACCATTGCACTCCAGTAAAACTCCATCTCAAAAAAAAAAAAAAAAATCCAGCAAGGTACTATGTTTGATAATAAACATGTAATGTGATTTGGTCTACAACTGCATTCTTATTATTCAATCTCTTAAAGGACGCTCAATGACAGTATACTTTTCATGTATGTCAGAAAATGTTGGAAGATCAGATACCTTGCACTGTATTATTCGTCTTTAATAAAAAATAAACCAAAGTCTTGAAAGGTATTGCTCTATATGACTTCCATAGCATTGATTATGTTAGGCTGATACATGCAGTTATAATATCACATTATCTTGTACTAATGAGCATTCTGAGGAGCTTACATTACTCTGGTACTAATATGGTTTGGCTGTGTCTCCACCAAATGTCAACTTGAATTGTATCTCCCAGAATTCCCACATGTTGTGGGAGGAACCCAGTGGGGAGGTCATTGAATCATGGGGGCCAGTCTTTCCTGTGCTATTCTCGTAATAGTGAATAAGTCTCACAAGATCTGATGGGTTTATCGGGGACTTCCATTTTTGCTTCTCTCTCTTTTTCTCTTGCCACTGCCATGTAAGAGGTGTCTTTCACCTCCCGCCATGATTCTGATGCCTGCCCAGTCATGTGGAACTGTAAGTCCAATTAAACCTCTTTTTCTTCCCAGTCTCAGATATATGTCTTTATCAGCAGTGTGAAAACGGGCTAATACATGTACTATTTGAAGATTTGGTATTTTATATGCTAACTTTATTTCAATTAATTTTACAAAAATTCCACACAAAAATATCTGTGATTATTTCAATTGCATATTACATATATTCTTGGTACCATATAGAAGATACTATGTAAATTTCTGCACACAGTTTGAGAAAATAAGATGAACAGAGGTTGATATGGTTTGAATGTTTGTCCCTCCAAATCTCACAATGAAACGTGATCCCCAATGTTGGAGGTGGGGCCCAGTGGGAGGTGTCAGATCATGGGGGCAAATCCCTCATGAATGGCTTAGTGCCATTCCCCTTGGTGATAAGTGAGTCTTGCTTAGTTAGTTAGTTCATGTGAGATCTAGTTGTTTAAAAGTATGGGACTTCTGCCTTCTGTCTCTTGCTCCCTCTCTCATCATGTAATATGCCTGCTTCCCCTTTACCTTCCACCATGATTGTAAGCTTCCTGAAGCACTCACCAGAAGCAGATGTCAGCACCATACTTCCTGTATAGCCTGCAGAAGAACTGTAAGCCAAAATAAACCTCTTTCCTTTATAAATTACTCAGCCTTAGATGTTCCTTTATAGCAACACAAAAATGGACTAATACAGAGGTATTTGAGCAAAACACAATACATGCACTTAAAATCCTCTCAAGTCTAAATTTTATTTTGTTTTTATCAGTCACAAAACACTAAATTTTAACAACCATTTCCACATAAAATAACTCAGTATGTTTCAACTGGTAAAAAATTTTTTTACAGGCATACCTTGGAAATACTGTCTAAGGGTCCAGACCACTTCAATAAACAAATATCTAAATAGAAAGTCACAAAAATTTTTTGGTTTTCTAATGCATATAAGTTACATTTATGCTATACTGCAGTCTATTAAGTGTACAATATGTCTTAAATACCAATACACATATCTTAATTTAAAAATATGCTATTGCTAAAAAAGGCTATCATAGAGACATGAAGTGAGCATATGATGTTGGAAAAAATAGGCAGATAGATTCGCTTGACACAGGGTTGTCACAAACCTGCAATTTGTAAAAAATGCAGTATCTGTGAAGCACAATACAGTGAAGTACAATGAAAGAATGTATGCCTGTGCATGAGGTGATAAATATCCCAACTTCTGGATTTCTGACGGATGTTTTAATATATAGAAATTACCTCTATAAATAATTTTGGACACAACTGCCCATCAGATGAAAAAGCAAAATACAAATTTTATTTAGTATCTCTTACATTAGTGGCAGTTCTTTATGAAGGTGTTGTGTTCTCCTTAAAGAAGTATTTAATATGATCTAGAATGGCTCATTATTAATTCACATACAAAAATTTTAAATGAAGTTAAAAAAATCAACCTGCAATAATGAATTATGTTTTTATATTTATTATGTCTTGAATAGGGCATGTTTTAAAAATCCTCATGTATATATTATTAGCTATAATAATTGCATTTCTTTTTAAACGTCTTTTTAAATAGGTAAGGCAGAGGTCTTTAAAAAAAAAAAAAACCTATAAAACAATCAATAACTTATGGCATGATCCAGAAATTCAAGATATGCTTGTTGGTAAAGACCTATTAACTAAGTAATTGCATCATATAGGACATGGTTGATAGCACATCTGGATTTACTGCTTGGACAAGTTGTGTGAGACAAACTCCTTAATTGAGAACAGTAAATTCTCCATATGGGAGATTTGCTTTAATCACTCTTTTTTTTTCCCCTATAGAGATGGGGTCTTGCTATGTTGCCGAAGCTGGTCTCAAACTTCTGGGCTCAAGCAATCTGTCTGCCTCAACCTCTCAAAGTGCTGAGACTACAGTGAGCCACCATATCCGGCCTGGTTTAATCAACCATTATGTACAGTATGCTTTTTATCACACTGCCTAAGAAATAAAGAAAGGATAAATATTTAATGTCCCTGGTGAGTTACAGGACATAATAACTAATAGTACGGCTGCAGTTCACTGGAGCCAAAAGAGGATTTATAGAAGGCCCCAGCACAACCCATATTAACTTCACATATGCGGCAAAGAATATCGAGAAAGAATACCAAATGAAGTAGATGATAACTAGGACCATAAACAGGATCAGAAACTAAGGAAGAGAATGCTTCAAAATGGAGGGAGTGGTCACCAGTATCAAAAGCTGCTCAAAGATCAAGTAAGATGAGGATGGAAAAATGTCCACTAGATTTATTGACACAATGTCACAGGTATAAAGAACCATTTCTGCTCTCCCTCTGACCCACTGCAGAGTCTGAAAGCAGATTAGAATAGGTTGAGGAAAAAAATGGTGCAGCCCAGAAGGAAAAATTGCAAAAGGTAGAATCAAGCCAAAACCTAAATTCAAAAAAAAGTAGAAAAATACACTAATGAAATGTTACTAACAATATTTTGAACTATTGAAAATGAAACTGAAAAGAACTATTAACATTAATGACAAGTATAACAGTATCAGCCATAATAAAAAATTGTCTCTGGGAGACAATTCAAAGTAAGAGGTTATAGTTCTTAACAATTTTTCAACTGTTTTGGCATAAAGCCCATCTTAATACTATTGGGATCTTTCCACTTGAAAGCTAAATTACATTTCTGCATGTTATTTCCCTAGAACTTCACAACCAAGGGAATCCTTTATGCTGACATTATCATTTTGTAGATGAAGATCCTCAGGTAACAACAGGCTTGCAATTACTTGGGGCACAAATGCTAATTAGTGGTAGAACTAGGAAACAAGCATCTCTCCCTCTGAGGTAGCAATGCCAATCGTTTCCTCTACCCAAACCCCTCCTCAGGCAACATGCCTACTCAAAGCCCTGAAGTGAACTGCCTTACAGTGACTTTTCCTCCAACCATATCAAATTAGATTGAAGTGGACATCTGACCCAAGTTTAGCCAAATTTTCTCTCCAGATTGTTGCAGAAAACTGAGTCAGATGTTGGAGGTTAGGAAGCCGTATGGTCACATAGATTCAAAAATTGGTGTGGCCTCTTTTAGGTCTCAAAAAGAGACTGGAGCAGATTTACAGAGAGAAGCAGAGGAAGAGACATGTCTCATCAGACATACAAAAAGAATACAATGGAATCTCAAAATAAAACGGGTTTTTTCTTTCCTTTATATTTTGCAAAGTGAATAGTTATTAAAATGAGAGGGAAGGACTGAGAGAAAACATCATTCACTTCATGAAAGGGAAATAAAAAAACTAATTATTTAAACAGTGAGAACTTATACTGAATGAGCACAGTGAACATATGAATAGAAGAAATGATTAGTGGGTCTCAGTTTCCATGTGCCACCTGCAGTATCTATTGCTGTACCGAGTGGGGGAGGAGGGGGTCTACAGTTTAAAGATGCAGTATATAGTTTTCATTTACCACGGTGCAGAATGCAAGCCTATTATTTTATGTGGTAGTCAACCAAAAACAAACAAACCACCCAAATACCTTAGGGTATTTTATAAGAAACTAAACTCTTTTCAAAAATAATTGTAACTTATGCCAAAATTTTTAACTTTTTCTTTTGTATACTCATTTTACAGATGAACGTAGGTAAATTTTAATGTCCGTTGTTCTCAGAATCTAATCTCCACTTAAGATGCATCTCCTCTGCAAATGCCTGACAACTTTCTAGCTCACACTAGCAATGTAAAGTTCCCATAATGACATTCCAAGAAACTCTAGGAGCTTTCTAATGGCCTCTCCCATTTTCTTTGAGCAAATCTGAGCAGGCTTCTGTTCCTTACACTCAGATGTTGCTTAAGTGATACTCCTAATCTACTACTTTTTTTTATGACTAATAGTACAGAATAGTGAAAGGTAGTAAAGGCACTGTGGTTAGGAGTTTTAGAATCAGACAGATCTCTTTTGGAATCAAGGCTCCACTACTTAGTAGTTCTGTGACTTTGGAGAAGACATTTAATCTCTGTGAATTTCATTTGCCTTATTTGTAAAATGGAGGTGGTACTACTTACCTCATAATGCTACTCTGAAAGTTAAACGACATTAAGTACTTAGTACTGTGCTTAGGATATACTGGTATAATTACTGATAGTAATTATCAGACTGAGTTCCTGTTGAATGCAATGTTTCACAGCTTTCATCTATTTTCCTATTAATTGCTCTTATGTTTCATGATATTTTTGTAAAATTTTACACAGTTTATGGAAGTGAACAAATTTATCAACAAAGCAGGATTTGTATGAACCATGAGATGATTTTCTATCTTTTCCAGACTCATAAAGTTAATTTAGTATTCCCTTATCAGTACTGGGACAACATTTTCAGTGGTACCATATTAACCCGAAAGTGTTATATGTCTCTCCCACCCCATAAAGTACTTTTCCTTCTAAAATCTATTTTAAAGAGTGGGTAAATCTTATTAATATTATTTAAGACAAAAGAGCTGTAAAGTTTAAGAACTCATGAAAATAACTTGCACAAAATTTTAAAATGACTATATTATATCTAATAAGTAACTGCCATTTCCACAATTTTCATGTTTCATAGATGAGATACGTATCTCTCAAATGTGTACATATACATGCACATATGCATATATATGTGTATATCTATAAATATGCATACCCATGCATATTAATGTGTATATATACATATATATGCATATATATACACACACATATATATACCCACGCACCATCAAATAAAGGCTTGTGTCCCTGTATTAATCTCTAGTACCCTCTCCAAGAATTCTATAGAGTATTCTATATAGACTTCTACCTTTTGAGAGCTGTAACTCTTAAACTGTTTAGCAAATTTACACAAAATTCATAAAATTTACGAGTTTTATAAAATTTAATGGTTCATAAAATTTCAGTTTAAATGTTCAAAGCCTTTTCCTATCACGCCTTTTGTTAAAACTATTAAAAGAAAAACTGGTACTTTAAAACTTACATATCTGCCTTTTGGTAAGGGAGTATTAGGGAAATAGCCACCAGATTGACTGGTGGTAAACAGACAATATTTTACATCTGTATAGCATTAACAGTTTTTAAACTATTCTTACAGATATTTCACTTAATTCTCAAAACCATATAAATCAAACACAGCAACTTCTATTCCCACTTTATAGAAATGAAATTCAGTGTCATTTAAGTAACTACATATAAAAACTAAGACCTAAGTTTTCTGCCTTTTAATTTAAACCCTTTCCACTTCTCCACATTGCTTCTCACATGGATCATTTACAATACTGTACAATTGGGATCTGAATAATAGCTACGGACATACGGAAAGACAAGAATATTAAAACATGGCAAAGTAGGTTAAACAGGAAAAGTATGTTATATTTTGCAGTTAAGAAGGGGTTTTAGTGCATAAATACTTAAGTTTTTGAGAATTTAATAATTAATCAGAATGCTTGAGAGATTATGAGGAAATGGAGACACAGGCACTTATTTGCAAATTATCTGTGGTGTGGGTGTAGCACTTTTTTCTTGTCTTAAACTTCTGTTTGAGTCACAGTGGCAAATTATAACTCCTTTTAGAGAGGAAGAATCCTGCTTGCAATTATGCCCTCGGGAAATGGTTTCACAATCCTTACCATATTTTATAAATAAATAAGGTTACAACAAAAACCTTTTAGACAGAAATAATAATTTCTAAGACAGAGCAACTCAGATTTTCTAAAAACAAATAGAAACTTCAGCTACATGGCTAAACACTCCTTTACTCACAGAATCTGAAAAAAGTCTCTTATTTTGGCAAAAAGAAAAAAAGATTAAAGAGTAATGATACCCTTTCAAATAAAAAGCGAGGTGAACAACAGGAAAGGGTGGGTGTGGGAGTGAAGGCTGTGCACAGTGGGCTCAGGCAGGGTTTAAATGAATAACATTTCCCCAAGTCCAGTTTACTAGAGAGTAAACAGAGAATCCTGATCGGTACAGACAAAATCAGACTTTCAGGGATTCTCCCCAAAGTCAGAGTTAATAAAACACATACTTTCCCTTAAAACTTTTCCCCTCAAAGACAAAATAATAATTTGCTACTGTGACTCAAACAGAAGGTAAGAAAGAAATGCCCTAATCTCCCCAAATCTACACATATGCATATACATGAGCATTATTCTTGAAACAATATGACAAAGCCATTACCTTCCTCGTTCTATATTACCCAAAAGTCTATAATATTTGATGCCAGAATTTAAAATAAGGTATAATATGCTCTATTTACATGAACTAGTTTAATTAGTTCATTTTTTACTCATTTCCTGTGACAATCTCTTGTATTACATAAGCCTTAATATTTACCTGAACCTCTGAATTGGAGTCAACAGGCTGTAATGAAAACCAAGTTTCCTTGCCACTGTGATGACACAAGTCTTCTTTTTTGATGGCTACTTTTCCTACAGAAAATAAGTAAAACAATATAAGAAAACATGCTTTGTATAATCCTAAGACTTATTAGCACTGTTTTATATAATACTTTACAGAAAATATTGTAAAGTAATTTGTACCTATCGACATAAAAATAATTTTTATAAAGCATTTTTTCTACAATTTAAAGAATAAAAAATATCTCATTTCTCCTTGCCCCTTGGCAGACCTTTGTCTGGGTCATTTTGAATCAGGGGATTAGATAAAACCTCAGTTGTATTTACATGCAACTGCATTTTTTTAGTACTTATTCAGATTCATGTTTTTACCCAGAATACATTCATTATAAAAAGCAAGGTACAATAGTAGTGCAAACTAATCTTCCCAATCTTTTGACCCTATGAACAAATGACACGTTTTAGTAAGTTTTGAGCAGATGTATCTGCATTTAGTAAGAGTTTACAAATTCCAATTAAGAGAAAAGGAAAAACAATATCATACATCATTAACAACAGTGAAAACTGACTTGAAAATTATGGGAGATTATAACAATTTTATTATTAAGAGTTTACTTTTAACAAAACATTGCAAACACTGATCATGTTGCTACAACACATACAAAAATTAAGCCAGTTCTCTAAAGAGTTTAAACCCTCTCAGAGGAAGATACAGTACAAAGAACAAAGTAGTATGAGAGGAAGAAACAGAAATGTTCTTATAATAAAGTATTTGCCATCTTGGTACAAAGCATTTCCTTCCTCAATTCAAGTTTTAAGAAGTAGACACAGTTTTGCATAAGACTGACGATTTACTCCAGGATTCTACACAAAAGTTTCAACAAAGGATATATAAAGTTAAAAGCAGTTCACTTTCTTTTGTCAAGTAAGAATTTTCATTTTATATGCCCTAATTCTACTTTATTTCCTTGTACTTATGACATACCTTGGTCTTTTAGCTCAACATTTGAAATCTTTAAGAAAACTGTAAAGAAATTTTTCTGTCAAGATGTGTCAACTTTTGCATATCAAATGAAAAGGAAGGAACAGGAAAACAAACAAAAATCATGCTTAAAATTTTATTCTGGAATTAGATAGTGGTGACGGTTACACAACTCTACGAATATACTAAGGGCCCCACCACATCATACACTTTTTTTAATTTAAAAAATATTTTAATTCACCCAAGCCATTAGTGCTGGAAAAAAGAAAAAAAGATGTATTTTGAAATAATTTCAAACAGAGAAAAGTTGCAAGAAATGTACACCAAAAATTTCCATATTTTCTACTCATATTCCCCTACTGTTAACTTTTATAATGTTTCTCTCCCTCTAACATATATAATGATTCTTTTTCTGAACCACTGAAAAGCAAATATAATGTATACCTCAAAAGGGTTAATTTAATGGTATGTGAATTACATCTCAACAAAACTGTTATTTTTAGACTGCAACCACATTATAGTTTTTGATAAGCTTCTCATTCATGTCTTGGAATTAAAACTATAAAGACAACTGATATATCTAATTTTAAAGAAAATACTAAAGTGCACAGTTATATTTTATTAAAGAGTGGCAACTGTATTAAAAAAATACAATCGAAGGAGGCCTATTGTAAATTCATCTTTATATGTCTATTAATACACGAAGTGAAAACACAAAATTTTAAAATAAATTAGTCCTGATAACAAATACATATCTTCTCAACTTTCTTGGGATAAAATGTAATTTGAAGATCAAAAGCTTTATGTGAATATATAGCATTTATAGTTCATTCAAATCACACAGAAAATGACACTAGGGAAATAATGTATTTTAGTTCTCTTTTGGTTAAATTTAAGATAAAAATGGTAGGAAAACAGAAATTCTTATAGTATTAAATACACAGATTAAAAGCCAAATATAAAATTCAGGCACTAACTAGAATACTCAAATATTCCTTAAACTGCAGGAAGAATTTAGGTTAAGAGACAAATCATACAAATCTCTGGATATGTTTTATCTATGAATTGTATCAAATTCCTGGCAAATCCATATACTACCAGGAATGGCTTAGGATACAAAATTATGACAAAGTATTCAATATTGCATGCCACAAATGATTACCACAATTTTATCAAGTAGTCCTAATTACCACTGATTCCGCACCAGATGTAAATAAAATGTTAAGGCAATGCATAACAGTTTGATACTGAAAAATATATATGTACATACAGAAATACATCTATACATCCTATAGCTGAAGCTCTTACCTTTTGAGAACCATTCCCCTCCCTGTAAGAATTTTTGTAACTATGTATCTTTTATGTCCTCTCCCCAGAAAAAGGCACAGATAATATCTGGCACATAATTTTAAGAGAGTTTACTTACCATCCAGAAACGAATCAGTAGACTTCTGGTGAAATTTCTACTTTACAATTTCCATAACTTTTAGTTTTGCATACAATTTATGAATATGTATATAGATGTACATATGTACATACATATAATACATGCAAACATCACCAAAACAAGTCCCAAACTCAAAAAGAGGGTTTTTTACAAAGTTTATTTAGGAGTTTACTGGTTTGACAAATTCATTCCCTCATTCAACAATCCCAATGGCACTGTGTTATTTGATTTCCAGGCTTCCCTAACCACACTCTATTTAACTAACAATGCTGCTAAAAACTAGAGTAGAAATTTACCTGTCCTATTTATGACTCACTACTCTCAGATCACTGTAAATACTTCTCGTCTGTCACAGATGCCTTCCCAAAAGAGAACCCTCTCTTAGTCACACAGGTAATATATTCTAAAGCAAGCTGCCTCTTCCTCCTATTCCGCATCTTGAGTATCGTGACATTCACTGTCACTGAAGAGTTGAATGTTTCTTGTCCTATGAGAGGGAAACCCTTCTTTGACTAGCTGCATACATAAGCCATTTATGAGCTGAGAATACTCTGTAATTTTATTGCCAGCTCTTATTCTTAAGTTCCTTTTTAAGATGTCAGTTTCCAATATGTAAAGATCTAGTTGCATGAGGCTAGTTGGCCTGAAGAAGCAGGGAAGAAAGAGTACGTGATCCCGCAAAGTTAGAGAAAATGACATATAAGAATGGCACAGGAAAATAAGAAAAATATTTGAAGTCATTAGGTAGCAGGATACCTACAACATGTCCAGCACTTTATTAGGCACTATAACATATAAAAAGAAATATATATCATCAGCCCAAGGGAATAAAACAGGGAAGGGGGAGAGGGGAAGAGAGACAAAGAATGGAGGAGGAAAAAAGGTGGGAGGATAAATGAGAAGGAAGTATGGGAGAGGGAAAAGAAAGGGATGGGGAAGGAAGGGACAAGTTTCTGAAATACAAATAGAATTTTAAAAAATGCCTCATGATTCTGATTTGTTTTATCACTAAACTGGCAGGCATTAACAGTAAAAGGTAGACAGCCCGATACAATGGAAAGAGCACTGAACTGAAAGAAAAGCCAGCATTTACTGAATCTCTATCAGGTAGGAGACATTCTTATATATTTTCTTATTTAATTTTCCTAACAATCTTGGAGGTAGAGGGTATAATCACCATCTTACAGATGAGGAAAGCTGAACAATATTTTTAAACTTGCCGCTAACAGGTGCTGAAGTCAGATTTCGAAACCAAAGTATGCCTGTTTGTGTTCCTTCCAACACAAACACTAATTCCATAACCTAGTGTCAATTCTGTTACTTATTAGCTGTGCAATCTTGGGTGAATTACTCAAACTCTACATCTGATGTGGCTCCTCTGCATTAGAATGACTTTTAACGATCTTAAAAACCATTTTTGTGCCTCTAATAGTCCCAAAGATGTATGTTTAATGTTTACTATTTTCTTTTATTTATGTATTTTTTTAATTTATAATTGTTTTTTCTGAGACAGGGTCTTGCTTTGCTGCCCAGGATGGAGTGTAGTGGCATAATGACAGCTCACTGCAGCCTCAACCTCCTGGACTCAGGTGATCCTCCCACTTCAGCCTCCCAAGTAGCTGGAAGTAATTTTTATAGTTGGTCCCAGATGGCTAATATTTATAGTTTTTGTAGAGATAGGTTTTTACCATGTTGCCCAAGCTGGTCTTGAACTTTTGAGCTTACGCAGTCCAACGGCCTTGGCCTCCCAAAGTGCTGGGATTATAGACGTGAGTCACTGTGGCCAGCTGTTGATTACTATTTTAAACAAAGTCAATCCATTATTTCACCAGCTATGAAATTACCAACTTCAAAAAAAATCAAACACAGCTGGATGCAATGGTGCATACCTGTAGTTCCAAGTACCTGGGAGACTGAGACAGGAGGATTGCTTGAGCCCAGGAGTTCAAGTCCAGCCTGGGCAACATAGTGAGACTCCCGTCTCTTTAAAAAAAAAAAAAAAGAAAAGAAAAAAAAAGAAACAAACGTCCCAACAAATCATTTAAAGTTAGTACTTCATTTCCTCACTGTCCTGACAAACTTACGGACAGAAAGCACTTAAAACCAAACATATACACACCAGATGCTGTATTAGTTCCTTAAAATCAGACAAAGAAAGGAACCACGAAAGGAAATGAAGGAACTGTGGGCACAGAAACCACCTTTGTTGATCATTAAGTTAAAAAAGCATTTTTAGCTTTCTAATACCATTTTTCAGTAGCATTTTCTTGCCATCAGTAAATACTGTGTTACCCTTGGGACCCATTTTTAGATACAATATATTCTTAGAAATTTCAGCCTCATAAAATTCACCAATTGGCAAAATCCTGATAGTCCTGTTCCTACTTGAGCACTAGTGGAAATGGCTAAAAGAGGAGATAAAAACAGTGACAGGCCAGGCACAGTGGCTCACGCCTATAATCCCAGCACTTTGGGAGGCTGAGGTGGGCTGACTGCCTGAACTCAGGAGTTCAAGACCAGCCTGGGCAACACAGTGAAACCCCATCTCTACCAAAATACAAAAAATTAGCTGAGTGTGACAGTGTGCGCCTGTAGTCCCAGCTACTAGGGAGGCTGAGGCAAGAGAATTGCTTGAACCCAGGAGGCGGAGGTTGCAGTAAGATGAGATCATGCTACGCCACTACACTCCAGCCTGGGCGACAGAGCGAGACTCCATCTCAAACAAACAAACAAACAAACAAAAACAGTGACAAATGTTACTGCCTATATAAAAATGCCTATATAAAAATAAAAATGAAACAGTATAAAAAAATCCAGAGGACTGAACAAATTCGGGCAGATAGTCAACAGCAGCATTTAGAGACAACGGCAGTACTTCAAAGACTTAGTGTAGGAGGTTTCGATAGATACATTTTGGTCTTTGTGGTAGACTGGTATATTAATGGCCTCCATAACTCCTGGTATCTACACCATTGTGTGGTCTCCTATAGCAATGACCCTAATACAATCACAATGGCACTGTGTTATTTGCTTTCCAGACTTCCCTAACCACACTGTATTTAACCTCAGCTCACTGCAACCTCTGCCTCCCGGGTTCAAGTGATTCTTCTGCCTCAGTTTCCCAACTAGCTGGGACTACAGGTGCATGTCGCCACGCCAGGCTAATTTTTGTATTTTTAGTAGAGATGGGGTTTCACCACATTGGCCAGGCTGGTCTTGAACTCCTGACCTTGTGATCTGCCCACCTCGGCCTCCCAAAGTGCTGGGATTACAGGCATGAGCCACCGCACCTGGCCAAATAATTCTTAATTTTTTAAGCTGTAGGAGACTTGACCATGTTTCAAATAAAAAAGAAAATGGAGATGAAATTTAGGACACTAAAAAGAAAGAGAATAATAAATGTAACTTAGACCTCTGCCTATGATTAAAATACAAAGATAGTGGTGCAAAGATCAGGAATGTGACACATATGTGGCTAGTTAGCTTTGTTCTAGCTCATGCCCACAGATCACACTCCAGTCTGACAATTATTTAAGAATTGTGTTTATTGACCAGGTGCAGTGGCGCATGCCTGTAATCCCAGCACTTTGGGAGGCCAAGGCGGGCGATCACGACGTCAGGAGATTGAGACTATCCTGGCTAACATGGTGAAACCCGGTATCTATTAAAAACACAAAAAAAATTAGCCAGGCGTGGTGGCGGGTTCCTGTAGTCCCAGCTATTTGGGAGGCTGAGGCAGGAGAATGGCATGAACTCAGGAGGCAGAACTTGCAGTGAGCTGAGATCGTGCCACTGCACTCCAGCCTGGGTGACAGAGCGAGACTCCGTCTCAAAAAAAAAAAAAAAAGAAATATATTTATTGGTCACTGATATGGTTTGACTCTGTGTCCCCACTCAAATGTCATGTCAAACTGTAACCCCACTGTTGGAGGAGGGGCCTGGCGTAAGGTGACTGAATCATGGGGCAGACATCCCCTTGCTGTTCTCATGACAGTGAGTTCTCACGAGATCTGGTTATTGTAAAAGTGTGTAGCACTTCCCAACTCTCCTCTCTCCTGCCAGCCATGTGAAGATGTGCTTGCTTCCCCTTTGCCTTCTACTCATGTAAGTTTCCTGAGGCCTTCCAGAAGCAGAAGCCATTACAGCCTGAAAAACTGTGAGCCAATTAAACCTATATTCTTTATAAATTACCCAGTCTCAGGTATGTCTTTATGGCAGTGTGAGAATGGACTAATATAGTCACTAATACAGACAGGAAGAAAATGTATAAATAGATTAAAGTGAATTATTACTTCTATTAGAAAAACTCCAAAAACAGATGTTCTTTGAAGGATCAAAACTGCAATCTTTCTATAAAAACATTATTTGAACCACTAAACAAATACTTATCCAACATTTACTAAATGTAAGGTACTCTGTAAGAAAGAGTCCCTGCCCAGCCGGGCGCGGTGGCTCATGCCTGTAATCCTGACACTCTGGGATGCTGAGGCAGGTGGATCATCTGAGGCCAGGAGTTTAAGACCAGCCTGGCCAACATGGTGAAACCCCATTTCTACTAAAAATACAAAAATTAGCTAGGCGTGGTGGCACATGCCTGTAATCCCAGCTACTCAAGAGGCTGAGACAGGAGAATCAGGTGAACCCGGGAAGTAGAGGTTGCAGTGAGCCGAGATCGCACCACCGCAGTCCAGCCTGGGAGAGAGAGCAAGATTCTGTCTCAAAAAAAAGAATCCCTGCCCTTTTAAATATCACATTTAACTAGAGAACCTAGATATGAAACAGCCAACTAATGAATAAGCATAATGAGTACCATGGAAAGGGAACAATCAGGTATTATAAAAACATATGACATAGTGACTAGGGGAGCTGCAAAGGCCTCCCTGAGAAAGTGTCACATAAGCTGAACATACAAATTAAAACCGAAATTTCACAAATGAACATGTAGTCTAGAGAAAAAGATTACAGATGTTCAGCATATATTATTCTCCAGTTTTCCTCACTATACTAAGAGAACGAATGAATATAAACATTAACATTGTGATTAAAGACAATTATGAATAGTACATACCTATACGAAGATCTCTTTGTAAAACATTCTTATCATAAACATAGAAAGACAAATACTGGAAAGTTCTTGGAATCTCAAAGTAAAATTCTTCACTGAAAAATGGGCTAGAAAGAAAACGAAAGCTCATTACTTCAAATAATATAAAACAATTAAATAATAATTAATATCACCTTCAATAATAATAGTATAAATACTCAAATAATATCACTTTTTTTTTTTTTTTTGAGACACAGTCTTGCTCTGTCACCTGGCCTGGAGTACAGTGGTGCGATCTCAGCTCACTGCAACCTCCAGCTCCAAGGTTCAAGCGATTCTCCTGCCTCAGCCTCCTGAGTAACTGGGACTACAGGCGCATGCCACCACGCCCAGCTAATTTTTGTATTTTTAGTAGAGACGGGGTTTCACCATGTTGGCCAGGATGATCTCGATCTCTTGACCTCATGATCTACCCGCCTCGGCCTCCCAAAGTATTGGGATTACAGGCATGGGCCACTGCTCCCAGCCAAATAATACCACTTTCAATAAGTTAATGAAATGATGGACTAAAATGCCATTGAAAAGAAATTGAAAAGCCCCAAAATAATTATCAGTGCTAAATTTCAACTGAGTTCTATATAAACTAAGCTGAACACTGAGGGAATCTAAATTGCCAGTATGAGTTCTGAACAAATAGCTTTTCAGCAGTCCTGTGGATAGAAGATACAGTAACTGCCTGGGGTCATGCTCATCTAAGGTGGACCATTTGAGAGCTGAGGATAGTGTCATTCATACCATCCTTGTCTTAGAAATGTGTAAAGCTGTATTATTTACAATACATAATACTTAAAACAGCTAATGTTACGTGAAAGGTTACTTCAAAATATTTTTTTAAATTAAAATAAGCTATTAAAAAATTAAAATATGCTATTTTAAAATCAACTTTAAAAATATTTTTAAAAAATTAAAACAAGCTATTTTTAAATCAATTTTATTGAGGTATAAGTTACACACAATAAAAATCCAATTTAAAGTATAGAGGTTGATGACTTCTGATAAATTTATATAACTGTGTAGCTTCCACCCCAATCAAAATATAGGACACTGCTATCTCCCCAGACTTCTCTTACACCCCTCCTTCAGTTATCCCACCATACCTGCCCCAACCTGTGATGTGTTTTCTATCACTATAGATCTATCCTAAAATCTCACATAAATAGAATCATATAGTATGTATTCATGTCGGGCTTTGTTCATTTAGCTTAACATCTGTGAGTTTTTTCGATATTGTTGTGTATATAGTAGTTCAACTGTTTTAACTGCTGCATAGTATTCCATTGCATTCCAAATCCATTCTCCTAGTGAGAATGTTATTTGAATTGTTTCCAGTTTGACCTATCAAAAGTAGAGCTGCTATGAACATTCTTATAGAAAGCTTTTTCTAGACACATGCTTTTAATTACTGAGAGTGCAACTGCTGAGTCAAAAAGTAGGTGAATGTGTAATTTACAAGAAACCATCAAACTGTTTTCAAAGTGGTTGTACTGTTTTACACTCCTAACAGCAATGCTCCAGTTGTTCCATATCTTGGTACTGACAGTCCTTAACTTTAGCTATTCTAGTGAACGTAACATGATAAATGTATACACCTATGTAATCCCTACCGTATAAGCAAGATATAAAACATTTTTATCTCCCCAGAAAGTTCCCTTGTGACTCAGTAATCACTCCCACCATATTCTTACAGGTAACCAGCAATATGATTTCTATCACTGCAAATTGTGTTGTAGAATCTATAGTGACAAAAATGGTTTTAAATTGATTTCCTGATGACTAACAATGTTCAATACGTTTTCATGTGCTTTTGACCATATCTTTTCTGAAATATCTGTTTAAGTATTCTCCCCATATTTTAAATGGCCATCTGTCTTCTTTTGAGTTATTAGGATTTTTGTTTTTAAATAAATTCTGGATACAAGTCTTTTGTCAGAATACTTTCTCCCAGGTGTGGCTTGCCATTTAATTTTCTTGACAGTGTCTTAAAGAAAAGGAGCCTCTAAGTTTGATAAAATCTAATTTACCAATTTTCATCTTTTATAATTAGTAGTACTTCTTGTATTCAAAGTAAGGAAACTTTGCCCATCCTCATGTTGCAAAGCTTATTTTTGTTAAGTTCATTTTAAGAAGGTCATTTTGATACATTTATTCTTCTATGATTCTTCTATGAAGATGTGAATCTCTGAAATGATAGCTTCTTTTGTCAAGTGCACCTCTTTCCTGAGAAAGTTTAAAGAACACAAAGATTCTCTAGAAATATCACAGAAATGCAGTGTCTTTATGATGTCATAACTAAATGAGAAGCTGAAATATAAAGTAAAACACTCCTACAGAAGTCATATCTGATCTTGTCTAGAAAACAGTTGGTTCAGTCTTTTAGTTGTTAAAATGCCTAGTGAACTTTTGTCACTGTATTTTTCCCTTCAAATGTAACCAAAATAAACTTTTAAAAGGTGGTCTCACAAAGTAACTAGAGTCTTCTAATTAATTTCAACATAGAAATCAATGCAAAAAGAACTATTAGTCAAACACATGATACGAAAGACAAGTGTATGTATTTATCTCTTTGCATTATTTTATAAACAATTATAAATGCAGAATTTCCTGTATATATTACATCCATATTCAAATATTATGTTTAAAGTACATTCTAAAGCCAAATAACAATAATATGAGAATTAAGACTAAAGATTTCAAGTTTACTACTTGAAATGTTTTTGGGCTACTGAAGTATTTTCAGTTTTATACAATACCTTTTCTAAGAAGAACTCGACATTTAAAATTATAAAAAAATGAAAATAAAGACATAAAAGGAATCTTCAAAGGCAAATGTAAAAGATGTTTTTAAAAAGGCATAAAAAACAGATCCCTAAAATACAACTGACCTAAAATACGATTCAGATAAGGCATGGCATTCAATATTTCATCCACCACGTGCTCATTCCAATAATGCCCCACACCTTGTTTTTTTTTTTTTTTTTTTTTTCCTGAGACGAAGTTTCACTCTTGTTGCCCAGGCTAGAGTCCAATGGCATAATCTTGGCTCACTGCAACCTCAGCCCCCTAGGTTCAAGCGATTCTACTGCCTCAGCCTCCCAAGTAGCTGGGATTACAGGCATCCGGCACCACACCCAACTACTTTTTGTATTTTTCGTAGAGACAGGATTTCACCATGTTGCACAGGCTGGTCTCGAACTCCTGACCTCAAGTGATCTGCCCGCCTCTGCCTCCCAAAGTGCTAGGATAACAGGAGTGAGCCACCGTGCCCAATCTCCTTATGTTGACTTTTGTCTCTGAACAAGATTCTCAGCACAGCTCTGCACCAGAATTATGATCATGTTGCTACAGTGCAGAGATGGTATATTCCAATTTTATGAATTAGAATTTAATATGATACTCTCAAAGGGCAATTACACTTTCAAAGATGAGACATCTATCTGAGAATTCATTCCCCGATAATGCACTAATAAATTAAGCAACTTGTATGAACTTTAAGTAACTTATTCTTTAGATAAATAAAATAAACATCTACTTTGAGGAAAGTTCAAATAGGCAATATCTAGCCTGTCATGTGAAAAAAAATTTTCTTCAGAAAACAAAGACAAAATTAGGAACAATTAAGAGAAAGACAACATTTTGAGACAATGAAAAGCCACATGAAAGCAAGCAGTGTTTCTATCTTGTCTTCCTGATTATTATAATCTGGAAAAGGCATAATATTTACCAGTCTATATAGTAAAAATCATAATTTACCAATTTTTCTACCAACCTTAAAGATTTTTCTACAACTTGGGTACGATAAACTTCTTCCTGGTCCAAATTGATGGTACAGAAACAATCTCTCATTTTGTGGGGTCCAAGATACGGCAATAAATTTTTTGCTTCACCTGTTGGCACAAAATTTGAAATTGTTATTAAATATCATGAACTGCTTCATACTAAGCCTTATATAGGATGACTTCAATCTGAAACAACATATTAATGTGGCACAGAAAAAAAAACACTAGTGATTAGAGAAAGATCAAGTTGGTCTAAAGGAGACTGGTAAGAGTGAAGGGAGGAGCTGTGTATAAAGTGACTTGAGGTTCCTTTTTATATTACGTAATTGCATCCCCACTCCTATGAAAGGGCAATCCCTCTACTTGTGCTCTCTATCCCATCCCACCAGTGCTACCTCAAGGACTTTACTCCACAATTAATCTTTCTTTCCTGAATCACCATTAATTTTCCTCTCTAGTGGATCATTCCCATCAGCATATAAACAACAATGGGAATTTCTCAACTTAAAAAAAAGCACACAAAAAGAAAAGAAAAAAAAACTTCTTAAAAGCATCATATTTAGTCATTGTCTCTTCTTTCTTACCTTCCATTTTTTCTTCAACCCTCTCCAATCAACTTCTGACCCCACCATGACACTAAAACTGCTCTAGCTGAGGACACTAATGCCTTCCACATTGCCAAATCAATGATCACTTCTCTATTTTCATCATATCCGGCCAGGCAGCATGATTTAACACAAATGAACATTAATATCCCTCCTTAAAATGCTCTCTTCTCTTGGCTTCCACAACACAGTATTTCTGACTTTTCTCCTACATCACTGGCTCTCTGCTGACTTCTCCCCCTCCCTACCTCTAAACATGCAATGCCTCAATTCCAGACCACCTTCTCTTCCTTCTCTTTGCCAACTCTGCAGTATATGGTGGTAATGCTGACGCCTCCCAGATATGCAACACCAGGTCTAACCTCTCCTCAACAAACACTAGATGTGACTATTCAAGTGTCTCCTTGGATATCCAGTAGGCATTTCAAATTTAACAAGTCCCAGAAAAACCATCAGATTTCCTTCCCTAAAACATGCCCTTTCCCCAGCTTACCATTTTCCGCTCTTACTCTCACCATCCTCCTACTACTTTCCCAAACTCCCATACCCAGTTCCTTAGCAAATCCAGCAGACCTCCAAAATAAATCCCAAATCCAACCAGTTCTCTTTGCCTTGACTAGAATCACCAAGCCCAAGCCACCATAATCTTTTATTTGGGCAAACATGAGAGTTGCCTAACTGGTGCCCCTGCTTCCACTTTTGGCCCTCCTACAGTCCCTACAGTCCATTCTCCATCAAGCAGTGTGATATTTGAAACATATTCTTTAGGTTACTCACTCACTTCCCTCCTCCAATACCACACCATTTCACTTAGAATAAAATTATCGTTCTGTACCCCAGTCTACAAAGCCCTACTCAATGGTCTCTCTGATCTCTTCTCCTTCCCTTCCCCCAACCCCGGTCAGTGTTTACTTTTTTTTTCATTCATCAACTATGCCACATTATGTTCAAGTTTAGGGCTTTTATCTGGAATACCACACTCCTAGAGATCTTCAATGGCTAGCGCCTCATCATTCCGTCTCAGCTCAAATATCACTAACTCAGAGAAATCTTCCTTGACTATTCTATCTAAAGCACATAGTTCTGCTACCATATTCTATTTCTCCATTTTGTTTCTTTGATAGCACTGATAATTATCTAAATTTCTGTTCATTTTTACTTCAGTGTTTATTTTTTGGTTCCCTCATTCTTGAGGCCCGAGAACTTGTTCATCTTCAAGACCTTAAACAGTGATTGTCATACAGTAGACAGCTGAGAAATATTTGTTGAAGGAATATTAAATAACCCAAAAAGTCTAGTTTTGAAGTTTTGAAGTTCTTTGATACTCTAGTTCAAAGGACATACACAAGTATGGGCGCTGAAATCAATACACCAGTTCCCTTATGCATCAGTTAGCATAAGGGAAACAGCATTACCCCAAGAACCATAAAACCAATATTCCTGTCTTACTCTGCTACTAAGTGGCTGTATGACTTCACACAAATCACTCAATCACAGCTTTCCTGATGAAGGTCTGGACTAGACAAACTCAAGCATCTTTCCGCTTATCAACTTTAAAGGCCATTCAAACCAATATATTTTTGAGAAGTCTATTAGAAACCTAAGCAGCACCTATAAAAAAAACTCAGTAAACAAATTATTTATAAAATTAAAATAAGAAAACCAATGGAATAGTACCAGTAAGATACTTATTAAATCTGTCACTGAAAGATTTTTTTCAAAAATAAAGTTACCACTAAACAGAATAAACAAATTTATGTCCATCTCAAGTCAGAATTGAGGAATCTAACCTTTTAAATGATTAATTTAATTAATTGCCTAAAACGGGTTAGTCCTTACAAACAAGCCAGGTCCCTAAGAAAAATAATCTATGTCTCAACCTGTATTCATCTGTTTTCCTCTTCCTCCAAAGAGCAGTTATTCCTCTTCTCATCCAAAGCTCATCCATTTACTGTGCTCTCTCTACCCCATTCCCTCTTACTCCCTCCAGGACACTGTCTAGAAATTCTATTTTCATTACTCTCAACCTTCCTGTCCTTCAGCCTCTCCTTTTTCTTTGACATCTCCCTTCTGCATAATTTAGACTTTTTTTAAAAAACAAAAGTCCAACTAGCTTATGATACAGGACCTAAAATATAAAAAATCTGGAATTAGATCATAATAATTCTCTACTTAATAAATATGCTCCATATATAATTGGGAGAATTTAAAACACTAAATAACTGTCCCTGAACATATTTCTGTTTCATTCACGTAAGTGCAGTTTTGAGAAAACAATATTAAATAAATCTAAATCTACACATACTCTACACTTCCCTCTCCCTTTTAAGAGAGAGACAATGAGGTTATTTTGTCTGAAGAATCCAATGAACCTGACATTATCAGGTATTTATCTAGAATAAAGACGTAGGCTCTATGTAATATGAAAAAACGTACCAAGCATCACTTCCTATAAAAGCAGTTATCATAATCTGTACTTCTTAAATATCCACCACTGACTGAAGTTCAAATAAACTTTGTTGAAAGTTAATTCATCTAATCAATGCCCGGCTCAACAATCAATTGTACAAATATGTTAAGTCGGCTACTGTAACTCCAAACTATAGTAGTGATTAATTGGCATTTTATAAACAACATAATCAAAAATGAAGTCATGGTTACAGATATAATAAGAGTAATGTTGTACCTATTATATCTCTAAGCATAAAGAGAATATGTTAAGAGCCACACTTTACATCAAGCTACACAAAAAGACAAAAGTGAAGAACTTTGGCAGATTGTGTGTGGTATTTGTTCAGGGCCTCACGAACTCCGGCCAATTCTGGTACATAAATGAGCATGTGCCTTGAACCAAAAAAAAAAATCTATTGCCAAATTTCTTGAAAACTTGTTCTATAATCTCTGCTTTCAAGTGTTCCCTTCAACTCACAGCCTAAACCTGCAACTTGCCTTCTTATCCTACTTCTCTACTTCTTGTTTAGAACCTTGAGGAACACTAACAGGCTGGGCACAGTGGTCATGCCTGTAATCCCAACACTTTGGGAGGCCAAGGTGGGCAAACCGCTTGAGCACAGGATTTCGAAACTGCCTTGGCAACATGGTGAGACCCCATCTCTACTAAAAATACAAAAAATTAGCCAGGCATGGTGGTGCATGCCTGTGGTCCCAGCTACTTGAGAGGCTGAGGTGTGAGGATGGCTTGAGCCCAGGGGATGGCAGTGGCAGTGAGCAGAGACTGTGCCACTGCACTCCAGCCTGGGACAAACAAGCAAGACTCTGTCTCAATAGTAAACAAACAAACAAACAAACAAAAAAACACTAATATTAAATGCCCAAATCATATCACTGCTTTTCAGTCCCACCTTATTTGACCACTCTTCATTATTTGACAACACTAACCTTTCCTCAGCTCAAGTAACCTCTTATGAGGGTTTTTCTTATACTCCCTCTTTTGGGCTTTTTATCCACTAACCACATCTTAAATGTGAGGAAACTTTTGGTACCCACAGACCACTTAATTCATCATAGAGGTGAAGGACAAATTTTAGTTGTTTTTTAAATGTTGTCATTATAAAACAATAAAAATATACAAAGAAACAAATGAGTTTCTCAACACTGTTTGATGGTATTATTTACAAACTTTCTCAACTTATCTATAGCCTGTTTAATAACAGCCAACCTTAAGGAGAATCAGGTTCTAAACCTGCAGTAAATATGGTAGATTACTGTTCAACATCCATTTCAACCTCCTTCAGTGTATGTCTTCCTGTACTGCAGAGAAGAGAAAGTTAAAAAATACATTTCCCAGCCTCTCTTGTGGCTAGAGTTATAAATGTGATTTAAGTTCCACCAATCAGATGCACTCACTAGAAATTTTAAGGACAGAAGAGAAGGGAGGTTGAGTTTGGATTGCTTCTACTAGCAAACATTGTCATGGAGATGTTCATGTTCTGCAGCAGTATTTGTAGAAGTCCTAGTATTCAATCACAGGTTTCATGAATATTTAAAAAGGCACAAGGCATCTATTCTGCAGTACAGGTTGTGGTAGGCAGGACTTGGCTCTAGGGCCAGAAACAACAACGGCTTACTGATGAAGGTGGCGGCTTGCTAATGGCTATTTCCTAATAGTAGCAGACTCCTGATCATGGCAGAGGTCGCAAGGTTCTAAGATAGGCATCTAAAAGTTACAGTTTCACAATTCTGCACAAGCCTTTCTGATCCTAAAAGAGGCAATAACTCTCTTGGTAGTCCAGATGCAACGTGGCTTTTTCTAGATCTAGAGTCTGTTTCTTCAGTCTTGCCAACAATTCTACAAGCCACTTAAAATTTTTTATTAAATCTCTTTCTGTTTAAACTAACTAGAATTGATGCTCTAACCTAATCTCAATTCTTTTCTAACCTTTGTTTCCAACAAATTAGAAAATCCCAACTTGAGTTACTGGTCATCATGGTTGGGTAAATCCACCAGCCACACGTGGCTATCTGGATCAAACATGGACCCAGAAATTACAAAGCAATTTTTCACTGAAAATTATTTTCATTGTTCTATCAGATAGTGAGTTGAATAGCAGCACACTTAAAAAGGGAATCCTTTAACTTGGGAAATGGATCTTACCTCTATATATAGCTGTATCTACCTTCACAAAATATTTCTTCATCTTCTGTAGCATTTGGATAAAATTTTAAAACTATATTCAATAATACAGTATCATATTTTCATGAATTTGGAGTGCCAAATTCTTTTCTTTTTTTTTTCTTTTTGAGACAGGGTCTTGCTCTGTCGCCCAGGCTGGAGCGCAGTGGCACAATCATGGCTCACTGCAGCCTCGCTTTCCTGGACTCATGTGATTCTGTCACCTCAGCCTCCCAAGTAGCTGGGACTACAGATGCACACCACTAGGACCAACTGATTTGCTTTGTATTTTATGGAAAGACAGGGTTTTGCCATGTTGCCTAGGCTGCTCTTGAAGTCCTGGGTTCAAGAGATCTGCCTGCCTTGGCCTCCCAAAGTGCTGGGATTATAGGGGTGAGCTACTATGCCCGGCTGGGAGTGCCAAATCCAAATTCTTAACATTCAAATCATATGCACCATTTTGGGTGTCTCTATTTTATCCTTAAATTCACAAATCATAGTTTGACCCTAAATTAGTAAGAATAAAGTATTCAAGAAATTCAATGTATTGCTAAGATATGACACAAGAAAAGCCAGCTGAAATAATAAAAATGGTTTTTACTTACATTTGAATGAAAGGAAGAAATGTTTTTATAGTTCATACCTCATTTCAAAAATTCTGTGCATGTGGAGTACTGCAATATGCAAAAGCAGACATTTGTCCCTCACAGGCAGATACACTGTTCCTACAGCAAACAGTATAGATTTGATTGTATGTACAACTGTCACTATTTCCTTCAATAAATAAATCAAGATCAGAAGATATATCAATGACAGCCAACTGTTCCTCTATGAAGAAAGGAGGTTGACATTCAAGTACAATTTGTTTTATTCTGTAACATCTTTTCTTGTTGAATTCATAACTGGTACTCCTTAAGCACTTTTTGAGTGTACATTATGACTTACAACATAACTGTTAACTAATTTTTTAAAGTCTTCTTTCCTAAAGGGTGGATTTTCAAAGACAAACAGAAGAATCCTCCACTGGGCATTTCTTCTCTTTCACAAATATTCTGCAAGTATGCCAAGAACATCTTCCCACTATACATCAATGATTTTGTCCAAACATAAAATGAAATATCCTCTTGCCCACAAGTGATAGTAATTGTTTTTCTACATCATACATATTTTCCTATAACATCATACATATCTTAAAATGCTATGTTTAGCTTTGATACTCAACCTTCCCATTGTTGCTAGAGTTACCTTTTTAATACGTACACACACACACACACACATATAAATAAATATAAATAAAACATCCCTTGCTCAGAAGTCTTCAATGACTCACACTATTTCCCACTGCCCACTCGGCAGGATAAAATCTAAAATTCCTTAGTCTGGCACAAAAACCCTCCATCCCTCCATGATCAGGTGCTATCTACTACATGTTCAGCCTCATGTAGTTCATCTTTACCCCCACAAATTATGCTATAGCAGTACTATACTTTTAGTTCCTTGAACACACTGTTCTCTCATGCCTCTGTGTATCCGCAATGCTATTTTCTTTGTAGGAAATGCCCTACCTGTTTTTCTCTCCAAAGAGCTCTGCTTAAGGGCATCTTTGTAAAGTCTTCCTCAATTCCTAGGTAGTCATGTCACTCTTTCCCATGTGTTTCTACTGTACCTTGTATTTTTACTACAGTGATCATACTGTTTTGTACTTGTTGCATTTCATTCTACAAATATTTACTAAGTGCCTAAACACATGAGGCACTGTTTTAAGTGCTGGGGCTATAACAGTGAATAAAAACAGGTCTCTGCCCATACGAAACTGTTGTACAATATATACAGGGACGACAAATACCACAAACTCTTAAATAAGCACATAGTATTTATTGCCATGGAAGAAATAAATATTTATTGCTATTCCAGAAAACAAAGCAGGTTAAGAGAGTTAGGGAATGGCAGGCCCAGAGGGTAGAGACAGGGAGGAGGTCAATGTTATTTTATATAGTGAAGCAGGGAAGGCCTTTCAATTAAAATATTTAAGCAGATACCTGAAGGAAGTCATTGAGGGTATAAGCCATATACCTGGGGAAGCTAGGGGAAGGAGATGGACAGGCAGAAAGAATAAAATGTGCGAAGTCCCTGAGAAAGGATAGTTTGGTATACCGGAGGAGTAGCAAGGAGGGCAGTATGGCTATAAAGCAATAAGCAAAGTGGGGAGAGGGAGGAGACAGTACGAGACGGAGTAAGGATATGGGAGGAGGCAGGTTAAATAAGGTCTTACAGGCACTGGAAAGTCTTAGGCTTTTTTGTGTGTATGAGATGGTAAGGTTTTGAAGGATTTTGAGCATAAAAATGGCAAGATTTTTTGTTTTAGAATCAATGCAGAGGGGAAAGATAGAAGCAGGTGACTAGATAGGAGGCTACCACAGTAATCTCAATTAGCGAAAACTTGCAGGTCGGGGAGGGGCAGAGCAGATACGGGTCTAGAGAGGATGGGTCATTTGGGCATGTATTTTGAAGATGGAGCCAACAGGATTTACTGTAGGGTGTGAGAAATAGAGGAGTCAAGAATGACTTCTAAGAGTTTTAGTCTGAGCAGCTGGATGAATAGAGATGCTATTTCTAGAGACAGAGCCTCTTATTGCGGATCAAATTCAAGAGACTGTATTGAATATTAAATCTGAAATGCCTTATACAACCAAGTGCAGGCAATCTGTCCAATGACAAAGGGTCCTGGATAGAGATAAAATTTGAGAATCATCAGTAAGTACATAAAATTTACAAAACCAAGAGACAATACAAAATCACAATTGGAGCACATATAGAAAAGAAATTTGAAGACTGAGCCTCAGGGCTCTCTAACGTTTTGGGTGGTAAAGATGAGACACAACCAAGCAAAGGCAGTTTGGTTGTCTCTTCACTGAACTATAAACTTCTTGAGGAAAGGGACCAATTCTTAGCACCATCCTTAGCATATAATATATAAAGAAACAGCTGCTGAACAAGTATCAATGAGTGTATATAACTTTGGCATGGGCAAAAAAGAGGTTCCAATACCATATCACAAACCATAAAATTGTACGTAAGCTTCTTTTCTCCATTTCATGTAGGTTGATCTATGTGAACTACTCCAAAGATTTTTTAAAAGTCTCCTTTATACAGTTACCAAAAGCATTTAAAGAATCTTTATAGTATTAATACAGAGACATTTTGAAAATAAATACCCAACAAGCTACCAATGAGTTTCTTCACAGAATTGGAAAAAACGGCTTTAAAGTTCATATGGAACCAAAAAAGAGCCCGCATTGCCAAGACAATTCTAAGTCAAAAGAACAAAGCTGGAGGCATCATGCTACCTGACTTCAAACTATACTACAAGGCTACAGTAACCAAAACAGCATGGTACTGGTACCAAAACAGAGCTATAGACCAATGGAACAGAACAGAGTCCTCAGAAATAATACCACACATCTACAGCCATCTGATCTTTGACAAACCTGAGAGAAACAAGAAATGGGGAAAGGATTCCCTATTTAATAAATGGTGCTGGGAAAATTGGCTAGCCATAAGTAGAAAGCTGAAACTGGATCCTTTCCTTACTCCTTATACGAAAATTAATTCAAGATGGATTAGAGACTTAAATGTTAGACCTAATACCATAAAAACCCTAGAAGAAAACCTAGGTAGTACCATTCAGGACATAGGCATGGGCAAGGACTTCATGTCTAAAACACCAAAAGCAACGGCAGCAAAAGCCAAAATTGACAAATGGGATCTCATTAAACTAAAGAGCTTCTGCACAGCAAAAGAAACTACCATCAGAGTGAACAGGCAACCTACAGAATGGGAGAACATTTTTGCAATCTACTCATCTGACAAAGGGCTGATATCCAGAACCTACAAAGAACTCAAACAAATTTACAAGAAAAAAAACAAACCACCCCATCCAAAAGTGGACAAAGGATATGAACAGACATTTCTCAAAAGAAGACATTCATACAGCCAACAGACACATGAAAAAATGCTCATCATCACTCCCCATCAGAGAAATGCAAATCAAAACCACAATGAGATACCATCTCACACCAGTTAAAATGGCAATCATTAAAAAGTCAGGAAACAACAGGTGCTGGAGAAGATATGGAGAAATAGGAACACTTTTACACTGTTGGTGGGACTGTAAACTAGTTCAACCATTGTGGAAGACAGTATGGCGATTCCTCAAGGATCTAGAACTAGAAATACCATTTGACCCAGCCATCCCATTACTGGGGATATACCCAAAGGATTATAAATCATGCTGCTATAAAGACACATGCACACGTATGTTTATCGCAGCACTATTCACAATAGCAAAGACTTGGAATCAACCCAAATGTCCATCTGTGACAGACTGGATTAAGAAAATGTGGCACATATATACCATGGAATACTATGCAGCCATAAAAAAGGATGAGTTTGCATCCTTTGTAGGGACATGGATGCAGCTGGAAACCATCATTCTTAGCAAACTATCACAAGAACGGAAAACCAAACACCACATGTTCTCACTCATAGGTGGGAACTGAACAATGACATCACTTGGACTCGGGAAGGGGAACATCACACACCGGGGCCTATCATGGGGAGCGGGGAGAGGGGAGGGATTGCATTGGGAGTTATACCTGATATAAATGACGAATTGATGGGTGCGGACGAGTTGATGGGTGCAGCACACCAACATGGCACAAGTATACATATGTAACAAACCTGCACGTTATGCACATGTACCCTAGAACTTAAAGTATAATAATAATAATAATAATAAAGAAAATAAATAAACCAGTGCTGAAGTTCACATTCAAATATTTACTGAGTGTCTACTGAGCTGCTAGGATATGACAGTGAGCAAAACAGACAAAAAGTCTGTGTCCTTATTAGGCTAAGACACATGAAGAGATCAACAATAAATAAGTAAGTAAAAATGTATGGCCTAATACTAATAAGTATGTGCATCACAAGAAATGAGGTAGCTCAAGGAAGGCTTCATTGAGAAAGTAACTCCTGCATAAATACCTGAAAAAAGAAGAGAGACATGTAACTATAGAAAACAGCAGCTTTTAGAAATTGTTGAAAAGTAAATAGTTGGCCGGGTGCGGTGGCTCACGTCCGTAATCCCAGCACTTTGGGAGGCCAAGGCAGGCAGATCACGAGGTCAGGAGATCGAGACTATCCTGGCTAACATGGTGAAATCCCGTCTCTACTAAAAATAAAAAAAAAATTAGCCGGGCGTGGTTGTGGGTGCCTATAGTCGCAGCTACTCGGGAGGCAGAGGTTACACAGTGAGCCAAGATCACGCCACTGCACTCCAGCCTGGGAGACAGAGCGAGACTCCACCTCAAAAAAAAAAAAAAAAAAAAAAAGTAAATAGTTTAAAGCATGAAGATAAACACCATCAAATCAAAACTGATAAGATTAACAGAAATGGAAAAACAGCCAACTCTCTATGTACAAGATCAATGATTCTAGGTAACAGTCATCAGACAGTAAATTCAAATCCTACTATATAAATTTTATCTAGGACAAAAATTCCAGTATCAGGCTACTATCAAAGGTAGAGATTCTGGTATATATGCTTCTGTTCATGTATGTGAGTATATACATATGTGCCTATGTGGATGTTTGAGGATTATGTGCATGCATTTATACCTGTAGGTTTGCATGTATGTTTCTGTATGTCCTAGGGGAGGACACTACAGGGATAAGACAGAAAAGAAGATAAAGATTTATTAAGTAGTTAGATACTCCAAGACAGTGTTAAATATTTTCTCAAATGTTTCATTTGATTGGTACAACAACCCTGTGAGATAAACATTACTACTCCCTTTCAAAAATTAAGAAAAAAAAATTCAGCTACATAGCTGGTAAGGTTATCTGGCATAAATCAAACTCCAAAGCCTAGAGTCTTTCCATTCAACTCTTAAGGTCTTTCTGAATACAGCAGTGCTAAGAAACTATTCCCATCTGAAAGAGATATACTAGGTTCAGGTCTACTTCAAGGTTACCTTAAGTACAAGGGTAGGAGCCAACATGGGTCCCAGTGGGATTAACCCCCTAGAAAAACTACAAAGGACCAGGGTCCTGGACAAGATGATCCAACGTTAAGGATTATTTGGGGTGAGAGAAAGCCAAATCACAGTAATAGCTACCACTTACTGAATAAATTAATACATGTATTACACACAGATTTTTCATGGACTTCATATGTATTATTTTACTTAATCTTCACAATAACTCTTCCGAATGATATATATTTTCAAAATACAGAAATTGGGGATCGGAGGGTAACATTCCAGAAGGAAGGCATAACGTGAACAAGTTCTGGAGGGTATAGCAACAAGAAGAGCACCATCGAGGAGGCAGTGAATAGTACAAACTGACTAAAGCATAAAGAGAGATGAAGGGGGAATAAGAGGGAGAAAGATTATAAAGGAAGGCTATTATCAAACAGAGAACCTAAAATGTCAAGCTAAGGTTTAACTTTATTCAGTAGGCAACAAGGGTCACCAAAAGTTTCTATGTGGTTCATATTTCAGGAAAAGTACTTCAGGAAAAGTAATCTGACAGTTTGAAGAACCTACATTAAGGTAACAAAGGGAGATTGGAGGAAAGAAAAAATAGAAGAGTTACTATAGAGACAAAATGCACAGAATTTGGCATTAACTGACTTGAATGACTCAGATATAATGTTCTAATACAGATTGAATATCCCTTATCCGAAATGCTTAGGACCAGAAGTATATTTCAGATTTCAAGTGTTTTTACATTTTGAAATTTTGCATTATATATATATACCAGTTGTGCATCCCATATCCAAAAATCTGAAATTCTCCAATGAGTATTTCCTTTGAGAATCGTGTTGGTGCTCAGTTTTGCATCCTGGAGCATTTGTGATTTTGGACTTTGGGATTTGGAATGCTCAACCAGTAATAGAAGTATCAACCTAAACAGAAGAGTAGAACTTCAAATGATGAAAAGATATAAAATATGCACATTTTGTCATTTGCACTCACCACAACAACAAAAAAAAGAGAAAGAATGAACCTAATGCACACTTAAAAATATGATATAGTCTCTGGTGTTGACTAGTTTAGAGTAAAATTAAAATGCTGTTGTGCCATCTAGTTACACATAAATAAGACAACCCTACATAATGGTAATATACCATAAGGTCTGAAATTTTCTTCTAAAGTTTAACTTCAATTTTTGCAACATGATAAAAGGTATGCATAATTATAAAAACATATACAGTACTGGTATACTACAGCAAGTTAAACGAATGCATTACAGAGGCAGACATCTGTGTTTCAACATGAACTTTGCATTTAACTATCTGTATGTCCTTATTCGCAACCTCCTATGTAAAAATAGGTAACTATAATGCTTCAAGATTGTTGTGAGCATTAACTAAGGTAAAGCGCTTGGCACAATGCCTAAGACAGAGTAAATATTCAATGGATAGTAACTATTAGTGCCCTTTCCTGGCCAGAAATTCTTAAAAATTAGCATCTATATACAATTCCCTTCATCTAAGCCATCAGCTCCTGACCGAAGATAACCTGTAATATAACAACTGGGTATAACAGAGGAGGTCATTTTTAAAAAATGAGTCCTTTGTTACAGAATCCATGCATTTCTATTACAGGAAATACATGGTAACATGTCCAACCTTTATACCTCAAGCTCCACATCTCTAAAATGAGGATACAAATCTGGGGTTGGCTAGCCAGAGATTTGTTTGGCCTGCACGGTATTTAAAAAATAATTTGTGACCATCTAGAAACTGAGCGCTAACAATAAATAAATTTGTATTTCTGGTTTCTCTTTAATAATCAAAATCTGGCAAAATGATTTTGAGTGGAAACTGCAGACAGGTGTATCTTACCAAATCATAATAATCTCCGCTGGGCTTTACTGCATTATACCTGGTCTGTGTATATTTGAGCTTGCAACTCCTTAGCCAGTTAATCTCCTAGGTTCTCCATAGCTCTAAGATCTGAGAGACAACCCTTGAAATTTAAAAAGCACAGAGAAACACTGATTTCTAATGTTTTCAGATATTACTACTTATTGCCAGTTTAACCTTATGAACACTACAAGAACTGGATATACATGTAAGTACGAATACTCCAGTACATTTCTATCAAATAAGTTATCCATTAAGAAAACTATGAAAAGATAACTTTATGAGTATCACTATCGCTCATGTTAGAGCCAACGCTTAACTGAGCACAAAATGCCAGGCAGCATACCAAGTCATTTAACCTTTTCACAACCACGCTATATGATTAGTAAAACTACTATTCCTAATTTGTAGACAAGGAAGCTGAGACTCAGAGAGGTTAAGTGATTACTAGAAAAGTAGCAGAAAACCATGCTTTAAACATGCTACCTTAGCCTTTATCATTCAATCAGTTTTCACACACTTAAAAAATATTTTGTATATAATAAATAAATCTTACAAAAGACAAAAACACTCCCATTGATTTATCTTTAACCATTCTGAATAGAGAAAGGAAGAGAAGAACTGCCTTTATCACACATGACCTTCCAAAGAGTCTCAAATTTACCCCCTTCAGAGTACATCAGATTGCGGAAGGTGTATGAAAAAACAAAAATTAAAAAAGGAGGGGGGAGTATCAAGAACTACTGAAAAGATAAAAGTTATGTAGCTGTTATTTCCCTCCTTAGTGGCTCCTTAATTGACATCTTTAAAACACCACTGGAAAGTTACACATTTGTGATACTAATTAGACATAGAACGAGAAATGGTACCAACAGGCATATGGTGACTGCTGGAATATCTACCAGTAAGCAGAGTTTTCCAGTGCATAAATTAACATGGTGAGATAACTAACTTGTCAAGCAATCTTCCTCTCTCCTGGCAAATGACTTGTATCTGTAAAATAATCCAAGATTCTATAATCCCACTCAATTGGTAATCTTTAAAAAATCAACACATTGGCCGGGCATGGTGGCTCATGCCTGTAATGCCAGCACTTTGGGAGGCTGAGGTGGGTGGATCACGAGGTCAGGAGATCGAGACCATCCTGGCTAACATGGTGAAATGCCGCCTCTACTACTGGGCATGGTGGTGCACGCCTGTAGTCCCAGCTACTCCGGAGGCTGAGGTAGGAGAATTGTTGAACCTGGGAGGCAGAGGTTGCAGTGAACTGAGATTGCACCACTGCACTCCAGCCTGGTGACAGAGCGAGATTCCGTCTCAAAAAAAAAAATCAACACATTAAATAACTCCTACCAGAAATCTGCTTCTGCCTAAGAACAAGGCACTATGATAAAATGAGGTAGTACCAATGAGCAAACACTTGAGTGGGCACAGGACTCTAGGAATATGACACAGTTTGGGTGGCTAGCCTAGACTCAGTGAAGCAAAGAACTGTTTTTGTGTGTGCGTGTGTGGCTACAAAACCTGAACTATATATAAGTACAATTCCACATAAACAAGACAATCCTATATAATGGTAATATATCACAAGGATTTTTGTGGGTATAAAACCTGAACTATATGTAAGTACAATTACACATAAATAAGACCATGGCTAGTGACAAGACAAGTCAAAGTAAACGCATAAATACTATTGCGACTCCTCAGTGGTAAAGTCCGCAGAACATAATCAGGGGCTAGTTGCTGCATAGAAGTTATGTGCACAATAACTATCATACAGTTATCTACATTGCTATCATATTAATCACTTCTGACTGAAGCTTAGTCTAGAATAAGAAGTTAGGAAACTACTATACACGAAAAGGCAAGTTTCACAAGGTATTGCCAGGAAGTGTCTATGGGGTTATATAGATACGTCACCAAGTTGCAGGCAGGATCTTCCTGTGGTTTGCTTTGCCCACTTCCGGTTTCAGTTTTGAATGTGTGCTGGTCTCCAAGCTCCCTACAGGCCCCTTTCTCAAGTGGCAAACCAAACTCTGAAGTACATATGGTAGGAATCTCTTCTGGGCTAAGCCAATGGTACCTATAGCTACATGAAGCTGAGCAAGACTACTAAGGTGACCAAGAGAGCCTGGTATGGCAAATGAAAGGAAGGCACAAAGCCAGGTGCTGGCAGAACTCAGGGCTACACGGACAGGCTATATATGGGATATGGCTGTTACTTCTGGTAACAGCATCCAGGGAGCCAAAACAGGACTCATATTGATCTTGCCCAGCCCCCCCCAAAAAAGACACCCAGACACATAAAGAAGTCGCACCCATGAGCGTACAAAGGTGTGTATGTGTACGTATGTGTGCAAACACATTCAAGAACCACTCAAAAGTACATACAAACCCACATAAGCAGTTAGGCAGCTAAAATAATTATATTCGTGAACCCCCAAAACGGGCCAGAAGATAAATTCTTATAGCAATCAAACATCATAATTTTACTGCATATCCATTACATTAGACCATAGCCAATTTAGGAGTAATTATCAACTTCCTGACAATATAAATGTACTCATCAATTCCCTCCAATATATCATCTGACAAGCAGCTTTGTAAAGAAAGGGATGTGGGCTTTGGTAACATAAAGACTTTCTGAAAACTTGGCTCTGCTGCCTTATAGTCCTGAGCAAGTAACCTCTGTCTGTTGCTTCATCTCTAAAATAGGAATAACAATCTTCTTCATTAAATTGGATTACATGAAATATTTTGCAAAGTATCCTAACACAGTATCTGGAAACCAGTAAATACTCAATAAACATTAGTTCACCCTATCTACCAAGAATATTTTATATAAAACCGTAAAATTCAAAACTAAAATTCTGTACCACTCACACAAATGTCATATTTTAAAGGATCAAAATTTTTCAGACCCCTTTTACCACATTTCTCTGAAACAATGTATTAAATGTTTAAAAAGTTTTTCTAACATAAACAACTAGTCAAACAGGCAAAGTTCGTAAGAATTTGCTGTATTATTCTTACTTTTTTTTTTTTTTTTTTGAGACAGGGTCTCACTTTGTCACCCAGGCTGGAGTGCAGTGGTGCGACCTCTGCTCACTGCAGCCTCAACCTCCTGGGTTCAAGTGATTCTCTGGCCTTAGCATTCCAACTATTAATAGCTAGGGCTAAAGACAGACCACTATGCCACTATGCCTGGCTTTTTTTTTTTTTTTTTTTTTTTGGTAGAAACGGGGTTTTGCCATGTTGCCCAGGCTGGTCTCAATCAAACTCCTGAGCTCAAGCCATCCACCGCCACCCCCACCCCCCACCTATTCTTACAATTTGTAAGTTTGAAATTATATCAAAAGTTACCAAAAAAACTTAACAGAAAAGTTGACTTTATTTCTTCTTTACGCACTCAAAATGTTACAAAACCTAACATTTGATTACTCTTGTTTTTGCAGATAGAATAGTCTTCCAAAGTAGAGCAAGAGAGACCTGTACAGCTTAAGATTAACACTGTATCAAGTTCATTTATATAAAGAGTTACTTTTGATAATAATATATAAATATACTCCCTATAGGAAATTAAACCATTACAGGTAAGGTTACCTCCCTTTATCCACCATTGAGACAATCACTGTTATCTGTACAACTGTGTTCAGACCTCTTTTTATGTATTTATCCATCTACATGCAGAAAAGTAAAACGTTTTGAGATTTTAAAAAATATATAGGATACTACACATATTACTCTAACAATTTGCTGTTTTTTCCCAACAAGACATCCTGGAGTTCTTTCCTTTCATAACATAGACACACCTCATTCTTTTTAGTTGCTATAGAATATGTGTATGAACATATTATCCATTTTCCTACCGATGTACATTTAAGTCGTCTCCAACTATTCTGTTTTACCAACAAGGCAACATCAAACAACTTCGTGTATGCCTCTTCTGTAAATGTACAACTGCTGATATAGGGCAAATAGGCAGAAGTAAAAATACATGGAGTATAGACATTTAAATTTTTAATAGATATAGCCAAAATGCTCTCCAACATTGCTTTATCAATTTAAACTCACAGCAACAATGAGGAAAATACTTATTTCCCTAAACCCTCACCAAAGACTGAGACAAACTTTCCTTTTTTGTAAATTGATGATGTTTTAAAATTTTATTTCCCGGATTAATTTTTACTTTACCAATATTTTCACATTTACTGGACATTTGTATTTCCTTTTGTGAAATGCCTATTCGTATCCTTTATTTTTCTAATGGCCTCTTGTTTTTAAGTCTGTATCAATTACTTATATAATCTAGACATAACAGAGAGGCATAATAGCATAGTAGGTTAAGAGTTAACAGGATGGACTCTAGAGCCTATCTGCCCAGTCTGATTGATAGCTCCACCATTCACCAGCCATCTAACCTTGGTCAATTTACTTAGCTTAGCTATTGTGCATCTATTTTCTCATAATGTGTAAAATGGGGATAATAATGGTATTTTGAGAGTTACTGTAAGGATTAAATTAGTTAACATGCACAAAGTGCTTTAAAACAGTGCCTAGCAAAGAATTAAGTGTTATACACATTTTGTTTGTCTGAAAGATACACCGCAAATATTTTCTACCAATCTATTGTCTTTTAACTTTTGTTTATAAGTCTTCACTTACCTTTCCTCCAGCAATTCTTTCTCAATTTCTCAACCATCAGACATTATACAAGTAGATGAAACTTAAAACTGACTGCCCTCACTGGATCTCACTATCAACTTAAGAATAAATTCAGGAATCAGCCAAAGTATATAGATTTCTTAAATCTTTGCACAGATTTTAAAATAACAGCTAACTTCCTTACAGCATAAAGCATTTTCTCACAAATCAACAAGACAATAACTTATCAGAAATAAAGGACAAAATAGACAAGCTCATGTAACACACCAAAAAAATGGAAAAAAAAATTGGCTCTTAAAAATATGAAGAGATCCTGTAACTTAATTTCAAGCCTTAGAAAAATTTAAAATTTAAAATTTAAAAATTAGGGCCAGGCGCAGTGGCTCACAGCTGCAATCCCAGCACTTGGGGAGGCTGAGGCGGGCAGATCACGAGATCAGGAGATGGAGACTATCCTGACCAACACGGTGAAACCCAGTCTCTACCAAAAATACAAAAATTAGCTGGGCGTGGTGGCACGTGTCTGTAATCCCAGCTACTCAGGAGGCTGAGGCAGGAGAATCGCTGGAACCCAGGAGGCGGAGGTTGCAGTGAGCTGAGATCGCGCCACTGCACTCCAGCCTGGAGACAGAGTAATCCTCATTCTCATTTAAAAGTGCAAATTAAAACTACAAATTAAACGTTTCTTTTTATTTCACAGACCAGTAAAGATCAAGAAGTTTTAAAATACACCCTATGTATAAAGAAATAGGCATTCATACACTGCTGTGAGAGCTTAAATTGCTATAGTTTAGCATTGTCTTTCCAAAATAAAAATGCACATATCCTTCAATTCATCAATTTAACATCCAGAAATGTATCCTACAGACAGACACTCATATTAAAAAAGACAGGCTTACAAGGTTATTCATTGTAGTAATGTTTGTAATAGCAATGACTGTTAACAACCTGAGTGTCAACTAATAGGGGACTGGCTAAACAAACTGTGGTACAGCCAAATAATGAAATATTATGCAGTTGTTTAAAAAATAAGCAGCTCTCTCTTTATGTGAAAGTGAAGAATCTTCAAGCTATGTTGTTAAGTGTAAAAAAGCAAGATACAGAAAAATGTATATATTTTGCTACAATTTATATGTTGGTGGAAGGAATATATTAGTGCACATAAATCTATGTTTGTAAATGCTTAATTTCTGGAAGAACGCACAACAAAAAGGATATAACAAATTGGTAATGCTTGCTTCTGGGGAGGGAATGGCCACAAGATAATGAAAGGAAGGAACACTTTTCAATGTATATACTGTTTTGTATCTCTTGAATTTTGTACCAAGTGTTCGTGTTATCTAATCAAATAGAATTAATACATCAAATATACATGCAAACTAACTAAAACCTCACTGTAACTACACCAAACTTTCCACTGGTACCTTTTAAATGATAGCACAGCAGGTTGCTATCACTTAGGTAGGGTTTGTGGCTAATCTATTTGTGACAAAAGCAGAAATTCACCGTCCTAGCTGCCCAACATCACCCCCTATGGAACTTTTGAAACCCAGAAATTCTGACTTAGAAGCTCTTGGGTACAGTCTAGGCATCATAATTTTTTTAGTTCACAGGTGATGGTGACAGACAGTCAGAACTGAAAAGAGCTGAGGTACACCATGGCACAAGTAAGTAAACACCCAGGTTCAATCTCCACCTAGGTCATAACCATAGTTTCATCACTAATCCTAACCACTTCACAAAGTTCTTAAGAAGGAACAGTTGAGAGTGTGTAGATGGCACATTGAAAATCTTATTACCACCTCTCAATATATAAAGAGATTAGTATAATCTCTGTGTATTAAATGTACTACATTTGCAACATCCATAGTAATAAGTTAATCTCATATAACATTCTAGAAGGAACTTTGATAATAGTGGACTAGTGCTGAACAGGCCATCAACTGTGTGACACCTGATATCTCTGTTAGATTCTTCATTTGTAAAACGAAGGGCAAGAACCTTTATTTTCTCTACCTTCATGTTCTCTACCTTCCAGCTTTAAATTTCTGTAATTGTCTAAGAATACAGATGTCTAAAAATAGCTATTGCTTAGTATAGACTTTAGGATAAAATAGGATCTTTCATCCGATTCACAGCTTAGGCCCATTTCAGTCCAGTGGGTTAGTATCTCTTAACAGACCCTCAAATATGTATTATATACTGCTGAATTAATTAATGGTTACGGAAAAAAAATTTAGAATTCAAACACTCTTATCTAATAAATCTTAAATATTTTAAAAATAGGGAATCATGCAAAACAAATGTACTAAATACATTTAAACACTAAAATAAAGCATCTGATGCACTGTCTTGAAGCAAATGGTTCAAGTTAAAAAGCAATAATCAAAATGGTAGAAGGGATGTTAAAGACCACATGCAAACCTCTCATTTTACAAGTAAGGAAATATGGGCTCAGCAAGGTTAAATAATTTGCCCAAAGTCATTGTCATTAATGACAGGAAAACAAATTTGTCATTTATAGTTCTCTGTATGTGTACTGACATAACCGTTTAATGTTTATCACTTTAAATAGGGATTTTTGATGACTAAAATTACCTACAAAGCTAAAGAGATGCCATAAAAATGTCTTAATACACACTGGGATGTGTGTATTAATACACTGGGATGATTTTTAAAAAGCTTAACTTACATGAACATATGACTACACAACAAAATTTTGTTCGCAGTTCTCAAAAGAGAATAGAACTTTATTAGTAGCAAAAACATGTAATCTGATATTATTGTCAAATAATTTCATAAAGCACATTAACAAGGAAATAGGATTAGCAGCAAAGATTAAAGGATAAAACGATGGTTTTATTCTGGCTATATTAGTCACTTAAGGATCTATTCAAAGAGTTCTAAGTTTAAGAAAAAAACAACTCTATGAACTCACTGAGGTTTACCTCCCGTCTTCCACAGAGCAAATGATTAGCAGACTGCTCTGTGAACTTTTACAAAGAACGCTTTTCTCCCCAGTTTCTACCCATCTGAAAGATGGATTCTTCCTCCATCCTAAATAACTCATCATCTCATTTCAAATATCTGATAAAAATGAACTCTTAACATGAATACACCCTTTTTAATCTCCTCCACTCAACTCTACTGGATAGTCAATAAAATGTTTTGATTTATACTTCACAGAATTAAATAGGTAGTTTTATTCAAACCTGTCATGTCAAATTAAAACAATGTGTAAAGTATGAATATGAGATTTTCTTTTCCAAGCTCCAGGACCAATTAGTAACAATATTCAAATGCCCTAATAATAACTAATCAGAGCATTAAGAAAAATTTAATCTTTTTCCTAATGAGGCAACTTTGGCATCAATTCAAACCTAAGCTTAGTGGGCACTGTGATTTTGAAAGAGATGAACTTCCTGATGCAGACTCATGTAGTTTTCTCTTAATACTAACACCTTCTAGATTTTTTAGGTATATCATTTATAAAATACTTTCATATCTAGTAATTATCCACAGGATAACATTGTGAGGTAGGGCATTTTCTAAAGGCCTATTCTGTTCTAGGCACTGTGCTGAGACTGGGATGATTTTTAAAAAATGAACAAGAATGAATTCTATCTTTAAAGAGTTCACAATCTAACAGGAGAAGTGAACAAATGATTTATATGAAATGTGCTATAATAAGGAAATGAACAAGGAATTGTGATTCCTTAGCAGCAGAAAGTCCTAACATCCTCTGGCCAGAGATGGCGCTGGAAGTGTCTCAGAAGGTTTTGGGAAGGAGATCACATAGAGAAGGCTTTTGAGGGATGAGTAGCAGTTTCCTGACATAAAGGCAGAGTGGGGTAAAGAAGAAAGACAATCCCAAGCAGAAGGAACAACATGTATGCAATGGATAGTGGGAAAGCATTATTCCCACTTAAAAGATGCAGAAGGTAAGCTCCAAGGTAAGTGAGCTGGCTAACGCCATATGAAGATTAATTAACAACGTTTAAAAAAGAATATAGGTCTTCAGATTTTAATCAGCTTTGTACACCTGGAAATGCCAGTACATGTTGGACAAGAACATCAGATAAAGATTAGTTTTTATCTCCTACTTTACTCCTTCCTAAGAGATGGTCTGTGTATGACCCAGATCCTGAGGAGTGAGAAAGAGCGGGCAGAGATGAGGAGGGGCAGAGCAGGGAGGGAGGCTTATTTAAACCTCATAGAAATCCTGTGAGATAGGTGTATTTACTATCCTCATTTTATATACGAGAATATGGAGGCCCAAAGACGTTAACAAAAGTTGGAAATCAGGTGAATATTCAAACCAAAGTAACTAACTTCTTCACCAGGCCTCTAAGCTCAAGCACTTAACCATACCCTACAGATCTTCCCTACTCCAGTCAAATAACCCTAGGCTATTCTTGGTCTGAAGTCATCAGAGAAACCAAGTGACTCTTGGAACACATGGTCCCACAGATCTCGCACTGTACCACACATCTGAAAATTCACACAAAATTTTCACATTTGGTTCTCTCATTGATCTGGTATTCCTTGAGTAGATAAGCCCACACATATGGTGGCACGGGTGCTTTCCACAACATTTTTACAATCTAATTTAATTGGATAAGAGGAAACTTAACAAGTGCTAATCAAAAAGGAGGTCACCAAATAACAGCATAAAGCCTGAAGATCCCTCTTTTCTGCTTGAGTACGGTTTTTTTTTTTTTTGAGGGGAGGAGGGAGCATGTGAATGTGTTTCAGGTGTGCTAGCATACCTGCTATTCGCTACACAGTTCAGACCAAAGAATGGAGTCGAGTACACCCCTAATTTCCTTTATCAACCTTAGGATATCAAACAACCAAACTCACCTCTTGAAAAAGTTTAAGGAAGCAGAAAATTCACAGCTGTCATGGTTTCCTAGCGCAAACTACAGCAAATCCAGGGTTGCCAACAATATTTTGTCTTGTAGGTGGATCCCGAACTTTCTGGGTTCATTTGTGCACATATAAAACACCTGAAACACATTTGCATGCCCCTTCTTCCCTCCTCCCCAGCCCCCTGGCAAAAAACAAAAAAACAAACAAACAAAAAAAACCGCACACTCAAGCAAAAAAGGGGGATTGGGGCTTCCTCCTTAGTATACATTGAGGTTTTATGTTGTTATTTTGTGACCTCCACCTTTTTGGTTACCACTTTTTGTTAAGTTTCCTCTTGTTCAATAGACAAATATCTGTCCAACTGACAGACATTTCACCTTGTGAAGTGTAAGGGGAAATAATTGTGGGAATAAAATCCCTCAAGAAGGTTATGGACTATTATCTCTTGAACGTTCAAGATACATAAACCAATCCATCCTCACTTTTCACTGGGGTGAGTTGCAGTTAAAAGGTCCTATGCAAGTCCACAAATTTCTTCAGGCTAATTTTCAGCCCCTACAGACTTCTAACTCTCCAGAAAAGAGGCTCTCAATCAGTAGTATAAGATCTGCCAACACATCTCCTAGTGGGTACTATCAGGCTTTCTTCCAAGGTTTCCCACTGTGGTGAAGAGAAAAGCTGACATGGTTATACCCTCCCCAAGCTGCTTAATATCTTGTCAGAACCACCACTGTCTCATTTCTGTGACCTTGGCACCTGCTAATGACTCTTCCAACCCCTCAGTCCCCACCCTACAAAACCCACATGTTAGTTTCAGGGAAACAGAAAACAGCATCTCTTCACAAGGTTCTGAATGTCAACCAACTGTGGATTACACCAGTCAAAAGGAGGACAAAGAAATGGGAAGGTAGCTTCTGTATGTAAGCATACAAATACATTTTTTTTCTACAAAGCAGACACTCCATAACCTGAGCTATAAGATAAGCAATTTAAAAAGCAAGAAACTGACTAGGATAACAGATATAATACTGCAACTGAGGTTAAAGCAGTAATATCATTCCCAGCAGCTGGATGATCAATCTCTAAGCCAGGGTTGCTTTAACCATAGAAACAAAGTAGGTTATTTGCTTTTCTTTTTTTTAATGTGTAGACCCAAGTTTCACTTACAAAACTGTTCTTAGTGGTCTTTGGCATGGGGCAGACAAAAGCACAGGACAACTAAGTCCTTCGGGAAACCCTAACCCTCAATTCCAAGACATGTGTGTATGTAGTTTCATGGTACAACGTGCAGTTACATACCAGTGAGGCTCCAACAGACAACGCCTAGCATCAAGTGACACTAAGAAAGTGGTAAAAGTCTGGAAAATCACATAAAGGGAGAAACTTTGGCCCATTTACAGTTTTCCCAAATATTAAATTAGACATATGCAAAAGTTGAAAATAAAATTTTCCCCTCAAATATAAGGTTACAGAAAAAACAAAAATAAAATAAAATTTAATCTGAATTCTGAAAAGGTTTTATGCCCTAGAAAGTAATTTTAATTTTGGGAACTAGGATCTACCTCTCTGGTGTCACTTTCCAGGTTTTAATAACTGTAATTTCTTAAGAGCCCCAGGACTACCTCAGCGAATAAAAAGAAAAGAAAATTTAACATGTTTGCTTCTGAGGTTTCATAAAATCCCAAATACCTGAAAGGGGGAACAATCTGGAAAGAGAAAAAGTGGGAGAATGTGAGCTCAACTAATAGTATCGCTATTAAAGGAGAGGAAAACATTACATCCTGCCCAAGAAAGAATTGTTAGCCACTTTAATGCAAGTCAATTTTCTTCAAAGTGAAAAGTGCGCCCTCATAATTGAGGGTTATTTACAAGAAACATGAAGCATGTTTCCAATCTGAGAATACTGCATGAAGAAAATAATGCTAATTTTCGACAAATGCAAAAATAAATTTTATTGATCTCTCTTACAAACAGAAAACAAAAAACGCTTCATCTAAATAAACTACTGTGAAAAAAAATGGCAACCTGACACCAAAGGGTCGTTTTTACAAATTAAATATTCAAATGACAGAACTCAAATGATCTGTCCACAGTAATGCTCGGACAACACTGAGCAAAATTTCTTAGTCAACTGGTAGGCTCGCTCACTAAAGTAGCAATTACACGCATGAGAAGGAAGGGAATTAAGCGGGCTGAGTGCGGGCTGGGTGATTGTGTTTTGAGATCTGCTCACAGGAAGCCACTACATCCTGCCTGAAGTCCCGCCTGTCACGCCGTCCCTCGATTCAAGTCCCCGCCGCAGCGAGGTGGGGCAAGTACAGGTGTCCTGCCGAGCTCCTCCCGGGACGCTCACCCGCGAACAGCCCGCGCAGTGGCCACGCGGGCCCCCAGGGCGGCCCGTTTCCTGCAGCTCAGGGCGCCTTTTTCAACCTCTCCCAGGCTGGCCGAGTCCAGGAAACAAGCAGCCCCCTCCCCTCGGGCCAGCCCCACTTCCCGGCTCGCCACCTCCTCCCGCCGCTCCTCCGCATAATTACTGCTCGGCTCCCACCGCAGGGCCGCTCCCCAGCGGCCGTAGCCGCGCTAAGGCCCGAGTCTGAGGGCGGCCGGAAGCTCCTCACGCCCCCGGACCGCGCCCCCGGCCGCGCCCCGGGCTCCGGCATCCCCGCGTCCAGGCCGCTCCCCAGGACTGAGCCCCTCAAGCCGGCGCAGCCCGAGCTCTCCTACCCCAGGCCAATCTCCAACTCCCACTCCCTCCCGAGAGCAGCAGCCCCGGCCCACGCCGCCCCATCGAGGCGACGCCGCCCCCCAACACACCCCCTTCCAGCCTCACCCGCGCCTGGCCCAGGCCCCCTCCCGGGCCCGCGATCCCATCGCAGCTCGGCGCCGCCACCGCCGCGCACCCGCCGCCCCCTCAGCCTAGCGCTCGGCGCCGCCAGGGCGTCCCCTCAGCCCTGCCCCCGCTTACAGATCTTGCCCCGCAGGCTCTGCAACACTCGAACGTCGCGACTGTCCTCGTCCCCGGCCTCGGGCTCTGCAGTTGCACTCGCCGCCGGCGCCTCGGAAGAAGCCGCCGCAGCAGCAGGCGCCGCCGCCGCCATGGTGCCGCCCGGCCCGTGCCGCAGCCCTGCCGCCTGCGTAGCCGGGCGAGGCGGAGCCCACCGCCGGCCTAGGCCTAGGAGAGCCGCGCGCCTGGCCCCGCCCCCGGGCCGCGGCCTGACTCGCCCCGCCCCGCCCCGCCCGCCGCCGCCCCGCCCCCGCCACACCCGGGTCTCCATTCACCGCCCTCGCCTACCCCGAGCCAGGCTGCCCTGGCGAGAACCGCACTCCCGGCTTGGGGCGCTGGCTAAGGGTGGCTCCCAGTGGTGGCTCTAAGCGGCCTTAAAATCCCCTCCAGGAGAAAGCCCCGGCCCTCCAGTGACCCCTAAATCCTCACGGGAATTGGGCTCCCCCAGTGAACAGACCTGCACATCTGACGCTGGCGGGAAATACAGGCCCTTCCCAATCAGGGAAACTCCCTGTGGGAAGAAAATAGAATGGAATTTGGCAGGTGGGTGGACCTCAAAAGTATCTTATTCAAAAGGAGGCAAGAGATGCATTTGAGACTCTTCCAGTATTATCCAAATACTCCCCGCCGGCAAGCCAAACTCCTCCCACACAAATACCCTTTACTAGGACCACTTTTCTGCAAAAGCTGGTTGAAGAAAAGGACCGTCAACCCCCAACTCCAGTGTGAGTGCAGCGCCTGAGATCCTCTCATAGAGAAATTCTGAAGCATTTACCATCACTTTTGTATTTCAGGAACAGAAAAAGCAAAGAAGTGTTCCCCCCGCCAACCACCACTACTAAAAGTGGGCTTTGTTAAAAAGTTGACGGACCCTAGGAAATGTGTAAATCTTTGACTAATTGTTAGCTTTATTTCAAGGGAACTCTTTACAGTGAGTAAACTGCATGAATAATACCCTGGTATGTGATGAGGAAGACAATTTCCTGGTGTTGAGGTTGTTAACTACGCTGCCCTAAGAAGGAAGAAACTGTGACTTAATCGGGCAGGGTAATTCTTTTCCAGGGCAACAACAGGAATAAGCCAGTCAGTCAACAAATATTTTTGAGGGTCAAACATAGTGATGGCCTCAGACCTCAGAGACTACACAAAGGTTAAGATGAAGAGAGCTCCAGCTCAATCTGGAGGGAGACACAGAGAAGGCCAGAGGCACTGGGAGATAAGAAATAGGACGGGGAAACCTGAAAACTGAAGACAAACGTACCGCCTGTGCAAAGGCTGGACAGCTGCAGAGAATGGTCAGAGTTTAACATGGACCTGGCCAGCAAAGCTTCCAGTTCTGCCTGTGTTGCGGGTGACCTCTATTCCCCCATGTGATCTTTATACCTGTTTGGGTAAAGTGAACCACCTCCTCTTATATGAATGTTTTGCTGTCATTTCAAACATAAGTCCAAAACTTAATTTCCTGTCTTCCTTTCCAAATCCGAGTTCACACTTTATACTGTTGTTCAGGCCAGAAACTTTGACTTTTTCTTATCCCTTGTCCCAATACTGTTTTCAGTTGCCACATCCTTCTGACTCTGCTGAAATCTCTTCCTTCCTTTCCATTCTCTGTCATTGCCCTTGTTAAAATTATTCTCATTTAAAGAGTATCAACGTGTTACAGGGTTTTTTCCCCCTTATTTTTAAAGGCATTCCTTTTTAGAATCAGACACAGAGCCTGTTTTTACCCCTTTTACATTTGGGCAAGTTACTCAACCTTCCTAAACCTGTTTCTTTTCTTGTCTGTCTGTCTTTTTTTTTCTTTTTTTTTTTTGGAGACAGTCTTGTTCTGTTGCCTAGGCTGGAGTGCAGTGGCACGATCTCAGCTCACTGCAGCCTCAACTTCCTGGGCTCAAGTGATCCTCCCCCCTCAGCCTCCTAAGTAGCTGGGACTACAGGTGTGTGCCACCATGTCCAGTTAATTTTTGTATTTTTGGTATAGATGGGGTTTCGCCATGTTGCCCAGGCTGGTCTCGAACTCCTGGGCTCAAGTGATCCGTCCATGTCAGCCTCCCAAAGTGCTGGGTGTAAGCCACTGAGCCTGGTTGAACCTGTTTCTTTAACAGTAAAGTGGAAATACTAAACTTTCTTCTTTGAAGAGTTGTTATTAAGATTAAATGATTATTGGGAGCAGGATGTGAAGCGTCTAGTGGAATGCTGAGCACGTAGTAGGATTACCTCAGTAACTGACCTCATGCTTTTGACTGGAACTCTTGTAATAAGTCCCCTATCCCTCTCATTCCTCCTACATACCACTTAAATTTAACTTCCCTAACGAAAAAAAAAAAAGGAGCTTGTCAGTTGCCCGCTCAAGAAGACATCAATGGCTTCATTTATCCCTTCAGCCAGCTAGCAAGAGCACACTACAGGTCACAAACAACGCTAGAAATGACTAAAGTTCAAATTCTTCAGTCAAGTGTTGGGACTGGATCCAGCCTACCCTGACTCCTCTGATCTCCGGCCACACTGAGCCCCTTTTCTCACCAGCCTGATTCTGGCCTTCCTCCTGCCTGGCCAAGTGATGCCTCATCCATCTATTTCTTTCTCCAATAAACAGAGAAATTATTTGAACCTTTGGACAAATGTATCCATGGGTAAAGTATCAATGTACAAATGGACAAATGTATCCAATGGACAAATGTATCCAATGGACAACGTATCAATATCTTTGTCCATTAGTGTCAAAGTCTTCTAATTTCCCTTCTTTTTCACTGGCTTAACCCCAAGTGCATAACTCTGTTACTAAATGGTCACTGAAGGTGTGAAAACAATTTTACATAAAGTGACATTCCACTTTTTTTGTTCTTCCAGGCAGTCTTCCTGTTGCAGATTTCAGACTTACACCGTTTCACTAAAATCCCCAAACTCCATTGCTTTTTCATCCGAAGTCACTTCTAATTCTGGTTTTACTGATACTTGCCTACTTTGAAGAGCTCTTGGGTAATGTCAGTGTTTCCTTAATATAAAATACTTGGAAAATAAAGTTTTCTAAAGACTAACAATACATACAGTATAATTACAAGAAGGCTGTTACATCTCATTCCCCTTATTGCCTTTGCATTGTGTTTTAAATTCATCTAGAGTTCCTCTCTTTTCTTCATGATGTTTAGTAACTGAAACAATATTGCATCATCACAAACTTGAACTTCACTTCCTTCCTCAAATTATTAATGAATGTGTTTAAAGACCATCACTCCTATCTCTACCACTCTTCGTTCTGATGAGCAACCATTCACTACTATGTCTTTTCCTATTTCTTCACCAGTTTTAAACTCATCCAGTCATTTTAACCCATACATTGGCTTGCTTTATGGCAGATGATGTAGGAAAACTATGTTGTCTCTTAATAAGAAGACTATAACCTGCAACTAGAAACTAATTCCATAACTTGTCTGTTATGGCATATTTTTGAATCAGCACCCACCAACCTATAACATGGCATTGTAAGGGGTTATCTCCTGGCCTTGAGTTATTTATTACATTTTTTCTGGTGAGTAGGGGGAAGAGAAATGTGCTTGCTTTTTAATATTTAAATGTAGATCATTTTCATAGGGCTGAACACTCATGAGACAGAACTGTTTCTGGTGGACTGGTGGGAAAGCAAGTTCCTTTGATCATTGATGACTTGGTTTCCCCATTTAGCCCATCAGAGTACTGTTTGATGTTAAGCATTATGCCCTCAGTTACATTATAAAAAAAAAATCTCTAAATCCAACTGGCATTTTAAAAAATAAAATTGGAGTGGTAGAAGGTGAGGAGAGACCTTAAATGTTCAGAAAACTTACTTTCAACATTTCATTTGAAGATCAAATAAGGCCATTGACAAGGCTGTGTGGACAAAAATGTGGACAAATTTTTACCTTAAAATGTCCAACTCCTTCGGTACAAATATTTTCAAGGCCAGATGTGTTGGCTCACGCCTGTAATCCAACAGTCGGTTGTAATACCAACTGAGACAGGAGAATCACCTAAGGCTAGGAGTTTAAGACCAGCCTGGGCAACACTGTGAGACTCTGTCTCTACAAATATAAACAAATAAATGAGCTGGGCATGGTGGCATGTGCCTGCCTGTACTCCTAGCTAATCAGGAGGCTGAGGTGGGAGGATTGTTTGAGCTCAGGAATTTGAGGCTGCAGTGAGCTATGATCATCCCAGTGCACTCCAGCCTGGGTGACAGACAGAGACCCTGTCTCTAAAAAAAGATTTTTTTTTTTTTTTCAAATTCGGTCTGCTCTTGCAAGAGAACTTTAAAGGCCTGAATATCTGAGCACGATACAGTTGATGCCCTTAGGTCAGTGTGACTTCAGTTATTTCTCAATCCCCCTCCTTTTGAACTATTTTGCCATATCCATTCCATCTCCAGTGCACTCTTGTCGTTTTAGAGTGATAAAACAAAACAATGGGTGTAGGCTGGGCATGGTGACTCATGCCTATAATCTCAGAACTTTAGGAGGCCGAGTTGGGTGGATCACTTGAGCCCAGGAGTTCAAGACTAGCCTGGGCAACATAGTGGGACCCCAAATCAATCAATCTATCTATCTATCTATCTATCTATCTATCTATCTATCTATCTATCTATCTCAAAACCAACCAAACAAATAAAAACATACAAAACAATGAGTGTAAAAAGAAAACTGGAAATGTTGTGCAGCTATTCACTTGTTTCATCTTCTGCTCTGTACTCAGGACATTTTGTTGTTAGATCAGATCCATCCTTTCACCATGAACCCTAGAGACATGCTCCATTCAGTTGGCAATAACCAGTCCAGAGGATTTCAGGCCATGGCCCAGCTGATTTCCATTCTCTGAAGACACAGCTAAGACCTCCTGAGGCCAAGAACCCTGTTACTCAGCCTGGCTGGCACACACTTAAGTTTGCACTTCCTGTAGTCAGAAAAGGTGTATGGAGCTGGAGACCTACCTGGCTGTGCTCATGGCAGGTTGGAGATCGATATGTCACCTTCTAGTTCCTTCCCCAGGCCCTAGGAGAATAATGGAGTGGTGTTTGGACAGGTGATGCTCTTGAGTTCTTCCAAACTCTCAGAAAGGAGCAAGGAGACTCAGGTGGAACCAGAAAGGAGCTGGCTCAAAGCCCCCTATTGCAGCAAAGCTCTAGGTGGGAAAACATCAATGAGGATTGAGAGTCAAGAATGCAGGTCCAAACAGACCTGCTTTGGCTGCAGTTGCACATTCCTAACCACTTCACTCCATTGTCATTTTAGGAGGATACACCTCTCACTGAGCAGTTTTTCCAGTGGTGAGGGTTTGAGAGAGCCCAATTCTGGGAAGTGGTCACTCCTAATAGGGCAACTTCTGAGCAGCTTCCATGATGTTTTTGAGACGAAAATGATGGTTAGGTTTAGCCTCAAAGAGCAGAAAGCTGGGTCTATAAAAGAAACATGGGAGAACCTTATTCAAGGAGAGACGGGCACAGGCTGCACCTGGAGACCAAGTAGAACTCCAGAAAGGAGAACTGACTAGAGGGGCAGAAATTTGACCTGGAGGAGGAGCCAGCGACTCCCACAATAGCCCTTTATTCATAAACAGGACTTTATTGGGTTAGCTTCTTTGCAATTCTTTTGGCTTTTGCCTCATGGTCACAATATGGCTGCTGTAGCTCCAAATATCTCAACATCCAATGGCAGGAAGGTATATTTTTTCTTTTTCTTTTTTTTTTTTTTTTTTTGTAAAATTTTTTTTCATTACTTTCAGTTGCAAGATCACAGTTACTTTTGCACCAACCTGATATTAGGGAGGAAAGCTTTTACAAGTAGCTTTCCTGTAAATCACCACCATGAGGTATCTTCTTAAGGCTTTCTCACAGTCACAAGGAATATATAATTTTCTTAGTCTAAGCAACATTGATACCCCTGGGTCTGGGGATGAACTCTCCTTCCCAGAGTACATTGCTACTTGAGACCTGAAGTCTGAACCAAATCAATGTTCTCTTGTGACACAGAAAGGGGAGCAGTAAGACCTGGAGTTGGCAGCCAACTCTGTTCATCATATCAACATACTTATCTTCCAATAATAGTGCTTAAGTTCAAATGAAAATATTTCAATATATTTAATGCCCAACCTTCACCTCCTGACTTTGTCCCACAGAACTGGCCTCTTTTTCCTTTAGGCCATTATGGTACCCTGTATATATGAATACATATAATCATTGTAGTGCTCATAACACATTTACTATTCCTGTTTACCTGTCTGAAACAGTCTTGGGACTGGACAATATTTTATTTGTCTTTGCCTCCCTAGCGCATAGAAAATATAGAAGAATGCAGAAGGCACTTATTAAATGTTTGATAAATGAACGAATGAATGAATGAGCAAATAAATGAGATGGTGTGTTCAGAGAAGCTGCTAACAAATGAGCCTAGAATTCTGAATTTAAAATCCACAAGGGAAATCAGAGCAGACCACAGAACTAGCTGGCTAGGCCTGGGCTTTGCAGAAAGCTTAGGTGCAGAGAAAAGGCAATAGCTCAGGAGTCAGATGAGGAAGGAGAAAGGGAAAGAGTCAGGGTCTGGGGTTTCCAATCCTCGCCCTGGGCTGGGGCTGCATCTGTCACAAGCAGCTCATTTTTGACAGAGACAGCCAAGGAGAGCAGAAGCTCATCGATCGTAATCTGTGATCTAGATGTAGGCTAGATACAAACATCTTGAATTTTTTATGGGTGGTCGTAGACGCTGGGAAAACGGATTTCAAAGTTGCAAGATGTTTTCACACTTGTTATTATGACCAAATATCTAGGCAGCATGTCAGTCTGTGGCTATAAATGAAATCCTGTTAACATAAATAATCCACTGTTCTCTATCTTGTCTCCACTTTCTACCTGCCCAAATAATTAAACCTCTTCCCAATTATTGATTTTTAGGAGTGCCCAGTGGGTTACATTGGCAGAGTAGGGTGTGGGGAACATGATGGGGTTGCTGGATTTGTTATAGTCTTCCTTTCCTGGTCTGGCTTTCTCTGCCACTGTCACAATAAAGGGACCCTCACCACTTTATGATGCCTGCTATGAGAACATCAAGGCCCAAGCCAAGAGCGTTATCCGTCAGAACCCACAGGGCTTCCACGTTTTCAGCAAAGCTGGCAAGAAGGGTTACCTCCCCATCTCTAGGCCCAAAGCTACACTGCTTGGGCTCAGAGTCTTTAGGAACAGCCCAGCCTGGTATCCTAGCGCTCACAGTTGAGAGTCCAAGGGAAGTAGATAGGCCTGCATTGACTTGCCTAGGCCAGGGCTGTTGGTAGCCTTCTCCTAGGCAATTGCCTCCTGCCTTTCATCTAAAAGAGGGCAAGATTGGGGATGGAATGAGGGAGTGAATCCCTCACTCCTTATCACATGTATGAAGATAAAATATTTTAATAAATTGTATTTTATCTAGTTCTAAAGACATTGGTACTTATTTTATAAGCATGTAACTGAATTTTGGAAAACTGCCTTGGATATACAGCCACAAATGAAAGCTGGTGGCCTATCAAATAATTGACTCGAAATGGCCACCAGAATATAAAACATCTAGTTTGTGTATTGTTGTTTTAAGCCAGGTAAGGTGGGTCCTTAGGATTGAACTCTGGGGCTGTCTGTGCAGAGATAGAACTTGGAAGGGCTGTTGGAGAGAGGGGCCAGGGAGATTGAAATAAAAATCCAGAGGCATTTATAGAGCATCCGGATGGAAGGCGAAATATCCCACTGTCCCCAACACCCTTAACTCCAAATAATCCTTCTTAGTGAATGTCTTACCTGCAACAAGGCAAAACAAAAGTATTAACACCTCAGCTAAAGTTTCTTGAGGGGCGTGGTAGGACATAAGGTAGATTCTGAAGATTCTCTCTAGCCATGAGCGAAGCATAGAGAATAACGTGATTACCCATAATGAGCGTGTCTTACATGTCATAGCTATTTTATTTGGTGTGCTAGTTTTATTATATTTTTGTATTTCATATTGAAAATACAAATATTTACAAAGATTTTCCAAAATTTTCTGGAGTCTTCTTTACCCAACTCTGTTTTTTCCACAGGATCTGGAATTCTTCAGTGGGAATTCTTCTACCTTAAAGGGTTTTAGGAAACTGATTTATATGGTTTGGCTGAGATTATTATATGTATGTAGTACTGATTAAGAATAAATATCACACACTTGAAAACGTGTTTCGAATGAAACAAAGCTGTCTTTTATTTTGTCATTGGAAAGGGAAGCTGTAAGGAAACAACTGCCCTTCCTCCATTTCTCTATTTCAGGGTTTCCCGACTGTGACACTGTTGACATTTTGGTTAAGATGGGTAATTCTTTCTTGTTGGGAGCTGTCCTGTGCGTTATAGGGCATTTAGCAGCACCCTAGACTCTATCTGCTAGATGCTACCAGCATATTCCAGTTGTGACTATCAAAAATGTCTAGAGATACTGCCAAATATCCTCTGGGAGACAGATCACCGCCCCGTTGAGAATTTCTGCTGTATGTTAATACATCTCTTGTATTAACAGGGTCATTGTGTTTGTAAACCTGTCAAAGCTGAGGTCTGTGTTGTTCAGTGCCTGAGTGGGTAGAGTTCAAAGAAGCAAAGTCCTGATAGGAATTCTACTGTTAAAAAATGAGATACAAGTATCTAATCTAGAGCACTTCTTCTTCTTCTTCTTCTTCTTCTTCTTCTTCTTCTTCTTCTTTCTTCTTCCTTCTTTCTTTCTTCTCCTCCTCCTCCTCCTCCATCCTCCCTGCCTCCTCCTTCCTCCCTCCTCCTCCTCCTCCTCCTCCTCCTACCTCCTCCTCCTCCTTCTTCTCTTCTTCTTCTTCTTCCTCTTCTTCTTCTTCTTCTTCTTCTTCTTCTTCTCTTCTTCTTCTTCTTCTTCTTCTTCTTCTTCTTCTTCTTCTTCTTTAGATGGAGTTCCGCTATGTTGCCTAGGTGAGTCTTGAACTCCTCCTTACGGGATTCTCTTGCTTCAGCCTCCCAAGTAGCTGGGACCATAGGTGTGTGTCATAGCACCAGGTTGGAGCAGTTCTTATCAAAATACTTTTCCTCTTATCTTCTCCAATATCCAACAAAACCAAGATCTCTCACTCTCTTTCCCCAGAGTAGCATGCTCTCCCATCGACCCATTCTCTCCTTCTATCTCTGGCTGTCTTCCTGCTCCCACTTGGTGCCTCTGAACACATCAAGAGCCCCCACTCTCAGTTGCCTCTTGCAAGAAAAGCTTGGCTTTGATTCTTTTCTCCCTAGAATGTACCCATGTGGCTTATGTCATTTCTATTCCTCCCTTATTTTTTACAGTTTTGCATCAAAATCCCAAAGATCCGGTCTGGACCCTCCACGCTCTTCTCTACAGTTGGGTGTGGGTGGATGGGAGGAACTGAGCAGCCCAGGCAGCACCAAATTTAGCAGAGTCGGGAGGAGGACGAGAAAAACTGGCAACACTAGTATGTGTGAAGGGTTGCAGATTTTTTTCACCTTACCCACAGATGTGCAAAGAAGATGTAGCATCTTCATTTCTCTAAAATTGTTCTTCTCTTCCTTATGAGTCTCCAATCACTGAATAGAGGGGAAAATATTCTGGTGCACCAGTTTGTTTGTTTGTTTGTTTGTTTGTTTGTTTGTTTGTTTTGAGACAGGGTCTCACTCTGTCACCCAGGCTGGAGTGCAGTGGATGATCATAGCTCAGTGCAACCTCGAATTTCTGGGCTCAAGGGATCTTTCTGTTTTAGCCTCCTCAATAGCTGAGACTATAGGTATAAGCTATTTATTTTTATTTTATTTTTTGTTGAGATGGTGGTCTTGCTTTGTTGCCCCAGCAGATCTCAAATTCCTGGGCTTAAGCAATCCTTCTGCCTTGATTTCCCAAAGTACTGGAATTACAGGTGTCAGCGACCTAAATAGGCACACTATGTAAATGGTCCATCCATTTAGGTAAATAATGCTCAGCATCTTAGATATCTGTATTCTTTTTTTATTTTTTTGAGATGGTGTCTGGGTTTTTGATGGAGTTGTGGCTAAATGAGCCCATAGAGACAGAGAAGAGGTGGGGTCCTCATATTGATGCAGTATCTTCTGCATCTTTGCAGATTTCTGCTGTGGGTGGGTAGTCTGGATACTTCCTAGATACTTCTTTTGAGGGTGAAATGGGCTCAGTCCTGGGAGTTGTGTGAGGGCCTGCTATTGAGGCTGTATCTATAGTACCTGTGGTTTGGTTTCTCCTGGCTTGGCAGGGCCTGCTTGTTTTCCCTGATGACTCAGACGCCACTCTGGCTGCCTCTCAGACCCTACATCCTCCATCTGGCTCTTCACTAGAATGCCTCTCCCCAGCCTTGCTGCTGATTCACCTTTCCTTTGTGATCACTGGTGCCTGGAAGCCTGGTGGCTACCAGCTCAGCTGCTTTCCAGGCCTCTTCCCTGGAGTATGTGGGAACTCCTTGGTCCAGTCTATTCCATACTGGTCTTGGGGGAAGCTCAGGAAATTATATTTCACCCCTTTCCCTGCAAGCTATGCTGTACTATTGAGTTAAACTTTGATATAGTCACTTCCGGGGTGGTGTCAGGCAACCGGTAAGGTGAACTCCTCCCAGGGTCCCAAAGATGCGGTACTCCGAAGCCCTCAGACTTTCCCCTATCTGCTTAACAAACCTCTTCACGTTGGGCAGGATCAGGAAAAGGAAGATTAGATGCGGCCTCCCTTACCTCTCTCTTCTTTTTTTCCTAGGTAGTCCCCTGGGATGAATAGTGGGGAGGGGTTTCCTCTTTTTCTTCTTGTCTTTCCTTGTGTAAAACTCCAAGATTGGCCAGGCGCAGTGGCTCACGCCTGTAATTCCACCACTTTGGGAGGCCGAGGCAGGCGGGTCGCCTGAGGTCAGGAGTGTGAGACCAGCCTGGCCAACATGGTGAAACCCCATCTCTACTAAAAATACAAAAATTAGCTGGGTGTGGTAGCGTGCGCCTGTAATCTCAGCTACTCAGGAGGCTGAGGCAGGAGAATAGCTTGAACCTGGGAGGCGGAGGTTGCAGTGAACCAAGATTGTGCCATTGCACTCCAGCCTGGGCAACAAGAGTGAAACTCCATCTCAAAAACAAAACAAAACCAACCAACAAACAAAAACCTCCAAGATCAAGGAATCTAGAACATTTTTTCTCTCTCTCGTAAAAGCCTAGCTTTTAAGCTACTACCTGGCCAAAAAGCCCCCAGATCCTATTTAGAAGTTGATAATTAACTGTTTTTTCCTCTTTTTCTTTTCTCTCTCTCTCTCTTTTTTTTTTTTTTTTTTTTGCATTCCCTCTGTAACAATCCTAAACCTCCCTGAGACAATTGGAAACCTCTAAAGATTGGGGGAAAGGTAAGTATAAGAAAATGCAAAAGAAGGCAGCGAGTTAAGGGACTTCAAAATTATATTATCACCATTATATACATTGATAATTTTTCCTACACACATCATGTTCTAATGTGGTTATTCCATAGAGGCTTGCAAGGCTGAGACCACAGCCCTGTGGGTAGACCACATCTGTCCAGCCAATGGCTGAAAGAAGATGTAGGTCCTCAGACAGGAAACCAGAACTCTGAGGGCAATCTTAGCAGACAGGAGAAAGCGTTCTTGGCTATCTTAAGGTTTCTTGGCCATCTTAAGGTTTCTTGGCCTGGCCTCACAGGAGCCTCAGGACAGTCCTCCCACATATGGGTCAATTTTCTCTCTCAAATGGAGTCAGGCCAGGGTCTTTGAAGGCAGACTTCTTTGTAGGTCTCTGCTTCCCTGAATCTACAATTCAAAAGATTAGCGAAATAAAATATTTTTAGTAAGAGGACTAACATAGGAGTATCACTTTTTATTTTGCCAAACATGGATGTTTAAAATAAAGCATTGTTTGTATTGCAAATGTTTCTTTCAAAAAAAGTAAAAGTATTATTTGTATTGTCAGTGTTTTATTTAATACCTGAAAAGTTGACGATTTTATTTTAAGGAAGGCGTCATTTACTGACAAGCAAGAAAGTCACTTCAGTTGCCTGGATGGCATGGAGCAAAGGCATGGAACAGAGGCAGAGAAGGGAGATAAACAAGGTCATTCCAAGGCTGGTAGGTATACTTCTTTGCCCACAGGATTTGCACGGGGGCTATGGGAGGTGGGACCACAAGGACTCCAGAGCATGTCGATCCTTGAGTAACAGGGTGAGGACTAGAATGTCCACTGTGAGAAAGTCAGAGCTTCTGTCTGTTTCATGAGGAAGGAATTGACTAAGAGAAAGCCATATTTGGGAAATTTAAGTTGTAGGTTATGTGCAGCTTCTGGTGGAATTACCGCATTTTGTGGGAGAGAAGTGAGAGGAAGGAAAGCCATTTAGGAGAGAAAGCATGGAATTTATCCCAGACTTTGGCTGAAGTGTAACATCTAGTGCGACATGAATGGGGCACTTTTTCTGCATCTGTTAGTTATTGTGCCTGTTGGTTGCCATGGGGGACTGGGTGATTTTAAGAGAGCCACAGACACTCTTAAAAATCCAATAGATACGCACAAGGTAGATTTGAACATTTTAGACAATTTCTGTCTCTTCTGTACAGAACTTAGTCCACATTTGTACAGGTCTTCCACCTTGGTGCCTGTATGGTAATATGGCTTGCCCTTTTCCTTTGGGTCACTTACCACAATCCAGATTATTTCATTAACATGAGCGTTTCATTAATATCTGTTTCCTTCACTAAACCATGAGGTCCGTAAGAACAGGGCTCATGGCCTGCGCGGTGGCTCACACCTATAATCCCAGCACTTCGGGAGGCTGAGACGGGTGGATCACGAGGTCAGGAGCTCGAGACCATCCTGGCTAAGATGGTGAAACCCCGTCTCTACTAAAAATACAAAAAATTAGTTGGGCATGGTGGCGGGCGCCTGTAGTCCCAGCTACTCGGGAGGCTGAGGCAGGAGAATGGTGTAACCCGGAAGGCGCAGCTTGCAGTGAGCCAAGATTGCGCCACTGCACTCCAGCCTGGGTGAGAGCCAGACTCCGTCTCAAAAAAAAAAAAAAAAAAAAAAAAAAAAAAGAACAGGGCTCATTATTTTACTCACGATTGTATCTCTAGCACCAAGTATGCACTCATAGGCCAGGCTCACGCGTGCCATCCCAGCACTTAGGGAGGCCAAGGCTGGCGGATCACAAGGTCAGGAAATCGAGACCATCCTGGCTAAGACGGTGAAACGCCGTCTCTACTAAAAATACAAAAAGTTAGCCAGGCGTGGTGGCGGGCGCCTGTAGTCCCAGCTACTCGGGAGACTGAGGCAGGAGAATGGCGTGAACCCGGGAGGCGGAGCTTGCAGTGAGCCGAGATGGCGCCGCTGCATTCCAGCCTAGGCGACAGAGCGAGACTCCGTCTCAAAAAAAAAGGCACTCAATAAATGAATCAACGTATGAATATACCTCTAGGAAGAGTGATTGGAATCTCCTCATCAAGTACACTTTACTGTCAGTGTGAAGTATATTTGTTTGTTTTAACAAAGTGAGCTTCTTAAAGGCCACAATCAAACACAAATAAATAATGGATCCTACAGTTGCTGTTACGGGAAGTGGTCTTGGTAGTTCCCGGCAGCTGAAGCACGGTGCTAGTTTAGTGCCCCCTATTGGATAAAACAGAAAATTCGGCTTTTTGCACAATCACATTGTCCCTTTACAAAGAAACATGTAGTCCCATCTGAATTTTGTGGCATCTCCTCTGGCATTAACAAATTGTTATATTTGACTTCATTTCCTCAGCTAAACTTACTGTTTTCTCACTCTTTCTCTATTAAATAGTAGCTTTGTTTCACCCCATTTTCCACATTTCAGATAAGGAAATCTTATGTAGTAAATTGTAGTAAAATTTCTAATTCACAAAAGTAGTCAGGGAATTGAAGTATTGCATTAATAAATTACCTTATAAGACATGTATGGATCACTTGAAGACACAGGTATTTGTTATAGAAATACATTCTATAGTGATGGTATGGCAACACATTCATAGAGAAGATTATTGAGAAGAGATACTCATACCAAAACCTATGGCATACAGCAAAAGCAGTATTAAGAGAGAAGTTTATAACAATAAATGCTTACATTAAAAAAGAAGAAAAATTTCAAATAACCAACCTAATTATGCATGTCAAGAAACTAGAAAATCAAGAAGCAGCCAACCCCAAAATTAGTAGGAAAAAAGAGATAACAAGGATAAGAGCAGAAATAAACAGAACTGAGACCAAAAAAATACAAAAGAAATAAGGTGTTTTTTTGAAAAGATAAACAAAATTGCCAAACCATTAGGCAGACTAAACAAGAAAAATAGAGAAAAGACCCAAATAAATAAAATCAGAAATGAAAAAAGGAGACATTACGACTGCTACTACAGAAGTCCAAAAGATTGTTAGAGACTGTTGTGAACAACTATACACCAAAAAATGAGAAACATAATAGAAATGCATAAATTCCTAGACATGTACAACCTGTGAAGATTGAACCAAGAAGAAACAGAAAACCTGAATAGACCAATTGTGAGTAAAATGATTGAATCAGTATTAAAAGTCTCCCATCAAAGACAAGTCCAGTACTTGATGATTTCACTGCTGAATTCTACCAAATATTTAAAGAAGAACTATACCAATTATTTGTAAACTTTTCCAAAAAGTTGAAGAGAAGAGAATTCTTCCAAATGCATCTTTGAGGCCAGCTCATCCTGATACCAAAACTAGACAAGAACACAACAACAACATAAGAAAACTATAGGCCAATGTCTCTAAGGAACATAGATGCAAAAATCCTCAATACAATACTAGTGAACTGAGTCCAACAGCACATTAAAAAAATCATTCATCGTGATTTACTGGGATTTATTCTAGGGATGCAAGGCTAGTTTAGCATATGCAAATCTATAAATGTGATATATTACGTCAAAAGAATGAAGTACAAAAAATCATCTTAATAGATGCAGAGAAAGCATTTTATACAATTCAACATCCCTTTGTGACTAAAAAAAACCCCTCCAAAAATTAGGAACAGAGAAGATGTACCTCAATACAATGAAGGCCATATATGACAAACTCACAGCTAATATTGTACTAAATGGGGAAAAACTGAAAGTTTCTTCTCTAAGAACTAGAATAAGACAAGGATGCCCACTCTTACCACTCTTATTCAACATAGTACTGGAATTCTTAGCCAGAGCAAATAAGCAAAAGAAATAAAGGGCATTCAAATTAGAAAGGAGGAAGTCACACTGTCCCTATTTGCAGATGACATGATTTTATATATAGAAAACCCTAAAAGTTCCACCAAAACAAAACAAAAAACTCTTAGAACTGATAAGCAAATTCAGTAAAATTGCAGGATAAAAAATTAACATACAAAAATCGGTATCATTTCTATATACCAATAACAGACTAGTGGAAAAAGAAATCAAGAGATCAGTCTCATTTACAACAGCTATAAAAAATGTAGGAGTAAATTTAACCAAGGTGATGAAAGATCTCTAAAAGGTAAACTATAAAACATGAATGAAAGAAATTGAAGAGGTCACAGAGAAAATGGAAAGACATCCCTGTTCATGGACTGGAAGAATTTATACTATGAAAATGACCATACCACCAAAAACAATCTACAGATTCAGTGCAATCTCTATCAAAATACCAAAGACATTCTTCACAGAAGTAGAAAAAATGACCCTAAAATTCATATGAAACCACAGAAGTCCAGTAAGAATGTTAGCTTAAAATTTTCTTTAAAACAAAAGAAACCACAGAAGGCCCCAAATAGCCAAAGCAGTCCTGAGTGAAAAACAACAAAACTGGAGGCATCGCATTACCTGACTTCAAAATATACTGCAAAACTATACTAAACAACACAGCATGGTACTGGTATAAAACCAGACACATAGACCAATGCAACACAGTTGAGAACCCAGAAATAAATCCATGTATTTACAGCCAATTAATTTTTGACAAAAGTACCAAGAACATTCAATGGAGAAATGACAGTCTCTTCAGTAAATGGTGCTGGGAAAACTGCATATTCATAGACAGAAAAATGAAACCCCTATCTCAGTCATCAGCAAAGCTTGAGTCCTGTCCTCTCATTCTCCTCCCTGGACAGCATGAGCTTCACCACTCGCTCTACCTTCTCCATCAACTACTGGTCCCTGGAGTCCTCCCAGGCACCCAGCTACAGCACCTGGCCAGTCAGCAGCGTGGTGAGTGTCTATGCAGGCGTGGGGGGCTCTGGTTCCTGGATCTCTGTGTCCTGCTCCATCAGTTTCCGGGGTGGCTTGGGGTCCAGGGGTGTTGCTGCGGGGATGGCCGGAGGTCTGGTAGGAATGGGAGGCATCCAAAATGAAAAGGAGACCATGCAAAGCCTGAACAACTGCCTGGCCTCCTACCTAAAGAGAGAGAACCAGAAGCTGGAGAGCAAAATCTGGGAGCATCTGGAGAAGAAGGAACCCCAGGTCAGAGACTGGGGCCATTACTTCAAGACCATTGAGGATCTGAGGGCTCAGATCTTCGCAAATACTGTGGACAATGCTCGCATGGTTCTGCAGATCGACAATGTCTGTCTTGCTGCTGCTGATAACTTTCGAGTCAAGTATGAGACAGAGCTGGCCATGCGCCAGTCTGTGGAGAGGGACAACCGTGAGCTCCCCAAGGTCATTGATGACACCAATGTCACTCGCTGCAGCTGTAGACAGAGACCGAGGCTCTCAAGGAGGAGCTGCTCTTTATGAAAAAGAACCACAAAGAGGAAGTAAAAGGCCTACAAACCCAGGTTGCCAGCTCTGGGTTGACTGTGGAGGTAGATGCCCCCAAAACTCAGGTCCTCGCCAAGATCATGGCAGACATCCAGGCCCAATATGACGAGCTGGCTCGGAAGAACCGAGAGGGGCTAGACAAGTACTGGTCTCAGCAGATCGAGGAGGGCAGCACAGTAGTCACCACGCAGTCCGCTGAGGTTAGAGCTGCTGAGATGACGCTCAGGGAGCTGAGACGTACAGTCCAGTCCTTGGAGATCGACCTGAACTCGATGAGAAATCTGAAGCCCAGCTTGGAGAACAGCCTGAGGAAGGTGGAGGCCCGCTATGCCCTGCAGATGGAGCAGCTCAATGGGATCCTGCTGTATCTGGAGTCAGAGGTGGCACAGACCCGGGCAGAGGGGCAGTGCCAGGCCCAGGAGTACGAGGCCCTGCCAAACATCAAGGTCAAGCTGAAGGCTGAGAGCACCACCTACTGCTGCCTGCTGGAAAATGGCGAGGACTTCAATCTTGGTGATGCCCTGGACGGTAGCAACTCCATGCAAACCATCCAAAAGACCACCACCCACCAGAGAGTGGATGGCAAACTGGTGTCTGAGACCAATGACACCAAAGTTCTAAGACATTAAGACAGCAGAACCAGGGTACCCTTTGGGGAGCAGGAGGCCAATAAAAAGTTCAGTGGTTAAAAAAAAAAAAAAAAGATTGCAACCCCTGCTTTTTTTGTTCTCCATTTGCTTGGTAGATCTTCCTCCATCCCTTTATTTGAGCCTATGTATGTCTCTGCATAAAATAGACTTTAAACCATCAAAGATCAAAAGAGACAAAGAAGACCATTACATAATGGTAAAGGGATCAATTCAACAGGAAGAGCTAACTATCCTAAATATATATGCACCCAATACAGGAGCACCCAAATTCATAAAGCAAGTCCTTAGAGACTTACAAAGAGACTTAGACTCCCATACAATAATAATGGGAGACTTTAACACTCACTGTCAACATTAGACAGATCAATGAGACAGAAAGTTAACAAGGATATCCAGGAATTGAACTCATCTCTGCACCAAGCGGACCTAATAGACATCGATAGAACTCTCCACCTCAAATCAACAGAATATACATTCTTCTCAGCACCACATCACACTTATTCCAAAACTGACCACGTAATTGGAAGTGAAGCACTCCTTAGCAAATGTAAAAGAACAGAAATTATAACAAACTGTCTCTCAGACCACAGTGCAATCAAACTAGAACTCAGGACTAAGAAACTCAATCAAAACCGCTCAACTACATGGAAACTGAACAGCCTGCTCCTGAATGACTACTGGGTACATAATGAAATGAAGGCAGAAACAAAGATGTTCTTTGAAACCAATGAGAACAAAGATACAACATACCAGAATCTCTGGGACACATTTAAAGCAGTGTGTAGAGGGAAATTTATAGCACTAAATGCCCACAAGAGAAAGCTGGAAAGATCTAAAATTGACACTCTAACATCACAATTAAAAGAACTGGAGAAGCAAGAGCAAACACATTCAAAAGCTAGCAGAAGGCAAGAAACAACTATGATCAGAGCAGAACTGAAGGAGATAGAGACACAAAAAACCCTCCAAAAAATCAATGAATCCAGGAGTTGGTTTTTTGAAAAAATCAACAAACCGATAGACCGCTAGCAAGACTAATAAAGAAGAAAAGAGAGAAGAATCAAATAGACGCAATAAAAAATGATAAAGGGGATATCACCACGGACCCCACAGAAATACAAACTACCATCAGAGAATACTATAAACACCTCTACGCAAATCAACTAGAAAATCTAGAAGAAATGGATAATTTCCTGGACACTTACACTCTTCCAAGACTAAACCAGGAAGAAGTTGAATCCCTGAATAGACCAATAGCAGGCTCTGAAATTGAGGCAATTATTAATAGCCTACCCACCAAAGAAAGTCCAGAACCAGATGGATTCACAGCTGAATTCTACCAGAGGTACAAGGAGGAGCTGGTACCATTCCTTCTGAAACTATTCCAATCAATTGAAAAAGAGGGAATCCTCCCTAACTCATTTTATGAGGCCAACATCATCCTGATACCAAAGCCTGGCAGAGACACAACAAAAAAAGAAAATTTTAGACCAATATCCCTGATGAACATTGATGCAAAAATCCTCAATAAAATACTGGCAAACAGGATTCAGCAGCACATCAAAAAGCTTATCCACCATGATCAAGTGGGCTTCATCCCTGGGATGCAAGGCTGGTTCAACATTCGCAAATCAATAAACGTAATCCAGCATCTAAACAGAACCAAAGACAAGAACCACATGATTATCTCAATAGATGCAGAAAAGGCTTTTGACAAAATTCAACAGCCCTTCATGCTAAAAACGCTCAATAAATTCGGTATTGATGGAACGTACCTCAAAATCATGAGAGCTATTTATGACAAACCCACAGCCAATATCATACTGAATGGGCAAAAACTGGAAAAATTCCCTTTGAAAACTGGCACAAGACAGGGATGCCCTCTCTCACCGCTCCTTTTCAACATAGTGTTGGAAGTTCTGGCTAGGGCAATCAGGCAAGAGAAAGAAATCAAGGGTATCCAGTTAGGAAAAGAAGAAGTCAAATTGTCCCTGTTTGCAGATGACATGATTGTATATTTAGAAAACCCCATTGTCTCAGCCCAAAATCTCCTTAAGCTGATAAGCAACTTCAGCAAAGTCTCAGGATACAAAATTAATGTGGAAAAATCACAAGCATTCTTATACACCAGTAACAGACAAGCAGAGAGCCAAATCATGAATGAACTTCCATTCACAATTGCTTCAAAGAGAATAAAATACCTAGGAATCCAACTTACAAGGGAGGTAAAGGACGTCTTCAAGGAGAACTACAAACCACTGCTTAATGAAATAAAAGAGGACACTAACAAATGGAAGAACATACCATGCTCATGGATAGGAAGAATCAATATCGTGAAAATGGCCATACTGCTCAAGGTTATTTATAGATTCAATGCCATCCCCATCAAGCTACCAATGAGTTTCTTCACAGAATTGGAAAAAACGGCTTTAAAGTTCATATGGAACCAAAAAAGAGCCCGCATTACCAAGACAATCCTAAGCCAAAAGGACAAAGCTGGAGGCATCACGCTACCTGACTTCAAACTATACTACAAGGCTACAGTAACCAAAACAGCATGGTACTGGTACCAAAACAGAGCTATAGACCAATGGAACAGAACAGAGTCCTCAGAAATGATACCACACATCTACAGCCATCTGATCTTTGACAAACCTGAGAGAAACAAGAAATGGGGAAAGGATTCCCTATTTAATAAATGGTGCTGGGAAAATTGGCTAGCCATAAGTAGAAAGCTGAAACTGGATCCTTTCCTTACTCCTTATACGAAAATTAATTCAAGATGGATTAGAGACTTAAATGTTAGACCTAATACCATAAAAACCCTAGAAGAAAACCTAGGTAGTACCATTCAGGACATAGGCATGGGCAAGGACTTCATGTCTAAAACACCAAAAGCAACAGCAGCAAAAGCCAAAATTGACAAATGGGATCTCATTAAACTAAAGAGCTTCTGCACAGCAAAAGAAACTACCATCAGAGTGAACAGGCAACCTACAGAATGGGAGAACATTTTTGCAATCTACTCATCTGACAAAGGGCTAATATCCAGAATCTACAAAGAACTCAAACAAATTTACAAGAAAAAAACAAACAACCCCATCCAAAAGTGGGCAAAGGATATGAACAGACATTTCTCAAAAGAAGACATTCATACAGCCAACAGACACATGAAAAAATGCTCATCATCACTGGCCATCAGAGAAATGCAAATCAAAACCACAATGAGATACCATCTCACACCAGTTAGAATGGCAATCATTAAAAAGTCAGGAAACCACAGGTGCTGGAGAGGATGTGGAGAAATAGGAACACTTTTACACTGTTGGTGGGATTGTAAACTAGTTCAACCATTATGGAAAACAGTATGGCGATTCCTCAAGGATCTAGAACTAGATGTACCATATGACCCAGCCATCCCACTACTGGGTATATACCCAAAGGATTATAAATCATGCTGCTATAAAGACACATGCACATGCATGTTTATTGCGGCACTATTCACAATGGCAAAGACTTGGAATCAACCCAAATGTCCATCTGTGACAGACTGGATTAAGAAAATGTGGCACATATACACCATGGAATATTATGCAGCCATAAAAAAGGATGAGTTTGTGTTCTTTGTAGGGACATGGATGCAGCTGGAAACCATCATTCTTAGCAAACTATCACAAGAACAGAAAACCAAACACCGCATGTTCTCACTCATAGGTGGGAACTGAACAATGACATCACTTGGACTCGGGAAGGGGAACATCACACATCAGGGCCTATCATGGGGAAGGGGGAGGGGGGAGGGATTGCATTGGGAGTTATAACTGATATAAATGATGAATTGATGGGTGCTGACGAGTTGATGGGTGCAGCACACCAACATGGCACAAGTATACATATGTAACAAACCTGCACGTTATGCACATGTACCCTAGAACTTAAAGTATAATAAAAAATAAAAATAAATAAATAAATAAAAATTAAAAAAAAAAAGAGAAACCCCTATTTCTCACCATACATAAAAATCAAATCAAAATGGATTAAAAACTTAAAAGTAAGACTTGAAACTACTAGAGGAAAACATCAGGAAAGTGCTTTATGATATCGGTCTGGGTGAATTTTTCGGGGTTAAAACCTCAAAAACATAGACAACTAAAGAAAAAATAGGCAAATAAGATTGCATAAAGCTAAAAAGCTTCTGCACAGCAAAGGAAACAATCAACAAAGTGAAGAGACAATCTATAGATTGGGAAAAATATTTGCAAATTATCCATTCAACAAGGGATTAATAACCAGAATATGTAGGGAACTCAACTCAACAACAACAACAACAAAACACCAAGTAACACAATTTTTAAAAGGGCAAATGAACTGAAGAGACATTTCTCAAAATCAGACATACAAATGGCCAATAGGCATAAAAAAATGCTCAACATTACTGATTATCAGGAAAATGCAAATCAAAACCACAGTGAGATCTCACCTCATCCCAGTTAGAACGGCTATTAGCAAAAACACAAAAAAGCAGATGCTGGTGAGGATGTGGAGAAAGGAAAACACTTATACACTGCAGATGGAAATATAAATCAGTACAGTCACTATGGAAAACAGTGTGGAGCTTCCTCAAAACACTGAGATCTAAAAATAGATCTACCATATGATCCAGCAATCCCACTGCTAGATATATGTGCAAAAGAAAGGAAACCAGTATATTGAAGAGATATCTGCATACCTATGTTTATTGCAGCATTCTTCACGATAGCTAAGATATGAGATGAATCTAAGTGTACATCAATGGATGTATGCATAAAGAAAATGTGGTACATATACACAGTGAAATACAACTCAGTCATAAAAAAGAATGAAATCCTGTCACTCGCAGTAACATGAATGAAATGAGAGATTGCTATGTTAAGTGAAATAACTAGGTGAGTAAAGTGAAAAAAGACAAATACTGCATTCTCTCACTCACATGTGGGAGCTTAAAAAGTTGATCTCATGGAGGTGGAGAGTAGAATGATGGTTACCAGAGGTTGGGAAGGTCGGGGGATGAATAGAGGTTGGTTAATGGGTGCAAAAAATACAGTTAGATAAAAGGAATATATTCTAGTGTTTCATGGCACAGGAGGATGACTAAGTTAACAATAATTTATCATGTATTTCAAAATAACTAGAAGAGAAAATTTGAAATGTTCCCAACACAAAGAAATGATAAATGTTTGAGGTAATGGGTATTCTATTCACCATGATTTGATCATTGCACATTGTATTCATGTATCAAAATATCAAATGTACTCCATAAATATGTGCAATTACTATGTATCAATTTAAAAGTTACTACTCACTAGAAGAAAGCTATCTTAAAGTTCTTATGGAACCTAAATAAAAGCCCAAATAACCGAAGCATCCTTAAGCAAAAAGAATAAATCTGGAGGCATTACATTGCCTGATGTCAAATTATACTGCAAGGCTATAGTAACTAAAACAGCATGGTACTGGTACAAAAATAGACACATTGATCAAGGGTTCAGAACAGAGGATCCAGAAATAAAGTCACATACCTACAACCAACTGATTTTTGACAAAGTTGACAAAAATAAACAATAGGGAAAGGACACCCTTATTTAATAAATGGTTCTGGGAAAATTGGCTAGCCACATGTGGGAGAAGGAAACTGGACCCCCTTGTCTCATCACATACAAAAACTAATTCAAGATGGATTAAAGACCTAAATGTAAAGCCTGAAGCTATTAAAATCCTAGAAGAAAATCTAGGAAAAACACTTCTGAATATCAGCCTAGGTAAAGAATTTATGACAAAGACCCCAAAAGTAAATGCAATAAAAACCAAAACAGACAAATGGGATTTAATTAAACTGAAATACTTCTGAAATAATCAACAGAATGAACAGACAACCTATAGAATGGTAGAAAATATGTGCAAATTATTCCTTCACCAAAGGACTAATATCCAGAAACTACAAGGAACTCAAACAATTGAGTAAGAAAAAAAACAAGTAACTCCATTAAAAACTGGGCAAAGGACATGAATGGACATTTCTTAAAAGAAGAAATATAAGCAGCCAACATACACATGAAAAAATGCTCAACATCACTCAGTCATTAACGAAATGCAAACTAAAAACCACACTGAGATACCATCTTACATCAGTCAGAATAACTACTATTAAAAAGTTAAAAACAACACATGTTGGCATAGATGCAAAAAAAGAGAACTGTTGTAACCCTGATGGTGGGAATGTAGATTTGGTTCAACCTTTATAGAAAAAGCTCAAGGAACTAAAAATAGAGCAATCCCACTAAAGGAATCTACCTCAAACAAAAGAAATAAAATTAAAAAAAACACCCACACTTGTGTGTTTATTGCAGCACTATTATTTATCATAGCAAAATCAAGGAACCAATGTAGTATCCATCAATGATTGGTTGGATACAGAAAATGTGATATATATATATATATATATATATATATATATACAGAAAACATGATATATATTTATATATACATCACATTATATATATATATATATATATATATATATATATAAAAACACAAAAAAGCAGATGCTGGTGAGGATGTGGAGAAAGGAAAACACTCATACACTGCAGAGGGAAATATAAATCAGTATGGTCACTATGGAAAACAGTGTAGAGGTTCCTTATACAGAAAATGTGATACATATATTTATATATATATATACACAGAAAATGTGATATATATATATAAGTTACTACTTATAACCTACATTTAAATAAGAGCTTTGTTGAGATATAATTCACATACCATAAAATTCACCCATTATACTTTAAAATATAATTAAATGTTTTCAATTTATTTTTTTAAAAACTTTTTTTTGAGACAGAGTTTCACTCTTGTTGCCCAAGCTGGAGTGCAGTGGCGCGATCTCAGTTCACTGCAACCTCCACCTCCCAAGTTCAAGCGATTGTCCTGTCTCAGCCTCCCAAATAGCTGCGATTACAGGCACCTGCCACCACGTCAGCTATTTTTTTGTATTTGTAGTGGAGATGGGGTTTCATTATGTTGGCCAGCTGGTCTCGAATTCCTGATCTCAGGTGATCCACCCACCTTGGCCTCCTAAAGTGCTGGAATTACAGGCGTGAGCCACCGCACCTGGCCTTAAATATTTTTTAGTACGTTCGCAGAGTTGAACAACCATCATCACAATCAATTTTATAATATTTTCCTCACCCCCCCAAAGAAACTCCATACCCATTAGGAATCACTTTCCATTTCCCTCCAACTCATTCTCCCTCCCATTCCATCCCCACCCTATCCCTAAGCAACTGATAATCAACTTTCTGTCTCTGTAGATTTGCCTATTCTTAAGGCTGAATGATATTTCATTGTGCGGATAGGACACATTTTATCTATCCTTTCATCAGTTGATGGACATTTGGGTTGTTTACACTTTTTGGTTATTATGAAGGATGCTTGTCTTCAAATGTGTGTATAGACATAGGCTTTCATTTGTTTTCAGTGAATTTCACTTCAGCCAGGAGTGAAATTGCTGGGTCATGTGGTAACTCTCTGTTTAATCTTTTGAGGAACTGCCAAATTGTTTCTAAGGCAGCTGCACCATTTTACATTTCCACCAGCAATGCATGTGGGTTCCAATTTCTCTACATTTTCCCTCATACTTTATCTTTTTTTTTTTTTTTTTTTAATTACAGCCACTCTAGTTGGTGTGAGGTGGTATTTCATTGTGGTTTTGATTAGCAGTTCCCTAATGGCTAATGATGTTGGACATCTTGTGTTTATTATGTTGAGCATCATGTGTTTATTAGCCATTTGTATATCTGAAAAAATATGCAAATGTGCATGTTTCCTACATGAGTATATTGTATAATGGTGGGTGTGTTTCTAGTGTACTCGTCTCTCCAAAATCTGGGCAAAAATGTCTATTTAGATTCCTTGCCCATTTATAGATTGCATTGTCTTTTTGAGTTGTAATAGTACTTTACATATTTCAAATATGTCTTTTATCAGACACATGATTTTCAAACGTTTTCTACTGTTCTGTGGGTTGTCTTCATTTTCTTGATAGTGCCCTTTGAAGCATAAAGTTTTAAATTTCGGTGATGTCCAGTTCACCTATTTTTTGTTGCTCGCGCTTTTGCTGCCATATTTAATACGTAATTCACCTTTATAAGTTATCCTGATATGCAAATATTATTCATTGTGTGGATAGAATTTAATATGTTATCTACATTTATATGAAATAATTTAAATATCTTGGGTTTATGTGTACATTCTTAATTACTAGAAGTCCAGAAAACAAGATGTGACCTACATGCAGCCCCATTGAAGAGGAAAGGCTTTTTTTTTTTTTGAGACGGAGTCTCGCTCTGTCCCCCAGGCTGGAGTGCGGTGGCGCGATCTCGGCTCACTTGCAAGCTCCACCTCCCGGGTTCACGCCATTCTCCTGCCTCAGCCTCCCGAGTAGCTGGGACTACAGGCGCCCGCCGCCACGCCCGGCTAATTTTAGTAGACATGGGGTTTCACTGTGTTAGCCAGGATGGTCTCAATCTCCAGACCTGGTGATCGGCCCGCCTCGGCCTCCCAAAGCGCTGGGATCACAGGCGTGAGCCTCCGCTCCCGGCCAAGGAAAGGCATTTTCTATCTGAGACAATTGCTTTAAAAGTTAGAGGAGGGTGAGGTTGGACTGAGGGGATGGGTTTTATCCGTGTGACTCACAACACAGTTATAATAACAATAACACTAAATGTGGGAAACATTTCATGAGCGTGTGTGATATGAAAAACATTTTCACCTGGGAAAGGGCTAAGCCCAGAAAGAACCATAAAGAGGTTTCCCAGGCTTCTTCCCCCAGGGTAGGGGAAGAATTCTGTTTTACTCCGAGGGAACATAAAAGGGATTTTGTGAATTCTTTAAACCCAGATTCATGGAAATTTGTTTTTCTTAGGACTGAACACTAGATGTCTCAGTTACATTGAGTCTGCAATGAGAAATGCAGACATTTACAAAACAGATTAACAAAGAAATGTAAGCTGTGCAATCTTGTCTATGATGTAGCTTTTTATTTGGGGTATTAGACTTTAATTTTAATTACGCTTCCTTTGAAACCAGACAATAGATACTCATTACCTTTAAAGTCCCTAACTAAAAACTCATTGAAATGTCAGAAATGTCCTGTAATTTCCTGGATGAGGAAACAGAAAGTTATTCGGAGAGTTGTTAAAAGCTGTAGATGCAAGTGGCGTTAGAAATCAGGTTAGAATCCAGAAATGGTCAGTTCTTTACACTGTCCTCTAGAAAGCAGCCATTTCCATTAATTTACAAGAAAAACTTTGTTAATATAAAAATAGAAAGTGCACCAGATGAAACAGATGTATTTAACAGAAGAGCGGTGTGGAGAGAAAAGCACTGGAACCCCAAACATGATTTTTAATCCAGAAATCACTGTTTTTATGCTCCATGATGCCAGGCAAGTGCCCTCCATCTGGGTCTTGTTTTCCTCAACCTCTCTGGGGAGTTCAGCATTCTCCTCCTAGAGGAAGAGCTCAAGAATCAATGGAATTCTTATGGTGATATGGTTTGACTCTGTGTCCACACCCAAATCTCCTCTTGAATTGTAGTTCCCATAATCCTCACATGTTGTGGGAAGGACCTGATGGGAGGTAATGGAATCATGGGGGCGGTTAACCCCGTGCTGTTCTCATGACAGTAAGTTCTCACGCGATCTGATGGTTTTATAAGAGGCTGTTCCTCTGCTTTGCTCTGCACTTCTTCCTGCTGCCATGTGAAGAAGGACATGCTTGCTTCCCCTTTTGCCATGACTAAGAGAATTTTCTAAGGCCTTCCCAGCCCTGTGGAACTGTGAGTCAATTAAAACTCTTTCCTTTATAAATTACCCAATCTTGGGCAGTTCTTTATAGCAGCATGAGAACACACTAGTATATATAGCTACCACACAACTTGCAATTTTTTGGTAAAGAGAAGTAAACTAAGTGCATATCTATTAAACTATAAAATGTTTATGTGCCTCTGAAATGATCTCAGGTGCCTCTTGTGGTACACATACCCTGGTCTTAGGGGTCTTAGGGGAAATGGCTCCCTCTACTGCAGCCAATGCAGAGTCACGGAAAAAGGACGAAAGTAGAAGTAGAATAAGGAAGAAGGTTGAAAAGAGGCCAGGAGAGCATGTGACAGCAATGATGACCCCAAACACACCTGTTTTTTACCAAGTTGGTCCCATGAGCTCCTGCCAACCATGAGAGGGAGGGGAAAGACTGGCATCCTGTGGAACCAGAGCAAGCCCTAAGGGTGGGTTAATCACTGCAGGTATAACTCAGTCTGGCCCTGTCCGCTTCCCCACACTCACACTCAGACCCTGATCTCTCTCTCTCTCTCTGTCCTGGCATTCAGGGATAGCCTTGGTCTTGCCTCTATAACTATAGAGAAAGGATAGAAATAAAAGACCAATTGTTAGTATATGAACCTCTTAGGTGACATTTTTGGTACTTCCTGGAAAATCACCCTTTCCCCTCACCTCCGGTCCTTCCAGGGTCATCGCCCACCCCCGCACTCCTCCTCACAGTGCAATTTATCCAGGCTCACGTGGTTGTGCTCTCGAGGTGGAGCTAGCAAGGGAAGCTGAAGGTTAGTCGATTCTGTTCCCAGACTGCAGAGTTTCATTGAGAAGGAACAAATGATGACTGTTCTGGAAGGCCACACAATGAACTGCTTTCTCCCCTAAAGCCATGCCCTTTAGCCAGGAAGAGACCAAGCACACTTATCAAGTCTCTGCATTTGCTCCAGCGATTCTGTGGTAAACAGAGCGAGAAGGCCCACATTGTCACTGAGGGTCTTCAGAAACCAGTTTATTTATTTAGTTAGTTAGTTATTTTGGAGATGGAGTCTTACTCTGTTGCCCAGGCTGGAGTGCAGTGGCATGATCCCAGCTCACTGTAAACTCCACCTACTAGATTCAAGCGATTTTCCTGCCTCAGCCTCCCAAGTAGCTGGGATTACAGGTGCCCACCACCACACCCAGCTAATTTTGTATTTTTAGTAGAGACGGGGTTTCACCATGTTAGCCAGGCTGGTCTTGAACTCCCAACCTCAGGTGATCTGCCCAACTCGGCCTCCCAAAGTGCTGGGATTACAGGTGTGAACTGCCATGCCTGGCCCCATAAGCCAGTTTTTTACAAAGAGCCCTTATTTGCCTGATCAAGGCCTATGATCCAATTTTACTGTGGCAATTGGTTATTTAAAGTTAAAAGGTAATTTATTTAGTTGGGTTTTAATTGGCCTGGATAATTGCCAAGGACTGCCACTGCGGCCATGCTATGGTGAACATGTTTGTTGTTTACCCATAACTCATGTCTTCTCTGTCCATACTCATGGAGCCTCGATTCTGTATAGCTATTCAGTAACCATGCCACCACTGTCAATGGAGGATCCTCATAGGAGCCATCCCTTTCCTCTTTGCTAGGGATTGGGCTATTGTGAAATGCTGAGGGTCTGTAAGGAAGGGAGAGGGTCCTGTCATGCTGCCCTTTCTCCTTGCTTTTGGACTCGTGTAAGGGCCAGATGCTTCCATTGGCTTTGGCCTTCTTCTGGCCATGAGGGTAGATATTACAAACAGAGTTGACAGGTGTGAATAAAGGCCCGAGTCCTTGTTGACATGGCTGCGCTTTGGAATTGCTTCCTTTGGGACACCTTGTTAAGGTGGTTTTTCTGTGGATTGCAGACCACAGCATCGTGACACAGATACTTCTTCCCAGCCGAGCTAATATAATCAACCACAAAACAAAACCTTCAGCAAATAGTTGATACCAATACTCTGGTTCTGTTATGGCTTCAGACAAGATGCTGAACTCCAGAGGATTTCTGATTTCTTTTGATTGTGTCATTACACTACAGAGGAACTGGAAATTGATTTGAACAATCAGCGTCAGGCTGGATGGCCAGGGAATCCCCTTTTCTGTCAAGACTACCGTCCTTTAACCTCAGAACCCACTTCCTTTTTTGTTTAGTTCTTTTTCTGTCCCTGAAGGATTTGGAACAGAAATCCATCCATCCATCCATCCATTCATCCATCCATCCATCCATCCATCCATCCATCCATCCATCCATCCATATCTATTAAACCCCCTCCATGTGAGCATTTACCAGTGTGGGGGTGATGGGATCTCTGTGTGCACTGTGATGACTGGCAGTGCTGTGGACCACGGACTGTGGAGTGTTTGGTTCACGTCCTTCTTCCAAAGCTAGGCTCTTTTTGAGGTAGCATCAGAGGCAGTTCTGGAGAACTCAGCCTAACAAAGATTTATCCAGTGCCAATTATGCCAGGACCACTGTGTTAGGGGTGGGGTAAAAGATACCGCAATCGTGATACAGGATCTATTGCATCAAAACATGCAGAATGAATTTTGCTGGCTTAGAAGAAAGTTTCTAAGAGGAGACTTAGGAAATGCTGTCTCAGTAACATTCACTTGACAAATGAGGACACAGATCCATAGAACTTGTCACTCGTTTTACATATGTTAAAATTCATTAAGCTGCATGCAAGATTTGCATACGGTACTGTGGGCATGTCTTACTTTAACAGCAACAACAACAACAACAAAAAACCCAAAAAGAACAAAAGAAAAAATGTCCTCAATATCTTTACCATCACTAAAAGAAAGGAATAAAGGCACTTCTTTGAATAAAGGGAGTATCTGTGATATTTTACACATTTTAAATTCACAATAGTGGGAATGGTCCAATTAATTTGTATTTATCATTCCTCTTCTGCTAGAATCTCTTCTAAATCTTCAGTTTCAACTTCATTTCCAATTAGATGCTGTTAAGTCTGTGTTGTTTTTTGCGGACAACATGTAATAGGACAGTTATTACCTCTGTGTTAATCTTAGACTCAGATTTGTGCCTTGCAATTGCTAGGTCACAGTCACAAAGATACAGAATGGCCTAGATATTTGCATGGGAACAAGCATATCACACATCCATTGCCCAAAAGCTGTAAGGTTCAATGACCTGGCTGCTCAATTACCTGGTGCTTGGGTGGGGGACAGGCCATACATCCTAATGGCTCCTGTAGTTGGTATTTTCACCTGGCCTCTGAGTCCGGCAGCCTCTTGGCCTGGGCCAGTATGTGAGGCAGATGGCATCATGTGGCAATGCAATGGTCTGTAGGTGCCCAACTGCTTCCTCCCACATTTTACAGTTTCTTCTCCTCCACCTTTAATTGGTGGATGAGCCCTGGTGACATGTCTTTGCTTTGATGGTGGCCATTGAGAGGGCTGGCAAGTCAGTCCATTATACATAGGTCCTGTCTGTGGCTAGCTCTTGGCCCACAAGTGGCTCATAGATGCCTCTCATTTATGGGAGCTCAAAAGGTGGATCTCGTGGAAGTAGAGAGTAGAATGATGACTACCAGTGGCTGGGAAGCAGGGGTGAACAGGGAGGCTGAATAATGGGTACAAAGATACAGTTAGAAGGAGTAAGTTCTAGTGTTTCATAGCACAGTAGGGTGACTATCGTTAACAATAATTCATTGTGTATTTTAAAATAGCTAGAAGATTTGAAATGTTCCCAACATCAAGAAATGATAAATATTTGAGGTGCCATATCATGGAATAATTTCCTTCTCTATGAGGGTCTTGTTGTGTGCATGGGGTGTGTGTATGTGCATGCGCATGCACACGGGCTTGTGTCCTGAGTTGGGAGTCTACTCTTAGTCATCCAGGCGAGAAGCAGGTGGATTAAGTTTATGATTGGGCTAAACATGGAAAAATACAATCCAAGGTGAAAGCAGAACCCGCTGTTCTCGTGTGTTCTTATTCTGAGTATTAATGTTAAACACCCTTAGGTTTGGGATATCAAAGCCTACTACTGAGAAAAAAACTGCTAATGGCCCGTGCACACTTGATTAGTGCAACACTGCCATTTATTTCCTTCACTGAGCTAAGCAGTCATGAGGTTAAGAAGAGGGCAGGGGAGAGGCGGGCACAGCCTTGTGAGGAGGCTGTCCTGACGCTGACTCCCAGCTGGTATGGCAGTGACCTCTGCTGGCAGGAGTTTCCTCTCCAGTGTACACAGAGAGTAGGAGTTCCCTCGGAGTCTGTGTGGTTCAGCAGTGTTCTTCAGAGAGATGCCCCAAGACTGATGCTCAAGGAAAGGGCCGACTGGGCTTTTTTCAGTTTTAACTGACAGTTAAAACTGTCACTAGGGGCTGGGGTTACCCTAGTGAGTCAGGAGTTGAGACAGATCATTACCCTAGCTTCAGCGGACTTTCTTTCAAACACATATGGCTTCTTTACGTTACTCATTTTCAGATCAAAACATATTTCTTTAAAAATATGTTCTCAAAAAGAACAAAACAAGTGTTGGTGTGCGCAGTGGCTCAAACCTGTAATCCCAACACTTTAGGAGGCCAGGATGGGTGGGTCGCTTGAGCCCAGGAGTTCAAGATCAGCCTGGGCAACATGGCAAGATGCCATCTCTACAAAACATTAAAAATTTAGCTGGGTATGGTGGCACGTGCCTGTAATCCCAGCTACTCAGGAGGCTGGGGTGGGAGGATAGCTTGAGCCCAGGCGTTCAAGGCTGCAGTGAGCTGAGATCGCACCACTGCATTCCAGCCTGGGTGACAGAGTGATACCCTGTCTGAAAACAAAAACAAAAACAAAAACAAAAACAAAAACAAAAACAAAAACAAGTGTTACCCAAACAAGTCCATGACATTACTTGAGAATAACACATTTACAATCTGACAAGGTGATATGAAAACATTCTCAAAACTTTTGTGTGTATGTGTAGGGGACAGGAGCTGAAGCATCCTTTACAAATACATGAATCCTACTCCTCAATTCAGCACGCCACATTTCACCCACAAATAAGTGTGAAATGCTGTTGTTGGACAAGACCTGGGCAGAACTTTTTCTGACCTATCCTGACATTATCTATAACGGAATAGTCCGGGCTAGAGAGCTACACAGCCAAGTTGAAGCCATCGTGACGGCTTTGAGGGTCCCTCATGCAGAGTTACTAAGCAGCTCTTGTCCACAAAGCTCTTGTCCCCATGGGACCACGTGGTGGCACTTGACGGCCGTTCCCAGCCCACCCATCTCCGATCACCGTGTTTGTCCTTGGCGTGGGGCTCCTGCAGCCATCTTCTACGATAGGGCTCTGTCCCTTTCGCCAGAGCTCATCGGATCATGGGGAACCAGTCTCTTTAGTGGGGGTGGGGAAGGAGGGCTGTGGATTCCCTTGCCTATGAGGTCCTGTAGGGCTGGCTAGCATCTTCCATCCGCAGGCAGGGAGAGGCAAAGAAGGCTGATGATTAGCACAGACAGAAATGAAGAAAGGTGACACAGGGGGACACAGATGACAAGAGGTGGAGAGAGGGAAGTTTTCTGCTTCCTGTTTCCTACTTTTCCCTGTCCTCCCTTAGTTTCTATCTTTTTTCCTTCCAACATCACATTTTGCTTAAGCAACTAAAGATCCCTAAGACACGAACTTCTGTTTAGTTTGCATTTAATACACAGCAGAAGAATTCTGAAAAATTGTACTTGAGAGCTGAGAATTTGAATTCTCTTCATTCCAACTACCAAGAACCCTCAGAATACTGTATGGCCTCTGTTCATCATATTTTCTGGTTAAATAAGAGTTAAGCAGAAAACTTTTTTCTCTTTGTTTATATCTCTATTATAAAAATAATGTCTAAAATGTAAACACAAAAGCAAAAGATTGGAAACAAATGCCAGCCAGTTATTAGATGATGGGTTAAATATTCATACAATGTCCCATGATTTGAGGGAGCCTAAACAAATTCATACAATGGAATACTATGCAGTCACTAAAAGAATAAGACAGATCCATACATCCCAGCATAGAAGGTTTTCCATTATCTGTTGTTAAATAAATGAAATAAGGTAGAGTGGCATGTGTAGTGTGCTCTCATTTATATACAACAAGAAAAAGGAAAAAAATTTGTGAGTTTAAATGCACACACACACACACACACACACATATATATATATGCGCTTAGATATGCACGGGATAGCTGTGGAAGGACACCCAAGATCTGGTAACAGTGTATACTTTTAGGGAGAAACCTGGGAGCAGAGAGGGAGGGAAACCCATTTTTCTCTGTGTACCCTTGTGCAGTATTTGAAAATTATTTTTTCTGTTTACATGTATTAGCTTTTTAAATACATACATAATACATAAGTACACACAAATGCATTATCCCTCTTTCTACTATAATTACAGAGTAGTCATTTCTCTTAATCATATCAGTTCCTGGAACTTGGGGTAGGCAGATCTTCATACATGTCCACAATGGTTGGGTCACCTATTCTAACATGTTTGCTTTCATGCATAAAAGCCATTGGGTGGCCAGGTAAAGGCAGGAAGAAGTGAAGTCTGGTGTTCCAGGAACCACACAAAGTGAGGGCAGAAGGGAAACGTGGAGGGTATAGTCTGAGTACCAGTAGGTTGATGTCTGAGGTTGAGGAACTGCCAGTCAGTAAAGTGGGGCTATCATTCCTGTGTGGATTGTCATCACTCAGAGCAGTGGAGTCCTTGGACTTGGGCCTTCACTTGCTGCATTGATTAAATGGTGAAAACAAGACCTTCTTTCCAGGTTCTTCTGAATAAAGATGAAAGTATGTGCCTGGCTCAGTTAGTCTTAGCTGGATGCAGAGTGTTTTGTGGTCATTTTGATAAATTTTTCTTTAATGTGTCCTGAAAGGAGGCAGGTACCCTATGTTAGTAGAGTTTCTGAGTGTCAACTCTGATGTTAGATGTCCTGGATGTGGATTCAGACTCTGCTCTTGAGAGGTTATTATTAGAAATATCTCTGCTCTCTTTCAAGACTTTTTTTTTTTTTTTTTTAAGAGTGCGCTTTCACTTGTTTTGGAGAACTCGATTCCCCTCAGCCTGGATATCTCTGTCTTGCAACTGGAGAGAACTAGTCTGAGACTGAAGCTAATGCAGAGGAAAGTAAGAGAGAAAAGGGACAGAGAGTGAGGGTTGAGAGAGATCTCATTTTGCTAGAGCCCTTGAATTCAGCTTTGCTTAAAGTCAGCTACATCCTCCCCATATAATGAACAACTGGGTTTCTATCTCTGGCAGTAGAGAAGGTCCTGACTCAGTTTCCTCATTCTTGTGTTGAGATGTAAAAAAACACGTGCTAGAAACCAGCTTATATGCCTCCCTCCCAGTCCCATCAGGTGGCCACTGATCACCTGATCCTGATTTCAGGTATGGTCTGAAGGTGGGGCTGTTGAGTAAGAGGGTGAGGGGTTGCTTCTAAAGGAAATTCAGGTGCCTTCACCCATAAATGCAGAAAAGGACTCAGCAGGAAAACCCATAGCTTTCCTCCACACTGGGCAGGGTGTAGTGGAAGACTTGTACTCACTGTTTTTTAGGGTGGACGCTATCAAAAATTCTGAGAGGCAAATGCTTGTGTGGGCAGCTGGAAGCGATATGGTGAGCTCGGTTTCCAAGGAAGTTTTTCAGGACATGAGAGAAGTAGGAGTGTGTGGGAAATCACTGAAGGATTTTAGTAGGGCTCTGGAGATTGGGGCCCAAGGTTCTTCCCTCCATTTTCTCAGGCCAGACTTGCGCAGCCTGGCCAGATTTCTGTGTGGCCTAGGTGTTTCCTCACCGCTCAGGAAAGACAACGTCCTATTAGTTGTTTGAAACTGAAATTGGCCAATGAGTTCTACTTCTACCATGACTGCTGATGCTCCCTCCCTTTCTGAAGAGGCTCTTCCCCATTAGGGTGACCCATCGTCCTCATTTGCCTGGGACTGTCTCAGTTTTAGCACTGAATGTTTTGCATCTTGGAGAGTCTTCAGTGCAAGGCGCACCAAGACAGTTGGTCATCTGGGGTGGCGAATCGGCACACTTCATAGATGACTTGCGTTTGACGGCAGCATGCTGATGCTGGGAACATCCCGGAGGAGCTCGCTGGCTGACGGCAGAGGCAGAATTGAAAACGGCTGAACCCAGAGAGCTATGGTGGGGCTTGAGGTCAAGGCAAGCAGAGGTCTGAGGCTGTCTCATACAACATTGCAAGGAAGAGGCTTTTGATGGGACCTTTGAATTAGGTACTGAGAAATGATCACATCTGTGCATGGGGCTGGGGTAGGGATGGGAATGAACATGTCAGCATGGTCAGGAGCTTGTACACACAGACAGCGCGATGAGAAGCCAGGCATTTCGGAGAGTGGTGACAGCCGCCCCCTCAACACTCGCAAGGCGGGGAGCAAGTGTGCAGATGGAGGCATGTATATCATGTGTCTAAATATTTAAAAGTTATAAACCAGGCTAGCAAGTTCTTAATTAAATACATTCTATTCTCCTCCCTTGACAAATATACCTTCACAGCAATCTGGAAGACCGTGTTGGAGTGCAGAATTCCTAGTTTCTGGCATTTCCTGCTGGAATGAGACAGCAGGGGAAGAGGTGGGTCAGATCTTCTCCCATCCCCTCCTCCCCTCACCCTGCCCCCTCCGCAGGCTGCTAGGGGCCTCAGGCACACATGTGGACCCTGAAACTCCATCACAGACTAGGTCCACAACCCCTGCAAACAGCTGCCCTTTGGCTGTCCCAGGGGTGTGGCACTGGCAAGGAAACGGCCAGAGCAGGCCTTGAAAGTCTGCAGGGAATTCTCAGGTTCTGGGTACCAGAGTGCGGTCTCTGGCGATGGCGTGGACACTGGGTGGGCACATCCCTGTTGGCCCTGCAGACTCTTTGCCCCGTGCGGCTGGGCACCTCTGGAGGAGGGCCAGCACAGAACCCTCCTGCCTAGGTCTGAGAATGATACTGAGTCCTGAGCAGTTCCCCGTGGCTGGAATGTCGTCGTGTTCAGCAGGAGCAGCCGCAGAGGAGGCTGATTCCTATCATGATGAGAGACGATGAAAACGGCGGCCCTGAATTTCTACCTCTGGTCTTTAGGAAGAGGAATGTCAGAAATAATGGAATCTGATTTGGAAAGACCTGGGACATGGCCTGATGCTCTTCCACTCACCACACTCACGCAGATGTCGAGCAGGTCCAAATCAATGTGTGGAACTTGCCTTTCTGGCCCAGAAGTTCTGAGAAGCTAGACATTGAAAAGGGCCTAAGTTATCCACTGTCTCAGGTTGCGAGAGTTCCAGAGAGAAACCAACCACTCCAGAGGTGAGTGGGCTTACTTCTGGCAATACCCACTACTCCTGTGATGTGACTAACCTTTTTGAAGTAGATATGTCATTTCCTTGTCCTTCCATTAGAGGGAGCAAATGTGCATAAGGTCATCGATGACCCAGACGTTTAGCAGATGATGCCGAAGGAGCTTGAAGATCCCTTCTGAAGCTGGTCTGCAATGCAGATTTTAACTCCCTGATCCAAGCCTTAGTTTCTCCCATATATGACCCCTTTGAGTATCTGACTAAAGGTTCCAGATTTTAATTATTTATAAGGAAAAATAACACACACATGCCCCACCCACCCCCGCCCACCAACACTCTTATATTTTCATTCTTTCCTGATTGGAAAGATAAATGAAAGTATGAAGGCTTCCACTTGCCTTGGGTCACATGAGACCATATTTTCACCCCCAACATAATAACAGCCATGTTTAGATAGTCCTTGACGTTTCCTGGTATTTTTAGAATTTCTTCCTTTTCACTGATCCCTGATAGATGACTCCAGGACTCTCCAGCTCTGCTATGAAAAATGCTGTGCTCGTCACACCCTGACTCTGCTGTGAGTCTGGGCTGTGCTATTGGGCTCCAATCCCTTTTGCCTCTCGAGCAGGCTCTGGAACTCAACTGCCTGGAATTAACTCTGTTTATCCACATACCAGCTGTATGGCCTTGGGTAAGTAATTTAACTTCTCTGTGCTTGGTTTTCTCACTGGGAATGACCCGTCATTGTAGCTTACCTCTGAAGATGGCTGCCATCAATTCCTTCCCTCCCTATAAGTGTCTGTGACTCCCCCACTGAGGACTAGAGTATACTCCTTCACCCCCTTGAAACTGGGTGGACTGTGGCTGCTTTAATGCCAGCCTGGTTATGCCTTTAGATGACTCCAGCCTCATCACCATCTAACTAACTGCATGAGAGGCTCTGCCCAGCTGATCCCAGTCAAACCACAGAACCATGTGAAATAATAATAAATGGTTGTTTTAAGCCACTGTTTTGTGACACTGTGCAGCAAAAAGATAACCACACTAAACATTAATGGCAATGATAATAATGTTTCCGTCATGGGGTGATATGAGGATTAAATTAATCTTCATTAGATGCTTAGAACAGCGGCTGGCAGTACTAATTGCCATATAGAATATATTGAATAAAAAAAGGAATGACCTAGGTCTCTGAAAGTATTAGAGTCTCAGGCTAATAAACACTCATTTTCAGGAAACGACTGTATTTTTTATTGTTTTAGCTCTAGGTTCTTCCAAAAAATACCTTAGTCAATGTGGAATCAGTAGGTGGGGATGAAAACAGTGTCTTGGAGACCAAAAGGCTCAGAGTTGGTCCTGTCTGGCTTGGGCAAACCCCTTAACCCCCGTGTGCCTCAGTGTCCGCAGCTTCCAAATGAAGACAGTCATTATGCCACCACAACAGGACTGCTGCGAGGGAGGAAGCAGACAGTAGTTGTGCAGAGCTTCAAAGATCATAGACTCTAACCCTATTGAGACACCTTGTTTCTGAACCCTTCATTTGTGTCATTCTATCAGACATTGAGGTCTGTACTTCTCTGGCCTCTTCCGTGCCTTAGTTTGTTATATGGACTATTATTTGACTCATCTTTCACATACAGATGCTCCCTGACTTATGGTGAAGTTACATCCCAATCAACCCACTGTAAGTAGAAAATATAACAGCATAGGCCGGGGGCGGTGGCTCATGCCTGTAATCCCAGCACTTTGGGAGGCTGAGGCGGGCGGATCACCCAAGGTCAGGGATTCATGACCAGCTTGGCCAACATGGTGAAACCCATCTCTACTAAAAATACAAAAATTACCCTGGTATGGTAGCATGTGCCTATAATCCCAGCTACTCGGGAGGCTGAGGCAGGAGAATCGTTTGAATCTGGGAGGCGAAGGTTGCAGTGAGCCAAGATCACATTATTGCACTCCAGCCTGGGCAATAGAGTGAGACTCTATCTAAAAAAAAAAAAAAAAAAAAAAAAAAAAAATCTACCAAATAGCTTAGCCTAGTCTACCTTAAATGTGGGTCAAATGCTTACTTTAGCCTGCAGTTGGGCAAACTCATCCAATGCAATGCCTATTTTATGATAAAGTGTAGAATAGCTTATGAAATTTATTGAATACTGTACTGAGTAAAAAATGGAATGCTTGTATGGGTACTCAAAATATGGTTTCTACTGAACGTGTATTGCTTTTGCATAATCATGAAGTCAAAAAATTATAAGTGGAAACCTCAGAAGTCAGGGGCCATTTGTACTGGTGTTTCCTAGATTCTTCCTTCTCTATACAAGCTTCATGGGGGGGACATCTTGCACTCCTAGCTTCAACAAATCTAAAACCCAAAGACTATCCTTGATCCATCCCTAGCCCTCAATTCCCATATACCATCAAACATCAAGTCCTGCTGATTCTGTCTCTTAAGTATCTCCCAAATCCTCCCCTTTCTCTCCATCTTCACTGCAATCACATCATCAGTTAAACTAAACTAAATTTGGCCTAAGGATGCCTTCATACTCAAGTCTGAAATGAACTGCAACCTTACTTAGTATGTAAACTAACTAAAAACCTAAACTAACAGCTGAGTCTCAGTCAGTTCAGCAGCTGAGCTTCAGTCAATCTCAGGCAGCTGACTGATTCACGTAAGGCAAAACACTGAGCTGTAGCCAATGAAGTTGTCTCTGTACCTTACTTCTTCCATTTTCTTCTTATAAATGCTGCCTGACTATGTTGTAGGCTGGAGTTCTTCAAACCTCTTCTGGTTCTTAGGGGTCCCCAATTCACAAATGGTTGTTTGCTCAATTAAACTCTGTTAAATTTAACTTCTTTAAAGTTTTCCCAGTTAACAAATCCAAGCCACTGTCATCTCCAGCCTGGACAACTGCAGTAGCTTCCTAACTGCTCTACTTCTGGCCACTACTGTCTTCCAAGCCATTGTCTACATTTCAGCCACAGTGACTTTTTTGTAATACAAAACTGATTAAATATACCTCTTCTTGTCCCAACCTGCTTTAAATAATTCAGTGGCTTTCTGATGCTCTTAGTATAAGATCCAAATTCTTAGCATGACCTTGAAGGCTCTGCATGGTATGGCTCCTGTTTTCTAGTCTGATTTTAAATCAATTTCTCATGTACTCTGGACACCACTGGCCTCCAAAGAACTGTGTTCCCTCCACAGACTGCCCTTGATATCTGTTAGCCCCCAACCTAGAAACTCTCTCTCCTTTCAACTATTATTTATCTCTTAGGCCTCAGCTCAAAAGTTACTTCCTCAGGTCTAGGTCTGAAAAAAAAAAAAAGTTACTTCCTCAAACACAGCCTCCCTTGAACCTCCCAACTAGGTTACGTTGCCCCATTAGATGTCCTCAGAGCACCATGCAGCTCTTCTTCATAGCATTTACTATGGTTGTAATTAATCAGCTTTTTAGCCTTTCGTGTTCCCCTCTATGCCACAGGCTCCAGGGACTATTTGTTTTCTCCATTCTTGTACTGTACTCCCACCTCAAATATATTTTGAATGAATGAAATACAACTTTCAAATCCGTATCTCAAGTCAGTCTCCTCTTCTGAACTTCCAAGCCAGGTATCTAGTTTGTTGGCAATACCATCCTTCTAATTGCTCAGGCCCAAACCTTGGTGTCATTTTTGATTCCTCTGTTTTTCAACCCCTGGTTGAAAAATCTATACCATTAACAAATCTATCATATCTATCTTCAAAATACATCCAATATCTCAGCCACACAAAGTGTACCTCCTAACGGAAGAACTCCCCACCTAGGAATTTGTCTTGTTTCTTCCTAGACTATGATCACACAATTTCTTTGGAATGAAATTGCAAAGGGAAAAAATAGAAAATCTATAGGTTAAAAGACAGGTATATCAACTAATTATAGTATGGGATTTTAGTTGGATTCTGTTTCCAGTTGTAAAAAAAATTATAATGATGAGACAACCAGAAATTTTAACAAATGGAACTTGATGATATTAAGGAAATGTTAATTTTTAAGGAATGGTAATGATATGGTTATATTAAAAATGTTGTTTACCTTTTCGGAGATGCATACTGACATATTTACAGATGAAATGGTATGATGTCTAGGATCTGCTTCAAAATAATACAGTGGAGAAGGAAAGTAGATAAGGGTATTGATGAAACAACATTGGCTATGAATTGTTGATTGTTGAATGATGGATACACTGGGTTTTACCAAACTATTCTACCTCTGCATAGGCTTTAACATTTCCATATTACAAAATTTAAAAATCTATCTCCAGAATGTGACCCATTTCTTACTATCTCCACTACTCCCACCCTCTTCCAAGCCACTGTCATCTCCCACCTGTACTGCCACAGCCTCCTATCTCATCTCCCTGCCTCCACCCTTGCCTCCGCCTGTGGTCTATTCACTACATTGCAGTAAGAGTGATCCTTGCAAGCACATCAGATCCTTCCACTCTCTGCTGAAGTCCTACAAAGGCTTCCCCTCTTGCTTGGATATTGTGTTACCTCTCTGAGTTCACCTCCTACTACCCAGCCCCTCCTTTGCTTGCCCACTGCCTTATGATTTCAGGATAGAGGTTCAACTCTGGCAAACCCAAGGCCCTGACGATGTGTCCCACGTATTCTCCACGTTCATCATCCCAAACCCCAGGCTTTTGGAACAACCTACATTCCTCCGTGGCTCCTTTGTTTTAGTCGCTCCTCTCTGGACCTGAACCCTCTGGTGAAGCTCAGCTCCACCAGTCTCTGCTCAGTATCACTTCTCTCTGCTTTGGTTCTAGGCCTCTTAAGAGCTCAGAGTTTTGTTTTATAATCATCTATTGTCTCATCAATCTCCTTCACCAGACTTAAGTTCCTCAAAGGCACAAGCTACCTCACATCTCTGTAGTCCTAGTTCAGCAGTAAAAATTAAGTATATTTTGAATAAATGAATTACAATTTTACATAAATTACATAACTTTACATAAGTTAGCATTATTATTATTATTATTATTTTTTTTTTTTGAGACAGAGTCTCGCTCTGTCGCCCAGACTGGAGTGCAGTGGCCGGATCTCAGCTCACTGCAAGCTCCGCCTCCCGGGTTCCCGCCATTCTCCTGCCTCAGCCTCCCGAGTAGCTGGGACTACAGGCGCCCGCCAGGTCGCCCGGCTAGTTTTTTGTATATTTAGTAGAGATGGGGTTTCACCATGTTAGCCAGGATGGTCTTGATCTCCTGACCTCGTGATCCGCCCGTCTCGGCCTCCCAAAGTGCTGGGATTACAGGCTTGAGCCACCGCGCCCGGCCAGCATTATTATTTTTTTTGAGATAGAGTCTTGCTCTGTTGCGCATGCCAGATTATAGGCACCTGCCACTATGCCCAGCTGATGTTTTGTATTTTTAGTAGAGACGGGGTTTCACCATGTTGGCCAGCCCATTCTCCAACTCCCGCCTTGGCCTCCCAAAGTGCTGGGATTACAGTTGTGAGCCACCACGCCTGGCTGCATTATTACATCTTTAAAATGTCTGTTTACCAGTTTCTCTAACTGGAATAAAATACTTTTGCCTATAATTACATACAAGTCATATATTTTAAAATTATTGCAAAAAAGTGTTTGATTTTCCAGAAAAACATTCTAAATAGAATGTTTTAGATGTTACTAATGAAATAAAAATATAACATTTCTAACTAGTTCGTCCATTTGTTGTCTAAATTTAGAGTGAATAGTTCTAAATTGCACACCCAGCCAACTTTCTTGCTCACTGACCATCTTGCTTGAAGAATTGGGTTAGGAGGTACAAACTAGGGAGGGAGCAAAGGGGGCTTCTCTCTCCAGAAGAGAAATCAGTAGCTGGTCAGGATTTGGGGAGGGGGAAGGGGGTTGGGGATGAGTTCTCAGATATGGAGGAAACCTAAGTGGAAGAGCTGTTGCTTCTGTAAAAAGAAACTCATAGAGACAGATGGGAGTGGAACCAAATCAATCAGTAGGTGACGAGAAAAGACGAAGAGCAGTAGGAATGAAAATATCCAAAGTAATGGAAAAGAATGTACTAACATTTTTTGTTTTATGCTTTTACTTTCTCAATTGTTACAAATTCTTTCAATATTAAATGTTTTCTTTTAGATAATGAAATTAGTTTTAGCAGGTAACAGTTATTAAATTTTTGGTGAATCTGGTTTGGATTGCCCTTCCAATACAAAATTGATGCTACTGGCCAGCCATTGGTAGGCCTGGCAGTAATTTTCTCTGTGTTGGTGATGGACTGTGCTGCCTGAGCCACCGAGATCCCGTCTCACATGGCCCACTGGGACAAACTGCAGGCATTTGCAAGATAGTTAGCTAAGTTTAGGAGTAGAGTCTATGACGACGGAACATATTTTTTTCTTTGTGTGAAAATTACTAGCTTATAATGCCATTACAATTTTACTCCATATCCTTAAAAAAGTGCACAAATTTTACTGATTTTTTAGGGCAATCTCCTGAGATATAAGGGAAGCCCAATTCAGGGGAAGCTGAACCCGACACAGCCTCCTTTAATCCCGTTCCAGGGCAGTCACTAACTGCCATCCTAAAGCTGCATTACTTTATCATGTCTCCTTTCCTCATACTCTGTTCAGTTTCTATAAATCACTTTTCTCTACAGTGTTGAGAAGGAACAAAAACATGGGCTTTGGAATCAGGCAGACCTAGGTTAGCATTCTGGCTTTGTCTGGTTGTGAGACCTTCTCAAAGTCACTATAAAATGAGGATAATGAGGTCGAATTCTGGTGTGTGTGTGTTAATGAAATAGCCTATGTAAAGACGTTGCCTAGTGCCTGGTACTCAATAAATGTAATTTGTTTCCCGCGGATGAGTGGAGCAGAATGCTTCCTGGAGAGCATTTCATTCTCTGATTTATCATTATAAGATCAGGCCTATCCAAAACACTCAATCATCAGAAGACTTCAATCTCTTTTATTCTGCTTTTTTCCTAATGTCATAATCCATTTGACTCCTAAGCATGTAGGTAGGTACCACGGAATGTAAACAAGTAAGGAAACAGAAATATACCGAATGAATAATACGTGGAAGCAAAGCTGTGACTCGGATGAAATAGCCGCACGGAAGAAATAACATTAAAACATTTAACAAGAGACTTAATGTAGGAATAAGCTCTTTTAATCAAGCAAAACCAAATTTATATCCATTATTTCTAAAAATAAAATTAGACTTTTCCAATCCTTAACATCTGCATTTAATAATATCTTCTAACCAAAATACAGATGCTAAAACAGCAAGTTACGTTATATCTTGTACAGCATACAGTATGTTCACTGTTTACACTTACTTTAATTCTAGTTGGTCATGTACTCAATGCATACTTAAACATCACTCAATAAAATTTTCACAATTAACAAAAAAAGTGACAAGGCTGTCTTAAAACGGCTCTGCTATAAATTGTATAGAATATACAGAATTACAAAGTCAAGTATTTTTTTATCAAAATATACACCCCTCCCTGAAACTAACACAAGCTATCAACATTTTAAATGAATACAATTATAGAAAATATTTGCAAAATTATTTTTTCATGTATAAATATTCTGCCATATTTACTTTGGTCTAGAATTATCAGCATACAAGTCCCACTTAAAAAATATCCACATGTAAGGGCTGGGAGAGAGATATCGCTACAGGTAATTTTATATTTGGGGTTAACTGAAATCAAAATGACTAGAGTACACACTAATTATCTTTGATTCATATTATTAACTGATAAAACAAATTAGTGGATCACAGGATTGCTTATTCAATATTCTAATTATCAATTCAAAAATGATTTTCATAAGCCCTTTGTGACTATCTAACAAAACCCAAATGAATAGTGTAGGGTATACATATATACAATGTATAAAATAAAGTTGAATTTGCTTGCATTTTCCCATTTTTCTCTACTTATATAATACTGTATGTAAGTGAAAGTAGATGAACAAAAGATAAATGCAGATACAATAGTGGGGTTACTTAACAGCAAGGTACTACAGTATTAAAAGGTCAACTTTAATCATGTCCTTTCCTGGGTGTTTAAATGCTTTCTTACCCACCCAAATCCATAGTAAGTCTTCTTCATGGAGACATCACACTTGTAGAGAGAAACCGGAGTCCTTTAAGCTACTTCTTCACAATGATAACCTTCCAATCTTCGATAACCTTGGGTTTCCATCCGTCAAATCCAATGAACACGAATGACTGCAGGTCAGGCTGAAACTGCATTCCGGATTCTGTTCACACCGGTGATCAAAGGGTAGAAATGTTTTCTCTCTCCCTCCTATTCTGGCAGTTTAAAAAAGAATCATGCATTCCAGCTTTCCAGGAACCTGGTCCACATGATAGAATATGATGTAGGGCAATTAGATTTGAGGGTAATGTTGATGGTGTGGGTCAGTGTAAAAGAACATTAAAAAAACTTCAGTGGGTTTTTAGCAAGGGGTGTAGATGTCTGCAAATATGATGACAGAGCATCTGGCTTTGTAGATATATTTCTGAGTCTCATAAGTAAATGATAGAACCATGTCACTCCACATTCTACCTTTCCATCCCCTAAAAACAAAGCTACTGTTTTAGGCAAGGAAGGCAATCACTTCTTCTTGCCCACTCGTCATTAATGGGTGGGGTGGAGGGTGGGGGTTCCTTTACCCTTTTGCTTTATACTAGTCTGTACTCGTGGGCTGCATAATCTCCAAGAAGGCTAGTAATTACAATTACTAGAGATTAGGCAGTCACTTTCAAGTGCCTGGGAATTCACTACTGCAGTGTACCTTGCACTAAATCTCTTGGACAGTCCTTCAGTGGAATGGGAGATGGCAGCTTCCACTTGAACCCTTAAGTCTGTCTGGAATAGACCCCCCCCCCCCACATCCATGGCCTTGTGGTGGTTGGAAGACTGCAGAGAGTTTCAGAAGAATGTGACCCTCTTTCATTCTCTGAGGTGAGGCCATTGCAAAGTAATATGCAGCACAGGTAATCACAGGTAAATTCTGGGAGGGTGTTCCCCCATAGATAAGGCATGACCTATGTTTTCTGTGAATTGAGTAGACCAGTTCTAAGAACAGCTCAGCCATAACTTCAAGGGAACAGCATTCCATCTAAAAGCATTCACATGCTCTTAAATCATATTCAAAATGCTTTCTACTGATTTTTACATCAGTCCTCATTATTTGCAGATCTATTGCTCCTCATAATTCTCTACAGGGGATATGGACAGTTAAAAGTTATAGTGATTTATATATGTATTTTACAAGGTTTGTGTTGCAGAAAAGTAGTTCTACATAATGTATGAATGTCCTACTTTAGGTTACTCATTATGCACATAATTTCAGTTATATTGTTTAAGTATTTCATGTGTATCCATTAATTTAAACGAATTTTAATAGTGCAGAAGCCAGATGGGAATAAAGACCGTCACACAGCTCATTACCACGTAACATATTTACGAAGATGCCATCTTCATTTTCTCCAGTGACTAAAGACAGTTCAGCAGCCAGTTCCTATTAGCAATTATTAGAAAGTTTCAAACTAGGCTAAAATTAAACTCCTTTTTTCACTGGTAGAAATACCACAGCTAAGAACTTCATTAACTTTCACAAGAAACTTGGGATACTGGAGGAGTCAGCTATTTTGTTTTTTTGCACTTTGCATAAAGTTAATGCTAAAACCCAAAGTAGATATTAGGATCCTTTTTCTGGAATTTTCACAAATGAGTGTTTTTTTGTTTTGTTTTTAAATTTCACTCCTTCATGACTGTTATGTGAATAAAATTAAACTACACTTAAATCATAACTAAAAAAAAAAAAACAAACCACCAACTATATTTTTGAAGATTTTTCTAACTCTTGCCACTCAAAGGACAACATTTTCCACACCGGTTTGTATGTTATCCTTTTGGTCATTGTCTTCTGAATCAATGAAATGTTGATTCTCCAAGGGATTTGAGTTTTCATGGCACATGTCACCTATTTTCTCCTGCTGACTTGGGCTTTTGAATAAGTGTTTCTTTTGGTGCATTCCAAGGGCAGCAGCTGTTTTGCAAATTTTGGGGCACTGGAAGCAGGCATAGCCCTTCCCATTATGCTCCCGAATATGCCTCTGCTCATGATTCCTTTTGGTGGAGAGATACAAAAATCTCTGAAAGCAGAACTGACAGTGGTAACGCTTTTCTCCAGTATGGATTCTTTCATGGATTTTGAGGGTCTCATTCAAGGTGAACGCCTTGTTGCAATACTGACAGACAAACTCCTTCAAGCCCAGGTGGATGCGTTCATGTTTCTGTAAGTTTCCTTGCACCGAAAAGCACCGTCCGCAGGTCTTGCACTGGTATGGCTTCTCCCCGGTGTGACATCTCATGTGCATTTTGAGTGTGGAAGGGCTCTGGAACTGCTTGGTGCAGAGCTCACAGGTGTATGGCCGAGAAGTAAGATGTCGGTGGGGCCTTCCTTGGTTTCCAGCCCCCGCTGCTTTGTCTCCGTCACAGAGTTCACACTGCAGCTTGGGCATCTCTTTCGTTTCTTCTTCCTCAAAGGGTTTATCCTGAGGAGCCTTCCCCACAGCGCAATCCAGTTCTGCTGGGTATTTACATTTATGGCTCGGGCTCCTGTTTCCATGCTCCTTCCTCCAGTTGACTTTCCTCATTTTTCTCAACTGTCTGGATTTCTTTTTGGGTTTGTAGTTGTAGTAAGGGCGCCACGGTTTGTCAGTGGAATCCTGGTCACTCGCGTCATCGAACACTTCACTCATCTCCATGCACTCGGATTGGCAAAGCCCGAGTGGGCTCTCTCCACTGGGTTCCGGGTCATTCCCCTGTGGCAAAGGCTCCTCCTGCATCTGATACTTGGGTCTTCTCCCTCTTTTATAAAACAATTTAGATCCTAGGATGTGCCTTTTCACAATGGCTTCGTTTCCAATTTTCACTGTTATTTGGCAAAGGGGTGCAACGTTACTATTTGTGGAGGTTCCCGGCAGAGCAGGTTTTGCAATGTAGGTTTCAATTTTACTGGTTTCTTCAGTAATACTTGTGGTTTTGCTCAATGATCCTCCAGGATCAGCAACGTATTTTGACTCCTCCGGTATTTCTCCCCTGGTATGTGATGTAGTTTTCTTTTTCTCCTTAATGCTTTTGGGTCTGCTTGCAAACCTACCCACTTTATCTGGCTCAGGCTTACTGTCATCTTTCAGGGACTGACTGACAGCTGGGTCTGAAAAGGCTCTGTGGTTGCTGCTGGTCATGGCAGCAATGGCATTGCTGTGCATGATCACCGATGAAAACTGGCTGCTGTGTACAATGACCGAGGGTGCGGAGCCACTGTAACTGATCACAGAGGCGGCATTCTCACTGCTATTACTCAAAGATAAAACAGGTACATCCCCTGCCCGGAGGCCAGAACTGACAGCATTTTCAGTGGAGGAAACTGACACCTCAGCTGAATAAAAGTTATTGTCAAGATCAATTTTCAACGCCTCCTCTCCCCATTTGGTGCCCTCTGCATTTTGTACATTGGCAGAAGTGGGTATGTCCTGACATGCAGATGTTTCCAATGGGATGGCTGGACTGTTGGTCAGGGTGTTTACAGTATCTTGGAAATTCAGCGTAGGTAATTCAGAGCTGTGTGGATTCTGAACAACATAGGTACCAGGTGCAGACTCATTCATTTGACTGTTTTCTCGTGCATTTTCGTAGGAAGAATTTCGGTAGCTCTTATAAGGGGCTCTTTTGCATTTCATAGGCAGTAGTCTATAAAGTTTATATGGATAGACACTAGGCTTCAAGCCTCCATTTGCTGTTTTTTTACTGATGGAAAGTCTATGATCGATGGCATGGAAAGACTTCTGATGATTTTTGAGTATGTAGTAGGTCATGAAAGTTTCAAGACAGAAAATGCACTGATATCGTCTTTCTCCCGTATGCCAAATTTCATGCCTTGTCCTGTACTCAGCCAATGCAAATACTTTGTTGCAGTAATGGCAAGGATATGTTCTTCTCCAGGAGTGAACATTTGCATGTCTTCGGAGGCTAGATAAGGTCACATAACTACGTTTGCACACAACACAACTATAGAGCATTTGCCCATTAACAAATTTAACCATGTGGTCCGTGTCTGGCAAAGTACTTCCGGTACTGGAAAATTCACCAATCCTATTTTCAGATAATAAAGGTTCTGGACCTGTGAATGAACCTCCATTTTGTCCAATGGTAGGATAGTTTTCTAAAAAGCGTTGGTTTCCTCCAGGAATGGGCATGTGGCTTGACCTCATGCAGATCTGTTCATGCCGATCCAACCTGTTCAGGGTGGTGAACTGTTTGTTGCAATACTTGCACACTAAAGGCTCCTGGGTCGGCTTGTGAAGCTGCATGTGGGCACTGAGCAGAGTGCTGCTGTCAAAGGCTTTGGAACAGCAGCTACAATTGTACACCAGAGGTGGAACCTCTGCTGCCGGCGGCCCGGGAACATCAGAAGATTGATTTTCATCTTCCCTGGAAAAATGGACATCTCCTTCATTGTTTGGAGATTTTGAACGAGCGAGAACGGCAGCTGGCTGTGGACTTCTTTCTTGATTAACCTCTAAGTTGGATACTGGAGGGGGTGGTATATTTTCTGTGGCTGAATCAGAATCCTGTGGTATGGAGAATGTCTTTGGCTTCCGACATGTTTTCGGTTTTGCTGCAAGGGTTTCGCAATTTTCTTTCCCTGTGTTACCAGGTGAACTCTCATCATGCTCACGTACAGGCTGACTTCTGTAAGCCTCAGCTACGGAAGAAACAGCGTATGAGTGCTCAGCGAGTGTGCGGACAGGCTCTGCCTCGTGGCAGACGTCCGTCCTCTCCAGGCAAAGGCTAGCTGTTCTCATGGAGTCAGAGACCTTTTTGAAACTTGCCCTCAAGTCCAGCGGGGAAAACATGTTATTACTATTTTCTGTTTCGATGATGGAAAATGCATTTGTGATCCTTGGCCCATTAGTGATGGCTGGTTCTTCATGCCTTTTTTCATGTTTTTCTTCTTTAACCACTCCCTTTTCAGTAATACAGAATACATAGGGACCCGGGGAATTTGAGAAGTTGCGATCGGTAAGGTCTTCCAAGAATGATATTCCCAGCTTTTTTCCTGCAGCTGCAAGATCAGTGACTGTTTCCTGTCTCTTGACAACGACTGTGGAACTGTAGATATAATTAAGTATTTCGGTAAACACTTCAGCTTTGAGATCGTCCAGCTCCAGGACGTGGCTGGAAATACAGATTGTATGGCTCCAAAAGATATTTTTAAAATACAGGCTTGAAGCTGCCAGAACATTGCTGTGGGCTTTAAATTTGGTATCTTCCACAATGATAGTGACATCACATAAAATGCCCCGAATGCGCTGCTCATTTAGGATGGAGAGCACCGTGTCACTGTGAAAGTCGTCCTTGAGGTCCCTGGAAAGGGACATGACTGTCATCTGAAACAAGAGGAGAGAAATGGTCAGAGACTCTTCCACAGGTGGCTTCTTTATCTCTAGACTATTTTCCACTTCTGTGAAAAACTGTTTTTTTGTATGAAACTTCAGGTTTTTATCTCTCTGTTGATGCTCCCAAGGCTCAAGAGTCAACATTAGAAGCTAAATCTTTTTCTTGCCCCAGCCTGTTTCTCATACCATTGCTAATAGTTGTTATCATTGGAAATCCTCCCAGAACTCCTTCCCCTTTACTCCAAAGTTGGAGCTATATATACATGTCCAAATTTGGGAGGGGAGGAGGTTTTATTTTACTTTATTTTTTCTGAAATATTAAGGGTCTCATCATCACTCAAGGCTGCTGCTTTGAACTACTAGAGCTGGGCAATGCCATGGTCCTGCCACAAGCTTCCTGCCTATTTTCAAAGAGGACTCTGATGATCCAGTTATAACCATGAAGGAGGAAAATGATTTTTTTTTTTGAGACAAAGTCTCGCTCTGTCGCCCAGGCTGGAGTGCAGTGTCACAGTCTCTGCTCACTGTAACCTCCACTTCCTAGACTCAAGCGATTCTCTCACCTCAGCTTCCTGAGTAGCTGGGACCACAGGTGCGAGCCACCATGCCCAGCTAATTTTTGTATTGTTGGTAGAGACGGGATTTCGCCATGTTGCCCAGGCTATTTTTTTAAATGAATTTTCCTTAAGTGGTACCTATATGCAAAGCTATTGCCCACTCAGAGAAGCAGCAAGAACTGAAGGAGCCCTTCCTGATTTGTGGCTCAGAAGGGTCTCTCTCTCTAGACTTGCAGGGTGTGTAATCCAGTCTGACCACCAGGGGCACCCTGCCTTTCTGCGCTATTGGCCCTGCCGGGACTCATCAGGTTCCTTTTCTAGTTTCCCCTTTAGTAGAGACAAAGTAGACTAGGGTTTTCAAAAAGAACTGTCATGTACTGAAGGCAAATACAAAGGAGATAAAACGTAAAACCAGCAAAGGACATTTCTAAATCCTTTGACAAGAATGGACAAGAATGAATCTAGTTATAGGTTCCTGAATTAGCACAACTTCAAGGCACAGTGGCTCTTGTTCTGGTCTGAGGATCCCATCTCCATTCTTCTCTGTATTTGCTATATTCTCTATATAAGTCCTGCTCCATGAGCTTGGGGTGCTAGAGTTTACTAACTGATATTTTAGTGAGGGGCAGTGAAAAGCAGCAGCTTTTGTACTTCCCACAGTAAGAGATAGGTCACTATCCCTTACTGTCTCTTACTATCTCTGTCACAGTACATAGTGACCTAAGACACAAACGAAATTAACACTCACCCTTACTAGGTGTGATGCATTCTGTTCTGCTCTAGTATTTTTCTTTTTGAGATGGAGTCTCGCTCTGTCGCCAGGCTGGAGTGCAGTAGCATGATCTCAGATCACTGCAGCCTCTGGCTCCAGAGTTCAAGCAATTCTCCTGCCTCGGCCTCCCAAGTAACTGGTACTACAGGCGCATGCCACCATGCCCAGCTAATTTTTGTATTTTTAGTAGAGACGGGGTTTCACCACGTTGGCCAGGATGGTCTCGATCTCTTCACCTCGTGATCTGCCTGCCTCGGCCTCCCAAAGTGCTGGGATTACAGGCGTGAGCCACCGCATCCAGCCTTTTCTTTTAAAGAACGCTTACAGCAACTCACTAATTTCACTACCCACTAATAGATCACCACATGCAGTTAAAAGTAAAGCAAAACAAACAAACAAACAAAACACATACACAAAAAACCCCTCTGGTCTACAGAACATACTAACCAGCTATTCCATCCAGTCTCTCTATGCTATTCTGTATTAAGTGATGTCTCCAAAAATCCTTATAGTTTGATGATACACTTTTAACTCTCAGTGGCAATGCTTCCCGAGCACTAAAGTATAACATTTAGCTCATGGCATTTATTTAGTTGGATGGACCAGATGGCCACACAAAGAACCTCTCTTTACCTTTTTGTAAAGCTGCTATTATAAGCTATGACTATTACATTATTTAATGTCCTTTATACAAGGATCCATTTGATAAATTCTTTTATAGTATCCAGTCATAGGAAAAAAGTACCTTTCTATTAAATTCTTCAATTCAGATAATGAGAACACTATATTCACCATGTTTCTGTTTTAATTCTCAAGACAAAGAAGCTCAGAAGGATCTCCTTTCTCCCCTGACGCATATATTTTTATCATGTTTGGCTTCTCAGAAGCCCACACATTATTTTAATACTTTATCAGCCTGACTAGATAGCTTCAGATCTGACAAAACACATGCTCTATGATTCAGAAAGGTGGCTTAGGCCTATGCTGACATCATCTATTTTGTCCTTCCAATTTAAAACTACTGCTTCTTCCAAAACATTCTGCTTCACAGCATCCTGAACCTCCCTTTAGGCTCTGCTTCCATTTGGGGAATACGGCATTTCACATCGGGCTAATGAACACTCTAGGGTGTCCTGACTCAGATTTATAATATACAAAGCCCCAACCACTTCTATGGGATTCTGATTCTTCTCTCAGATTGTTCAGCTAGGATGGTCAGCAAAAGGCCGTGTTACTCTTAACACAGAATAATACCGTAGTCATACTTAACAGAACAACATATACAATAAGTATCATTATATATGTCATTAAAATATTGTCATAACTTTGCAAAATCAAAGCATGACATTTTTTTGGGGGGATATCTACCTTTGTGTGGCAGAAATCCTTTAAAAATCATAGTTACTGGCCGGGCGCGGTGGCTCAAGCCTGTAATCCCAGCACTTTGGGAGGCCGAGACGGGCAGATCATGAGGTCAGGAGATCGAGACCATCCTGGCTAACACGGTGAAACCCCGTCTCTACTAAAAAAATACAAAAATCTAGCCAGGCGAGGTGGCGGGCGCCTGTAGTCCCAGCTACTCGGGAGGCTGAGGCAGGAGAATGGCGTAAACCCAGGAGGCGGAGCTTGCAGTGAGCTGAGATCGGGCCACTGCACTCCAGCCCGGGCAACAGAGCGAGACTCCGTCTCAAAAAAAAAAAAAAAAAAAAAATCATAGTTACTAAGTAGCACCTTGATTTGCCTTCTTGACACACCTTCTAACAACTTTATCCAGCAAATATGTTAATATGGTCAGACACAGTACTTGGGTGCTAGAGATATACTGGAGATATGAACAGGAGGAAGGCAAGTCTCTGATCTTAAGGAGCCCAGAGTCTAGGGGAAGAAAGAGAACTATCAACTAATCATTGGAATCCATGATGGCAGGCCTTATACTGGAGATAAGTATAAAATGTTAGAAGAGTAAGTAAAATTATTTACAGAGGCCCTGGATTACTTCCATAAATAAGTAAAACAGGGGTATAGGAAGGATTCTGTAAGCAGAAGGAACACTATAGGCAAAATAAATTAAAAATGATCAAAGCGGGTACTGTTCTCAGGGGCTGATGAGGGAGTCTGAGTGGTGGCAGGAGTGGTGTGTACAGCCCAGTTGACAGTGTCTATACGGGGTCAGGCACATGGCAGGCCTCAGCATGTATCTGTTGAATGAGACAGATTGGGAAAGAAGAGTCAGACCAGATCATAAAGGGCCCTAAAGGACTCCCTACAGTTAAATTTTATATGGAAGTGAATAGGGAACCACTGAGAGTCATAATGAGATTTGAGCTAAGAAAGTGGGATGAGGTGGACGAGGAGTGGTGGCTCATGCCTGTAATCCTAGCACTTTGGCAGGCCAAGGCAGGTGGATCACCTGAGGTCGGGAGTTCATGATCAGCCTCATCAACATGGTGAAAACCCGTCTCTACTAAAAATACAAAATTAGCCAGGTGTGGTGGCACATGCCTGTAATCCCAGCGACTTGGGAGGCTGAGACAGGAGAATTGCTTGAACCTGGGAGGCAGAGGTTGTGGTAAGCCAAGATTGCACCATTGCACTCCAGCCTGGGCAACAAGAATGAAACTCCGTCTCAAAAAAAAAAAAAAAAAAAAAAAAAAAAAAGAGAGAGAGAGAGAGAAAGTGGGATGGGGTGTTGGAGGTGGTGATGGCATCTGAATTCAAAATTTACTTTAATTCTCTTAAAAATATTTATTGAACAATTGCTAGGCAGAAGGCATCAGCTAAGTGCTATAGAAACAGAAGCAATCAATCAGCTGGGCATGGTGGCATGCACCTGTAGTCCCAGCTACTTGGGAGGCTGAGGCAGAAGAATTGCTTGAACCCAGGAGGCAGAGGTTGCAGTGAGCCAAGATTGCACCACTGCACTCCAGCCTGGGCAACAGAGCGAGACTCCATCTCAAAAAAAAAAAAAAAAAGGGACAAGTGCTCATTCCTCCTTTGAACGAATGCTTACTGAATACCTATTATGTGCTTTCAGACAGTGGTTCCTAAACCTGGCTAGGCATCAAAATCACCTGAGAGGTATTCAGATAGTACAGCTTTACAGATTCCATCTCCCCTGCTCCTACAGAGATTCTGGTTTAGAACAGCTGGGGTGAGACCCTGGAATCCGTATGTATTTTTACACCTTAATTTCTCTTGTGAATAAGTAATAAATTCATATGATATCAACTTGAAAAAGCATACAGCGTAAACATTGGAAAGTCTCCTTCCCACCTTGTTCCAGAGGAGCACCTTATTTCAGGTAGTTTTTAATCAACCAGCCAGAACCATTTCTAAGGGCTGATATCAAAACTTGGTGCCGTAAGAGAAACAAAAATTCTACCCTCAAAGGTTTGCAGGGTGGCAGGGAAACTAAGATGTGCTCATGAAACACTGCCAAAAAAAAAAAAGATACTCAGGGAACATCCAGGATCAGACATGCAGGGAAAAGGTATGGGAGTCAACAGAGAGTAAGGGAGGCAGAAAGGGGAGGCTGAGAAACTCCCTGCAGGAGGAAGTGGCATGTACTGGATTCTGCTGCTGGAATTAAGCACTGCAGATATGGACAAGAGGAGAAAAGGGAACTTCAGGCAGAAAGAGACGGAATCAGAATTTCATGCCCTCAAGAAGTTTATAATCCAGGAGTCAATGCACCTGCTTAAAACAGAGTCTGAATCTGCAAATGGAACTTGAAAAAAAGCAGTGAAACTTGTTGGAGAAGCAATTTAAAGACTCTATATCCACCTCTCCAATCTTAACAGTGACCACTCCCAAAACCACCAAGTGCTGTCAAAACTGTTTTCAGAGCACATTTATCCAGCTCATTGGATGATCTCAGAAAGTGCTACGGCTAACAACCGTATTCCACAGGTCCAAAGTGCAACAAGGAAATCAGTTCTAAATCTACAGACCAGAGGAGGCCCACGATAAGCCATGCAGCAAATCTGTTCCCCACAGGTTTTGTTTGACCTGTGTGATTTTTAAAACCCTATTTTTGAAAATCTTACTTAACCATGTTGAAAAACTCTAACATAAAAATCAATGTAGCCGGCTGGGCGCGGTGGCTCACGCCTGTAATCCCTGCACTTTGGGAGGCCGAGGCAGGCGGATTGCTTGAGATCAGGAGTTCAAGACTAGCCTGGCCAACATGGTGAAACCCCATCTCTATTAAAAATACAAAACTTGGCCGGGCGCGGTGGCTCAAGCCTGTAATCCCAGCACTTTGGGAGGCCGAGACGGGCGGATCACGAGGTCAGGAGATCGAGACCGTCCTGGCTAACACGGTGAAACCCCGTCTCTACTAAAAATACAAAAACTAGCCGGGCGAGGTGGCGGGCGCCTATAGTCCCAGCTACTAGGGAGGCTGAGGCAGGAGAATGGCGTAAACCCAGGAGGCAGAGCTTGCAGTGAGCTGAGATCCGGCCACTGCACTCCAGTCCGGGCGACAGAGCCAGACTCCGCCTCAAAAAAAAAAAAAAAAAAAAAAAAAAATACAAAACTTAGCCAGGCGTGGTGGTGGGTGCCTGTAGTCCCAGCTACTCAGGAGGCTGAGGAGGAGAATTGTTTGAACCCGGGAGGCAGAGGTTGCAGTGAGCCAAAATCACACCACTGCACTCCAGCCTCGGTGACAGAGCAAGACTCTGTCTCAAAAAAAAAAAAAAAAAAAAAAAAAAAAAAAAAAAAAAAAAAAATTCAATATAGCTTTTTTTGAAAAACAGGAAGACCAGGCCACACTGGGGTTGTAGCCTGCCTGGCAAAAAGGACTGGTGCCAAGTGGCTGTGTCCCCAACACACGCTGCCTGCCCAAGGATTTATCACCAGGCAGCTTCTCTCAGTAATGTGGCCGCCTGGCAGGTTCGGTTTGTGTGACTGATAAGAACAGTAAGTAAAATAACATTGGACCCACTTAGACACACTTACTTGAAGGATATCCCCAGGATGAAAATTTAGACTTTAAGAGAGCTCATGTGGGAGGGGGAAAGTCATTTTCACCAAAAACAGTATTCTTTGACTTTAAAGTTACTTTAAAGCAACCTCCTCCACTACATTTCTTCATAAAGAGTAACTTAAAACAGAAGTCTTAGGAGCTCCTGCCAATGGAAAGCTCCAACAGATTTCAGAAAAAGAAATGTAAGTTAGAAAGAAGATGGGTTTAATTTACATGTAACTTTCTAAAATATTTTCTAAAAAGCAAGTTTTGTGCAATAAATTCACCGAGATGGGATAAGCATAAAAAGGCTAACAAAAATATTCTAGATATAAAAATTTGGGTAAGTCAATATTTTTAAAAACATAAAGTAATTTGTAATTGGGTAGCTGGCCACCTGACTTTAATGTCACTATTTTCCTGAGTTTGCATTTTAGCTGGAATAGCTTTTAAAACATATTTTTTAGTTTTTTTTTTTTTTTTTTTGAGGCGGAGTCTTACTCTGTTGTCCAGGCTGGAGTGCAGTGGTGCGATCTTGGCTCACTGCAACCTCTGCCTCCAGGGTTCAAGCTTTTCTTCTGCCACAGCCTCCCAAGTAGCTGGGATTACAGGTGTGTGCCACCATGCCTGGCTAATTTTTGTATTTTTAGTAGAGACAGCGTTTCATCATGTTGGCCAGGCTGGTCTTGAACTCCTGACCTTGTAATCTGCCCACCTCGGCCTCCCCAAGTGCTAGGATTACAGGCGTGAGCCACTGTGCCTGGCCTAAAGTATATTTTTAACATGTATAGTACACATATGTATACAGCCACATGTGTGTGCAAATACAAGCATGCATATATAAATACATGGACATATATTATATTTAAATACATTTTATAAGCACAGATATAGAAATAGGATGAACATATAATTCAGCATCCAAAACAGGACACTTGAGAGAGAAAGGAGGTACAACTAGTGCCAGGAAAACAGGTATACATTGGGATTGTACCTCAAAAAATCAGGATGAATGGTCATCCAGTATTTTATATATAAACAAAATATAAATCTCCATATACATTATTTTACTTTTATTATCTTTTTTCTTTTTTAAGACAGGGTCTTGCTCTGCCACGCAGGCTGGAGTGCCATCAGACGGCAGTGGTGCTGTCATGGCTCATTACAGCCTTGAACTCCTGGGTTTGAGTGATCCTTCCACCTCAGCTTTCCCCCATCCCCCAACAGTAGCTGGGACTACAGGCGTGTGCCACCATCCTTGGATAGTTTCTAAATGTTTTGTTAGAGATGGGGTCCCACTATGTTGTCCAGGCTGGTCTCAAATCCTGGGTTCAAGTGATCCTCCCACCTTGGCCTCCCAAAATGCTTGGATTACAGGCCTGAGCCACCACAGCCAGCCTGTATAAATTAAATATAAAATTATATATCATACTTATAAGGACATTTGTGTATATTTACATAAAGTATATTGTACAAATATGTAAAGTACTTTTAAGAATTATATAAATATATGATAAACATATTTTATAATTAGACTTTATATAAATGCCACTGGGAAATTCTAGTAAATTAGCATATTTGGAATTTTCAATTTTTTGTCTCCTGCTATGCTTCAGCCTTATATAATTAAAAACACATACATATAATGTAAACAGAGGCACTTAAGATACTTTTGATGACTGAAATGAACTTTCTTCACTTGCTTTTTAGAATTTCCTAGCTTTAGAAAAAGAAAATGAATCTATGTTCATGGTCAAAGACTGAAACAGCACAGATATGCATTAAGGTAAAAAGCAGAAGTCCTCTTCTCCATCCTAGCCTCCCCACTGCCCACATCCATACTCCCCACCTCCCCCCAGCACACACACACACACACTCTCCCTTGTCATGGGTCCCTTTTCTTATAACTTTGGAAGACTTCTACATTCTGCCTGAATAAAGCCTTAGGAGAGAAACTGTATTTCCTCTTAAGATTATCCTTCTCAGGCTGGGTGTGGTGGCTCATGCCTGTAATCCCAGCACTTTGGGAGGCCGAGACGGGTGGATCACGAGGTCAGGAGATCGAGATCATCCTGGCTAACACGGTGAAACCCTGTCTCTACTAAAAATACAAAAAATTAGCCGGGCGTGGTGGCGGGCGCCTGTAGTTCCAGCTACTAAGGAGGCTGAGGCAGGAGAATGGCGTGAACCTGGGAGGTGCAGCTTGCAGTGAGCCGAGATCACGCCACTGCACTCCAGTCTGGGAGACACAGTGAGACTCCTTCTCAAAAAAAAAAAAAAAAAAAAAAAAAAAAAAAAAAAAAAAATTATCCTTCTCTCCTAGTCCCTAGTTCCCCTGCCTGGCAATCCTCGCTCATTCTTGTCTCAGTTGATGTCTTATCTGGATAGCCTTGCTCCTCCAGAATTTCTAGTTTTTGGTTTCCCATCATTACAATGCATGGTATCATGCATTTGTTCACATTTATATCTTCCCTATGAGCTCCTTGAGAACAGGGATAATCTGATTCATCTTTGTACTCTCTGCACCTGTAGGCATGACAAGCCGTTGTTGGTGATGTTGAGAGTGAGCAGAGGGGAACTTGCCCTCGAGAGCAGCCTTGAGAAAGTGCCTTCGAATTCTAAGAATGTAGGATTGCTTCACTCTTCTCTCTGCAATCTCTTAAAGATTTACTAATAAAAACACACTTTTAGGAAATTATCACTTGTCAAGTTTTGGTGTAGTATCAAAGAATATCCATAATTAGCTGAAAAGGCTATTAAAAAATTCCTTCCCTTTCCAACTACCTATTTGTGAGAAGCTGGATTTCCTTTATATACTTCCACTAAAACAGCATGCCACAGCTGAAGGCAGGAGCACAGATGAAAATCTAGCTCTCTTTCTATTAAGCCAGACTTTAAAATATTTGCAAACATGTAAAACAGTACTAGTCCTCTTACTATTTTTTTTGTTTTAGAAAATAGTTACTTTTTTTTTTTTTGAGACGGAGTCTCGCTCTGTCACCCAGGTTGGAGTGCAGTGGCTGGATCTCAGCTCACTGCAAGCTCCCTCTCCCGGGTTTACGCCATTCTCCTGCCTCAGCCTCCCGAGTAGCTGGGACTACAGGCGCCCGCCATGTCGCCTGGCTAGTTTTTTGTAATTTTTAGTAGAGACGGAGTTTCACCGTGTTAGCCAGGATGGTCTCGATCTCCTGACCTCGTGATCCGCCCGTCTCTGGCCTCCCAAAGTGCTGGGATTACAGGCTTGAGCCACCGCACCCGGCCATAGTTACTTTTAATAAAATGTTATTTTATCATTCCGTTGGATTTATCACAGTCATTTTCTGTCGGTTAATAAATACTAGGTAGGTGCAATTAAAAATAGTGGCAAAAACTGCAATTCCCTTTGCATCAATCTAATAGTTCTTTCAATTCTTATTTAAAATGTTGAATATGGTAAATATTGATAGAAAGAACTCAGATAACAAAAAGCTCTTTGCATACCCAATGATTGTAAGAGTGTAAGGGAGTCTAGGGACCAAAAAATTTGAGAACTGCTGTGCTAACCAAAACCAAAACCAAAACAAAAAAAAGTCAAAACAAATTTAATTAAAAATCTTAAATAATTTTCTAAGAAATTATTTAAAAATTATTTTACTCAATAAAATAAATCTATATAAGCCTCAAAGGACTAAAGAGACAGTGAATAAAATGTGGTGAAACACAAAGCAGAAATCCTCAGGAGACAGATGGAGACCAAGGGATACAGAAACACAGACACACCCGCAGTCACGCAGATATACCCACTCTCCATACCTGTCCTTAATTTTCCAAGTTTGAGGCGATGACTATTTCTTGAGTTTGAACATGGCTGAAAAACCAGGTGGAGCAACAGTCCATTCCACACTAGACACAGGTGAAAATTGTTCTTTGAGGCTGCTACCTACAATCTGTTTATACAATCAATCTATCACTGCTTGCATCCTGGCCTTCCAAGTCTCAAAGGTTAGCTTGGTCACAGTAATCTATCCTGGATATTGCTTTTAAGTATTGGTTCACTCATTCTGGGAATGAATTTGAAAATAAGGGAAACAATTCTTGGCAATAATCTGACTTTAACTACTTCCCAGTATTTCCAGCTTAATTAAATTTTCTCTCCTTTCAATTAGTTAAGGTGATCTTACTGAAATGCACAGAAAACTTAAAATGATAGTTTCCATATAAACCCTAATTCTTACCATGCAAAAACAAAAAAGCTTGAAAAATCTCTTTAAATTGTTAACTAATGCGTTTATTATGCAGATCTTTATAGGGCTTGTTAGTAAAATCTGGTGTATTGTTATTAGTAAAGCTCTAAGACATTACAGAGAGGAGAGTGAAGTAAACCTTTTCAGTCTACATTCTTAGTCACTTACTTACAAGTCACTTACTCAAAGCCACTCTCCAGGGCCAGATTAAACTCCATTTTTAAAAATCTTCTAATCAGAGGAAAAGGCCAAGAGCCCTCTTGCCAGCCCTTGGCCACGCAGCTCCTAACGTACATAATAACAACTGAATCGACAGAGCAACTTTCTCCTCCCTCTATGGCAAGTTGTCTTCTATAAAAAGAAACTTAGAAATAAAACCTAACTAAAAAAAGAACGCACTGTATTAGGATACTGACCTGGAATCCTGCAAAAGTCAAACCTGCAGTCCATACTGGGCCAGCGCAGGGGCCATATCAAAGTGAAATCTACTGCACAGGTCTGTTATTCCCTGCGGAAAGTTTTCCGACAAAGGACATTTTGCTTCAGTGAGCTGGCTGCACCATCCCACACACATCTTTGCAGTATATTTTCTCATAGTCATGTTGGGTGACTACGTCAGACCTCCTCACGTGACGGGGTGTTAGAAACACACGCATCAGATCTCGAAAACAGATTACAAAACAGAAGTCCTTTATGGAGTTGAGCTGTGTCTAGGAAAAGGAAAATCCTGTTGATGTTGCCTTCTAAATGCGGCCTGAAACGGGCACAGAAAAGCTACATTTATCAGATTTTACTGCACTTAAGCTATCAGATTCAAGAAGGCATAGTGTGACAGGGGAAACTTATTTTTTAACTGAAATTCAGGCTGTTCTAAAGGCCGACATCGGGAAGCTGCTGGAGTGCACTCAGCAGAGAGGGAGGCCAGCTTGGACAACCTCACCTATTATCTGGAAAAGGTAAACATTAGGGCCCTGGACTTGTAGTTGCGTGCACATAGGATTGTGAGAACGAGTACTGTCAGATTCATGAATGATGCAATGGGCCCAGTTAAATATTTTAGGTTGCTTGTTTGGAAAGATGAAAGGGGGAAAAGGTCCTGGGTTTCTTTTTTCTTTTTGAAATGCAGCAGTGTTTCAGGGTAGCTCGAGCACCTTGAGTTCATCTCAGGATCAAGCTTGCCTGGGCACCTGCTTGCTTAAGAAATCTGGCAAACAGGCTTAGAGAATCTCTCTGAAGCCTTTTGAGTGCTGTCTCCATTTCTTGTTTTACCCAAATTCCACTGACACTCAGAATCCCCCCAAAAAATATATATACACACACACACATATATACATATACATACATATATACGTACGTGTGTGTGTGTGTGTATATATATATTTTTTTTTGACATGAAGTCTCACTCTTGTTCCCCAGGCTGGGTGCAATGGCATGATCTCGGCTCACTGCAACCTCCACATCCTGGGTTCAAGCGATACTCCTGCCTCAGCCTCCTGAGTAGCTGGGATTACAGGTGCCTGCCACCATGCCCGGCTAATTTTTGTATTTTCAGTAGAGACGGGGTTTCACCATATCGGCCAGGCTGGAACTCCTGATCTCAGGTGATCCGCCTGCCTCGGCCTCCCAAAGTGTTAGGATTACAGGTGTGAGCCACCGTGCCCTGCCCCAAAATGTGTTAATAGAAGGCATTTTTAATCTGAATGCTGTGGGGAATGATGTGTCCCAGAGTTCCCCAGGACAGGGTTTCTGTCCCCTGAAAATTTTCATTTTAGGAGTGAGCTTAGCAAGAATTGATTTCAAAAGCCAACCATCATTTCTTTGTGAACCCAAAGGGCTGGCTGATTGAATGGAAGATGGCTCTGTACCTCTCAGTTGATTGCTACCTCTGGGGGAAGGCAGAGGGAACAGCCGTTTACATTCCGGCTTCTGAACAAGAGTGAACCTCCAGCTAATCACAAGAATGAGTTGTCCTAAAATGGACGAAGCACCAGCTGCTGCTCTGGTGTTAAATCTAAATCCGCCTCCCCCACTGCACTGCCGCTCCCCACTCCCTGCCCCTCTGCAAGCTGGGTTTCTGGGGACTCCTGCAAGACAGTGAATCACAGCTTACATTGGTACTTCCTGGATAAACCAGAAACTGGGCAGTGAGGAGTGAATGAGATGATGCGCCTGAAAAGCACCAAGTGTGGTCCATGGCACCTAGCAGGGGGTTCAAGAAATGTCAGCTGGAATTAGCTTGAGAACTGACTGCATTCTGCCTAGTTGGTGGCTATGGAGAGAACTGCTTATGCGGCTTACCCTTCATGCAGTATGTAGGGTGATCTTTAAAAACTACAAATGAGGCCGGGTGCGGTGGCTCATGCCTGTAATCCCAGCACTTTGTGGGGCTGAGGCAGGTGGATTACCTGAGGTCAGGAGTTGGAGAGCAGCCTGACCAACATGGCAAAACCCTGTCTCTACTAAATACAAAAAAAATTAGCTGGGTATGGTAGCACATGCCTGTAAACCCAGCTACTCGGGAGGCTGAGGCAGGAGAATCACTTGAACCCAGGAGGCAGAGGTTGCAGTGAGCCAAGATCGCGCTCTCCATGGCACTCCAGCCTGGGTGACAAGAGCGAAACTGTGTCTCAAAAACCAAACCAAAACAAAAAACAAAAAAATAAACCCACAAATGAGATCAAGTCAAGCCTGCTCAAAGCCCTTCAGTGGCCTTCCCCTGATCTTAGGATAAAATCAGACCCTTCCCAGTGGCCAGCAAGGCCCTGTGCTGTCCACTCTCCAGACTCACTCGTTCCCTCCTACTGCACTCCTTGTGCTGCCTTTCCTCAGGCACACAGGCTCCCCGGGCTGACTCCACCTGCCCAGTCTCTTCTGGCCCTGTGACCTTTGACACACACGGTTCTGGCACTGCCCATGGCTGGCTCAGGCTCGTGCTTCAGGCCCAGCTCAAATGTCTCCTCGGAGGGGCCACCCCATCTCTCTATCTGCTGCCCCTTTGGTTTGCTCTCACATCACCTTGTTTATTTCTTCATCCTGCTTACCTCAACCTGCAATTATCACCTGTCCTTGCCTGCTTGTTTACTGTCCACTCTGCCCGCCAGAAAGTAAGCTCCAGGAGGAGCTGCTTATCTAGGCTGCTCACTGTTCACTGTTGTATCTCCAGGCCGCAGCACATGGTGGGGGCACGCAGTAAATGTCTGGCACATAAGGGACGTGACCATGCATATGAAACACAAACCAGGCTCACCCCGACTAAAAAAAGCAACCTGCTGCCATCCCCTACACTCACGATCCCCCAAAAGCAACCTGCCACCTTCCCCTGCACTCACGATCCCCCCCAAAGGCAACCTGCCGCCGTTCCCTGCACTCACGATCCCCAAAAAAGCAACCTGCCTCTATCCCCTGCACTCACGATCCCCCTCGCCCTGCTCTGCTTTTTGACTTTTCCATGGCTCTCAACATTCCAATATACTACAAAATGGACTTATTTATTGTCTGTCTGCTTGCAAAAATGTAAGCCCCACAAGAGTATCAATCTTTGATTTTCTTCACTGACATATCTTAAGCACCTGACACAGAGTAGGCCCTCAGTATTCATTTACAAAATGAACAATCTGTACTATAAAAAGATATATGCTTATAAATCAACATTACATGAGCATAGTCACCATAAATAATGCCAATTACAATTTTCATCTGTCTGAATTCTCCAATATTGAATAAAATTGCTTTTATCAGATATATTTCACGTTATAAAGCACTTTGCATATTAATTCATTTAATCACCTCCACAACCTCCTGTGGAGGTTGGCACAAAAAAATGGAAATACTAGTTGGGTGCCTTGGCTCACGCCTGTAATCCCAGCACTTTGGGAGGCCGAGGCAGGAGGATCATCTGAGGTCAGGAGTTTTAGACCAGCCTGGCCAACATGGTGAAACCCTGTCTCTACTAAAAATACAAAATATTAACCGGGTGTGGTGGTGGGCACCTGTAATCCCAGCTACTCGGGAGGCTGAGACAGGAGAATTGCTTGAACCTAGGAGGTGGAGGTTGCAGTGAGCTGAGATGGCGCCACTGCACTCCAGCCTGGGCGACAGAGCAAAACTCCGTCTAAAAAAAAAACAAAAAACCCGCAAATACTAGTATGTACTCGTAGGATGCAATGAATTAACAGTTAGTGCTCAATATGGAAGCTAGTATTATTAACATGCTCATCGTACAGATGTGGTAACTGAGCCTGGAGAAATGATTTGCCTCACATGTATGTGCGCACATACAGCAGTAATTAAGTCAGAGCAGGTGACTTGTTCTATATGGCACAAAAGGGCCCAGCAGTGAGTCCAAACCTCAGGCTTGTTATACAAGATCCCCACGGAAAGAAGCTGGCAGCTGGAAAAGACCCAGAATGGGATTCAAGAGGTTGGGCAGTTGGGGGCAACCAGCCTGAGTCATATGCCAAGAAATCTCAGAGAGATGGAGGAATGTGCCAGAGAGGTCTCCAAGCAGGGCAGCCGAGGATGGCAGTTAAGGCATGCAGCCCCTTGATCCCGGGTGGCAGTTGCCAGGATGATCTGAGCATTGCTGGGTGGTGGGCCTTGGGCCTGGGATCCTTCATGGCTGGCCAGGTGTACAACAGCTGTCCAGCAGGCATTTTCCAGGTGCCGCCTGATATGTAATCAATCTGTGTCTGCCCCACAGCCCAGAAAACACTGGCACAGCCAGGATTTGCTAATCTAAAGTAAATGCCTCAGGAAGATGGGTTTTCATTCGCCTGCCCTCCCCCACCACAAGTATGTAGGTTTACCCTCTTATTACAGGTCTGTGATAATGCAGTCCTGAGAGATTATGGGGCTCATGCTGGGGACCTGCCGGTCAGGGTGCAGCATGAGACTGGTGAGTGTGGCTTCTGGTGTGAGCCTCCTCCATGATGGAGGGAAGAGTCTCCTGGCCAATACGGAGTGGAGACTGGTCCGCAGCGCTTGTCAAAACCCTGAATCCAAATCTCAGCTGCCTTACCAAGGCTTCTAAGGTCCCCTGTCATCTGACCTCCTTTCCTGCCATTCTAACCCACATTAGCCGCCCTTCTGTTCCTTGAGTGTGCCCGTGGCCTTCCCAGCCCAGGGTGTTTGAGTGTGCTGCTTCTGCAGCCTGGAATGTCCTTCTAGCCTGGGCAGCAGCCCACCCTCACCTCCATCCACCACCCACTTCTCTCCTCCCATCTGGTGCCTCTGTTATATATTTTTTAGCATACTTTTCTTTCATAGTACTCATTATGATTGTAATTAAAAGTTACTTGACAAGTCTGTGCCTTTACTACAGAGTAAAAATTATATGAGGGCTGAGACTGTTGACCAGTTTTCCTAGCACTCAGCCCTGCAACTGCCACATAATAATTAATAAACCTTTACTTAATGAATACAAAAACAGAAAGCACCCAAAACTAAGCTTTATAGAGCCCACCATACCTGGCACTGTCACCGAGCTTTCCAGACCCAGTGTCAGGTCAACCTGAACTGCCCTGCTATTTCCCACCTATGCTAATGGGTGGTCATAAAAAAAAAAGCCAAGAAGGTTGTTCTGACATGAAAAAGGACAAAGAACCCACCCCACACACAAATCAACATTGCTGGCCTAAAGCTGAGCTGTGTAAGATAAAACAGAGCTATCTGCTGCCCACAAAGCTATTACAGCCCAAACAAGTTAAAACACTGAACCACAGCTCTGAAACACTGAAAACTGCTTACTATCACCATTTTGGCCCAAAGGAAGAAAAAGGGCAATCTTTCAAGCACTATGGACATGCTTTGTTCAAAGTCCAGGAATTTGGCCTTTGTCTTGAGTACCTGGGCTGAATTGGCAACAAACTCTTTACAATTTAATACTTAAAAAGTTGTAAAGGTGGCAACATGGCGGTGTCATGTAAAGCCCTAGTGCTGGGTGTTTGTGAAGGACTTAGCTTCCACGTGACATCTTCCCTTCCCACACTCTGGCAGCTTTCCACCCTGCAGTCACCGGTCGCTTCCTTCTGGCGTCTGCTCCCTCCCCCGGCCTCCTCTCCTCCTCTCATAAGAAGCTAATCTGGAGACGGTGCTGGGTCTGTGGCCTCCTGCTGGGTCATGGAACTGCAGATGCTTTGCATCCGGCACACCAATCTATAAGCCCTTGCCTCCCATCAGGCAATGAACAGTAGATGGAAGAGGCACGATCGTGTGTACTTATAACGGTGGTTCTCAGCAGAACTATGCATATCAGACTGACCTGTGGAACCACAAAAAGAATTTGAGATCAGTGATATCACTGACACTGAGCCAGGGTTTGGGAGACAGGGTCTGGGCAGGTGTGCTTTTGCATCCTGCTGAAAATTACCAAAATATATAGTCTGCACGACCTGGCCCGTGACTTCTGACTACACTATGAAGGAACAGCTTACCATGTCTCCTGCTCCATCTGGGCAGCTGAGAACTGCTTTGAAGTGACATCCCCATACTCCTAACAAATGCAACAATGTCCCCATTGTGACTTATCATTTGACAGGAGGAAGTCACCTACATATGTCATCCAAGTTATGTCCCAACACCTAACAAGCATATATGTGCTGTGTGCTCAGCACCATTCTACACACTGCATGTATATCATTCCATTTAGGCCTCACAGCAACCTTTCTCATTTTACAAATGAGAAAATGAGGTTCAGAGAGGCTGTGGAACTCAGCCAAGATTGTTTAGCTATTGGTGGCAGAGCTGGGATTCAAACCCAGGCAGCATGACTCAAAAACCATACTTTCCATTTCAGGTGCAGGAGCATAAAGAACTTAGCTTGTCCATGTTTTTCTTGGTTTCATTTAGCGACCCAGCTATTGAAGGCTCACAGGGCATCACACCAGCCTACTGACCAGTTTACATCTGGCAAAATGTAAGCGGGCCTGGAGCAGGGCTGCCACGTGTGGGGTACAGGCTATGCCCTGTGGTAGGCTGAGAGGCAGCCCAGGCTCTGCTTGGTTGGGCATGTCCCTCGGTGCACGGCTGCAGTCCCTGCCAGAAGGAGGCCACTTCTTACTGTGTACAAAGATGCCATATGGGACCACCAGGTAGCCCTGGGGTGAACATTTAAGGGAAATTCAGTATTTTCCATAAATTCTACTTTTAATTCATTTTCTTAAAAAATGTATACTTCAAAGTAATATATGACACTTATGAATATGACTTATTTTGATTTTTATCCCCTTCCATTTCACGATAATTTTGAGTGTATATGTAGGGTTACCATAAGATGGGGGCATAGAAAAGGAATGGTGAAGAGATTAAAGTTGCTGAACTAAAGGAACTGAGACACTCCCAAAGCACTGTTACGTCCATTCTTAAAACAGGGCTCTACGATACTTTAGGATAAGGCATACCACGTCCAGTCTGGTACCGTGGCTAAAAGTCTGAACTTTGGTATCTGGGGGACCTGGTTCTGTCACGCTCTGGCTGTGACCTTGTGCAAAATTTAAAAACTTGCACTTCAGTTTCTTCCTCTGTAAAATGGGAGCTAATATGAGAAGATACTCAGGTTAACATGAGGACTAAGTGATACCTTTAAAGTGCTTGGCATAGTGTCCGGCATAAAAATCAAGCTTCATAAACATTAGCTATTATTATTATTATTACTATTACCAATTAATTCTTAGTCAAAAATGTCAGCAGAAGCAAGTATTAGCTAAGCCTTGGCCCCAGGCCCCAACTTAGGGAATGTGAAATTCCTTAATGGCAGGGACAAATGTCCTGTTTCACTGTGTGCCCAGAGTTCCCCAGACCCCCTCACAGTGCTTAATACCCCATAGGGGCTCATTAATTAATTATTCTTTCTTAATTCAGAGAGCAGTTACACCTGAGCTTTGGCCAACACACACACACACACACACACACGCATGCACACACACAGGCATTTAATTACAACTCTCATTTAAATAATTTTCTTTCTTTAGTTGCATTGTTAGCCTCTCTTCTAAGCAAATGGAAAAAGGAATTCTTGTTTTTTATTTTTATTTTTAACTGACAGGGTCTCACTCTGCCACCCACGCTGGAGTGCAGTAGCTTGATCATTCCTCACTGTGGCCTCGAACTCCTGGGCTCAAGTGATCCTCCCACCTCAGCTCCTGAGTAGTTAGGACCACAGGTGCCCGCTAACATGCCCAGCTAATTTTTTTATTTCTTTGTAGAGACAGGGTCTTGCCATGTTGCCTAGACTGGTCTTGAACTCCTAGGCATAAGTGATCCTCCCGCTTTGGCCTCCCAGAGTGCTGGGACTGCAGGTGTGAGCCACCACACCAAGCTGGCAGTAACCATTTAAATAAAAAATATTTCAAGTTCACTGTTTATTACCTGTCCCACTAAAAAGCTTGGTAGAAAGGAGGGTGTTTAAGATAAATACTTAAATCATCAATAAATTTCCATTATATGTACTTATCCTCTTAAATCAGAAGGTCACTCAAATTTGGATATAAATTGATGAATAAAAACAAAGCTAGGGTCTTATCTGTGTATTGAGTTACATGTCTGTTTTAGATAGTGAAATTCTTTCACCTTCCTAAAGAAGCCTCTTGTGCACTGTTTACAGACTTGACAAATTACATCTGCTCCTTTCTCTTCATACAAAGGGGGTTTTTAATAACATATCAATTTGGTTACAATTTATTTTAGAGAATATTTTGGTGTTTTGGGTTTTTTATTTTATAACCTTTTTTAATTCTCAGTTTAATGAATTCATTAGTTCGTATTTTGTTCAGTAAAAAATAATTAAAAATTTGGGTTCACTTTGGGATTTGGCATGTTTGTTGTGCTTTATTTTAGATTTTGGTTCAAGCTTCCCTTGAAGTCCTTGATTAAATTACCAGGAACTGTCAGATGTAGTCGATAGTTCCAAGCTTTCCTTTCGTGTTCTGTGGGGCATCCTTTTTCTTCCTGGATAGTGAGTTATCTTTATCTTCAGAGGTAGAGCACTGCTTACCCACTCCTGGGTTTAAATTACTGTTCCGCTAACTTGCTAGCTATATGCACATGTACAAGTTAATTAGCATCTCTAGACTTGGTTTTTAAAAAAATCTATAAAGTGGACACAGCAGTGTGACCTTGTTCTTACAAGGATTAAACAATACAGATAAAATGTAGTATCTCATTCTATAGATCCTTTTTGCTCTCGTAATTTTCCATGAAAATTCCAGAAAACAAACAAAAACCTATAACTACAGCTTTTTCTCCAGCCCATCTCATTATGATACTAGCAACCAATTAAATGCTCGGCAGTTGAAAGGCATTGGAAGCAGGGTCAGTTTGTAAGTGGGGATTTCCCTAGTGCTGAAGTGCAGAGTTGAGTGGCCTGGAGAGATTCAGGCTTTAAGAGCTTCCTCTAAGTCCTGGCAAGATCAGCTCTGCAGGCCGTATGGTCAGGAGCTGAGGGGCTCAGGCCAGGCTGACCCCAAAAGAAGGGAAGCCAGGGAAAAACTGCTTGTGGAAGGCACATGCAAAACCAAATTTTTAACAAAATAGGGGACTATAGGTAATACAGTAAGAGTTCATATATTAAGGCCTTGGGAGAATATGTTAATATTTTTGGTACAGTGAAAAAAACCTATTTTTTGATATTTTCATTGTATAAAAAAGTGTTTTTATAATACTTTCAAAGAATAGATACATGCATCATGATGTAATATTGGGATAAATACAGTCAATAACTGTGTGTTAACAGACAAAAAATTAAGTGACTATATTGTTTTGGGGAGCCCTGCATGCCCATTAAGGATAAGGCACCCACACAGCCCCACTGTGAAGAATAAACAGAGAAGAGGTTAGGGGTTCAAACAACCAGAGGGGAGCTTCTACCCCTTGAGTGGCTTTTATAGGCCCACACGTTGCCCCTTCCATTCAGGGAAAGAGATTGAGCAAATCCGCCCTCAGAGCATCACTTTACCCTGAATTAGATGATTATTCAGTTTCTTCACACATAGAAACATCAGGGCAGCCAGCTTAGGAGTGTTAGGAGACTGGGCTAAGAAGGCCAAAGAATTTCAGCACAGAAACACTCTGTTCCCTTCACAGCCTCATCCTGGTCCATCCTCGCCTTGGTGGTGAGGGGCCTTTTAAACACAGTAAGTTGACTTATGCTCTGAGAGGCAATGAGTACCAGGCAAGAAGAGGAGGCAGGGCAGAGGGGTGTCCTGGCCCAAGAGGTGGGGCAGGATGCAGGATGAGAAAGGCCAGAGAGAAAGGGATATGGGGCTCCCCCTACCCAGAAAGCCTCTGCTGTCCTCCTGAGTGAACGGTAGGTAGCCCAGTGCTGCAGCATGCTCCTGGAAAGGCCTGGCTCTTTCTGCATTGCTGAACCTGCCCATTCTGCTCTTTCAGGTGTCAAGGGCTTAATAACGAGGTTAGAGTCATAAAAGTGAATGCCCCAAGGCAGTTCCTAGCTGTGAGGGCAGGCAGTGCCTCTTAAAAACAGGATTCCTTAGGCAGAGCCCTTCCCCAGCGGCAGCTTTTTCAGGGGTTTGTTTTTGGGTTCCTTTGGATTTGATGACCACAGCCCATCCCTAGTTCACAGTGCTGTGTCCACAAGATGGTGCTGAGACCACACAAAGAAATGCTCCTAGGTCCCAGGTAGCCATTCAGTCCCAAGACCTTTCTCAAAATGAGCAGATGAGTAAGCATCACTTCACTAGGACCACAGCTTGAGGTGTTTTAGATAACAAAAAGCACAGAGGTCATGATGCTTAGTGGAACATGCACTCTGACTCATTCTTATTTGCCACAAATGGATTTTAGAGATTCTTCAGATGGGGAGTGGGGTGGGGGGCTGAGGATGGCTCCAGCCAGTGTGTGAATCTCCTAGTTAGAGATGTCCCCACCAGGGAGGGAGCAACTGAGGGGCCCTCAACTGTAGCCTTTGCCATACGACAGCCCTTTGAATGTTTACCCTTTCCTGGGCTATATATCTCCAATTTCTTCAGCTACTCCCTTGTAACAACAAAAACAATACAAAACAAAAAAACCAAAAACATTACAGAAAAGCCTAAGATCTCATAGTGTGACCAAAAGAAGTTTCTAGACTCCTTGGTGGGTGTGGTAGCTCACACCTGTAATCCTAGCACTTTGGAAGGCCGAGGCAGGAAGACTGCTTACGGCCAAGAGTTCAAGACCAACCTGGCCAACATAGCAAGACCCAGTCTTAGTTAAAAACAGAAAAAAAAAAAGAGAAGTTTCTAGACTCCTGGTTCCACATGCCTTATTATGTCATACTCCTCAAATGGCAGATGCTGGGACCCCACTTATTAAAGTGGTTGACCTCATTGTAAGCCTCAGTTTCCTCATCCATAAAATGGAGTGACTACTACACATATCATGTAGTTTGGGAAGGATTGAGAGTGTATGAGCACTCAGCAAGTACACAGCAAGTAGTAAGTGCTCAATAATTGATTTTATTTATAATATACAGACCTTTTTTTTTTTTTTTTTTTTTTGCCTGAACTTCTCCTTTCTTCCCTTGTTTTATTCCTTTCCTTTGGCTTCCAAACCTCTAGGACTGGATTTTTTTTTTTTTGAACTGAAACTCAAAATTTCCCTTGTTTATTCTGGTTAAACTTAATTGTGTTTGCTTTATCCATCCTTTCTCTGCCTGTTGAGGTATTTTAGAATGTCAATTCTATCTTAAAATACATCTACTGATCACTTAAACATACTCTACTGATTCCTGCTCTAGAAGCTTTCAGTAAGTTCAGGACAGTGATGACTGTGATAAAAAGACATGACTGTATTCTAGCTCACCTCCACAGAGCAGCAGAAGGGGATCATTCTTCTTCCCCAAAAATCATATTTTGAGATCAGTACTGTTATACTTAGAAAATATTTTTAAATCTATTAGAATAAGAAAAGAGAAAGCCTTGGCTTCATCTTAAGGAAACCGAGCACACATCATCAGGATGTGACCCTGTACGAAGCAGTTCTGAACAGCTTAATCCATCAGTATGTTTGGAATCAAGATACCGAGGCCACAAGGCAAGTAAGCTCTTGAACTCAGATCCAGAAAGTTTCAGAGCTCCTGGGAACAGAATTGCTGGGAATAACCTAAGAATAAAAGATCAAGATATCAAGCTCCCTGGAGCTGATCTGTGGTCTCTGGGCTGGCCTTTGGTTACAGGTGACCCAGTGCAAAAGTCCAACCAATTACATTCTCTCAGCTCCACAGTTTCAAAAACACAGCAAGACTCTAATTTTCAACTGTTCTTCTCTATTCCCTCATTCCCCCTAAGTAGCTCATTCCAATTGTTTTTCTTGGGCTCACATCCCAGCATCCTTGTGCCCCACCCTGCCTGGAATTCAGGCAGCCTGCGATTGTTTCAGCGCCCATATCCGCTTACCCAGCAGAACACCACCTTCCTCATCCTGACTCCTCCCAAAGGCCAACCTTGTCAACCCAAACACAGAACAAAGACAAAAACACCCGGCCTTATTCCTGTGTAGCCTTGTACCATTTGCAAATCATTTTTTTTTTTTTTAGATGGAGTTGTACTCTTGTCACCCATGCTGGAGTGCAATGGCACAATCTTGGCTCACTGCAACCTCCGCCTCCTGGGTTCAAGCGATTCTCCTGCCTCAGCCTTCCCGAGTAGCTGGGATTATAGGCATGCGCCACCACACTTGGCTAATTTTGTATTTTTAGTAGAGATGGCGTTTCTCCATGTTGGTCAGGCTGGTTTCGAACTCCTGACCTCAGATGATCTGCCTGCCTCGGCCTCCCAAAGTGCTGGGATTACAGGCGTGAGCCACTGCGCCTGGTCTACAAATCACTTTCATACACGCCACCTTATTTTCCTTCTCACAATGCTACTGCAGGCAGGGAAATTGTATTTCCATTTCAAAGATGGGACACCAAGGCTCAGAAAAATGAAGACAAAGTCCCAGCATCACATCACTTGTCACTGGAAAGGCTGGATTTTCAGCCCTGATCTTGTGACTCTGAGCTTCAAACTAACTTCTAACATACTTAAATGGAAGACTAGATTTGTGTGATTCTAAACATTAGCAAATATAAACCACCATCTCATCTTTTGATTGGTATGCTTAACAGTTGTGCTTGTTTTATGCCAAATTCAGTGTCAAACATGTATCTGCCACTCAAAAAAACTACATATGTGATATGGTTTGAGTTTGTGTCCCTGCCCAAACCTCATGTTGAACTGGAGGAGGGGCCTGGTGGGAGGTGACTGGATCATGGGGGTGGATTTCCTCCTTGCTGTTCTCCTGATAGTGAGTTTTTACAAGATGTGATGGTTTAAAAGTGTGTGGCACTTCCCCCTTTGCTCTCTCTCTCCTGACGCCATGTGAAGAAGATGCCTGGTTCCCCTTTACCTTCCACCACGATTAAGTTTCCTGAGGCCTCCCAGTCATGCTTCCCGTTAAGCCTGCAAAACTGTGAGTCAATTAAAACTCTTTTCTTCATAAATTACCCAGTCTCAGGTAGTTCTTTACAGCAGTGTGAAAACAGACTAATACAATATGGTTAGCTATTTTTACCAACAAAACCAGTTTTTCCTGATCAGCCTATAGCATGCCATTAACACACTGCTGGCCAGGTGATCATGTAAATATTCTACTTTGTATTTTCTACCATCTTGCATTACTTGATCACACAGCATTTTGTTTAACTTGTTCTATAAAATGAGAATAACACCTGAGAAGATTATTGTGATAGCTGAAGAAGGCAGTGAATATAGAGACCTTAGCTAGCAAATATTCAATTAATGGTACACCATATTACTACCACTAACAAATTTTCAATGCTTTCATTAAAATCAAGCAGAGTTTTGTTTTCTTAACAAGTATCTGATGAGGTATAAAGCAGCATCAGTACAATAATTCAAAGAAACAGAATGATTTCCTCTCCTTGGCCTTTTTGAATCCTTTATTTCTTCCCTCATTCAGCAACCTCCTGGAGCCCACTCTCCAATGGAGGAGAGGGACGTGCAGACAGTTTCTATGATGATGAGAGTGCTCCACCGATGGGGCATCCAGGGCTCGGGAGGAAGCAGCCTTAAACTGGGGAAAAGAAGTCAGGGCAAGGGAGGTGGGGCTCGCTCTTGAAGGATAGGGAGAATTTCCTTGGAATCCAAGAGGGAAAAAGGCATTCCTTTGTAGGAAGAGGTCTAAGCAAAGGCAAGAATGATGCACTTGGGGAGGGGCAAACAGGTGGGATGGCTGCCCCACAGCCACGTGCAGGGGCATGTTAGGAGATGGGGAGGAACCCGGGTGGGGCCTGGTCATGAAAAATTTCCAATATTGGATGAGTTTGGACCTTATCCTCTAGGCCCATAGTTCTCACCCCCTAACACATACTTAAATCGCCTTTGGAAACTTGAGAAGACACCAATACACAGGCCCCGAGTCCTGGGGGAGGGGGGCCTGAGTATTGGGCTATTTATTTATTTATTTATTGAGATGGAGTCTCGCTCTGTCACCAGGCCGGAGTGCAATGGCGTGATCTCGGCTCACTGTAACCTCTGCCTCCTGGGTTCAAGCCATTCTCCTGCCTCAGCCTCCTGAGTAGCTGAGACTACAGGCATGCACCACCACACCAGTACATACTACACTAATTTTTGTATTTTTAGTAAAGATGGGGTTTCACCATGTTGGCCAGGGTGGTCTCCATCTCTTGATCTTGCCTGCCTCAGCCTCCCAAAGTGCTGGGATTACAGGCATGAGCCACTGCACCCAGCCTGGGCTTTTAAAATAAGCTCTCCATGTACAACTTGAGCAACGGCAAGCCATTTAAAAGATTTAATATGGGAATGAGTTGACAAATTTGCAGACAGGTCACTCTGAAAGCAGTTTGTGAGAAGGGTGTTTGGAGAAAGTCTGAAAAGAAGGCAAAGAGACATGTGGGGACGAAAGAGGGGGGAAAATTTGAAAGCTATTTGAATGGAAGAATCGACTAATTGGAAATTAGGGGCAAGGCAGTGGGGCAAGAATGACTGATGTGCCAGTTCTACTGCATCTAGATGTGCCACTAACAGGTCGGGAGCCCAGATCAAAGAGCTGGTTTGGGAGGAGGATAATGAAGTTTGTGAAGTCTGAGCTCCCTCTGAGAAGCCTGAGAAAATGCAGGTGGCTCCCTCAATCAATAGAAATCCAAAATGGACTTTAGTGCTGAAAGGGAGCTGGAGTGAAGATTCAGATGTGCAGTGCAATGATGTATGGGAGGTGGCTGCAAACATGAGCATGAATTTTGCCCAAGTTGAAGTAAACTGGATGAAAAGAAAATAGGGCTAAAGGGGGAGCACGAACAATGGATGCTGGTGCATCAGAACCACCTGCAGACCCTTACTACAATTTCATTTCTTCATGTCACTCTAGACTGACTGAATCTGGTAAGCCCCAGAATCTCATTTCTAACAAGCTCTCTTGTGCTGCAGGATCAAGGCTAGGTTTGGACACTGTACTTGTTTCCTGGGGCCGCTGTAACAAATTACCTCAAACTTGGTGACTTAAAACAACAGAAATTCATTATCTCACAATTCTGGAAGCCAGATGTCCAAAATCAAGGAGTCAGCAGGGCCGTGCTCTCTGTGAGGGCTGCAGGGGAAGAATCCTTCCTTGCCCCTTCTAGTTTCTGGTGGCTCCAGTCTCTCCTTGGCCTGTGGCTGCGTAATGTTTATCTCTGCCTTCATCTGCACATGGCCTTCTCCTTTCTACAAGTGTCTCTTATAAGGACACTTGTCATTGGCTTTAGAGTCCACCTCTCATCTCAGAATCCTTAATTACATCTGCGAAAACCCTTTTCCCAAATGAGGTCACACTCACGGGTTCTGGGACATGGACACATCTTTTGGGGGGCAGCTATTCAACCCATTACTGACACCATGGCAGTAGCTCACATGAATGAATGTGAGAGGGAGCTGGAATCCAGAACTCCACGCTAAGCTTCCTGACAGTGGTAGGAAGAGGAAGAAGAGAGGAAGGGAGAGCAAGCCAGCTCAGAGACTCCTAAGATATCCAGCTGCTCTCCCAAGTTGTGTTCTGCTCAAGGGACCACAGGCCACTGTGAGTTCAGGGCAAAAGACCACCTAAGAGTACTCCACAGAATGGAAAAAAAATCACAACAATCATAAATTCACAAAAAGCCAGGCCATGCTACCCTCAAAATGTAGGCAAGAACTTGGAAGGGCTGAAAAGGCTTTTAATTCATTTTTAAACTAGATTAATGCAATATGAAGCTGGAATTTCCTCTCTAAGATTCTGCAGCCCTTTTCTCACCACCCTAGTAGTTTCCAGTCCAGACAGGTCACCATGGCAGCATGGGATTAATTATTTCTGTCTTTCCCATTGTTTTCTTAGGAGCAGGCAATGCCCTCAGCCATGAACATTAAAGAAGTTCAGTTACACCTCCCTTTTCACCACCTACAAGGGTCCCATAAATATTCACTGAGAGCAGATCACCCCTCATTTTTATACTGATACACGTTCCACCATTAAAATCCTACATTATTTGTGTCAGTTCCCTGATACACAAAGGTTTTCTGTCCCCTAAAACAGGACTTTCCCTGCTTGGCAACAGGGTTTCCAAGGCCAGAAGGCCAGTGGGGGCTGGAGATGGTAGAAAGGAATGAGGCACTATAAGATTAAACTCACAACCAGGGGACAACAAGAGTCTTCAGAATCAGATTCTTAATGTGGTCAATATTACCCCATCATACATTTCTACAGCAGGGCTTAGAAGGCACAACCCTCAACCCCACCCCGTAAGACCAAAGCATCCAATCCACCTCCTAGTTAGCAAGTCCACGATCTTACATAGGTCAATCTCTATGTCAGTCTGTCTCTGTGCTTTGCCCGAGTGTCTAGAGCAGCACTCCTCAAATGTCAATGTGTGTAAGTCAGCTGAGGATCTTGTTAAGTGCATTTTCTGACACAGTGGGTCTGGGGTAGGGCTTGAGGCTCTGTATTTCTAATGGACTCCCAGAGGATGTCCATGCTGCCAGTCTGAGGACCACACTTGGGGCAGCAAATGTCAGGTCTCCACTGCAGCAGCATCTGATGGTTTTTCTTTGGTCAAGTCATCCTGGAACAAGTTTCTAGAATGATTCCACCCTGGCCCCCTAGAGTCCAGTCCACATAGCATAAGCCCTACAACTTCACTTACAATGGCAGACACTTGTATTTCTAATAAAAGCCCAACTCCTACAATGGAAAGGGGTGACATAAACAGGACAAATTCCAGAAAAGGGTCTTGTATGTCTGGTCCATCTTCATCTATGTCAAGGTGGACATGGCTGAGGTACCCCTGAAGATGTGGTTTAAATGGAGTGTAGGGAAACCAAGTTCCCTGACCTCTGGTGAAATAATAGCTAGAATGAAAATGATGATGATGATGCCAGTAACAAGAAAAGCTAACACTGACTAGGTACCTTTTACATCCCAGGCCCTGTGCTATGTGAGTCAAAGACATTACGACTCAGCACCAAGAAAGAAAGGGCAGGGTTAAAAGATGTGTAGAAAAGAGGGAAAGCATTGTAAATTCCAGGGTTTGTGGAAGGTCAATAAAGTGTCAACAGAGGGAGAGAGGACAATTCTCAGATTGTCCCAGTCTAGGACTAGTTAGGAAGTCACTGTTTGATATTTCAGAAAACAACCTTGTACCACACATACCAAAGACCAAGTATATCAGGACATATCTGCTGTCCCTTGCTGTCATCCATCACCTGATGCCATCCAGGTTAGCTTTTGTAGGCTTGGTTCCATGCAGCTGCCTTAAGAGGGACATGCCTGGACACGGAGGGGCTTCCTCCGATGTTCTTCCTGTCTCACCCTGGGATCAGTACACTGAGCACTGGGCAACTTAGTCAGGGCTGCTCTGTCTGAAGCCTTCCAGATGTGCCTGGACACAAATACTATGCTCTGCTACTGATCCCACTGACATAATACTTTGCCTGTATGAAATGGACATAGTTATATCCGAAGTGACGGACTTATTTGTGGTGAGATGAAGAAGGTTCAATGGCCTTTACTTTTCCCCGGGCTGGGCCTCAGACAGCTTCAAGCCCAATGCTCGGCAGGAGAAGACTAGGCAGGTTGCCACTGAGGGAATTCAGATCAGTGGACTGAGTCAAATTGCATGCAACTGCCATGCAAGAAGCAGCCCATAGGCTCCATTCGGCCTGCAGATGCTCTCATCAGGCCCCGATCTATGTGAAAAAGTCTCAAACCTCCAGTTTGCCACAATCTAACCACTTGCTTACCTTCTCATACCAAGCCCACATGTAACGTTCAGATTACCTTCCTGTTCCTGTATGTGAGTTTTAGATCTTAGTCTATAAAAATGTAAGTATAAATCACGTGTAGGTTTTGTTCTGCCTGTGAAATTTTAACCTCTGCACTGTGGTTCATTGTCCTAAAATTTAAATGCTGAGATGTCAGTATTCAAGCTTTCAAAACTCTCAGAGTGCTTCGTCCTAACGAAGGACAGGTGTTGAGAAGCCTTACCACAGAATATATTTGGGTGACATACTGTTTCTTAAGGATTCCTTTAGTTTGTCCATTCCTATGGGAAAAATTTCCCTACATAAATCCTCAGAGGCAGAGTGGCAAATATCAAACTCTTCACTTTGCTGCAGTCATTCACATTAATGATAGTCTGTTCAAGCTTCAAGAAAAAGGGGTACCTAACTCCTAATAAGCATTTCATGAAATCAGATTTTCTATCAGAGGCACTCAGCTCTCCTTTAAAACAGGCGTCCCACAAGTCATCATGAGCAGGTGTGTAACGGGAAGCAACACTCACTGAGCTTTTATCGGTTCCAGTATCCTGAGCTGACATCATGCTCCCTCCTGGGTTACAGTATGTGGGAGTTGATATCATGCTCCATCACTGTGTCACACAAATACAACAGTTCCAAAAAACAGATCACAGAAATAGGGCCTGGACCATCCAGCTGTCAGGTGTTCAAAACAATAGGGTCAACACCATGAAGCATCTCCACCAAGATCACAAGTATCCTCAAGGAATCCTCAGAACTGCTCAATGAAAATGGTGGCTAAACCCAGGAAGCAGATTTCAGCTTTAGTGACATCAGGGGGATGTGCAGCTGATCCCTCAGTCCGGGGAGCATTCTGAGCAGTCTGGGGCGTGAGGACCTCCTGCTGGAAGGCGGCTGAGGCTCTGGGCCGGGTGTTCCCCACCTCCTCCCCACTGTCAACAGACACCTGGCTCCAGGCGCAAAATGCCAACGTACAGAGATTATCTGTATGGGCCTGGGCCCTCAGATATTTATTTAAGTCCACGTACACACTTTCCCTGCACAAACATTTTCTTCTTCCCCATTTCCCACAATTCCTCCTCCCATGTTTCCAGTTTGAAGCCACTGCTGGCAACACTACGACCTCTGGAGGGAGGCCAGGCCTGGCAGCACAGAGCTCGAATGCAGCACAGGATTGTGAAAGTTGCCTCTTCATAGGCTCAGGAGACGCAGGCGCTTGGCAGAGCTGTCAAGCAAGCCCACCAGTAAGTCTGAGGTACAAGGAGAGGCACAGAGATTTTCCTACTATGGAAAAGTGACAAAAACTCTGGCCAGTCTTTCGAATGGATGAACAATGGTTCAGACAAAAAAAAAAAAAAAAAAAAAATTCGAGTGGAAAACATTGTGGGGCGGGGGGGAAGAATATTAAGGGAGCTACGTTCCAGTCAGCTGTTGCCAATTTCACCCCAAAAGAAATTTAATAGAAACAGAAGGAAAGTTTCTGGCAGTAGTCAGGTACCTACATAGTTCCCCTATTCACCTAGTTTAGGGTAGAATTATCTGAGCAGAAGGAGCAATGACGTTGGTAAATAAGTTGTCTACATTAAAAAATAAATAAAACTCCCCACGCAAACTCCAAACCACTGCAGGTAAACACTCGCAATATGTTGTTTAGAAAAATTATGCTTTACATATACTGATCTAAAAAAAAAAAATCAAAAGAACAGACTGTTCTGTAGAATAGCTTGAGTTTCTGCCTGTGCTTTCATTTTAGAAAACAAATGCTCATAGACCTCACAGCAGGAGGAGTTTCACACAGGGATTCAGCTCACAGAAAATGGCCACCGGCTTTGAGAGACCTTAACACAACAAACAGGGCACCCAAGAGACCTTTTGGGAATACGAGGCACTTGCCTTTCACAAGGGTAATCGTCTAGAGATACACAAACCCCCCTTTTTTTTTCTTCCCGACCAGTAATATAAATCATGGCCTCCCAAGTACTTGTTTACAGAATACCACAATGACTAATTACCAGAACTTTTCTTATTCTCTCTGAGCAAAGGAACCTCATGGCAGAAAAAAAAAAAAAAAAATAGGTCATTTTTAATGTAAGGGAGTTGCTAGGATTGGAGGTAAGACAACTATTTAAACTTCATAAAAGGAAAAAAAAAAAACCTCAAGAAGTATTTTCTAAAATAGAGAAAGGCGCAAATCTTATCAGAAACGCATTATATAGAAAAGAAACTCTTAAAAGAGATTGTTCAAATGTGACAAAAAGCTCTCAGTTTCCTGAAAATGTCAAAAACAAAAACAAATATTGACAATACTCTAAATATCCAACAGACAGGGTAAGAACTTCACTTAGAAGCAAATTTCCATTTAGGTAATTTACCGTGCTTCTGTGCACAAAGTTGCTTTACACTGTGTAGTCACTGAAGACACTCCAGAACTGCTAGACCTTCACAGGAAAAATTTTAAAGGTCAGGGTTTTTTTTTCTTTCTCTAGTTAGCACAGCACTCCGGGGCAGCCAGTTCTCTAACGTCTGAGTAAAACCCTACACAGGGCTTCATTTCAGTGCCACGTCATGGCTTTTGCAGACTATCTTCTTGCCTCTGCTTCCTCAAAGTGGTCCTTCTGTCCCCTCCCATTAAAGCAAAGGTGGAACTTGCATTAATCCAAGAGAAGGGCTGAACACACCGCAGAAGGCATGGTTCAGCCACAGGCGCCGGCTAGGGCTACACTGTAAATCTCTTCCACCAAAGAGCATCAAAGACCCGCACGGAGACCTTGAGAAACCTTGCTCTTTGAGCTCAAGTCAGGGACTAGAAGACCAGACTAAATAGGTTTAAGCAGGGACAGACCAGAATGCTGAGTAGGTTTTTCAAAAAGGGAATCCTCATTTAGGTGTCTGGGAGCCAATCACTGTGCTATTAGAACTAATTGGAAATCTCCATGCTTACACGAAACGCACAAAAGTATGGGGAGACTGATCTGAATATGCGGGTCTCCCTTGCCTGGCAAGATAATAAATTCATCTTTGTTTGGACTGAATTGGTGGTCTTATTATCTAATTGTAATCAACTCTACAAATAGTCAGAAGTTGTTCTAACACATGAACAGGAAAAATAACATATATAAAACAGGGCCTAGAAACAATATCCAACTCACAAAGCAGGAAGTGACAGCTCATATCTGTCTCACCTTGCACAAAGCCTGCCTTCATGGGTTGCTGAAATAATCCCAGGATACCCTTCCAGGACTTAAATAGCCACTGGAGTTCTCACTAAAATGCATCCTGGTATGAACACTCACAGTAGTGGCCAGAAAAACTGGTGCGCAAGCTGGGTCTTCCTCCCTCCCCGAGAAAATGTTTAATTTCTTTCCATATTAAGTTATAACATAGCTTAGGAATTTTCATTTACACAAAAGAGGAGAAATGTTTTTGTAAGATGGAAAACAACCTTCTGCCTCTCCCAGGTCAAAAAGAAATTTGCTTGACTATCTTAATTGGCAAAAACCCAAGGGCTCCAACTGGACCGGAAGCTTTGCATCATGGTGTCCTACTGCGTGTGTCTGCTGGAAGTCCAGCAGATGTCGTGGTCAGCTCGCTCTCATGGGACAGTGCCAGTCCTTCTTTAAGCTTTGCTGCTGACTGCCATCTCCTGCTTTTCTGATAATCCGCCTGTTTCTGGCAGACTGGGCCTAGGACAGTGGGTTCTGTTCCCGCTTTGCCACTAATGATGGGGCCTTGAGCAAGTCCTAAGACTTCTCTGGACATTTCTTTCCTTATCTGGAAGGCAAAGAGGTTGGGCTAGTTTATTTCCCAGGTTCCCTATAAGCATTATATTTGAAAACCATGATTCCCAGCCCATCCCAATCCTTCTGTAAGAGTCTTCATTCCCTCAAAAATGGACAAGCTCCCACCCTTAAATGCATGCACTTTCCTCAAAAGTGTAGAGGGTAAAGGCAGAAGCCAAAGTCTGGCTAATATCGGCATATCTATGAGGACAGGAGGGAGCTGCTACATTGAGACCCCTGGGAGACCTCAGACTGAGTCCCTGCCCCTGCTTGTCCCAGCCCCTCTGCTTTTCTGCTCGAAAGAAAATGAAGTACTACACCTTAGAGCCGGAAGGAAACGGCCATCATTGAGCGAAACCTTCTCTGGTTACAGGTGAGGAAACCAAACAAGCAAAGTCATGCTGGGAACAATTCCTAGGCCTCCCCTCTGGATTCTCACGGATGTCTTTCTTCTCACCCCAACCCAGCCCTGCAGGGGCTCTGGGCAATTTTCCTAGCCCCCTGTAGAGTTCCTCAGGGCCTCAGAGGGTAATCAACAAACATTTACTTAGCCCTCTGGGCAATCCCCCAAGGAGTAGTTTTAAACTTCAAACTGGTATAGGCTCTGGGAACGTTTAACCCAGCACAGTGACAGTGACAGCTATAGCAAGACACAAATTAATTGATCTGATCAGTGTGGAACTCCATTGGTATTTTACTCTAAAAGAAAAGTTTGCAGCAGCACAGACAGTAGATAAGGATAGGTTAGGGAGATAGGGAGGCTCCATGAGGCTGGGGTTCTGATCTCCTACCTGGCAGGTAGTTGATACTACGTAAATATTTGCTGAACAAATTCAAATTTGCACATTATCTCTGCTCCATTTGCTTCCTATCAAAAAGTCTGAGGTTACAATAATATTAAGGATGAGGATCTCTGAGCCTCTCAAGTTAAAATCAGGAACAGGCCGGGCGTGGTGGCTCAAGCCTGTAATCCCAGCACTTTGGGAGGCCGAGACGGGTGGATCACGAGGTCAGGAGATCGAGACCATTCTGGCTAACATGGTGAAACCCCGTCTCTACTAAAAAAATACAAAAAACTAGCCGGGTGAGGTGGCAGGTGCCTGTAGTCCCAGCTACTTGGGAGGCTGAGGCAGGAGAATGGCATAAACCCAGGAGGCGGAACTTGCAGTGAGCTGAGATTCGGCCACTGCACTCCAGCCTGGGTGACAGAGCGAGACTCTGTCTCAAAAAAAAAAAAAAAAAAAAAAAATCGGGAACAAACACCGGTTTCATACTCTCACTTTGTGGCTGGGGAGGCAGCCCAGAGTGTGGAGAGAAGAGGCTGGCCTTGTGAGTCAGACAGACCCCAGGGTGTAAAAATCTCATCTCAGGACGGGCATGGTGGCTCACGTCTGTAATCTCAGCACTTTGGGAGGCTGAAGCCGGTGGATCACCTGAGGTCAGGAGTTCGAGACCAGCCTGGCCAATGTGGTGAAATCCCATTTCTACTAAAAACACAGAAATTAGCTGGGCATAGTGGCAGTCACCTGTAATGCCAACTACTTAGGAGGCTGAGACAGGAGAATCACTTGAACCTGGGAGGCAAAGGTTGCAGTGAGCTGAGATAGTGCCACTGCACACCAGCCTGGGCAACAAGAGTGAAACTCCATCTTAAAAAATATTAAAAAAAAAAAAAAAAAAAAAAAAAAACTCTCATCTTTACAACCTTGGCTGTAGTTGTTGAGTTTCTTTTTGCTTCACTTGCCACACCATGTTGTCTGAGGTTCTAAAAGATGGCAAAGATAATGCATATAAGGTATAGACCTAACTCCATGAATGTCAGTTCCATCCTCTTTCCTTGGAGCTGTGGGTATAGACAGAGAAACTCTGTTTCTAGGAAAGGCTCCAGGCCATCAGCATCCTCCTCCAAAGAGGCAAACCAGCAAAAGGATGCTGACATCATTTTAAAATGACTCAATATAGTTTTCATAAATATATTCCCACTAAGTCATCTTATTTCTAAATTATGTGTAGAGAACATAAAGAGCAATTCAACATACATGTCAAATGTTTTATACTTTCCATATCTAAGTTAAACACCAAACATGTCTATATACCTCAATCCTTTGTTGTGAATAAACAAAGAGAGGAGCTAGAACTAGGAAGAAAAAAAGGATACATTCTTTTTCTCTCTCTCTTTTTTTTTTTCTTGAGATGGAGTGTTGCTCTGTCACCCAGGCTGGAGTGCAGTGGTGCAATCTTAGCTCACTGCAACCTCTGCCTCCTGGGTTCAAGTGATTCTCCTGCTTCAGCCTCCCCAGTAGCTGGGGCTACAGGTGTGTGCCACCATGCCTGGCTAATTTTTGTATTTTTAGTAGAGACAGGGGTTTTGCCACGTTGGCCAGGCTGGTCTCTAACTCCTGAACTCAGGTCATTCATCAGCCTTGGCCTCCCACAGTGCTGGGATTACAGGCATGAGCCACTGTGCTCGGCCAAATTATTTTTTCATCTATAAAATGGAGTTGGGATAGATGAAGAATATGAACTTTAGCCTAAAAATTAAGTGACTTTAAGATGCAGAGATTGAGGGAAATAATATAATGACAGAGATGTTTATCTACCAGCAGAGTCATGTAGAATAATTTAATGGCATGACTGTGTAGTGTTGTCACTATATATATTGCTAACAAACAAGTGACAGTGGTTTTGCAAACTCTGGCCATGGGACAGGGTGTCATCACTTATTCCAGAGAAAAGAAACTGGTTTGCAGGCAGCATGTTACACAGTACTGTGATCACACAGCAGAGAGCAATGAGATGATGCGGGGCAGGAGGGTGCAATAATACCACCATTCCCTGACTCTCTGGAAAGTATTTGCTTTTATCTGATTATGCATATAATCCATTAACATTAATGACATAAAAATTTTGAGCATAGACATATCTCTGGTAGAAACAGGATTTGAAACTAGCATCTCAAATCTCAGGTTTATCTCTTCCTCTGCTTCACAGAAGTTGGTAATTGTTCATCTTCATCACCAGCCATGACAGTGCTGTTTAAAATGCAGATTCCCTTGCCCCACCTGGGAATCTACATTTTGACAAGTTCCCCAGGTGGATTCTTGTCCATACTAAATTGATGGTCACTGGGACTAACCCAGAATAAATCAGTGGTAATAGGAGGTGTGTGCTTTCCATGATAAAATTAACAAATTAAGGCCGGGCGCGATGGCTCAAGCCTGTAATCCCAGCACTTTGGGAGGCCGAGACGGGTGGATCACGAGGTCAGGAGATCGAGACCATCCTGGCTAACACCGTGAAACCCCGTCTCTACTAAAAAATACAAAAAACTAGCCGGGCGAGGTGGCGGGCGCCTGTAGTCCCAGCTACTCGGGAGGCTGAGGCAGGAGAATGGCGTAAACCCGGGAGGCGGAGCTTGCAGTGAGCTGAGATCCGGCCACTGCACTCCAGCCTGGGCGATAGATCGAGACTCCGTCTCAAAAAAAAAAAAAAAAAGAAAAAAAAAATTAACAAATTAAAATGAGTCTTTAAGATAAGGCTTTATGTGTAGATGCACATTATATAAATTTATATATCTATACAAGGTTGTGAGGGGAAGGGAACCAATATTAATTAATTGCCTGCTACGGTATAAAGAGATCCTGACCAAATTATATATTAGTCAGTCTTCCAAATAATCCTATATGAGTTATGGATGGAAAAAGTCAGGCTTAGAGAGAAACTCTTCTAAAGTCACAAGTCTGGAAAGTGGCCCAGCTAGGTTGTGAAACTAGATTTATCTGACCCCAGTCTCCTCATTCCATTGTACTAAGCTCATATGCACGTGAAAACACGCAGACACGCATATGTCATACAATAGCCATATGGTAAAAGGCAATGGAATTACATTATTGTTAGAAACTTTTTGCATCAACAGAAATGTAGTTTTTAAAGGACTCATTCTATTAAGGGATATTCTTTAATTTGTATGCTGACAACAGAATACAGTGTATGACTACTATTAAAATCACATTTAACAGCTTGAATTTTCATAATCAGAAACATGTTCAGAAACATAATCAGAAACATGGGACTTGCCAGGGACAAATTTAAGAGTGATTCTTGATTTGTGTAAGCTACACACTTATGTAAATTAAACCACTTAATATTCATCATATACGTCATATTACCTTAAAAAGGAAAACACCAACAATGTAACTTCGCACTTGTCAATCCAAGAGTCTTCCTAAGCTCATCCCTCACCTTCCAGGGTCTGAGGTACCTGGCTCCCTCCATTGGGAACCTCCTTCCGCTGGCTTCTGGAGTTGCGTTCCTCCATGGTTCTTCCTTACTATCTTGCCAGACTTCTATCTGCCTCCCTGGATCTTCCATTCTTTTCTCAAAAGGCTCCATCCATCCTCAACCATTTTCCCCCTATATTCTCTCTCAAAAATCTCTTTTCCCGTCTCTTGATATTCTCTCTCAAAAATCTCTTTTCCTGTCTCTTGACTTTTTGTTATAAACCAAAGACTCCCAAACGAGCCCTGGCCTTCCTGTGGAGCGCAAAGCCCCCTTCTGCCTGGGAGACAGCATGCTTCAACACTGCAAACACAGCACCTCTAAAATGCAGCTCCTTACCTCCTTCTGAGTTTCTTCCATGGGTAGTACCGCTCTGGAAATCGCAGTGTCAGCTTTAGCTGTTCCTTCTCCACTGACACATCAGATTCTGTCAGTTCTTCCCTCTGCATCTGTTCCTTTCCCATTTCATTGTTATCAACCATTTCAGGCCTTTCCTGCCCCTCTTTTTCCCTGGTGGGTCATAGCAGCTTAACTGGCCTTCTGGCCTCTAGTTTCTGCCCTGCCTGTCCTCCTGATCTCCCCCAAGCTACTCACAAGAGCCTGGTCCTGAAGCACAACCAAAACACTCCCCTGTTCAAGTATCTTTAATGACACCTATTGGTTAATGCATTCACATTTCCTAATTGGCATTTAAGACTGTATCATTTGGCACCGAATGTTCTACAGTTTTGATGCCTGTATATAGACCAGTTCTAACTCAATTGGACTTGACCCTTTTCCCTGAATATGCTCCATGTTTCTCCATCTCCTACTAGTCCTCCTATCTCAAATGCCTCTTCCCCGTTCTTTTATTGAAATGCCACATCATTCAAGGACTTGCTTAGGTGCTTTTTCTCAAGAGCCTCTTGACTGTTAGGGATAAAAGGGACCCCTTCCTCCTCAAATTACCAAAATATCTTCTTCTTGCATTTATCACATGGTTATTTCTGCATATCTTCTTTCCTCAACAGAGTCTGAGAGCGAAGAGACCAGATTTTTGTGGCAGTTGAATTCTCCATTCTCTCTAGCACAGTCATACTTGTAGTAGATTGTTGTACAGCATTCATAGAATACCTTAAAGTTTACAAAGCATGTTCATATTCAACATCTCATTTGTTTTATTTGGGGATTAAGTTGTTACAGGTAGCATTCAGGTCTTGCGATTTGATTTCTGTGGCTTATTGCAATTCTTAGAGCTATCTCTAATTTTCTACCTTATAAATTAAAGAAACATATTTCTTAAATTACTTTACTTTTGAATACCCACAGTCTTCTGTGGCCTACAAAGCTAAGAGAAGAGAACGTTTCAAATCAAACAAAACCCCCTTGCCAAACTGCTTTTTCTTGGATTCTGAGTTAAATGTATAAATAAAAAGGCCTCTATAAGCAGGTAACAAGAATGACAAAATCAAAATTTTAAAGAGAAGTGTGAAATTCCTTTCTAAAGATATTAAGACTTTTTAAATGGCTTTCCTATATATCCATTTGGAATTCTACGTACGGGTCAATCTCCAACATCCATGAGCTGCCGTTCCAGCATATTAACAATAGAAAATTGCTAACAGTTGAACAACAAATTCTTTGCTAAGAGACTGGAAATGACTAATACGATTGTAAAAACAAATCTGTCTGGTCTTGAGTACCCAAGTGCCTTTTAGAAGCTCAATAAACATTTGTTGATGAAAAATAAATGAATGAATTCCGTGAAGGCCTTACTATCATTTATAAATTGAGGGCATAAGTTTTAATAGGTGGGCGGAAGTATAGATTTAAGTGGAGAAAAAAGAAAAATTGAATTTAGAGGTAGAAATTTTGGTATGTCTATGACTCTGGTCTGTCCCTGTGATGGACCCCACTCTGCAACTGCTGGAGAAGCAGGGGAAGGAGGTGGGGGTGAATGGCAAGCACCATCCACCCTACCGTGCTTCTCTGGAATCAGGCTGCAAGCTCCTCCAGGATGGTCACTTTGCAGTCCTGGCACAGTGCTGTGCCCACAGAAGGGACTTCATACATGTAGTATGAGATGCAAAGCCCTCCATGACCTGTCTCTATTTTCACATTTCAATCCTTTACACCTATTCTTCCTCACCTCCTAGGGCTATCGTGAGGGGTAAATAAAAAATACTGTGCTTAAAGCCCTTCACACACTGCCTAGCATACACACGCATACAAATGCTTGATAAATGGTAGTTGTTATTGTCACCATCTGGGACTTCGTATATGGCTCCAAGGTAGAGCTTAGTGTGTTGGGCCGTCAATACTTGGCTGCGACAGCTGCAAGTGTCCTGGGGATGGTCTCTTCACGTTTGTATACTTGGTGCCTAGCAGAGCGCTCACTCTGGCTCAAGCTGGCTACGTGACTGAGCAACGAAGATCCAAGGTCCAGTCCTGCCTTGACCCCAACTCACTGGGTAACCCTGAAGCGTCATCTAAACTCTCTGGGCCTCAGCAATGTCAGTGCATCCTTCCAGCCTAGGGAAACTAGAGATCTGTGAAGAGACATGTAGAAGACTCCAGAACAATTGCTGACAGAACTGGAATGAGAAACCAGCTGTCCTAAAGCCTTGATCTCCTAGTTCCCCTTCATCACGGGGGCTTCACATATCCAGTCTCCCAGTAACACATCACTTGAGTGTCCATGGTCACTTTGTAACCCCAAAACTTGATGGATTGCTGTCTTGAATTGTATACCCTTTGGGAGTCCCTCAGAAAGACCATTTCCTATCTCATGTAGACTAAGGAGAGACGCGAATTTAGTTACCTCAGTTAGAACGGACCAGCTTTAACAGAGTTAGATTCCTGTGCTTTGGAAGAAATCACTTGGAAATCCTTGGTTCTGAGTCCTCCATTTCTTCCACATCAAGATCTAAAAAGGAAAAGCAAAGTGCAGTGTCCCATGACTAGCTGCTAGGATTTGATGTTTTAGCAACAATAACTGCAATGAGCACATATTGAACACATAAGTCAAGCACCCACAAAGTGGTTGACATATGTGGTTTCGTGTTGTCTTCATAACAACCTTCAGATGTAGGGAACATTCCCCCATTTTACAGCTATAGAAACGGAGACTCTAATGGGCCACAGAACCTGTTCGAGGTCACACAGCTGGTTTATGTGACAACTAGGACTCAAATCCAGATTCAATTGATTCCAAAGCCTGGGCCATTAACCAGTAAGTCAGGGTTTTAAAAACTTTTCAGCCAGTGACCCACTGTTTTAAAAATTTATGTTATATAAACTGAAAACCAAAAGTCTCATAAGACAATGCTTACCTTCACTATGTGCAGTGCATGTTATTTTCTATTCTATTTTTCTCTGTATTGTACTGTATATTATATATCTTAAGAAGATTTCCAGTAGCAACCCACTAAACTGATCCCACAGTCTTCTAATGGGTCCCCCACTCTTGAAAAACACTACACTTAGATATAGCGCCTCACTAGCTGCTTCTCTGAAACCAGGACAAAACTCTTCCACATTTTTTAACCATGAGAATCTGACCAAGTAGTTGAGCTTCACAGAAGAAAAGTCTTTAACCTTTAAAATGTGTATAAGGCACTATAACACATATCACCTATAATCGATCCTTAGAAGGGATACTCAATTAGGGCCAACGTCCAGAATGGAATTAGGCACTTACCTACCGCAGTGCAGGAGTTATAAAGCGGAACCGCGGACAGACTAAAATCTCAGGTGATTTATGATGTACCCTACAAAAAAGTGGCTAACGGCGGGCGGTTGTGTTGTATGTTGTACCAACAGAGCAGACCTAACTACTGCAGAAGTAGGCGGCTGAGACTGCAAACCCCTGGGGGCAGGGCTCTGCCTTTGCACGTCCCGTTCAGTTCCAGGGTCTTGGTGTTGCATCAAGGAAATTATCAAGTTCCCGTAGGGTCAGGACTAGGGTCCGATTCTCAATCCAGGAGACGGGAGGTGTGACTGTCAACGCAGTGCCCGAGCCCGCTGGACTCGAGCCCACCACGTCCCCAGTCCCGGGAGCGCATTCCTCCAAGGCCCCCGCCCTCTAGCACAGCCGCGCAGTTGGGCCACGAGATGCGGCGCAACCTGCCCGCACTCTCCAGCCGAACCCACCCCGCCCCGCCCCGCCCCGCTCCGCTCCGGACGCGGGCTCCGGAGTCCGGGCATCTGCGGGCGCTTCCTCCCTGCGGGCAGCTCGGCTCTGCTGCGTTTTCGGAGCTCAACCCTTGCGAGGGTTTCCCCAGCTCGGCTTCCCGGCTCCCTCCAGAAGCGAGGTGCAGTCGGGCTGGCGGTGCCCCGGGCCCCATGCCCGCAGGCCGCGCCTCGCCCCGCCCCCGGCCCCGCGAAGACCCTGCAAGGGGCACTTACGGGGCTCGGCTCCTCAGCCGCCGGCTCGTTTCCCCGGGGGTCCATGGTGCTTCCGGACCCGTGAGTCCAGCCGCGGCGCTGCACAGCACCGCCCAGAAAATGGACGCCGGCGGCTCGGCTCTGCTGGCCCGGCCCGCCCCCGGCGCGGGGCAGAGGACGCAGCCCGTCCGGGAGGAGGTCGGCCCGACCCGCAGCCCTGCGAGCCCGGGGCTAGGGGAACCGTGGCGCCAAGGATCAGGCCTCAGGAGGGCGGCGGCGGGACCCACGAGGGCTCCGCAAGGCCCCATGCCTGACCCAGGGGCCAGCCGGGGCCCCCCACCAAGTAGGCAGCGGCCTCAGCCTCCTCGGAGAGGACACAATTCAGAACCTGCCGAAGGTCAACGCAGTTAGGACTCTGGGCCACACAGCCTGGTGACTGTCAGAACAAGGCCCCGGGCCGCAGAAGTGTCTGTGAGCTCCTGTTCCAGACTCTGCACACAGGATTCGCAGGAAGTCCGGTGCTGTTTCAATTGCATCAAATGCTCAAGAATAAGGAGTCACCTGTGTTTTTCCATGGCCGTCAAGAGAGGCCTAGATTGATTTTTCCCAACGTGGCGTAGAAACTATTTCACGCAAAAGACCCAGTCCTCTTCTTTAAATGAAGGGCCCTGGCCGCTGGCATCTTTCTTCCAAGATCCAGGGACTGCTCATTGAAAAAGTATTCAGAGAGGGCCTGCCACAAGCTGGCCATGTGGAGCTAATGCACGAATAATGGACAGGTGTTTATTTTTTAAAAATCGTCCATGTTCCCTTGTTTTGATAGTAGAGTCTTATTCTTAAATTTTCTTTTTAAAAAATTCAAGGGCACAGCTTAAAAAGATTAAAAAGCCAATTCTTTGCATAACTTACGTTTTTAGCCAGGAATCTACAGTACGTGCAATTCTGCGTCCCAGTTCCTGACCATGTTTTAAGAATGTGATCACTTGATGAATCGACTCCAATATTAAATATAAAGCCAACAATATATTTTAAATAATGAGGGAAAAATATATTGACTCCAAGTCAGATTAAAGAATCGTGTTATTTAAAAATAAAAGGAAGAGTTTTGAAGGCCAACAGTTTGGGCAACATGCATACACATGTATATTAGCATTTCCCAACCTCCTCAAAGCCAAGCACCCTTTATTCTTCCTCCATATGCCACATGTTCAGAAAGATCTACTCCACTAAATTGCATTTATTAAGTAATGATTCATCTTCCCACTTAAAACAAAAACAAAAACCTGCAATGTTTTTGTATATGCAATTGCCAATCAGAGCTTCCTCAAAACCTGAGCTAAGCTGTTGTTAATAGTGGATTCCAACCTAAAAAACTTGTGGTCTATTAATAATTGCATGTTTGTATGTTTCCACTGAAGCTTTTGGAAACTCTGAAAATTATTCAAAGACCTCCAAGAAAACTGAGACACATGGATTAGGAACCAGGGTTGGGAAGTGCTAGTATTCGGTATTGCTGTCTGTGTTTCCCCGTGACTGGAAGGTGGGAGGTGGTAAGGCAAGGCACAGTTCTACTTTGGATTCAGCCTGCCTGGGTTTAAAGCCCAGCTTTGTTGCTTACAAGGCCACTTTAGGCAAGTTAGCTATGGCTTCTTCATCTATAAAATGGGACTAATTTTAATATCAGTGCCTACCTTGTAGGACTTTTTAAGAATTAAATGAGATAATACATGTGAAGCATTTGCAAGAGTACCTGGTATTATGTAAGTGTGCTATGATTGTAGGCTGTTGTGGCTGCCGTTAGTACTGGAAGTATTCAGAGTTCTGAGTTCCTACCATCCAAGCAGTGAGAATCATAGCTACTGTGTGTAAAACAACCTTTACACCCTAGAAAATTTCCATGGGTAATCTGCCAGGGTCACATGGTGAGTGACATAAAGGGATTGAAACAGGTCTGACTCCACATCCACTTTTTTGTATTGTTAACATGTTCCAGGTGGTACCTTGATCAGACTCTGTCAACAGCTTGTTAAGGGTAAAACCGGCTCTGGGTTTCCTAAGAGGCTTAGCAAGTGAATGGGTCTTTACATCCACTTGGGAATTCACAAACAGTGGCATTTCTTTCTTATTAGCGCCAAATGTTTCTCCAGAACTGACTAGATTTCCCCAAATTGTTATTAATAACTAAAATATCACAGCAACAGTTTTAAACAACACAGTCTAAAAATTACATAATCAACCCGTCCTTCAAAATTTTCCATCCTTCCTCATAACCAGTCACAGATTCTCTCTCTTAATCATTCTTCTGAGTATGGGGAACTATCTGGAAATTTCCAGACAGGGCCCAAGTTGTCATAATTATTTTCTTTTCTGCAAAAGTTTATCATTTTCAAGACCACTAAACATGATGTGTTTCCTCTATCTTTATAATACTTCTCATTTCAATACATTTGCAAAAAAAAAAAAAAAAAAAACCAAAAAAAAAAAAAAAACCCAAGACTTTCAAGATTATCTCCTCTCTCAAATTTCCACCAGTTCTTCACCATTCCCACAGTATGGTTCCTGATTCTTTTCCAGGGGCCTTTTCTAGAAGGTTTTCCTACCTCATTCATTTAATCTCCACACTGATTTTTGTTATCCTACAACTGCCTGCTTGCACTTTCTGACTAGGAGTCTTGGCCAATTTAACACTTACTAAACTCTTCTCTTTAATGTTTCAATATTATAATATATTAAAAGACTAAAGTATCTTTTTTAAACCAACTTGCTGTCTTTGTTTCTTACTATTGGTTAGGAATCTGTCAACACATTCCAACTCTCATACTAGCAGCACTCTGTTAATTTAATTCATGGTTTTACTTTTTTTTCCTCTTTCCCTCAACCTGTGTTCTCACCAAATTCTATAACTCGGCCTCCCCCAGTTTGGCTGCTTATCACTTTCCCTTCAAGCACTTTAAGGAATTCTCTTTCCAAATCATTTTTTCTCATCTCTACTATGTTCTTGAAAGGCCACTTGTTGTGTGTGATGTGTGTGTTTGGTAGGAAATCTACCAAAGCCCCTGAAGAGGCAATGTTTAGAATAGAGGTGTCAACTTCCCATGCCTGTGGGAGCCAGGCAGATAAATGTGTGAAACTGCTTATGGGAAGTGGCATGAACTTTGGTCTGCAGGAGAATTCAAGTCCCACCGAAATGGGGTTGGGAGATGGGGAATGGGGATGGTGGCTCCCCAACCCTGGACCAATTGTTGCCAGGTGGCAGCACTTCGTAAGGGAGCCTGAATCAGGATTTTTACATAAAATCTATGAAATGTTGACTACTTAAAAAAAAAAGGAATATAAATCTGATCAAGTCTGTAGATGTAACTCCCAATTTACAGGAACTGTCTGAGATAGAGAAACACATAAAACAGCACCAAGGGAGGTAATCACCAATTTCAGATAGGAGGAAACTCTACTAACAGTTTCTTCAACAAAATTTTTACAGCAATAACAAGGAAAAAAAGAGGAGGGAAACCTATAAATTAAATAAAATTTAATCGTGTCAATTGCACTGTATGGACTTTATTTGGATTTGAGCCTTGAACAAATAAATTGGTTTTTTGAAAGATGACCTTTCATTTTTTGAATGCTATGATGTTCTGCTGTTATTGAAGAATGATTGTTCTTTGTTGGTGTGGTCTAGTACTGTGGTTATTTTTCTTTTTTAGTAATCCACATTTTAAAAGTATATTTTAAAAGTAATCTACATTTGTAAAACTTTTTATTTCAAAATACTTCAAACTTATAGAAGTGTTGCAAGAACAGTGCAAAAAAAAAAAAAGATTCCTGTATACTCTTCACCCAGACCTTCTTGAACCATATGAAAGTTACAGACAACATTCTCTTTTACCCCTAAATATTTTAGTGTTTCTTTTCGGAGAGAAAACCCTTTTTCTTAGAATATTTAGCTTTTAGAGAATCATACTAAATCATACTAAAATATTTAGAAATTATACAATGTCTGAGATTTGCTTCAAAATAATACAGAAGGAGATTTACATGAAACAAGATTGGCTAGCAGTTGACAATTGTCAAAGAACTAACAAGAAGTTCATTAAACTAGCCTCTACTACATATGTTTAAAGATTTTCGGCCGGGCGCGGTGGCTCAAGCCTGTAATCCCAGCACTTTGGGAGGCCGAGACGGGTGGATCACAAGGTCAGGAGATCGAGACCATCCTGGCTAACACGGTGAAACCCCGTCTCTACTAAAAATACAAAAAAACTAGCCAGGCGAAGTGGCGGGCGCCTGTAGTCCCAGCTACTCGGGAGGCTGAGGCAGGAGAAGGGCGTAAACCCGGGAGGCGGAGCTTGCAGTGAGCTGAGATCCGGCCACTGCACTCCAGCCCCGGCGACAGAGTGAGACTCTGCCTCAAAAAAAAAAAAAAAAAAAAAAGATTTTCATAAAGTTTTAAAAGGTTATGTTAATAAAAGTATTTATTTAAAATGATATAAAATGCTTCTGCTAGGATGTTAAGTAGACAAGCAGATACATAATTTGTCTACAAATTACTATCTCAACTATTAAAAAATACACCATGCATAAATAAAAGGCTGAAGGGATCCATGCCAAAATGTTCAACACTCCAAATTACCTCATAGTAGGGATATACTACTTTTATAATTTGAAAAAAAAAAAGTAGTATCATTTTAAAACCAAGAAACAAAAATATTGGCAACTCATTCAACTAAAAACATTGTTAGAAGTGAAACAAACACACAGGTGGACTGAATCTGGCCAATAGGGCCCCAGTTTACAGGTTTCCAATTAGAAAATGGACCTGCAAAACCCATTAGGTCCCTCAGGCCACATCTGGCCTGATACCTGTTTTTGTGTAGCCTACAAGCTAAGAATAGTTTATACATTTTTTACTTACTGGGAAAAAAATCAAAAGGAGAATATAAACATAGCTCATTTTATTGCACTCCATTTTATTGGGTTTGTAGATACTGTGGTGTTTTTTTTTTTTACAGGTTGAAGGTTTCTGGCAACCCTGCTGGAAGCAGGTCTGACTGGTGCCACTTTCCTAATAGCATGTGCTCACTTTGTGTCTCAGTGTCACATTTCAGTAATTCTCACAATATTTCAAACTTTTCCATTATCATTATATGTGTTATAGGCCCGGTGAACTTTATTGATAAATGTTTACGTTCTGACTGTTCCACTGACTGGCCATTCCCTACCTCTCTTCCTCTCCTTGGGCCTCCATATTTCCTCATCTACAAAAATACTGAAATTAGGCCAATTAACCCTACAATGGCCTCTAAATGTCCAAGTGAAAGGAAGAATTGCGCATTTCTCACTTTAAATCAAAAGCCAGAAACAATTAAACTTCATGAGGAAGGTATGTTGAAAGTCAAGACAGGCCAAAAGCTAGCCCTCTTATGCTAAGCATTTAGCCAAGTTGTAAGGAAAAGTTCTTGAAGGAAATTAAAAGTGATACTCCAGTGAACACGGAAATGATAAGAAAGGCTTATTGCTGATATGGAGAAAATTTGAGTGGTCAGGACAGAGGATCAAATGAGCCACAACATTCCCTTTAGCCTAAGCCTAATCCAGAGTGAGGCCCTAACTCTCCTCAATTCTAGGAAGGCTAGGAGAGGTAAGGAAGCTGCAGAAGAAAAATGTGAAGCAAGCAGAAGTTGGTTCATGAAGTTTAAAAAAGAAACTGTCTCCATAACATAAAAGTGCAAAGTGAAGTAAGTGCTGATGTGGAAGCTACAGCAAGTTATCCAGAAGATCTAGCTAAGACAATTGATGAAGGGGGCTACATTAAACAACAGATTTCCAATGTAGACAAAATAGCCTTCCACTGGAAGAAGATGTCACCTAGGACTTTCATAAATAGAGAGGAGAAACCAGTGCCTGGCTTCAAAACTTCAAAGGACAGGCTGACTCTCTTGTTAGGGGCTAATGCAGCTGGTGACTTTAAGTTGAAGCCAGTGCTCATTGACCATTATGAAAATCTTAGGGCCTTTAAGAATGATGCTAAATCTACTCTGCCTATACTCTATTAATGGAACAACAATGACTAGATGACAGCAGATCTAGTTTAGTGAATATTTTAAGCCCACTGTTGAGACCTACTACTCAGAAAAAAGATTTCTTTCGAAATATTACTGCTCATTGACAATATACCTGGTCATTCAAGAACTGTGATGGACATATACAAGGAAATGAATGTTGTTTTCATGCCTGCTAACACAACATCCATTCTGTAGTCCTGATCAAAGAATAATTTTGACTTTCAAGTCTTATTAAAAATATATTTCATAAGGCTATAGCTGCAATAGACAGTGATTGCTCTGATGGATCTGGGCAAAGCAAATTGAAAACCTTTGGGAAAGGATTCACCATTCTAGATGCCATTAAGAACATTCATGATTAATGGAAGGAGCTCAAAATATCAACATTACCAGGAGTTTGGAAGAAGTTGGTTCCAACCCTCATGGATGACTTTGAGAGATTCAAGACTTCAGTGGAGGAAGTAACTGCAGATGTGGTGGAAATAGCAAGAGAACTAGAAGTGGAGCCTAAAGATGGGACTGAATTTCTGCAATCTTATTACAAAACTTGATCAGATGAGGAGTTGCTTCTTATGGATGAGCAAAGAAAGTGGTTTCTTGAGGTGGAATCTATTCCAGGTGAAGACACTGTGAACTTTGTTGAAATGACAACAAAGGAGATATATAATACTACATTAATTTAGTTGATGAAGCAAGGACAAAGTTTGAGAAGACTGACTCTACTTTTGAAAGAAATTTCTACTGTGGGTCAAATGCTATCAAACAGTGCCACATACTAAAGAGAAATATTTTGTGAGAGTCAATAAATGCAGCACACTTCACTGTTGTTTTATTTTAAGAAATTGCCACCCCAACCTTCAGCAACACAACACTGTTTAGTCAGCAGCCTTCAACATCCAGGCAAGACCCTCCAACTGCAGAAAGATTGACTTGCTGAAGGCTCAGATATTGGTAGCAAATCTTAGCAACAAACTATTTTTAGACTAAGGCATAAACATTTTTGTAGACATATGGTATTACACACTTAAAAGACTACAGTATAATGCAAACACAACTTTTACATGCACCGGGAAACTAAAAAGTTTGTGCACCTTGCTTTATTGCAACATTTGCTTTATTGAAGTAACCTGGAACTGAACCTGTGCTATCTGAGGTATGCCTGTATTTCATGATGTGAAAATTATATGAAATGCAGATTTCAGAGTTTATAGTGAAGTTTTGAGACATAGTCACATTCATTCATTTCTGTATCTATGAATGATAGTATATCTATCATTATTACTATACTTAATATTACATATTGTTGTACTTAGAATTTCATCAATACAAAATTTATGAAAATTTGCTTTATCAATTGTTATACAAATACCTATGAATTATCTTCAGTTTTGCCTTGACCCACTGTTAAATTAAATGTATAGGAGGCCATTGATTTAGACTGGCTCCTGCACTAAGCCCCAAGAGACCAAACCAAAATGGAGTCACTCACGCTAAAGTTCCACATCACCAAACTGAAATGAAGTTGTTTATCTGACTTGAGAAATTAGGAGAGAGATAATAGGCCAATTTTAGTCAGAATAATGAAGAAGTCCCCTCTGCTTTAATCTTTATAAGGAAAACTACCTGCAGTAACCTGATGTTAACCAATCTGCTTTTTACCTAAGTTACCTTATAAAAACCAACTGTTCTGCCATGCCCAACAGAGTACCTTCCTATTTCTTATAGACAGCATGTTGCCTGATTCACGAATTGCTAATAAAAACCAAGTAGATCTTTAAACTCAATTTATTGAAAATTTGTTTTTTTCACGCCACAAAGCCTGAAGTATTTGTTGTCTGATTCTTTACAGAGAAAGTTTGTCAGCCCCTGGTTTAGAACTGGGCTTTCCCTGTGACCTCAAGGCAGCTTTAGTAGAAAGAGCACTGGTCTAGGAGTCACGCATGGTTTCATTCCACAACTTAACTCCCCGAGAGACCTTGAGAGGTCCCATCTTCTCTGGGCCACGGTTACCTCAAAGATAGAGTAAAAAGAGTAAAATCAACAAGGCAACTGAAACTTGTAGTTCAGATTCCCATAAGAGCTTAGCAGGAAGTACAGGGATGACGCAGTGCTAAATGCTGGTATGCCAGCCAGGTATGGTCTCCTGGAGACCAAGCGATTTAAACAATCAGAATATCCTTTGAGGATGGCTCCACAGGCCCTCAGACCTGGGGCTGGATAGGCTGGTGAAGGAAGGAAAAGGAAGGCCCTGGGGGTTCCCAAAGCAAAGTAGCATGTCTGCAGTGGGCAACCTGACTTTGGGGAAAATAATTTCCAAAATCTGCAGTGTACAGCAGGTATTTTGGGTAGGTCGTCGGTCTGTGCTTCGTAGAAGACCAAAAGCACCTGATCACACAACATGAATAAAAAGTCTGCTTATTTCATTTAATGTTTAATTCAGATCTAGTACAGGGACAGGGAGGAGGGTGGTAGGGGGTGGTGAGGAGTTGTGGTAAGGGGGCCCTCTGGCATCCTCAGCATGTAGAATAGGAGACTTGGGATAGAAATGGAAAGTTCAGGCTGGGCGCAGTGGCTGATGCCTGTAATCCCAGCACTTTGGGAGGCCGAAGCATGCAGATCACGAGGTCAAGAGATGGAGATCATCCTGGCCAACACAGTGAAACCCCGTCTCTACTAAAAAAAATACAAAAATTAGCTGGGCGTGGTGGTGCTTGCCTATAGTCCCAGCTACTCAGGAGGCTGAGGCAGGAGAATCGCTTGAACCCAGGAGGTGGAGGTTGCAGTGAGCCGAGATTGCGTCACTGCACTCAAGCCTGGGCGACAAAGCGAGACTCCATTTCAAAAAAAAAAAAAGAAAAAAAAATGAAAAGTTCATATGACCCTGCAGTAAATCACCTTTAAGGACATCAATCTCTAAGCGCTTCACAATAGGCAACATGGGGCAATTAAGTAGCAAGGCCAACATTATGAGTGAAGCCAGAGAGTACATCATAGCACCCAGTCTGTATGCAGTAGGCCTGCAACCTGCATTTAGGGTCTCTCCTGAGCCTTCTTTTTCTAGTTGCAACCCCTTCCCACTTTCTCCCTGGTACCTTGCTCCCCCAGCTCCATGGCGCAGCAGAGCGGCATCTCCTTTTGTCCCCCAGCTGCCTCCTGACTGCTTCCTTTGTTCCCTCTTTCTTACCTTCTGCATCCTCACCCTGCCCTGTGCTGCCCTCTCTATCTACAGCCAGCTCCCCATTTTGCTTCCCAGATGATCACCCCATTCTCTTCAGCATTGTTTCCCCAGTACCCTGAATACTTCAGAGAATCTTTCTATGGTGTAGTTCCTTCCTTTCCCTGTTCCAGGTTCCTCTCTTCCCTTCCTCAGTTCAAGAAACAAGAGAAAAGGAAAAATAAATAAATAAATTTAAAAAAAAATGACAAGGGCACTGCCCTTCTGGGATTTAACCACACTCTCAGCTGGTGGCTTTTGTTTTCTGGCTTCACTGGCTTGTAAGGCCCTCGGGGCAGGGACCCTACGTCATGCTCAGCGCTGGGGAAGGTCGGCAGGATTGTTAGGCTTTAATTAGAGCAAGGCCTCAGACAGGGTGGGAGATTTTAGCAAGCAAAAGGAAAAGAAATTTCAAAATATCCATTTGGCAGCAGTGACCACAGAGTAAGGAAGAGGATTGTTTTATTGTAGAAAGCATGTAATAAAAGCCTCCACTGCCTTTCATGAGCACAGAAAGAATATTTACGCTGGAATTTTTCAAACCAAACAGCACCAGAAAACAAACTCCCTCCACAGGCCAAATAGAGAGAGTGTAGACACAAGTGCTAGTCCTGAACCCTGAGCAGGAATTGCTGCAGAAGCAAGGAGGACATTAAGGGGGAAAAAATGCAAAATGAGTTATGAGATCAAAAGAGCAATTTTCTGGTCAATGAGACATTTAGGCTAAGGCAGTGGCATGCTGGGATCACCTAACAAAGACAATTGATTTTGCAACTGGTCTCTGATTTACCTGCTGTCCAGAAAACCTTCTGCAGAACAGCCAGCCATGGAGACCCCCCACTGTCAGCCAGGGAAGGTAAAAAAGCAAAAGCATCTTGCCTGCATCACAAATTCAAATTTTTGCATTTGAGGGCTTCTCAACTTAACATCTGCTCATGAATGCAAAAGTGGCAGCCGTTATTGAGGTCACCTGGCAATGCAGGCAGACCAGCTTGGAGAAGGGCAGCCAGACATACGGTGGCTTATTAGGAGCCAAGACATCTCGGGAAGGTGGTGAGGTCAAGACACAAAGTCCGAGTGAAGAACTGTCCTTGTCATCAGCTGAAATGCCCCAAACTGAGTGATGGCCTCCAGCGAACAGCATAAAAGGCCATTAAGAGAATAGCACGCCATTTATTTCTTCCTGGAACAGGGAGGATACACAATTGTGCTTGTCCATACAATGCTCTACCCTTGTGTGGGAACCTGGACTGCAGTTTCATAGGGGACCATGTCGTATTTCATTCTGCTTGGCTTATAGCAGTGTCTGGCACATAGCAGATGCTCAACAAATGCTCAAAGAAGTAAACTGAATTGTTGCAGTCCCCTTCCCCACTAATGGGCAGAGAGCCCCTTTACCACCAGTCCCCTTCCCCCACTCTACTACAAAGGAACTGAACAAGCTTGTCTTCATGTAGTGGAATGTTTCAGGACCTCTCAAAACCAAATGAAGTATAACATGCCAGCCAGGCCACCTCTACTGTGATAAGCAAAGTCTGCTAAGTAATGAATCAATCTTAAGAAGGTGTTTCTGAAATGTTTAGAAGCCTCAAAAGAGCCTTATCGTTTCTAACTCGCGTAGCAAACTTCTCCCTTTGTTCCCTGACCTTTGTCAACAGACTAACCTGAAAAGCATGAAAGAGTTCTGGTTCTTAAGAAGAATTTTTTAAAGAATGACTTGCTCTAATAGAGAAAAAAAAAAAACCTCACTAGTTCTTTAGAAAGCCACCAACAGGCAAAGATGTGTGCAGAGCTGAAGCATTTTAGCAAAACCTGAAAAAAACTTCACTCTGGTGGGAGGCATTTTAGGACTAAGACAATCTACTGGCCAGATGAGATGAGACAGACCTTTCCACCATTTTGCCTTTGAAAAAAATTCAATGACTATCTCAATGTTTTGCCATTGGTTTAAATTCTGGAATTCTTATGAAAAATAAAGCAAGAGGCTTCTCAGAAATTTCTCTACTCTGAGAGGTCTTTCTTCTGTGGATTTCTTGGGTTGACACTGAATCTGTGCCAGAATTTCATCACCACCTAGCACTGCAACATACTGTACCTTCTGAAGCAGTTTCAGGGTCATGATTGGGTCAAAGGCAATGACCCCATGAGTACCAGACTCTGGGAGTTAGACTGGCTAACACCAGTCACAGGGACCTGGGCCATCCTCTTACTGTAGGGGAAGCTTACCTAAATAAGCCTCAGCCCTTGAAGCTGTCAGAACTGGCTCTGAGACAGCAACATTTACACAAAGAAAGGAAAGTTTGAAGGCTGAGCATGAGCACTCCTCTGCCTGGTAATGCCCCACGTCAGATCTTCACCTGACTAGATTCTTCTCAGCACACAGATCTCCACTTAAATGCCACATCCTCAGAACATTCTGATCAACCATTCTAAAGTGGCTCTCCTCCCTAGAACCACATAACCCTCACTTTTTATATTTTTAATTAAAAATTTTTTTTTTTTTAGAGAAAAAGTCTTGCTTTTTTGCCCAGGCTGGAGTGCAGTAGTATGATTCTAGCTCACTGCAACCTCGAACTCCTGGGCTCAAGTAATACTCCTACCTCAGCCTCTCGAATAGCTAGGACTACAGGTACACACCAGCCACTATGTCCAGTTAATTTTAAAAAATTTTGTGGAGATGGGGTCTTGCTATGTTGCCCAGGCTGGTCTCAAACTCCTGGTCTCAAGCAATCCTTCTGTCTTGGCTTCCCAAAGTGTTGGGGTTACAGGCATGAGCCACCGTGCCTGGACTACTTTCATTTTAAAATTTTTAATTTTCCTCTGTGTACTCGCCGCCTTTATTTACTTCTATATTTTTGCTTATTCCCCTCCCCACAAGCACCCTCCTGGCCTCTGGAATATAAATGTGTGGACTGTTTATTTACCAAGAGAGCTGTTAAGAACAGCATTTCCCCTAGAAAGGAGCTATTAGAATGAACCACATGGTACCAGGAACTCAGACTTAGCATGACTTAGTACTAAAGAGAAAGTGCTAGATCTCTTTCTAGATTCTTCTCACATAACAGTGAAGAGGCTCTAAGTCATAGTCTGATTACCAGTCCATCTCTGGGGGATCCATGGAAATGGATGAGGTAGATCAATACCACTCTAGTATTATGGCAAGAGATGCAATCTTGGTATTACAGGATTATAAATATTATAGTATTTTATATTATAAATCATTCCAACAGAAAACCACATATTTGCCCATTTTGTTTTGGTGAGAACAGTGCAATTGTTTGCACAGTCTTCCTGTCGCACCTGCTCCGGCCTGCCCAGTAAAAATACTGGAGCCAAAAAGTGTAAATGGGTTCAGGATAGCTTTTCAAACAATGAGATGGGGTAAATGCCATCCTCTACAGTCATCAAGAAGCATTTTCAGCTACTCTTGGAAATTCAGTAATAATTGTAAATGGGTAAGTTTAGGAAAGCTTGGTGCCTTATCAAGATTGCTGTGAAATATGAAGGCAAAGTATTCAGGTGAAACACAACGAAGTAATATATAGTAATTATTATTCTGTTCACTGATTTATTTATTAGAATGACGATGATACGATACACTTCCCAACAATCTTATTTGGCTTTCTAGATCCTTGAATTGGGTTTAAAATTCTTTTAGGCAAGACTAAGAGCAACATAAGTGAATAATGCCACAAAAAAACCCCATTAAGTATGAAAATCTACAAGATGACGCAACCATGCTTGAGTTACCAACAAAAGAATCGACATTCTACAAAGAAGAAATACACTGTTAAATCTATCATGCATTCCTTTTAATGGTAAAACAATTGCATTGCATCCATCTAATCTTGTAATTAAGATTCAAATAGGTGCAAAATGATTGCTTTGTACTGGCCTATCAAAACAGAAGACATTGTAGTTATAAGCTTTCTGACTAGCAGTAGTGTTTTAATTATAAATGCCTGGCTCATTATTTGCTCAAGAGTGAATGACAATTAGCTTGATCCTATTGCAACTGTTAATGCTATTGGTATGAAAAAAATGGGCAATATTGAATCAGGTTTCTGATATTTCCCTTCAGTTTACAATCTTCTGATTGATACTATATTCAAAATATACTTAGTCATTTAAAGTCACAGACAAGAAGGAAAATGGCTCCCAACAGCCAAAAAAAGAAAAAAAAAAAAAAAAGGTGTTGCAGGAAGGGTATTTCATGGCAAGCCTGGAGAATAAAATCAGTATGAGATGAATCACGTTCTGAAATAATTGAACCAGAGAAAGACTCCAAGCAAAATATTTTAGTTGGCCACAAAACAACATGACAACAACCACCACCACCCTTCAGCCCATTAGAGAGGTTCAATTCTACGATAGTGCTATGGAATAGAATATTAGATAAACTGCTAGAATAAAGCAACCATTTACACAGATGGTTTTGAATCTCAATGTTCTTCACATCGAAGCAAACCTCGGGGAGGTTTCAGGTTTAGCACCATCTTCCTAACACATCTATAGAGATATTTCCACAAAGGTTCAGGGTGCACTTGTCATTGGAGGCGTAGGCTTGGATTTGGGTCCTTTTCTACCGAGAGCACTGAGGTTACCAATGGAGGGATCAGGGAAGGCAAGAGCACAAGCATTTTCTGATTCTCAGAATTTCTCAAATACCTTTTGTTTCAGTGGCGCTGGTGAACTTGTGATAATGAAACTACACCTCTGTACACAAACCTTGACCTGCATTCTGGAGCATATTGCAAAGAAAACCTTAATTTTGAAAGTACTGAGCACAAAGGAGGGAGAGAAAAGCTGTCACTGTGCAAGCTTTCTCTATATGTTTAGAAACATGGCTTAATTTTTAAGGCTTGAAGACCTCATTAAAACCATCTGAAACCAGTTCAGATTCTATATGAGAGGAAAAAGAACTGTAAATTTTTCATTAAACATTTGTTTCCTTTTTAAAGACATTCTTTTGCATATCTGTTATTGCATGTTGAAATACGATTTGGTTACCAAGGAAACAGGTTCTGGCCCAGTGTTAAATTTGAAACTAAAATATATTTGAGAAGTTAAGCTCAAAAGAAAGAGCTCATGAAATTATTTTGAAAAGTGCCAGAACCACAGCTATATGGTCTGCAATGAACCATTCTAGGGGCTCGGTTTCATTTAGTGAAGCTCTATTTCTGTTAAGAGGGCCATCTATATTTAATATTTCCCTCTTTGAAAATTGTAACTCCTCATCTTCCCAAATTATATACATAATATAATATATTCTTGTATATTACCTAAAATTAATTTTGGAAGCATATTAGTTTTTATTTTCATCTTTCATATAACACGTTTAAAGACCGCTTCTTAAAATTCAAATATTTTTAATGTTTCTTATTAAGCTTGTTTACGCTCTTTGAAATCATCTCCAGAAACCCATTTATTTTTAGTTTCAAGCTGAAATGGAGCTGAATCATCACTCTTTTCAAAAAATTCTTTTGTTGTCTAATGGCACCACACCTATCATATACATGATTTTTTTAAAAAAAATCTCCCTTTTATGGCAGAATCATTTAGTAAGTTTGTAAAAAGCTATACATTTATATACTATCTGAATAGCAGAGGCTATCCAATTAAAAACCCTCCCCCAAAAGATTACAACTGTCTTATTTAATTTTTGGTTTTTTAAAAGTCACATTCTAATGCATCTAATGTTCTTGCTGCATGGCTAAAAAAAAACTATAAAAACATGCAAATTTCAACCTACCTGTATGCATCACTTAATGCAGTGCTAGCATGACAAGACACTCAGCCATTTTTATGTAAAGCGATGGAGACCAACTGATTTCTCTGTCTTCTTGCTCACAAGTTTTAGATGCAATTGTCACATACACACAAAAATCATACGCAGAACAGCTTGAGTGAACTGTGATCACAGAACTGAATTTATCAACAGGAAAACAGGATTGAAAAAAGAAGTTTCTCATCCAAGGTTTCTCTGAGACTGCAACCAAGGAGGTGGTGTGTTGAATTTTTTTCCCCTTCCTCCTCTGAGAGTTCAAAGCTCGGAGCTGACCACTGCAAAGGCCACTGTCACATTTGCTGAAAATCAAACCACTGATACCAGCATTGAAAATACAAATTTGAGAACCCAAGTTGCTTGCACATGATGGAGTGCATAAGAGTTAAAAATAGAATCCACCTTGCCTCCTACCTGCATAATAAACATGTAAGTTTCAAGTGTTTAATTTGATATTCACATTAATTAACAATACAACATACATTATTTAAAAGACAGCAAATGCACGAAGAAAGGAGAGACACCATCTGGTAGCAGAGTTTTGTTGTTGTTGTTTTTGTTTTTAGGGTTTGTGGGGGGTTTTGGTTTTGTTAAAAAAAAAAGGTAAAATCATATTTTGAATGTGATGAAAAGCAAACATCCAGAAGCAAATGAATCGGAAATGAAAGGTGATGCTGAAATATCTAAGGCTGTAATGAGGCAAAAACAAGTCTTCGCTACCAGATGATATGGCATACAGAGCATTTACATACTCACATCTGAAATACTAGGCAACGTGTAATGAATTCTAGACACAGCATGCACACACAGCACAAGCACGACTAATCCTGCCTGCCATCTTAGGCTCGCAGAAGCAAGATACGTACTGCATGCAGCACACGAGCACTGGGGAAGGAGGAGGCAAGGGACAGCTCACCTTAAATGCAGTATCTGATTAATGTTGTAAGTGACATTGCATATCAGCCTCAGAGTCCTGGTTCAACTGGGTAGGAGGGAACAAAGAAAAATGTCATCAACTGGTGATGCAAGATGAGCCCAATCACTAAACACTGTTTAGCAAACTCCAAATTCTGCAACCAGACAGAAGGCATTTCATACACTTAAGCAGAGCTGCTCCACAATGAATGTGTCCTTCTGCTTCTGAGAATCAAACAATCCTTTTGCTAAGGAAGAAAATAAGCTGGAAAGAACACTCTTATATTCTCTTCTTGAAGAAAGCTTTCAATACAGTATGTATCTGGTCCGGGATGCATTTTATAGATTGTTAATTTTATAGAATTGCTAAGAAAAAACCAAAACTGTTAAGCTCTTGCAAAGTAAATAATAATTTTGATAAAGGGTATAGCATTTCTAGATTATTTTTCAAAACCCTAAATGGTGCCGGCAGGCTTGTAGAAGAATGCATGATCAGCTGTCTGTATCCGTGCTATAACCTTTAACCACGAGCAGCGTAAATGTATCCTGCTAAATGGATCTGCAGTACAGAGCGGCAGATACCGCCTCAGAATTTTATTAAAATATGAATGGATTTTTTAAAACTTGGAAGCAGAATAAAATCAGAACAGAAAAATAAATTGATGCTGAATTCCTCTGGCTGTATAGCTGACCATCATGAACGATAAAAGCTATCCTTAGGATACTGACCTAAATAATACGAAGACTTACAGCAGCATACTGTATGCGTTCAGAACATAGAAAATGCAAAATGATTTTTCTTCTCCCTCCCCCCCAAAAGCTAAATTTTAAAGTAACAAGCCATTAATAGGAATACCAAAAGGCTATAGATAGTACATACTGTAAGAGAAGAAATCGTATTGTGCTGAGATGCAATGTTTCTTTGTTTTACTTTGAGGCTTATTTTAGTTACGCTTGCATGATGACATTGACATCAGGAGGTCAGTGCTGACACCGGGTTGATATCCGTTTTATGAGTGAAATGTTTTCCGAAAATTAAATCTCATCTACTCAAACACCAAATTTCATGTCGTCTTCAATACCACCTCCCTACCCCCACTGCTCAAGATTGATGGGATCTAGTTTGGCGGTATATAATAAATTGGAATCACCTTCTGCAGATACGCCACTACGTAATGGTGAGGAATTAATTTTTTAAATAAAAAACCTTCAAGAATTCTTATGCACCCCCTTTCATTCCTTCCTATCAACACACACACACACACACACACACACACACACACACACACACACACACACTCGAAGCTCGAATTGCAATGAAATGTTTAACATGTGGAACAAAAACTGTTGAAAGAGCTGCTTATTCAGGATTTTAAAGAAATGCCTAATAAGCGAATACGGTTTTGCTGCAAAACCAGTGTCACCAGGTCCCCAAAGAGGAAAACAACATAGCTTGCTAGCAAAATTTCCTCCAGATCCTGCCGGCAGGTAAAAAAACAAAAAAGCATTTTATTTGCCATGCTGTATAAAACAAGAAGTCTTTTATGTTTAAGGAAATAGAACAGATTCTTTTCCACTCTATTTCTTTAGCTACAAAGAAACCATACCCACCCCCACCCTTAGATCCTGGACATAAGCCAACATTTTTATAAAATGCTGAGACTGATTTTGAATATATAATATTTATAGTTTTCTTCTTCTTATCTCTCCAAAAGTCTTTAATTGCCTATTGCATCACTGAATATGCTGTTGTTAATTTTAACATGTGCAAAAATGAGTTGATATTTTCTGGGGTTGCTAGTTTTCCAGCACCTCAATCTTCTGTAAGGACTGGCTGAAAATAATCAGGTTAGCAACACATTGAAGTTCCCCAGAATTTTTTTAAAAGAGAAAATATGTTCAAACACCTCAGCTGAGGTACTAGGTTTCACAACTGGATCTTTTGTTTCTAGCTCTCATTCTATCTCCTGCCCCAGAGCATAAGTGATTTTTAGCTTAGTGTGTGGAATGTACCCTACCTTCCTATATCCTATACACTTTAAAGTCTCTGAGTTGAGTTCTCCAGATGGTCGGTCATACCTGAACCATAGCGAGAGTCCTCTTCTCTTTGGAGTACATCTCTCTCTCACAACTACTCCAGAAATAAATGTGGCTCTAACGAAAACAGTAGCTCCTGGTCTCATACCAATAGTGGAACCATCTTCCCCACCCCCACATCACTGCTCTATGAGCTCTGGTTAGCGTTGACAGCGTCAGAAAATTAGAATGGAGTGTCCTTAGGCCAATTCCTCCTTTACCATGGGGGTCGAGAATTAGAGAGATGATCACGGTGAGTTATAAGGCACCAATTCAATATACGGTCATCTATGAAGCAGAGTCCTTAGAGTGGGGTGGGAGGAGGTTGACGCAAACACCTAGGCATTGAATGCTCTTCATGTCTGTTGAGATATTCCCCATTAATGACGTTTGAAAGCTAGACATTCATTTAAAAATACTCGCAAATTATTATCATGTAGGCTAAATATACACGTTATGGAATCAACTCTGACCACATAGAACTAAGTCGTCTGCCTCCTCTATCGGGAATAATAAATGACAGTGACAATGACAGTAATCCATATTAGGCTCCCAGGAGATGAGTAAATAGTATCCTATTCCCTTTACAGGGAAAGGTGGTGAATGTGGTCAGGTCCCCTACTGGTACTTGTAAGCCAGATGCCAGGACAGTTTCCAAACCCCCTATGGAGTTCTCTGTCCACCCTCAGCCTGAAAGCCACGTATTGGTTTATTTTGTGATGTTCCAAGACACTCAATCAGCAAATGTGGTACGTTTACCAGACCTGCTCGGGTTAAACAAATATGAACTATAGTTGAAAATATTCAAAGCAATGAGCTTGTTTAGGCAGACATTATCAACTAGTAAATCCTGTTTTATACTTTCAGAAAACCACGATCATGCCTGAATTACTTAAGCTTTGTCATGATTACTAGTGGCAAGGGTATGCATTCACTTATGATTTTAAAAAATTGCGTGCTTCTCATCAGCTTCCTCAGGGCATGTGCACAAACATTAATTTAAAAGGCAAATCCCTTTTCCACAGTGAACATTTTAGCCTGTTTCTGCCACTTTGACGAGTCAAACACGAGGAACCCGAAATAATCTGGCAGGCACAGGCTGGAGAAGGACAGAGCTAGAAGTGAAGGGTGAGCCTTTCACTTTGATTAACGTGCTTACTTGCTCGCGGTCTCGTTGTTCCGCAGGCTGAGCTAATTTTCTTTGCAGTCCTGTGGGTTAAAGTTAAATTGCATGGCTAATGCAATGTACATAATTCAAGTATGAACAAAGCTTGACTCTCTATGTTTTAAAAAAAACATAAAGTCAGGGCACTGAGTCCCAGAGGAATACTTGGTTTATAAACATTTGGATCAGTTTGCATGTTCCTTTATGCTGTTCACCACATTAAACATTACAGCTGGGTTCTTTTTACACCTAATAGAGATAGTCAACATTTGTGGGTACATTGTTGTCAGGTTAGGCTATTCTAATTGAAATAAAAAAATAAAAGTGTTTACCAATTACACTTTTGCTTAAATTCTTAGCATTTAAAAAGTTTAAGTTTTTTAATGAGGTTGGTTATTAAATCTGTCTATAGTGTATTTAGTCCTGGAAACAACATGGTGACTTAATTTACTAATGACCAAAAATGCCTTTGGATTTTTGAGAAAGTTCAATGCTACTTTGAATATCTACATCTTGCCTAGAGAGCTGGGCAGGAACTTCTGCCTTCCGCATTGATCAGAGCTAAAATGTCTATACTAGCTACCCTTATGGAGAACCTACTACATACTCAATATTTTAGCTAAATGTCCAATGTTTATTTCATTCTAACCCAATAATTCTGCAAGCTGAGTACCATCAATTCTAGGTGAGGAACTAATAGAGATTACACACAGTAAATAGCAGACTTAGGGTTCAAACCTAAGTTTGATTGATTGCAAAGTCTATGTCTTTCCACCAATCCTAAGAGGATAAAACTTCCTCCTACGTCCACACTCCATCCCTGATGTCAGTAATCTTCTTATTGTGCAGACACCTGGTAGAGGACCCTATCTCCCTGGAGCCCGGGCTACCTCTGTTTATATGAATCAGCCTCTACCCTCCAGGCCCTAGGAATTGTGGGAACCTAGGATGCCACCAGCTGGAGACAGGCTGGGTCCAGCAGGTGGAAAAGACACAATGAAAGAGAAGGAATCAGCTGGACCGTGTTGGAAAGTTAAATGTACAAAGCAGAGTAAATATTTTAGTGGGAGATTTGCCATAATTCAAAAAATATTTTATGAGGTAAAATAAATGAAAATAAATGACATAAATATATTTCAGATGGAATGTTTACTTTTAATAAATACATTTTCAAATGGAAATGTATTTATTAAAAACCTAGTGGAGTCTAGTTTTTTCCCTCTCACAGGTGACCAAACAGGCTGAGAGAGATCCAGTGATTTGCCCAGATCACACACTTCATGAGTTTATTATTAATGCAGCCTTTCACTATATTAAAAATTATAGCTAGTTTCCTTTTACACCCAATGTATTCAGCATTTGTGAATAAATTTTTTACCAGGTTGTTAGACTGTTCTGCTCTAAATGATCAGTTAAAGAAAAATCAATGTAACACTCAGACTAGCCTGTTCTCTTTTGTTTGTTTGGTTTTGGGTTTTCTTGAGACAGAGTCTTGCTATGTTGCCCAGGTGGGACTTGAACTCTCAGTCGATTCTCCTGCCTCAGCCTCCTGAGTAGCTAGGATTATAGGCTCATAACACTGTGTCCAGCTGAAACTAATCTACTTTCAACTCACAAATAGTATTTTTCTCCTGAACAGATAACCTAAGTAGCTATTACGATTTTTTTCCAACATGTTTTTAAATGGACTTTTAAAAAGCCTAATTTTGAAGAGATTTTCCTCAACCAAACTTACTGTTTTATTTTACCATTAAAATGATTTAAACACTAAAACCATTTTAATGACCCTGTTTGTTAACATCTGTTCATTTTGCCTCTGTCTCGGGTCCCTTCCAGTTCTGAAAGTTTGTGATTCTAAAAAAATCAAGCCCAGCTTGTTTTCTAGGTCAAGTAGGCCAAGAGCTGGACTCCAAATCTCCTGCCTTCTGGTGTACGTGGCCAGCTGACTATCCTGTTTCATTTGCAGTAATTGTATATGCCAACAAGATGGCTCTCAAAGGGGGCTCTCTAATCCACCAGCTCCACCCGACCTGGGAATAGGAGAGGAAGACTATCTTGCTCAATGCTCATAGGCAGTAGAATGAAGGGTTGGGTGAATGACATGCTTGAGGATTCTGAACTCCAGGAAACATTCTCCATTCTTAGACAAGAGTGTCCTCACGTCCATCCATTAGCATCTGCATAGGATGTGAGAAAGGAGTTCACACCTGTTGGCAAGGATTGAGCAGCAAACCTTGTGGACCAAACTGGGGTTACCCTCCAGGAAAGAGCTGGAAGGAAAAGGGAACTGTAAACCATGTGTTTTTTAATAAAAGAAAAGTGGCAAATGACATAGGCTGTAAGGCAGACTGTGGCAGACAACATCTCAACCCATCCTAACCCAACTCAAATCCTCCTGTGGGAGCATCCTCAACAGGTGTCACCACCATTATGGAAATCACTACCTCAGCTTTAGCAACAGAATAGTTGCTGCTTTCATTTCTCAGTGCATTTGAAACATGGCATGAATAACGACCTTGAGTGCCCATTCCTACTACCCAATCACATGTTCATTTTCTGCCATGACTGCTTGTCACGCACCAGATGGAGAGCAAGTGAAACAACAGGGCCTTCTAGATTCTGAATTGCTAAAACACATTCAGCAAGGAAGTAGGGTTTCATATTTTCGGAGAGACTGGCAACTAGGCTGAAAAGGGAAGGTGGGGACACAAATGAAGGTAAAAAAGTAAGAATTCTTACAGATCCATAAAAGTCCACCTCATGTGAGAGCATAATTTTCTCTTTGTATCTTTCTTCACACCCTGGGCAACAAATATTTCAAAACTTAAACCTGGGAATAAATGTACTTGCTTGCTCTTCTCTCAGATAAATGATGTTGCAGCTCAGAAAGGGCCACAACAATGCACCTCTTCTCAGTCAGAGCAGCTTAACAAGCCTCAGTGAGTCTTCAACTCCTTTCAACTAAAGAGAAAAGCACAATACATTTTGGTTGTATTGAATTATCTACCTAGGCCCATGTCTCTGGCTTGCTTCCTGCAAGATCTTTGTATCTTCCAAGGCACTAGAGCATTTCCTAACACAATGGAGAGGCTCACTGAGGATGTTGTGGACTCACCAACACCAAACTCCGGAGTCCTTTCTCTACCACTACAGTGGGGTCCTCAGCTTTGTATCATGAAGCCACTTCCTAAAGTTCAAGTACTTGCTTCAGGAGTTAAGGAATGGGCTTGGGGGCTGAAAATCTTTCAAGTACTTAATCACTTGTTTACCAAGGGCAGCCACAAGTTGTCTGGCAAGCAGACCACAGTGCTTTGTGTAAACCTGTCTCTCCTAGAACAGGGAAAGAGGAGACAGGAATAAGAGTGGCCTGATAACACTGCCACAGCCTCCAAAGAATACCTCCACATTTTCTCAGGCCCTCAGTGGCACAGGATGTTTCACAGAATTAAAGGACAAGGAAGACTCTTTAGAAAATTTCTTTAAGGGAGAAGAAAATTAGGTTCAAAGAGAGTGTCATATTTATATAGAGGCCTCAGCAATGAGCATAGAAGCCATATTCCTTAATTTCTAGCATTCTGCTCTTTGTAATTCGACACACTGGCTCAATTAAAAAAAATTCTAAGCTGTCAGATACTTAAAAATAGTTATAGGTTAATTGAATTAATGACTAGATGACAGAATGGAGGGTTTATGACATGTTTTCCAATTCCTCTCAGATGAAAATATCATACTACATTGTTCAACTAAAAACAAAATTCAACTAAATATAATTTTAAGCAAAATAGTCAATGTTGGCCAAAATATCACCTGGAACTTCTCAAGTTCACTTAAGACTTGTCAGAGAACCAGACTTGATTGCTATATTAAGTCAATTGACTAAGTTTAGCCTGCTGAAGTAGCCTTTATCCTCTTTGGTTTGCAAAGAAAAATCTCATGATTTAGCATGAACGGCTAAAAATAAGCTGCAGGTTTCATTTTCCGTTGTTCAGTATGGTTTTGAAACTAAAAGGTGCAAAACTACGAGATTCACCAACGACTATGGAAAGTCAACGATTAAAATTGTCACTTTTCTAGCATACGATCTTGGTTGCCAACTCAGCCAGGCCCGAGAAATGCGCACCGCTGTCCCTCTCATCATGGTCTCTTGAGATGAGTCCCTCTAATAACTAAGGCACAGTTGGAAGCTGGGGGCTGAGGCCAGTCCTGGGGTAGCAGTGGCTTGTGAGTGTATTGTCACATCCGGACAGGATGCCGCATAGACTTCAGCCCATATGCTCAGCCTCCATCTTAGGTGATGCTGGGGACTCCTCTGCAGAACCTGGGAGTAAATACAGCTCGAGTTTCATTAAGATAGGACTCCGAAGGTGGTGAGTGCAGCGAGTCCCTCTTGACCTAAATGCCCATGGCCTTGTGCAATTCCATACTGCCAACCCAGGCAGCTCACAATAAATTTAGTTTCAAAACTGTCTTTCCAGGGCCAAGTCTGGCAAAAAGGTGTTTGACAGAGACATAAACGCTTCAAAGAGAAGGCAGCCATCTCACTCTGTAGCATTCAGCTGTGGCACAAGGCCTGGAGACAGCAATGCTGTTAAAAGAAAGCCCTCGGCTGAATGAGATTGAAAGGGGGCAAAGAAGGGTTAATCTCTTTCCATTAAAGGAGGGCCCATTTAGTGAAGGTGAAGAGTATAATCTGTATGAAGAGCAGAGCAAAGAGCCATTCCAGAAAAGAAACTACAGCACAGGGGCGAGAAGGATGATTTGTCCTCGATTTTCACCGTGAGACCATTTCTTAGATCTGAATCTACCTAGCTTTGAAGTTATGGTCTCAGGGAGGGGCAAATGGGGCACATTCACATTCTGTGCTGGCATACTTGAGCTTTGATTCCATCTGAAATGGGCTATCAGTCTCTGAGAAGCAGAGGGTGCGGCCAAAGCCAGCAGGACATCGTAGACTTCAAACCACCGGTTAGAAGGCGGCAAAATAAACAGCAGGAGTTGCTCATAAAGGAGAAGCCAGGGGATAAATCTCCCTCCTCAGGGTGGGAAAACCCCATTTTAAACATAGTTTTAAAAACTTTTTAAAAGTTTTAACACCTTTTTTTGTGAAATAGCATAAGATGTACAACAAGTTATACAGTGTCTGCTTTCTCCACCTTCCCCCAATGATGTCTTACATAGCTATAGTATTTGGTCTAAACCAAGAAACAGACTCTGGAATAGTTCAAATAAACACAGGTACAGTTTTATATGATTTTTGCCAGTTTTTACATGCACTCTGTGAGTGTGTGTACCTGTATGTCTACAGTCCTATGCAACGCATCACACATGCAGGCTGGAGTAATGACCATCACCATCAGAATAGAGAATAGTCACCACCACAGTTCCCTGTGCTCCTGCTCTAATAATCACACCCATCCTCTAACCTAACTCCTGACAATCACTGATCTGTTCTCTATCACTGTGGTTTTTGTTTGTTTGTTTTTTGTTTTGGCTTTTTTTGCTTGTTGAGACAGGGTCTTGCTCTGTCACCCAGGTTGGGGTGCAATGGCACCATCATGGCTCACTGCAGCCTCAAACTCCTGTACTCAAGCAATCCTCCCATCTTAGCCTCTCAAGTAGCTGAGACCACAGGTGCACACCACCATATCCAGCTAGTTTTTTAAATTTTTGCAGAGATGGGGTCTCCCTGTGTTGCCCTGGCTGCTCTCAAACTCCTGGGCACTCCTGCCTCGGCCTCCCAAAGTGCTGGGATTACAAGCATAAGCCACCGTGCCTGGCCTATCACTATAATTTTGTTAGTCCAAGAATGTTCTCTAAATGGAATCATGTAGCATATAACTCTTTGAGATTGGCTTTCAGCATAATGCCCTTGTAATCCATTTGAATTGTATGTAAAGAGCATGTGCATGTTTATTGCTGACTAGTATTTCAAGGTGTGGATGTACCAGCGTGTTACCCACTAACTTGCTGAAAAACATCTGGCTTTTTTCCAGTTTTTAGGTATTACAAATAAAGCTGCTATAAATGTTCATGTAAAGTTAATTGCGTGACCATAAGTTTTCATTTCTCTTGTGTAAATACCCATGAGTAGGACTGCTGGATTATGTGGTAAGTGTATGTTTAACTTTTATAAGAAACTGCCAAACTGTTTCCTAGAGTGGCTGTACCATTTTACATTCCTACAGGCAATGTAGGAGAGATCCAGTGTCCCCACATGTTAGCCAGCATTTGGTAACCTCAGTATTTTTTATTTTAGCCATCTACTAGATGTGTAGGGGCTCCTTTTGATGGGCCACAGTCAAGAAGGCAGTTAAACTCTGTGGCCTTCCAAGCTTAGCTAGGGTGACCTCAGATGTCTCTCATTGCTCCAGTTTTCCTGGTAGCTGTCTACACAGCAGTTTGGGCTGTCTGGCACTTACATGATGGAAAAATGGGGTGGTCTCTCTGGATGAGGGGGTGAGTCTTCGGGTTTGCTCTTGACTGCAGTGGTGGGACATTACTATCTGGGGATGCTGAGACTCTTTGAGGCAGTGCCTCTTGGACCAGCAGGAAGACTTGATACCAGTGGCACATGCTCCCATGGGGTGGGGCAAGTGAAATGACAGCTGTGGGGCAGGAACGGAGTTTGCCTGGGCCAGGGTCTTCCTGTAGCTTTGGACAGAGGCTGTGTGAATACTTTTAATTTCTCAGGTTAGATCGTTATTAGCATAGTGTGAGAGGAAGCGGGACATGGAATCAATGTAGAGAGGCAAGGGTAGGACCACCAGTGGCACTTGTCAAATCTTGGGACCCACTGAACAATCTTTGCCCTTGAACTTTGTACTCTGTGACCACCCAAGACTCTCCAGCAGCATGTGGACACGTTGTCTGGATGCCATGGAACTCCTATTTTTGTCTCCTGTGGGTGAGATTTGGAAGCACTGCTGTCACCATCACATGGGCTTTCCTGGCCCAGGGGTTCAGGTCTCGTGAGCAATTAGAATGTCATCTGAGTATCAGAAGGTGCCTCATTCAAGAAAGTTGTGCAGGACAAGGTGATGGGTCTTACATAGGACAAACATTATAGTGAGGACTTGAACTGGCCCAGCCATTCTTGGAAAGTCACCCTCCATCTGATTCAAGGTACCTCTGTTTCAAGGGAGGTTGTAGACTTTGCCAGAACTCTTACTCATCATGACCCTGGAGCCATGAGTTTGGACCAGGAGGCCAAGAATCAGGAGAGTAGCGATCCTGAACAGGGACACCCTTGAGATAATGGAGACGTATATGGGGCAGTGAAGCTTGGAGATCATCCTCAAAATTCCCTGGTGGCTAAGCCCTGGGAGGGTCCTGTAGAGGAGCTCCTGTGGGTTCTGGCTCTTGTGTGTCACCAGGTGCCTTTGCAGGGGATCGACACAGACGTAGGCATGGAGGAACCTAAAGTTGATTTCTAGAACCTGAACATGAACCGGGGATGGTAGGGAGCTGAGCAGTCTGTCCAGGCAGAACTTGAAAGTCAAGTGATGCCATGGTGGGCTCTGGAAGTTGAGGTGGTGGAATGAGAGGAAGCCGGGCAGATACTGTCAGGTGATCAGTGGGTGCGGGTTGATGGGTTTCAGCAGGGTAATGCAGTCAGGATGAATAGTCAGACTTCCTCTTAGAAGGTGGTGAGAGTTTAAAGAAATTGGTTTTTTGTTCATTATGGTCTCTGCTATAATTGTTTTTTGCATTGTTTCCTAATTTCCATTTTCAAGTTCCTCCTGCTCCGGCCTGCCTCCTCTCCGGCTGTGCTTCTACTCACCTGCTGTCAGAAGGCAGCCCAGCACACAGCACCTTTCAGATTTAAAAAGGCAGGCACAGCTTGGGGCAGGTACTGTGAGGTCACACAGTGGGACTCCATCCTTTAGGCTAATTCCTCTGCAGCTCCCCTCTAGCTCTTGCTTGTCTTCCTTTCAATTCATCCCTGCCTTGACCTCAAATTTGCCCACACATTTCAGTCTGGCGCTTGCCCTGATCCTGCTCCGCTGTCTTGGTTTCTGACCCCAGATCCCACCTTCTACTCTGCTTTTGTGGTGCTGATCACATGGATGCTGCCTGCACGGCTGCCCTCTGTTCTCCTGGGTCCAGCTTCTTCAGTGCTACCACCTCAGGGATCAGGGCACACCATGGTCTGGCCCCACTAGGTGACCAAGATGGGCACTTGGGTCCCTTGCTAGGTCTAGGCAGCCCAAGAGTGTCTTGAAGTATAGGCATGCCTATCTGAGGGCAGGTAAAAGCTCCTTGGCTGAGGCAGTAGGTTGCCTCAGGAGTCAATCTTCTCACTGGTGCCTTTTGTCTCTTACCCAAAGGTTGGGTGACTCTGGGCCCTTTGTCTAGTTCAATCTTTGCCACTAAATCTCTGAGTGACCACCAGGAAGTAAATGAACCATTGTGGGACTCAGTGATTTCATGTGTACAAATACGGTTTCTTGATTCCCTAGCTAATAATCTTTTTACTACATCATATCACAGTTAAAGGAAACTCAAAATCAGAAGCCAAAAAAAGGCTTTAAGTTAAATTCTGGTATAGATATACTAGCTTAGAGTTTCCTAATTTTTTTTGTCTAATAAATGTTTGCCAACTGAATATTTGTTGAACTGAATGCAGCATGTCAATAGTTCTCAGGCATTAATGCAGAAGAATTGGGAGGGCAGATTAAAATGCATATCCCCAGGCTCCTCCTCAGAGCTTCCAATGCCACTGGGGCCTAGCAGCATGCATTTTAATATGAGAAATGAAAAAAGACCAAGGTTTTGAAATAGACACTGGTACCTTTCTAGAGGCCAATTCACCAATATGCATTAGAAACTTTAAAAATAGTAGAATACTAAAGTCTATCAAAATGTCCAACAACAAAAAATTGATACATTAAAATGTATCAATCAGTGCAATGGAAACACAGCCATTAAAAATCATGTTTTCAAAGACCATTTAGTGATTTGGTAAAATGTTTACAACATAATGTCAAATGGGGGCAAAACACCACATAAAATACTATCTCAACAATTTTTAACATTTTGATGTATTTTTTCCAATTTTTTCTTGTCTATATTCTTCTCTCCTTTTAAAAAGGAGAGAATGGGGTGGGGTTGGGGTGAGGGGTTATACTAATGCTCTTTTGGACAAAGATGAGGGCTCTACTCTCTCCACTCTGGCTTGAGAGGCACTACCCAAGGTCAATGCCTCCGTGGAGTAATTTCCAAGCCTCCTTGTCCCAATGCACTAAGAGCCCCATAGAATGCCAGGAATCATCTTCTTTTGGCAGAGAGATGACTCATCCATCTTTCCTCAAAGGTTTCAGTGAATCCCAGGTTAAATGTCCCCGTGAATAAGATCAGAAGCCTCTCAGTGGGGATGACCTAGAATCAAACATGCTTTGGCTAGTTAGAAGTTGTGCTAAGGCTCCCAGATGAAAGTCAATTTAGAAAGACAAAAAAATATTTAAAATAACAAAAATAACAATATCAAAAGTCAAAGCACCAATACTGACCATAATTATGATGATTATTTTTTCACCAACACTTTTTTTTTTTTTTTTTTTTGCTCTGCTGCCTAGGCTGGAGTACAGTGGCCCAATCTTGGCTCACCACAACCTCCGCCTCCTGGGTTCAAGCAATTCTCATATCTCAGTCTCCCAAGAAGCTGGGATTACAGGCATGTGCCACCAAGCCTGGCTAGTTTTTGTATTTTTAGTAGAGACAGGGCTTCGCGATATTGGCTGGGCTGGTCTTGAACTCCTGGCCTCAAGCAATCTGCCCACCTCGGCCTCCCAAAGTGCTGGGATGACAGGCGTGAGCCACCGCGCCTGGCCTTTATCAACACTTTACCTTGATGTGCACTTTTCTAAGCTGCCCATATCATTTTGCATGTATCACCTACTTATTCTGACAGAGTCTCAGCATTACATTTTCTAACGATACTATTTTGGAGGTAGGAGGGAGCGTGAAAGTTCTGATGAAAACCAGAAACTTCTTGAGTTAAAAACAAAACCCTGAAGTGTGGTATTTTCCAACTTGGTTCTTGACAAGAAATTAGGGGATTTCAGTGTGAGAAATTATAAAGCCCTATTACTATGAATTCTTAGTTTTGGTGAATATGATGTGGTATTTCTGCCAGACTCTCTAAGGAGACTGACAGAACATCATGATGCTGACCCATGGGGAGGAAGGAGCTTGCACATCTGTGCTATGACAATTCTAAAACCTCAGGGATTAAAATACCCAACTAGTGTAAGAGCTGCCTGTGTGAGACTATGTGCTCAGTCCACATCTGCTCATCATGGCTCAACAAGGCCAGGCTCAGATCTTTAGATGACTTAAGCTCTGAAAAGTCTACAGTGCCTCAAATTTGAATTATTACTCCTATGTGAAATTAAAATAGAAAAAAATAACAAAATGCAAAATTAAGGTTAAGAAAGCTCAACAAAGTCTAACTTTTCCCAGACTGTCTACTTTGATGCTTTTTTTGAAATGTCAAATATCAAAATATTTACAAAATGTGTGTTTGTACACAATCCTGCTTTGCTGGTGTTGTCTGTGAGGTCACTCAGCATCCAGTGGTCACAGGGATCTATGGCTTTCTTTCAAACACCAAGTGTTGAATAGTAGTGAAATTCTGGTACCTGATGTGGTGGTCTCATGCCCCTTCCTGTAGTAATATGCAGCTAGAAATTAGAAATCAGGAGGCTGGCCCCCTCCCCCAACCCTAACACCATTCATATGTCAACTCCTGCATACTTAGTGCTTTGAGGAGTCATAACAGATGGCAGTTGAAATTAGCAAGCTGTGATTAGCCATTCTCCCACATGAATGGACCCTGACGTTGACTGAGACCTTTGGCTCTGCCCTTCTTGAAAGACTCTGTTAGGCTAGGACTTCCAGCAACACATCATCCCCATTTGGCTCCAGCTTTTGAAATCTGGCACATATTCTTTTTTTTTTTTTTTTTTTTATACTTTAAGTTCTAGGGTACATGTGCATAACGTGCAGGTTTGTTACATATGTATACTTATGCCATGTTGGTGTGCTGCACCCATCAACTCGTCAGCACCCATCAATTCATCATTTATATCATGTATAACTCCCCAATGCAATCCCTCCCTCCTTCCCCTCCCCATGATAGGCCCCAGTGTGTGATGTTCCCCTTCCCGAGTCCAAGTGATGTCATTGTTCAGTTCCCACCTATGAGTGAGAACATGCGGTGTTTGGTTTTCTCTTCTTGTGATAGTTTGCTAAGAATGATGGTTTCCAGCTGCATCCATGTCCCTACAAAGGACGCAAACTCATCCTTTTTTATGGCTGCATAGTATTCCATGGTGTATATGTGCCACATTTTCTTAATCCAGTCTGTCACAGATGGACATTTGGGTTGATTCCAAGTCTTTGCTATTGTGAATAGTGCCGCAATAAACATACGTGTGCATGTGTCTTTGTAGTAGAATAATTTATAATCCTTTGGGTATATACCCAGTAGTGGGATGGCTGGGTCATATGGTACATCTAGTTCTAGATCCTTGAGGAATTGCCATACTGTTTTCCATAATGGTTGAACTAGTTTACAATCCCACCAACAGTGTAAAAGTGTTCCTATTTCTCCACATCCTCTCCAACACCTGTTGTTTCCTGACTTCTTAATGATTGCCATTCTAACTGGTGTGAGATGGTATCTCATTGTGGTTTTGATTTGCATTTCTCTGATGGCGAATGACGATGAGCATATTTTCATGTGTCTGTTGGCTGTATGAATGTCTTCTTTTGAGAAATGTCTGTTCATATCCTTTCCCCACTTTTTGATGGGGTTACATATTCTTAACTTACTCCTTCAACTGCGCCCTTCTAGCCGGCACTGTATTCCTCATTCACCTGGTCTTTTTTTTCTGAGATGGAGTTCCTCTCATGCTGCCCAGGCTGGAGTGCAATGGTGAGATCTTAGCTCACTGCAACTTCTGCCTCCTGGGTTCAGGCAATTCTCCTGCCTCCAGGCAATTCTCCTGCCTCAGCCTCCCAAGTAGCTGGGATTACAGGCATGTGCCACAGTGCCTGGCTAATTTTTTTTTTTTTTTTTTTAGTAGAGATGGGGTTTCACCGTGTTGGTCAGGCTGGTCTCAAAGTCCTGACCTCAAGTGATCCACTCGCCTACGCCTCCAAAAATGCTGGGATTATAGGCGCGAGCCACCGCGCCCAGCCCAACCTGGTCTTATCATTAGCTTACACCACTAGCCCAGCCAGCAACCCTATCAATAGATACTTTCAGTTCCTAACAACTTGGAAAGACAGACTTTCAGAAGCTGAAGTATTTTTGCAGCAACTCATCTTGTTATTCTGTTCCACTCTTCCTCAGCTCCATCCTGATGTGGCGGGACTGGGCAGAGGCTAGGCAGCCATAACAGGAGAGTAGGCCAGGCATCAACCTCTGTCAGATACCTGAGAAGCTGTGGCAAACTGGCCAGTAACAGGCACCCCCACACAATAGACAATACATGCTCTTCAGGGTGTGGATGTAGGTGCCAGATAGGTCAAGTCCAGGGGCAAAAGTCAATCAGAAACCAGAATGTTTAGTCAGATATTGACAAAACTAGAGAACTAGGTACCAGGCACCTCAGACTTGAGTTCATTGTTATCTCACACCTTTAAGTCTGGGGCATCACAAGGCACCCATCATATGGTTTCTATTTACCAATGAGGGGAATACTTCACCAACATCAACAATGGTTAGAAGGTTACATAAAATATTAAACTTATTAAAAGTTCTCCAAATAGAGCTTACAATTTTACCACTTGTTATTTCAGTAAATGTTTTGAAACTTTTCCTGAAAATGAAAAGCTAGACATATATATCACATCCTTTGGGGTAGCATTAATAGCCCCAGCCTGAGACTTTTTAGTCTACTTTTAAATGTTTCTCGGCTGGGCCCGGTGGCTCACACCTGTTATCCTAGCACTTTGGGAGGCCAAGGTGGGTGGATTGCTTGAGCCCAGAAGTTCAAGACCAGTCTGGGCAACATGATGAAACCTTGTTTCTACAAAAAATACAAAAATTAGCCAGGCATGGTGATGCATTCCTGTAGTCTCAGCTACTTGGGAGGATCGCTTGAATCTGAGAAGTTGAGGCTGCAGTGAGCCATGATCGTGCCACTGCACTCCAGCCTGGGTGACAGAGTGAAACCCTGTCTCAAAGAAAAAAAAAAGTTTCTTGGCTGGGCGCGGTGGCTCATGTCTGTAATCTCGGCACTTTGGGAGGCCAAGGCTGGCAAATCATGAGGTCAAGAGATCAAGACCACGCTGGCCAACATGGTGAAACCCCAACTCTACTAAAAATACAAAAATTAGCTGGGTGTGTGGTGCATGCCTGTAGTCCCAGCTACTTGGGAAGCTGAGGCAGTAAAATCACTTGAACCTGGGAGGCAGAGGTTGCAGTGAACTGAGATCGTGCTGATGTACTCCAGCCTGGCAATAAAGTGAGACTCTGTCTAAAAAAAAAAAAAGAAAAGAAAAGAAAAGAAAAAAAAACAATTTCTCTAATAATTTGGTTTAAAGGTCTCACCTTAGGGAATTTTTCCCCAATCAAGTGTCCCAAGACCTGGAGCAGATTAGGTAGGATACATTTCCAAAGCCTCCAGAAGCAGAGAAAACTACAAGCTAAGGAAGTCAAGAGCTTTCCTACAGAATACTGGGGCTCCTATTTGGGGGAGCAGAATTCTGTCACAATTCCAACTAATACGACTAGATCCAGGAAGGAGACAAAGCCGGTATAGTCCTAGACCAAGAGGATACTGAGGGGAAAAATAAGGAGAAGGAAATAAGGAAAATGTCCTTCGTGGTTCACTGACCACGGGCAACATGATGGTGCCCACTCAGGGTCATAATGGACAGAGGGGTTGAGAAAATCTCATCCATTGCCATCTTGCCCTCATGGCCAGATGTTACCTAAGAGTGTCAGTCAGGAAAATCTAAATGTGGATAATTTTTTACTTATCCCACTGTTTCTATGCAACTTTATCCTTGAGAGTCTCCAAGTTTCTTTTATGTGCTGTGCCAGAGAGAACTACTTCTTCTTCAGAAACCCTCCAGAGCTGTCACTGCTAAGTGGCTGCTCCATCAGGGACTACATTTCCCAGACTCCTCTGTGGTTAGCTGTGGTCATGTGATGGAGTTTTAGCCAATGGAATGTGAGTAGAAGTAATATGCACCACTTCTAGGCAGGGCCCATAAAAAACTCCCATGTGCACATTTTCACGCTCTTTTCTTAGTGGAGACACCCCCAGGCGACCTTGAAAACCACATGCTGCAGAAGGCAAAGCCCCTTTCTACCTGTGTCTCTGAATGAATGCATGAAAAACAGTTGCCCCACTGACCTGTATTATTACATAAGCAAGAAATAAACTATTGTGTTTGAGCCACTATAGATTTGGGGTTCTATTATAACAATTAGCCTATCCTAATATTGTTTTTGATACAGCTGTTATCATTGTGTACAGAAATCTCTGTGCCCTTCCCCCTTTCTTTAAATCTTACTGTGAACTGAAAAAGGAGAATTGGGAGACTTAAATTTAAGTAGCTGTTGGGGACAAAGGACACTTACCAAATTAGTGGTCACAACATTCAGATCTCAGAGCCACAAGAACAGGAGTACAGCAGAGCCTCACTTCAAGACCACCTAATATATTAAAGTAAAACAAAAAGTAAAATATAAGGCCTATAAAACAGATATTTTAGTGTGTGACAGTTAATTTCCAAAGGGAGTTGTCCGTTTACAAAGGAATACGCCACTGTTTTCCAGTAAATGACAAGCTTCCTTACTGCCTTTAAAATGAGACTTACACCTCCCCGCTCCCAATAATTTTAACATAGAATTTCTGAAGAACAGATCTCCTCCAATACGTCAGCTGTACGAAGACTAGATGCTGACTCAGGGGATGACTTTAGAAGCCAGGAAAATCAGGGTATGATTTCTATGCCTGTGTGCTGTTCGCACGTACATATCAAAACTTTTCTCTTGGGAACTTAACTTTCTTGGGTAGGAACTTCCAGAGGCTGTGAAATTACAGGCTTTGTAAAGAACTATGAGTTTGTAGTCAAAGTTAAAACAGACACATTGTGTCTTTGTGTTTAATGTCATCTGAGATACGATGGCACAAGTAGGAATGAAAATAAGTCCTCTGTAAACAGGGCAATAAGATAATGTAGGTTCATACACAGAACAATCAGAAAAGTGCGCAGTAAAGGCAGCACAGTTGTGTACATCTTTTTACCAGGGCTGTCATCTTTTACCAGGTTAAGTGTGAAAATACTGTTTGATGGCACAGGACACATATTTGCCTAGAACAGAGTTTATTTTTATGTCTGATCGCTCAGTATAAGATCTAGGAAGCAAACAATCCAGAACTCTGAACAAACATTCTGACCGTCTGAAACAGAGTACTCAGGTGAGGGGAGGAAGAGGGGGCAAAACAAGAGGGTTGACAGGCAAAGGCATCAGTTGGGCCATTCTCCCCTGGGTTTCCGTCTTAGTATTGTTCTTTTTTTTTTTTTTTGCATTCTTTTCTGATCCTGTGGAGAAGAGAGATATCAGATCCCTTTGGGGCCATATTTAGAGGGTCTCCCAAACACAGTCCCTACTCCCAACTCTGGGCTGGGGCTTGGCAAGCTGTAGGCGTCAGGGAACAAGATGGCGCCCTACGGTGAAGGGCGCTGAGTGAGGGGGTGCCAAAAGTGGGCCTTCACTTACTCGGAGGCGCTGGGTCCTCTGAAGCCCAGACGCTGCCAGCTCCCTGGGCCCAGGAGTCACAACCGCTTTCGTGCCCTGGGTTCTTCACTTCTTGTGGTGATCAGCTCCACATATTTTTCTGATGATGTCACCCATTCTGACTTCCTACATTTTGTAAGTTGATCTACAAGTAAAATCTTTCGTGAGGCTTTAAAAAAGAAGAAAAGAAATAAAAGGTGTGCTGTAGGGAGATGGAGAGGAGGAGAAAGGCCGTTGCCTCTTTATTCTGAGATTTGCTGCAGCTGCGAGTGCCACTCCCCAGCTAGTTTCCTGGCTTCAGAGGGAGGCCAGTGGCCGGGCGTGGGTGACGTCAGGGCCAGGCCTGAGTCATCGCCAGCAGCCCGGCCGGGCTGCCCTGCCACTCGGAAGGGGACAAAAGGAACCTTTGATGTCCAGAGGCCCTCCTCTCAGCACACTCGCCGGCACAGACCAGCAGGCCAGGAGAACATTCCTGCCGTCTCCCCACCCCCAGCCGCCCTTCCTACTTCCGGAACAGTCCCCAGACAGATTCAACAAGGCCTCCCCAAAGGACATCACCCTCCTGCATGGCAGAGGCATGGCCGTGCTCTGTCAGAGAAGCAGGGAAGAAGAAGAGGCTGTTTCCCTGGGGACCTCTCACTACCCCTCTGTCATCCCCCTTCTTCTGTGTGGTGCCCACCTTACTCAAGGAGTTGCAGTGGTATTGAAAGAGATGCGGAAACGTGGAAGGCACTTTTGTCACCATCCCCAGGCAGCTCCTGGTGGTCAGTGTCTATTCTCCTCTGCCTCTGTGCTGTGGCCCTGGGCTTAGCTCCCTGCCCTAGGTGCCAACATGAACTAGCTCTTCCTGGATTTAAGACACGACTGCTCTTTAAAGGGGATATTTATATCTCAGTGCCTGGCATGAGGCTTGGTAAATATATGATGAATTAAGGAATGATAATTGTAAAATAAAATAGTAGAGGACACATATTAAATACTTAGAGTGAACATTCAAGCCTCTGTGCTTTATGAAGATTATTTCATTTATTGGTATTATCACAACAAAAAAGCTGTGAGGTAGGTACTATTAATATTCTTAATGCTATAGAGGAGGAAATGGATGCTCAGAGAGGTTAAGACACTTTTCTGAAGCCTCACAGCTAGTTAGTTCATGGCAGTCTGGATCATCTAATCTCACATCCTGTTTTCTTAATCACGATGCTGAATGGCTGGAGTGAATGAAGGAATATTGACCAAGGGCACCCTGGCCAGGAGAAAGGAGACAAGGATAAAGACGAGACTTGAAACCAAATCCTACAAGGAAACAGTGAAACAATTAGGAATGTTCTGGCAACATGGGCCTCAGGCCTTCTTACTGCGTCAACACCAGGTCTGAGGTTTGGCAACTGGGCGGGTTACTCAGCGTGGCCAGGAGGGCGAGTCAGTCATCAGGTTCAAGCAGGGATGAGAAACTAGGGAGGTCGGATGGACGCAGGCCTGTGGCATGTGGTAGATGCAAAATCTGAGAGCCACGGGGGACAGAGTACCTCGGCGGGAGCCAGAGTCCACGCTTGTCTTTTTGTTGCCTTCTGGCTTCATGGATATGGGTGGGAAGGTCAGTGAAATTAAAGGGATACATCTGGGGTAGACAAGAAGGCTACAGGAAGAAGGACATGACGGCACTCTCAAAGACTCTGGACTCAGAAAAAGAGTTGGAACTGTGGTGTGGTTTTAGAGTGCAGGAGCAACGGGAAGGGACAGGGAACAGATCTGGACCTGACAATGGTAGTTACTTCCTACTCTTAGCGCCCTTCTACCAGGAATCGGCTGCCTTTCTGGGCCTGAGGGGAAGTCCTGGCAATGACTGTGGGCAAGCAAAGACGAGGAGGGGTGGCGAGAAGAGAACATCTGCTTTCGGGGTATCTGGGCCCAGTATAAGAATGACCTACGAGGTAGCCTCTCCCTGTGTGGTTTATGATTCTGTGGTTTGTACTTTTCCATGATTCTTTTAGAGTAAATGTCTCATTACAAGAGGAAGACAAAACCAGGAATTTCCAGCCCCTTGTGGAGGCCTCCTCGATAACACACCCACAGCTTTCCTTCCCACTGTGGGTGGGGTGTCAGGTCACAGGGACCACTCTCCCTGGCTCAGGCAATCTGTGCCTCTGATGCCTGGGACATTGTGTAGTTCTACCTTGTTCCTGGGAGCTCTGCCAGTTGCCACTCTGAGGAATTGCACTTGTTCCTTGTAGTCTGAATCCCTAGGCAGGTGGAATTTATAGAGGTGAATTTCACAAGAGAGAAAGCCACATGCTTTTAATCAAGGGAGCAGCAGCAACTGATCAGGTTCACTGTCAGTGTCTGCACACAGCCTGATCTTGGGCTGAGGAAATCGCTTTAAGTTCCAGGCATTTTTGGCAGAAAACTTGTTTATTCTTTTCTTCTTTCTCTGCAGAAAATGCCTCTGGGCACCTCCCTGCTCTGTTTCCCCAAAGACTCAGTGGCCTTGCTTGCTTCATACACACAGGTATTTATTTCTCTAATAAGATGAACAAAGGCTGATCATTTCTTCACCCTGCATCCTATCAGGATAATGTGAACAGAAAAATAAAGAAAAGAAGCAGAAATGATCAGTAAGCTTAAGTGAGACACAGATTCTTGGGTTATATGCTCTGGGGTTGATACTAACAGTGAACATAAAATCAGAGAACTGGAACAAATATCCACTTGAATATACAGAGAGGTAAGTACAGTGTCACTTCCCTAGCCTCTACCTGAAGTGGAGCAGCCTCCTCCTTTGCTACAACAAATGCAGTTAAATGCTGGTAATTAAAACCAAATCTTTATTAATGCAAGGAATTCCTTGGAAGACTTGTCTATACTTGTTGCCTTAGATTTCTCTCATTTCATTCCCTCTCTTTAAAAAAAATTATTAAGGTATAATTTACATACCATAAAGTTCACCCACTTAAAGTGTACAATTCAATGGGTTTTAGTGTATTTACAGAATTATGTAATTTGTAATCTATGTTTTTAACATTTTTTGTCACCCCCCAAAAAACACTGTGCCTATTAGATATCATTCTTCATTAGTCCCCACCTACCAGCCCTAGATGACCACTCATCTAGTTTCTGTCTCTATAGATTTTCCTCTTCCGGACATTTTCTACAAATGGAATCATACAATATATGGTTCAAATATCTGTCCTCTCCAAAACTCATGTTGAAATTTAATCTCCAATATGGTAGTATTGAGAGGTGGGGTCTTTCAGAGGTGGTTAACCCACTCATGGATTAATGACTAATTGGTTAATGGATTAATGGGTTATCACAAGAGAGCAACTTGTGGCTTTATAAGAAGAGGAAGAGGGACCTGAGCTAGCACTGTCAGCCCCCTTGCCATGTAATGTCCTGTGTCACCTTGGAACTTGCCAGAGAGTCCCCACCAGTAAGAAGGTCCTCACCAGATGTGATCCCTAGACTTTGGACTTCTCAGCCTTCATAACTGTAAGAAGTGAATTTCTTTTCTTTATAAATTACCCAGTTTCAAGTGTTCTGTTTAAGCAACAGCAAATGAACTAAGGCATAGAATAGTACTTCATTCCTTTTTATGCCCAAATAATATTCCACTGTGTGGGTATACAACATTTTGTTTATCCGAATCTCAGTTGATGAACACTTGAGTTGTTTTCACTTTCTGGCTGTTATGAATAATGTTGCTATGAACATTCATGTGCAAGTTTTTTTTTGTGGACATGCATTCATGTCTCTTGGGTAGATACAAAAGAGTGGGATTGCTGGGTGATATCATACTATGTTTAACATTTTGAGAAACTGTCAAACTGTTTTCCAAAGTGCTGCATCATTTTACATTCTCACTAGCAATTTATGAGGGTTCTGATTTCCCCACATCCTCACCAACGCTGTTATTGTCTGTCTTTTTTATTATAGCCATCCTAGTGGGTACAATGTGATATCTCATTGTGGTTTTGAATTGCATTTAACAAATGACTAATGATGCTGAGTGTATTTTCAGGAGCTTATTGGTCACTTGTATATCTTCTTTGGAGAACTGTCTATTCAAATCCTTTATCTTTCAAATTGGGCTTTTTTTTTTTTTTGATGGAGTTTCCCTCTTATTGCCTAGGCTGGAGTGCAATGGCATGATCTCAGCTCACTACAACCTCCACCTCCCGGGTTCAAGCAATTCTCCTGCCTCAGCCTCCCAAGTGCTGGGATTACAGGCATGTGCCACCACGCCTGGCTAATTTTGTATTTTTAGTAGAGACAGAGTTTCTCTATGTTGGTCAGGCTGGTCTTGAACTCCTGACCTCAGGTGATCTGCCTGCCTCGGCCTCCCAAAGTGCTGGGATTACAGGTGTGAGCCACCCGGACTAATTTTTTTTTTTTAATTTTTCAGTTTTAGGGATTCTTTATATATCCCAGACACAAGTCCCTTATCAGATATATTTTATAATATTATCTCCCTGTCCATGGTTGTCATTTCATTTCTGTTTGGTGTTATTTGAAGCATAAAAGTTTTTAATTTTGATGAAGTCCAACTGGTCTCAAACTCCCAACCTCAGGTGATCCGCCTGCCTTGGCCTCCGAAAGTGCTGGGATTACAGGCGTGAGCCACTGTGCTCAGCCTATTTTTTTTTTTTTTTAATTTTTGAGTTTTAGGGATTCTTTATATATCCCAGACATAAGTCCCTTATCAGATATATATTTTACAATATTATCCCCCTGTCTATGGTTGTCATTTCATTTCCAGTTGGTGTTGTTTGAAGCATAAAAGTTTTTAATTTTGATGAAGTCCAACTTATCAATCTTCTCTCTCATCACTTGTACTTTTGGCATATTTGAGAAAACATTATCTAACCCAAGGTCATGGAGATTTACACCTGAGTTTTCTTCTAAGAGTTTTATAGTTTTAGTTCTTACATTTAGATCTATGATACACTTTAAGTTAATTTTGCTTATGGTGTGAGGTAGGGATCTACATTCATTCTTTTCATGTGGCTATCTGGTTGTCCCATAACTATCTGTTGAAAAGATTATTTTTACAACAATTCTGTACATATAAAACTATTCTAAAATAAAGAGTTTATTTTAAAAATAGTTTATTCTTTCCTCTATTGAATTATCTTGGCCCCTTTGTCAAAAATCAACTGACCATAAATATTAATATTTATTACTGGAGTCTTAATTCTATTCCATTGATTTAGATATCTATTGTTATATCAGTACCACACTGTTTTGATTACTATAGCTTTATATTATGTTTAGAAATTAGGACGTGTGGGTCTACCAACTTTGTTCTTTTTCAAGATTGTTTGGCTATTCTGAATCCCTTGAATTGCCATATGATTTTTAGGATCAGCTTCTCAATTTCTGCAAAAAATCCAGCTGGGGTTTTGACAGATGTTAAATTGTACCTGCAGATCAATTTTGGGAGTAATCCCATATTAGCAATATTAAGTCATCTGATTCATAAACCTAGGAAGCCTTCTCATTTATTTAGATCTTTGATTTATTTCAGCAATGTTTTGTTTTCAGTGTACAAGTCTTGCAATTATTTTGTTAAATTTATTCTTGAGTATTTTATTAACTGGTATTGTTTATACTGGGAATCATCTATGCTCATGGACTTAAGAGCTTGTGCTTTCATGATCAAAAGTCTTAAGTCCCAGTCCTGGTTTCACTATTTATTACCTGCATGTAATGTAAGGTTAGTTCGACTGTATCAAGTTCTTTTTCTTCATGTGAGAAAAAGGAAATACTAATACCACCTTATGGGTTTGTTATGCAGATTAAACAAGATAATGCATATGTAACCCTATTCAGACCATGACCCACAGGGTGCAGTCTTGGGGAGGGGGCAGGGTTGCAGCCCAAGAAACGCAGTCTAGTTGCCAAAAGTAACTTCTAATTAACTCATATTAATACTTGCATTTCTCAAACATCACAAAGAGCCCCTTCAATTCCCCTTAGCATCCTTTCCCCCTCCTATCCAAGCCCCTTACACTCCATAGCTTCTGCCTCCCTTTCTTTCTCCCAAACTCCGTAAAAGCTTTCTCTCCAGTCCTAATCAGCATTGCTGTGGTCCTTTTGCTTCTGTCCAGTTCTTCTTCTGATGGGGCAGAAAAAGAAATTGGACAGACAAATCCAGAAATCTTGTTAGTGGGCAGGAAGAGAAGAAAATCAGGGAACACTTAAACTTAATATATGTACTGTCACTCATGTAAAGTGCTTAGTGCAATGTCTGATATATAATAATGGCTCAATAGATGTTGGATTAAAAATGTTTCTTTTTGTGCTGGTTATTTTATGCTATCCATATTTTATGTTAATGATGTGGGGTTTAGATCATAACCTCTGAGAATCCAGCCTAGAGATTGCTACCCAATGGCCCATCGTCACTCATTCGGGTGAATTTTGGGAATTCGAATTTGGAATTATTGTTCTATTTTCTTCCTCCTGAATCATGCCTCAGAGAATGAGCCCTTGGCAAACTGTAAAAAGTTCATCTTTAGGGCTCCTTGAGTATTGTTTGGAGGCCACATCTGTTTCCTCCCTAGACCAGCCCCAGGACCCTATTCTCTTTCCCCTCCACAAAACCTTCTAGTATAATACCTTCAAGCGCAGGTCAGGACTCATTATTTAGTGGGTCAGCATTGGTTTCAAGTGATAGAATAAAATAAAACAATAGAAAAGATCCAAGTACATTGTAACAAACACTTTCAATTTTATAATATGTATGTGAGCTGGGTCTTTCTGTGAAACATATTTTCTATTGTGGTTCAGGGTTTTAAAAAAATGTTTAAAAACCAGTGTCGATATAGATCCCTCACTTTCACTAGGGTGTTTAAACAACTCATGAGAGCATAAACTCCTCTTAGTGATGTGTCCACTTATATAGGGTTGGAGACCTTAAGCTCTAGGGATGAAGCTCCATCAGAAGTGAAGTATTTGGGGGCACTGAGGCTCTTTCCTGTAATATACAACACTTGGAGAAGGAGTAACTTCTGTTTGCTGTGTGCAAACACAGCAAAACTTCTGTTCCTGCTCCCTCATGCCACCCCATAGCCATCCCCTTCTCTCATTCCCACAACATCTACACATCCACACCTTGAACTTGTGTGGTTTTCTGTTTTTCAAAACTCTTTCACGTACTCCATCTCATGTGGTTTTCACAACTATTCTATGAAGTTGATGGGTCAGATGCAAGTCCTTGCTTGGCCACTTAACATACTGTGTGACCTTAACTTCTCAGCCTCAGCATCTTCAGTTCCGTTATTTATATAAAACCAGAGAAGTCAAGAAATTTGGCCAACATCACACAGCCCAGAAGTGGCAGGACCAGGAAGAGAACTAGATTTTCCACCTCCCAGCCTGGTTGTCCTGCAGGCTCCGCTTATGGAAATGCATATCTTTTTTTAGAGGCATGATTCATCTGACTACCTTACAAAGAATGTTTAAAAAGCAGAGAACATTTTGCTCTCCCCTCCCCGCCATATCTAAAAACACTGACTTTTATGGCACCAGGCACAAGACAAACAACTCTTCATGCTTCATGGTGAGGGGTTATCACACTCAACATCAAAGACTATTTATTTAAGGCTGGGGCAGTCAGAAACAGAAACAAAGTCAAGAGGAGAGGAAAACAAAGTTCCCCGAGTGCTCTGTTTTTGTCCTTTGTGTAGCAGAGTGTCCCCTCTAGTGGTTCTGGAGGAAAATAGCTTCTGGAAAACACATTTACAGATTTGACATTGATGGAGTCAGAGTGCTTCAGGGGAGCTTAAAGCACTCAGTTCTGTGCTTCCTTTCATTGATGAGAAATTGAGGACAAGAGCAGTGATTCTCAACCAGGGGTGCATTTGCCCCCTGGACAACGTTTGGCAACATCTGGAGACATTTTTTATTGTCATTTTGGGGAGTAATACTGTCAACAGTGGGTAGAAGCCAGGGATGCTGCCAAACACCCTACAATACACAGGACAGCCCCCCACCTCAACACAACTATCTGGTCCAGTAAGTCAATAGTACTGAGGTGAAGAAATCCTAGACTAGAAAAATGATGGGACCTGCCCAGGGACTTACAGCTTATTCACAGCTTTTGACAGCTCAGACTAAGCATTCTCTTTTTGTTCCTTAATTTTTTAAAATTAGAATTGTTAACAATTCAAAAATAATACCTGCTCATAAGAGTAATGTAATAAAATATAATTAAAAGATTTTCCATCCCCTCATGCCTCCCCAGAATCAATGTTAACATCCTTGGTGGTTGATTAGGCTGAACTGTATTAGAAATGACAATTGCAGACCCTTTTTGATGTAAAATATGGCAATTTCTGATGGTGAAGCTTAAGACATTCATCCCTCTCTCCAGGCACACACCGAAACAAGCATCAAGACACACAGGGGATTCTTTTGACTTTGCTTGTCATACAGGAGTTAGAGTCAACAGCACAAATTATAATTTTTCATATTTAATAAACAGAGTACCTCTTCAGATCAAAGATAAGGATCTACTGCATATTCCCAGAAGCTTAGGATGCTTAGCACTGTGGGGTCCCAGAGCTAAGATGGTCTATGACAGACATTAGAGGACACTGAATCGTGTGGTGTATATCTTTAATGCCTCTTTGACACTTGGGATCTCACCTTTTTGTAGAGAGCTTGGCTCAGGATTAGAATCTTCTGTAGGCTATGCTGTCTAACTAGAAATTACTAAGATTCTTTTGTTGTTTTTGTATTTATTATTATGGATATTTTATAGGAAGCACGTTTGGTTTTCTAATGAATATGAGGTTTTAAAACTTCATTTTATGACAAGTTTATAAGGAAAACTGAGACAACTAAAAAAAAATTTGTTGTTTTTGTTTATGAGACAGGGTCTTGCTCTGTTACCCAGACTGGAGTGCAGTGGTGTGATCATGGCTCACTCCAACCTCAACCTTCTGGGCTCAAGCAATCCTCCCACCTCAGCCCCCTGAGTAGCTGGAACCACAGGCATGCACCACCATGCCTGGCTAATTTTTTAACTTTTTGTACAGATGAGGTCTTGCTGTGTTGTCCAGGCTGGTCTTGAACTCCTGGGCTCAAGCGATCCTCCTGCGTTGGCCTCCCAAAGTGCTGGGATTACAGGCATGAGCCACTGTGCCTGGTCCCGTTATCTTTTTATTGATTACTGTTTTTCTTATCTTCACTGTTCCAGTTGACCACATTCATATCTTCAAAAAATACTGTCCTTTGCTGGACTAAGAATGCTCTACTATCCTGGATCTTTTTTGTCCCTTGTGGCAAACACTGTTGTTAGCCTACACAATTGCTAACACCTCTCCTTTCCTTCTTGCTGGGCAGAGCTCACCACCCGCCACAGGGGTTGACAATGGCAGACAGGCACATGCTCAGCCTACCTCACAACTAAGGCATGGATGTGTGGCATGATTCTGGCCAATGGCACATGAGGGGAAGTTTCTTGGCTAGGGCACTGGGAAAAAGTTTCCTTCCTTAAAATCCAGAGTTTCAGGTTTCTGTAAGCGATTGTATGAAGAGGTGATTCCTTGAAGAGCCGCAGCATCTTCCAACAATGAGGGGGAAGGTCAGAGTGTAAAAACCAGTATATTAAGATGGTGGAGAGAAAGGTGGAAGAGCTGGGTCCTTGGCAACACTGCTAAGTCATGGGTCAACTCAAGAACAACCTACTTCCAAGTTTCCTGTTAGTAAGATAATATGTCTTTGTCATTTATGCTATTTGTACTTCAGTGTTCCTTACTTGCAGTCAAAAGCTTCCTTACTGACCACTCATATGACCACATAACAGCTACTCACTGGCCTCCTAATGGCTCTCCTTGATCTCCCAGCCCCCATCCACCATCCTGAATGCAGTTCCTTCTCTCTAAAGAGCCAGTTTGGTTAGAGAATTCTGTAGTTCAAGCCTTTAGTGGTAATATTGTGCCAAGTCAAATAAGCCACTGACAAAAGACCACAAATTCTATGTTTTCATGCATATAAAACATCCAGAACAGAGAAATCTATACAGGCAGAAAATAGATTAGTGGTTGCTTAGGGATGGGATGGAGATGGGGGCTTAGGGAGGTGACAGTCAAAGGGTATAAGTTTTCTTTCTGAGGTGATGAAAATTTTCTACAAGTGACTGTGTTGATGGTTGCATTTGTCTGTGACTATACTAAAAACTTTTGAATTATACACTTTAAAAGGGTGAATTTTACACTTTAAATAGGTGAATTTAATGATATGTGAATCATATCTTAATAAAGCCATTTTTAAAAGAATATTTCGTGGTGATCTATTATCTAGAAAATAAAGCACAAATTCATTTCCTTGATTTTCAAAGTTTTCCACCCTCTGGCCTCAAACTACCATATAATTTAATTCCTCATGACTTTCCTATTGGCAGACAATTGGATAGATTGCAAGGGTTCCAGACATACAACCTGTGCTTCCCTGCTTCTCTGCCTTTGCTCCTTGTTCCCTGGGACTGGCAGGATCCCTCCCACCATCTTGGTCTATCAAAATTTAACTTGCCTTTGAGGCTCAATTCAAATGTTCTCCCTAATATTTCTGCCTGGAAAGCCAGGCAGAAATGCCCCTTGCACCTCTGAATTAGTAGAATTCAATAGACTTCCTGTGGTGCTTACCTTGTCCTCTTTCACGGGCTGATTGGCTATATGACCACAGTTTCTGAATCAGAAGTTGGTGCTAATGCTGTGTCAGTAAGAAAGACTATTACAAACCAGGATTACTTTAGAAAATTTGGATTATGTGGCTACCATAATAGCCTTCCCACTAGAGTGTATGATCTTTATTGGGTAACATCTTTTCCTCTCTCACAGAGTTCTCACCAAGGTCTCTCAGGTGAATAACGAGCTTAGGTTCCTTTTTCTCTACAATGCATATGAAATGTGGTTAGGTGGTGTTAATTAAGGGTCTTACCTCTGCATTATACAACAAATAAATAAAAGCTAAGTTGATGATACAAACTTTTTTAAAGACCACAGAAATGGCCAGGCGCAGTGGTTCATGCTGTAATCCCAGCACTTCGGGAGGTTGAGGTGGGCAGGTCACCTGAGCTCAGGAGTTCAAGACAAAAGTTAGCTGGGCATGTTGGGGGGCGCCTGTAATCCCAACTACTCAGGAGGCCGAGGCAGGAGAATTGCTTGAACCCGGGAGGCGGTGGTTGCAGTGAGCCGAGATTGTGCCACTGCACTCCAGCCTGGGCAGCAGAGTGAGACTCCATCTCAAAACAAACAAAAGAAAACAAAACAAAACAAAACAGAAAAGATGACAAAAATACCAAATGGAAAAATAAAAGAGAATATTTCTATAATGGAGGGTGCCTTCCTAAATAAGTCACAAAACCCCAAATACCATAAAGTAAGTCATTGATAGATTTCTTTGCATAAAAACCCTCCGTTTGGCTAAAGACACCATAAACACTGTTGAAGGACAAATGACATACTTTGAGAAAATATTTTCAGGAGAATAATAAAGGATTAATGTCAGTGTTAATTGAACAAACAACACACAAGAACGAGGGCAAAGAAAAAAAGAAGTAAGTCATAGTAAAAGTACGAATGACAAATAGTATATAAAACATATTCAGTATCACTAGCATCAGGGAAATGAAGACCAATACAAGGAGGGTCATTTGCCTATCACATTGGCAAACATGGAAAAGATGAAGAATATGCCTAATGGTCAAATGTATGGAGAAAAGATCAAACACAAATAGTAGTAATGAGAAAACAAATTGGTTCTATAACATTTATAACATATATTATACATAATTTTGAAGAGAGCAATTTGGTAGTGATCTAACTATTTTCTGCAATTAACAGATATTACATTTATAGTTCCCAAGTGAACTTTTAAAAAAAGTCATTCTTGATGGTTAATGAAGGAAATCTCAAATCTTTTTTTCCCAATTTCTCTATTCTAAGACACTTATATAGAATACACTTACTAAGATAATTTCCCAGTTGTTTACAATATCAAATAAGAAATCCTAGCAGGAACAATCATCTTTAAAAGCCCTCCTCTAACACTTTAAGTGAGAATTTCAGAATTCCCCATATTTGCCTGGACTGATACAGCCAGAGCACTTGACCAGTTGACCAACTCGATGAGGAGAGGAGGGAGGGGGACAAGATGCCGCTCTGCCTTGGTTTCCCCATCCCTGGCTTCCCTTGATTGGTATTTGGTTGTGTCAATGCTTTTTGTTTCCCTGATGCTTGGTGAGGCTTTCACGTAAGGTTAGATGTAGTACAGAATTGTGTCAGTCTTTATGGTCGACCAAATACCGAGGGGTTCCCCTGAACCTGGCATATTTTCTTATCCCACTGTCTTTCCTAAACAGAGCTGCAGTAGCCCTTAACACTTTTGTATGAGTGAGAAAAAGGCATCCCTTGAAGTGTAGCCCCGTGCCAGGATGCAGGGCTGGGTGAGGGAAGGGCCGTCTGTCTTCTCGCCCCTGGGCCACTGTATGAGTAGTCCTATTCCTTACACCAGCCCTAGTCCAACTGCTGCCCAGGAAATCCTTGCAAATTGCCATGTCCTCATTTCCCATGGTCCCAGGGCACAGCAGCACCTGCTACAGTTAATGCTTTCTTTTCATGGCTCCTCTTTCAGAGCTGCCCTTTGAGATTTCATCAGTCTCCACATCGCCTTTGTTAATGCACTTGGTCACACAACCCCTGCTCCACCACAAACACACACCTATAGGTTGAGTGTTCACCCATGAAACAGAGTGGCAGAGAAGTTAATTGGTGTCCTTTTTACTGCTGCGGTCTTACCAGCAAAAAAGCATGATAAGGGAATTTCTTCTTAGCTTTGAGTTTTGTGTCTTGGGCTGGCTCTCCTTCCTCAGGAGGAAAGAAATAGCCCTTTGTGCTTTGGAGCCTAAAACAGAGAAGTTTTTGGGTTCCCAGGATAAAGCCCCTCCACTCAGATCTTTGTTTGAAATTCAGACTGATTAAAAAGAATTATTTAGGATGGTGGAGACAGTTGCTGTGGCTAAAGGAGGAGAGGGTGGTCCAGCCCTACTGGTGACCCCCCTAAGATGGGAAGTCTGTGTCAGAGGTGGGATTTTGGGTTAGAGATTTCCAGAGTGGCAGGGATCTACATCCCACCCCTGCTGTGTGAACTCAAGTGGGAGCTACTGGAAAGCCTGTGGAGGCTACACACTGTACACTCCAACTTTGAGAGCTGGGGTAGGGCTCTCCATGGATAACCTGTGGCCAGAGAAGACAAGCACAGCACCAAGACATCTTTCCATGGCCCCCCAGAAGGCCCAACTGGCAGAAAAGGCTAGAACATGGAGTAGCAGGAGTGGCGGTTACCATGACAACCACCACGGTCTGTGAATCAGGATATCCCCATTTCTCTAAGCACATGAAAGCCTGGGGCTCCTGTACATGCCCATGGAGGCATCAGGAAGACCCAGTAATCAGGATATTAGACTATTTCCCAACCTTGGAGAGTAAGGACCTTGTAGCCAAGTTTAATGTGATTTGAGAGAAATACAGAAATGTGACACTCTTTGCATCTGGGTATTGTTGTTATACTACATTCTTACCTGTTATCCACATTTATCTCTATAATGTAATCTATGAGATTCCTCCTTGGAAAGAGAGGAGTGCTTGTATTTTGAGCAGAGCTTCCTCAGCTCTCCTTCCTCTCATTGTAATCTTCACCTCTTAGAAATTCTCTCTAAGAGAATATAAACTAAGCATGTATAGCTTAGTTTACAACAATGTGTGCATATATTAATTGAGTGGAAACATGACTTCTTAGGATCTTGCCATGTACTCCACTACCCACTGTAAAAATAAGATGAAAACAGGATCTTCAAGAAGAATCGTGAGAAAGAGGCCTGGAATTAGGCCTAGACCCTCCATCTTGGTTACGCCTATCATTTTCACAGTGCCCATCATCTGAACTGGGGTGAACTGCAAGTCCTTAGACAAATGGATTTAGTTCCTTTGACTCAATCAGAGTTTTGCAATAACAGTCACTATGCAAAAAGCAATGTGTTCAGTATTCTGAGAGACAGAGAGAAGTAAAAGATATGGGTACCTCCAGGAGGGGGGTACTTCCAGGAGGAAGGTACTGCCTGCCTGGAGAGAGATGCCGATGAATCCCGAAGTGCACTGTGGGGTTGTGCTGACCATGAGCGAGGCGGGGACATGGGGAACCCAGAAAGCTACAAGGACTGGACCAGTCAGGAAGGCTCCCTGAAGAAGCCTTCTAGGAGGAAACCTTTGCCCATACAATTTCTCGATTTCAGTCAGCTGGGAGAGAGAAGAGGGGAAACAGAGAGAAACTCCAGGGAAGAAGAAGCTGGCTGGACAAAGGGACAGAGATGAGAATGGCCACTACCTGATTGTGAGGCAGCATGTTGGAAGCAATGCGGAATGCATGGAGTGCGGCCTGGAAAGTGGGACCAGCATTGGCTTTCAGTGCTGCATAGAGTTTTTCAGACACTGGGCAGCTGGGTTTTCAGCACAGGAATTCCATGCTGAGAGCAGGGTTTAAAGAGGATTAGCAGGCAGCTCACGTGGTATATACTGAGTGTTAAGGGTTTTGTAGGTTAGTAATGATTTCCTTGTAATAACATTTATGGTGTTTTTAAAAAGTTAACTTTGAGATACAAGCATTGTGTGTATTGTGCATAGAACTTTGAAAGAGATTTATGCCTTGATACCACTTAATCCACACTATTTGTAAGAGAGTGAAGGGATTATTGACTTATGAAATCAACAAATCCAACCAAGAGGGCCTGAGTTGAAGAAATTTGGGATAAGACTAGATACCCAAGTGTTGACTTCACAGGGTGGTTATGAATTCCTGCAGCAGTTAGCTAATGATCGTGTTGTTCTGCAAGACCACACTTGCCGGAGGAACAACTGGAGTGTTCCTGGAGATAACTGCTGGAGTCCAGGATAGCTTCCAAGAAGCCATCTCCATCTATGGTGAGTAACAGTGAACCAGGACTGTCATCAGACAGCTAGGAGCAATCTCACTGCACTCAATGCCTCATTTGCTATGCTCATGTGTCCATTTATTCATTCACTCATTCATTCAAGTAATTCTACCTGCTAAGGTGCTGTGGAAGATACAGGCTTCAGCAATGTGTGGCATGGTCCATAATACATGGGAGAAACACACATGCATACAAATGATAGCAGAGCCATTGTCCTCTCTTTCCTTCCTCCTTCTCCCCTTCCCAATACCCTTTCCCTCTGGAAAACAGAAATATCTATTGTATTGGTAGGTAATTGACTCTCAATTTTCTTCCATGAGTTCTAATGTCAACTTTTGCTTTTTGGTTAGTAACAAGAGTGAAGATATTCAATGAGAAATTTCTAGAATTATTTTCTCTATTTTCTAAGAAGAGTGGATTGGAGGAAGGTTGTGGGGTAAGTGATGCAAAAGGGGAAAGATGAAAAACGGGCATCACCCTCAGCGGGGAAGGACCAGAACTCCTGGAAAGAAAAGAGGGTTGGGTTGAGGTCTGAGGGCTTGGTTTGGAAAGAAAGAAAGAGGGGGAGGTAAAAGAGTGGAAGAGAAATGGTGAAGGTGACAGAGACAGAGAGACTGACGGGGAGAAGAAAAGCGAGAGCCTCTGAGCCTAAACATCCCTGGTGAACTGAGAGATTTGGGACAAAGGGACTCTTGTCTGTCTGGAGGAAGTTTTGCTGTGCATTATGCCCTGAAACTCCCTCATCATGGTCTGCACGTGCTCTGCTACTTTTCAAGGTTTGGGGGTCGGGGGATGGGAGGTCAGCGTTTGTTCATTTGTTTGTTTGGCATGCAAACTAGTACTACTAAGACCGAAGGCAGCTTAGTCTTATTTGGGGGTTCTTATGTTACCTTCAATTTTTCAGTCGAGTGTCTTCAGAATTCCTCTGTCTGTGCATGTTTGATATCTGAGCTCACTGGCCTGTGAGTTTGTCATGATCAGAGATATGGCTTTTATGGCGGCAGCCTGTAGTGGCCCAGCTCAGTGGTACCACTCCTCCAACTGGGGAAAATACAGGCTTCACTCTCTACTCCACCTAGAGAGCTGCTTTGTGGCAAAGATCATCCATCCCTCTCGTCCACTCTCTGGCTTACTCCATTTGTCATGTATTATGCCTATAATTCATTTTGCTTTAAGTTCTCCCCCATTTCCCTTCACCCATGTATACCATCGTCACCCCATTTTCCTAGCTATTCCTTGAGCCCACCCTAGCTGGCTTTGCCTTTATGAAATGCTTCTTCTGTTCTTGCCTGCTTACTCATCTCTCAAACCTGAAGCCCTCCCATTCACCTTCCCTCCATCTGTATATCTTCACTCTAAACATACTGTGAATCTAACCCCTTCTACAACATTCTGATTCTGAGAGTTCAGATTATCATGGGTTCTTTCATAGTCTATACATACCTTGAGGACAGAGACATATTTATTTGTGTAACCCCAGAAGGAGGCAGGTGCTGGGATTATACATCCCAGATAGCTACACATCTCCCTCTCGCATTTTCATTCGAGTTTCTGCATGAAATAGCAGCCCCCTCTCTCCTCTCTAGCTTCTTTTTCTGCTCTATTTTTCTTTGTAACTTGGTATTTAAAAAAATTATTTATTGAATTGCTGACTATCTGTCGCCCCTGCTCCCCTAGAGTGTAAGCTTGATGAGAGCAAGGACTTTGTCTGCAGCTTTAGGCCAAAACCATGCCTGGCATATTTATCGGGTAAATGAATTCTTGGTAGGTCTCAAGTACTCAGTCAATGTGGAACTGAGTTAAATTATCTGCAGTAAACCTCTAGAAACATAACTTTACAAAAACAAGACTTTATCTTTGTATTGAAATCTCCAACAACCTGAGGTTCAAATAGTATCTTCCTCTCCCATGGAATTTAAAAAACCCTCAAAATATAAGCTTAACTCATCTATAAAGAAATTGTTAGATAACAATTGCACTTAATACTTAACATTTTCAACCTATAATATTGAATCTGAGAAAAATGAAAAGGGAAAATTAATGATAATACTTTTTTTTTTTTTTAAGAGACAGAGTCTTTTTTATTTTTTAAGAGACAGACTGGAGCGCAGTGGAATGATTACAGCTAACTCCCAGGCTCAAGTAATCCTCCTGCCTCAGTCTCCCAAGTAACTAGGACTACAGGCATGTGCCACTGTGCCTGGCTTCTAAAATTTTTTTTGTAGCGACAGGGTCACTATGTTGCCCAGACAGGATCAGTCTGGTCGTGAACCCCTGGCCTCAAGCAATCTTCCTGCCTCGGCCTCCCAAAGTCCTAGGGAGGGAACTTTCTCTCCACCATGCCTGGTCTGATATATGTTTTTGTACTATTAAAGAAAATTATTGATAATATTATCTTTGCAAGACAACTTTCATTTTGCTAAGCTGACTTGGACCAGACATTTACATTGGCATTTGGAATGAATGTATGTCATATGCCTCTTTTTAAAAATTGTGAATTGCATATTAGGAGAATTCACAAAACGTGGTTGTACCATTTAAAGGATAAGTATGAAGCAAGCAACTGGTCAATTACTTCTCAAGTCAAATAACAGTAATGTCAGTTCTCTAGGAGCCTCTAGCATTCCTTTCTGAGTTCTGAGCACAACCACCTCCCTACCCTAGAGAAAACACAACCCTGCCATGTGTGATAATCTTTCACTGGCTTTTCTTTATGGTTTAGCAAACCACGTTTTATAATATATTTTTTTTTTCAAAATAATAATGCATATTGTTAAGAAAAAATAAATAAAAGCAATGGTGAACTGTCTTCCCCAGTACTACTGTACAAAGGCAATCGTTTCTTACCTTTTTAGACATTTCTTCTGCTAGATATCTCCATACCTTTAAGCAATAGGCTTATATTGCTAGTGAATGCTGTATCCATTTTAAGATAGTGAGAGTAGAGGAAAGGAATGTTCGTACCACAGAATGAAAATTTGAATTTTATCAGAACTTTTCTTAGCAACAATTGATGCTAGAAGGCATTGGAAATATTTTTCCATGTTTCAAGAAAAAAACAATTTTTTTTTTGGTAAAAATATACTTTTGACCAATGTATCAATTAAAGGTGATAATTAAATATGATGTCAAAGAAAATTAATCACCTACACATCCTTTCTAAAGAAGTTACCTGAGGATCTGTTTCAGCAAACCAAGGAAATAAGACCAAAAGAACAAAATGTAGACTCCAAACAATTTAATCCAGTGAAGACCCTGGGTGATTCCTGTGCAGGAACCCAGAGAGCAAGATGTCCAAATTGAAGTAGGTGAGGTCTCAGGAGCAAAGAAAAGATTTCATAGAATAACTGATTACATAAGGAGATTGAATAAACTTAAGGGATAAAATGATGACAAAGATGCTCAGAAAGGCAAATACAAACTCCAGTGAAAAAAACCAAAAGACTATACAAGAAAAGCAATGTAATCAGAGTGGTTACTAACCCTACAATATTTTTCATGGTCACCATAATGTAAGCCCTGTTACTCATATTCAACTCCTAGACTAAACCTATAAAGGGAGCACAAAAGACTTCATTTTAGTCACAACACAGATTACGAATGTCATAGAGGATCATTTCCTTTTCCCCGATGTATAAATGTAATGATTCTATGTCTAATGAACTCATGTCCTTCAGCTCTAGGAAATGTCTTCTATTTCTCAATATCCATTTTCTCTTACTGTCACTACTATTAGTCAACTGTGGATTAGCCCTCTAAGACTCCTTTCTATTCTTTTATGATTTCCATCTTTTTGTCCTCTTTGGGAGATTTCTTTGAATTTATATTCTAATGCTTTGTTTATTTTTTTTTGTAAATGTTTTCAATATCCAAGGGCTCCTAACAATGCTCTGATTTTTCTTTTTTCATTGCATCCTGTTCTTTTATGCTGCAATATCTCATCAAATTTCTCAAGGGTGCCAACTGGGAGTTTCTTTCTTCCCTTCTGTTTCTCATGTTTACTCTTTCCTTGGGCCATTCTTGTTTTTATTTTTATCTGTCGTCCATGATGTATTTTTATTTATTTATTTATTTTTTTGAAACAGAGTCTCACTCTATTGCCCAGGCTGGATTGCGGTGGCACCATCTCAGCTCACTTCAACCTCCGCCTCCCAGGTTCAAGTGATTCTTGTGCCTCAGCCTCTCAAGTTGCTGGGATTACAGATATGCACCACCATGCCCAGCTAATTTTTGTATCGTGTTGTATTCTTTCTTCAAGTATCTGATCATCCTCAGTTGTCTTTACTTTAGAATGAGACAATAAGGTACTAATTGGCTTTGGGTTTTTGTTTGTTTATTTGTTTTTTGCACCTGGAATGAGCTTACTAGTGGTGATTTAACCTTTTAGTGATTTAGCATTGTCAGTTAACTGCTGCATGATCTCAAACAGCACTCTGTGCTTTAGTTTCTTCCTAGAGTTGTGAATATTAAATGAATTAATATATAATGTACTCATTGCAGTGTTTTATAACTATTTGCTGCTTCTATTACATGCATTATAATTACTTGGTAGGGACTCAGCTATTTAGCTAGGGAATTCCTAAATGTCAGGATATCAGTAGTTTCATTTTGGGGGCCACCTCATTTTGTAGAGAGAACAAGGCTGTCAAGACTTTTAGTGGGGTGAGGGAGTAAAGGTAAAGGTAGAGGACGGCCTGTCTGGCTGCCAAGTGGGGTGAGAGGCTAACTGCTCCTTTGGGATATTTCATGAATCATGGTGATTTCAACCCCATCACTCTCTCACATGATGTTTATGAGTTGCCTAGTCTCCTAGATTTTGCGTTGCAAAGACTTCCTCCTCGGTTCTAGCCTCCTCCACCCTTACTCTTGTAATTTAGGTTTGGCTTCCTTTATCTTTCTTCTACCTCCACTTCTCCATTCACTGTTTACCCTCCAGAAATTCTGTAAAATTGCTTATCTGCCGAGAGTCCCTTTACCATTACTATGGTGATTATCACTTTTTAAATGCCGTTACTATCGTTTTAGTGGGGTCTTGGTGAGGATAAATCAAGTGTGCTCATCTGCCATCTTTAATCAGACACTCATTGGCTCTTGACAGATACAATGCCTGGTTCCACGTTTGAAATCCTAGCTCATTTATGTGCTTTACTTATGGATCTTTACTTATGTGCTTTACTTAAAGGACTTGTAGGATCCTTTAAGCTTGAGTAAGATGAGAAAAGGAGGGAAGAAAGGAAATGGTAGCCAAATTGACTTGCTTTAGTTGAGGGCCCTTTGACGACATTCTAGTAATGCATTCCCCTCCTGGAAGGATCTAAATTTGCAGTCAGCAGGAGAGAGGATTTTAGGCTAAGGTTCAGGAAAGACACTGCAAGTAATGATAAAAATAAATCACTTGAAGAGGAAGATATAATTACTTCCAAGTTCCAAAGCTATTATGAGAATTTCTTTTACTGTAACTATTACTGGATCATTCCTCCATGGCACTATTGCTGGAAGTCAGTATGTATATTAGCTCAAGAATAGATGCGGGCTATTTCTACAAAATACAGTAGTAGTCCCATTATGAATAACAATTATTCACTGGCTTATGATTTATATTTCCATTACATTTACCATGTGAACACATATAGTAAAATTAGGCCACTCCTTTGAAGCTCAAGATGGTGGAATTCACAAGCATTTATGATATTTAAGCATTTTAAAATGTTATGGGCAAATACAAATAACTTCAATAGATTAAGAACTACCCTTCAAACAAATAATTACAAATAATAATAGATTGGCAACCACAACTATAATTAAAGAATCTAATAATAGATAATCTATGTTAAAGGAAAATGTGTTTTAACCATGACATATGTATCAGTCGGGGTCTAATTAGAACAAGAGAAACCATTACATGTATTTATAACAGAGGGAATTTAATATAGAGACTTGGTTACACAGGTGACAGAGAACCTGAGAAGCTTAGAATAGTGACAGCAGGAAGTCACTCCCAATCCTGGACTGAAGGAACCATTGGAGGAGATGGTGTTACCAACGTCCAGGGACTAGGGTCACTGAGAACAGCCACAACCATGGCAGCCTTTCTGGCAGTAACTGGAGCCAGACCTCTGCTACTGTCAGAGGCACCATCCACATCTGAGAGGCTTAGGGAGAGAAACCCTGGCTTTTTCCTTCCTCCCGCCTTCCAGTGTTTCTCATTGGCTGAGCCCAGCTGGAGCCTAGGGGACCTGGGAGCCAGAGAAATCTGTTTGCAAAAGTGGGCACTGGTAAGACAAAGAGCAGAGTAGGTGAAGGGTGAGGAAGGAGTCTGAAAGCAAACAGACCCGTGTATAATGTATTTTACACGGCATTGTCATTCCTTAGGTTAAACATATGCTAAGAGACTATATATTATAGAAATACATGTGTACATGCCTCTACAGCTCTATATATACTCAGATTAAATTATGTCTTGTCCAGTCAAGTCAAGACTGTCTTAATGAATTCAGATCTGGTTCAAATAAGCCATAAACTATTGCTCCTCTAATTACAAATTAAATGATACTTTTAATTTTTTAAACCAAGAAACACATCACCCTACCACCTTTGGAAGTGGAAATGATCTCCCTCCTCACATTTTGTCTCTAATCCTAACACTAGGAGCATACAGTCTAAGATGCACAACTAAAATTCCCATGACTGCAGAAATGCCATGCAGCCTACCCATATGTAACTCATCAACTGTGTGGCTTTTGAAACCAGTGACAACTAACTTGAATATTCTTTGGTAATTTTCATGAGAATATAAAAGCAGTACATTCTGAAACCTAGGCTTCACAAATAATGAAGAACAGTTCTTTGGTTCTTCCTTTATAAAAGCTAGTGGTGGGAGTGCTGAACTAGCTGTTTTTCCCTCACTAATTTCTGCCTGGCAGATGGCAGAATAAAACATTCGTAGTAGACAGTGCTTTCTTTCAGAGACTGAAATGTACAGCTACGTGAAGAAAGCTTGAGGTTTGACCTTCTTCAGATGTGAGCATTACACCACCAAAAAACAAACAAACAAACAAACAAATAAACCAAAAAACCAAAACCAAAAACAAACAAAAAAACCTCAGAGAGTTTGAGAGGCAGCAGGGGTGCCTTCAGCCTGTGCTTTCTAGAAAGTCTGTTGGCTGGCAATGTGGAGTGGACCAGGCTAAGCCCAGCTGGTCATTCACTCATTTCCTTTTTACCCATCGTCTGAGCGTCTCACTGTAACACTCCCTTTATTCAGTAAAACTTTACACCAAGAGGAAGTCAAAACATGGAGCTGCCAACTGCACTGCCCTTTTCATCCTGACCTTTGTTGCAACAGAGTAATAGCTTGGATGAACGAAAGGGAACTGTATGATTAATTCTAAATAATTTATAACAAAAATGGGTAGAAGGGAGAAAAGGAGAGTGGGATAAATTAAAGGGGGAGTGGCTCACGAAGAAATTTTTCCAGCCAATGGGAAGCTTTTATTTCAACGCTGCTAAGCCCTCCCTCACTCCAGCGTCAAGGTTATTCACAGAGAAAATCCCCTAATAACAGGTTATCAGCTCTGGCTAATCACCAGGAGTGTTAAAATAGCTAGAGGACCAGGCCTGTTTAATCAGACTCTCTGGGGTGACACCTGGGTATCAGTATTTTTTAAAGATACCCTGTGATTTCAACGTGCAGCCAGGGTGGACACTCTCCAAGATGAGCGCCACCTTGGGTATATCACGGCCAAAGGTTGAACAACAGGAGCTTCAGAGAGAGGTGATTGTTTTAACTGGTAAGAAATCACAGTCACTATTTAGAGCAGTGGAGCCCAGTAGGTATTGTTCCAGGAAATTTATTCAGCCTCTGTAAGCCAGAAACTGCCCCCGCAGCCCTGCCAGACATTGCCTTCCACTCACCTCCCTCTGAGCAGAAGTTCTCAGTGGGGGTGGCCTTGTCCCCTGGGAGGTCTTTGGGAAATCCATGGGGGTGTTTTCAGTTGTCACAATGATTTGGTGGGTGAGGGCCTGGGGGAAAACTAAGCTGTTAGAATGTGCAAGGGAGGGATGGGAAGGAAACCAGCATTGGAAGTTATTGTAAGTTAACTACTGCCAGCCTCCCACCTCCCACCCTAAGACACACCCACACACACCCATGCACAACAATTGTAGGCAGCCTTTCTGAGCTTAGGGAGAAGTAATGTGCCAACGCAGGGAAGCTAAGAGATGGAATCCAGGAAAGAGATGGGAGAAAACTCTCCTTGCATAGTAAGGCCAGGAAAATTAGTTTACATAAAATAGGGTCAAAGTTGAATTAGCAGAAGCACTATGAATCTCACATGCAAACAGATGGGTTGAGAAAAGTCCAGGAGAGAATGAGCTGCAGGCCGAGCAGAAGCCCTCATTTCTTCATGCCCACATGCATACACCATCATGGGCCAGAGCTCACCTCTTCCCAGCGTAGGTAGTCCAACATCGGCTGTCCAGGCCCTTGCAGCCATAGCCAAAGGTAGCCCTGTGGTTGCTCCTCCATATCTGTGTCACAGGACTGACCTTTACCAACTCTCCCAAAGCCATTAAAGAAAAAAAAAAAAGTTCTGCCATCCAGGAACACTATGCCTCCCTTTCCCACAGAAACCACTGGAGCTTATTCCTAAGCCATATGTCTGTCTAGAGTGGGTGCCCCATTTTTCCAACTTACCCCAACACAAAATCTTCTCCCGCTTCTTTTGCAAAAGTTCTTGGTAGCTCATGTGAGAGAGGTGGATGACTCTTAGCAATATACAGTTAAGCTTATATCTCTAGATGACAAGAAGTATCTGGAAATACCATAGGCCTGCCTCCCCTCTCAGGAAGATGAGAATATCCTTAATTTCTTTCCTAGGATTAACAGCAGAGCTTCTTGCAATAGCAGCTGTGATAGACAGAATAATGGGCCCCCAAAGATGTCCAGGTCCTAATTCCAAGAACATGTGAATATGTTACTTTACATGGCAAGAGAGGCTTTACAGATGTGATTAAGATTGTGGACCTTGAGATGGGGAAATTATCCTGCATGATCTGAATAAGCACAATATAATCTTGAGTCCTTAAAACAGAGGACCTTTCCCAACTGTAGTTAGTGAGAGAGAGACATGACTATGAAGAAAGGTCAGAGAAATGCACAATGCTGGCTTTGAAGATGGAAGAGCTGGGTGCAGTGGCTCAAGTCTGTAATCTCAGCACTTTGGAGGCCAAGGCAGGAGGATCACTTGAGCCCAGGAGTTTGAGATCAGCCTGGGAAACACAGTGAGAACCCATCTCTACAAAAAATAAAAACAAAAAATTAGCCAGGTGTGGTGGCATGTGCCTGTGGTCCCAGTTATTCAGGAGGCTGAGGCAAGAGGATCACTTGAGCCTTGGAGGTTGAGGCTGTAGTGAGCTGTGATTATTCCACTGCCCTCCAACCTGGGTGACAGAGCAAGACCATGCCCCGCCCCCCCACCAAAAAAAAAAAGATAGAAGAACATGGAGGAAGGAAGCCATGAGCCAAGGAATGGGGACAGTCTCTAGAAGCTGGGAAGGGCAGGGAAAGGGATTCTCCCCTAAGCATCCAGAAGGAAACACAGACCTGCAGACACCTTGATTTTAGCCCAGTGGGACCCATGATGGACTTCTGACCTATGGAACTGCAAGATAACTGTGTGTGTTAAGCCACCAAGTTTTCAGTGACTTACTACAGCAGCAAGAGAAAACAGCAGCTGGCTAAAACACTGCCAAAGTGGACTACAGTTGGAGGTCTCCCGTCCTGCTATTACTAGAATACAAAGTACACCTGGGTTCCTAAGGTAACTGGGAGACATGGAATCGATTTTGTGCTCTGGACATATTGATTAGATGCAAGTCCCTCAAAGTTTCCAGAATCAACATTTTCTCTCTTCTACCATTAGAGGCCCTGGGGTGAAAAAGTTTGAGAATCACTGACAAGAGAATGTTGTCCTGATTCGTGTCATTTACACAATGGAACTCATTTCTGGGGCATAAAGACAAAGGAGACAACACGAATCTGAGCCATGGAACTATCTCAAGATGATATGATGTTCGAAGCAGATTTTTGTGGATATTTCTTTATCCAGAAGGAGAGTTGTACTTTGATCCATGCCTGGTCCTGGCTCTGTTGAGATTGCTCAAGATATTGGTCCATTTTCTGTGTCGTTCCCAGCTTGCCTGGTATCTTCAACCAACAGTGGCTGAGGATAATTATCCTGATTGATCTGTACCTCTGCTGGTATAGATCAGGAAACAAAGCTCCTGTGTGGACGGGAAGACTATGTATGCTGTGATAGCCTCAGTCACCATCTTCGAGAATCTGTGGGATCCCATTTGCTCAGAGTCCTTCTTCTCCCCCAGCCTCCAAGGGTCCTTGTATCTGCTTGTTGACAATCCCCACCTCCCTGGCTCTCATGACCTAACACCATTCTTGGAAGTCCCCAAATGATACTACTGTCTTGCTCCCTTGGATGGAAACCCCATGGGATTCTGAAGTAGTTCATAAGAGTAAACTGGAGTTTTGGTTTAACCAATACTCCTGTGGTCTTCGTTGCTGTGAATCACCCATCTTTTCCCTGAGTGGGGAAGGATTACCATTTTTACCCCGGATGGCTTTCCTGTTGCCAGTCGTTCACTTCCTTGCCCTAAACTTCCTCCAATCCAGCAAGTCACATGGCTGCTGTTCTCTTAGATCAATCCTGACAATACAGTATGCAATGCCCAACATGTACGAAACTGATGGGAAATAATTTGCAGCCTTGTTTCTGATGATATATTCAGTGTCATAAACATATAGACTTGCAGACATTTGATCTCAATGGAGATGGAACACAGCTCCATATATTGACATTGCGGGTTTGTTCATGCTTATTCAATTTTCTTCACATCAAATAATTCCCTTCCACCCCTAGCTTAAAAGACCTGTCCTCTCCCCTTCCTGAGCTCTTATCTTGTTCATATTTTTTCTTCTCTCCCTCCCTAAATCATTATTTCTCTCAGTAACACCTTCCATCTTTAGCTTCTTATTGGTTCTTCCTACTGCCTGTACAGAAACCCAGATCTGTGCAAAAAAAAAAAAAAAAAGTTCATAGGACCTTATTGCCCTCTCTAGTTTTTTTATTTTGGGCTAAACTTCTTGCATGAGGGTTTGTGCCCACTCCCCAGCCTCACCTCAAATCCCCTACAATCTGGGTGTGACACCCGCTTCTCAAGCACAGCTATGTTCTCAGGTGTCACCAGGATTCTCCTAACTACCTAATCCAGTGGCTTCTTTTCAGGTTTTGTTTGTGTGGTTGATTGCTTTAGGTTTTCCAAAGTTTTCAAATGGACAAAAAACTAGAGAGAATAGTATAGTTAATAAATGTATATACTTGTTATTTAGATTTAACCATTGTTACTATATATATATATATATATATATATATATTTTTTTTTTTTTTTTTTTTTTTTTTTTTTTTTGAGACGAAGTCTTGCTCTGTTGCCAGACTGGAGTGCAGTGCGTGATCTTGGCTCACTGCAACCTCCGCCTCCTGGGTTCAAGTGATTCTCCTGCCTCAGCTTCCTGAGTAGCTGGGACTACAGGCACACGCCACCACGCCTGGCCAATTTTTGTATTTTTAGTAGAGACAGGGTTTCACCATGTTGGCCAGGACAGTCTCGTTCTCCTGACCTCGTGATGCACCTGCCTCCGCCTCTCAAAGTGCTGGGATTATAGGCGTGAGACACCGCAGCCAGCCTCATTGTTACTATTTTGCCTTGTTTCATCCATTTTATCTGCTAAATTATTGTTCATTACAGACATTCTAACGTTTCACCCTGAAATAATTCAGTATGCTTTTATAAAAAAAAAGAACATCTTCCTACACACCCACAGTATCATATCACACCTAAGAAAATTAACGACAAATCTGTAATATCATCTTATACATACTTTCCACATTCCTATTTCCTCAATTATTCTGGAAATGTCTTCACAGCTGGTGTATTCAAATTGCAGTCATGGATGTCCACTGTGTTTGGTGGTTGTATCTTGGTTTTCACTGATGACCTCACTCTAGATGTGCCTCTGTTACGCAGTTCCTTCTTGGAAGACTTTCCCTTGGTTTCCATAATATCGACTCTTCTTTCTCTTAGTATTCTACTCCTGACCGTCTGTTTTCTTCACAGATCTTCCTTTGCTACTTGTCTTTTCAGTACTGGTGCTTCACAGGATTCTGTCCTTCACTCTCCATTCTCACCTTGAACTTGCTTCCCAGGCAATTCTCCTGAATAATATTCCATTGTATATATGGATACCATCTACAGTGTGGCTACACCACATTTTGTTTACGCATTTATCAGTTGATGGACATTCGGGTTGTTTCTACTTTTTTGGCTATTATGAATAATACTGCTATGTACAGCATTTGTATGCAGTCATGTGTATTGTGTGCAAGTTTTTGTGTAGACATATGTTTTAATTTCTCTTGGGTATATACCCAGGAGTGGAATTGCTGAGTCATATGATAACTTTATGTTTAACATTCTAGGAAACTGCCAAACTGTTTCCCAAGCAGCTGTACTGTTTTACAATCCCAACAGCAATGTAGAAGGGCTCTGATTTCTCCACATCTTCACCAGCACTTGCTACTGTCTGTCTTTTTATTATAGCCATCATAGAGGATGTGAAGTGGTATCTTATCGTGGTTTTAATTTGTATTTCTCTGATGGTTAATTATTTGAACATCTTTTCATGTCCTTATTAACCATTTGTATATTTTCTTTGGATAAATGTCTATTTAGATCTTTTGCCAATTTTCCGCTTGAGTTATGTGTCTTTTTTATTACTGAGTTGAAGAGTTTTTATATATTCTAAATACAAGTCTCTTTTCAGAAATGTGATTTGCAAATATTTTCTCCCCTTGTAGGAATTGTCTTCTTAGTCATCTTTATACCCATAGTTTCTAGCACAATAGGCATTCAATAATTATTTATTGAATTCAGTTGAATCTCTCATAGGTCTTTTAGGCAAAGTCTCTAATTATCTTTTTTACTATCCACTCAACTTCAACTTCTTTTCTTAGAGTATAAGAAAAATACAAATTAAAAGGAAGAATATGAACGCTTTGGACTGAACATTATTGAAAACTCTAAATTATACATGGTTTTTAAACACTAGGTTTTAACAAATTACCTAACTTCTCCATGTCTCAGTTTCCTCAGTTATAAATTGGAGAGAGGTTTTGGAATTTGTACTTGGTCATCTCTAAGTTTGCTTCCACTTCAAGATTTAATAAGTTTAACAATAACAAAAGTCAAGACCATTCCTGGTGTTTGCAGGCCTCAGAGCAAACCACTTAGAATAATCACTGTGTCTGCCTTGCTTGCTGGTATGCTACAAGCACAAAGTGCTGTGACCTACCCATAATAAGGAATAAATGAAATAGTTTTACTTAATTCCCATTAAGCTCATTAAATCCCATACCTGTAAAGATCATCAAGATGTCAACAACTCCCAAATTTGTATCTGTAGCCTGGACGACTCTTTTCCTGATGAATTCATTTGCTGATTCAGTACTTCTATCTGCAGGTCTAATAGGCCTCACAATTGTAACATGTCAAAAATAGAATTCTTGATTCCCCACTCCTTCTCTAACTTGGTCCCCATTCCCCACTCCACACTGGGCTTTCTAATTTCAGTAAATGACACCACCTCCAATGAGATGCCCAGGTAAAAAGGTTGGAATCATCCTTAACTGCTCTTCTTTTAAAAAAGTTTTCAATTCATCAAAAAGCTTTATCATCTCTACCTTCGAAACACACACAAATTCAACCACTTCTTACCACCTTAGCTTCTCCACAGCTTACTGCTCTGGGCCAATCTATGACTTTCTCTTCCCTGGATTTTTATAGTAGCCTCCTACTTTGGGTCCTTAAAACTACTCTTCGCCACCTACAATCATTTCTCTACATAGGAGCCAGGATGATTCTCTAAAAACTTTAACAAGATCATACTACTCTTCTGTTCAAAGTGCTCCAAAGGCTTCCTATCACATTCAGAATCAACCCATGGAGTTGCTGGTGGAGTGGCATGTTAGGCCTAGAATAGTTCAAGTGAACTGGGTCTGACTTCCTCTCTGATCTTGCCTCCTATCTTTCTCTGCCTTGGTGACTCCAGTATGACCTTGTCAGCCTTTTTATGTTTCTTGAACATACCCAGAATATCCTATCTTAGAGCCTTTGCACCTGCTGATCTCTGCCTGCAACACTGGTTCACTTGAGATTTGGCACGGCCCACTCTATTGCTTCATTCATGTCTCTGCTTGAATGTTGCAACTCCAGGGAGGGCTTATCCAACACCCTTTCTAAAAAAGCTCTTCTGCAACTCACTGTCCCTTTATTCTGCTTTACGTTCATTCATAGCATTTAATGTTCCCTAAAAGATAGTGTGTTTGTTTACCTCTTCTGTTCCCCACTAGAATGTCAGCTCTAGAATCTAGAAGGGCAAAGATCTCATCTTTGTTTTATTTTCTTTTTCTTCCAACTTTCCAACTTTCTTTTTTGGTTCAGGGGGTACAATGTGCGGATTTGTTACATAGGTAAATTGCATGTCACAGGGGTTTGGTGTGTAGATTATTTCATCACCCAAGTAACAAGCATAGTACCTGATAGGAAGTTTTTTAATCCTCACCCTTCTCCTACCCTCCACTGTCAAGTAGGCCCTGGTGTCTATTGTTCCCCTTTGTGTCCATGTGTATTCAATGCTTAGCTCTCACTTCTAAGTGAGAAAATGCAGCATTTGTTTTTCTGTTCCTGCATGGATTCGCTTAGGATAATGGCCTCGAGCTCCATCCACGTTACTGCAGAGGGCATGATCTCATTCTTTTTATGGCTGCATAGTATTCCATGGTGTCTACATACCACATTTTCTTTATCCCATCCACCATTGATGGGCATTTAGGTTGATTTCGTGTCTTTGCTATTGTGAATAGTGCTGAGATAAACATATGCATCCATGTGTCTTTACAGCAGAATGATTTATATTCCTTTGGGTATATTTTTTTGAGTATAGTAATAGGATTGCTGGGTGGAGTGGCAGTTCTGTTTTAAATTATTTGGGAAATCACCAAACTGCTTTCCACAGTAGATGAACTAGTTTACACTCCCAACAGCAGTGTATAAGTGTTCCCTTTTCTCTGCAACCTCACCAGCATCTGTTATTTTTTTGACTTTTTAATAATAGCCAGTCTGATGGGTGCAAGATGATATCTCACTGTGGTTATTTGCATTTATCTAATGATTGGTGATGTCAAACATTTTTTCACATGCTTGTTGGCTTTGTTTACTGCCTTGTTTACTGATGTATTCCTAGTGCTGGGTACCATTTCCAGCACATGACAGACATTCAATGAATATTGTTGAATAAATAAATAAATGATATCATAATTATTATCTGAGAGTAAGCCCTGGGTTTGTGTCACTTACTAACTGACTTGCCTTAGACAAATTTTGTAATCTCCGCAAGTCTCAGTTTTCCTCCCTGTAAAAATGAGCTAGTAATACCTCTTGCGAAGGGCTGTCATGAGGATTCGAGATAAGCAATGAAGGTGCCTCATATTAAGTGCTCAATTCATAGACCTGTAATAACCCATAAAAGTAAACATCCTCCTTTACGCATTTGGTTGAAGGACAAAGGGGATCATCAAACCTGCTTCCTTAGGACCACAATTTATCAACTAAAAATGCCATGCTAGAAGCTAAAAAAGGAAATGAATCCATTTCAGTGCAGTAGGCTCAGAGAGCTGTGTTTACACAATGCCAGAATACCCAGGCTTAGAGATACTATGTTCAAATTCAAGTCAAGCCACCGCTTTGTTCTGTAAACTGCGGCAGGGTTGGAGGGGATGATTCAAAATGACCTCAGCTTTTGTCTAATTTGGTCCTGTGACCAGACCACAGGCAATGCCTCATCCAGGGAACTGATTTCTTTTGCAGCTCTCTGCTAGGAGGCCCACTGACATGATAAAATGCTGTGCAGCCTTTATGGATTACTCAGCCGTAGGATGAAGCATTTCTATGTGTTTGGACATGGAAAGACCTTCAACAAGTATTGTGGAGTAAAAAATTCAAGTTGCAGATGAAATACACAGCACACACACACACACCAACAACACCCCATTATACTTGTATGCAGGTTCCTACATCTATATATAAACATAAAGCAAAGGGTCTTGAAGGTAGGAACCATGTCAGTTACTCGCACTTCCTCAGAGAAGCAGGGAGTGACTAGAACTGGAAGTGGGCGTCAAAGAAGCCTTCAGCTTCATCTATAGAATTTGTTTACAAAGAGAATGTGTTATTTATGTAATTAGAAATTAATTTTTTAAAGTTGCTCAAGCAAGATGATGCTAACACACCCCATTTGAAGTAAAATGAAGGAATTTACTTTTCCCTAACTAGTGGTTCTCAAATGGGTAGTCTCACCCGTCAGAAGGTGTTTGGAAATGCCTAGGGGCATTTTCTGGATGTCACAAATTCTCCTGGGGGCTACTGGCATTTAGTTCCCCAGGGACGGGGGATGCTAAATGTCCTATCATGGGAAAATCCCACACCACATAGTAGTATCTCTGCCTAGAGGCCAACAGTGGCCCTAGTGAGAAACGGCACAAAAATTTGGGTTGGTTGTACTAGTAAATTCATCTATTACTGCCAGGTGTGGTAGCTTACACCTGTAATCTCAGCACTTTGGAAGGCTGAGGTGGAAGGATTGCTCGAGGCCAGTAGTTCAAGACCACCCTGGCCAACACAGTGAGACCCTCTCTCTATAATAAATAAATTCATTAATTTAAAAAAGGCAAACTATATATTAAAAAATATATTACATACAATTAAGAGGTGTTTTTCTTCTTTGGTTTGAACTACTGAGATGCCCAACACATGTTCTCTCTATATAAAATAGTAAATTTTATCACTGATGATCAAGGGAAGCAAATAGAAAACCATGCCAGTTGCTCTTGGTGGGAAGCCTGGGTTTTAATGGAGCTATTGGCATGGGTTTGACACTTCCCATTTAGAGTTTGTGAATATTTCTGAGAATAAAGGTCGTCCAGGCACCAGCCAGTGCCTTTGTACTTTGTTGATACCTTAAGACAAATGTCCCATTAGCCAGGCAAGACTGAGAGCCTTCCAAGGAAAGTTGGGAGGGTCCCTTCTCCTGTGGGTAGCAATTCTAGCTCAGGACTGTCTGCTTTCAGACTACTAGCTCTTAGAAAGCAGCCTTCAACTCACAGGAGTAAGAGAGAAAGGTGATAGGCAAAATGGAAAGAATATATGATAGTTTCCCCTTCAATTTCATACCCTTTGACACTACTATGGTTCATACATTCAACACATATTTATTGAGCACCTCCTATGTGTCAGCATTGTGCTAGGTGCTGGGGCGTAGTAGAGAACGAGACATAAATGCTTGCATTCTAGTGGAGAAGGCATAATAAACAGATACACATAAATCAGGTCATTTTTTAAGTAGTGGTTACTGTTGTGATGAAACAGCATGCTGATGTGATTGATAAAGACTAGTGGGATCAACATATCATGGAGAGTTCAGCAGAGACGCCTCTGGGAGGTGATCTGAGGCCAGGTGGGCCCTGTTGTGGGGAACGATAATTGTGCCGTCAGTGGCCAAGGTGGCAGCCATGGAAGGCCTGTGCCTGTTCCTGTCTCTTCCAGCCCAGCCCAGGGCATCATGCTGTCTGGAACAGCAGATGCAGTCCAGATCTTGTAGGTTATCTGTGCTCCAGGGCCAGGAAAAATTATGAAGAACATTCACACTTCTTATTTTGTTTTTCAGTCATCTAAGCCCAGGCTTTCCACTGCATCTGAGGCCGGGATTTCAGCTGTATCTAAGGAATTTGATTTCATTTGTTCTAGAGGTATAGGACTAGAGTTTACCTGTGGATAATTGGCATGGGACTTCAAAAATTACTGTTACTTAAAACACTGGTATGGCCATCACTTTGTATCAGACACAGTTCTAAACACTACAAATATTAAGTCATTTAGTGCTCACAACAAATCTACATAACATGAGCAGACAACTATTATCCTCAGTTTATGCATGAGGGACACTGAGGCTGTTTCTCTAACAAAGGCCTTCCAACCAAGCACCCTTTCTAGGGATACGCAGTGTGGTTCTGGCTGACAGGTAGTGCCAGCATTGGGTGGGGCAGACCTGGCAGTGGTGGCGGCAGCAGAGGCGGTAGTGTCAGACATGCAGATTCTTGACCTGCCCCAGAGCTTCTGAACCAGAATCTGTGCTCTGCAGGTGATTCTGATGGATGGCCAAGTTTAAGGCCAAGTTAAGGCCAAGTTAAGAGATGCAGTCCACTTTTTCATTCTTAGAAAGATGATCTGAAAGATTAGCCTTCCATATCTAGCTAATTGTTCAAAATCAGGTATTTTAATTTTATGCAGCCTTTCCCCTTCTTTGTTAAAGCTCACTTCTCAGGTAGAGGAACTGGGCACAGCAGGGTTAGAATCAACTCGTTAATCAGGGGTCATTACAGCAGGATGTAGTGCATGCAGGGGGCTGGGATATGTGGTGACAGGGGCTGGGGAAGGTACAGGGAGAGGCACCGCAGACCACAGGACAGTGTCCCTGCCTGACAGAGTACCTCATCCCCATGTGCGAGAAGGGGAGAGGGACAGACAGGGGCACTGTCGTCTTATAGTGACATCCCATGTACAGCTAGCCTAAGGCAATTTAACAATATATCCTCGTCAGGGAGAAAGGAAGAAAGAAGAGAAGGAAGGAAGGGAAGGAAGGAAGGAAGGAAGGAAGGAAGGAAGGAAGGAAGGAAAGAAGGAAGGAAAAAGGGAGGGAGGAAGGAAGGCAGGGAGATGATTTAATGTTGAAGGCATTCCCCCTCACATTCCCATGAGAAGATGCCTCAGAGAGAACCTGCATTTCCCTGAGAGAACCTGCATTTCCCTGAGGTTCTAGATTACCATGGGCCTTTTTAGCACATAGCTTTTTTTATAGGTATATACCTGAGAAGGGATCTAAAGATTTTTCATTAAACATGACCCTGAATGCAAACCAATCATTTGCATTGGTTGTCAGCCAAAAAACATGGTCTGTCTAGTGCTAGAAGAAAATGGCTATATTAGGCTTCCTGAGAGATGTATGCGTTCCATTCTTTATGGGTGATTTAAAGGATTCTCAGGAGACATTTTGATTCCATGTATTTCCCTGTGTGTGCTCACTTTATACACTACCTTTTATGTAAGAGGCAACCACATTGTTTATGAAAGCCTATTTTCTGACTTTCCATGTTGTCAAAGCTGAAAAATTGGGTAACCAGATTCTACCCTAAGCTGTAAGATCCACACTGTGAGGAAGAAACTAGACTGCAGCCCTAGGAGGAAGCAAGAACTTACAATCATTGGTGGAAGCTGGCTGTAAAAATATCCACTGCAATATTTCTGTGCTTACACAGTGAGTGTGTGCTCCAAAACCCTACAAATTGCAGGGCCAGGTGTCTCTGGGTCTGTGAGGGTGCTAGGCAAGGGGTCAATGCACTCTTTCCCCACCCACACTGCCCTTGTCTTGGCAGCTTGGGCTCTACTTGTCCACCTTCTGCAGCCAGCCCGTTGGTGCTTCTTGATCCCGTGGTGACCCCTTCCTCTCACTGATTAGGCATGGAGTGGACCCAGCAGGGGCTGTGCCCAGTCAACCTGAGCCTCCCTCTCACAAATGTGATCTGAGTGGCAGGCCATCTGTGGCTGGCCATCCAGATGGCAGCAGGCTTTGGAGCCATGAGGTCCTGTGGACTCTGGGCTGGTAGATGCCAAGCAGACACAAGCAGACAGAAGCAGGGATGAAACGGGTCTGGAGTGAGCAACCAACCATGTAAGCGACTCTCCCACGCTGGTTTCCTGGGCCTCACTGAGCCTCACTTGCTGTCCTAGGTCTCCTTTACCTATAACCTCACACCAACCCCAGTCCCCTATTAATTGAGCCAGTTGGCATTGGCTTCTGTCTCCCGCATCCGAACAAGGCTTTACTGGAGCAAACAACAAGGCTGAGCTTTACACTGTCCCCTGGGGCCCTCAAAGGCCTGCTAAGGATTTTACAAAGGAGCCAGATCTCTAACCCCTTGTAGAACTCACTGTGGCGCTTCAATCACTTGTGACCTCTTAAGACCCAACATGCAAACTTCTAGAATTTAGATGGTCTTGGCAAGTTCGTTAAGAAACCCCTTTCTACAGGACAGGTATTTTTTTTCCTGGTGCCATGTAAAATGTCCACACTTGTTCTGTATCCTTCCTTTTCTGATGAGTTCTCTGTGCCACTGAATGTCGGGTATGAATTTCCCCTAGCTTATCAATTAGGTGTAGAAACAGTAACAGTAGTTTCCAGTAGTTTTCAAATTTTCAGCACAGAAACTTTTTTCTTTAGCTAATGTTACTTGAAACCTCAGTACAGAAGAGATATAAGCAGAGCTGCCCTCTGGTTTCTTCTTTCGGCATCTCTCCCCCACTCCATCTGCAGGCTCTTCTAGAAGCCAAGGATGCCAGGAACAAGCATTCAGGGCATTGCTCAGGGCGGCAGATCGTTTCATCCTTATCTAGAGCAAATATCATGGAGCACCTGTTACATATTATAGCCCCTGCCAAGCTCTAGAAATACAGCAAAGTACAAGACACATCCCCAACACAAAGGAGAGGCGGCTGGGCGAGAGCCTGTGCCAAGTTTGGAGGTGTGGCTAGGGCTGTGGGGCTCAGAGCTGAGAGGAGTTGCCAGGGGCTAGAGTAGTTGGGGAAGGGGCCACTGCCACCCGGCATGTGGGACTGGAGCAGAATTTCCTTGGGTTTACATAAAAAGAGAAGGGGTACATACAGACAAGACACAGACAAGAGGAGAAACGTGAGCAAGGGTGGAACTGTCTGGGCGCACTCAGGGAATGGCCAGCTGATGAATTTGGTTGGAGTAGCAGGGCATTCTCAGTGAGAAAATAGGAAGAGGCCAGAATTTGAATGACAGGCTAGGAAAATTCAACTCATTTCAGAGGCCATCAAGAGCCCTGGATGATTCAACTTAGGAAAAAAAGCACTAGGAAGAAAAAGAAAAACAAGATAAGCAAAAAAATGAGACATCAAGCTGCTCAGTTGTGGTGTTTGACGTGGATCTGCAGGAAAGGCGAACGGTCAGAAAAGGAAACATTGGTGACACAATTCCCCACTGCTGACCCTCTTCCCCAAAGGGTCACACGTCTTCCAGACTGAAGACAAGCGCATTATCTTCCACTTATTTGTCAGGCATCAGAAAGCACAGTGACTCATTTGAAGTCCCCAGCCGAGGACTCCCAGGGGTCCTGACTCACAGACCTTCCCAGAAGAATCCTGTCCAAGCACATATGCGTGATCACCAGACACTTGTTCATCGGCTGGTGAAAGCAGCCTCCTGGCCAGGTCAGTGCTTCTCAGATCTTTCCTCTTCTGCTCAAACCCATGAACAGGAAACACCTAAACTCTCTCCCAGCCTCAGGCTCAGCCTCAGCTTACTATGACACACTTGCAGCCAAAAGAGTCCAGAGAAGAATGGCCCCATGTTGAAGCCTCTCCTAAAACCAGCAAAGTGAACACAAACACCTACACAAAAATACAGTAATTCCTTCTCATTTGTGTGTGAGCAATAGGAAAAAAACAAAAACAAAAACAAAACCCAAACACAGTCATTCTTGAAGCAGGCATGAGCATCAGTGCTATACAGGTGAAAGCTGTACTCAGGCTACAAACTTCCATGGGGACAACAGTGTAAGACATTCCCTCATTGGACACAATTTGATGGTGACACATTAGGGCTAGCCAGCTCTGTCTCTGTTTCTCTCTCCTACATAATCAGTAGCCTGAATCTGTCCAGTAGTAGACTAAAGTGAAACAGATTCTCCAGGTGGGAACACAACAAGGGACTTTACCCAACCACCCCAGAGCTCTTACGCATGTTATTCCATAAGGCACATGTTCACCTGTGTCACCCATTGTGTGACGCATGCTCCAACAGAAGAGTAAATGAGATATTTAGAGTTGATGTCATGACTCATGAGATGGCGATGGAATTGAAGATCTTATAAGCAAAAGTTTAAAGAGATGCTGCTAGTAATAAATAATATTTGAGCTGACAGGAGAACTCTACGTATATCTTCTCTTTGATCCTTATAAGGATCTGGAGACATGGGGAAAGTACGTGTCCATTTTCTGTTGCTTATAACAGAATACTTAAAACTGGGTATTTTATAAGGAAAGAAATGTATTTCTTATAGTTATGGAGGCTACGAAGTTCCAGGTTGAGAGGCCACATCTGGTGAGAGCCTTCTTGCTGGTGGGGACTCTCTGCAGAGTCCTGGGGTCCTCACACGGCAAGGTTCTCTTCCTCTTCTTGTAAAGCCACCAGTTCCCCTCCTGTGATAACCCATTAACCATTAATCCATGAATGGGTTAATCCACTTATGAGGGCAGAGCCCTCATGATTCAATCACCTCTTAAAGGCCTCACCTCTCAATACTGCCCCGTTGGGGATTAAGTTTCTACGTGAATTTTGAGGGGAGCATTCAAACCACAGCAGTGCATTTGGGCAGGGTGGCAAGAACAGAAGCATAAAGAGTCTGAGTGTCTAATACAAGGTCCCTGAACAAGGGAGGGCTTGGACACCCTCTCATCCTGGTCCTCTGGTTTCAGAGGCTGTGTTCTTTCCAACAACTCCACCGGGTGGATGAGAATGACATCATCAGAAAAGGGACACAGAGGGACAAGGACAGCCACCGTACATCACCCATCAGTGGAGGAAGGCTTTCTGGCAAGTGGGTTGCAATGGACTTCCCAGCACCTTGCTCAGAATTTCCAGGAATCTGTTCCCAAGGCTCTGAGGGGCAAGGGCAGAGGACGTTCCATGGTACCCTTAGTCAGGACAGCGCATCAGCTGCAGCTGCAGCCAGTGACTCAGCACTGATGGGAAAGCCGTCAGCTGGAAGCCGGACCAGACACACTCCCTGAGGCCACTGGCTATAGTCAACACTGGACACGTACACCTCCCAGTGCCCATCACGACTCCAGAGGAAGGAACTCTTCAAAGAACCTCCTGGTGACTGTGCTGCCTTTCTTCCACAATAAATATGTCATCTCTCCTTCATTATTTTATGTGTATAATACACACAAAAATATACATCAATTATATATAATATTATTATATATAGATATATAAAGTTTTTTATAGAGGCAAGGTCTCACTATTTTGCCCAGGTTGGTCTTGAACTCTTGGGCTCAAGCAATCCACCCGCCTTGGCCTCCCAAAGTGTTGGGATTACAGCCGTGAGCCATCGTGCCTGGCCACTGTTCATTATTTTTCTATTCCAACTAGTTTTCTAAAATTTCTAATTAAAAAAAATCCAAACAGTACCAAAGGCTGTAAAATGAAAAGCAATAGAGGTTGAAATATAGGATTCTAGTTATTGACACATAAATGTAATGCAGTATCTGGAAACTTCCATTTTTACAAGATGAGAAAATTAACCTTCCATTTCTGCTCTCCTCCCCTGTCCCTAAACTCTGGGTCCCTTGATATCACTGCTACATGGCACCACGTTTTATAACTTGTATGTCTTGTCCTAGAAATATATTTCTTTGTGCTTATATACCTTGATTCTTAAAATTAAAAACAAACAAGCAGCATGTGTAATACTCTGCTTGTGGCAGTATTATTCTTTCCAGAGGCAGGTGGAGACCCTCAAAGAAGAATGTACAGTCATGAGTCATTAAACGTGTGCTGCTCCGAGGGAAATAAGTTGGGAGAAGGAAGTGGGAAGGGATGGAGTGATGTACTGAAGTTATTTTCCTGAGCATGTTGAAGGCATTTCTCTAATTCCTATCATTGAATGGCATGAAGGATGGGAGGAACACAGTCAAAGACCTTCCTTCACATACTTATCTGTATTTTTGAGCACTGGCCATGTGCTGGGCACTATGCTAAGTGCTTAAGAAGCACATAAAGAATGGTTCTCACCTTCAAGGGGAAGACAGGAAAACCAGTGTGCACAGAGTAAAAGCTCCAAGGAGGCAGGGTTTTTTTTCTTTTGTGGCTTGTTCCCTGTTGTATTTGTAGTATTCAGACTAGCCAATTATTAAATGAATGAATGAGAGCAACGGCAGAGCTATGCATGGCTGGGGGATGGGGAGACAGGTAGGGGAGGAGCACCTATGACAGCACTCAGGAGGAGGCCTGGAGGGCTCAGAGAATGCTCCCAAAGAGAGCTTGGGTTGAATTTTGAAGACCAAGTAGGAGTAGGACATGGGAAAAAAGTGGGAAGAGGAATCCCCAGTAGTTTGGTGGAAGCAGAAGGTGAGTTTGGGAACAAGAAAGGAGATGAAGAGGGAATGACGAGGGGAAAGAAGGGCCTTGTGTGCCAGGCAGAGAAGCCTAGCTACATTCCAGGGGTGACAGAGTGCCTCGGAGGGTTGTTAGCAAAGGAGTAGTGTGGTTGGGCTGTGTTTTAGAGACACTCTGTGTGGGTAGTGCGGGGATTACCTGGGGGCTGGAGGAGTCTAGGTAGGGGCTCTGTGATGAGACATGATAAGAAGCTGGCTAAGGTGCTGAGGTTGGAGGGAAGGGCCTAGACCCAGGAAACATTTAGGAGGTAGAGTGTGCACAGTTTGGTAGCTGAGGGGCTTTCTGGGATTGACAAGAAGTCCAGGTTGAGTTTCTGATCTGAGTAAACGAGGGGATGGTGACACCATGCACAGAAAGAGAGATTAAGAAAAGAGCAGTGGCTTCAACAAGTTTTGAGGAGGTGCTTGGTGCCACTGCAGATGTGTTGTGCATGTGGGATATTCAAACGGCGATGACTCTAGACAAGTGGATCTATCTCTAGATCTGAGACTTATTGGCAAGTAAGTGGTAGATGAGGCTGAGGACAGAAAAATGTAGGGTATTACGCACATGTATGAGAAACACCACCTTTAAGCATGGATAGACATAGAAGTCCACGAAGGAGACTGGGAGAAGGTGAACTGGAAGAGAGGGTGTCACTGTTTCTGTGCAGTGGTGTGTGAACAAATGAATGATGAATATATGTGTATGTGAAATGATGAATTACCTTACCTTTCCTCCTGGCTTTCCCATCTTGAATTTTAAGCATTAGACTATACAACTAGAATCTTTCCCCATTAATCTTGGTGCAGTAGCCACCAGAGGCATGACCTAGTTCTGCATGTGGTTATAAAGTTTCTCAAGAGTTTTCAGGAAAGATTGGAAGACACAGAGTCTCAGTAGTTTTCCAACCAGTAGTTTCTCTGGCAATTAGCTTTATATATTTTTAAAATAAACTTTATATTTTGCAGTAGTTTTTAGATTTTGAGAAAAGTTGACAAGATAGTACAAAGAATTCCCATATACCCAATACCCAGTTTCCTCCATTATTCGTGTATTACATTACTGTGGTGCATTTCTTATAACTAACAGGCCAGTACAGATATAGTATTATTAACTAAAGTCCAAGCTTTATTCAGTTTCCTTAGTTTTTAACTAGGGTCCTTTTTCTGTTCTAAGGAAGCATCCAGATGACCACATTCCATGTGGTTATCATGTCTCCTTAGGCTCCTCTGGGCTTTGACAGTTTCTCACGCTTTCCTTGTTTTCTTGATGACCCAGATAGTTTTGAGAAGTGCTGGTCAAGTATTTATAGAATTTTCTCCCATTTTATTTTGACATTTTTCTCATGGTTGGACTGGGGTCATGGGTTTGGGGGAGGAAGACCACAGAGGTAAGGTGCTGTTCCCATCACATCATATCAAGGTACAGACCATCAACATCATCACTGCTGATGTTGACCTTAATCGCCTGGCTAAGATAGTGTTTGTCAGATTTCCCTTTTTCTCCCTTTCCATGCTGTACTCTTTGGAAGGAAGTCTGTGTGTGGCCCACACTTAAGGAATATGGAGTTATGCCCCCACCTTCTTGAGGAAAGAGGCAGTTAGCTTTTAAAATCTCACCCTGCCTTTTCATTTGAGGAGAACATCTCCTCAGCTTCTTTTCCTGCCTTTCAGACACCCTTTTAAGAACACACCGGCCTGTCAACTATAGAGTCTGACTTTATAGGGACCTTTTATGGGACTTAATATTTCTAAATGTGTCTAAATACACACACCTCAAAAAAACTACATCACAAGATTTTAAAATGCAGGTAAAATGACTTCCCTTCAGGCATGGAGGTCCCCTTTGAAGCAGGCCTAGAAGGATGCCTCCTTGTCCAGGGGTCTATCTGGCAAAGCCTCACCCTTTGTCTGCTCTGCTGGTGCCACGAGTGAGCCTGGCCTAACTGCAAAATCAGAAATAAGTGACACCACCCTCCTCAAGAGGGAAGAATTAGAAAGGAAGTACTTGAAAAGAATAATGATGCAGAAGATATTTTCATTGTATTATAGACAAATAAAGTCCTACTTTGTTTCAAAAACAACACTTTGTTCCTATAAACCAAGAGTATCACTGTAAAAACACAACATGATCAGAGATTGGATCACTTCAAAGAGAATTAAGGCACAGAGTTTCACACCAAGACTGTAGAAAAGAGGATTATTATTTAAAGATACTGACACTCTAACAAGAATAATTGTCATGTGAGTTAGGAAACATAGTACTTGTATCTTAGCACAATAAATTTTTACAATTTAATAAAACATTATTGCACTCTGATAAGATAAAACCTTAAACCCCCTGCTTTGTTTCCCTCCCGTGGCTGTTTCCTGTCCCCCACCCTGCTCCCCTGCAACCCCGCTGCCTCTCCATGGGTTGGGAGGAGCAAGGAGGCAAAGCACATTAACTGTTTTTCTCTCATTCTCTTTTCCTCCTTATTGCCTGGACTTTGAAGTTCAATGTCATGTAAACATTAACTTGCTTCTTAAATAAAGCTGCAAAGAGCAAACTGTAATCTGAGCATATGATTTACCTCAACATTTTCCCATGAGCTCTAAGGATTCTGATTTCTTCTCTACCATCATGTCCCCGTCTCATGGAGTTACTTTGAAATAGTCTTAACTTATCATTATTATTGTTATTACTTTGGCATTGACATGTTTTCCAAAGAATGCCTCTTCGAGATGATTTTAGATAGCAATATTCACTAAGTTTTAAAAATGTTGTTACATTTTTTTTAATTAAAGAAAAAACATGTTAAATGGCAGCACAGGTGGCAAAAGATGGGGCAAAAATTATACTGGCTGAAGTTTGGGACTCTCTGAACACTTTCATTAGTCAGTTTCACAAGTAAAATTGATTGCACAGGTAAAGCCTTAATCATCTTATTATAATTTTAGGAATAATCCACAGCAGCTAAGATGGTACATTTATTTGTTTTGCTAGTCACCAGCCATCGTCTGCTTATATTATCAACAGTGTTTGTTGGTTTGTCTTTTTTACAGTTGTGCTAATCATGGTAATCCAAATTAGTCTAGCAAACACTTCAACTCACCAAACTCTATGCTTCACTCATGCAGTCTTTGCAAAACTGGTGTTAAAAGGAAGAGTTTTCTGAATTTGCCTTGGAGATGTTTTTATATTTTCTCCTAGGTTACATTTTATTTTCCCCAAATTAAGGAAGTATACAAATATAGTGACTTTTCCTAACCTTGAGAACTTTAATATATGTTGCTACCTGCGTTGCTGAAGAAAGAATCCCTTAGTCTTAACAGCCTGACTCTGTACAAACTATATTTAATTACTCCCCTTCTATCTCCACTGTGGGTGGGTTCTTTTGCCATGAACAGTGTATGTCATTTAAAGTTGGCTTGCTAGACCTGAAGTGTGTCAATGTATGATCTCAAATAAATGAAAGACTGATACTAAAAAAAATGCTAATTTTCTTAATTTTTTCCCCCTGCACTGAGCTGTTTTTCCTTGACACACAATTAAATAGTTTTGAGCCTTTCCTAAATTACTGTGTGGTTAATTTTGCTCAATGGCAGGAAAGTTAGATATTTGTAAATTTCCTCAGTGCATCATTCCTGATTAGCTGACCTTTTCTAAATATCAAATGGACCAGTTGCAATCAATTCTATCACCACCATGATCAGCTTGCATTTGTCCATAAGACATCTGTTTGTACACCAAAATAAAGTTCTTCACTGTTTTAATTTGCTTTTGAGAACTGGCATAGACACAGGCTATGGCTGATAATGTTACAGAGTTACAATGGCTGATAATGTTACAGAGTTTTGAATTTATCTTAAAATATGATCACTGCTGTTTACACCTAAGTTTCAAAGAATACCTTTTTTGTTGTTATTCTGCTTGTCTGCTATTATTTTATCTTTATAAATATACTCTTCATTTTACAAAGTAACTTCAATTGCTTTATTGATTCCAGATAGCAGGGATAATATACCCAATTAACTTTGAAAACAAGACTGTTATCATCACATGATTTCTGAATAATACATTAACACTTTTTACATTCATACCTACTCTCCAATCCCTTTTTCTTTCTCTTCTGCCCTTCTTTCCTCCTGTCTTTCTTTTCTTTCTTCATCAATTATTTATTGAGCATCAACATGTCAGGCACTATGCTAGATGCTGGGGAATCAATAATAGATAAACTCTTGGTCTCCATGAAGCTTATTCTATTGATTTAAAATCTTTCCTATCTGTTTGTTCCAAGGGTCATTGAGAGAAAATACACTAATGGAATTCACGGGAAAGAAAGCAAACATAGAGAGCTTTCACTAAGTTGGAGAAAAAGTATGTCACCAACCTTTAGCTGTTGCAGAGTAATCTTCTTTTCAGGCTCTGGCTATATCAACAGTTCCTCTTTTCCCCAAGAACTGGCTCTGGAAAGGGCATTCTTCTTCCTCTAGCATAGATAACCCTGGGTGGGAATGTTTAGATGGATACCAGTTGGATGAGACCCAGGGCAGCAGGAGAGGCCTCCTAGAAAACTCAAATGCCCACATTCATTTGGTAGGGCTGCCCGAGGCCTTGGCTAGAGGGCTTCTGTAGACAACCACAAATGCACAGGAAAAATTGGGGAAAATCAGATAAAGGCAAACCATTAAATGACACATGTACAGAAGGGAAACAGTTAAGAATTAACTCAAATTAATTTAAGGCTACAAGAGCAAGTGGTGCAATGGCTTAGTTAATAAGAAGCTAGTCTCCAAAGCTATGGCTTTTGAGCCAAATGACTAAGGGCCTTCAGAGCTACCAAGAGGCAGGTGGTTGGACAAAGGGACCTATCACAGAATCATAAATCATTATGGGGACTAGGAGTATGCACAATGGATGGAAACAGATTTGTTCACACATCCATCTACCCATGTATATATCTATTACTATTGATTCAGCAAACGCTTGTTGATTACCACTGTTCTAGGTGATGGTGCTGGGGATACAGTAGTGAACATGCCCTCGTGAAGCTTAAAATTCAGCAACACACAGGGGGCTTGTTGAAAAATCAACTGGAACGTAGATAGGGATTATACAAAAAAAAAGACAATGTTGAAACTTGAATCTGCCAAGTTTGGCTAGTTTCTTTGGAATACCAGGGCCCAAAGAACCTATCCCTTCAACTTTTCACTAGTCTGAAGTTGTGCCCCTTTTTTATCTTTCTCTCAGCTCAGCAAGACTATATAAGCATCCACATCTTTAGGCTCAGGCTCATCTATACTGAGGCCTTCAGTCCTGCCCTAACAGGAAACATGAAACCCTTGGATGTCTGCACTTGCCTAGGAATCAGCTTCTTGAATTTCAGATTTCTTTATGATTTTTGACCTCTAAAAATTGAGCTCAAGTTCCTGGCTTTCCCAGGCTCAATATTTACCCAATGTCCTTTGCTTAACTGATATCCATCCATCTTCATGACCCCACTCAAATATCTAACCCGAAGAACTGGAGTTGGGGGTGTAACAGCCCATTCAGAATGTGTAGGAAGTGCAGTCAGTGGACAGAGGTGAGCAAACGCAAAACTGAGATGGGTTAAACACCTGGAGGCCAGATCAGGAGGTATAGATCACAGGCATCATAGTTTATGGAGAACACATTTCTTCTAGAAGACGGTACCAGAAATTTTTAATGCTGTATTGTGATTTGAAGATAGTTTAGTGGTGAGAGTAAGGGGCTTCTTTGCAAATAAAATCAGGGAAAAGACTATTTGTTAATTCAGACAAAACAGAAGAGTACAGGACAAATAACTACCTGTAGAAGAGTGATTGTCCTTGAAGAGTCTGGAAAAGCTAGGGAGTAAGGATTTATCACCATGTCATCAGCACTGGTGGGATGGATGGATGGATGATTGACTGGTCTTCTTGTCCATTTGGAAGCCATGTCCTATAGACACGGACTATCATAATTTCATTCATTCATTCATTCATTCTTCTGTTTATTGATTTTATTTTACTATTTTATTTTTTTGAGACGGAGTCTCACTCTGTTGCCCAGGATGGAGTGCAGTGGCGCCATGCTGGCTCACTGTAACCTCTGCCTCTCAGGTTTAAGTGATTCTCCTGCCTCAGCCTCTCGAGTAGCTGGGACATGCAACACCATGCCTAGCTACTTTTTATAGTTTAGCAGAGATGGGGTTTCCCCATGTTGGCTAAGTTGGTCTTGAACTCCTGACCTCAAGTGATCTGCCCATCTCGGCCTCCCAAAGTGCTAGGATTACAGGCGTGAGCCACCGTTCCCAGCCTCCTTTTAAAATCTAGATACTATTAATATAACTTGATAGATAAGACACAATCCCTTTCCTCTTGGAGCTCACAGTCTAATGGGAAATACAGGCTTATACTCGACTAATTAAAATACTGTGGGTTGAGGTTTCTGACAGAAGGTTCCTTGGGATCTCAGAGCAGAGGCAATCTAATGCTCCTCAGGAAACTGAGAGAAAGCATTGCTAAGGAAGTGACCTTTCAGTTGGACAAGGGTCACAAGGATATTTCCAAGGTACATTTTTTTTTTTTGTCTTCACTCAGCTCTTCCTAATGGGAAAAGATTTTTTAGGACTAGTCTACCATGAATAGTTCAGTATTCCTGAAAAAATACGGTTCTCACTGTTAATCAGTGAATTCCAATTAATTACTTAGAACTAGTGTGTAAATTACTTATTTAGGCCTGAACTGAATTTTTTTTTTGAATCTACAAAGCCCAAGACTAATCCTTTAGCAGGGGTAGAAGATATGATAACTGAAAGACCCAGCCAAATTGGCCAGACATCCCTATTTTTCTTTACCAACTTACTATTGGCAACTGGCTCAACCCAGGAACTTTTAGGGCAGTATAAGAGCAAGCTCCACGCTTCCTAAACAAAAAGTAAAAATGTGTATGGGAGTGTAGCAGGAGCCTCTTCTATACTTAAAGAAGGTATTTTCAAACAGTTCCTAATAACAGTTAACTGGAGGACTTGAATTAACTTTTATTTTCCCAGGACCCTAAGCCTTTAGGCTTTCAAGCCTCTGCTAGGGCTGTCATAACAAAACACCATAGACTGGGTGGCTTAAACAAGAAAAATTTATTTTCTCACAGTCTGGAAGCCGAAAGTTCAAGATCAAAGTGTTGGCAGGGCGGGCTTCCTCTGAGGCCTCTCTTCTTGGCTTGAACATGGCCACTCTTTTGCTGCCTCTTCACATGGGCTTTTCTCTGTGCCTCCATATCCCTAGCGTGTCTCTTCTGTGTACAAGTTTCTCCTTATAAGGAGACCAGTCATATTGCATTAAGGACCACTCTAATGGCTTCATTTTAACTTAACCACCTCTTTAAAAGCCCCACCTCCAAATACTGTCAAATCCTGAGATATTGGAGACTAGGTCTTCAATCTATAAATGTTAAGGAGATACAATTCAGCACATGACATCCCCCCTTTGCAGATTCTTGCTCTCTGATTGCCCTATGATTCACTGTGTGGACAACTGCATGAATCACTAAGGAAGCCAGTGACCACAGGGTCCTCTACTTCTTAAAAGAATGCCCACTTCAAACTAAGAAAGAAGTGGGAGAGTCTTGGGACCTGCATACCATAGGCATACCTGCACTCGACTGCAGAGTGAGCCTCTTTTCATGTCCTCCTGGGATTTGGGACAGCTTCCTGAGTTTTACGAGTGATATAGTGAGTTTCTATTAAAAGCAGCTGAAATGTCCATTTTGTACCTCAGGAGCACATGGGAAAGATGCAGACCATCGGCCACCAGAGGCTTCGGACTAAGGAGTCTTCAAAGAGCTCAGGCTGCTCTGTAGAAGCAAAATACAATGTAATAATAGAGTCAAGATGACACAAAGTAAAAAGAACTCTGCAAAGCATAGTTAGTACCACTCTGAAAATCAATGTTTCCTGTTTGCTAACAAACCTCATTCTCCTGGGGGGCCCTGGTCAATGTGAATAGGTCCTATTTGCCAGTGGCTGTACGTCAATTTGCTGAATGCCAGTTGTTTCCATTTTACATGTGTAGTCCCTGCCAGTCCCACCCCTTCTCTTCCTGTCCCTCTAAGTTTCTTCAGTTATTTCCAATCCCTCTCATTTGTTTTTATTTCCATCAGTCCCTCTAAATGCCTTTTATCTCCTCTCCCCCTCCCCCAATCAATCCTAGTTCTTCCAAATCTCTCCTGGCCCCACATATCCCCCGCCTTTACATTCCAGTCCTTTAGTACCTCCCATTGTGTCCATTCCCCTAGCCCCTGCCACTCTTCCCCAGCTCCCCACTACCTCAAAGTGTACACATGCATTTTAATGTGGATAAGGGGTCCAATTGCCTACCACAAATGCTGTACCAATTTACATGCACATCAACATTAAACTCAATGAAAAGGCTTGATCTCAGAAATACCTTCAATAACCCTATTACTCTTTAACTATCTGATAATATGCTTTGTGAAAATAAACATCATACTGCTACTTTATTTTGTATTTTTTTGAATACTAGTAATGTTGAAAATGCTGTCATATGTTGGTTGGCCAATTGTGTTTCTGATTCTGTAATTACCTGTGATATGGTTTGGCTGCATCCCTACCTAAATCTCATCTTGAATTTCCATGTGTTGTGGAAGGGACCCGGTGGGAGGTAATAGGATTATGGGGGCAGGTCTTTCCATGCTGTTCTCATGATAGTGAAAAAAGTCTCATGAGATCTGATGATATTATAAGGGGAGTTTCCCTGCCCAAGCTCTCTCTTTGCCTGCTGCCATTCATGTAAGATGTGACTTGCTCCTCCTTGCCTTTAGCCATGATTGTGAGCCCTCCCCAGCCATGTCAGACTGTAAGTCCATTAAACCTCTTTCTTTTGTAAATTGCCCAGTCTCAGGTATATCTTTATCAGCAGTGTGAAAATGAACTAATACAGTAAACTGGTACCTGTAGAGTGCGGCCATTGCCAAAAAGAAACCTGAAAATGTGGAAGTGACTTTGGAACTGGGTAACACACAGAGATTGGAACAGTTTGGAGGGCTTGGAAGAAGATAGGAAAATGTGGGAAAGTTTGGAACCTCCTACAGACTTGAATGGCTTTGACCAAAATGCTGATAATGATATGGAGAATGAAATCCAGGCTGAGGTGGTCTCAGATAGAGATGAGGAACTTGTTGGGAACTGCAGCAAAAGTGACTCTTATGTTTTAGCAAAGAGACTGGCAGCATTTTGCCCATGTCCTAGAGATTTGTGGAACTTTGAAATGGAGAGAGATGATTTAGGGTGTCTGTGGAAGAAATTTCTAAGCAGCAAAGCACTCAAGAGGTAACTTGGGCACTGTTAAAGGCATTCAGTTTTATAAGGGAAGCAGTGCACAAAAGTTTGGAAAATTTGCAGCCTGACAATGCATTAGAAAAGAAAATCCCATTTTCTAAGGAGAAATTGAAGCTGGCTTCAGAAATTTACATAATGAGGAGCTGAATGTTAATCCACAAGACAATGGGGAAAATGTCTCCAGGGCATGTCAGAGGTCTTCATGGCAGCCCCTCCTATCACAGGTCTGGAGGCCTAGGAGGAAAAAATGGTTTCATGGGCTGGGCCCAGGATCCCCGTGCTGTGTGCAGTCTAGGGACTTGGTGCCCTGTGTCCCAGCCACTCCAGCTGTGGCTGAAAGGGGCCAATGAAGAGCTCAGGCTGTGGCTTCAGAGGGTGCCAGCCCCAAGCCTTGGCAGTTTCCACATGGTGTTGAGCCTGTGAGTGCACAGAAGCCAAGAATTGGTGTTTGGGAACTTCTGCCTAGATTTCAGAGGATGTATGGAAACACTTAGAGGTCCAGGAAGAAGTTTGCTGCAGGACAGGGCCCTCATGGAGTACCTGTGCTAGGGCAGTGCAGAAGGGAAATGTGGGGTAGGAGCCCCCACACAAAGTCCCTAATGCAGCAGTGCCTAGTGGAGCTGTGAGAAGAGGACTACCATCCTCCAAACCCCAGAATAGTGGATCCACCAACAGCTTGCACCATGCACCTGGAAAAGCTGCAGATACTCAATGCCAGCCTGTGAAAGCAGCCAGGAAGGAGGCTATAACCTGCAAAGCCACAGGGGCAGAGCTGTCCAAGACCATGGGATCCCACATCTTGCATCAATGTGACCCAGATGTGAAACATGGAGTCAAAGGAGATCATTTTAGAGCTTTAAGACTTTACTGCTCTGCTAGATTTCGGACTTGCATGGGGCCTGTAACCCCTTTGTTTAGACCAATTTCTCCCATTTGGAACAGCTATATTTACCCAATGCCTATACCCCCACTGCATCTGGGAAGTAACTAACTTGCTTTTGATTTTACAGGCTCATAGGTAGAAGGGACTTGCCTTGTCTCAGATGAGACTTTGGACTGTAGACTTTTGAGTTAATGCTGAAATGGGTTAAGACTTTGGGGTACTGTTGGGAAGGGATGATTGCTTTTGAAATATAAAGACATGAGATTTGGGAGAAGACATGAGATTTGGGAGGAGCCAGGGGTGGAATGATATGGTTTGGCTCTGTGTCCCCACCCAAGTCTCATCTTGAATTCCCATGTGTTGTGGGAGAAACCTGGTGGGACGTAATAGAAGCATGGGGGCAGGTCTTTCTCATGCTGTTCTCGTGATAGTGAATAAGTCCCATGAGATCTGACAGTAGTATAAGGGGAGTTTCCCTGCACAAGCTCTCTCTTTGCCTGCTGCCATCCGTGAAAGATGTGACTTGCTCCTCATTGTCTTCAGCCATGATCGTGAGGCCTCCCCAACCATGTGGAACTATAAGTCCATTAAACCTCTTTCTTTTGTAAATTGTCCGGTCTTGGGTATGTCTTAATCAGCAGTGTGAAAACAGACTAATACAGCCTGTTAATATTCTTTGTCCATTTTTCAATTGGGCTGCCTTTTTCTTACTGATTTATTTTTTATTTATCTTGTGAATATTTTTCTCCTACATATACCTTGTCTTCGAACTAACTGGGCTAAGACAGATTGAATATTCCTTAAAATGCTGTTACACAGACATAAAGGAATACTGGTCAACAAATATTTTGCAGAAATGTTCAAAAACTGTTAAAAGAGTACTATCCAGTATGAATTGCCAAAAACCTTGTAAATAAGTAAAAGCAGTAAGTAAATGTGGTGAATTGGCCAATCATTGAATTGGCTTTTAGCAAATGAGGCTGCTTATTTTACCAGCATATCTTCTCAAATACCTCAAAATATGACAGCATTTCTTAGTTTTATATTTCCATTTTCCCTTCAATTTCATTACCATTATTTCTTTCCTTTTTTAATCATGTAGGCAATATATTTTATTGTGGAAATAATTTAAATATATATAGGGAATTGTAACAGGCATTTTTTTGTCTGTCATGCCCTGCCTTCCGTGTTGGCAAAGCCCAAATTTTGTTCAAGTATCTACTAATCTTGTTAATTGAATTATTTAATTCTCTAATATTATCACAGGAGCTGGGTGTGGTGGCATTCTCCTATATGCCCAGCCACTTAGAAGGCTGAGGTGGGAGGATCACTTGAGCATAGGAGGTTGAGGCTACAGTGAGCTCTGATTACACCACTGCATTCCAGCCTAGGTGACAGAGCGAGACCCTGTTTATAAAAAAATAAAAATAAAAATAAAAATAATTTTATTATAGCTCGTGTATCACTTATCCAAAATGCTTGGGATCAGGAGTATTTTGGACTTTTTCAGATTTTTGAATATTTGCATTATACTTACCAGTTCAGCATCCTTAACCTGAAAATCCAAAATCCAAAATGTCCAGTGAACATCTTCTTTGAGCGTCATATAGGTACTCAAAAAGTTTCAAATTTTGGAGCATTTTGGGTTTCAGATTTTGGGATCAGATGTTCAACTGGCACCAGGTTTATGGATTTCTAAGAGTTACATTAAGAGAAGGAAACTTGTCTTTGATTTATGAATTTCTAAGAGTTACATTAAGACAAATTTGCTTTCCTAGCCCCAAGGCCCTTTGGAGAGAGGGAGGGACCCTGGAACCACATTCGGTGATCACACTGGGAGCAGGTCCACTCACTCAACCATGGTGTAGTGAGGCCACCTTTATGCCTCTTATGGACTTCCATTTAGAAGGTGCTCAGATGAATTCCTAAAGTGGTCTAAAGTGGATTCAGGGTACAGCAGCCACCCCAGTATATATCTATTCATGAGGGCTTTTGGTGAGAGAATCTGGCAGACGCTGTATATGTATGTATGACAAGTGATGACATCTTGCCTGACCCTAGGGGAGAGAGAGACTACACCAGAATCCATTGAGATCGCATATGTGGCTAGAGGTCTGGAGGCTCTCAGGTTACAAAAACAAGTGTGGTGGTTTGTGCCTGCAATTCCAGCAACTTGGGAGGATCACTTGAGGCCAGAGTTTGAGACCAATGTGGTAATGTAGTGAGATCCCATCTCTCAAAAACAGAAAGAATTAGCCAGGCATGGTGGCGTGCACCTGTAATCCTAGCTGCTCAGTAGGCTGGGGCAAGAGGGTTGCTTGAGCCCAGGAGTTCAAGGCTGTAGTGAGCTATGATTGTGCCACTGCCCCACCACCTGGGCGACAGAGCAAGACCCCATCTGTTGGAAAAAAAAAAAAAGTCACAAATATGTGGCAGAGACAGACTCAGGAAGCTGTGAAATGTGCATAAATTTTTTCAGAGCCAAACAATGCACATTCAGGCCCAATATATCAAATTTTTCTTTGGCAAATCTCTTTAATTTTCTGGCTTAATAAATGACAGCTGGGTTCTCAGCTTCCATGTTCCTGTCTATTCTGATGCTTTAGTTAAAGTATATGCAGAAAATCTGGCCTACCAGCGATAAGCAGTTGGAAATGGGGAGATTATTTTAACAGCTTTTCAGGCAACTGTGAATATTATTCTTGGATACTATACCAAAACTCAACAAATACATAGCTTGTTAATGTTTAGAAGCAAAGTAGAATTTACAACTACATCCATGAACTTCTTGAGTTATTATTACATTAAAAATCCATTGGACTGTCTTGCAATTGGAATAGATTTTTTTCTTACCCATCCATCATGGTTTTGTACCATCATGAATAAAATACTGGTTCACTTAAGTGTTATTAAAATATGTCCACATATTCTTTGATACTCCTCACTTTAAGAGGTAGAGCTTAGGTGGGGTGCAGTGGATCATGCCTGTAATCCCAGCACTTTGAGAGGCTGAGGTGGGTGGATCACGAGGTAAGGAGTTCGAGACCAGCCTGGCCAACATGGTAAAACCCTGTCTCTACTAATAACACAAAAAATAAGCAGGGTGTGGTGGTGGGCGCCTGTAATCCCAGCTACTCAGGAGGGTGAGGCCTGGGAATTCCTTGAATCCAGGAGGCGGAGGTTGCAGTGAGCTGAGATCATGCCACTGCACTCCAGCCTGGGTGACAGAGCAAGACTCTATCTTAAAAAAAAAAAAAAAAAAAAAGAGGTGGAGATTAATTCTCCTGTCTTCGATTGTTGGCTGTGCATAGTGGCTTGCTTCCGTCAGAGGCATTTGACCCAGAGCAACTCCATCTTAAATAGGGGCTGGGTAAAATAAGGCTCGAGACCTGCTGGCTGCATTCCCAGATGGTTAAGGCATTCTAAGTCACAGGATGAGACAGGAGGTCAGCACAAGATACAGGTCATAAAGACCTTGCTGATGAAACAGGTTGCAGTAAAGAAGCTGACTACAACCCACCAAAACAAAAATGGCAATGAGAGTGACCTCTGGTCATCTTCTCTCCTACACTCCCACCAGTGCCATGACAGTTTTTCCATGGCAACATCGGGAAGTTGCCCTACATGGTCTAAAACAGGGAGGCAAGAATAATTCACCCCTTGTTTAGCATATAATCAGGAAATAATTATAAAAAGGAGCAACCCCAAGGGAGAAGCCATTCTTTTATTCCTTTACTTAATACTGCCTATGGAGTAGACATTATTCCTTCACTTTTTTCTTTTCTTTTCTTTTCTTTTTCTTTTGCTTTTTTTGAGGCGGAATCTCCCTCTATCGCCCAGGCTGGAGTACAGTGGTGCCATCTTGGCTCACTGCAACCTCTGCCTCCTGGGTTCACGTAATTCTCGTGCTTCAGCCTCGCAAGTAGCTGGGATTATAGGTGTGTGCCACCATGCCCGGCTAAGTTTTGTACTTTTAGTAGAGACAAGGTTTCGCCATGTTGGCCATGCTGGTCTCAAACTCCTGACCTCAAGTGATCCTTCCGACTCTGCCTCCATAAGTGCTGGGTTTACAGGCGTGAGCCACTGAACCTGGCCTATTCCTTCACTTTCTTAATAAACTTCCTTTCACTTTATAGACTTGCCCCAAATTCTTCCTTGCATGAGATAGAAGAACCTCTCTTGGGGTCTGGATTGGAACCTCTTTCTGGTGACACTTCTAATAAAAAGAATGTGACAAAGCATGACTTCTAAGGGTAGATTATAAAAGACACTGAGGGTTCCATTTTGCGCTCTCTCTCTCTCTCTCGGATCACTTGCTCTGGGGGAAGCTAGCTGTCATGTTATAAAGCCCTGTGGAGAGGTCCATGTGGTGAGGAACTGAGGCCTCCTGCCAACAACCAAGAAGGAAACGAGGCCTCCTGCTGACAGCCATGTATGTAAGGCATCTTGAAAGCAGATCCTCCATCTCCAGTTAATCCTCTAGATAACAACAGCCAGCAGGCACGTTGACTGCATCTTCAGGAGAAACCTGAAGTCAGAACCATCTGGTCAAACTCTTGACCCACAGAAACTGTATAATAGCTGTTTGTTGTTTTAAGTCACTATGTTTTGGGATAATTTGTTATGTAATAACAGATATCTAATACATGGAGTTATGCAGATCTTCCAAATGTTGGCACATTTCTTTATTCAATGTTTTTTTAAAATCACATTTGTTAATACTATCACCAAGCTCATCAGAAAAACCTTTTACGTACTGGGATGCTGTTAAGCTCGTGGTGGCAGATGTGTTTTCTTTTTCTTTCTTTCTTTTTGGTGATAGGGTCTCACTCTGTTACTCAGGCTGGAGTTTAGTGGCACAAACATGGCTCACTGCAGCCTTGACCTGCCAGGCTCAAGTGATCCTCCTGCCTCAGCCTCACCTGTGACCACAGGCACACACCACCACGCTCAGCTAATTTTTTTTGTAGAGATGGGGGGTTTTGCCATGTTGCCCAGGCTACTCTCGAACTCCTTGCCTCAAGCTATCTGTCCTCCTTGGCCTCCCAAAGTGTTGGGACTACAGGTGTGAGCCACTGTGCCCAGCCTGGATATGTTTTTCAAAATTCTAATCTTTTCCTTGAAAACTCAAATTTTCTCATTGGCATCAAATAATGTCAGTTGTTTCCCTTGAAGTGGTTAGCTTACTTTGTTTATTTTTTAGAAAATATCCATCAAATACCCAGGTCCAAGTAATCATACTATCAGCTGATCAAGTAAAAGAGGTGTTTTCCACATATATTTATTGCAGCACTATTCATAATAGCAAAGACTTGGAACCAACCCGAATGGCCATCAATGATAGACTGGATAAAGAAAATGTGGCACATACACACCATGGAATACTATGCAGCCATCAAAAAGAATGAGATCATGTCCTTTGTAGGGACATGGATGAAGCTGGAAGCCATCATTCTCAGCAAACTAACACAGGAACAGAAAACCAAACACTGCATGTTCTCACTTATAAGTGGGAGCTGAACAATGAAAACACATGGGCACAGGGAAGGGAAAGACACACACTGGAGCCTGTCGGGGGTGGGGGGCAAGGGGAGGGAGAGCATTAGGACAAATACCTAACGTATGCGTGGCTTAGAACCTCGATGACGAGTTGATAGGTGCAGCAAACCACCATGGCACATGTATACCTATGTAACAAACCTGCACATTCTGTACATGTATCCCAGAACTTAAAGGAAAATAAATAAATAAAAGTTTGCAAAAATACAATAGGAAAAAAAAAAAAAAAGAGGTGTTTTCCAGAAAAAAGGTCTAGTTCAGCTAGGAACTCAACCAAGCACAGAACTGCTTTTCCTTAGGACATAATACCTTTGTGTGCAGCAGACTTGCTTTATGCACACTTCCCATTTGTCATACTAAATATTTAAATGCCATGTAATCAAGGCTCAAAATGGAGTAAAATGAATACTCTTTATAGCTTCATTAAGGACATTAAGTGGAACTGGCTTTCCCATGCCCTTCCCCTACAAGTATACTGGTGAAAAATACAGTAACTGCCAATATAGTTTGGTGTCACTGCCTTGAATCACACCAAGGTGCCAGCAGTTTTACCTACGATTTTAAATATAAATATCACAACAGTGAAAAATGCAAACAAAACTTAGTATTACTGTGAAAACAGTTTTGACCCTGCAGATTCCCTAAAAAGATCTCAGGGACCTCCACAGGTCTACTCAGGTAGGAAATGTGTTAACATGAAGCAACACGGGAGAAGGGACAGGCACCTCTGGGAAGCCTGTACTTCATGAAACTGTTAGAAGACACTGAGATACCAGTGGTGGTAGCTCCCTAGGAGCGGTTGTGATGCAGGACAGGAGAGCCACAAAGTGTGGCTTTTTCCTTGGCTTTGCCCAGGAAAGAATTCAAAGGCTAGCTGGTGGCAGGGTAGCCGAAAACAGCTTGATTGAAGTGGCAGTGTTACAGCTCCATGACTGATCCTGCAGAGCAGGGCTACCCCACAGGCAGGGAGTAGTTGCTCAGGGCAGTTCTATGGTCATATTTATACCTATTTTTAATTGCATGCAGATTAAGGGTCAGCTTATGCAGAGTTTTCTAGGAAAAGGGGAGTAACTTCTGGGTCATTGGGTCATTGCCATTCAAAGAGGCAGGAACTCCCGGGTGTTACCATGGTTATGGTAAACTGACATGGCACATTGGTGGGTATGTCTTATGGAAAGCTGCTTCTGTCTCATCCTTGTTTTAGCCCATCCAGTTACGCCCATTTCTTGACAGGTCCTCTAAGTGGCTCCAAAGGAGAAAGGTGAAAATATGCCATGGGGCCCATTGCTAGGATCTGAGGGATGAGGCTTGGCTGGGAATGGAGGAAGTGAGGAAAGAGGCTGGCCTCCTACAGAACTCAGGCATTTAAGGATATGAGCTGGATGAGCCTAGGCCACAGGAAAATTATCTTCTTGGGAACAGAGGTGGCAGATCAGGAGCCACAGATCTCCCCGCCACCCCCTAGCTACTGTCCACACCTGTTTCCACCACCTGTAGCCCCTCCTCCGATAGCCACAGCTAGAAGTAGAAGAGCTGCGGAACTCACATGTAGGGCTCTGTGGGTTTGGCTCTTAGAGTCAAGATGGTCACTGCCTCCAAGTGGCAGATAAGCAATGCAGGATTGGAGATAAGGGACAGACCATCTAACCACCAGCCTCTATCCCCTAGAGACACCAAGAGGTGGGCAGAGAGCAAGTACTGGCCACAGGCAAAGCCAGAGCAGGCAGAAGTAGTGTATAGAACACCCTTGACATAAGTAACTCCATCTTAGCAAAAGACTCCACTTTACATTTCAAAAAATTTACATTCCACTTTACATGCCAACAGAGACCCGATGTTCGCCTAATCAAAAAAGACTGTACCCAACCAAATACGGGCATAAACAGGCACACTCCTTCACTATCAGTCGTCACCAGAACACCCCCATGGCCACAAAAAGAGCAGGACTTCTCCAGCTCTAAATGGCCGTCTTAACAGACCCTATCTTGCTGTCGCTCATGATAAACACCCAGCATCTGCTGCCTAAGGCTCTGCCCACATCAAAGACTCTTCCTTGCAAGACACTGAGACCAGGACACTTTGTCTCTCCTGGGACTAGTTTGTTAACCCCTTTTCCTATCTATCTCCTTTGCTCTTGATGTTAAATGTTACCCTGCTTGATGTGGAATGTTTAATCTACAACATTTAACATGTTGACTAAGTATACTATTTTGTATGCTTTGCAATACTGACTTGTGTAGTGGCTGAAGCCTGTGTGCCCGTGGCTCTGACTACCGAGTGAGTGGGTAGTATTAGGAGAATTGCCTCCTTGGGAACTCCATGTAGCTCCTGGCTCTTAAGACTGGAATAGCATCAGTAAAAGTCTGACCTTGCGGAAAGACACAAACGACCTGTTTCTGTCTGACCTTCCTTGCTCGGCTCACGACAGAGAATGCGCTGGGAACCAGGGCACCGCACAGCCAAGGGCGGAAGGGGTGTGGCCAGGCCCTTTCCTTCCTAAGTCCGGGTTTCTCTGGCTCACGAACGACCCCTGGAGGTAGACACCCGACGAAACCGCCCACCGGTCTACCGCTTCAGAAACCCTGTGCCCGCCCGGTTGGCCCGCCTTCCGCTTTCGAAAGCAGAGGCAGTTCCGGGGTGGGAACTGCGCGGAGCTTTCTGGGAAATGTAGTCCTTGTCAATATGCTTCTGGGAGTCGTAGTCCCTACCTTTTCTCTCCGCGCACCGCCTTTCTGTTTTCCTGTTGCGGCTTCTGTAGCTCTGAGGCGTGGGAAAGAGACGTGCGCGCCCTTGTGTGGTCCTGCTTCTACCTGTGGCCTCTCTGGCTTCTGGTCGGGTGGGGAAGGTTTATGGGGTGGAACGTGACAGACAGGCTCGGGCACTTTTGCGTCTGGCAGTTAGGCAGCAGGTGGAAGTTTCCGTGATGGGGACTCAGGAGCAGCGCCAAAGGGCCCCAGAGAACGAGGCTTCTAAGGGGGAAGGGGTGTGAGATAGGAGCGGACTGAGGGGAGACGCGCCCAAAGCCGTGGACCTCACGACCGCAGGGTCGACCTTGAAAGAGCCCTTGACTCATACCGAGGAGATGGGCAGTATCCTCCGACAGTGGAAAGCCGTTGTTCGCTTCAGGGGAGGCGCGCTGTGACCCAAAAGTCATTTTACCATCGTCTCTGTGGCTGCAGTTCAGAAATGTTATGGGGGAGGCCACTGAAGGCTGAGCAGGAGCTCAGGGAGAGGTGATGGGGGCTGATGGTGGGAGTGGCAGCATGGATTCAGTGGATGATGAGGGATCAGGGAGTGGGACGAGTTGAGGATCCCCAGATTTCTGGTGTGGGCTCTAGGCCTGTCTGCAGATACTGTCACCTGGTGGAATTCTTTTCCGTAACTTGTCTTAACTTAATGAGAGGCTTGAAGGTTAAATGGTTAAGGATGCACGTGCACATCCATTCACCAAACCATTCAGATGCTCACACTAAACCCAAAGGCCACTCGTTCACATATGCACACAGCTCGGTTATACCTACCCTTGTGAACACACCGGTGTGTAATACACACAGCCACATAACAATTCATTATCACATACTCGTGGCACCAAACGAAGGGTAAATGTATCCATCTCTACTTAAAGGTCCTCTGCTATCTTGGGTGAAGTGTGACCTCCACACAAGAAGGACCCAGGTTGACTTCCTCAGTCTTCTCTGGAAGCGTCAAACAGCTCAGCCTTTTTCCTTTCTCTCAGCTACATACATCTCCTCTAAGGCCCTCTAACTCTTCCTAGTCATCTTCCTGCCACTCTGGCTTGATGGGAGGTAGATAAAAATGGGCTTGAATTCAGACAAGGGCTTTGCTTATCTGAAATGTGTTTGCTGAGGATCAGAGCAGTAGCTCTGAACATATTAATATTTTGTGTGTGCTAAAACTCTGTTAAGAATCCAATGAAAGTTGTGAACCCTCTTCCTGGATAAACACACATCTTTACATCCACACTGTTTTGAAAGCAAAATTGAAACCCATCTGTGGGGTCCTGGTTAAGAACCTGACTGGAAGGAGATCAGAACATCAGTTTCCTGATTGCCCTGTCTTAGCTCATTCAGGCTGCTATAACAAAATACCTTAGACTAGGTAATGTATAAGTAACAGAAATATATTGTTTATAGTTTTGGAGGCTAGGAAGTCCAAGATCAAGGACTGGGCTGGTGAAGGCTTACTCTCTGCTTCAAAGATGGTGCCTTGCAGCTGTGTCCTCACATGGTGGAAGGGCCAAGTTAGCTCCCTTCAACTCCAACTCCTTTTATAAGGCCACTAAGCCCGTTCCTGAGGCAGAGCCTTCGTGAATTAATCACTTCCTCAAAGGTCCCATCTCTTAATACTATCACATTGGGTATTGGGTTCCAATATATGAATTCGGGGAGATCACCAATATTCTGACCATAACACCCTTTCTGCAGTCTTCAAGTGGCTCAAGAGGGGAGAAGAATAGGGTCTCAGTCCCCATGGGAACTGGAGTGTGAGGAAGGGACAGCCTCTTCTCCCATCCATCTGTAACCCTTAGTTATGGAGCCAGACATCAGGTATTGTAGGTCCTCCGCTGGGCAGTCAGTCATTCAGCTGGTTAAAGAGTCAGTCATGCAGTCAGTTTAAGCTTGTCAGGTGTTCAGTTACCTACGGTTAGTACATCAGTAAGAAATTCAGTAGGTGGCCAGGCGCGGTGGCTCATGCCTGTAATCCCAGCACTTTGGAGGCCGAGGCGGGCAGATCACGAGGTCAGGAGATCGAGACGAGCCTGGCTAACAAAGTGAAACCCCGTCTCTACTAAAAAATACAAAACATTAGCCGGGCGTGGTGGTGGGCTCCTGTAGGCCCAGCTACTTGGGAGGCTGAGGCAGGAGAATGGTGTGAACCTGGGAGGCAGCGCTTGCAGTGAGTCAAGATCGTGCCACTGCACTCCAGCCTGGGCGACAGAGCGAGACTCCATCTCAAAAAACAAGCAAAAACAAAAACAACAACAAAAAGAAATCCATTAGGTCAATCAAGTGACTTTTGTGTTTAGATGTTTAATCAGTCAACCAGCCAGTCAATTACTCAGGATTAATTTTTAGGATAGACAGTGGTCCATCAGGATCCATCAGTCAGAAAGTCAATTTAATGGTCAGTCTGTCAATCAGGGTGCTAGATGTTTAAAATGCTAAACACCTGGCTCATCAGTGGGACAAATGGGCAGCTGGGGTGAGGCCATCTGGACTCAGAGCGTGTCTCCACTTGCTACAGCTTGAAGATAATGTACACAGGTGGGGAGAAGATTTGACTCCTCCTGGGCCTCCAGAGGGAGCTTCAGTTTGCTGGGAAAGAGGCCTCACCTGGTGTGGTTGATAGGGAAAGAGGAAAAGCCGCAAAACATGGGCCAGGTGGAGTTGCCACCAGAGGGTGGTGTGGCATTCCTTCACATCCCCACCCTGCACACTCCATGGACTCAACTTTAGGCTTGAAGGAGCCCGTTTCTGGCCGACTTTTGAGCAAAGGCCCCTGGAAGGACTTCCCCTCCTAGGAAGTACCTGAGACATGCTTGGCTCTGAGCTGGGAGGAAGCCAACCAGCCAGCCACCAGGAGAAGGACTTGCCTTCCCTGGTTGTCAGGGGCATGCCAGCCAAAGCACTGGGCAATGGGGGAGGAGAGGGAAACTGGGGTGGGGATGCTGGGGTATGGGGAAATGAACACTGTACCTGCCTGCCCAGGAGCAAGGCGGGGAGCAGCTTCCTAAAGCTGAGGCACTGAGGGCAGGATCTCTGGTTTGTGGGAGTCTACACCATATCCAGGGCTACTTCTCGTTCAGCTTCTCCAGGGGCCACACTTCGAGCCTCCGGACTCCCATTCTTTTGCTGAACTCTGTGGTCAGCAGCTTCCTCTCAAATGAACAGCAAGTCCAACTAAAGCAGGAAGGATGGAAGTTAGACATAGATAATGAAGAAACAAGGGGAAAGGATGAGCCCTCTTGGGGAATAGTGGAGATGTTTATATAAGGTTCCAAATACAGTGTTGGGCACGAAGGCAGGACTCAGTAAATTTGAGTCCCCCTAAGGGAGGTGCATGTGGCCAAGGCGTTGTAGCTCCTACTTATGCATAAAGCATGATTTGATGCCTCCAGGCGGGCTTCTTGGCTTTAAAAAGTGGGCAGGGCAGCGTGGGCAGGGCATTGTGGATGGGAGCTACAGCTGAACGTTATCTGGATTTATCTTTTGCTGCAAGCAGGCTGGTGTTGCCATCGGAAGATTGTGTGAAAACTGTGACAGCAAGCGTGTGATTTGTGATCGCTGTGTGTGTCCCTGCACCCTGGTATACTTATGTGATGAGTGTAACAATGGCTCTTACCAGGGGCACTGTGAGATCTGTGGAGACTGTGGGAGCCTCTGATGCCTATTATTGTAAGGGGTGCACCAGCCAGGAGAAGGATAGAGATGGCTGCCCAAAGATTGTCAGCTTAGGGAGCTCTGAGACAGACCTCTTTCATGAATGTCAAAAATACAGCATCAGGAAGAGGTGATTGGTGGGTGGCCCCTTCCTCCCCTGCATCAAGCTGCAGCAGCTGCCAGAAATGACGCCTACCACTACCAGCAGAAAGGGAGCGGAGCCCGGGTGTTGCCGGAAGTGCCTGCCAGTGTACTGGCACCCTGCCACCTCTCCCTCCCCCTTCGTGCAGATGTGTGATAGGGATGGAAAAGGATTCTTTACAGAACACCCTGGCAGACTGAATCATGGAAGAATTGATAGATTAGTTACTGTTTTTTCTTGAATTTGAGAAGCAAGGTTCTGTCCTGCATATGGATATGTCCTCCCTACCAGGAGAGCTTCTAAAAAGGAGTCATGGTTCAGTCTTCTGCTTGAGGAGGTGATTGTGAAGCTGCACGCAGTGAAAGACCATCCTTGAGGAGACTTCGCATGGCAGGAAGTTATCAGAACAAGAAATGCGGGCCTTTCATCTTTCACATTTAAAAAAAATGTGGGCAGGGCTGTCATTCTGGTTCCAACTGGTTTTGGTGTCTCAGAGCAATGGAGAGAGTCATTTGTGAGAAATAATGACTTGTGCCAGGTGGAGATGGTCCATGTGTCTGGAGCTTCACATACACTCTGCGGGAGTCATCATCCCTGGTTTAAGGATTGTAGGAGCCTAGGTACCTTGCCTGAGGCTCCACACCTGCAAAGTGGTAGAGAACTGTATTTGAGCTCAGTCTGTATGGTTCCAAAGCTCTTTTTCTAGGTGATCACACTCGAGACCACAGATGCGGAAGGAGAGGAGAGCGGAAGACTGAGAAATCACTGGCTTCTGAAGTGCTCTGGAAGCGACTGTCCTCTCAGAGATCCTGTCAGTCTCACACCCCATACCATGATGCCAAGACTCTTTTTCTATCTTCCAGACATGCAGAAAATCCGTCAACAACTGCAGTCCATGTACACACCCTTCATCCTTATACTTACTACAAGTAATAAAGCTGGAGATGTAGGTGGGAACCAGACCCTGGAGGGCCTCATGGGTTACCTTAGGGAGCCTGGATTTTATCTGGAAGGCTGTGGAGGGCCAAGGAAGGGTTTTTAATTTGATTTATGCTGTCATGAATGTACAATCCATATATGCCGGAGCGAAATATTTAGTATGTATTGGTAAGCCATCACACATGCTTTCTGTAGACCTCTGTGAGGAATGTTTAATATAATGATATAATGACTATGAGTAAGGGCTTGAGTCAGATTGGTTTGGCTCCCAGTTCTGCCGCTTCCTGACTGAGAGGCCTTGGCAAGTGACCTCTACTCTCAGTTTCTTTCCCTGTCTTAAAAATGGGGATGATAGGATGGGCAGGGTGGCTCATGCCTGTAATACCAGCACTGTGGGAAGCTGAGGCAGGCAGATTGCTTGAGCCCAGGAGTTTGAGACCAGCCTGAGCAACACAGCAAGACCCCATCTCATATATATATACACATACACACACACACACACACACACACACACACACACACACACACACACATATATGAAAATTAGCTGAGTGTGGTGGCTCGTGCCTGCAATCCCAGCTACTCGGGAGGCTGAGGTGGGAGGATTGCTTGAGCCCAGGAGCTTGAGGCTGCAGTGAGCTATTACTGCCACTGTACTCCTGCCTGGATGACAAGGGTGAGAACTTGTCTCAAAAAAAAAAAAAAAAAAAAAAAGGGATGATAATCTCTAAGTCACACGTTACTGTGAGATGAAACAAAGCTCTACATAAAAAGCACACTGCATGTCTTGGGCATTGAAATGCTTAACAAGTGCTGGCCCATCCTGCACATAAAATGCGTCTCGTGCTCCACTTCCAACCCTCTTAGTCTTTTTCCAGTCACTGATTTCTCTTTTTTGCCTTAAATAACAGACATTTATTCTCACAGGTCTGGAGGCTGAGAAGTCCAAGGTCAGGGAGACAACACTTTCAATTGCTAGTGAGGGCTGGCTTCCTGGCTTGCAGATAGCCACCTTCTTACTGTGTCCACACATGGGGGTGGGGAGGGAGGGAGCGGGGGAGAGAGAGAGAGAGAGATTCTCTTGCTTCTTGCCCTAGGGTTTCTCTGATGCTATGGTGTACAGGGCACGTACATGGTGTACAGGGCACCCTCCTGCTGGGCAGTAGTGCACGTGCAACTCAGAGCAGGGAAGGCAGCTGTAGATGGGAGCCAATGGATAAATGTTTCCCACAAGTGAACACTTCTGAGATGTATTTCCCAAGCCTTCTTAGGAGGTCCTGTGGGATAGAGGACCAGTTACCTCCTTATGCATCCTTACATTGGCTTTCCCTCCTTCCCCTTCTGTCCCCTCTATCTTTCACTCCTGCCTCTTTGGGACCACATCCCCTAACAAACTTAACAAACTACCTACATTTAAGCTTTTTTTTTTTTCCTCACAGTCTGCTTCAAGGGAGCCCAGGCTGAGACAATCTGTTATAAGAAGATTCTATTTTCTTGGAAAAGCTACATTAGGAAAAAATGGGAAAAGAAAAAAAAAGGAGCTAGAAATATAAATATCCATAACAGAGATGCGAGAAGGGGATCATCCCCTTGAGCAGAGTAGACTCTTGACTGGTCGTAATGGAATAGGGGGTGCAGGGAGAGGTACCAAGCTAGAGGGACCTGGAAGAGCTTTATGGTCTAGGATAATTCACATTCCAGTCCTGAGTTGGCCACTTACTACTGACTGTGCGATCTTACATACATGACTACCTCTGAGCTTCAGAGCTCAGAGCTTTCCTTACTAGGGAAATGGGGATAATAAATGCCTTCTTCAGGTGCTCGCTCATACTGTGAGATGCACAGACTACGTTAGTTGAATGCTCAGCCTAGTGTCCAGCCCATGGTACATGTTTAACAAATGGTAAGTCTTGGTGTCACAGCCCTCTGTAATTAGCTTTGGATTGTCTGAAATCAAATTTTTCCTACTGCTTCATATGTGCATACTTAGCTTCTGTAATAAAATGGTAAGCCTCTCGAAGGCAGTAATAGAAGATCTACTGGTTATCAATAGACACATCCCTTTTCTAGAAATAAGTCCAGCTTTCCTGCCCATGCTAGCAGAGACCTTAGCCTCTAGGATTTGCTTGCCTTCCATTCAGGTCAGTTCCCAAGAGGCAGATTCTGAGACAGATGTGGGTGCAGGGGGTTGCTGGGGAGTGCTCTCAACACTGTGAAGGATGCTGGATGAGGCAGAAGTTGGGCTGTGTTGCAGTCACAAGGCCTTGGCTGACCCCAAAGGAGCTCTGAAGCTGGGATGGCCCCTCAGGTTGTCCCTGGGCCTTCCAATCCCTATTCTGACCAATCATTGGATGTGGCTGCCCTGGGAAGGAGCATGTCCTTTAGCAGATGGCTCTCTGCTCCAGAGCAGTGCCCTGAAAGCACTTGACAGCCCAGCACCACCAGCAACTGGGGGAAGAAGTCCTGAAGTGGGGGATCTGGGTGGCGCAGCATCCACACCTTCGGTGTAAAGGTGGCTTTGGAGAGTGTGGTAGTCACTGCTAGTTCTCTACCCAATACCACTTTCCCTTTTTTCTCAAGTAAAAGAAGGCTGAGCTTGTTTGGGACAGCATTGTGCCCAATAAAGATCCTCACTTCCCTAGACTCCTTTACAGTGGAGGAAGCCAAGGGGCCCCACTCTGGCCAGTGAGAGGCGAACGGGAGTCTGGGTTCCTGATGACATCATGGTGCCATGGGAGAGTGAAAGGCTTTATTGCTTAGGCCACTGTCATCAGGTTTCGGTAGCACGGAACCAAAGGCAGTCCTAAATGGTTCAGGAGGCATTATCATATACCCTGCTTAAGAGCATGGTCCTGCGTGTGAAATGGGCACAGCAGGAGTCCCAGCTCTGCTGCACACCAGCAGCCATGTGGAGCCTCAGACCAACTACTCCTGTGGTTCTCTTTTCTGTAAAAGTGGGAATGACAGTAGTTTCTCACTACTGTCTCAACATATGACACCAGGGTAACCAACTTGTTCCAGTTTGCCTGGGACTTTCCTGTTTTTTAAGCACTGAAAGCCCCTCATCCTGGGAAACTACTCAGTGCCAGGCAAACCTGGACAGCTGCTCAACCTATTAAAACACCCTCAAACTACCCTGCTTCCTTTACAGATGGAAGACTGAAAAATTGTGTTGATGCTGCCCCCTAGTGGTTGAATGTAATGTAACTGCTGCAAAGATACATTTTACATTGTAAAGTTTTCTTAATAGCAAGCCACAGATGGTTGGAGGCAGAGTTGGAATATTCCCCTAACCATTTAGATTTAAATGTAGAACTGCTTTAACCCCATTATATTATTCATCGATATTTGCCAGCAAATATAGTATCCGGTAGGACTACTGTGAAGATTAATGAAATGGTGTAAATGTTCCCATGGTATCTCATATAGTGGTTTTTGTTTTGTTTTGTTTTGTTTTGTTTTCAGACAGGGTCTTACTCTGTCACCCACGTGGAGTGCAGTGGCACAATCACGGCTCAATGCAGCCTCAACCGCCGTGGGTTTAAATAATCCTTCCATCTCAGCCTCCCAAGGAGCTGGGACCACAGGCATGTGCCACCACTCCCAGCTAATTTTTAAAATTTTTTGTAGAGATGGGGTTCCCTATGTTACCCAGGCTCATCTCAAATTCCTGGGCTCAAGCAGTCCTCCCGCCTCGGCCTGTCAATGTGCTGGGATGACAGGCATGAGCCACTGTGCCCGGCTGTTAAGTGCTCTTCAGTTCACTGGTATCGTGTGAACATGAGTTAGACTCAGCTCTGACTCTTCCTTTGAAAAAGTGACTTTAACCCCTGCCGGCCCCCGCAGCCGCCGCCTGTTTTCCTCATTCACATTAGGAAACTAGGACTTTCCTCAGAATGTTGTGAAGATTGATGAAGAAACACTTGTGGAACCCATGTAGTTGGCACTACATGGCAACTTTACTGCTGACAAAGTCGTCCGGAAGGCAGGCCTCAGGCCATCCCTCTGCTGAGGAGCTCTGTAGCTCTCAGGAGCTGAGCTGGCCCTCAGGGATGCCTTCTCCTCATCAGGGCCAGTCTCCGCTGGCAGTCGGGCTTCAAGAAGGCCTGCCCAGCTGCTCTAATGCGTTCAGCCACTTCCTCTTCAGCAGAAGCTATTACTCATCTGAGCTGGCTGCTGGGCAGGCACAAATACAGGGGGACAACCCAAACATTCAGTTCAGTGGCCTTGGGCAATGGGAGTTAACTGGTGTTTAGGCCAGAGCTCTGTGCTGGCTGCTCTTAAAGCCACAAGTGCAACATAAACGCCAGCTATTTTCTGCTACTTGTGGTTGTGTTTAAACACACAGGGGCACACCCACCCTTGTCCAGGCTGCTAAATCTGTTCAGAAGGCTTCCCAGAGATTCAGAGAAATGGAAGCATGTATCTCTGCCTCTCTCTAATCAGTCCTTAAGACTTCTGGGAAAAGGAATCACCTAAATCTTCCAGAAAGTCTAATTCTGCTATGGCTATGAAAACCCTCAAATAGGCTTAATAGCAATATTAGATTAAGTTCCTCAATTTCATTTAAAGCGAAGTTAGAGAAAGAATATACTTACACCAGGCTGGGCACGGTGGCTCATGCATGTAATCCCAGCACTATGGAAGGCAGAGGCGGGTGGGAGTTCAAAACCAGTCTGACCAACATGCAGACACCCCGTCTCTATTAAAAATACAAAATTAGCCAGGCGTGGTGGTACACACCTGTAATCCCAGCTACTCAGGAGGTTGACACAGGAGAATCGCTTGAACCTGGGAGGCAGAGGTTGCAGTGAGTCGAGATCGCGCCACTGCACTCCAGCCTGGGCAACAAGAGTGCAATTCCATCTCAAAACAAAAACAAAAACAAAAACAAAAACTTACATCAATAAATACCTGAAGCCACAATGAAGAAGTCTCTACTTTGTTCTGTGTAAAGCCTTGTAGTCCTGTTTTTAGTACCTTGGTTTTAAGTTTCATGGATTTTTAATGAGATTTAAAAAATATGTCTAATCTATACCACGAAATATTATTCAGTGGCTACAAAGAGCCATCTACATTTATACACAATCAATCAATCATCTATCATCTTAACATGAAAATATCTTTAAGACATACTGTTAAGGGAAGCAAGTTAGTGAGAAATACTTCTAAGACATACTATTAAAAGATACAAGTTAGTACTTTTTTTTTTTTTTTGAGATGGAGTCTCGCTCTGTCACCCAGGCTGGAGTGCAGTGGCGTGATCTCAGCTCACTGCAAGCTCCGCCTCCCGGGTTCATGCCATTGTCCTGTCTCAGTCTCCCGAGTAACTGGGACTACAGGTGCCTGCCACCACGCCTGGCTAATTTTAGTAGCCACGGGGTTTCACCGTGTTAGCCAGGATGGTCTCGATCTCCTGACCTCGTGATCCGCCCCCCTTGGCCTCCCAAAGTGCTGGGAATACAGGTGTGAGCCACCGCGCCTGGCCAATAAAAAATAGTTTTAAAGGAAAAATATTTTTAAGAGAAGCAAGTCATACACACACACACATATTATATTTACATATATATAAAATGATCTAGTTCCTATTAAAAACTACATATATTTCTGAATCTGCATGGAACTTTTCCAGAAGAATATCTGTCAGACAGCTCACAACGTTACCTCTGGAGGCAGGATTAGATGAGAACGTCACTTCTGAAGTTGTTTTTCAGTATTGGTTATTTTCTAGTGGGCATGTATTAATCATAAACACAAGGAAGCTAAATTATGCATGTATACACCCAGGCCTGTCATGAATTAAGTCATTAGACCACTGCCCAGAAACCAAGGCCTATGACTATGTCCACTGATCTCACCTCTGTGCTTAGTGTTTGTAATGGAATGAAGTGTCTCGGAACTTGATAGTGAGGAAGATATTTTAATGCTGTGCATACCAGTGTCTTCGAAGACAAAACTTTTATCTACACTTCTGATGTTGACTCTTAGCCACAATATTTACTTTTACCAACAGATACTATCAATTGATTTTTTAAAAAATCTTCTGAATCACTTTTATTTTTAAATCTTCAAGCTGTGTTTAGCAGTTCTAATTCAGATATATTGTGAGTGGGAAGAAAAAAAACACAGTCTTTGAATACTTGAGAGATAACACAACTTTCAGCAATAAGTGAAGCAGTTAAAATAAAATTGTAAAATACTGGTTCTCTGCATGACATTTGAATGAAGGGGGAAAAATAAAATACTGGCTCTCACTTGAAAATAACTCGAGTGACTTACAGGTACAAACCGTGAGTTGTATAGTATAGGTATTTTTAAAAAATTTATTTATAGAAACAGACATATTCAAATGCAACACTGGACAAAAACAAAGAGAAAAAGTTGGAATGCCAATGACGCCAGAGAATCTCACTTGCACTTCCCATATGTCTGAATTAGCACCATTAGTTCAGAAATCACAGATGTAATCATAATTGCTTCTAATATATAAAACACCTTATAAAGATCTGTAAACTATCTAATAGCAAAGTTCTTCCAAAAACGTATTTAAAAATCAATCAGAATTTACCATTTAAAACTGATCAAAATGTTTTAAAAATGAACCCAATTCTACGGCTTGTCAAAGGGAATGAGCCATAATTAGCTTTATTGGAAGAAAGTGCCTGAATTCATCTTCTAGCCTCCTTCTAACCACCAAGCAGGTACAGTACACTGAATATTACATCAGAAATAAGAGTCATCTAAAACTGGTCTTAGAAAATATTTTCCTAAACTATAAAAATACTAAATGGCATACAAAAATTTCAGCATATACAGCAAATAGACTACAGCAAATATTTAGAACATACTTAAAACTATCTTGTACCATAATCATCATGAACATCAAGTATTCTTCTAATCAGTTTTCTATGATTCATTATAATTCAATGTTTACTTACCCTCAAGTTTTGTTCTAGTGTCAGACACAGACCAAATTCTGTGTTTCTAGCAGAAGTTACTGGAGGAACCATTGAATAATTCTTGGTATTCAACTCATTCTCAAAGTGCTGGACGTGCAATTGTAGAATAGCCTATTTTTTAGATTAGGGGTTAGCAAACTACAGCCCAGGAGCCAAATCTGGCCACCATCTGTTTTGTCTGGCCTGGGAACCCAGCTACACATATTCCTTTACATACTGTCTGTGGTTGCTTTCCTGCTTCAGGAACAGAGTTGAGTAGTTATGACAGAGACTGTATGTGGCCTTTTGGTCCACGTAGTCTGAAATATTTACAATCTGGCCCTTTACAGAAAAAGTTTGCAAGCCCTATTTTAGATAAATCACTTTAAGAAATTCTTAAAAAGGGCAAGGTAAAAATGTCTAAGATTAAAAAATTTTTGGCTGAGGTGTGCTGGTTCCATCACATAGTACCATGGGGCAGGCCAGAAGAGTGCAAACTTGGATTGGTGACTTCGGGTCTTGAACTACATTATTCTGGCATTCTAAGCAAACTCTGGCTTCTAAACAAATACCTTCTATTCCTCTCTGAACTGGCCATTTTGTACCAAGAAATTCACATACCACATTACAGCAATGTGCTTACTGTTCAACCCCAACCATCTGTGGTTCCCACAAACAATATTTAGCCTTTAAAAAGCAATAATCTTCTACCCTTAGCAACAGACAGAACTAGAAGTGGACTTTTCCCAGTGCCCTATATTGGCACAGATTCTATACTGCTGTACTGCATACCTTTTAGAATCCTTCCCTGTGACATGCATCATAATAATTTGTACTACTGCCACCCAGGGCTACAAACATGTCCCTTTTGACAAAGCGGACCAAGTTTTCAAATGGGCACATGGGCTTGGGAGAACGCTTGTGGTGGTCTTGGCAGAAAGAGGTGTGGAATGTGACATCGACGCCATTGTAAAGAATCCGGACGGAATGTTCATTGGGCTTTTCTCTGTCTTGCCAAAGCTCAAAGATCAACCTGGCTGCAAACCTTGGGAATCTGGCTTCTGAAAGGCCCAAGGCACTGAGAACTGGTGACAGAGTGACATCGTGAGCAGAGTAGAGGGCAAAGAGCTCTTCTTTCCTGCCCTCGGTGGCACGCTGCATCCGGCCGATGGTTTGGTTCAGGATGGGGTGGGCACCCAGGAGAGAATACCCAAGGTACAATTTCTTCTCCCGTCTCTCCCTTTCATCCTCGATCTGATGGGTCTTAATTACCTTGAAGTGCTCCATGTCGACACAGCCATTTCTGGTACAGGGAAAGCTGACATTGTGGCAGAGGTGGCAGAGCATGGAGTCTATGGGGTTGGCAGCTCGAAGCTGCTTGGTGGGGACGTCCACGATCTTGGCCATCTCCCCGTAGGTCTTCTCCAGCTGGCTGTTTTTCAAACGTAGGAGGTACTGACGACGCTGCTCCTTTTCCAGATACTGGTTTCTTACCGGGCAATAGCAGCTTCCAGAGCAGAACAGCGCACTTGGCTGGTGCCTGAAATAAATCTTCTTCCAGTCAAAATCTGGGAGAAAGCCATAAAGCAGGGCCAGCCCACTTTGTAGGGTCCGACTTTTCCCAGTGGTCTCTAAATACAGCTGGTCTGCAGACCAATCATTGGGCAGGAGTTTGTGTTTCTTTAGATAGATGTCCCTCAGCAGCTGGCCGTTCTGCAAATGCTGCACGACTCCTGAAACACAAGCACACAAAGCTTTCCTTACTTCCAGCTGAGCAAAAGAAACAGCAAGGGGAGGTGGAGTCAGTGTCCAGGTCTGGAGTGTTTTAGGACAGAGTGTAGTGCAAGAGAATGGCATCCAGCCTGTTTCCCCGTGGTGTGGAAGTTACAAGCTCCAGTTCACAACAGCTTGTGAAGGGAGCCTCTTGGGGGTATCCATGAAGGATGAGCAGAGTGGGGCCCTGGCCTTGGGAACCACGGCCTTTGGACCATCTGCCTCGCACCTGTCCTCCAGACCGGCCTCTTCCCTGGGGAGAGTATTGTGACTGGTGGGTCTCAGGGTTAGGAGTTGCCCAGCCAGGGGATCTCTGTAATTGCATGGGCCTAAGGAGAGGTTTTTCCCTCCTGTCCAGCTTTCCTCCGTGTGCAGGGAGTGCTCAGTGAAATCGCTCAGGCGAAGGCTGACCGCAGATTCCCTGCTTGCTGCTGTCTCCGCACTGCTGGAGAGTCCCCTCCATGACCCCACCCTCCCCAGCCTGCCAACCGAATGTTCTCTGATAACCTGCTGGGCACGTTCTGCCTGATCCTGAGGGCTTTACAGACTCGTCAACACACATGCACTCTCTGTATGATATGGAAGAATCTCCTGATACCCAGACAGAATACTTGAAAAAAGCCAAGTGTAGAGCAGTATGTTGATTATGCTCCTTTAAAACGAAAAAGAGGGAAAAATAAGAATGTGTGTTTGCAGTTGCCTGAGTTTTGCATAAAGAAACTTTCGAACATTGTATAAGAAACTAATCTCAATGGTTCCTTGGGGGTGATGGAGGTACAAAAATGAGGTGGATGGAACATGGGTAGAAGCAAGAATTTAAAGTTTACCTCTTAGTACTGTTTTAGTTTTGAACTATCACAGTATAATAAATTAACTTTTAAAACTGGAAAAAGCCTTATCTTTAAGCAGAGAAGGCAACCCAAGACAAAAACAAGCTCACTCTCGTCCTGTAGTAGGAGGTAGCAGGACACAATCTGTCATGGGCATGAGTTCTACACACAGGCCCTGAGACCAGTGACACCGTTTATCCAGATGTCCAAGCAGTATGAAGAATCCCACTGCAAAGATGAGACAACTTCAGCTGAAAATTGTGAGACAGAGGGAAATACATTCCCCCGGGAAAGGGAACAGCTCAGCAAAACCCACAAAGGATGTCTGGGTCCTACTGTGAATGAAGAGTGCTGAGAGCAAAACTGCCCCAGGAACCCAGGAGCTAAAGGCTGGAACAGGCTTTAGCATTTCCAAGACGCTTTGCAAAAAACACGCACACCGTGAGAGACAAACATTAAGATTCTGTGTCTCGCCCTAGTTCACTGCTGGGCCTATTTTATTTGTTAGGCCACATAAAGTTAGAGTGCTTACTGTGTGCCAGGGCTTTCTCATTTAATCCTCAGAAAAACAAAAACCCAATGAAGAAGGTATATTATTATTATTATCCCCATTTTCCTTATTTTATAGATGAAGAAATGAAGGCCTTGAACCATTCACAGTTAAAAACTGGCAGAGCTAAAACCCAAGGCCCCATCTGGTCCTAATTTTATGCTCTTAGTCCCTTATATTTTCATGCTGAAATACTAAGTTCTAGCTATTTAGGGCTTCTTATACTTGCCAAACATAGCCTGCATCTTCATGGCTTTGTTCATACTGTTCTGTTCCCTTTCTCTCCCTAGAGAAATCCTCCCAGGGCCTGGCTCCAACACCACCTTCTTTGTAGTGCTTTCCTTCATCTTCTCCCTGGTCAAGTTAATAATTCCTTCCTCTTCCCACATGCTGCTGGACCATAACGACATCAACTGCATTTATTGGGAGCCTCTCATATGCCAGCACTGCACTAGGCACTCTACACATGCTACCTCATTGAATTCACCACCAGCCACTGGGAAGACAGGCTCCTCCCCATGCTACAGGTCTGTCTGACTCCAAGGCCTGTGTTTACTCTCTAAGGCCCTGCAGTATCCAGCATTACAGGCAGTTGTCTCCACACGCATTGTTTGCTACAGCTGCAGACTCCTTTAGGACAGGCAGGAGGGTCCTGTTCATCCTGCTACCCCTCTCACACTCAGCAGCTGCCAAAGCATCTTCAACAGGGTAGGCACTCGTGAGCAATCTTATCTTACGTAGTTACTGTGGGCTGCCATAAGTACACCAGGGACAAAAGCTGTTTACAACAGCCATGCATTTTTCATGATATTTAAAATAGAAATAAAAGTGACCATTAAAAGAGAATGAGGAAACAGGAGCAGACAGTATTACAAAAATGATTTCTAGAGTAATACTAATTTAGAAACAATGACAATGATAGATGAGTGGAGAAGAACGATCTGAATGAATGATTAGGTGTGTGAGGACCAACCCCCCAGCTTCTTCTCAGGTAGCAGCTCCTGGATCCAGAGACAGGCACCCTCACCTCCTGTTCTCTGCACAGTCACCCTGACCTGTTAGCCAGGGCTGATGGATGCTAACCCCTAGGACCTCAAGGATTCTCTCTCTCTCAAGAATTTGCATTTGCAAATTCATCTGTGTATGTGTGGCTGGGATTGTAATTCTGTTGATAGACACAGCAAAAAATCAGAGAGAGAAGCAGGGACAAGAGAGCTTTTTTATTCCTGGTTCCAGTCTCTAGAGGTCTGATCAAACTCTTGGTCTTAGAGTCTGTGAGTCATTCCTGAATCCTTATAATAAATTTCCCTTTTTCACTTGAAGTGGTTTCTGTTATTTTTAACCAGAGAGTCTAACCAGCAGTTCTCAGCAAGAGTGCTACTGCCTTCAGACAGGGCTTGGGGGTGGAGTTATCACAATAATATGGGGAAGGGCATTCTTGGCACCTACTGGGTGGGGGCTGGGGGCTAGATAGTCTCCAGAAAGGACACGTGTCTCTGTCCCACAAAACTTTTGAATGCAGCACAAGACATTCCATCACGTACAAAACATATTTGAGTACTTTAGCCTGTAGAATCTAATTCTGTTTTTTTGTGTCTGGAACACAAAACCATTTTTGAATAATATTAACGTTGGCTGAATTTTCCAGAAATACAATATAAACTAAGGAACATCTATACTTTGTTTTGATCAGAATTTCAGAAAAACCATGTCCTAACATGTGGTATTAGAGTCACCAATACAGCATCCATCAATCATCTGCATTTGTAGCTGTCAGAGTCACATTTATGTACAAGCATTTGAAGATTTCATTCTATTTTCTAGTGTAGTTGTTCTTAAGCATTTATACTGAGACATATATAATTAGGTAATAAATCAGTTTCTTTTTGTTTGTTATAGCTGGGTACCCTGGTATGACTTGTAAATAATTAACTACATAGAAAGATTTCATTCATTCATTCATTCATTCATTCATTCATTCATTCCTTCACTTATTGAGACAGGCCTCACTCTGTCACTCAGGCTGGAGTGCAGTGGCATGATCATGGTTCACTGCAGCCTTGACCTCCCCTGGGCTTAAGTGGTCCTCCCACCTCAGCACCTGAGTAGCTGGGACTACAGGCACGTGCCACCATATTTGGCTAATTTTAAAAAATTGTTTGTAGAGACGGGGCTCCACTATGTTGCTCAGGCTGCTCTCAAACCCTTGGGCTCAAACGATTCTCCTGCCTCAGCCTCCCAAAGTGCTGGGATTGCAGGAGTGAGGCACCATGCCCGGCTGATTATATTATATTTAAATTTCACTTCATGATAGTTGAGGGAGATTGCAAAATAGTTAATTGTGTAATCAAAGAGGGTGTTGGATCTGCTAGGATGAAAACCCTTGTTCTAAAGTAATGCATGTGGAACTAATTGCCAAAGGCTTTTGACACAACTCCTTATCCATGGCTAGTCCTCCAGAGGCTTCAGTTTGCTCCACTCTGTCACCCAATATCATTCCCCCAATAATAACGGCAAAACCTAAGAGGGCCAACTAGAGGACATGGACCTTCCCCCCCATCCCCGCTGAGGTTCTAAGAGGCTGACGCAACATGAAAACAGAACATGGCCAATGGGTCTTCCCAATTCACCCATAAAGGCTGGTGACCAAGCGAAGTTCCTCTGAGGTTCCAGACTGAAGAATCAGAAAACTGAAACCTCTTGAAGGACCACCTGTTCCTCTATTCCCATCAAAGATGACTCCACAGTTAACTCACCAACCTACCCTGACGGTGAACTGACTGCGCATGGTCTGGCTAGGGCTGCAGAAGGAAAGCTGCGCTTCCGTGAGAACTCAGCTCAGCCAAACAAACTCCACACGCAGGAGAAATGTGCCACGCATTTTCCTCCCTGAAGTCTTGTACGTGAAAACCTATTAGACGTCTTGTTAGAAACATCTGAGAACATGAGTTTAGTTAAATAAATGATCAATTGCCCATCCAGAGTGAAAGAATATGGAGCTATCACAAATGATGTTGTGGATAAACAGTTATTCATAAGGAAATATTACCAAAATGTGTTGAGTGGAAAAGTGGGTTATGAAATAGTGTGTTTAGTAAGATGTGTACGCGCATAAGCACAGGAAGAAGGGTTACTCTTTTTTTTTTTTTTTTTTTTGAGACGGAGTCTCGCTTTGTCGCCCAGGCTGGAGTGCTGTGGCCAGATCTCAGCTCACTGCAAGCTCCGCCTCCCGGGTTCACGCCATTCTCCTGCCTCAGCCTCCCGGGTAGCTGGGACTACAGGCGCCCGCCACCTCGCCCGGCTGATTTTTCATATTTTTTAGTAGAGACGGGGTTTCACCGTGTTAGCCAGGATGGTCTCGATCTCCTGACCTTGTGATCCGCCCGCCTCGGCCTCCCAAAGTGCTGGGATTACAGGCTTGAGCCACCGCGCCCGGCCAGAAGGGTTACTCTTAAGGGTCTATTTCTGTGGTGGAATTACGGTTGCTTAAACTTTTTCTTCCTTTTACTTGTCTTTCCTAATTTATCTTCATGAACACATATTGTTTTTGTAAGAAGGAGAAAGGTTCTATTTAGTTTTGATAACTCTGATGTTTATTTAGAGGCCCTGGTGAACGAGCTCCTCACAGAGCCAGTCCTTGCTTACCCCTCTGAGCTGCACAGCACCCCACCCAGGAGAACTGCTCGGAAGGTATGCAAGCAGAAGAGCGGGTGGGGGAACCCCCGAGCACGTGGCTGTCACACATACCTGTCTGGGTGAGCTCTCCCATCTCACACAGCGGGTGATTTGGGTAAAGAGGCAGGGAGTTCAAGGGGCTTTCGAAAGAGGCTCCGGATCCTTTTGACATGTGACTAATGAAAGCTTCCAGTTTTGGGTGATATGGTTTCCTAGAGAGATGATAGAGAGAGTTAGAGGTCAGAGTGCTACAGAGGAGTCCAAACAGTTTCCAGCTTCAGCGAGCCAAATCCCACGTGTGTTGCGGCCTTTTGCACCCACAGTAACAGGTACTGGCTCAATCACTTTGCAATTCCAATTTCATTATTTCTCCACCACTGACACTGACACATGAAATCCCCTCCGTGAGGTCGGCTGGAGTTCCTAACCTCTGCTGAGCTCAGTACTGTGGGATTCAGCTTCGCCGTCTACCTTCCGGCTCCCCAGCCTGCACCATCTTCCAGGCTTGCTCTCTGGGAGGTGCCAACACCCACTCAGCAGTCACGCCTAGACTGGGCGTCGTCCCACTCTCTCCATTCCCTGCCCCTGCACATGTTATCTGCTCCCCATGTCTTGCAGATTCTTCCTCCTGGTGCTTTTCCATCCCCTTCTCCTTCATACTCACAGCTACTACCTGGGTTCTGGCCTCAGGCAGCTTTTGTCTGGCTGGCAATGGGCTCTTTCTTGGTCTTCTTGCTGATTAAGCATGCCCCTCTAATAATCTTGCCTTCTCCACAGCCAGAAGGATTGATTTAAAAGGTAACTCTGACCAGTCACTACCCTTCTCTATCACCACCTTCTGGAAGGGCCCACACACAGCCTGTCACTCTGTTCTGGCCCCGCCCTGGTACTCACTGGCCCTCTCTACCCTACTACTGTGCTCTGGCCACACCAAGCCAAAGGCCTGCTTTCCTCCAACACACAGCGCACCTCATTCTTCAACACTTCCACCACTTTCCACAAGCTATCCCTTCCTCCTAGAAAATCTACCCTATCCTTTACCAAGGTCGCCCATAATCCTTAATTTTTCTGACCTCTGAAAAATCTTCCTTTAGGAAAATTGTTAACTGAGTAAAATAACCAGGATCTCTTACAATTCACTCCACATTTTGGACATACAACCTCTCATTTAATATAGGGTAATAATAAATGTCAAAAAAAGTTTATATATGAGATCTGAGAGTATCTATATTTCTGCCACAAAGTATATGTGGTAAATCTTTCTAGTCACTAATATACAATTACCCTGAATAATGAAATGATCTATGAATATAAACATCTTTTCTTTGAATAATGAAGTAGCCTATGAATGTATATACATTTTCCAGCTGAAGAGAAGTGGACAGATAGAGTAGTTCATGACTAAATTCTGTAAGAATCAGCATGAAAAGAAGCAAAGATAAACTGTTCTTATGGCAAACCCCTGCTGTCTGAAGGCCCAATTACCTTTGAAAGTGCTTTAAAAATGGCTGCCAAAGTGAGTTTATTATCTATCAAAAACACAAAGCAAAAAAAAAAAAAAAAAAATCCATCTTTTAAAAAATATGTTTTTAAATTAGGGAATGCTAATCCAGACATGTAGTATAGTCTAATAAATCACCCTGGATGGCTAAAAGGAGTTATGCCTTTCCATAAAAACAGGGTATGTTATTTTGCCTGATGCTAAAGCACATAAATGTTTGCAAACTGGGAAATAAAATGCCCAGACTGACAATGAGGCTGCCAAGAGTAATCCACATAACAAAGGGTATCCATCAACAGGAGTCAAATGTTCTGCACCAGGCCATTATTTCAGGTTGGAGATTTTTTTGAGGATCTGAGAAAGCTCTGCTGCCAATTTTAGAAATGGAATTTCACAACTGGAAGTGTTTGCTGAGACGACCCAGGTTTTCAGGGCATCTGATTGCTTAATTGTATCTAACTGTATTCATTCCAATGTTTTTTATTTTTGTTTTGTTCTGTTTTTGTTGTTTGTTTTTGTTTTTGGCATGCAAAGATGAAGACTCGTGGAAGAAAAACTTCATTTAAAGAATAGCTAACAGGTCGGGCATAGTGGCTCATGCCTGTAATCCCAGCATTTTGGGAGGCCGAGGTGGGAGGATTGCCTGGGGCCAGGAGTTTGAGACATAGGGAGACCATGTCTCTACAAAAAATACAAAAACTAGCCAGGCATGGTGGCTCAGGCCTATAGTCCCAGCCACTCAGGAGGCTAAAGCAGAAGGATCGCTTGAGTCCAGGAGGTAGAGGCTGCAGTAAGCTGTGATCATATCACTGTACTCCAGCCTAGGTGACAAAGAGAGATCCTGTCTCATAAAAAAGAAAAAGAAAAAGAAAAAGAAAAAAAAGATTTGACAACAAATGGCTCTATCTTTTTAGTGGAAAGTGGACCAGGTAACTCAAGTCCTGGGCCTGGATCTGACCACCCAGGCCCTGTCTGCCTGGTCCACTGCTCCATCCCTGGAGCCCAGAGGGTGCTTAGCATACAGCAGATGTTCCAAAGATATATGTGAGTGAATTCAACTGTGAAGTGTCCCATCCTTGGATGCTTCATGAAAATAGCAAGCCTTCCATAATCTGTAGAAATGAATACGATAAGTTCCCATACTGTTTGTTAAAATATTCAGATTTTGATGAAAATATAGTCAGCCCTCCATCTCCTCAGATTCTGCATTGGAAGATTCGACTGTGGATCCAAAAATATTTGGAAAAAACCCAATAAGAAATAACAATACAACAATAAAAATAATACAAATAAAAAACACAGTATAACAACTATTTACATAGCATTTACGTTGTATTTGGTATTATAAGTAATCTAGAGATGATGTAAAGTACATGGGAGAATGTGCGCAGGTTCTATGTGAATACAACACCGTTTTACATAAGGGACTTGAGCATCTCAGATTCTGGTATCCAAGGAGGATCCTGGAACCAATCCTCTGTGTATACCAAGGGATGAATGTATAAAAACTAAAGGCTACTGTGGATGAGACTAGTGTACTAGTTGCACACTAAAATCTATTCTCTTCTTAAGAACTTGGTTAGATCCTATTTCTGAGGTCCTGAAATGAGGTAAAGCCACATTCACCAATAGAATGGAAAGATGTATGCCACTTCTGGGTTTAGGCTTTCTGATCATGAGTATGCCCACTTCACATTCTCTTCCTTCCTTCTAGCCATTATTTAGGCATGGCACAACCAGGGTTCAACCATGTAGCCATCCCCAGGGGATGGTAGAAGCAATAACCTGGAAGAAACCTGGGGCCCTGAATGACCAGGTGGAGCTGACTAGCACGATCTGGAACACACATTTCAGACTTTCACATGAGGAAGAACTAAACTTCCTTGTTATTTAAGGTAATGCATTCATGAGTCCCTGTGCGACAAAATAAGCTTATAAAATAGGTGTACCCTGACTAATGCAGACATAATTATATCCATGAAAATAACTTTTTCTTGAGTAAAAACTCATATTATTATGGGCTCATTGAAAATCTTCTTTCATAATGAAAACTGGAAGAATCAAAAGTGTTACTATCTTGAGTCTTCAAGTCATTCACTTTGGAGTCCTTATTTTCACTTTTATATGCATTATTCACATCTATATATACCACAAAGTTTGAGGCTGAACCCCAAGGCTAATCTACACACCCATGAGAAAATTCATTGTTTATTTAAAACCTCAGCAATGACTGAGTTCTGCACAGAATGTTAAGGCAAGCAGAGGAGGCAGACGACCAGTGACACTGTTACCAGAAAACACAATCCGAAAGAGCATACCTAGCTGGAAACTGGAATCACACTAGATTTTTAAAATTCATGCCAATTAAAGAATTTATCATCTTACATATTAATAACATGAGGTTATGAAAAGATAAGCCCAATGTACTTTTCTTAGTCTTTAGCTTTCTGGACCTTTTGGCCTCACTTGATGTGATGCATTGCCCTGCTTTCCTCAGCTCTCATAACATTGCTCTCCTGACTTTTCCCTGTTTGCAACATCCCTAGCCCCTCTTGAAATCCTTTTTTCTCTCTGAGTACCACATGCTGGTGTTTCCCAGGACTCTGGTTTTGGCGCATCCCTCACTTCTCAGGTTCTGTCTGTAATATAAGCCCACAGCTTCAAATGCCATAGCATGCTGAAGATTCTCAACTAAACCTCTCTCTCCCAGCAAACCATTGCCCCTGAGCTGCAAAATTATATAGGCTAGGCTGGCTCACACCTGTAATCCCAGCACTTTGGAAGGCCAAGGAGGGCGGATCATGAGGTCAAGAGATCGAGACCATCCTGGCCAACATGGTGAAACCCCGTCTCTACTTAAAAAAAAAAAAAAAATACAAAAATTAGCTGGGTGTGGTGGCATGCGCCTGTAGTCCCAGCTACTCAGGAGGCTGAGGCAGGAGAATCGCTTGAACCTGGGAAGCAGAGGTTGCAGCGAGCCGAGATCATGCCATTGCACTCCAGCCCAGTGACAGAGCAAGACTCTGTCTCAAAAAAAAAAAAAAAAGAAAAAAAAATTATACAGCCTACTACTGGCTAGAAACTGTCTCTTGAATGTTTCATGACAGCTCAAATGTAGCACCAATGCCTGTACCAACTTCCCCCCATACCTCCCTTCTGTGTTCTCTAACTCCAGGGAGGGGTACCACCACCAGCCAGACACCCAGTCAGAAACCTGGGCCCCATCCTGCCTGTCTTTCATACCCGTGTTCAACCTGCCACCAAGTCCTATTGATCCCACCTTGTAACCTTCTCTAAGACCCATCCACTCTCTCCATCTCTGCTGCCACTTTCTGAGTTTCAGCTGCTATCATTTATTCATTCAACGAACATTTAATCACACCCCACCACTTGTTTGCCAGTCACTGTCCTAGGCACTTGGGATGCAGGAGCAGTGAACAAAAACAAATAAAAATATCTGCCCTCAGGGAGGTTATATTCTAGCCTGGGGAAACAGACAATGCACAATGAACACTGTGTGTGTGTGTGTATGTGTGTGTGTGTGTGTGTGTGTGTGTATGTGTGTGTTTGTCTGGGTTAGAAAGTAACAGATGCTATGGCAAAGAGAAGAGCAGGCTAAGGGGGTTGTGGGAGACCAGGGTGGAAGGAAGAGTACCTTGTCATTTTAACTGGAGTGTTCTGAGTAGGTTTTATTGAGAAGGTGACATTTGAGCAAAGACTTAAAGGAGGTAAAAGGACTAGTCACAAAGCTATCTGTGGGAAGAGGCTTCCAGAGACAGAAACCAGTCTGTGCAAAGGCCCTGAGGCAGCATACGGTGCCCGAATGTGCAAAGAAGAGCTAGGAGCATCATGGCTGAAGCAGAGTGAGCAAGCACGAGAGAGCGGAGGGCAAGGTCAGGCGGGTAAGGGGTGGAGGAAGGGCACTCAGGCCTTGTGGGGCATTTTAAGGACGTGGATTCTGATTCCGAGTGAAGTCTCTTCTCTGGATCACTATCCTAGTAATACCACCACTAGCTGCCACCAGCTTCAAGTTCATCTTCCACACTATGGCTGTCAGAAACCTTCATCTTTTCATCCCTTTCACTCCCTGGCTCTCTCGCTACCTTCAGGCCTGGACACACTCCCCTGCTGGGTATTCAAAGCCTCAGATAACCTCGTTCCCACCCAGTTTTCCACTCCACGCTTGAGCCTGTGAAACTAACTTTCTGCTCAAGCCTGTGAAACTAACTTTGAGGGCCTCAACGTACTAAGCTGTCCACCACCTCACACTGCACGTGTTGGTCTCACCGCCCAAGGGCCATTCAGCAGCAGCTGCTGCCTGACTTGCTCCTGCACACCCTTCTGGTCCCTTTCTCTGTGTGGCCTTCCCTGATCTGCCACCCCGTGTCCACCTCCCTGCCCCAGGTTGGGTCAGGCTGCCCCTCTTCTGGCTCATGCCCCCTAATATGGCACCAAAATTACTTCCATTTCTACTTCTTGCTCTTATTCCATTTCTTCCTCTTCTTTCTCTAATGCTGCCACCACTGCTGCCACCTGTGCCAGTTACCATTCATGGAGGGCTGCTGTGTCCTGGGCACTGGGCCTGTCTCTGCAAAGGTACTGGGCTCCCTGAGGGCAGGGGCAGCCCCAAGGAGTGGCCTTTCTTCTGCAACCCCTCAGAAGCCCACTCCCTCCCTCACTGCTCCAGCCTAGCCATACCCTGGTCTTATTGTAGCTCACATCTGCCCAGTTCTTCCAGCCTCAGGCCCCCTGCACTTGCTGCTTACTCCATTGGGAACGTTCTGTCCCCTGGACCATCACAGGGCTGGCCCCCTCACTTCACATAGGTGCCTGCTTATGTACTACCTTCTGGTACCTGGCACATGATAGAAGCATAAAACTAAAATTTGTGCAATAAATGCTGATCAAAGTGAATGTTTTCTCTTCCTTGCATGTAGAAAAGCATATTTAATTCATATTTATGAATGCAAAAAAGCATTTACTAAATATGGCATATAAATAACTGATAACCTTAATGCTGGCTAAACGTAATACTATGAGGGTTAAAATAGCACCTTCCTCATAAAGCACATGGCATTCACAAAGAGGCAGCTTCTACTACAAAGGCTTTGAGAGTCGCAGGGTGTGTCATCATGGATGGAAACCCTGGGGCAACAAACTTGTGGACTGCCAGCTAGTGTTTGGCTCAGCTCACTGCACCCCGCCTGCTGGCCCCAGTATTCCGTTTCACTAGACTAGAATAATGGGCATGCTCCAGGGCGCACCACCTTTTAGGGGGTCACAACTTTAGTAATTTTTAAAGCTGAAGTAGCACCTGGAAGGACAGCAGGTATCGCTGGTGACCCAGATCCCACAGTCCTGGGGGAGTCAGCAGCCCAGAGAGGGTCCCCTTCACCGGGGTTCCTGCTCACTCTTCCTCTTAAGTACCTGTTTATAATGATGAGTCAACTATTACTGTTTTTAAAGATTACATCAATTAAATGATATTAAGTAACAAAATATGCATACTCCACCCTCTTTACACAAAGGATTTAAGGTGGCTTCTAAAAATACAGAATCTTCAATAAAATAAAACTAGGCAAAGGAAAATGAGGGCAGAGGCAGCCAGGCCAACTGGTCCCTAGGAACTGAACCTCTCAAATGGGAGCGCCAAAAATGGCCCCATTAGAGGGTCCTGGCATCACTGTGACAGGGTCCCTGCAAGACGAGCTGCCAAGTGTCACTTTTAAAGAACAGCCCTGGCTGTAGTGAGGTAATCCATGACTCCACCAGGCTCACCCTCCTGGGGCAGGCTGGCACCCCAGAAGCATTCCATCAAAATAACGTCTTCCCCACTTCCTTCATCTCCCAACCTCATTCAGTAAACTCTGCTAGAATGTTATGTGCCTCCAGACACATTTGCTGAGGTCTAGCCCAACATTTTATTGCTAACTATGCTTCTAATTTTAGGGCCATGCCATTTCCATACAATTTCCACTCTCTGTTCAAATATGTTTCATCCTAAGGGCTTTCAACCAAGAACAGGCTGCCTCTACTCCTGTGAAAAATTAGAAGGGTAAAATAATTCTTACATTTATATAGCCCGGCAATTGCTAACGTGCATTTGTCTGTGTCATCTCACTTACTCCTTGCCCCAACCTTGCAGGGGGAGCCTTGTGATTCCCCTTTCAGAGGTAGGAGGCTGAGGCTCAGAGGACACTAAGGGGCTTGCCCGCTGCTCTGAATGGAGCAGGTAAGCTGGGGCGGAGGACTGTTAACTCAGTGCTCGCTATACGGTGTCCCAACTGTTTATTGAAGTGAAAAACATCAGTGTGGGAGGGTGAGCCTCAGACTGGCCTGGGCTCAGTATATCTGCTGTGTTGCTTCAAACAGGTGTCCCTGCCTCTGTGGGCCTCCGTCTTTTCAACTGTATAATGGCACTCACATGTAGGACTGCTCTGAGCCCAGGCTCCTGCAAACAGTATGGTTCACCAAGTGTAGGTCACTCACCTATCCTGTCATTCTCCATCCTACAGGATATAACAGATACTTGAAAATGACTTTTAGAAAAAGTGCAATTTACCTGTTAGCCACCAGAGTGCAGTCAATTTCTGGTCGCTTTGTTTTGGGAATGACATACAGTGGGTACCTGTCTCCGTGGCGAATGAACACATGCACTGAGACCAGCTTAAAATGATGCGGGGCATGACCTGTGAGAGAGAAGCACATTGTCTGGTTATCACTCAATAGGTGTCAATCCTTTTACAAGGGGGCCAAGGGGATGACCTGGCCATGTTCGTGCCGGGCATCTGAGTGGGAGGCAGCAGGGGCCACCATGGGGTTGCAGAGCCACAGTGAACGGGCCTTTGCTGCCATGCTGGATGGGGGCCACTGAACAGTCTTACGAGGTGGGACAGAGGAACGTGAGTAGGCTGATTATGTCCCAGACCTCCTGGAAACCATGGGAGGCCGGTGAAATGCAGGCACAACTACTAATGTGGCCTCACTCACAGGCACAGACCAGGGAGAGATCCATGAAAATATTAGAAACAATGATTTCTGCTTTAAATCTTTCATAAGACAAGAGAGGCCATAAAGAGATCAATAAGGATTCAACACTATGCTCTGATACACTTTTAGAAAAGCAAAACTTGTAGAAATTGCCTTACTTCTATGGCAAGATGCCAGCAGGACATCCTGTGGACATCCTAAGTCCCAAGAGGCTACCCTGAAAAGCAGAGTGTCTCAACGTGCTGCGCTAGTGCCTGCCAAGGCCACCTTTCTACCTTGCTGCTGTCTCACTGAAGATCATGATGATGGCAAACATTTGTGGTGAGTTGATCGTGAGCCACGTGGTATGTTCAGAGCAGTTACTGAAACCTCCCCAGTCCCAGGCATAAGTCCTGCGAGTTACTCCCATTTTATAGAGGAGAATGCAAGGACCCAGGAACTCATTCAAGGGCACAGCCTGGTGGCAACTGCAGCACTTGGGTCCTGGCCATCTTGCTCCTTACCGCTGTGCAATGCTGCTGGAATAACTAGTTCCCAAAGGGGTGTCTGTCCTGGCGGCACAGTCAGGCCTACCTTCCATGCTGCGCTCAGCCACGCTGGGGATGTTGCAGTACAAAAGAGCTTCGTAAACGGGGTCTGTCACAGGGGGCTCCGTCACAGGGTCGGGCATGATTCTCTTTCGACTCTTGCTACTCACTCCATTCTTAGCTGTTGACACCGGGATCAGGTGGACTGAAATGAAGCAAGGCAGGTTGTGATGCATAGTTCCTGGGGCGCCAGGCCAGCTGCTCGGCCCAGTGCAGGGCTGGATTTCACTTTGAGGAGCTATTCTTGCACTGAGAATCAGGGTACACGTCAGTGGAGCAGAAGTCAGCTTCCCATTCGAGAAGGGCTTCTGAGCCCCAGTGTGTCCTGCCCCTTCCTCACTGCCACTACCCTCTCCTTGCCATCTACTCAACACCAGGGGGGCCTCCCAAGCAAAGGGGCCTCACTCAGGGCAGTTGGAGGAAGAACTCACACACTAACTTCTTAGGACCTGATTACCTCTTCCCTAATGCCCTTCAATTCCAGTAACAACAAGGAGGAAAACCATCATCCCTCATTGAAGACCTGCTAGGTGCCAGATGTGGGTATCTAACATACCCCATTTATCATCATCTGCTTTATGCTTTGTGGGCCTTCAGAATCACTCATTTAACCCATGAGAGCACTTTACAGAAGAAAGCCAACGACTAAGGCATGTGTGGTGGGTGAAAGCCTGTCTCACGCTCACTCCTTGACTTTAGGCCAGCTTCCTTGCCACTGTCTTGGGGTGGCATGTGTGGGTCCTGCAGTCTGTGTGCTTGTCCATCTACCACCCTCATTCCATTAGTGAGCTGACCCTTCGCCACCATGTGTGGTCAGGCTGGACTGTCAGTCACAGTGTCCCTACCCTCTGGCAGGGGTGGACATGTGACCAGAGTTAATAAGGATAGTAATGGGGCAACTGGACTCCCTTTCCTTGAGACGGGTGACATATAGACAATAGAAGAGGTGCTTTTTTTCTTTTGGATGCTAATCTGTAAGAATGGAAATGTGGGGCTGCTCAGCCATCTAACCCTCGTGAACAGCCTCTGTCTCAGTGGTCCCGAATCTCTCCATGCCTAGGGAATGTGTTTGTAGCATCATAGATCCTCTACAACTCCCAACACAGTAATAGTCATACTTTCAGCATCCGACCATTGAGGGAAATACATGAAAATAAGTGTGCTCATAGATCTATTTAACTTCTAAAAGGTTTATCAATCACCATAATATCTATACATACACACGAACAATAGCTAAAACAGGGACCAACCACCAGCCTAAATCAATGTAAATTCCCTAATTACTTCTACAAATTCTTCTGTATAAATATTTAAAACTTCCCTTTGGCAAACATGCCATAAACAAAGATAAAAGACAGGCAACACACTGAGAGAAAAATATTAGCAACTAACCTAACAAATGATTAATATCCAAAGTCCATAAGGGCCCCTACACCTGAAAAATCATTAAAGGATATGAACAGGCCAATTGCAGAAAAGTAAATACTAATGGCCAATAAACACATGAAGAGATGCTTAAGATTAGATAAATATAAAACAATGTGGTATTATTTTTCATAATTAAGTTTATTCATGATTAAAGAAACAGAAATCAAACAGTGGACTATATTAATAATTTTTCCTCATCAAACTGGCAAATCATGTTTTAATAACACTCAATATTGGGAAGGGTGTGAGAACCTGACGCTTCCAAACATCGTAGGGGAGGGTGGAAATTGGTGCCTTTCAGGAGTGTTTGGCAGTAGCCATCAAAATGGAATATGTGTACTATTCCATTTTGTGTACTATTCTGTGCCTTGGAATCCATTCTGTATGTATAAAGATAGCGATGCCCACACACACAAATGTAAACGTATGGCCAAAGAGATTCCCTGCAGTGCTGTTTGTAATAACAAAAAAGGGAAATAACCTAAATATCCATTTCTAGCAGAACAGAATGTTATGTCCCTGCTGTGGAACGTTCTAGCCCAGTTAAAAAGAAGGGAAAACAATCAAAGATAAATTAAGTGAAGTGAATACACCAAGTCACTGGCTACTGATATAATCTTCTTTGTGTAAAGAAAAAAAAAACCATAAATGCATAAATATACAGGGATTGGTTTATTACGTAAATGCACAGAAAAAAATGTCTAGAAGGTTACCCATCATAACACAGCAGTGGTTTTCCGCTGGGGAAGGATGGAATGGGGCGTGAGAAAGTATTTTTATTTGTTTCATCTATTCGCACACACACATACGTACAGTCAGGAGTTGTGTAACAATGGGGATGCACTGAGAAATGGTCCTTAGGCAATTTTGTCATAGTGTAAACATCATAGAGTGCACTTACACAAACCTAGCTAGGAGAGCTTTCTACACACCTAGGTTATTTGGAACAGCCTGCTGCTCCTAGGTTACAAACCTGAACGGCCTGTTACCGCACTGAATGTTGTATGCAGTTGTAACACAATGGTAAGTACATATGTATCTAAACATGTCTCAACATAGAAAGAATACAGTAAAAATATGGTATTATAATATGGTACCACTGTCATATATGTGTTCTGTTGTTGATGGAAGTCATTATGTGGTACATGACTATATATATTTACAGTAAGCACATATTAATGTATTCTATATGTATAGAAATATATATTTCTATATTTCTATGCTGTCTAGGTATGCATTTTTTTTTTTTTTTTACAGTGAACATATTTCCCATCATTACTTGTGTTACCAAAACAACAATCAGAGAGATACAGAACTGGTGATTCACCCACCCAACATTAGACCTTTGGTTGCTCCTAGAGCCACTTTCTTTCCAGTAGTTGGAAGGTGCTAGGATGACTAACACAGCCCAGGTGTTCAGAGGGAATTCACTACAGGGAGATTAGCACAAGAGCATGGAAATACAGAAAAGTGCTAAGGCAGTCTCTTAGGGACCTGGCCCTTCTGGCTGGCTCAGTCCTTGATTCTGCTCTTTTGTGAAATATACCAAGTCCTGGCCCCTTGGCCATGCCTGTGGGCATACTTCCTTACGGTCTGGGCCAGGGAGAGAAGCAGCTAAGGAGACAGGATAATATGAGTGACACAGGGAAATGGAGGGGCACAGGTGAGGACAGTGGGTGTCCTAGAGTGCCCACAGTTTGCTAGTTCATCTGTAAGCACCCGGGGTGAGGCCTGTTGTGGCTGCCATTTGGGAACCATGGTGGTCGGGTGCAAATGACCCACCCATGACCCAAGGAAGCAGTGGTTTGAAAACCACAGATAAAGATCAGAATGAGACCTTCCATCCAGAAAGATTTTATCTGCTGCTTCCTCTGGTATCTGGGCCTGTCAACCTCGTTCACTAGTTCAGAATGTGAGATCACCCTGTACTATCTGTGCCTCCCTGAGTCACCAGGACATGGCATCAGTCCACAAGGGGCTCTCCCAATACCAGGCATTCAAAACAGGTCCTGACCCACAGAAGCTGTGAGAAGTCTCCCCAGCTCCATCTTGACCCCAATCCCAACCTGGTTCTCACTGTTCTGAGTTGCTCTGAGTCACCCCACCCCACAGGATGTTTCTCACTTATGCTCCGCTGTTTGCTGGCAACTCTACCCTCACCCTCTGCTCCTGAAATCTGGCCAACACTGTAACTGGTCCTAGGGATCACCTCCTCCAGGAAGCCCACCCTGAATCCCCAGATAGTTCCCATATCCCTCTTCTATGAGCCTGCCCAGTTCCTGCTGCCATCATGGCTCACAGCATAGCATATGCAAGCAGGGGTATCCCAGTTTGTCACCCTGCCAAGGGCTGGGACTGTGCCTCTTTCACATTTATGTCCCCTGCTGACTGACAGAGGATAGGTCTTCCAAAAATACCTGCTGAACTGGGCCAGACGCTGTGCTCCATGCTTTTGAGGAAATATCACATGGACTCCTCATGTGGAGCACTGAGGGTTGCTGAGCCAGTCTGGGGTGAGGGGCATTCAAGACAGGCTTCCCAGAAGAGACACCTAGCTGGGCCTGAAAGGCTGATGAAGCTGGCTGTGTGGAGGGGAAGAGGAGAGGAGCAGAGGGGAGGCTGTGAAGCACAGCCAAACACGGCAGATGAGGGTCAGCAAGCTGGCTCAGGATATGCCTTGGGTCCCGTAAGGCCTGGTCAGGATGGCCTCACCAGGGTCGATGTACAGGCTGGGCTCCAGAAGGAAGGCTGGGAAGGGGCCTGGAGGAGCAGACCCCAGGCTGCAGGCCGCCTCTGCCCTGGTGTGGTGCTACTCACCACATCAGCTCTTGAGGCTTGCCCTGATCATCTAGATAAAGGGAGCTGAGGGACAGACCCAGGGGCTGGGGTAGACACTGCTCTAGGACACTGCTCCTCCCAGCAGGCTTCGCCCAGGCCCCCCGTGCCTCTAGCTGTCCTGTGGGACAATCAGAAACTCTGCTGACCTCAAGCAGATGACAGCAGCTCAGATGTCACAGGGCAAGAGAAAGAGGCTGTGGGGGCGTCAGAAAGAATAGTGGGCAGATAAATAGATGGAAGGATAACGAGTTTCTTTATGTAGGTGGGAAAATTCATGAATCTAAATGAGTGCCCTGGGGCCACTGTGCCACCAGGACCAACATGAATAACATGATATATCTTTTACTGATGATTAACTCTGTACCAATAGGCATGCAATTTCTCCGTGGTGTGATTACCAAGTAGGAGGGCACATTTCCATAAGCTACCTTTGGAAATGAGCCTCTCTTTTATGGTGGCGTTCTCTGCTCATCTCATCTACGATCACTTTCATCCTGTCCACACATCTATAACCCTCATGTGTAAAGATGCCGATAAGGTCGCAATTTCAAAGAAATGGCAGAGAACATGACCTCTAAAGCATCTCCTTGGGACCCTCCCTCTCAAAAGCAACCAAAAAATTTCTTAGAATCATGAGTAAAACAACCAGATGCTATCCTATGCAGGCTCCCTTCCCACTACCCTTTCCCACCCCATCTCCCAAATGCACAGTGGATGACTCGGTGTGTATTACTAGTAAACAGTCCCATAGCTATAGCTAGGATGCAAGCCAAACTGATCCTCTCTCTGCTTTTCCCAGCTTTGGATCTCAACCTAGAGTTGTATCCATCAGCCAGACAGTAGACCTCAGGCAGAGGCAGGTCAAGGGAGTTACCCAAAGTCCTTCAGCCTGTAAGCCCAGGCCTGCTCACCCACTAAGCTTGGTATTCATGCATTTGTCCATCCGGCCATCCAACATGCATGCAGCACATGCTGGGGATTCTTCAGAGAATAAAATGAACAAGGTCTCTGCCCTCACCGGGTTTACAATCCAGTTGTGGGGGAGAGTCAGACATTAAATAAGAAAAGCGGGGGAGAAAGCACATGGACCATAAGCAGAAAATAGCCTTCTCAGTCACCGGGCCCCCTGCACTCCCTGGTTGCCAGTTGGGGGCGTGCAGGTATGGAAATGATGCAGTGAAGATATGGATACAAAGGAAATATTGGGAAGTTACCAGAGATGATGGCTAATACTGTGTGTCAACTTGACTGGGTTGAAGAACACAAAGTATTGCTCCTTGGTGTGCCTGTGAGGGTGTTGCCAAAGGAGATTAACATTTGAGTCAGTGGGCTGGGGAAGGCAGACCCACCCTTCATCTGGGTGGGCACAGTCTAACCAGCTGCCAATGCAGCTGGAATATAAGCAGGCAGAAAAATATGAATAGAGAGGCTGGCCTAGCCTCCCAGCCTACATCTTTCTCCCGTGCTGGACGCATCCTGCCCTTGAACATCGGGCTCCAAGTTCTTCAGTTTTGGAACTCGGACTGCTCTCCTTGCTCCCCAGCCTGCAGGTGGCCTATTGTGGGACCTTGTGATCATGTGAGTTAATACCTAATAAACTCCCATGTATGTGTATGTGTGTGTGTATATATATCCCTCTAGAGAGCCCATGAGTTCTGTCCCTCTAGAGAGCCCAGGAATGGTCAATAACAGCTTTAAGAAAACATGACCTAATCAATTAGACTTTGGTTAGTAGCCAACACTAGAAACTTGTCTAGAGACATGTTTCATCTAACGATGATTTGCTCATTTTGATTTTTGTTTATTCCATTGATGGTCCCCATGGAATAGAAAAAAGGAGGGAAAAGGTCAGGGTCAGAGTCAGATCATAAGAGCACAGGTTGCTAGGCCACAAGCCCCTGTCTGGCCTTTGAACCTCAGGGCACCTTAGTTATCCCTGAAACTCAACAACCCATGGGGCAGCAGATAAAGTGACAGCCAAGCATCTGCTGCCAGCTCATTATCTGGGAGTCACTTTGACTTGCACAAGGACACACCAGTTTCTTTCCCATAGGGTGCCAAGCCAACCTCCCTGATCTCCAGGTCACCTCCCTGTACCAAGGCTCTAGGATAGGGCCGAGGAAAGAAATCTACCTGCATACGTGGCCTTCTTCGTGCCTTAGGAAACTGCTGTATGCAAGCTCCTCACAGGTGCCTTGAAACTGACTTTAATGGAGCACAAGGAAGGGCCCCATCCCTAGGTCAGCTCATCTCTTCCCACTTCCTTCTGTGGAGACAGGCCCATCCTCCTTTGGGAGCAGCTCCTCTTCTCATGCCAACCCCATGGCCCGGTGGGGGGTGTCATGCTGCTCCTCCAGGACCATGTCTCCACCGTGCTAACTAGCCCAGGGATGGGGACCTGACTCTAGGCAGCTGTGCCAATAAGGGACCTTTCCAGGAAAGACAGGCTGTCCCATGTGGAAGACACTTCTGCAGTGGCACTCAGATGGCTTCCAAACCCCTCCCTCCTGCCATCCCCATGCTGTGTGACAGCCAAATCACCTGATTACACAGACACCTGGCAGATTACAGCTGGGTATCAGGGACCCAGAGTTTCCCGGGAAATGTGAGCATGATGAGGCTAAAGTGTTGGCTCAGCTCTGTCTCCGTTGCTGTGGGCTCACCTGCCACACAAGTCACCCCACTGACTACACCAGCAAAGAACCTCTTGAGGCCAAGGTCCAGCTCCACTATCTGTTTTCTACCTTCCTAGCTCCAGGGTCTGCCTTGTCCTTTTTGGGACTTCGGCACTGGGCTAGTCACCTCCTTAGGGGATTATAGTCACTTTTTCCTTGGAACTCCACTGAAGTCTGTCCTCAGTTGCCCCTGCTACCATGGTTCTGAATGCAGGGAGGTAGCCTGGGGCTGGGGGCTGCAAATGAGCTATAGTATTACAAAGATGTGAGTTCATGCCCTGGCTCTGTTACCTCCTAGCTGTGTGACCTGGGGCAAGTATCCCTGCTCTCTGTGCCTCATTTCTTTCATCTGTCAAATGAAGGTGATGATACCTACAGATCAGGGTGGCAACGATGATGATGAGATACCACCTGTGAATGGATTCTGGTAAGGAATCAATACATGCTATTTTCAATTTTTAAAAAAGTGAGCGGGACACAGTGGTGCATGCCTAGAGTTCCAGCTACTTGGGGGACTGAGGCAGGAGGATCGCTTGAGCTCAGGAATTTGGGGCTGTAGTGAGCCCTGATCACACTACTGCATTCCAGCCTGGGTGACAGAGTGAGACCCCATCTTATAAATGAATGAATGAATGAATGAATGAATGAATGAATGAATGAATGAATGCTATTTTCTACATCCATCCCCTGGATGTGATTATTTCTGTTTCTTGCAGGCTCTTAAAAGGCACTCCCTTCAACTTGGAATCTGGAAGGGATATTAAACCCCTGTGTCCACCCCTTCACAAAAGCACAACCAGCCAATCTCCCTTCTCCTCTCGGCCACTCCAGTTTTAGCAGCTTCTCTGGCTCCCTTAAATACATTCAGCTTATCTGAGATAGTGCCTTCTCATAAGCTAAAACACCCCCAGTCCTGCCACCTAATTTCTCCAATTTCCTCCCCCAAATAAACCGAAAGTCTCTTGAATTCTCTCTCTCCTTCACTGGTCTGCCAAGGAATAATGACTCGCTCTGTCAATTCCCACAATTCCCTTAGTGCTCCTCAACCCACTAAATTATCTTAAATGTCCACCCTGTCTGTAACCTGTACTGAATTTTAAAAGTGCATTGTAACTGTCAAATGAAAATCAGAACCACAACAAAGAGCCCACAGTTGTTATCTGCCTCTCATCATCTGCTTTTAAAGGCCGGAGTGGGAATCATGTTATACAGGTGAAATGGGAGAAGTCAAGCCCACATTTGTAGACTTTCAGACACTTGGTTTTATATAAACGAGATTGAGCAAACAGTTGAATCCGCTTTTCCCATTTTGATCTATCCACTTTGAGCCGCAATACACCAACCTTTCTTGTTTTCCTCATTTTTAATGTTGCCTCATGGTGAACCACATTAGGTAAGAATTTATTAAGTGCTTCTGATATGCCTGGTAGCATTCAGGGAGCTGGAGAACTCCAGCAGAACTCAGGGCTGGGCATATCCTATCAGCCTGGAGCTCTGCTCCCTGGGCTATTTGCAAGCTCTATCTCCTCCCTCCCTGACCCTTTCCTCTGACATTTGCCTCCAGGACCTAAGTCCACCCATTGCTAGGGCATGGGGGGCCCCCCTGTGGCCTTGGCTTAAGCCCCAGTTGCAGCCTCTCAGAGGGTTCGGGAAACCCCACACTCTTCTGGGAGCTGCTGGTAACTGGCCTTACCCTAACAGGGCCATTGGATTAGATGATGCCAACACCAGACTCCAAATCAAGACAGAAGCTAGAAATAAGAGATTCCCAGGACAGGCCTCCAAAAAGAACCATGAAAAGAACCTGTCTCCTTAACCTTTTTGGGTCATGAAGGTTATGACCCTCATCTTTGAGAATCTGATAAAAACTATTGATCCTTATCTCTGAAAGAGTACCTTAAACACAGTCTTGTGAATTTGACTTCTGGGGGTTTTCTGGACCCCTGAAACCCCATGGGACAATGCAGAAGTCCACGGGTTCAGGCTAAGAACACAGTGTACCTGGAAACAGGTTTTCAATTTCAACACTAAAGAAGAGATGAACACATTTTCTTTTTTCAAAATAAAAAGGAATCTTCAGGCTTCATAAAAACATGAATTCATCCTAAAATAGTCATTCAACACTAAAGTATAAAAAGAAAAGGAAAATCACCCATAAATCCTACCACCCAGAGAACCCTAAGGAATATTTTAGTGTATTTAAGTATCCATGTGCCCTGCCAGAGGCTACACATGTGCTTCTGTCCCTGCTCTGGTGGGAATGGTGACGGATGGTCACTAAGGCCCAAGGACACTGTTCTCTCTCTCCAAAGGAGCAAATAAGTTTCCTGTGTCTCAAAGGTCTGCAACCTACTGAGGCCACCAAACCAGCAAGCTGTCCTCGAGGGTGGGTAGGTTGTCTGCCTTCTCTGTAAAGGCTCAAAAGAGACAGCCAGGCAGGTGAGGGGCTTTGGGGAGGCCACCTCAAGGAAAGAGAGAATGTGGCCCAGGGTGGGGTCTGCACTCTCAGGCATCTGGACATCCCACAAGAGCTGCCCCACCCTCTGGTAGATACCTAGGGCTCATGTGGACAGGCAGACCCCTGGCCAGTGGAGTCCAGCCCCTCGGATGACACAGGGAAAAGAGAAAGGCAAAGAGAGGCAAGAGGTGATGCTGAAGCTCCAGCCAGATAAATCCTAGAGGGGGGCCACGCATCCCATCCATCTCCCCATCCTCTCCCTCCTGAACCCACCCCTGAGCTATGGCTCTGAGGCAGAGTGCATCTGCAGTGTGTGTGGCAGCCACACTGGCAGGAGGGCAGGATGGTGAGGGAGTCCCAGAGCTCTCTCCCAGGTGCCTGCCCTACTTCACCCTCGTGTACAGGATTTAGATTCTGCCCTTGTAGCCTCTTTTATATCAGCCTCTTCCTTCCCTCTCGCAAGGTGAGGCTGCTAGTACATGACAGGGCTCTGTCTCTGATCAGTATTCACTTCATTTCAAGGTGGGCTTCCTCCTTTTAATGTCATCAGCATGGGGCCAGAGCCCTGTCACCAAGACAACAGGGAGTGAGTGGGGTCTGTGCTGGGTGGCTTGGCTCAGCGGGCGCACACTCTGCCTGTCAGACTCCAGCTGGCCTCATGCTTTCCCTGCAGTGGGTACAGCCATGTAAATCCTGTGGCTTTCTATTCTGTTCATCTCTTCAGTGGAACTTGGAGATCTACAGGCACTCTCCTGAATTCACTGAATACTTCTACTGATGCTTTCTATTTTTACTAACTAGCCATGATAGTATTTGCTCTTGCTGACTCAAGACACACACACACACACTCTCTCTCTCTCTCTCTCTCTGTCTCTCTCTCTCTCTCCCCCTTGCCCCCGTATAAAGGTACTATTTTTAAATTTAATATATTATGCACAACCTTCCAAGTCAATAGAGACAGGTCTATGTGATCACGAGGTAATGGGGTATTTACTGTTGTACCAGTTGGTTGCCTTCTCCTTTGTTTCCCATTATAAATGATGCTGCAGTAAACATCTTTAAACAGATATCTCTATCCCCTCATCTAATTATGATAACAACTTCTTTAAGATAAGGAACTAAGAAGAAGGAAGGGAAGAAGGGAGAAAGGGAGAGAGGGAAGGAGGGAGAGAGGGAGAAAGGGAGAGAGGGAGGGAGACAGAGAGGGAGGGAAGGAAGGAGGGAGGGAGGGGGTGAGGTCATTATCTAGCTCCATCCTGAAAGAAAACTAGAAATGATCCACAGACATAAATGTGTCCATTCTCAGCTTGCAGAAGAACCTGCTACATGATACTCTCACCTTCTCACTCCAATGCATCTACAACATGAGCTTAAGAAATTGTGACAGTAGCTTATTTGTCAGATTTAATTTTGTCACTCATCTATGGTGGGTTTTTTTTTTTTCACCTGTAGATATTTAACTCTATGTGACAACTGGACATAAAGTGTTCTGAGGAAAAGCAAAATTAAAACTCCCAGAAGTCAATCAGAAAGTAAAATCTTTAAGAAAAGGACCAAAATTAATTTTAAAAACCCACAAAATTTAAAACTTTGGTCACAGTGATGAGATGGCAATATGACAGAACTCTTAGGTTAAAAATGTAAACCTTCACTTTCAATTTCTCATACTTTTTGTCTCCAGCTCAACATAATAAAAGCCCAGGAGGAAGCGCACTGGGGCTTTTAGAATAGAGGACACAGTACGTTAGACCCTGGGCATTCTAAGGGCTTGCATCCCCAAACCTTTTCCATGAAGCATACTGAGATCTTCATGCATCCCCAGATTCAAACATACCACTCTGTGCTTTTCTCCATTGAACGTACACAGGACAAAGAACAGAGGACAACCACCTCCCCTGGCTGTGTGGCAGGACCTGGCTTCCTCAGCAGCTGAGCACCTCACTCCCCGCGACTTTCATCCAGATGTGTGCCTCAGCAGAATCACTATCACCATGGACTACAGATCTCAGGGGTCTCTGCAAAGAGGCGAAACCACAAATGCTAATGGCCATCTACAAGAGTGAGCAGGACTGAGGACATGAGGGTCTGAACCACCTAGGAAGGTGTCACAGCAGCCTGGCACCTGTCAGGGCTCCTCGCTTGCCTACTCAGAGGCAGTTCTGTGTTAATGTACTCACTGTTCTATTAAGCATTGTTGTTTTCTTTCTTAGCGGATATCAGACCGAAAAGCAGCACAGAAAAAGGAAGGGGACATCAGGGGATCGGGGCCACAGGAAACATGATAGCTCTGCAGGTGGAGTTCCCAGGGAAACTATGCACGCTCTTTCCCTCTCTCCCCCTCCCCCTGTCTCTCCCTCTCTCCCCCTCCCCCGTCTCTCCCTCTCCCCCCCATCTCTCCCTCTCCCCCCACCACCCGTCTCTCCCTCTCTCCCCTCCTGTCTCTCCCTCTCTCCCCCTCCCCCGTCTCTCCCCCTCCCCGCCATCTCTCCCTCTCCCCCCACCACCCGTCTCTCCCTCTCTCCCGCTTACCGGCTCTCCCTCTCCCCACCGTCTCTCCTTCTCTCCCTCCCCCGTCTCTCCCTCTCTCCCCCGAATCGGCTCTCCCTCTCTCCCCCCATCTCTCCCTCTCTCCCCCCATCTCTCATCTCTCTCCCCCAGTCTCTCCCTCTCTCCCCCAGTGTCTCCCTCTCCCCGGAGTCTCTCCCTCTCTCCCCACTGCATCTCTCCCTCTCTCCCCCAGTCTCTCCCTCTCTCCTCCCCCAGCCTCTCCCTCTCTCCCCGCAGTCTCGTCCCTCTCTCCCCAGTCTCTCCCTCTCTCCCCCAGTCTCTCTCTCCCCCCAGTCTCATCCCTCTTCTCACCCCAGTCTCTCCCTCTACTCCCCCCAGTCTCTCCCTCCTCCCCCAGTCCTTCGCCCTCAATCTCCCCAGTCTCTCCCTCTCTCCCCCCTCCTCCCTCTCTCCCCCCAGTCCTCTCCTCTCTCTCCCCCAGTCTCTCCTCTCTCCCCTCCCCCCAGTCTCTCCCTCTCTCCCCCAGTCTCTCCCTCTCTCCCCCAGTCTCTCTCTCCCCCCAGTCTCTCCCTCTCTCCCCCAGTCTCTCCCTCTCTCCCCAGTCTCTCCTCAGTCTCTCCCTCTCTCCCCGTCTCTCCCTCTCTCCCCCAGTCTCTCCCTCTCTCCCTCTCTCCCCCCAGTCTCTCCCTCTCTCCCCCACTGCATCTCTCCCTCTCTCCTCCCAGTCTCTCCCTCTCTCCTCCCAGTCTCTCCCTCTCTCCTCCCAGTCTCTCTCCTCTCCTCCTCCCAGTGTCTCCCTCTCTCCCTCTCTCCCCTAGTCTCTCCCTCTTTCCCCAAGTCTCTCCCTCTCTTCCCCCTCTCCCCTCTCTCCCTCTCTTCCTCCAGTCCTCCCTCTCTCCCCCATCTCTCCCTCCTCCCCCAAGTCTCTCCTCTCTCCCCCAGTCTCTCTCCCTCTCTCCCCAGTCTCTCCCTCTCTCCCCCAGTCTCTCCCTCTCTCCTCCCCCATCTCTCCCTCTCTCCCCCCAGTCCTCTCCCTCTCTCCCCCAGTCTCTCCCTCTCTCCCCCATCTCTCCCTCTCTCCCCCAAGTCTCTCCCTCTCCCCAAGTCTCTCCCTCTCTCCCCCAGTCTCTCCCTCTCTCCCCCAGTCTCTCCCTCTCTCCCCCATCTCTCCCTCTCTCCCCCAGTCTCTCCCTCTCTCCCCCAGTCTCTCCCTCTCTCCCCCACTACATCTCTCCCTCTCTCCCCCAGTCTCTCCCTCTCTCCCCCAGTCTCTCCCTGTCTCCCCCAGTCTCTCCCTCTCTTCTCTCTGTCTCTCCCTCTCTCCCCATCTCTCCCTCTCTCCCCACCGTCTCTCCCTCTCTCCCCACCGTCTCTCCCTCTCTCCCCACCGTCTCTCCCTCTCTCACACAGACAGAGCTGGCTAAGCGGGCCTCCTCAGCTCCCCACCTGAGAACTTCTAAGCAGGTTGCCCCCTTGGCTTCCAGACCACTCCTGTCCGCAGGCCACCTCCTGGCTGCTGCTGTTCTGTCTCCTTCGTGGCCCCTTGTCCTCTGTCTGCCCAGATTTTCTTCTTTGGCTCTCTCTTCCATCTGCACCACAGGGCACAAATTCAGAAGCTGAGAGGGACTAGGCAGGTGGGTGCTGTGACGACCAGGAGAGCACTACCCCCGCCCAAGGAGGCACTTAGCTGCCTGGCTCCTGCCAGCGGCCCCTGTAATGCACTGTGGGCCTCAGGTTGCTGGAGAGTCTGGTTTTTCAAAGAGGGGCTGGAAGTTTACATGAAATTGCCTAGTTTTAAAACACTGGTAAATAAATTTAAAAATCTAAAAACAGGGGTTGGGCCAAACAAAACAAGTTCACAGGCTGTTGGTCTGGAGCAGCTTCCACTGCTCCAAGGAGCCCTGGTCCTCCGGAAACCAGGGCTTCACCAGCAGGGAATACAAAGTCCCCAGACGGTGGCTTCTGACAGGTCTCTCACAGGCCTCAGACCGTCAGGTCCACTCTTAGGCAGGACACTGCATCCAGTGGGCCTGTTGGCTACCTCCAGTGATGTCCATGCCCTTCAATGACTCCTCCTAGCCTGGTCTCTTTCCTGCTCTGCCCCCAGCTTGTCCTGCTGCCTGGGCACTGTCCCGCTTCCCTTCTCGCTCTGAGCACTTTCCCTTGGCCTCTCCCTTCAGACCCAGGGAGCCACTAGCCCCACATGGTTGACTTCCCAGTCTGTGTCCTGAGAATTTACTTCCACCTTTGGCAGACTTATCCCAGAAGGAGATGAGACATTTATGTGAATGAATGCATGCATGAATGAAGTATCTACTGAACTCCCTGAGCCAGACTCCTGGGTGCCGTGGTAGAGTCCCCTTGACCCCATCATCCTAGCCCCACGACACCACTCAATTAGCTAGAGTCCCACAGAACCACCATGATGTCTCTTGGCTTTGCTTCTTCCTTTCAGGGTTAATACCTTCATTGGGGCCACCCTCAGCTTGCTACTAGATGAGCAAAACAGCCTCCGAGGTGCCTCCCAGCATCACCCTTTCCACCAGCCTCTGAACTGGCAGTTCTTAGATTTTGTGTGCATTAGACTCACCCAGGGAGTCTGTTAAAGATGCAGATTTCTGGGTTCCGCTACCACCAAGATTCTGATTCTGTAAGGAAGGGCACAAAATGTGCTTTTTTTTTTGGTTTTGGAACATGCGTTTTGACAAGCTTCCCAGGTGCCTCTGATGAAGGTGCTTTGGAAAACACTGTGCTGGACTGTAGTCTTTCCAAGACACAAATCTGATGGTATCTTCCTTTCTTCAGTGGCTCCTCACAGCCTCAGGAATAGTATAGTGATAGGAGGTAGGTCCCAGACTTCGTTCCAACTTCACAGCTACCTACAGGTGACTCACCCGGGCCTGTTCTCTCACTCTGTCTTTGCACATTTGGCCAGGGGCACCTGTACTCAACTGCCTCCTTGACCACTCCTGCTTTCCTTAAAGGATGAACTCAGATGCCACCTCTTTTAGGGGGTCCTCCCCAACTCCGACATGGATTGGGTTCCTGTGCTCTAGTCTCTCATACTACCCTTCCATAAATGATCTCTAATTCATTTGTTTAACAAACACATACGTAGTGATTACTATGTGCCAGGGACTGTTCCAGGTGTTTTATAAATATTAGCTCGCTGAATCCTTTGCCAACCCTATGAAATAGGAACTATCATTGTCCCCATTTTACAGATGGGGAAATCAAGGCACAGAGAGGGTAAAGAAGTTGCCTGAGGTCACATAGCTGGTAAGTGGCAGGACAAGGATTTGATCCAGGCAGTCTGGCTCCAGAGCCCATGTTCTTTCTGACCCCACTGTGCCGCTGCCTCTTACCTGTCCCAGCACACAGCACCTGGTATTCCAGGGTGTCTGCTTGTGATTATTTTCCACTGGACAAAGAACTCCCTGGGGCCCCTGAGAGATTAAACTCTCAGCCTGGGGTCAACACACAGTGGAAACTAAAGAACATTTGCTAAAGAACAAAGTGTCACATACTCATGGCACTGGATCAATGAGAAAAGATAAAATTCATAAAACCTCAGAGTTTAAAGAGACTTTAAATGGGATCAGACTCAATGACCTGTCCAATACTTCACTCTTCAAAGAGCAGCCCTGCAAGGCTTGCAGACTCCAGTGACGGCGAACACACTATCCATTCCACCTCTGCGTGGCACTGACTTTTAGCAAGTTCTACCAGATGCTTAACTGAAATGTGTCTCCACGTTCACCTCCTCTTGCAGAGAGGGCCCTTCATATACTGACGACAACCTTCACTCTCATTTTGGCAGGTTAGCCCTTCGCTTGTCCTCTTTTCCCACTGGGAATCTGAATCTCCAGTTCACCGTGAGCATTCCCTTCAACTCTGCTCTGGCCAATCGGGGCCTTGCCCAAGAGGGAAACCCCAGATATGGGTGCCATGTGCTCAGTATAAATTAACCCCATCATGGCCAACACACTCTGATTAAAAACAAATACATGTGTGATCTACTTCAGAAGGTTTCCCCACCAAGTGCCTGAAGTAACATAAGCTCTGGCAACTTCTGGAACACCAGAAGCCCTGGTTTCTGATGATGGTGCACTATGACGGAACTCTGCGCTGGTTTGCTTAAAAGGTTTGCGTTGGCTATGCTTCCATGAGCCAAGGGTTTTCCCATAACATCTCTGTTGTCACAGCAACCTTGCAAAACAGCAATAATTAACTCTATTTTATAGAAGAAGGAACAGGACACACAGTCGCTTAGCAGGGAAGCTCACATTGACATTATGATTCGAGAGCCTGCGTGCTCCTGTCACGCCACCATTTTGGGAATGGTGGTTGGAACATGGAGAAATGAGCACAACATCAGCATTAAGAAAATGCAAGGGCCAAGGAAGGAAGTGAATGATTACAAATGAGCACAAAAAGCAGAAACATAACTCATGATTCCTAAGTCTTCACATCCTGACAGTCTTTCCTTGTGGCACTAAAGGAGTCCTTTAATTTGAAGTTACTTTTCCACTTGTATGTATTTTAACCACAATAACTAAAAATATCTATGCCTTGCCTGTTCCCTTCTACAATTCAAACATCAGAAATTTCAGAATGTTTCACCTTCCAAACACAAAACATTAAAGACTTGAAAACATAAATGGAATTATTTTTATTAAAGACTACTAGCATATAGCAAGTCACGAGCACCATTTAAGATGAACATATTTTGAGAAACTATGAACTGTATCTTAATCTTTTCTGTATTTCCTTGCTACCTCCACCTCCACAGTGTAGAAAAATGTCCAACACATATAAGCACTTAATAAATATATGTGGGTTCACTATATAGTTTCTGTTTCCAGAGGAAGACATACTTATTTAAACAATCTGATTTTTGAATCGTATCCTGGGCTATTTCTTTTTCATATTCAAAACATCAGAAAAAGAAAACTACCAACAAGACCAAATAAATGATCATTTCAGATAACAAAGCCATACTCTTTACTTAAAGCATGAGAAAACCAAGTTATATTTAGTTGTCTCAAATATGTTACTTAAAACAATTACATGTGCTAATTTGGTATTCAAAAATAAGAAGAAATGGTAAAGAAAAAAGTCCACATATTTTAGGATAAGAATGAGAACATAAGTGGTATATAAGCGTAAACCTGTGCGTTATGAATTAGTGCTGTTTCTTACAGCATAATACTAAGCAACCAACAAAGCAGTTAAATAAATGGAGCAATTAAACTCATTTCTACAGAAATGGGGAAATTCCAAAGTTACGGTTTACCTAAAAGAAGAAGAGCAGTAAGAACGTCCATATCTTAATATCTTTCCGATCTCCAACGTATCCAAGAATAAAGAGCTCAGACCCAGCCAGGCTAATTTACCCTGCAAAATTTTCCTTAAAAAAGTATGGCTGAAAATTGGCTGTCCTAAAACAGAAGGTACTTTCAGAAGAGTTATATAAGCAAAACACACAGGCCAATTCAGTGACGTGGAAACCACCTCATGCAAGAGAAATGCCACAAACACAAGTAGCACACATTCATGTCTCAGAACCTGTCAGCCTCTCAAAATAAAATCAGGGTTGATTGTAACATCCTACCTCTCCAACCAAAGGATGGAAAATCTTTAACGAACATTTATAAACAATTAAACTACTGAAAATCTTACTACACTTTTTGGAAATGATTCATATTTTACAATTCATTTGCCATATGGAATATTTTTAAACTTCTGATGCCCACCTTCTTTTGACCTCTTTTCCAATTCTGGAAGGGTAAAATGAGAGTCTTTAGTTCTCTTTAGTATTAGAAATAGCCTGTCATATGCACGTGCATGGGAATATGTCACAATTGGAAGTGAATCAGGGAAACTTCCTCAAAGCCTCCTCTCTTGAAACCACCTTCTTCTAGAGCCAAGCCTTCCCCATGTTCCTCTGTGCACTCATAACATTCCTCTCACCCAGCCACCTGCCCTTCTTTCCATCATTCAAACTGCAACAGAAATGCCCCTCCTCACACACCTGTCCTGAGTGGTGTGGGTACCAACTGCTTGTCTCCCACCCATCAAGGTGAGGTGGTTAAATGGAGAGAAGGCAGGTGACAACAACAATACAATTCCTGGCATCGCAGAGATGTTTTCTCAGCTTCAAATACACAGCAACAGAAGGAAAGAAAACCAGGGTCCGTCTGCTTTTTAGAGCAGGCATGGATTAATGCATTCAGCAGACATTTACAAAATATTACTATGTGCTGGGCAGTGCTGGTTCCTGGGATAGAGAGAGAAACAGGATGTGGTCCTGCTCTCAACAAGCAGACAATCTGGTAGAAGGAAAAGACACAAGAACTGAAAATTATAATAGTGCATGGTTAGTGAAAGGAGGGGGCTGGGCATAGTGGTTCACGCCTGTAATATCAGAACTTTGGGAGGCTGACGTTCTTACTGCTCTTCTCCTTCTAGGTAAATTGTGACTTTGGAATTTCCCCATTTCTGTAGAAATGGAGTTGAATTGCTCCATTTATTGCATTGCTTTATTGGTTGCTTATTATTGTGCTATAAAAAATGGCAGTAATTCATAATGCACAGATTTATGCTTATGTAACACTTATGTTCTCACTTGAAGTCAGGAGTTTGAGACCAGCTTGGGCAACATGGTGAAACCCTGTCTCTACAAAAATACAAAAACTTAGCTAGGTGTGGTGGTGCACACCTCCAGTCCTAGCTACCCAGGAAGCTGAGTTGGGAGGATTACCTAAACTCCTAAACTCAGATGTTGAGTCTGCAATGAGCTGTGATCGTGCTACCGCACTTCAGCCTGGGCAACAGAGTAAGACCGTATTTCAAAAAAAGAGGGGGAGGAAAGAAGGAAGGAAGGGAAGGAGGGAGGGAAACAGGTTCAAGGATTCAGGGCATCCTGATGTACATAAAAGAAGCACCAAACCCTTAAGGATTGCCGGAAGGGTCCTAGAGGAGAAGAGGCAAGGGCTGAAAGGGAAAGGATGAGAGGGGGTGAGGAGGAGAACGCTCTTGGCAAAGGAGCACCAGGATCTGAGCACAGAAGAAGCAGAGAGGGGCCACAGGAGGGCAAGGGGCCTCCCACAAGACCATGGGCCACCATTGAGGGGTTGCCACTAAGGAGATCCTGGGGCCAGATCTGTGTCTGAGAACAGCCACTCTTAGGTGAACTGTAATGTGCACAGATTTGGGGCCTGGCTTGAGCTTAGGAATCTCAGTGGAGGATGCTGCATGGTGAGGCCCATGGCCTGGCTGTATCAGAGTGCTCCTGTCTCGTCACAGGGGATTTCCCATGCAGCCCCTGCTGCCTGTGGAGTGGGTTTGATACTAGTGACCTAATCTCCCCACCCTCCCCCAAACAACTCCAGCCGGGCGGCTGATGGAACGCTAAACAGACACCCAACTTTCAAGAACCCAATCAAAGGGCCAAATACCTCTGCTCTGTGTAGCTCAGCATAAGTCAAGCAGGGCCACTCAGTGTCTCCATCTGGGGAATCTGAACTAAAAATCTGGGAATAACCAGTCAGTTCAGGAATTCATGCAAAAGTCAAAAGAGCACACAGAACACTGCTCGGTGGTTTAGGGTCCCTCCTTGCAACCGGCCAGTATGAGCGCCAACACTGAAAAGACTTTGTTGTTCATTTATAAAACAAGGCTTTGGGGCCTCCTTGTTTCCTACGAAGCCCCTACCCTCCCACGACCTGCAGTGCCTGGCTCTACTCACAGAACTGCAGGCTGAGGCTCACAAAGGCCAGCAGCGCAGCCAGGGCCAGCAGCAGCAAGAAGCGGTTGCGGAAAAGCATTATTAAGTATTCTATTTTCTCTTCATGGTTTCACCTCAAATCGGGAACATGTCCTGTGAATAAAGCAGAGGTGATAAATGAGTGTTTAGAGATGGAAAACCAAATTTGTCAACTGAAAATAATCTGATTAGCCCAGTCCCCTGGCAGGGAAGCATGCATCTCTAGCTGGAGAACAACAACATGCTCTCCATGATTAGTCTGTGCCCCCAAACAAGCCCAAGCAAGAATGCTCCCTTCGAGTTAGTAGGAGAAAACCAGTTCATGAATGCTTTGTTTATCTGACATCAACAGGGAATGAGATATTTCACAGACATGACCTTCTCAAGGAAAAACACAAAGGATGTTTACTGAGTATTTACAGTGTGCCGGACAATGAGGGAAATCTTCACATGGACTCATCTTGCTGTGACCTTTAACCTTTAAATCTTCAACGTTTTTTGATGGACATTCTGTTGAAATGATCTTGGTCTTCTTTAATTGTAATTGTTCATCTGAACAACAATCCTTGCAACATGTCCTACAGTAATGCCTTGGGGGATGGTTTGGGTGTGCAAAAGGATTTACTCCTACACTGACTGGCTCTATCTGCTCATTGAGACCACCTTTCACCCTGAACCACTAAGCCTGTTTCAGCTGTATACATGGGTCTTCTGGAAGCCTCGTCCTGCCTATTCAAAATTCCCCTAACCACATTAGAAGTGTGCAAAAGGACTTTTTAAAAAAGCTGAATAAAGCCCTAAAAGTCCCTTCTGTGGGAAAAAAAAAAAAAAAAAAAAAAAAAAAAATGAATGATTACTATAACTTTTACTCTATCAGTTTTAGAAGTCAAGTTTATTTCCTGGGTCTCTTTGGGATTTTAAAGAGAACTTGCAAACCATAGTCTCTTTAGAAAAGGTTCTTAAACTACAGTTAGATTTTAACAGTAATTTCAAACTTGAATCTTTTCTCCATTCAAATATAATCTCCTTCAGAGACCAGATAGACAAAATCAGATAAAAGCTCATCTGCTAATGTGTGAGGGTTGCATAACTGTGAATATAACTGAATATAGCCATTGAGCTGTACACCTGGGGTGAATCCTATCTCAATAAGCTGTACTATGAAAAGCACATCATTTGGGAATGAAGCAGGAGCCAGACTCCCAGAGCCCCTTGCCTCCCACCTCCTCCCCAAGGGCCCAGAAGGTGACTTTGGAAACCCACTTGTTTAAGGGACCTGTCAGACTTTCTACCAAAAGAGAACATTTGCTAACAGACTGATGAAAATACACTTGCACCTTATGTTTGCGCCTGTGTGTCCAGCAACCAGCATCTTTGTTAACAAACAGATCCCGATTTCATTTTATTTATTGATTTTGTGGTTTTATAACTCTATTTGGCATATTTGACAATCAGCAGTTAGTTCTCATCCACATTGACTAGATTTTTGAATGTGGTAACAGGTACATAGGTAACCAGATATAGAGCTTGTTTGTTGAATCTTCATCCTCATTGTTTCCTGGATAGCCGCGCATGATGGTATGGGACGTGCCTTAGTCCTCTGGCCCAGATAGCTTTGTTGAACCTGGTATCAATGTGCACATCTGAAGTCCCCCTCCCCTTCAATCTCTCTGAGTGCTAGAGAGGCACCTTCTTGAACCCCCTTCTTCAATATGCTTCTTGAATATGCTTGTCAATATTGATGGTGTATTTTCAGGTCACTATCTGGTTAATGGCAGAACGGCCCTTCTTCTTGCCACCCTTCTTTGTGGGAGCCATTCTCCCAGGCCCAAGATGGACAGGAAGAGTTTGAGGGAAACGTTTCTGTCCCATGAGTGACTATCCCTAACCAAGAGTCAGTGCCTCCATGCCCCAAGCTCAGTACTACACGTACACGTGTTCTCCTGCACATCCCTCCCTCTGCAGCTCTGGCACAAATCTTGTCTTCAGGCCTCTCACTCTGGGACTGGGGAGCCACTGTGCTGGCCCTGGGGAATCACTCACCTCTGGTTTCTGATGCCGCATGGTGTCTTTTGTGCCATCACCTCAGAGGCCGACCTGCCTGCTGGTTGCCCTGCATTTGCATGTGGGAAGCGAGGGCCTTGTTTCTGTTGCTGGGTCAGGTCTTGTCCCTCAACCACTTCCTGCTTCCATGCTCTTAAGGGATTTCCCCTTCCCTGACTGGCGGGAGAGGCCAATAGAACAGCTAAGTATGTTTCCTATGGTCTCACTTGATACTACCTTTTCTTCTTTCTTTCTTTCTTTCTTTCTTTTTTCTTTTTTTTTTGAGACAGCGTTTTGCTCTTACAGTCCAGGCTGAAGTGCAGTGGTGTGATCTTGGATCACTGTAACCTCTGCGTCCTGGGTTCAAGTGATTCTCCTGCCTCAGCCTCCCAAGTAGGTGGGAATACAGGTGCCTACCACCACATCCGGCTAATTTTTGTATTTTTAGTAGAGACAGGGTTTCACCACATTGGCTAGGCTGGTCTCGAACTCCTGACCTCAGGTGATCTGCCTGCCTTAGCCTCCCAGAGTGGTGGGATTATAGGTGTGAGCCACTGCACCCAGCCAACACTGCCTTTTCAGATGGGATTAGCCACTGTATAGTTTAGAGCTGTCTTCAGGCGGGCATTCGGTGGAAACAGTGGCTACTTGCTATAAGTCTCAGTTTTATAGCATGGTAAATTGTTGCAGTAACAGCCCCCAATTTTATCATGCCCTTTGTATCCATGGGCTTACCCAGTCTTTTCATATACTGACTTTTGGCTTGGCCGAGGAACCTGTTTTGGCCATGGGACAACAGCAAATGTGTTGCAAGCAGGGACTTGAAAAGTACTTATGCATTGGGGCTTGTCTTCCTTTGCTACTTTTGCAACACTGATACCACCATATGAAGACCCTAGGCCAGACTGCTGGGGCATGAGAGACCACATGGAGCCAAGCTAAGCAGTCCCAGCTGATGCTCCCTTCAAACAAACTGTAGTGACAGTTTGCTGTGACCACACCTGTGAATAAGGCCATCCCAGACCACCCTGCTCCAGCCACGCCACCAGCAGATGGTTATCAGTGGTCTGCCCAGACTAAAAGAACTGCATGGCTAGTCCCCAGAATTACAAGCAAATATAATGGTTGCTATTTTAAGCCAGTAAGTTTTGGGAGCTTCATACAAAGCAAAAGCTAACCGATACAATAAACAGGAAATGCCTTGCATCTTCACCAGGAGATTCTAAGCCAGGATCTAGATCTCAATATTCTCATCTGTAGGCACGACATGAAAATCTCCGTCTTGTCTATGTTCTTTAATATGCGGAGTGCTTTTTGGGAAAGAAGCTATATTTAGTTTTAGATTTAAATATGTTAGGTTAACCAGATGGCAGGGATCGTGTAACTGCCTGACTGCTTCTAGGCTGCACTGCTGACATCTCCACCTATCTGTGACTTTTCATTTGCTGAACAGTGGGAACATCCACCTGTTTCCCCTTGGTACTCTCTGGGGTCTGCACCCTCCCACTTCTGACTCTCCTCTGACAGCCTCTGCCATGGTCAGCATTTTGGTTATTTCTACTTGTGCTAGGGACTAGTCTGGTGTGATCACAGCCCTAGGGGTATGTACACAGCCTGGCCAGAGGAACACCAAACCCCAGGATAAACACATGCCTTCTTTTGGAGCCCATTTCACTTGAAAACTTGAAGATAATGACCATACTTTAGTCTTGGTTTTTTAAAACGGCTAAATAATGATGACAGAATCCAAAATTCACATGGATTTGAAGAAGTTTGCAGCTGAAGCTAGGACCCCAAGGAGTAGGGGTGTGTGTGTGTATGTGTGTGTACATATGTGTGTGTGTGTCCAACATAGGAAGTGGACTGTATGGTTCTGCTGCTGTGGGTGTTTCTTTCCTGGGGATACTTCAGTGGAAGAGACTGAAAGGAGCCCTCATGTGGTGTAAAGGACGAGGCTCCAGAGATGGGCAGATCTGTGTTCAATTCCTCGCTCTGCTGCTTATTTTCTGCAGCTCTGAGCTGCCCTTCTCTGAGCTGCAGGATCCTGCTTTTTAAATAAGACTGAGGATAAGAGACAAAAGAGCAGGTGGTGGTGGGGAGCAAATCTCATAACAGGCAGAGGCCTGCTGTTGAGCAGATATGTACTATGCCTGACATCCACACTCTGGAAGAACCACACAGACACCTATACCACAATCTAAACACAAGCATTCACCCTTTTCCCTCAACTATTGCTTCTGCTCCATGCTGTGGCTCTGCTTTCAAATCCTGGCCACTGGCCCCTTCCCTACTCACTGGCCCTATCCCATCCATCAGGGTAGGCAGCCATGTCTGCAACCATGTTCATGGCTCCTCTGCCACTGTTAGCCTTCCCGGGTGCTGACTCAGCTGTTGTGTCCCTGCCTTGCCCTAGGTTTTCCAGCCTGGAACATCTGCCTCAGCTTCTGTTGGGCCCCACCCCAAGAGGATGAGTTACCAGTCAACTGGCTCTTTCTGGCACTGTGGTCCAATCTCTAGCCTGAGTTTTCCAGAGCTCCCTTTCCCCATTTCCATCCCCATGTAAGTAGGAGGCTCCTGCAGCCACTCAAGAAGTCACGCAGTCCTTGGTTTCCTTCCTGCCATCTTCCTGCACTTCTTTCCATTGGAGCTCTGCGTCTACCCCTGGGGTCTATGGCAGCTCCTCAAGACACCCGGTGAGACTCATACAAGTCATGCCAGGCGACAGCCAGGATTCTGAGCCCAGAGCAGAACCCCCACAGCCTGCTTGCTCACAGCCCTAAAAATAAGATCCACAGGAAGAGTCCCTGCTGCATCGGCAGGGTGAGATGCTATGGGATTACAGCTTCCACATCTTCTAATCTCCAAACATCTCTCAAGTCCCATCACCTTCTGTGGAAAAGATGCTCTTGGCTCAATATCGCATCATGACCAAATCCAATTCACACAAATAATTCTGTGTAAATGACTGTTTATGTCAAGGTTGAACATAAAATAGTTGTCAGTCATCACATGTCTGTTGAGCACAGCTCCAGTCCCCTGTACTAAACCCATATGGTAAAAATATCTTTTTTTTTTTTTTTTTTCTTTTTTTTGAGACGGAGTCTCGCTCGGTCGCCCAGGCTGGAGTGCAGTGGCACGATCTTGGCTCACTGCAAGCTCCGTCTCCCAGGTTCATGCCATTCTCCTGCCTTTGCCTACCAAGTAGCTTGGACTACAGGCACCCGCCACCACACCTGGCTAATGGTAAAAATATCTTAAACCTAGAAATTGAATTATTACTCTGAATTCGTGATGAAACAGAAGAACAAAACAAAAAACAGAAAACCCAGCTAATTCAATTCAACCTTATTACAAGTTTGAGCTGTGAAAGAAAAGATTTTAGAATACAATTTTGAAATATAGTACTAGTTAATAAGCAGTTCCCATTACATTATGATGAATACCATTTCTGAATTAAAAGGAAAAAAGGAACATGCCAAAGGCATTTTTACAAGCTACTATTCTTCCATCAGAGAGTTCCAGAGCCCAAGCCTTGGCCTATTTTTTACCTTGTAAAAGCTGAAAGCACCACATCTAGTGATAAACTCTGGTCCAGGCTCTCCTTCAAAGCGTACAGAATTTAAGGTTTTAAACATGACCACAACTGCTAGAAAGAAAATGTACAATTACCTTTCATTTGTGCAGTTAAAATACCATTACCAAGAATAGAAATATAGTATTAAAGAAAATGTTTCAGATATATTCTACACGTTGATTTTTTTGGTCAGAATCATTTTGGTCTGAGTAAATACAGCATTATAATTAAAAAGAAAAACCTTCAAGTCTGCAATTGTGAACAAAATATGAGTCAAGCAAAGGTAAAAGCTATATCTTAATAGTTCTCCCTCTCCAAGGTCACATCAAAATGGAGTTTAATTGCAAAATCAAAGATGCTTGCCTGAGAAAAATTAGCCTTGAATCTGCCCATCTGATGAAGATGGACAGATTCCAGAGCCTCCTGGAAACCTCAGGAAGGCACCTAGGATGAAGGGGCTGTGAGTTCACAGCAGTTATTCACATTCCAGAGTTCTCCACTTAATTTGCAGGCTCATTTCTAAAAGCTGAAGCCAGTTCATGCACTCATTCATTCGTTCTGTCAATTCAAAATAACATTTCCCGAGAGCCAGTAGGTGCCAGGCACTATCCTAAGTGGTAAGAACACAGGATGCAGGATACAGGACACAGTTTTTGTCATATGGAAGGTCCCAGCTGAAAGGAACTAAAGTATTTATGGGAGAAATGATACAAGACCCAGGACTTGCTTTAAAATATTCCAGAGGGGCCGGGAGTGGTGGCTCACGCCTGTAATCCCAGTACTTTGGGAGGCTGTGGCAGGCAGATCACTTGAGGACAGGAGTTCAAGACCAGCCTGGCCAACATAGCAAAACCACATCTCTACTAAAAATACAAAAAATTAGCCGGGCATGGTGTTATACACTTGTAATCCCAGATATTCAGGAGGCTGAGGCATGAGAATCGCTTGAGCCCTGGAGGTGGAGGTTGCTGTGAGCCGAGATCGTGCCATGCATTCCAGCCTGGGTGACAAAGAGAAACTTCATCTCGAAAAAAAAATTATATATATATTTATAATTTATATATTATATATAATATACATAGCTAATATATTAGTTATACATATTATGTGTTATATATAATATAGATTAGTTATATTATATATATTAGATATATATATATATATATATATATATATATAAATCTATATATTCCAGAGGAGATAAAAAGGTCAAGGGGAATAGATGAAATAAGATTGGCAAAATGGTGACAATAGTTGAAGCAGGGTGACAGATCCTTGAGGGTTCATTATCTGCCCCTCTCTGCTTCTGTGTATGTCGGAAGTTAAAGGTGTTGTTTTTTTAGAAAAGTTTCAAGAAGTTTTTTTTAAAAAAAGAAGTGTAGAGTCTGGTGAGGGAAGTAGGGAGTAAACAGATCACTGGGCTCTATCAAACCAGTGCTGTCAGGAGGAAAGAAGACTGCATCCAGGCTAGGATACGGCAGATTGGTTTTCTGAAGTGGCAATGCCGGAACTCAATCTCGAAGAGAAATTTGGTGTTGGTGCATCTGTGCCTGAATTTTAGGAAAACAGAATGAACTCAAGGGATGGTGTTAAAGGTGGTGGGGAAGTACTGGGTTGTAAAAGGAGCCAGAAAAGGGAGATGATACATCGAACATTGATACACACAGGGAAGTGTTGTGTCTAGAGAAAGCCGGCTGCCCAGAGGCCACACAGGTGGAGCTGGGGCGCCCCTGCCATGTCTGGGTCTGCTTCTCCAAGGGGAGGGCTTGCCTGGCCCAGCACCCACAGCCCTCTACCCAGGCCAGCTTCCCCACTCATCTCAAGGTGTCCTACCATCAGTGGGACCAGACAACACACTCACTGATTCTCACTCCCTCCCTGGAGTGCCCTCTGGACACTAAGCTGACTGAGCTGCAGGATGGAGCAGGAAGAGGGGTCTGATTGCAGGATCCGCTCTACCAGGCAGGCCAGCTTGAAAGACAGGCCCACTTCATGGACCTGCCCTTATTTTCTAGGGCCAGGGTCCTATCTCCTCCCAGCACCTGGCCTCCTTGGGGAATACTGGACAGGAGCAGGCCCAGAGGCCTCCCTGCCCCTCTCAGCAGGGGCAACATATTGAAGGATATTTAATAGTCATGAGGAGTGGCTCCCCTGGAACATTCTGCACTTTGCCGCACCACAGACCCTCCCAGGCAGCTCTCTCACCTGGGGGTCTCCTCCTGAAAAGCAGCCTGTCTTCTACCCTAGGGTGGTGAGGGGTGATTTGACCTGTGTCACTGTCATGCCCAGATGTGATGTGGAGTGGCAACAGCCACCTCTTGGCTGTGGGGGGAGCCAGTGGGGAGCTGAGGTGGTGATATGGTTTGGATGTGTGTCCCCTCCAAAACTCATGTTGACGTGTGATCCCCAGTGCTGTAGGTGGGGCCTAGTGGGAGGTGTTTGGGTCATGGCAGTGGATCCCTCATGAATGGTTTGGTGCTGTCCTCTAGGTGGTGAGTGAGCTCTAGCTCTGTTAGTTCATGTGAGAGCTGGTTTTAAGAAGCCTGGGACCTCCTCTTTTCTCTCTTGCTCGCGCTCTCACCATGTGATATGCTGGCTCCCCCTTTGCCTTCCACCATGACCGTAAGCTTCCTGAGGCCTCAGCAGAAGCAGATGTTGGCACTACGCTTCTTACAGCCTGCATAACTGTGAACCAAATAAATTTCTTTTCTTTTTAAATTACCCAGTCTTGGGTATTCCTTTACAACACAAAATGGACTCACACAGGGGGTGTGCTGATCAGTGCTGCAGAATGATCCTGAAGCAGGCCCTGAATAAAGGGCAGCACCAAACCCAATGCTCTTTGCCCTGCTTTAAGGACCTGTTATGATCTGGCCACACCCCACAAATCCCACCTCATTTCCCAGTCATACCCACAATATGTTGTTAAGTGCATGGGCCCAACGGTTAGCTGGCTGGGTCTAGAGCCCGGCTCTACCTGAGAATGAGCCACAGTTTCCCCATCTACGAAGTGAGAACAATCACGGGGCCCATTTCATTGGTTGTGTAGGAAGGGACTCACAGCGTTAAGATATGTAAGGAACACGGTACAGTGCCTAGCCTCTGATAAGCTCTTAGTAAGTATTAGCAGTGATTTTGCTGATGGTTTTAATACCCACCAGCCACATTTGAGCTACTTATCCTACTTCTCCCTTGTCTTTGCTCCCTCTCCCCAACTCTAGAAATAGAATCTCCACTGGACCATGCCAGAGAAAGTCAGAGTTTGAAGAGGTTTTAAATATCATCTGCTTCAAACCCCTTGGTTGACCTGAAGAGAGGCCAGGGCAGGTCAGAGGGGCAAAAGGCCCCAAGCTGCTCAGGGAGGCTGGCCTGCGTGGCTGAAACCCTTGCTTCACATTCAGAATGGTACCCAGCAATCTGCCCTTGTCACGTTCTTCTTCACTGTAGCAGACACGCTATATGGCAGATGCTTCTAATAGCCACAGGTGTCTATTCCTTCCTTCCTCTTATGAACAGAGCCCTCTGGATTTTAGCTGGATACATGACCATCCAGCTAAAGAGAATATTTCCTAGACTCCCTTGTAACTGGTTGTAGTGTTGTGATCAAGTTCTTCCAATGAGTTGTGATTGAACATAATATGGCCATTCCAGATCAAAAGGAGGCTGCCTGCCCCAGCCCATCCTGACCTTTTTTCTCCTATTCCAGGCTCTGAAACACTGACATGATGAGGAGCAACTTTCACCATGCAGATGGAAGCAACATCCTAGTGGATGACAGAGAAGGACCCTAGATGTCCCCAAGGGCCAAGGCCACCCACTCCTTGATTGCCTTTCAGCTCAAATCGTTTTGGGAGACAGAAATTAATCTCACAGCATTTTAATCCATTGTTATTTCACTTCTGTTTAAGCAGACAAACCAATATCCGATCTAGAACTTGCTGTTAGCAGAACGCTGGCACTCTTCATGGGGCTCCCTTCTGGAGGTGTAATGAGTTAGTGCTCAGGCGTTCACAAGCTGCATTAGGCAGAAAATCTCGTCACTGACCAAGCTGAATGCCACTCTTAGATATGACATGAGCCACTGTCATGGTTACCTTTGTTCTTTTTGCACTTTAGTTTTTGTTTTATCTTAAATAATTCATGTATCTATAAAGATGGCTTGGCTGCAGATAACAGAAAACCCTAGCAAGCAAAGAGACTCATCCACATTCTCACATGACAAGCCATAGTATTAGGACAGCAGCTCCAAGGCTAGTTGATTCAGCAACTCCAAGCATCAATTGGAAGCCAAGAGCTTTCCATGTCTGTCCTCTTACTAGGCTGGCTTCTCTCAAGGTCGCAAGCTGGCAGCCACACTGCCAGGCATCACAGCCATACTCAGCCATGGGCGAAGGCAGAAGGGATAACTCCGTTCATCTCTACTAGAAGCAAAGAAGCCTTCCCCAGAAACCCCTCCCCCAGGCTGCCCATCGCATCTCACTGGCTGACGTGTGTCACGTGCCCACACCCAAACCAATCACTGACACTGGGAATGGACACAACGACTGGGTAGAACCAATCAGGATGCATCTCCTGGCAGAGGCCCATGCAGGGATAGAATAGGCAGAGGCCTGAATAGAGTCGGGGCTCTGTTAGGAATAAGTGAGCAAGGGGATGTTTGCAACAACTCACAACTGGAGAAGGTGTGACAACATGCACAATTATTCTAAAAGAGTATTCTCAAACACAGTCATTGATGACAGTACCAGAACTTTTCAAATCCAGTAACCAAAACACATACAGTCATAATTATATGTTTACAAAACATCAGGGCTGGTTTGCTCAGGTGTAATTCAGCAGTGACAAACAGCAGAGCAGCCTCCTGCAGCCTACGGACTGTACATGTTCCACTAACAGACCTTTTGTTTCATATTTTACATGTTTTTAAAATATGCCGCATTAATTATTTACCTACCATTTCTTTCCTAAAAGGATTTGAGGCTGATAATCTGCAGATTTTGTATTTTTAAATCCCTGAAATAGTAAACTTTTTTTTTCTTTCGTGAACTACATGTTCTAACCACTCTCTCCTTTGAGGTTTTTTTTCCCCCACCTCTACAAAGGATAAACTTGTCAAGGCATCTGATCATTTCTCAGGGCCAGAACAGACTAAAATAACTAATTCATCAAGCCAGGATTTTCACTTTTATGTACTCTTCAGTTATTATTATCATTTGTTTGACATTTTGGAACAAGTCTGTGTTCCATCCAACGTTACTGCTTTGCTCTTTCTTAAGTTTCAAAGTAGTTACATCTGAGACTGGCATTATTATTTTAGAATGTCAAGAGCAGCTCTAAGTACCTCAATAAAGAAAGGAGAACATGCAGTTGGCATGATTTTACTCACCACAAAGCCACTTTAAAAATATAGCTGTTTTTAAAAAAATTTTGCAAGCAAAGTGTGTCAATTAAAAGTTTCTTAAAATGTCAAAGAAAGCACGAGAGGATTAAACAGGCAGGCTGCAAGACTGGAAGTGCAAGTGGCATACAGTAAAGGTTTGAATGATAAAAGTCAAACTTTTAAAGGAAAAAAAAAAGCTTACAAAGTCCTGAGACTCATAGTTGTGCAATGTAAATCAGGCACACCTGAAAGCACAGGTTACCAAGGCCTGCATTTCTGTGTTAACAATATTATATAGGAATGGGATTTTGCTCTGGATGGACACACGGACTCCTGGACGCATGGAGCACTCACGTATGCCGCTGAGAGGTGTTTTGCCCAACGAGGCCTTTTTGGGCTGGGATCACAGTTACCTACAGAGCTTTGGCAAGACCCTGTGCTCACTGGCAGGTCATTCTACGACTCATTCATGAAGAGGAGTGGGGCACCAGGAACCCTGTAGCTCGTTATCACTGCCAGTGCCAGTGGGCATGAACTTTATATCCTTAGAAGTAAGTCTGAGAACATGGCTGTCCCACTTAGTGGGAGGTTGACAGTGTCAGTATAGAATGAGCCCTCCTGCCCATGGAGGTGGCCAAGCATATGTCGCCACTGCTGGTGATGCTATAGAGGGGCTGATGTGGGTGACCTTTTGGAGCCCTCCATGTGCTGAAATCCAAGGATTCTCTGACTCAGATCCCAAAACAAGCTCTCAAAACACACACACACACACACACACACTCTCTCTCTCTCCATATATATACACACATATATATACACACACATATATATACACACACACATATATATACACACATATATATAGCTCCTTTGCACTCATAAAGTGACAGGTAGAACAAAAATAGAGCTAAGGGCACTGTTACCTACAATTATGACATTTAGCTTTGGAGGAAATCTGAACTGCATCGAGTCCCAGCTCCCCACCGATAGAGTAGGTAATAAGACTCTTAAGGGGCCAGGCTCAGTGGCTCACTCCTGTAATCCCAGCACTTTGAGGCCACGGCAGGTGGATCATTTGAGGTCAGGAGTTTGAGACCAGCCTGACCAACATGGTAAAAATCTGTCTCTACTAAAAATGCCAAAAAAAAAAAAAAAAAATTCGCTGGGCGTGGTGGTGAGCACTTGTAGTTCCAGCAACTTGGGAGACTGAGGCAGGAGAATTGCTTGAACCCGGGAGGTGGAGGCTGCAGTGAGCCAACATTGCGCCACTGCACTCCAGCCTGGGTGACAGAGTGGGACTCCGTCTCAAAAACAAAATAAAACAACAACAACAAAACCAAAACTCTTTTTTTTTTTTTTTTGAGATGGAGTCTCGCTCTGTCACCCAGGCTGGAGTGCAGTGACTGGATCTCAGCTCACTGCAAGTTCCGCCTCCTGGGTTTACGCCATTCTCCTGCCTCAGCCTTCCAAGTAGCTGGGACTGCAGGCGCCCGCCACCTCACCCGGCTAGTTTTTTTTTTTTTTGTATTTTTAGTAGAGACGGGGTTTCACCATGTTACCCAGGATGGTCTCGATCTCCTGACCTAGTGATCCGCCCGTCTCGGCCTCCCAAAGTGCTGGGATTACAGGCTTGAGCCACCGCGCCCTGCCCTCAAAACTCTTAAAAGCTCCAAAGCTTTCATTCAGCTTAGCTAAAAGTTGTAATGAAACACATAACTCCAGGTTGATGTAACTTAATGAGAAATTTGGGAGCAAAAGTGGTTGACACAAGTAATTTTGAGAATGAAAAGCAATGGGGGTGGCCATGATCCTTGTTTACACACCAGTTTCCACAAACTGCAGCTAACTGAGCAAGTACTTATTCTGTATTATCCAGTTTCTAGATGGAGTTTATTACTTAATATGTCTATCAAATAGGGCAAAAAGCTATACTGTAATATTTAGAAGTTTGTTTTTATAATTCTCTTACAAGGCCCATGGAGGTACTGCTTGGGCACTGTTGTGTGTTGTAGGAAATTTCAGTGGTGGGACTGTTTGTTGTAGAATGTGAACTCTTGGTTATAGAACATTGACTCTGCACACCAACTCTGTGATAATGAACCACAGACTGCCATATCACTGATTGTGATAAAATAACTGATAGAATCAGGATGGACATCCATGTTTCCTCTCTTTAAGTTAGAGATCAAGTAATCCTAGAGGACACATGCATTTCAGGGACATACCTGAAAGCCTTGTTTTATAAGACAAATCATTCTAACGGATTAATTTTAAAATGTAATACAAATCTTGTTTTCCAAGAAGGACTGTCTTCTGTAATCTTCCCATTAGGGAGTCATCAGATCTCTGGTCTTTTAGGGGTTTCCTGTAATGCTCCAGGGATGTCAACCAAATACTGCCCATGGCCTCCATGGCCCCACCTACCAGCGCAGCCTCACCTCAAGCCCTCATACTATGCCTCTCCCGGACCCAGATATCTCTCAGCCCCACAGAAGAGCCTTGCTCACTGCAGACTTCAGGCCTGGGTCAGATAGGCAGGTACGTGGAATGACAAAAGGGCATTACTCCTGCTGCTCAAGAATGAACCTGAGGTGGAGAAACCTGTTACTCTTGGAGCTGCCTGAGGCAGGGGAGGGAGGTAAGACCCCAAGAAGCATGCTGGAGCCAGCACACAAGGCCACTGGACTGCCTTTCTGGGAGGAATCTGGTGAGCTGAGACAGGTAGTGGGTTTGAAGCCAAGGCTGAAGTGCTCAAAAACACAGAGAATGAGACCAGTTACTGCCTGAATAACTGTGTGAGACACATGCATGAGAAACAGTTGGCTGGGCCCGGTCTACCTCCAGACTACGAGGATAAGTGTAAAATGACGGCTGTTTTAAGGCACCAAGTTTGGGAATGATTTGCTATGTGGCAACACTGAGCTCCATGAGGCTGGGAACTTTGTCAGTCTTGATCCCTATACATATATCCCCAGGGCCAAGAACACTGCCTGGTCCAGAGCAGGCGCTTAACCAATATTTGTTGAGAGAGTGAATGGATGTATGAATGAACAGATGAATGAATGGAGGAGAGACTCACTACAGCCAGTAGCAATCCCTCCACCTGCCTCCAGCCAGCATGCTGCCTTTCCTCTGTGCCTTCACTTTCTCACCTTGTTGACTGCTGACCATGCCCTGGATCCCAGCTCCAAGATCACTTTCTCAGAGAGGCTGCCCTTCAACTTGCCCGCCTGGTTTAGCACCCTGTCTCACACTCTCAAGTCACCCGGTATTTCTCCTCCATGACACTTCTCAGCACTGTCATTATGTAATCATACGACCATGGGGAAATTCCTGGCTAGCTGGCTGTCTCCTGCGACTGACCCTAAGCGACATGACAGTAGGAATAGTGTCTGTCTGTTTGCAGAGAGCTGACTGACCGCCTGTCAGAACATTTCTGAAAACTGGCAACATACAGCCAGTCTCATTATTAGAAAGTGCCAATTCTTAGAGAGCTCTCTTTTAATGTTAAGCTGGAATTGACCTCTAACTGCTAGCCTATCCTCCACCAAGCTTTCCAAATCTATTACACCCAGGTCATCCTTGCCACACAGACCGCAGGTGACCCAAAAGGTTAAGTGTCTTCTCCAGGTTTACTTGGTCAGTCGGGGAAGAACTAGAGTCTGAAGCCAGCTCTCCTGACTTTCCAGTTCAATGCTATTTCCATCACACCACACTGACTCTTGGATGTTTCCACTGACATTAAATGCTCTGAAACCATCATAATCTCTCTATCCAAACAACAGCAGCAAAGCTGTGTACTTTTCATAGCAGAACGCATGGAACAGGTCAAGCTTAACATATGATACAGAGTATACAATATCCATATATAACAAGAGCTTATGGTGATATTTTAGGGACCTCCCTGCCAAATACCTAAGTGATGAGCCCCTGAGCAAATATCTAATTCTGATTTTCATTTAGTGCTTGTCTACTGGATACTCCTTGTGCCAATTCTCTGCAGGAGGTGTTTCTTCTGCTTTCTTTTCTATGACTTGTCATTCCCAGGATCTTTGAAGATCAAGGACATAAATAAACTAAAATAAAAAACACTCCAGGTTATCTGCAATAGCTCAACAGGCCAGCAACCCTGAACAACTGAGCTTTTGGAGAGAATGCGATGACCAGATAAAAAGTCCCTGACCTAATGTGAAAGGAAAAAAGGATAGAGAACAAGGCATGGCACGATTCTTATCAATATGGATAGTTATGTATATGTTTGGAAAACCAGGATGGAAAGAAAGAAACATTTAAAAATGAGCTGACGGCCAGGTGTGGTGGCTTACACCTGTAATCATAGCACTTTGGGAGGCTGAGGCAGGTGGATTACCTGAAGTCAGGAGTTCGAGACCAGACTGGCCAACATGACAAGGCTATATTTAGTAGAGACTCCTGTCTCTACTAAAAATACAAAAATTAGCTGGCTTGGTGGCAGGTACCTATAATCTCAGCTACTTGGGAGGCTGAGGCAGGAGAATCGCTTGAACCCTGAGGGCGGAGGATGCAGTGAGCCAAGATTGCACCACTTCACTCCAGCCTGCACGAAAGTGCAAAACTCCGTCTCAACAAAAGAAAAAAAGGGGTTAGTGGCATTTCTTATCTTTCAGATTGGCCAAAAAAAATTCACCTCTCACCTCTCTTGAATGTTAGTTAGTCTCAGGGGGGTGTGTTCTTTCATACACTGCTGGTGAGAGGATTAATTAGAATGGTATCTGTGAAGGAGAAATGGTGGTCTCCATCAAAACAATAAACATGCACATCTTTTGCCCCAAGAATTTGTATTCCAGGTTTCTATCTTACAAAAATGTTACCACCTACGTAAAAGCAGCATTAGGAGTCATTATAAAAATGTGAAAATAACTGAAATGTTCATCCATGGGGAAAGAGTTGGAAAATCACAGTTTGTCCAAATAGTGGAACACGATTCAGCCTTAAAAAAAGAAAGAAGCGGGCTTAGGTATGGACAGACAAACCTCCAAGAAATATTGCCAAGTTAAAAACAAAAGACAGAAAACAAAAGTAGCAGCATGCTAGATACAGTGTAATCTCACTTAGGTAAAACCAACGCTCACATATCCCAACATATATATGTAAATTTTCAGAAAACATAAATTTACAGAAAAAGGTCTAGCGGAGATGGCTGCTCAAATTAACAGTGTCATCTCTATTGTGAAGTAGGAAGAACTTTCAATATTTACTCATATATTGTAATGCTTTGATTTTATAGTATGTTGGGTGCAAATAACAACAACAAAAAAAGGTTAGTAATGACAGAGGAAAACATTATATTGTTAAGTCAAAAAGACAAGCTATAATATAGCATGTACCGGCTGGGCTGAATGGCTTGAAGCAGGGGTGGGAGCAAGACTTTTTACTGTACACTTTAGAATTTGAACCTGTGCTATTTAAAAAAATGAATTTAAATAATTGCTATTTGTAAAAGTAACAAAAAAAAAAAAAACAAGGAAAAACATTAAAAAGAGAAAAAGAGAAAATGTGTCCTAAATATTATGAGTGGTTATAGCTGCACTGACAAGTAATCTAAATTTTCTTTAAAACAAACAAATTATAAGACAGAAGATTGGCTCACCACTCCTTAAGTAAGTAGGAATCCTGGCAGGCTTATTTTCTCACATATATTTCTGCGTTTTCTAAATTTTCTTAAAACAAACTTGTATTACTTTTAAAAATCAGAAAAAAGAAGTACTGTAAAACATATTTAAATTACTTTTAAACAATGCAGTTAAGCAGTATTTCACAAGGCAGGCACATGATAAATTATAGAGGCCAGTGGTTTTAAAACACTATGCTCTTCCAAAACTCATCACAACATGGAATCTGATGTGGAATTCAGGTAGCAGTGGAGGTGCTTAGGTGGACTGGGAGGAGCCTTGTGCCCCACTTAGCAGCAGCCCCATCTACCTGCAGAACCCAGGGTTCCAAGAACATCCTTAGGAAATGCACTGTACAGACAGACAAAGGCTACAGGCACCTGAGGGGTGGGGGACTCTATGCTGGGATGATCAGTGAGACGGCTGCATGAAAGAGGCAGAAACTGCTAAACTAAAAGGCAGCGAGGATGTCAGTGGGCGTCCCTGATGTGAGGATAAATGGTACAGAGGCAGGCTGCAAAGCCCACCCCCATGCCACCGTACTGTGGATGACAGGCCTTATGCAGTGACTCACCAGTGAACAGGGTGGAGGAGGGCTGGAGCCAGACTACGTTGTTGTAGGAGTAGGGAGCCACTGAAAGTTTCTCAGCACATGCCTGACCGGATGAAGGTGGTATTCTTGAAATGTCACTCTCAAGCTGCTGATAGATACAGCCTGCATATCACCCCACCCCTGAGTTACAGCATGGCACTGGCAGCAGGAAGACACCCTCCAACCCCCGGGTCCTGACATTTGGGCGCTTGTGGTTCTATCATCATACAACTGGTGGGTTTTGCCAAGACTGTGCTGTGTTCAGACGACCAGACCAGGCAGGCTCCGGCCCTCCTACACTGCTATCCTAGAAGTAGCCCTCATTCCAGGGGCAGTAGGGTTGGGGTCCCCAAGTCACAGATCATGGTCCCTCCCTGGCACTGGGACCAGGCCTTTTACTCTACCACCTAACAGCTTGGGCAAGGTATTTAATCTCCCTGAGCTGCAGTGTCTTCACCTGCAAATGGTAATTCATTCATTCATTCATTCATTCAGATATTTACTGAGCATCTGCTCTATGCCAAGGATAGTTATAGAAGCTGGCGATTCGAAGTGACCAAATCAGCCCCAAATTCCTGCCCTCATGGAGCTTCCATTCTAGTGGAGTGTAATATTGCTGCCTGCCTCGGGCAGCATGGAGGGGATTAGATGAGATCCATCCTGGAAAACATAAGACAGTCATGATTTCCTTCTCATTATTATTTGCATTCCCTGCGGCACTTGGACAAAGAAGGCATCCAATAAACAGCATCAAACTATTCAGTCTCTGTCCACGAATATAGATTAACCCACCTCAAAGCAAAGTGCAGTTCGTTCAGCCCTTGGCTTAGACTAGCATGATGGTTCATCTCTCTGTGCCCCACCCCGCCAGCACTGTCTCTAGTCTACCTTAATAAACAGGGCTGGGAGGGAGAATGAAGGAAACCACCCTTGGAACCATTCATCACAATCAAGGCAGCTGACAGCTTTGCTAAACCCTGGCTCAGCCCTCATTTCCTTAGGGAAAGAAAGCACAGAGCTACCAGAACCCTTACCTTCTCAGGCAGTGCTGAAAGTTCCTTTCTCGGGCCAGGGTGTCCTGCCTTATATGGGACACGAACACCTGATGGACTGCATGCCAGCCTCCACCGGGCCCCATGGAGAGGACTCAACCCCTCTAATCAGGCCAATCTGTGGCAAGGTGAGCTCTCATTTGGTGGATTTCAGGGTTGAGTATTCATTGCAATGTGTCCCTGAGGGCATGTATGAGCCTGGGGCGGGGGTGAGTAACAAGCACAACCAGTACATATCCCAAGTGAGTGGCCAGAAGCATTGGTATCAGTCCATGGGAGAAAAAAACTATAAACCAACTTTAGAACCTCATCCTCAGGGATCCAAGAAAGTGCTCCATCAAAAATCTCCCTGGCAAGTATCTTGATATGTAATGACAACTTCAGCTTTCTTCACCAACTACATGCTGGAGTTCTGGTGTCAGCCTCTATTTTTATAGCCTGAGTAATGCCCGGGCAAAGGACCAGTCAAGAATCAGACACAGAGGGATGGGGCACAAGAGGTGATGGCACAAGTGATGGGGCACCTCTCCTACTCAGCCTCCAGCAGCAGACCCTTTAGAGCACAGTCTGGGACAGCAGCCAAGCCCTGCTCAGATTCTGGCCCAAACTCCTCTGCAGACTCATCCCCTCTCACAGCCAGCCCATGAGTTCCACAGGGGCTGGTCCTTTTCTACCTGTAAGACCCTGTAAGGCCAAGCCCCATGGCACAGCAGTGTTGGACGGGTGAATGGCCACACCATCCCACCCAACTCTGGCACAGTTGACTTGCTTTTCATAGCAAGTCATAGCCCCCTTTTCATAACTCAATGTCTGTGCCCATTCCACTCTCTTGGCCCAGATGCCTTCTTGACCTGGTTAACTCCTGTTTATCCTTAAACTCAGCTCAAGCACCACCTCCTGGAAGCCTTCCCTGACCCCAAGGCTGGGTGACATCCTCCAATACTGGGCAACCACAGCCCTCAGAGCCTACCCCTCCCACTCTACTCATCAACACGACAGACTCATGTCAGCTTCCTTGCCCGCCTTCCCCAGGGCTGGGTGGACAGACAGCAGAGCAAGCAACAGTGCTCAACAGGTATGTAGGGGAAGGGAGGGAGAGTGGGAAAAAGGAAGGGTGAGCACCAGGAAGAATGCTGTGGATGGAGTAGCCCCATCACAGAAACCTACAACAAACTAAACAAGAATAAAGCACTACACCCCAGTATATCAATATATCACTCATCAATTATTACTGAGGAAAACTAGCAGGAAGTAGTGGGAAAACACTTTTTAATGAATTAGAGGGGAATCAGGTCACTCTTTGCTGTGTCCTCTCCTCCCCTCTAGATGTGGGCTGGGGCGGGGGCTAGAGAGGAAGAGAAGCTTTGGAAGGTTGGGTGGGCAGGGGTACTTGAAAAAATGGAGCTCTCATAGGCTCGTCTGGCCTTGGGGGACTGAAGACCATTTCCTCTGGGGTAACCTCCTACTGCTGATGTGAATCAACTAGGACACATTCCCACAAAGCTGTTAAGAACATGCCCTGTGTCAAGACAGGGGGATAATGAGGGCCTCCCACTGTCCTACTGAGTCATCTGGCCCAGTTCCCAAAGGTAGGAATAGAAGCAGGGATATAGAACAGATGATCTCCTGGGAATGAAGACGACTCTTGGCTGGACCCTCTTAGTACAGCATTTCCTTCTAAAGAAAACACCCCCACTTGCCCCTCAATATCCACTTATTCTTTCTTGCTAAGAGAATCCTGATTTTTTGGAGGGGGAGGGGGCAGAGAGTGTAGCAGAGACTGCCAGCTAATTGTGATACCCATCTCCTCTCCCTCCTGGGCATGTGGCTGGACCACATTTCCTCCCCTCGGAAGGTATGCTCACATGACTGAGCCCTGGCCAGTGGAATGTCAGGGCTAGTAGTTCAGCACCTCTGAGCCTGGCCCACAAAATCCTCCCACGCACCATCCTCCATGTTCCTTCCTCTTCAGCTGACTGAGGCAAAGGAGCATGGCAGTCTTGAGAGCCTGAGTCCCTGAATCTCCTCTTGGAGGAGAGCCCCAATCAGAAACGGCCATTTTGGACTGCGTGTGAGCAAAAAGTGAATGCCTACCATATTTGAACCATTAAACATACTTGGTTTGCTTAAGCAGTGAGCCTTCCTCAGTGTGCCCCGCTACACACTCACATGGCCCGTTTAACTGGGGGCAGCCCATGTGATACAGTTCTGGCCATGAAATGTCAGGGGAAGTCTGGTCTGCTGGTGTTTTTTGCCATCATGAAGGAAAGGCCAAGAGAGTAACACAAGTGTCAGTACAGACAGATGTCAGCTGCTGAAACCAACACCAGCAATCACCTATCTTCATGCATTTTGTTACATGACAAAAACAAACCCCTATTTGCTTAAGCCACTGAGGCAGGGCTTCCTGCTACTTTCAGCCAGACACTTTCATAACTGATAGGTTTTGCAACCACTCATCATTCATTCACCCAAATTTTATTGAGCCCTGTTTCACGCCAGTCCTTGTGCTACAGGCCAAAGCTTTAGAGATGAGCTGGGTATGGCCCCTGCTTTCTAGGGGCTCCCTATCAAGCTGGAAGACAGGCCCATGAGCAGACAATCAGAATACACTGGGAACGGATGCTATGGTGGCCCATGATGATGTCCCAGGACAGTGTGAGCACTGGGCAGTGGGCTGGCACTGAGGTGAGGCGTTCCCAACTCCCCTTCTGGCATTCGGCACACAGAGTAAATAAACACTTCTCAAGCTAAAAAGCAAGTAAAAAGAACTCGAGATCCTCAGCCAAGCCAACTGCGATTACTTAGTGTAAGTAGAGTCGTTAAACACCATCAATTAATGCAGCTGTTTCAAGATAATCAGCAGTCATTAGAGCAAGATGCACAAGAGGAGAAAAAAAATCATACGCTGCTAACTTAGCAATGCTAGAAATTATGTGAACCGAGGATGAGACAGCCTTGCTTAGATCTTCCTGCCTGCTGACGTTAGCCACCTCCCAAAATATACTTTCTTTCTCAAAGAAGATGGTGATTTTTCACTTTGAAGACAGCCAAAAAAATCAACCATCCATGCCATGACTTTTGACCATAAATGCCCAAGCTTTGATTTTTCAGGTCTGTGTTTCCATTAGGGACTGCAACGGAGACACACAAATTGGTGACAAAAGAGGTTCCAGTCTGGGAAATCAAGAGCTGATCATGACCAGAGAAGTCAGAGCACCTGGGGAGCCATTTGTAAAACAGAGAAAGGGTTTTCCCCCTTTTACCTTAAATCTCCCTACATACAAAAGATTGGCATTATCTGCTGTTTCTTTGTTTTACAAGTGTGGGGCAAGTATTTTTTTTTTTTAAGACAAAACTTCATTTAAAATTCCAGGACATAGGTCTACCCTTGAACAACATGGATTTGAACTGAGCAGGTTGACTTACATGTAGGTTCTCTTCCACCTCTGCCACCCCGGAGACAGCAAGACCAACCCCTCCTCTTCCTCCTTCTCAGCCTACTCAATGTGAAGACAATGAGGATGAAACCTTTATGATGATCCACTTCCACTTAATGAATAGGAAATGTTTTCTCTTCCTTATGATTTTCTTAATAACATTTTCTTTTCTCTAGCTTATTGTGAGAATACAGCACATAATATATACAACATACAAAATATGTGTTAACTGACTACATTATCAATAAGGCTTCTGGCTGAGTAGGCTATGTATAGTTACAATGCTGGGGATTTAAAAGTTATACTTGGATTTTCAACTGTGGGGGCCGTGGCGGGGCACCATCAGTGCTCCTAACCCCTGAGTTGTTCAAGGGTCAACCATAGTTTAAAATAAATAAAAATAAGCTGGTTGCCACTAAGATAACTGATGACTGGTTTTCCAATCTGACTGCTGACTTATCGGTATGAAGTATTCCAGTGTATGTAGAGTACAAGCTGGGCTAATCACGCTCAAATGAGGCAGAGAAGCACTCGAGTTCCTGAAGCAGCAATCACAGAAGGATTTTCTGGTCGACAGCCGATTGCTGGAGGCTGTGCCAGCTCCGTGATGGCAGGTGCTAGTCGGGCAGGCTGCCATGCTGGGGCCTCTCTGTAGGATGTACAGAGCAAGCAAAGCGAGGTCTGAGGAGGAAGGACTTCTCTTTCCAGCACCAGTTAGCAAACCCATGCCCGTCAACATAGTTTCTTTGGGTCAAGAAGTTTCTAGCTACGGCAGACACAGGAAATGCGGTGTTCTGGCTTCCTGCCTCTGGCTAGTCCCCTACCTCCTCTCAGGAGCAGCTGTGCCATTTCTTGCTAAGATAACTGGGTCTCTGATAGTACCAAAGGTTTCTGGGGCTGCTGAAGAGCCAGTCCAGTCCAAAATAGTAGCCAGGGCAGCATTCTGTCAACCAGGACCAAAAATAGTGCCGGCAAAACCAGGTGAATAAACAGATCTAGGATCTTTTATCATGCTTCCCACTAACAACCTGTGGCCAAGAGTGACAGTTAAAACAACCAGCATGTGTCAGACACAGACAAGTCAAAATGAGTGCCTGTTTCAAAGAGCTGGCAAGGTCACCACCCCATGGTCAGCTCTTTCACAGCCTCTCATGGCTGTAAGTGAGCAAGTGCCTGGAAATTAGTCTGCACCGCCATTCATGTCCTTCACCGCAAACTGAAGTATAATGTCCTCTGTTCCATGAGGACAGAGACCATCATCCTGTATCCATCATCTCAGTGCAGTCATTTGGCGCCTAAAAGGTAATTTTAAGAAACGAATGAATAGGAACAGCAGCTAACATTTTTAAAACATGTAGCATGTGGTAGGTGCTTTTCTAAGCCCTCATCATGCATTATTATATTTCAGTTTCACAACAGTACCATGAAGTAGGTATTATTATCACCACCCAAATTTTACAAATAAGGAAACTGGCCCAGAGAAGTAACTTGCTCAAGGGTGTATCACTAGTAATGGTAGATCCAGGGTTTAAAGTCAATTTGGCCTCTGAAGGTACACACTCAATCACTGCACTGTGCTGAATACACAACCAACTCAGGTACTCTAGTATTAGGAAGTCATCAGCAGATAACCGCTGACATCCACAAACCTTGCAAAGTCCGTCCAGGTTTCTGGGTACTACATATACAGTTTTTGTTTGTTTGACTTGCAGAAAATTTTAGAGAAAACCAACACTTACTTTTACCCCTAAGAATAGGACCACCTACAATTATCAAAAAACTATATAACCACATTCAGTTATCAAGCAACTGTGGGCAGGAATATCTAGGTTTACATAGTATTTCTCTGCGTAAGGGATCTGAATTCTAGAGGAAGCCTTTTAACAATCCCAAGGTCCCATCTTCCCATCTCTAAGCAGATCGCAGGCTTACTGGATCAAATGAGATCATGGACAAAGTTGCTTTTTTATACAGTAAGGTACTGTATAAAAATAATGCATGATCCTAATAATATAATAACTTGCATAAAAATTCTATACTTATTCTATACTTGCCAAACTTTCTATACTTTCAAGATAGTTCATATTTATATCTCTCCATGTTTTAATGATATTTAAGCTTAATCATTTCTATAAGTCCTTCCATTATTATTTCTGAGCTTCCAAAAACTCGTGCTACAACTTTACTAACTTTACGGTAATTCAACTGCCACTTTCATTTTAGAAGCACAAAGCCTTAACGAGACAGTAAATGTTTAATTCTAACTAGAATCTCCTATGTCTGCAGAGGACAAACTTAGCAAGTAAGAGCTTCATTTTATTTTACAGTTAAAAAGTTCAAAATGATACTGCTATCTCTGAAGGCCTGAAGGTTGGTGTTGGATCTAAGAATGAGGTAAGCCTAGGAAAGTAAGCTGTGGTTTTCTTGGTTGAAAAGACAAATGTCTCTGAATAATTGAGGGGTGGGACAAATAGTATTCAAAATGATTTGTAACTTTAATGTAAATGATGGCTGTAACCACAAACAGAAGTGAAGGAGGAAAGGGGAGAGAGTGGCAGTATCAAAACCAGGTGCAATCATTTTCATCTTAATATGCTTTTTAATTGATATGCTATTGATTACAGCTCTTTCTAAGGAAGTTGGTCACACCCGGGGGCACAAAGGGTGGCAAGCAGGTGACAAAAGGATGCCCTGAAAACTGAAACATGAATGTGTAAATTGGGGAAATGATTTTGCAAATACAAAGAGAATTTTAAAGTTACTACAGTCTCTACTACTAGATGTTTGAGTTCCCCCAAACTCTCCTCCTCCCCAGAATACACAACTCAGAGGGAGTTCCACCGATGGAGGGAGGGGCAGATGCATGCACAGATGACTCGGCCAAGGGAATGAGGTGATGGCTGCCTCCTGACTGCAGGAACTACTCCCCAAGCTGCCATCCAGTTCTTCTTCCATGCCTTTTAATCATTAACTTCTTCCACACTCCTGAGATTGTTCCTGCTATCACTGCAGACTGAACTTTTTCCAGAAGCCGGTGGCCTCCCCAGCCAAAGTCCAAGAAGGGTCAGAGAAGCCTGCCAGTTTTGAGGGTGGAGGATAAACAGGCCAGAGTCTGTGGCTCAGTTAGGTGTTAGTTGGCTAGGGCCCTCCTGCCTTTTGGAGTCAGAGCAGACCCTGAAAATCATTCTGGGTTCACGGGTGCCTCCTCGTGGCTGCCATGCAGCATCTCCAGGTTGAGAGGCTCCAATGGGCCCTCGTTCACCTGCAAGGCTGCGCAGCAGGTTCAAGAAGAGTCCCTGGGAGATGCTTCTATCAAAAGGCCCACCATCCTACTAGAAAGCTGCCCCCTCTTCTTCACCTCCTAAGTACAGGTGCACAGACCTTCCAAGCCACTGCTCCTTTTGTCACTTACCTAGACTCTCCCCTCAGCACCTCAGGTGAGATGAGTGGCAATGGTTGTAATTCGAAGTGGCCAGGAGGGCTCTCCAAGTGGCACCCTGTCTCCCTGGGAGCTTCTTCCACTGGAAAATGGGGGATGTTGAAGGGGACTGGGGCTACAGCTCAGGGCCTATAAATTAAGCCATGGTAAAGTGGCTTCCCAGGCCAAACCCCAGACCAATCTTGCTCAAACCATTATTTCCAAAAGGGCACATACCTCATTCAAAAACTTCAAACAGCTCAGTGCTCTCCTACTGTGCTAAGCCCAAGTCTCAGCTGGCTTTCAAGGCCTTCTCAAAACCAGAATGATGGGCCCAGCAAATGGATTTCAGATTCCCTTGGGTCCATTTTTCCTATCTCAGTGACTTTGCTCCTAACTGGTAACCCCTACACTGGAATGTTGGCACACTTCCTTATCCACCAACCAGGAACCTTGTCCAGGGACAGGTTCTGGGGCCGAAATCTCCACCTATAAATTTCAGGACCTTGAACATTCTCCCATCCTTTCTCCCACCCACCTCTAGATAGTAGTCTCTTTCTCCTTCTCCTTCCTTTCTCTCACTTGCAGACTGCAGGCATTAATTAAACCTCTCTACAAAACAGATTTTCACCAGCTGCAGGAATTCTGAGCCAGATCTGAAGACAGAGACAATCTGGGTAAGAAAGATAAGTTCGTGACAGCCGGGGCAGTGCAGGCTTCCACAGTCAAGTGGTAGTCTCAATTTTAGCCCTTTCCAGATTCCCGAAAAAAAAAGGGGACATGAGGTGTTCCCACCCCCTCAGCACTTGGCTGTACTGCCTGGGGCTGGCCTTTGACAGACGCATAAGAGCTGGACCTTGCCCCATCTGCCAGTGGGTCACAGCCACCTCCAAGAGACCAAAGCACTGGCCCAAAACACCAACCGCCCTCCCACCAATACAGCTGCAAGCCATAGAGCCAGGAATGGGCAAGAAGAGCACTCCCAGCACATTACAGGAAGCAACACCTGTGGGGCTCTGCAAGTGGTACCCTGTCTCCCTGGGAGCTTCCTCCATCAGTGGGCAGGGATAGCAAATGTTAAAGGGGACTGGGACTACAGCTCTGGGCACTCTAGGTGAAGCTGTGGTGGGCTCAACCCTCAGCAGACAAACTTAGTAGCTCCCAAGGGTGCCCACCACCACCCACCCCAATTCTTGAATGAAGACAACTGATTTTCTTCATGGAAATCCTGGAGTCCCCACTGAGGTTAATGACCCACCATCAGAGCCTGATCTGTAGATCGCACTCCCTGTCCCAAACACACGCAAAAATGAGTTTGTATCTAGTGATATGACACATTAAAAAAAAAAAAAACAAAAACAAAAAACTGCTGAATTTAAGAGTAACATTTTGAACAGTGTAGCAAAGTGTAGAAGACATTGGTTGTGAACTCAGACTAATTCACGGGGGCATCCATTTTTTTTTCTCACAAACACTGAGTACCTGTGGTAGATGGGGCTGGGGGGGTGGGGTGGGGGAGACCAGGCAGGGACCTGGGGCCACAGAGATGGTTCCACCCATCCCTGAAGATGCTCCTGCACAGTGAGGCATCTGACAGTGACTCATCGCAGAGCAGTGTAGGGAGACAAGGAGAAGCCCACAGGAATTTCTGGACAGTCAGAGAGACCCTACTGAGCCCCAGTGTGTCCTTAGGCTACTTATCTAATCAATAGTGAAGTAATATTGAGCTAATTACTATTCAAGCTGATCAACAGAAAAAAGAGTTACAGATATTGCAGTTCCACAAACACTCACAGTGCTGTGCTCCAAAGACCAGGTGGCCCACACTGTTCCTGGTGCCCAAATGCAGCCTCCCAACACATCAGTGAGGGTGGGCTGGTCAGGAGCCAATCCCTAACAGAGAAGTTTCCTCTACACATCCTTTCTCTGAGATAAGCAATTAATTTAATCCAGGACTTAATGAAAGCCAGGAGAAGGGATGGAGCAGATTCATACACTGGCTTTCAGGCTGTCCCATGCATCTCCACCTCTCTCCAGAGACCACGAGGGTTTTTTGTTTGTTTGTTTTAGACGTTGTTTTGCTCTTACTGCCCAGGCTGGAGTGCAATGGCACGATCTCGGCTCACTGCAACCTCCGCCTCCCGGGTTCAAGCGATTCTCCTGTCTCAGCCTCCCGAGTAGCTGGGATTATAGGCATGCGCCACCACGCCCGGCTAATTCTGTATTTTTAGTAGAGACAGGGTTTCTATGTTGGTCAGGCTAGTATCGAACTCCCGACCTCTGGTGATCCGCCCGCCTCGGCCTCCCAAAGTGCTGGGATTACAGGCGTGGGCCACCGCGCCCGAGGCTTTTTGATCCATCTGCTATAATCCCTCTTCCCACAAATGTCCCATTGGGCACCAACACCTCTGAGGAGGGTAAGTTGTTGCCAAGCCTGACCGCAGTCGCGCCCCGTTTGAAAGGCTGGGCTCCGTACTGCCAGGTTCACACCCACGGGCCTTCTGCAAATATCAACAAACAGCCCCATTTGTGGAGCACTCTCCGATCCCCCATCAACCCCCTACACTTGCCCATTCACAGCTCGATCTGATTCCACATCTCTCCTGATTTTACTTGTTGAATGCTTACAAAGGATCCCTGCCTTCCCACAAAGACACTAGCTGGCCAGGCGGTGATAATCTCACTCTCCCACAGAGCCCCCTCGCAATCGCTGAACTCACAGCCGAAGCGGGAAATATGGCTCCACGTCCTGCACCACGAATCCTTTACCATCCACAGGTACAATTTAAAAGGCAGCTGCGGCTGCAAGGCAGGCAACCTACCCTAAGCAAATCCATTCATTCTCTCTCTCTCTCTCTCTCTCCTCTCTCTCCTCTCTCTCTGTGTGTGTGTGTGTCAGAAACCCAGCTTATTTAAAAGATCAGGACATATGCAAGTTCACCAGCAAAAGCAACGTCGTGGGTCTACAACACACGGTCCTAACCTGCGCATCCAGGAATGTTAACCTGCGCTCGGGCGGCGCGGCGGCCGGGCCCCGGACTCCTGGAGGCGTCAGGCTGCAGGTGGCTGCCAAGAGGAGCCAGCCCCGTCTCCGGGAAAGGCCGCGAAGTTGCGGCCGCCTGCTTACCTGGAGACCAGCCAGCTCAGGACCGCCCGGGAAGGGGGACCCCGGGAGCTTGAATCTCGGCTGGAATCCGGTGGCGGGAGTGCGGGGTTCGTGCGGGAGAGGGCTGAAGGGGCGGGGGCGAGGTTGAGGCGGGCTCCGCGGGAGAGTGCGGGGCTGTAGGGGGCGAGGGCTTGGAGACAGAGCCGGGGGTTCGCAGCGGGCGTGAGACGGCGCCAGCGCTGGGAGAGGGGGCTACGGGGCGGGCGCCGGGGCTGGGACACCGGGCGCACGGGGGGAGTGGCAGCGGAGAGGGCGCAAGTTCTAGGCTCTGGGGCGAGCGGGGGAATAAAGGAGGAGGTTTAGTCGCGGGATTCAAACCTGACGCTTCGAAGCGCCCCAGCCTTCCAGCCCCTCTCCCACTGGCGAGTTAGGGGTATCCCGTCAGTCTTCCAACCCCGGACCCCGGATGCCCACCCGCCTCGAGCCTCTGCGCTGCTCAACCCCAACGGCAACCGCCCCGGCCCAGGCCCGCGCCGCACTCACCGCCCATGGTCCCAGGCCGGCCCCAGCTCCGCTGCTGCGCGCCCGGCTCGGCGCTCGCCGCCAGCTCCTCCCGGCGCTAGGGGAGGCGAGGGCGGCACGCACCGGCCACCGGGCAGCTCGCGGGACCCGGCAGCGCCCCCTGCCGACCCCGCCGTGCCCCGGCTCAGCTCGGCCCGCCCAGCACCAGGCGCCCCGGAGCTCCGCCCCGGAGGCGTTGTTGCGGTGAGGCTGGGTGGGGGCGACCGCGCGGGGTTGCTGGAAGACGTTGCCTCTGGGAGGCCCAGCACAGCCCCGAGAAACTGGTCAGTCTGCAGAGCCCTCGGTGTGCAAAGCCACGGGCACGGACACGCCAAGCGCGCGGGGACCACGACCACAGACGCGCAGGGCCACAGCGCGCTTCACAACTCCCGACCTACGGTCAGGGACTGCACGGACGCGCACCAAGGCCCAGGAACACAGCCCTGGCCGGCCCGGGCCCTGGTGTGGGTGCTTTGGGGCCATGTGCCTGACCCGGCGCCGCTGATCCTATCACCGGGTGGGCGCGCGCGTCTGGAGTCCGCCTGCTGCCACGTAGACCCAAACTGTTACCCCCCACCACCCACCCCTTTCGGCCTATCCCACACTTCTCTTCCGGCTCAGAACACATCCGGCCTTGTGTTACTCTAGTCCTCGCTGCTGCTCCGTCTCCAATGGCCTGCAGGGATCCGGGGAGGTCGCGGCCCTGCGCAGTCGCCCTTCCCACCTGCTCCCAGCCCGCGGCTTCCTTGGAGCAGCTGCTGAAGAGCCTCAGAGCACTTGAGGGCTGCCTGTAACGCCCCGTTAGACATCTGATAGGCGCACGGTTGTATTTGGTTTGATCAGTATTTGTGGGTCATTTATTGCAAATGTTAGGTTCCAGCTGGTGGAGTTTCCCACCAGATTTCTCTGTGGAAGATGAAACGACCAACAGCGATTGTCAGAGAGGCCTCTGCTACCAGCTCCAGGTCTACAGCTGTGTGACCTAGCACAACTAACCTCAGGCAAAATAGATACGGATTCGAATTTGCTGCTATATATCTTTGAGGTGCACTTTTGGGAAGATCTCATCCCTTGACCTCTGCTTTCTCTCCTTTATAGATGGCTCTCAAATCCACACACTTGGCCCGGATATGTTAGCCATATTTCCCCCTACCCTCCGGTTTTTTTCTTAGAACTTTCCGCCTCAAGTTACCACGTCTGGCACCAAATTTTACCTCTTCTAAGCTCCCAACTCCATTTATCCCCATGGTTTCACCATTCTGTCAGCCACCGGGCATGCCTTCTTCATCAGGTGCCTTAATGGCTCGTCAATACCTGACTTCGCTGCCTGTCCCCCTCTGGTATTCCCCCGATGCGGCGCTATCCCGGGCCTTCTTTCTGCCCTGAATACTGGCAGCCTCTCCCAATCCATGAGCATGAAATCTTTTCACTGTCCCCTTTAGCATCACCCCCAACTCTCCCACCTGGCCCTCACAGAAGCCCACCCCAGCCCACCCAACAATGTCTCCCCTCCCCCTTCTGATTGTCCTCTCACCAATTCAAGGCTCTACTGGTTAGCTCACACTGTCACCCTCTTCTCTACATGGGTTAGTCAAGGTGTTTTCTGCTACAAAAGACAACCCAATTCACACTAGCTTAAACCACAAAAGGTTGATGGGCTGTGTACATGAAGAGCCTGTCTGCTTCAGGCCTGGCTTTAGTCCCAGGGTCTCAGGGACTCCCCCTGTCAGCTTTGCTTTCTTCCACATGAGCTATGCTTTCATGCGCACATGAGACCCTGGCAGATCCAGGCTCACAGGCTCACAGCTCTAGTTCTAGCAGAAAATCAGCTTCTCTGCTAGCCAGTGCAACTAGCCTTGGACCTGGCTTTGTTTGCAGGATTCGGCCACATGTCCATGCTGTACTCTCAGCCTCTGTGACTCCATGGCAGCTGGGTTCACTCGTGGACACACGGTCACCCTCTGCATGGAGCATGTGGGCACTCCTGGATCCCTTCTCTGTCACAAGGGGACTAAAGGTAACTCAGGACACCATCTCTAGCCATTTCTCTGCAAAATTTGCCACACCAGCGCTTTGCTTGATGGCACAGGGCATACTGTGGGGGCAGAGTCTCAGCCCGGAGATAAAACACAGGCCCTCTCTGCTTTCAGTTTCCTCCTTAACCTATCTGAGATCTGTGTCTTTGTACCATCCCCTTCGCTAGGTCCACACTTGGTGTAGGGATGGCCTCAGGCCCTCATGGAATCAGACATCATACACTTCCTAGACTCACGTCCTGTTTCTTTCCCTCACCTTCCCGATTCCCTGAGGATGTCTATGCTACCTTCCATTCTAGAGGAGGCATGTCCTCCCTCTTCCTGTGGACTCTGAGTTCTGAGTGGTACCCACCGAGCCTTAATGGAGAAAGGGGCTACAGGGAAGGAAAAAGAAAAGCTTCCTACAGGGAAAATAGATATGGGGAAGCATCTCAAGACCATTATTCCCATTAAATCTCTTTCCTCCGTGGTTGCTGAAGAAGTAGGATGGCAGCCTCACACAGCTGGGGACCATCTGGCCGGCACCTGGGGAGACTGTGCCAGAGACTGCAGCTGACAGAGGAAAGCAGAGTGGTGAAATAGGCAGATTTCTTTCTTTCATTTTTATTTATCTTCACAAGATAATGGATGTCATAGGCAGGTTTCTGCTGTGCCTGAATCCCACATACCACTGTATTTTTCAAGTACATGTTCCAGTAAATACCCCACTTTCCCCTAAGCAAATTAGAATTGGATTTCTCTGTCACTTGCAACCAAGAGAGTCTTGACTAGTATAAGCCCCTAGTATAGGACCTCACACATCAGTTCCTGTAAAATAGCAACTATCATCACCATATTAATCTGATAAATGAGCAAGCCATCCTCTTTGGTGACTGTAAACTGTAGAAATGAAAAGTGCATGCTGTGTGCTCAATAACTTTTGTCTCCCCTCCTATTCCCAGCCTGCTCCTTTGTCCTTTCCAAATTCACATCTTGACCTCCAAGGAAACCCTCAACATTCATTAAAAGCAGAGCCCGCCGGGCGCGGTGGCTCAAGCCTGTAATCCCAGCACTTTGGGAGGCCGAGTCGGGCGGATCACGAGGTCAGGAGATCGAGACCATCCTGGCTAACACGGTGAAACCCCCGTCTCTACTAAAAAAATACAAAAAACTAGCCGGGTGAGGTGGTGGGCGCCTGTAGTCCCAGCTACTCGGGAGGCTGAAGCAGGAGAATGGCGTGAACCCGGGAGGCGGAGCTTGCAGTGAGCTGAGATCCGGCCACTGCACTCCAGCCTGGGCGACAGAGCAAGACTCTGTCTCAAAAAAAAAAAAAAAAAAAAAAAAAAAGCAGAGCCCACCCATCTTATAAAAATAGCCCCAGGCTCACCCAAGTCATGAATATTCTGCTAGGCAGCATTTGCTGCCATTTTACACAAGTAATCCCTTCCTAGACTATAAGCAACTGGGAGCAGGTGTCCAGCTTCAATTCACTTTCAAGCCTTTGAGCAAAAATTGTACAAATATTTGCACAGCCTCCTTTGTCCTGTACTGTAGACTTAGAGAAACAATGAGCTACTGCCTGTACACTTAAAGGGACTTTACCATGGGGAAAGACAAATAGTCTAGGACAGAGACTGAGGTAACAGATGACAATACCAGGGAGTCCTCTAGGGGATGGAGGTGGGGTGGTTATTTGCACCATGTTCTAAGTTCCAAAGGCCTGTGCTGCCTGCAGTCTTGACTTATGACAGATTTTATACATCCACACTAAACATTTCTCTGTGCCCATCACAGTATCCAGATAATACATTTCATTTCAAAATTCCATTTACCATGGGTTTTGTTTTTCCGATTACAAAAGAAATACCTATTCATTGTTGAAACTTGGAAAAATACAAAGCACACAAAAATAAAGATTAAAGCTAAAATTATACATAATAGATTTATGTTGATGAATATAAATCTATTTGAGAACATCAAACTATGATGTAAAGAGAGAAAATTGTCTCATTCACACTTCTACCCCCACCTGGCAACTACAGGGCCTCAGGGAGATAAATATCTTGCAAAAAGCTAAAGGTCATCTCTTAGCTTCTTGCAGAAATGCTGCACTCTCTCTAACACATGTGTAGTTTTTAAAAATGCAATTCAGTCCAGCTCCAGGGTGGTCTGCTCTCTATTATTTATGTATGCATGATTCATTTTACTTACTACCAGCTGTAATCCCTTCTCCCCACCCCTAGCAGGCCTATTATGCAAGTCCCTTCCCCCTCCTGAGAGCAACTAAGGAGGCAAACTCATTTTCCCATCTATCTGGGTGAAATTTAATTAGAAAGCCAAATCTGGAAGAACAGAACACAAAATAACCACATTAAATAAAAATAAGAGATGACTCTGAACTTGACCTTGAGCCAAAGAATCACAAAGAACTGCAGTAATTTGCTGAATCATAGATCTAAATATTCATTTTTGTCTTCTAACTCTAAGCCCAACTGAAAGAGGCTTCTAAAGAAGAGAAGAAACAAACAAGTACTAGATGAACACACATAAATCACATTTACAAGTCATAAAATGGACCAGGCGCGGTGGCTCACACCTGTAATCCCAGCACTTTGGGAGGCTGAAGCGGGTGGATCACGAGGTCAGGAGATCAAGACCATCCTGGCTAACATGGTGAAACCCCATTTCTACTAAAAATACAAAAAATTAGCCAGGCATGCTGGCGGGCGCCTGTAGTCCCAGCTAATTGGGAGGCTGAAGCAGGAGAACAACGTGAACGCAGGAGGCAGAGCTTGCAGTGAGCCCAGATTGCGCCACTGCACTCCAGCCTGAGCTACAGAGCAAGACTGTTTCAAAAAAAGAAAAGTCATAGAAGGACAACAGGGTAACTCTGGCTTTCTATTCCATCTAAAACAATGCCAGGCACATAGTAGGTACTGTATGAAAATTGGATGAATGGATAGATGGGCTAAAATACCATACTTCTTGTTTTACAATGGAATGTTAATCAGAAAGGAGATGAGAGGAGATTGAGCAGCTGATGGAGCTTTCTGCAGTCTCATGGCCACATGAGAAATAGCAATTGTAGTTCAGGGTCCATGAGAGATGGGGCCCAGACTATACCCTAGACTTCCAGTTAGGACCCAAAGGAGAAAGATCAGAAGATAGAAAACAGCCTTATAATGCTGTAAGTCACTGCCAATGTAGAATTCTATGCCCAGAGTAAACAAGAGACAGAGAAGAATGAACTTGCCCAAAATCAGTCTCAAAATTAGAATTAGGCAGTGGGAGACCCAGCACTAGAATCCAGGCCTCCTGAACGTTTCAGGGCCCTTTTCACTAAACTACACTGGGTTCTTTGCCCCATATATATGTTTTTTAAGCCACTGAATAAAAAGAAAATAAAACATCTCATATTCTTCAAAGAGGAGCAGAACAAATTTATCTTACAAGTTTGGATTGTTCACAGATTGCATCCCAAAACTACTTAGGCTCACCACTTCCCTCAGTGGATCCAGGCGACTTATATTCATGAACACTGGCTGAGTTGCCTTGAATTCTGAGACCTTTTGCCTTCAGCTCAGGCATCCCCGTTGAGCAACAGACCAGAATATCCAATTGTTTACTCAGTGATTCCGTTGAACTTCTCAAAGCACCCAAAACTCCATGATGCCCAAAACTTAACTGGTGTTTTCTATTGTAGGGAATAGCACCTGTGCCAACTCTCCTAATTTGAAAATGAGAAACAGGGGAAACACCTCTCTCTCCCTCATCCTCCATATCTGGTCCTTTCCCAAGTCCTGTTCATCATTCCCTCTATGAATATTCCTCTAATTTGCCCACTTTGGTTGTGTCCATCACTGCTATAGTCCAAACCATGGATCTGCTTTCTATCACTATGGAGTAGTTTGCGTTTTCTCAAAGTTTATATGAATGACATCATATAGTATGTATGCTTTTTTGCTGGATATTTTTCACTTAACGTAATTATTCTGAAATTCAGCCACACTGATGCTTCTATCAATAATTTGTTCGTTTTCATTGCTGACTAATTTTCCATGGTAAGGATGTCCCACAGTTTGTTTTTGATTTACCATTGATGGACATTTGGATTGTTTCCAGATTGGGTTATGACAAAGCTTCTGTGAACATTCGTGTACAAGTATTAGTACTTGTACCAATGAACACAGGCTTTCATTGCTTTTGTGTAACTATCTAGGAATGGCATGGCTGGGTCACATGGTAGGGATACATTTAACTTTTAAGGAAATTGTCGAACTGTTTTCCAGACTGCTTATACCATTTTACACTCTCATCAGTAATGCTGAGAATTCCTTTTGCTCCATATCCTCACCAACACTTGGTATGGTCAATATTTTTAATTTTAGCCATTCTGGTGGGTAGGTAGCAAATATTGTTTTTGCTTTAATTTGCAATTCACCATTGTTTCATGATGCTGAGTACCTTTTCATGTGCTTATTTGCCATCTGTGTATCTTCCTTGGTGAAGCATCTGTTCACATCTTTTGACTATTTAATTGGGTTGTTTGCCTTATCATTTGAGTTGTGAGTGTTCTGTATATATTCTAGACACAAATCTGTCAGATTTACATTTGCAAATACTTTCTTCCAGCCTATGGTTTGCCTTTTTCATTTTCATTACAGTGTATTTTGAAGAACAAAGTTTTCAATGTTGATAAAGTTCCACTTACTGATTTTTTTTTACAGTTCTTGATTTTTGTGTTGTCTTTCAGAAATTTTTGCCAAACCCAATACAACTATGATTTTCTTCTAACTTCCTCAAGAAGTTTTACAGTTTTGGCTCTGACATTTAAGTCTATGTTCTATTTCAAGTAATTTTTATATAGGGTATGAGGTAAGGGTCAAGTTTTTACATATGATTCCAACTGTTCTAGCAGCAGGTGTAAACATCATCCTTTCACCAGTTATTTGCCTGGACACCTTTGTAGGAAATTAATTGATTTTTGTCTGTGGGTCTATTTCTGAACTCTCTATTCTGTTCTACTGATCTAAATGTCTATCTTATGACAATGCCAAACTGTCTTGATTACAGTAGCTTTACAATAAATCCTGATGGCAAGAGCATAAGTCTTCTAATTTTATTTTTTTCTGAATTGGTTTGATCACTCTAGGTCTTTTTCATTTCCATGTAAGTTTTAGAATCAGCTTGTGAATTTCTACAAAAAAAAAAAAAAAAATCCTTGTCAGAAACTCGGCTGGGATTGTATAGAATCTGTAGATCACTTTGGAAAGGTTAGATATCTTAACAATATTGAATCTTCTGACACATGTATACCATATATATATATATATATATTTTTTTTTTTTTTTTTTTTTTTTTTTTTTTTTTTTGAGACGGAGTCTCGCTCTGTCACCCAAGCTGGAGTGCACTGGCCAGATCTCAGCTCACTGCAAGCTCCGCCTCCCGGGTTCACGCCATTCTCCTGCCTCAGCCTCCCGAGTAGCTGGGACTACAGGCGCCCGCCACCTCGCCCGGCTAGTTTTTTGTATTTTTTAGTAGAGACGGGGTTTCACCGTGTTAGCCAGGATGGTCTCGATCTCCTGACCTTGTGATCCGCCCGCCTCGGCCTCCCAAAGTGCTGGGATTACAGGCTTGAGCCACCGCGCCCGGCCGTTCATATTTTTATATTTGTTCACATCTTCTTTAATTTTTCTTAGCAATGTTTTAGTTTTCATTGCACAGGTCTTATACACTTCTTGTTTATTTACACCTAAGGATTCAAAATTTTTGATGCTGTTATAAATGATATTGTTAAGTTTCTATTTCTAATTGTTCATTGGTAGTAGATATAAATAAAATTGAGTTTTGTATATTGACCTTGTATTCTGCTAAACTAATCTGTTAGTTCTAGCAGCTTTTTTAGGTTCCTTAAGATTGCCTGCAGAAATGATTATGTCATGTGTGAATAAAGACAGTTTTACGTCCTCCTTTTCAATCTGGATGCCTTTTATTTCTTTTTCTTGTTACTTTGCACTGACTGAAACCTAGTATAATGGTATAAACAGGGGTGGTAAGATTGGACATCTTTGCCTTGTTCCTGATCTTAGAGGGTCTTTGAGCCATCCACCATTATGTATGATGTTAACTGTGGGCTTTTCATAAATTGCTTTTATCATGTTAAAGTTTCCTTCTATTCCTAATTTACTGAGAGGTTTTCTTTTTTATCAGTAATAGATGTTGGATCTTCTCAGTTGCTCTTCGTCCATATGAAGAGATGGATCATAAAGTTTTTAGTTGAGATGATCATATGGTTTTCTTTTTTATCTGCTAATATGGTAAATTGTACTGATTATTTTTTAATGTTAAGCCAGCCTTGGATTCCTGGGGCTAAACTCCACTTGGTCATGATACATTACCCTTTTAATACATTGCTGGATTTGATTTGCTAAAAATGTTTAAAGAATGTTTATGTCTACGTTCATGAGTGATATTGATCTATAATTTTCCTTTTTTCATAATGTTTGGTCCAGGTATCAGAGTAATGCTGGCCTCATAGGAAATGCTCATTCTTTTTTCAGTTTCTAGAGAATTTTATGTGTATGAGTATTATTTCTGCCTTAAATGTTTGATAGGCATCACCACTAAGCCATCTTGACCTGGAGTTTCTTTATGGGAAGGTTTTATAGAATTTTTATTTAAAAAATTAAGCAATTGTGCTATGATATTACAATGACTACAACATCACTAGCTAATAGGGCTTTTTCAGCTCTATTATAGTCTTATAGGACCACAGTCATATATGCAATCGATCACTGACTGCAGCATCTGTTATGGACCACATGACTGTACTTTAAAGATGTTCTTCCACTGTCTTCCTATTTGCATTATTTCTGACAAGAAGTCCATTGTCACTCTTATATTTCTTTCTCTTTATGTAATGCCTCTTCCCCCTCCTCCTGCTTGCTTTTTATAATTTTCTCTTTATCACTGGTTTTAAGCGATTAGATTATGATTCATGTTGGTCTAATTTTCTTTATATATGAAGTTTTCACCAAATTTATAACAATTTCTGCCATTATTTTTTGAAATATTTTTCTGTCCACTACTGTCTTTTGAGGACTCCAATTACACACATATTAGACTGCTTGAAATTGTAACACAGCTCACTGATACTCTTCATTTTTTCCATCTTTTTTTCTCTGTGTTTTGTTTTAGTTTCTATTTCTACATCTTCAAGTTCACCAATATTTTATTATCTGCCATGTCTAATCTGTTGTTAGTCTCATCCAGTGCATTTTTTTGTCTCCGATATTTTATTTTTTATATCTAGACACTTGATTGAAACTTTACTTAAAAAGTATTTTTCACTGGGTGTGGTGGCACACACCTGTAATCCCAGTGCTTTGAAAGGCCAAGGTAGGAGTATCACTTGAGCCCAGGAGTTCAAGAACCAGCCTGTGCAACATAAGGAGGCTCTGTCTCTACAAAAAAATTTAAAAGTTAGCCAGATGTGGTGACACATACATGTAGTCTTAGCTACTTGGGAAGACGAAATGGGAGGATCATTTGAGCTCGGGAAGTCAAGGCTGCAGAGAGTCATGTATGCCAGCCCTGACCAAGGGCAAGACCTCTGTAAAGAATAAAAAGAAAAAAACTTAAAAAGTATTTTTCATGTCTCTATTTAACATGCTCATATTTTTCTCTACTTTGTTGATCATATATAGTAGAGTTGTGATTTTTTTTATGTGCCTATTTATTTAATGTATAATTTCTGGGTTGATTTTGATTTTTTCCCCTTATCATGGGATGTAGTTCCTTGCTTCTTTACATGTCTGGTAATTTTTGTTCAATGCCAAACATTGTAAATTATATTTTTGTGGGTACTGAATATTCTTGTTTTTTAACAAATATTTTTGAACTTTGTTCTAGGACACATAAGTTACTTAGAAACAATTTGCTCTGTGTGAATATTTACTTTTACATTTTGTTATGTGGGATCAGACCAGCCTTTAGTCTATACCTGGTTTTTCCCCATTACTAGAATAATACCCTTTAGAGTACTTTATTTAAGTTCCCATGCATTACAAGGTTTCCCTACTATGGCTGGTGGGAGCACCAACAATTCCCAGCTCTGTGTAATCAGAGACCTGGATATCAGAGACCTGTTCATCTGCCTTTAGTGGGGGCTAAAAGATCCCTTCCACTGAAGAAACTAAAGCAATGTTAGGTCTAGCTAGGTAATACTAGAGCTAGCTGCTCCTTCAATTCCCAGAGCACCAACATATTTTCACACACCTCACAGGGAGCAAAGAGCTAAGGAATCCTAACTCCCTCATCCTCTGACCTTTTATCCCTCCCATCATACCTGGCTCCAACACCCCATCCCCACTACCTTGGATCCTACCTGGGTTTCAAAATAGCCTGAAACAGAGAGGTTGAATTGAGCCATAGGCTGGGGCAGGGTAGGAGGTAGGCCTGGGACAACTGGGGTGATCTGCCATTATCCCGGAGAAACAAAGGCAGGGTCAACCTAAGTCCTTTTGGAAGAGTGAGAGGCCAGCATAATGGCAGTGTGGCAGGATGGACAAAGAATGAATTGTGTTTTCAAGAGGTCTCCAATCCCCATTCATTCATTTATTGAGTGTTTCAGGCATGCTCAGCACTGTGCTGGGTATCTTGACAGGTGTTTGCCTGACAGCCCCCAAAGCCTGTTTGAGAAGACATATGATCAAACAAGCATCAGACTACAATACTGAGTCAGTGACAGGGCTTGAGCAGGGGGCCTAACCTGGCCTAGAGAAGAGGGAAGGTTTCCCAGAGGTGAAGGTCCATTGCGTGAGCAGAAGTCAGCCTGGCTTTTCTTTCCTCCGTGGTTCTGGCAGGGGCAGATGGGGCAGAGCCATGTCCTGGGCCCTTCAGGGTTTTTGCACAGCCTGGCCTCTCAGGCAGAAGACAGTTTGCAAATGGGACTCTATTTCCATATTCTGAAGGCCATGACTCTCAACTGAAGCTCAAAAGCAAAGCACTTCTGTGTGTGCGCCTCTCTCACGAGAAGGGCTTCCTCAAGAATTCTAAATGACCCATAAAAACAATTGCCCTTTATTGAGCACCACCTGTGCACCAGACCCTTTGCTAAACATCTTCACACACACCATCTCATTCAAGCTCCAGTGGTTGTTGGGAATATTAACTCCATTTTACAGACGAGAAGAATGATGCTCAGAGGGTTCAACAGCCTGCCTAGCATCACACGGCTCTCTGGGTGGAGGCAGGTTTGACCTCTGTTTGCCTGACTCTTGCCTCCCTTCTCAGTGTCACCCCCCTTCCATCCAACACACTTGGGTTCCTCCATTAACTCTCACTCCTCCTGGTAGAAGCCCCTGTTGGGCCCAAGAGAGTTGGGGAGGATGGATGATTTCAACATCCTTCCTACCTATGCTGGCTCCTGGCCTAGGTGAGGTGCGGTGTCACGTCTGGACCTTGGTGAATGTCTCAGCCCCTTTCAGGCTCCCAGTTCCCCACAAATAGCCACCCTGTGTCCAGTCAAAACTCACTTTTGACTTTAAAGGATCCAAGTTACCAGTCCTTTTGAATGAAAGTGAGAAGCACCATGTTCTTCTCCTAGGCTATAGTGTTGTTAAAGAAAAAATTATTCAGGGCTACCTGTTAAAGCATGGTCAGGAGACTTTATTTGGGACCATCACAACAGGTTTAGGGACCACTGCAATGGGGTTTTGCAGTGGGGGAAAGGGATTGGACCAAACTCAGACAGGCAAGTGGGAATGTATAGCCAAGGAGCAGGTTGGGGGTCAGTGGATGTAAAATTGCTAAGAGGAAACATGAGGGGCAAGAGAGATTATGGCTCATCTGACCTAACAGGATTCTTTCTGAAGTCAGGCCAGGGTGACTAGACATCACCTGAGGGATGGTGGAGGATGACGAACCCATCAGATATCAAGGCTGGTCAGATATTGAGGAAGACCAGATATCAAGAGTGGACAAGGAAGCGCACAGGTGTGCTTAGGAGAAGGTTCGGAAGCCTGGCTGAAGCCTGGCCAAGCAAATAATTTTTTTAAGTGTGTGCCGGTGTTGTCCTCTCTCTGTGGAAAGAGAGACTTCATCTGCTTAGAAAGGGACCCTTAGGGAGGATTTGGGGTATAGAGACCCTCAGCCTTGATCCTGTTTCCTTTGCCAACAAATCAGAGAGCAAAGTTCTCTGGGCTCCTTGCCAAGTGCAAATAAGGGATTCCCAGCACCTGGTTCCCCTGGAATCTTCCTCCAGAGCCTAGTAGGGGGCAGAAAGGTGGGACCTGCTGCTTGGCCTTGGGCAAAGTCAGCCTGTGGGGGTTCCTGGAGGCCCCTCCTTGGTCACCTCATACAGAATTATGGACAAGAGGAGAGACTCTATCCTACAGAGATACAGTGTTTGATTCTTACCCCAGGTTTCAACATAGGCAGACTGGAGAAGGACCACAGTATCTGGGGCTGCTCTATTCCCTGGGCCAGGTGGCCTGGGGTGGGCAAGAGGATGGCAGAGGGGGAGGGCGGCCTTCTTCTCCAGGGAGATGGAATGCTGAGCCTCGCAGGTGTCAGCTGCCTTAAGGTTCTGGCATCCATCAAACCATCATCAACTCCAGGGCTTCATGTTGAGGTTGAAGAAGGCAAAGGATGTGTCCCCTCTACCACATTCCAAAAGTGGGGGAACTACTTCTTGGAAACCCTGTTCTCTCTCCTTATTCCAAATATCCAGGAGAGCTTGGACAGGCCCCACCAGTGCTCATACAGGGCAGTGGGTACAAAACCCTGGCCTGGGCACTGGACTTGGCCACTTGTTGAAATACAGATTCCAAGCACACACACAGAGATTTGTTCTCAGGAGCTGGGCTGAGACAAAGGTGGAGTAAGAGAAGAGCCTAGGGTGAAAAGTTCAAGGAGCCCCTGTTCTCAGGAGCAGAACCTGCCCTTGCAAGACCCCGAAGCCATGGCCTCCTAAGATTTGTGGCCTAGGCCCCTGGTTGCTTTACCCTGCTGAAGTTGTTGGCCTGTTCAGGAGGTCTGGGGATGGCCCTGAGGGCCAACCAAGTTTGGGAACCATTGCCCTCCACAAAACAAGCACTCAGCATCATACACAGAATAACAGGCAATGCCAACAGGGCTGCCTTTCTTCTTAGCAATGGCAAGGAAGCGCTAGGGTATCCGGGTGGCTAGGAAGCTGGGGTGGATATGATGGTAGAATAGGAGTCTGGGGAAGGGAGGAGCAATGGGGAGGACAGGAAGGGTGACAGACAGACAGGAATGAGGTTGAGGAAGGGTTTGGAGGCAACGGTCTTGCCCACTTCAGTAACTCACAATTCCTATCCCACCTCATCCCTTGAAACCAGCAACCCACTTGTGCTTTGGGTGGCAGCTGGGAGGCACAGGGCGATGGACCCCCATGTGGTGGAGATGCCTGGGCTGGGTGGCTCATCACCCAGCTCACCGGGAGCACTCTCCACTCACCAGATTGAGGTTCACTGTGTGTGCTTCTCCTGATGGGTGAGCAGCCACAAAAAGCAGGGCTGGGAACCACTGTGGAAGCTCCTCTTAGCATGGCCCCTGCTCAGCTGGGGGTTCCTGCTCAAACTTCTTTGCCCCTCCAGGCTGGGAAGGCCCTTCTACCTCCTCCCCTCTGCCCATCCCAGCGGCCACCTGAGGTCCACCTGTCCTTATTCCTTGAACTGATAATGAAGCATTGTCCTTATCCAGCCCACTCTTCTGTTTTCTTCTGTGACGTTCCCTGTGATCCCAGGAGTTCATCGGATCCCACTTCATGTAAGGCATAAAAGTAAAGGCCAAAGTGGTTAAGTGACATGACCAACATGACCCAGAAATTTGTTTGTCAGGTTTGAATAAAATTAAGGCCCAGGGTCACTTTCCTCCATGTGGTCTTGGTCCCATCAGTCCAGCCCTCCCCAACCAATCAGAACTGTGAAGGCTGCATGTCATGATGTCGTGGTTCTTCACCAGGGACCTTTGTGCAGGTCTCAGGTCCCCTGTGCAGGTCAGCCCTGTGTGGCTCCTACTGCCTTGAGTAGTTGTGACTGTCACCACAGTGGGCCTGTCAGCTTCTCAGATGGCCATGTCCCTGAATGCCCCAGAGAGCCTTCACATGCCTGGTGATCAATAAATGTCTGCTGACCGAGTTCCTGTTAATGAACAGTGATGCTTCATCAGTGAATATTGATGGATTGGGACTCCTGCGTACTCTGGACAAGAAGCCAGGGCTTTTGCCAAATGCAGCACAGAAGAATTCCCAGTAAGTTGAAGGCATTCTAATCTGCTGCACAGACAAATCTGTAATTGATTCAGGCCGGGGGATGGGGTGTCTCTCTGTTGTCATGGTGACTCATTAAAAAAAAAAAAAAAAGGATTCTTTAACAGCATCCCAGACATTATGACTCTGAAGTAATAACCCTTTTAAAATTGAACCATATTAATAAGATCCACCCGACTGCACAGTGTTTTTTCTTTTTTTTTTTTTTTTCCTTTGGATGCATTATTAACCTGGCTAGCAACAAGACCTCATCAATGCGAAATGCCCATTCAATAAGAATACCATTTCCAGCGTTGAATAAGGAAAGCTGCAACTCTCCAATTCTGGAGATCCTGGTGGGTAAGGAATAAGCTCCGAATGTGATCTTTGGGTTGCAGAGTCTTGGAGGGCCAGGATTGTGTGTGGGTCATCTCTCTTGGTTGAATCCCTAAAACTTGGGGCAGCCTGTGCAGGCACATGAACCAGCTAGCCACAAAGCATCAGAGGGAAGTTGAGAAAAGAACAAAGTAAATTTCACAGAAGTTCTACATTGTGTAAGAGATGAATTGCAAAAATCTTGATTCGCACAGTTCTTCTACCCCAGCATCAGTTTTCGACATTGGATTTAACATTTTGCAAGTATTTACTGAGCACCATGGTGGACAGACTCTAAAATGACTCCCAACAGTCCCTACCTCCTGGCATTCACACCCTATGTAATCCCCTCCACTTGAGTGTGGGCAGGCCCTGCAACCTGCTTCTAACAATAGAATATGGCAAGGCAATGAAACAATACTTCCATGATTATGTTACATAAGAAGTAACTTCTGTCTTGTTGGCAGACTTTGTCCTTTACTGGCTTTGATGAAGCAAGATGCCATATGGTAAGCTATTCTATGGAGAAAACACCCTGGAAATCAACTGAGGGTGGGCTCTGGCCACAGCCAGCAAGAACTGAGACTCTCAGTCCAGCAACTCACAAGGAACCGAATCCTGCCAAGAACCACATGAGCCTGGAAGTAGGATCTTCCCCAATCAGGTGTTCAGATAAGACTCCAGTCCTGGCCAACACCTTGATTGCAGCCTCATGAGAAAGTCTAAAACAGGAGGCTCAGCTAATCCATGCTCAGATTATTGACCCACAGAAACTTTAAGATAGTAAACATGGGTTGTTTTAAGTTAATACCTTAGTGATTATTGGTTACACAGCAATAGATAACTAATACAAGTACCTACTGATGTTGTAAGTGCCATGAATACACCAATGAGTAAGACAGACAATGTCTCTGCCTTAATGGATGTTTCATCCTATTTTAGGATTCAGACAATAAGTAAATTAATACATTATTGCCATGAAGAAAAAGCAATTAGGGTGAGGGGACAGAGTAGGAAGTGGGCGGTATTTCAGATAGGGTTGGTGAGGAAGATTCAGTGTGATGAGAAAGTGTTTGGGCAGAGAGCTGAAAAAGTGGGCACATCTGAGGGAATAGTGTTCCAGGCACAGGGAAAAGCAAGTCCAAAGGTCCTGGAGTAAGGAAGGGGTGAGGATAGAGCTTGGTAGGTCAAATTCCAGTTGGTAGAGGGAGTGTTGTAAGAGACGAGCTCAGAAAGTTAGTGGGGTCAGACCATAAATGGCCCTGCAGATCGTGGGGAGGGCTTTGATTATATTTGCAATGTGACAGGGGGCTCCAGAGCCTTCTGAACAGCTGAGTGATGTGACCCAACCTGTGTCAGAGTTTCTCTGAAAGGACGATCCTCCTTTAATAGCCATGACATGAATTGCTACTCAGGGCCTGGAAAGTGACAAATCCATTTTCCTCCAGGGGTTCTCTCAGAAACCCTGTAGGGTGGATGGGGCAGGTACAGGAATTCCTCCCCATCTGTGCACTCCCCTAGTTTAAAATGCTGGTCTGTGTGGCTGGACCCCTGGGTCCTATTTCCATACTAGGAGCCATTAGAATAGAGCAGGACAATTGATGAGTCACTCCAGTCATGCTGTCGGGGACCCTGGGTTGTAATGTCAGAAAAGCTTTTGGGTTTGTGTGTGGGATGAAGCAGGTGAAAAATGGTGCTTCCCAGGTGCATGTTATTTGCAGCAAAGGCAAATGAATGTACAGGGATTTTTTTTAATAGGCATCTCTTTGTAAGATTTTGAAAATCTTCTCTTCTCTTTTCTTTCCTTTTTTCTTTTTTAAGCTCTAGGCCCTCTGAAGGCATCTCTTTGAAATGTCAAAGAAGGAAGACCCTGAAAACATTTCTCATGAATTAATTATATAGGGATCATTATTACGAATCTAAAATATTGCAAATGCCATTAAGATGATGTGTTTTTTCTTTGAGTAGTACTCTCTTTATTGTGTTCTTTTAGAGGCCATATAAATACATATTAGAGATTTTATATATTTACATACATTATTAATCCTTCAATTTAACTTTTTCCATAACATTATATAGATATACAGTTTCATATCTATAATTTTATTGTGACATAAACATAAACCTCAGTGCTGAAAGAGAAATTTGTCTTTCAGCCCTGTCCCTGAATTTCAAGAGATTAAGTAAAAGGCTGCTATAATTTCTTAGTGGGTCCTGCTGCCTTGGGCCATAGAAGAGGGGAGGGCAGCAACCCTATTGGAAGACAGGTGAATAAAATCTCATTCTGCCCTCCATCCATTCCCTCATCCATCCATTCATCCACTTATCCATCCACTCACCATCTGTCCACTGCCCATGCATCCATCTTTTCATTCATTCATTCATTCATCCATCCATCCCTCACCCATCCTCCATCCATCTATACATCCATCTACTTATCCATCATCCATTCATTCATTCATCCATACTTCACTCATACTCCATCCATCTATGCCTTCATCTACTCATCATCTATCCATTCATTTATTCATTTGTTCATCCCTGCATTTCACACATATTTATTGATCACCAAACATGGCCAGACACTGCAATAGGAAACTGGAGACAAGGCAGAGATGGTATTTTGTCTCATATACAGTTTAATCTTTGTTCTGCACACAAAGTTTGGTTCCTTCCCCATAGCACCACTCCACCACTACCCTTGAACTCTCATTTATACAATCACCTATTTAAGTCTTGCCGAGGGATGTGCAGTTAAACTTTGCTTTCCATTCTTGAGTAGAATCCAAAAGACTCCCTCAAAGCACTCCTATCCCACAGTGTGTGCCTTTGCATCTGAGATGGACATGATGAGGGATGACAATCAGAGATCTTGGAATCTGGTCCAAAGTCCTTCTGGCACTTAATTCATGGGAAGCTCTTTAAGGTGCCAGTACTAATAGTCCAAAGCCTTCTGAAATATTCAAATGTGTTGAATAATTACTATATATGGCAGGAGTGATGGATGTGCTCTTATTTTCAAAAACATGGTTCTTTCTAGGTCCTCTACCCCTTCTGCTCTAAAATTTTGGAGTGTTCCTCAAGGTTAAACTTTCAGGCATCTGCTTTATGTAACCTGAGTTAATCCTTCAACTTAAGCTTTTAGATTTTAACAAATCTAAATCCTGGGCCAACCAGATCTCCTAAGCTCTTGACTTGTGCCTCTATTTTCCTGTTAGATTCAGGTGTCCTAAAAGGAATTACTATGAGCTGAATATTTACACCCCCCCCCCCCAGATTTAAATGTGGAAACCTAATCCCTAATGAGATGGTATTAGGAGGTCATGAGGGTAGAATACTCATTAATGGGATTAGTGTCCTTATGAGGAACTACAGAGACCAGAGAGCTCTCCTTCCGCCATGTGAGGACACAGTGAAAGGACACTGTCTATGAACCAGAAAGCAGGCGCTCACCAGACACTGAATATGCTGGCACCTTGATCTTGGGCTTCCCAGTCTCCAGAACTGTGAAAAATAAATGCCCATTGTTTATAAGCCACCCAGTGCACAGTAAACTGTTATAGTAGCCTGAGCAGACTAGGGATAGAAACTCAACCTGTCCCAAATCAAATTCTTACAGCAACTACAACATGAAGGCCCTCAGAGCTCTAAGATATGATGAATGAAATACACAAAGGATGCCTCCTAGGCTGGCTGGGGTGGCACAGAGAGACTGCAGCTAACTCAGGGACATGAACCCATCTCAAGAAGTGTGCAATGGAGGCGGGGTGTGGTGGCTTATGCCTGTAATCCCAGCACTTTGGGAGGCCGAGATGAGGAGATCACTTGAGGTCAGGAGTTAGAGACTAGCGTGGCCAACATGGGGAAACCTATCTCTACCAAAAATACCAAAATTAGCTGGGCGAGGTGGCATGTGCCTGTAATCTCAGCTGCTAGGGAGGCTGAGGCAGGAGAATCGCTTGAACCCAGGAGGCAGAGGATACAGTGAGCTGAGATCGGGCCACTGCACTCCAGCCTGGGTGACAGATCTAGACTCTGTCTCAAAAATAAAATAAAATAAAATAAAATAGAAGATGGCCGAATAGGAACAGCTCCAGTCTCCAACTCCCAGCGCGAGTGACACAGAAGACCAGTGATTTCTGCATTTTCAACTGAGGTACTGGGTTCATCTCACTAGGGAGTGATGGACAATCAGTGCTGCTCAGCTGCTGCAGCCTGACCAGCAAGAGCTGAAGCAGGGCGAGGCATCGCCTCACCTGGGAAGCGCAAGGGGAAGGGAATCCCTTTTCCTAGCCAGGGGAACTGAGACACACAACACCTGGAAAATCGGGTAACTCCCACCCCAATACTGCGCTTTAAGCAAACGGGCACACCAGGCGATTATATCCCACACCTGGCCGGGAGCGTCCCACGCCCACAGAGCCTCCCTCATTGCTAGCACAGCAGTCTGCGATCTAACTGCAAGGCAGCAGCGAGGCTGGGGGAGGGGCACCCACCATTGCTGAGGCTTAAGTAGGTAAACAAAGCTGCTGGGAAGCTCAAACTGGGTGGAGCTCACAGCAGCTCAAGGAAACCTGCCTGTCTCTGTAGACTCCACCTCTGGGGACAGGGCACAACTAAACAACAACAACAACAACAACAAGCAGCAGAAACCTCTGTAGACGCAAACGACTCTGTCTGACAGCTTTGAAGAGAGCAGTGGATCTCCCAACATGGAGGTTGAGCTCTGAGAAGGGACAGACTGCCTGCTCAAGTGGGTCCCTGACCCCTGAGTAGCCTAACTGGGAGACATCCCCCACTAGGGGCAGACTGACACCCCACACCTCACACGGTGGAGTACACCCCTGAGAGGAAGCTTCCAAAGTAAGAATCAGACAGGTACATGCGCTGTTCAGCAATATTCTATCTTCTGCAGCCTCTGCTGCTGATATCCAGGCAAACAGGGTCTGGAGTGGACCTCAAGCAATCTCCAACAGACCTACAGCTGAGGGTCCTGACTGTTAGAAGGAAAACTATCAAACAGGAAGGACACGTACACCAAAACTCCATCAGTACGTCACCATCATCAAAGACCAGAGGCAGATAAAACCACAAAGATGGGGAAAAAGCAGGGCAGAAAAGCTGGAAATTCAAAAAATAAGAGCGCATCTCACCCTGCAAAGGAGCGCAGCTCATCGCCAGCAACGGATCAAAGCTGGACGGAGAATGACTTTGATGAGATGAGAGAAGAAGGCTTCAGCCCATCAAACTTCTCAGAGCTCAAGGAGGAATTACGTACCCAGTGCAAAAAAACTAAAAATCTTGAAAAAAGAGTGGAAGAATTGATAGCTAGAGTAATGAATGCAGAGAAGGTCATAAACGAAATGACAGAGATGAAAACCATGACACGAGAAATATGTGACAAATGCACAAGCTTCAGTAACCAACTCGATCAACTGGAAGAAAGAGTATCAGCGATTGAGGATCAAATGAATGAAATGAAGTGAGAAGAGAAACCAAAAGAAAAAAGAAGAAAAAGAAATGAACAAAGCCTGCAAGAAGTATGGGATTATGTAAAAAGACCAAATCTAAGTCTGATTGGGGTGCCTGAAAGTGAGGGGGAAAATGGAACCAAGTTGGAAAACACTCTTCAGGATATCATACAGGAGAACTTCCCCAACCTAGTAGGGCAGGGAAACATTCAAATTCAGGAAATACAGAGAATGCCACAAAGATACTCCTCGAGAAGAGCAACTCCAAGACACATAATTGCCAGATTCACCAAAGTTGAAATGAAGGAAAAAATCTTAAGGGCAGCCAGAGAGAAAGGTCGGGTTTCCCACAAACGGAAGCCCATCAGACTAACAGCAGATCTCTTGGCAGAAACTCTACAAGCTAGAAGATAGTGGGGGCCAATATTCAACATTCTTAAAGAAAAGAATTTTAAACCCAGAATTTCATATCCAGCCAAACTAAGTTTCATAAGTGAAGGATAAATAAAATCCTTTACAGATAAGCAAATGCTTAGAGATTTTGTCACCACCACGCCTGCCTTACAAGAGACCCTGAAGGAAGCACTAAACATGGAAAGGAACAACCCATACCAGTCATTGCAAAAACATGCCAAAATGTAAAGACCATCGAGGCTAGGAAGAAACTACATCAACTAACGAGCAAAATAACCAGTTAATATCATAATGGCAGGATCAAGTTCACACATAACAATATTAACCTTAAATGTTAATGGACTAAATGCTCCAATTAAAAGGCAGAGACTGGCAAACTGGATAAAGAGTCAAGACCCATCAGTCTGCTGTGTTCAGGAGACCCATCTCACATGCAGAGACATACATAGGCTCAAAATAAAGGGATGGAGGAAGCTCTACCAAGCAAATGGAGAACAAAAAAAAGCAGGGGTTGCAATCCTAGTCTCTGATAAAACAGACTTTAAACCATCAAAGATCAAAACAGACAAAGAAGGCCATTACATAATGGTAAAGGGATCAATTCAACAGGAAGAGCTAACTATCCTAAATATATATGCACCCAATACAGGAGCACCCAGATTCATAAAGCAAGTCCTTAGAGACTTACAAAGAGACTTAGACTCCCATACAATAATAATGGGAGACTTCAACACTCCACTGTCAACATTAGACAGATCAACGAGACAGAAAGTTAACAAGGATATCTAGGAATTGAACTCATCTCTGCAGCAAGCAGACCTAATAGACATCTATAGAACTCTCCACCCCAAATCAACAGAATATACATTCTTCTCAGCACCACATCGCACTTATTCCAAAATTGACCACATAATTGGAAGTAAAGCACTCCTCAGCAAATGTACAAGAACAGAAATTATAACAAACTGTCTCTCAGACCACAGTGCAATCAAACTAGAACTCAGGACTAAGAAACTCAATCAAAACCGCTCAACTACATGGAAACTGAACAACCTGCTCCTGAATGACTACTGGGTACATAACGAAATGAAGGCAGAAATAAAGATGTTCTTTGAAACCAATGAGAACAAAGATACAACATACAAGAATCTCTGGGACACATTTAAAGCAGTGTGTAGAGGGAAATTTATAGCACTAAATGCCCACAAGAGAAAGCTGGAAAGATCTAAAATTGACACTCTAACATCACAATTAAAAGAACTAGAGAAGCAAGAGCAAACACATTCAAAAGCTAGCAGAAGGCAAGAAATAACTAAGATCAGAGCAGAACTGAAGGAGATAGAGACACAAAAAACCCTCCAAAAAATCAATGAATCCAGGAGTTGGTTTTTTGAAAAGATCAACAAAATTGACAGACTGCTAGCAAGACTAATAAAGAAGAAAAGAGAGAAGAATCAAATAGACGTGATAAAAAATGATAAAGGGGATATCACCACCAACCCCACAGAAATACAAACTACCATCAGAGAATACTATAAACATCTCTACGCAAATAAACTAGAAAATCTAGAAGAAATGGGTAATTTCCTGGACACTTACACTCTTCCAAGACTAAACCAGGAAGAAGTTGAATCCCTGAATAGACCAATAGCAGGCTCTGAAATTGAGGCAATTATTAATAGCCTACCAACCAAAAAAAGTCCAGGACCAGATGGATTCACAGCTGAATTCTACCAGAGGTACAAGGAGGAGCTGGTACCATTCCTTCTGAAACTATTCCAATCAATTGAAAAAGAGGGAATCCTCCCTAACTCATTTTATGAGGCCAACATCATCCTGATACCAAAGCCTGGTAGAGACACAACAAAAAAAGAGAATTTTAGACCAATATCCCTGATGAACATCGATGCAAAAATCCTCAATAAAATACTGGCAAACCGGATCCAGCAGCACATCAAAAAGCTTATCCACCATGATCAAGTGGGCTTCATCCCTGGGATGCAGGGCTGGTTCAACATTCACAAATCAATAAACGTAATCCAGCATATAAACAGAACCAAAGACAAGAACCACATGATTATCTCAATAGATGCAGAAAAGGCTTTTGACAAAATTCAACAGCCCTTCATGCTAAAAATGCTCAATAAATTCGGTATTGATGGAACGTACCTCAAAATCATAAGAGCTATTTATGACAAACCCACAGCCAATATCATACTGAATGGGCAAAAACTGGAAAAATTCCCTTTGAAAACTGGCACAAGACAGGGATGCCCTCTCTCACCACTCCTATTCAACATAGTGTTGGAAGTTCTGGCTAGGGCAATCAGGCAAGAGAAAGAAATCAAGGATATTCAGTTAGGAAAAGAAGAAGTCAAATTGTCCCTGTTTGCAGATGACATGATTGTATATTTAGAATACCCCATTGTCTCAGCCCAAAATCTCCTTAAGCTGATAAGCAACTTCAGCAAAGTCTCAGGATACAAAATTAATGTGCAAAAATCACAAGCATTCTTATACACCAGTAACAGACAAACAGAGAGCCAAATCATGAATGAACTTCCATTCACAATTGCTTCAAAGAGAATAAAATACCTAGGAATCCAACTTACAAGGGATGTCAAGGACCTCTTCAAGGAGAACTACAAACCACTGCTCAGTGAAATCAAAGAGGACACAAACAAATGGAAGAACATACCATGCTCATGGATAGGAAGAATCAATATCGTGAAAATGGCCATACTGCCCAAGGTTATTTATAGATTCAATGCCATCCCCATCAAGCTACCAATGAGTTTCTTCACAGAATTGGAAAAAACTGCTTTAAAGTTCATATGGAACCAAAAAAGAGCCCGCATTGCCAAGACAATTCTAAGTCAAAAGAACAAAGCTGGAGGCATCACGCTACCTGACTTCAAACTATACTACAAGGCTACAGTAACCAAAACAGCATGGTACTGGTACCAAAACAGAGATATAGACCAATGGAACAGAACAGAGTCCTCAGAAATAATACCACACATCTACAGCCATCTGATCTTTGACAAACCTGAGAGAAACAAGAAATGGGGAAAGGATTCCCTATTTAATAAATGGTGCTGGGAAAATTGGCTAGCCATAAGTAGAAAGCTGAAACTGGATCCTTTCCTTACTCCTTATACGAAAATTAATTCAAGATGGATTAGAGACTTAAATGTTAGACCTAATACCATAAAAACCCTAGAAGAAAATCTAGGTAGTACCATTCAGGACATAGGCATGGGCAAGGACTTCATGTCTAAAACACCAAAAGCAACGGCAGCAAAAGCCAAAATTGACAAATGGGATCTCATTAAACTAAAGAGCTTCTGCACAGCAAAAGAAACTACCATCAGAGTGAACAGGCAACCTACAGAATGGGAGAACATTTTTGCAATCTACTCATCTGACAAAGGGCTGATATCCAGAACCTACAAAGAACTCAAACAAATTTACAAGAAAAAAACAAACAACCCCATCCAAAAGTGGGCAAAGGATATGAACAGACATTTCTCAAAAGAAGACATTCATACAGCCAACAGACACATGAAAAAATGCTCATCATCACTGGCCATCAGAGAAATGCAAATCAAAACCACAATGAGATACCATCTCACACCAGTTAGAATGGCAATCATTAAAAAGTCAGGAAACAACAGGTGCTGGAGAGGATGTGGAAAAATAGGAACACTTTTACACTGTTGGTGGGATTGTAAACTAGTTCAACCATTATGGAAAACAGTATGGCGATTCCTCAAGGATCTAGAACTAGATGTACCATATGACCCAGCCATCCCACTACTGGGTATATACCCAAAGGATCATAAATCATGCTGCTATAAAGACACATGCACACGTATGTTTATTGCAGCACTATTCACAATAGCAGACTTGGAATCAACCCAAATGTCCATCAGTGACAGACTGGATTAAGAAAATGTGGCACATATACACCATGGAATACTATGCAGCCATAAAAAAGGATGAGTTTGTGTCCTTTGTAGGGACATGGATGCAGCTGGAAACCATCATTCTTTGCAAACTATCACAAGAACAGAAAACCAAACACTGCATGTTCTCACTCATAGGTGGGAACTGAACAATGAGATCACTTGGACTCGGGAAGGGGAACATCACACACCGGGACCTATCATGGGGAGGGGGGTGGGGGGAGGGATTGCATTGGAAGTTATACGTGATGTAAATGACGAGTTGATGGGTGCTGACAAGTTGATGGGTGCAGCATACCAACATGGCACAAGTATACATATGTAACAAACCTGCACGTTATGCACATGTACCCTAGAACTTAAAGTATAATAATAATAAAATAAAATAAAATAAATAAGGAGTATGCAGTGGAAGGTGAGTGGTAGAGAAGACCTGGGGTTCAGAGAGACAATATTACTATCCAAGGAGGAGTGACTCTGGATAGAGGGTCCTCAGTCCTGCCACTAGGGAGGGACTTCAGCCATGGGGTGGGAGATTCTTTTCAGGGTCCCTGCTTCTTAAGCAGCTGAAGGGTTAAAACCTTACCTTCTCAGCACATAGGTACCAGGAAGCAGTTATTTAAGAATGATCAGGAGCCTTCCTGGCATTAGATCAGGATCCCATTGCTGTGAACATAGTCCTTCTGGGCAAGGGGTACACCAGTCTCCGGTGAGTATGGTTAATTGGAGCCAAACCCTGACAGACAACATTCTGAGTGGCCCAAGAAACACAACCCAGCTGAGGCCCAGATTATCTAGGCTCTGGGAGCCAAGGGAGGCACTATTCATTTTATATGGTACTAATGACATCCAGCTGACTTACATTCATACCAGGTTGGTATGACCACCTCTTACTGTGATTTCCAGATCTGTTGGTTCTGGCATTTCCTTTATCTGCACAATAATATAGAAGAGCTCACTTTTAGGAGACATCACTCAAGTAGCTAAAGTTTTCCTGCCACTTAAATGTATTTGCAAATGAAATGTAAATTGGTACAATTTTAGAAAACTATTTGGTAGTATTTACTAAAATAAACACCTACTCCATGATCTAGAAATTCAATTTCTAAGTATATGCTCAAGAGAGATAAATGCATGCATCTGGCAAAAGACATACATAAGAATGTTCATTGCAACCTTTTCCATTATAGCCCCAAACAGAAAGCATCCAAATGTCCATCAGGAGGAAAATGGATTAGAAAACCCCCAAACTGTGGATATCTGTACAATGGAATACTACACAGCAATAAAAAGGAATAAAATACAGGTGTGTGCAACAACATGGATGAATCTCGTGGACATAAGATGAAAGAAAGATATCAGAAACAAAAGGCTACATATGCTATCATTCCCTTCACATGAAGTTAAAGAGGTGGCAAAACTAATGATGTTAAAGGTCAGAGGTTAGAGGTCAGGTGGCCAAAGAGTGGGACTATTGCCTGGGATCAGGTGGAAAGCAACCTTGAGGGGACTGGAAATATACTTTATCATGATTTAGGTGTTAGCTACATGAATATATTTATATGTAAAAATTCATTGGCTGTACACTGAAGATTGGTTCACTTTTTGCCATTTATTGCATCATACTTTTTCAGCATTAAAAGACATTTAAAAATTTTTAAATGCATTTATCCCTGAGCAGAGTATTACTCTAATCCAGGAGAGCAATGTATTTAATCTCTCATATAGACTTTAATAGGGCAAAATTTTTCTTAAGAGGCTGAGTTATGGGGACATCTGTAGCGTGGCTGTGGGAGTGAGTGGTAATAGATATTTTAGAGTTTCAGGCTGCATCATCTCTCACAACTGCTCAGCTGTGCCCTTGTAGCATGAAAGCAGTCATAGACGATAAATAAATAAATGTTCCAATGAAAGTTTTTTTTCTCTTTTTTTTACAAAAACAAGCAGTGGGTTGGATTTGGCCTGTGGATTGTAATTTGCCAAACCCTGACCTAGTCCGTTGGTGGTGACGTCCCAGGAAACTGTTGAGGCTTGAGGGGCCCCTGCAGGGCTCACCAGGGAAGAGTGCAACAATCCATTCACTAGGTCTAGCTTGGGGGAGGGTAGAGCACTGGCATCAAAGGTGCCAGTGCTCATCCTGCTAAGCAGTCAGTTCCTCACACTTCATTGATAAGGAGCCAGGTCCTCCCACAGAGGCCTCTGTAACCCTTGTTTCACAGAAAACAAACTCCCTTCATTCTTAACCCTCACAATGAAAGCCTCATTCAGCACCTTCACTGTCTGGCCCCCAGGACACTGCTACCTGCACATTCCTTCAACGCAGGTGACTCCTCCTTCATGCCTTATACCTCAGCTGTACCTACTCCCATGCCACTTCCCCACCATCTGGCATAAAATTCCCCTCTCTTTGGGGGCCTCTGCTAATTTGTAACTGCCAAATGGGTTCACCTTGCCCTCTGCCTAGACAGAGCCAATTTATCAAGACAGGCGAAATGCAACAGAGAAAGAGTAATTCATGCAAAGCCAGCTGTGTGGGTACCGGAGTTTTATTATTACTTGAATCAGTCTCCCCGATAATTTGGGGATCAGAGTTTTTAAGGATAATTTGGTGGGTGGGTGGGGCAGTGAATCAGGAGTTCTGATTGATCAGGTTGGAGATGAAATCATAGGGAGTTGAAGCTGTCCTCTTGCGCTGAGCCAGTTTCTGAGTGGGGGCCACAGGACCAGATGAGCCAGTTTATCAGTCTGGGTGGTGCCAGCTGATCCATCCAGTGCAGGGTTTGCAAAATCTCTGAAGCAGTGGTCTTAGGTTATACAACAGTAGCCATTTGGGGAGGTTTAGAATCTTGCAGCGTCCGGCTGCATGACTCCTAAACCATAATTTCTAATCTTGTGGCTAATTTGTTAGTCCTGCAAAGGCAGTCTAGTCTCCAGGCAGGAAGAAAATTTGTTTTGGGAAAGGGCTGTTACTGTCTTTGTTTCAGATCTAAACCATAAACTAAGTAAGTTCTTCCCAGGACTTAGTTTGGCCTACACCCAGGAATGAACAAGGACAGTGTGGTGGGTAGAAGCAAGATGGAGTAAGGCCAGATCTCTTTCACTGTAATAATTGTCTCAGCTATAACTTTGCAAAGGTGATGATAAAAGAAAAACTTCAGCCGAATTAAACTTAAAGGAGTTTAATTGAGCGATGAATGATTTGCGAATCAGGCAGTCCCCAGAATCACAACAGATTCACAGACTCCAGCGCAGCCACATGGTGGAAGAAGATTTATAGACAAAAAAAGGGAAATGACACACAGAAACCAGAAATGAGGTACCGAACAGCTGGAATGGTTTCAGCTCGGCGTTTTCCGTATTTGAACAGAGTATGAACACTCAGCAATGACTGTTCATGTGGCTCAAATGGTTGAAGTGTGGCCGCCGCAATTGGCCAAGACTTAGCTATTGTTACAGGCACATACTCCTAAGTTAGGTTTTCAATCTTGTCTACCTATTAAATTAGGCTGCAGTTCGTCTGCAAGGACTTAACTATAGAAGTACAGAGTCCTTCTCAGGCCACCATATTTAGTTCGCTTTAACAGCAGCTTCAATACAACCCTGTCACCCTCATTCCTGTTCAGTGCTGACACATCCTACCCTCCTGGACACTTCCTTCTCACCACCTCCCTCCTCACTGCAGGTCCTGTCCTCACCCTGGAGTCTCCAGTGCCCAGAGGCTGACTCATCCAATATCCTAGCCTCTGGGGCCGCAGACAGCCAGGGCCTTCATTTCTCTTCTGCCTCAGCCACTCTCACCCACAGCCACACTGCCGACCTCCCTATTACAGAGCCCCACTCCACCAGCAGCATCTCATATCCACGCGTCACACTCTCGGAACAGTCCCTCCCTCCTTCATTGTCACCACACCTGTCCCTCACCCTGCTGAAGACAATTGACAAGAAACAGATACGTGGAAAGACCTCTGCCCTCTCTCTATTTACCTAAAAGTAGGAAATAAATTTGTAAAAGTGTTCCACCTCTCCTCTCTACCAGGAGGGACAGGAGTTGATCACTAGAGACAACTATAAACCAAAAATAAAATTCAGAGTCTCACAACCAAGGAATAGACCCCTCCTCTTAGCTAAGGGGAGTCCAGGGAAACCTGAAAGACTAGCTCAAGCCATGATGGGATGGTGGGGAGGTCAGACATGGCTCATTATACTCTCCTCCCTTTGGAACTCAGGCACAACTGACCATCATTAACATGAAAAAGGAGATTTTTTTTTTTTTTTTGGCGGAGTCTCACTCTGTCACCCAGGCTGGAGTGCAGTGGCGCCATCTCGGCTCACTGCAAGCTCCGCCTCCCGGGTTCATGCCATTCTCCTGCCTCAGCCTCCCAAGTAGCTGGGACCACAGGTGCCCGCCACAACGCCCGGCTAATTCTTTTTGTATTTTTACTAGAGATGGGGTTTCACCATGTTAGCCAGGATGGTCTGGATCTCCTGACCTCGTGATCCACCCACCTTGACTTCCCAAAGTGCTGGAATTACAGGCGTGTGCCACAGTGCCCGGCCTGAAAACAGAGATCTTAAGAGTGAGAAACAGACTCTTTATAGCAGTAAGTTACCAAATTCCAATCTGACTCTAGTATAGCATATCACATAACAGATAGCAGGCCCTGAAAGAAATAAAAATATTTTACCCAAAAATATATTTCTTTGAGATACTTTTAAATGGCCTTGCAAAGGGAGAAATGTATATTCCGTAGAGAATCTTTCCCTTTCCACGTCTTTTTCTGATCCTGAAGAGATTAGCTGAGAGTCTAGACATTTTTAAAGTTCTGAATAGAAAACATTTGCCATCTATTGCCTCTAAGAGTGGTCCACCTGTGAGACTTCATCTGCATAATAAGAACCTTGGTCTCTACAAGCCCTTATTCTAGTCCCAAGACTCCTTTCTATTGATTCCAGGTCTTTAGATAAAAACTTGATTCTTTCAATCAATTGCCAATCAGAAAATCACCCCCTCACCCATTTTGAATTTTCCTGCCTTTCAGGACTGAACAAGTGTGTACCTTACTTATATTGATTGATATCTTATGTCTCCCTAAAACATATAAAATCAAGCTGTAACCCATCCACCTTGGGTACATGTTCTCAGGACCTCCTGATGCTGTGTCACAGGTCATGGTCCTCACCTTTGGATCAGAATAAATCTCTTCAGATATTTCACAAAGTTTGTTTTTTTCATCAACACAACTCTGGACCTAAAAGCCCAAAGGAATCTACATAATGAAACATAAGTCATGTAGGTCATAAATGATTATATTTGTAGACATTTTGGTGCCTTAATATCAGCAAGGGTTGCACAATGAGTTTCTATATGCATGAATTCCAGAGATGTACAGAAATTCTAGTTACTTACAAGACTTTGGGAAAGAAACCTGGAACAGATGCCTGCTTTAGATAATAGGAAGATCTAATGACTTCTGAATTCCTCAGATAATGTGTTTTGTCTCTGGGTAGCCTGCTTGATGGTCACCAGGTGATCTTTGCTCCCCTCAGGTTATAGCAGAGACTGCTGGTTGCCTTCCTGCAATTATCCTCCCCTTTTACCTGGAAACGGATTCCTGATATTTCTAGATATGGGCACATGGCTGTCCACGATAAAGGTATTTCCCAGCCTTCCTTGCAAATGGTTGTGGCCATGTGACTTAGTTCTAGCCATTGAGAAGAGAAAGTGTCATGCAGGACTTCTAGGCTCCTTCGGTTAACTTGGAGTCACATCCTTCTCCCTCTACCCCTTTCTCCTTTCCACTGTCTGGAATGAGGTGTAATGCCTGACTCCATTGTCATCTTGGATCACAAGAAGATTTTTAAGGATGACAGTCACATGTAGAGGAGCAAAAAGGCGGGAGCAGTCTCGATCCTTGATAATTTAGTAGAGCCTCAAGACCTGCCATGGATTCTTATCTGGACTTCTTTTATGAGAGCAGAAAAACAAACAAAACAGAATACCCCTGTGTGTTGGGTCTGTTACCAGGAGCTAAAATTAATCCCAATGTAACTTCTACCTGCCCAATAAATGTATGATCTCCCCCTGCTACAAACCTTCCACCTACTGTATGGCCCATCCCAGTGAAAGGAACCATTCCTCCCTCTTCGCCCATTTTTGGTTCACCTCTTGTTTAGACCAGAAACCAGGACTCTCCTTTGACTCCCTCATATCTCTTCATACCCAGTCAATGATCAAATCTTGTCATCCCTACCTCTTAACTTTATCTCAGGGCAGTGATTCAGGTCATCAAAAACTATCCCCCCATAGCCAATAGACCTCTGGGCCCTGGTGTTCAGAGGCTGCTGAATGCCAGCAGCTCTCCTGGGTGCTAGATCTGGCTTGCCTTAAACACAAAAAGGAGTGTGTCTGGAGGTTGGATGGAGGGAGGAAGAATCCCTAAATGGGACATGAGACCCCAGGGTCATTATTCTCTGCCCCACTAAGGGCCCAGCTATCTGGGGTGGTGTCACGGTCGAGGAAAGGTCTATGCCAAATCTTAACTTTTGTTTTTTGAATCTGCTGCACCCGTCCTTTCCTGGGGACTTCCCTGTTTTTCCCCAAAGTTACTTCCAGACATTTCTTCTTGGAGAGACTTAATTAGCAACTATAGGCTGTGTGTGTGTAACACAGGTAAGGGCAATCAGGGCCCCAGGCACCCATGGGTTTAATTTTTTACCTATTGAGCACCTATTATGTGCCAGGCACTGTGCTGGCAGCCTCTGACATCCCTTCTGGGGGGAGTTTATCATGACTACTTTATGGGGAACCCTGAGACTCAGACACGTGAAATGATTTTCCCGGGGCTGCACAGCTCAAAAGGAAGGGTCCTGGGGTTGTCCCTGGGTCTGATTCCAAATCGCTGCTCTTTCTCACCTCACCAAGTATCCTAAATCTGTATAAATATCTCCATCACCTGCAGAGCTATGAAAAATTCTGATTCTAAGGCCAAACCCTATAGATTTGGCTTCAGTTGTTTTGGGCTAGAGCTGGGAGTTTTTGTTTTGTTTTGTTGTTTGTTTGTTTGTTTGTTTTATAAGTACCCTGGGTCTCCCAGGTAATCCAGATACTCAGCAGGTCTGTGATCAGTCCTGCATCATGTCTGGCTGACTCCCAGTGGCAGGAGAAGCTGCCATGCCCCTTGTACAGCAGGGAGGAGGAGCTAGCTTGGTTGGCGTTGATAGGGCAGCTGCAGCCCTGCGCAGAGTAGTAGCCAGCCCAGCAGATTCTAAGTAAAATTGCCAGGGCCAGGAGACAGACCCTTTGCTATTCCTACTCAATACCCTTTTCTTTTTTCTTTTTTTTTTTTTTTGAGATGGAGTCTTGCTCTGTCGCCCAGGCTGGAGTCCAGTGGCCAGTTCTCAGCTCACTGCAAGCTCCGCCTCCCGGGTTCACGCCATTCTCCTGCCTCAGCCTCCCGAGTAGCTGGGACTACAGGCGCCCACCACCTCGCCCGGCTAGTTTTTTGTATTTTTAGTAGAGACGGGGTTTCACCATGTTAGCCAGGATGGTCTCGATCTCCTGACCTCGTGATCCGCCCGTCTCGGCCTCCCAAAGTGCTGGGATTACAGGCTTGAGCCACCGCGCCCGGCCCTCAATACCTTTTTCAGAGATTGTTGTCTTAAATCATTTGTGCATTTGACCAAATCTAGTCATTCTTTGTCCAGCCAACCTACACAGAGAAGCCAAGTGAAGGTGCCATATACAACATCTGTTTGAGTGTTTTCATGGGCTCCTCCTTATCTGAGTAAAGTTCCTGGTCCCACAGTCGCCCAACCTCCTGCTCCTGCCTTCTCTCTGGCTTGTCTGCTGCAGAATTCTTCATATCCAGATTCTACTGCAGCTTAAATATTCCCTCTTCCAGGGAGCCTTGGGTGGCCTATCCCTCAGTCCTTTCGTGTCTTGCTGGAACACCTGCCATTGTCCATTCATTCATCCATCCATCCATCCATCCATCCATCCATCCATCCATCCATCCATCCATCCATCCATCCATCCATTCATCTATCTACTCACTAATCCATCCACCTATACACTTACCCATCCACCCAGCTATTCATCCATGCATCTATCCATTTACCTATCTCCCCACTTACCTGCACATCCATCTCCTCTGCTGTGTCCTGTAAGCTCCGTGTCTGTGTACTAACAACACAGTAGAGGTCATTCCCTAAGATCATAGACTAGATCTTTTTTTTTTTTTAACTTTTAAGTTCAGGGGTACAAGTGCACGCTGTTACACAGGTAAACTTGTGTCACAGAGGTTTGTTGTACAGACCATTTCATCACCTAGGTATCAAGCCTAGTACCCATTAGTTACTTTTCCTGATCTTCTCCCTCCTCCACCCTCACCTTCTGAAAGGCCCCGATGTGTCCTCTATGTGTCCCTATGCTCTTATCATTCAGTTCCCACTTAGGAGTGAGAAAATGCAGTATTTGGTTTTATGTTCCTGTGTTCATTTGCTAAGGAGAATGGCCTCTAGTTCCATCCATGTCCCTGCAAATGACATAATCGTGTCTTTTTATTGCTGCATAGTATTCCATGGTGTATATGTGCCACATTTTCTTTATCCATTCTATCATTGATGGGCGTTTAGGTTGATTCCATGCCTTTGCTATTGTGAATAGTGCTGCAATGAACATACATGTGTATGTGTCTTTATAATAGAATGATTTATATTCCTTTGGGTATATATCCAGCAATAGGATTGCTGGGTCGAATAGTATTTCTGTCTTTAGGTCTTTGAGGAATTGCCACACTGTCTTCCACAATGGCTGAACTAATTTACACTCCCAGCAAAGAGTGATTTTTGCTCTTTGATTTTGTATCCTGAGACTTTGCTGAAGTTGTTTATCAGCTTATAAACTTTTGGGCTGAGACTATGGTGTTTTCTAGATATAGAATTTCTCCAGTGTAGAGTGTTCCTTTTTCTACACAACCTCACCAACATCTGGGTTTATTTTTTAACTTTTTAGTGGTAGCTATTCTGACTGGTGTGAGATGGTGCCTCATTATGGTTTTGATTTGCATTTCTCTAATGATCAGTGCTGGTGAGCTTTTTTTCATGATTGTTGGCTGCATGTATGTCTTCTTTTGAAATGTGTCTGATCATGTCCTTTGCCCATTTTTTTATGGGGTTGCTTGTTTTTTTCTTGTAAATTTGCTTAAGTTCCTTATAGACTCTGGATGTTAGACCTTTGTCACATGCATAGTTTGCAAATATTTTCTCCCATTCTATAGGTTTTCTGTTTATTCTGTTGATAGTTTCTTTTGCTGTGCAGAAGCTCTTATGTTTAATTAGATCCCATTTGTCAATTTTTGCTTTTGTTGCAATTGCTTTTGGTATCTTCGTCATGAAATCTTTGCCGTGCATATGACTGGAATGGTATTGCCTAAGTTGTCTTCCAGGATTTTTATAGTTTTGGGTTTTACACTTAAGTCTTTAATCAATCTTGAGTTAATTTTTGTATATGATGTAAGGAAGGAATCCAGTTTCAATCTTCTGCAATATGGCTAGCCAGTTATCCCAGCACCATTTATTGAATAGGGAATCCTTTCCCCATTGCTTGTTTTTTTTCAGGTTTGTCTAAGATTAGGTAGTTGCAGGTGTGTGGTCTTATTTCTGGGTTCTCTATTCTGTCCCACTGCTCTATATGTCTGTTTTTGTACCTGTACCATGCTGTTTTGTTTACTGAGCCCTGTAGTATAGTTTGAAGTCAGGTAGCATGATGCCTCCAGCTTTGTTCTTTTTGCTTAGGATTGCCTTAGCTATTCAGGCTCTATTTTGGTTCCATATGAATTTTAAAATAGTTTTCTCTAGTTCTGTGAAGAATGTAAATGGTAGTTTAATAAGAATAGCATTGAATCTATCAATTTTTTGGGCAGTAGAGCAATTTTAATGATGTTGATTCTTCCGATCCATGAGCGTGGAATATTTTTCCATTTGTTTGTGTCCTTTCTGATTTATTTGAGCAGTGGTTTGTGGTTCTCTTTGTAGAGACCTTTCACCTCCTTAGTTAGCTGTATTTCTAGGTATTCTTTTTGCAGCAATTGTGAATGGAAATTTTTTCCTGATTTGGCTCTCAGCTTCACTGTTGTTGGTGTATAGAAATGCTAGTGATTTTTGCTCTTTGATTTTGTATCCTGAGACTTTGCTGAAGTTGTTTATCAGCTTATAAACTTTTGGGCTGAGACTATGGTGTTTTCTAGCTATAGAATCATGTCATCTGCAAACAGTGATAATTTGACTTCCTCTCTTCCTATTTGGATGCCATTCATTTTTTTTCCCTCCAGCCTGATTGTCCTGGTCAGAACTTCCAATACTATGTTGAATAGGAGTGGCAAGAGAGGGCATCCTTGTCTTCTGCCAGTTTTCAAAGAAAATGCTTCCAGCCTTTGCCCATTCGGTACGATATTGGCTGTGGGTCTGTCATACATGGCTGTTGTTATTTTGAGGTATGTTCCTTCAATATCTAGTTTATGGACAGTTTTTAACATGAATTAATGTTGAATTTTATAAAAATCCCTTTTCTGCATTCTATTGAGAAAATCATGTGGTTTTTGTCTTTGGTTCCATTTATGTGATGAATCACATTTATTGATTTGTGTATATTGAACCAATTTTGCAACCAGGGATGAAGCCTGCTTGATCACAGTGGATAAACTTTTTGATGTGCTACTGGATTCGGTTTGCCAGTATTTTGTTGAGGATTTTTGCATTGATGTTCATTTAGGATACTGGCCTAAAGTTTTCTGTTTTTGTTATACGTCTGCCAGTTTTTGGTATCATTCTATGACGTTGGCCTCCAAGAATGAATCAGGGAGAAGTCCCTCTTCCTAAATTTTTTGGAATAGCTTCAGTAGGAATGGTACTAGCTCTTCTTTGTATGTCTGGCAGAATTGAGCTGTGAATCTGGTGGTCCTGAACTTTTTTTGATCGGTAGGCTATTTCTTACTGCCACAATTTCACAACTTATTATTGGTCTATTCAGGGATTCAATTTCTTCCTGGTTCAGTCTTAGAAGGGGTATGTGTCCAGGAATTTATCCATTTCTTCTACATTTTCTATTTTATATGCATAGAGGTGTTCATAATATTCTCTGATGGTAGTTTGTATTTCTGTGGGGTCAGTGCCAATATCCCCCTTGTTGCTTCTGGCTGTGTTTATTTGAATCTTCTATCTTCTTGTTTATTAGTCTAGCTAGTGGTTTATCTATTTTATAAATTAAAAAAAAAACAGCTCCTGGATTCATTGATCGTTTGAATGGGTTTTCATGTCACTATCTCCTTCAGTACACCTCTGATTTATTTCTTGACTTCTACTAACTCTGGGATTTGTTTGTTCTTTGTTCTCTAGTTCTCTTAGTAGTGATGTTAGGTTGTTAACTTGAGATCTTTCTAACTTTTTGATGTGGTCATTTAGTGCTATAAATTTTCCTCTTAACACTCCCTTAGCTGTGTCCCAGAGATTCTGGTACATGGTATGTTTGTTCTCATTAGTTTAAAATAACTTCTTGATTTCTGCCTTAATTTCATTATTTATTAAAAAAGTCATTCAGGAGCATGTTATTCAACTTCCATGAAATCGTACAGTTTTGAGTGAATTTCTTAGTTTTGATTTTGAATTTGATTGCACTGTGGTCCAAAAGAGTGTTTGTTATGATTTCAGTTCTTTTGCATTTGCTGAGGAGTATTTTACTTCCAATTATGTGATCAACTTTAGAGTAAGTGCCATGTAGCAATGAGAAGAATGTATATTCTGTTGTTTTGGGGTGGAGAGTTCTGTAGGTATCGATCAAGTCCATTCGATCCAGTGCTGAGTTCAGGTACTGAATGTCTTTGTTAATTTTCCTTCTCAATAATCTAATATTGTCAGTGGGGTTTTAGAGTCTCCCACTATTATTGTGTGGGAATCTAAGTCTCTTTGAAGGTCTCTAAGAACCTGCTTTATGAACCTAGGTACCCCTGTGTTGAGCACATATATATTCAGGATAGTTAGATCTTCTTGTTGAATTGAACCTTTTACCACTATGTAATGCCCTTCTTTGTCTTTTTTTATCTTTGTTGGTTTAAAGTCAGTTTTGTCAGAAACTAGGATTACAACCTCTGCTTTTTTCTGTTTTCCATTTGCTTGATAGATTTTCCTCCATCCCTTTATTTTGAGGCTACGTGTGTTGTTGCATGTGAAATGAGTCTCTTGAAGACACCATATCATTGGATCTTGGTTCTTTATCCAGCTTGCCACTCTATGTTTTTTTAACTGGGGACTTGTGCCAATTTACATTTAAGGTTAGTATTACTATGTATAGATTTGATCTTGTCATCATGATGTTAGCTGTTTATTTTGCAGGCTTGTTTATGTGGTTGCTTCATAGTGTCACTGGTCTGTATATTTCAGTGTGTTTTTGTAGTGTCTGCTTATGGTCTTTCTTTTCCATATTTAGTACTTTCTTCAGGAAGTAAGGCATGTCTGGTGGCAACAAATTCCCTCAGCATTTGTTTGTCTGAAAAAAATCTTATTTCTACTTTGCTTATGAAGCATAGTTTTGCTGAATATGAAATTCTGGGTTTGAATGTTTTTCTTTAAGAATGTTGAATATTGGCCCCCAGTCCCTTTTGGCTTGTAGAATTTTAGCTGAGGGGTCTGCTGTTTGTCTTATGGGCTTCCCTTTGTAGGTGACCTAGCCTTTCTAGCTGCCTTTAACATTTTTTCTTTCATTTCCATCTTGGAGAATCCAATGATTATGTGTCTTAGGGGATGATCTTCTTGTGGAGTATCTTACTGGAGTTTTCTGCATTTCCTGAATTCGAATGCTGGCCTCACTAGCTAGGTTGAAGAAGTTCTCATGAATGATATACTGAAATATGTTTTCCAAGTTGGTTCCATTCTCCCCATCTCTTTCAGGTACACTGATCAATCGTGGATTTGGTCTGTTTACATAATCTCATTTTTTTCTTGGTGGTTTTGTTCATTCCATTTTATTCATTTTTTCTCTCTCGTCTACCTGTCTTATTTCAGAAAGGCAGTCTTTAAGCTCTGAGATTCTTTCCTCCACTTGGTCTATTTTGCTATTAATACTTGTCATTGCATTATGAAATTCTTGTATTGTGTCTTTCAGCTCTATCAGGTCAGTTGCATTCTTCTCTATACTGGCTACTTTGTTTGTCAGCTCCTGCAATATTTTAGTACAATTCTTATCTTCCTTGCATTGAGTTACAATATACTCCTTTAGCTCCATGAACTTTATTCCTATCCATATTCTGAATTCTACTTCTGTCATTTTAGCTATCTCAGCCTCATCTGACTTTTGCTGGAGAGGTTATGTGGTCATTTGAGGGAAAGAGGACACTTTGGCTTTTTGAGTTTTCAGTGGTCTGGTGCTGACTCCTTCTCATCTTTGTGGGCTTATTTGCCTTCAATCTTTGAGGTTACTGACTTTTGGATGGATTTTTTTTTTCTTTTAACAGTCTGGCCACCTTTCTGTAGGGCTGCTGCAGTATGCTGGGGGTCTGCTTCAGTCCATGGTCACCTCAGATTTTTCAGTGCCTGGAGGTATCACCAGTGAAGGCTGCAAAACAGCACAGATGGCAGCCTGCCCCTTCCTCTGGAAGTTCTGTTTCAAGGGGGTATGGACCTGTTGCTGGCCCAAACACATCTGTAGGAGATGGCTAGGGACTCCAGATGGGAGGTCTCATCCAGTCAGAAAGAATGAGATTGCGACCCGCTTTCAAAAGTAGTCTGGCCATATTTTCACAGAGCAGCTGTGCTGTGCTGGGGGTACGCTTCAGCCCCTGGTCACCTTGGACATTTCAAAGTCCAAAGGCTAGAATGGCTAAGTTGCCCAAACAGCCAAGATGGCAGCCTGCCCCTCCTCCTGGGAGCTCCATCACAGGGAGTCCTGAAACTTCTGTCAGCTGGAGAACACTGGTGAGTGGAACTGGAGGCTCTGGTTAGGACGCTCCACTTGGTGATGAGGAATGAGTTTGTCCTCCCTCTTAAAAAAGCAGTCTGACCATGTTTTTGTGGGTCTGTTGTGCTGTGCTGGGGTACTACTTCCACCCCCGGTTGGCTTGGACTCTCTAAAGCCTGAAGACTAGAACTCCTAAGTCACCCGAACAGCAAAGATGGTGGCCCACCCCTCCCTCTGGCACTTCTGTCCAAGGGAGTTTTCAAATTTCTGCAGGCCAAAGAATGCCGGTGGGGATGGCTGGAAGCTCTGGTTGGGAGGTTCTGCCCAGTGAGGAGGAAGGGGATCAGGGACCTACTTAAAGAGAGAGTGTGGCCATGCTTTCATAGAGCAGCTGTGCTCTGCTGGGGTACCACTCCTTCCCCCAGTCAGCTTGGGCTCTCCAGAGCCCAGAGGCTGGAACGGCTAAGTCACCTAAACAGCAAAAAGGGTGGCCCACCCCTCCCTCTGGAAATCTGTCCCAGGGAGTTTTCAAATCTCTGTTGGGCAGAGAACACCGGCAGGGGTGGCTGGAGGTCCCAGGTGGGAGGTTCTGTCCAGTTGTTTGAGTGGAATGGGATCAGGAACCTGCTTTAAAGAAGCGGTCTGGCCACACTTCCATAGAGCAGCTGTGTTATGTTGGGGTACCACTTCTGCCCTGGTCAGCTTGGGCTCTCCAAAGACTGCAGGCTGGAACGGCTAAGTCACCCAAACAACAAAAATGGTGGCTCATCCTTCCCTCTGAAATCTCTGTCCCAGGGAGTTTTCAAATCTCTCTTGGCCAGAGAACACTGGTGGGGTGGCTGGAGGCTCTGGTTAGGAGGTCCTGCCTGGTGAGGAGGAATGGATTGGGAACTTGCTTAAAGAATAGTCTGGCCATGTTTTGATAGAGCAGCTGTGCTGTGCTGGGGCATCCCTTCTGCCCCTGGTCAGTTCGGGCTCTCCAAAGCCCACAGACCGGAACAGCTAAGTTGCCCAAACAGCAAAGATGGCAGCCTGCCCTACCCCCAGGAGCTCCATCCCAGGGAGGCACAATGTTGCTACTGGTGGCTGACTGGAATTTTTATCCTGTGGGGCACTGTGGCAGTGGGGCCTGCAGATCATTAGTGCTTGACCCCTGGATTCAGCCTTTTTCCTAGGGGCATGTACGGGGGTCTCACCTGCTTTGTCAGAGTTGCCGTTACTTTTGCCAGGAAGCCCGAAGCTGGAGTATCTAAGGCTCCTGGGTCTCCATGCACGTGTGCCTGAGCAGCTGCTCTGCTGAGACTCCACATAGCTTCGTGTGTCAGGCTGAAGGCCCTGATGAAGTGGGTTCACAAGGGGGTATCCTGATTCAAGGGTTGCAAGAACCGTGGGGAGAAGTATGGTTTCCTGGGGTCACCCATTCACCCACTGCTTCCCTGGGCACGGGAGGTTCCCTTGGCTCTGTGTTGCTCCTAGGTGGGTTGTCATCCTGCCTTGCTTTTCTCTATCCTCCCTGGTCGATTTGTTTCCTTGATTAGTCCCAATGCGAGTATCTGGAGGTTTCTGTTGAAGGTGCGTATTTCCTCACTCCTTCCGTTCCTCTCCCTAAGAGCCACACACACTAGCTGCTTCTAGTCGGCCATCTTGGCCACTCCTCATAGACTAGAGATCTTCAGTGTCTTCTTGAATCTTCACCTGCAATCCTCAGCTGTGACCCAAGCCTTGGATTTTCCTAACAATCCCCTTTGCCTATCTCCCCCTGCCCTCTAAACTGACCTACACTGTGGCCCAATCTATCAAGATACTTGACTCTGCTATGAAACTGGTAAGACAGTTTGTATTAATTGGATGATGTGCTAATTATTTTTCATTTTATTAGGAGAGAAGTTACATTTTATGGAGCATCTACTTTGTGCTAGGTGTTTTGCCTCAGTTATCTTATTCACCACGAAAACTCTGAGTGGGTGTATTACCCATTTTGCCAATAAGGGAAACTAATATGCAGGGAAGTTAAATGATACGCCCAAGGTCACACAACCAGTGAACCATGGAGCAGGGGAGTGAGATCCAGCCAGTGCATTTTCAATCCTTTCCTTGGCACATACAGTACTCCTCCTTTCCCTTCTCTGCAAAGTGCTAGCAGCAGTCACCAGAGGGCGATGAGGGGCGGCCATGAGCGTGGCTCTTCTGCAAGGCCTGTAGGTAAGAGGCTGAGTCGGTGGTCCCCATATCTACCACCAGGGGGCAGGCGAGGAAAAGAAATGGCACATACTGCGCGCAAGGGGTGGTGGAACAGCAAACGGGGACGGCCACAGCAACTCACTGACAATGTGAGTTGTTCTAAATATTACAGTTTCCACAGTGTGTTACTGAAATCTTCCCTATATGTATTGAAGCACCATATGCCAACCAGAACTTTAATCTTTTTCGTTGATTAACCTAAAAGCATCAGTAGCATTGTGCTTTGGTAAAAAAAAACACAATCCAGTCTCCGCAAGTTCCTGGCCTGGGCAACAAAGAGAACCACCATTAATGACCTCCTGCATGCCAGGCACTTTACATGCTTTATCTCATTTAATCTTTACATCTTTGAGAGGTTCAGAGAAGTAAAGTAATCTGCCCAGATTTACACAGCAGAGCCAGGATTGGTGGGTCCGGCTTCAAGGTTGCTTATCCATCCATCCAAGCCTCAGTAGCCTCATCTGTCAAAGGGACATGATCATAACAATACGTATCCCAACGTAGCGATAGTTAGGCATCAAGCTAATGCACACGTATCAAAGAGTGGAGTGCTAAACTGGGTGAAGTAAAAGATGCTACTTCTCTGAGGTCCACCGCACAGTGAATTCAAAAGCAGATTCTCAAGCATAGTCTACCTTTTGCAGCACCAGTAGTAGTATAAATTCTGGTGGTGGGTGTTTTCATATCTAATTTACATGGGGGGAAACTGAGGCCTAGAAAGTGGAAGACATTTGGCTGAACTCTCTCAATGCCTGGTGTTCATTAGCTCTCATTGATTCATACACTTGACAAACATTTATTGAATGCCTACTATGTGTCAGGCTTGTGCCAGGCACTAGAATCCAGGGATGACTTGCGTTTTGTCTCCACCTCTTACAATCTAGGGAACGGATGATTGCTCCAAACAGGACTGAGCCCTCATTCTCCACTGCCTTCTGTGATGTCTCCTCATCCATTCATCCATTCATTGAGCCACCCACCAATTCACTCAACCATCCACTCACCTGCCCATCCATCCATCCATCCATTTACCTACCCACCTATTCATCCACTTGCCCACCTACCTATCCATCCGTATATCCATCCATCCATGTATCCATGCATCCACTCATCCACCTATGCACCCACTTATCTGTACATCCACCTAAGCAATTGATTAGACTTTGCTTCCTTTGAGTGAGGTCCCTCATTAGTGCCCCCACAGTCATTTGTGCGTCCCTCTATCACATTACTGATCACTCTTGGTGTCATGGTATGTTCTTTTGTCTGTGCCCACTTCTAAATAGTGAGCTCCGAGAGAACAGGAGACAAGGACATAAGAAACACTCAGTAACTGTGTGTTGAATAAAGCAGTGGTACCAGAAGTAGGATTCTGGGCACCTCAGGTCTTGTGAAAGATGATGATCCACTGAGGGGGACAGTTTTAGAACTTCCATTTGCATTTAATTTTTAACTAAATCGCAAGAACACAATTAATCATCTATTGGTATTTAATACCTAGATTGATAATGATGTAGCTGATGTATTGTATACCCCTGCATCACCCTGGAACATGAAAGGAGACACCAACGATGGCCTACTGTGGCCTCCTCTCTTGTTTTCTGACTTCCAGGCAATTGCAAAACAGCACTTTTTCAACTATAGGATGTCACTGGTGGTAATTTTAGGAAAATGAGATTTTCTTTTTGTTGTTGTTGTTATACTTTAAGTTCTAGGGTACATGTGCACAGCGTGCAGGTTTGTTACATATGTGTACATGTGCCATGTTGCTGTGCTGCACCCATCAACTCGTCATTTACATTAGGTATACCTCCTAATGCTGTACCTCCCCCAATCCCCCACCCCCCGACAGGCCCCGGTGTGTGACGTTCCCCTTCCTGGGTCCAAGTGTTCTCGAAAATGAGATTTTCAAATATCAGAGTCTTTGTGTAACTTTGTAACAAGATGCCCAGTGATTAAAATGTTTTAATGAGTTGGTGGCTAAATATGTTTAAGATCATCCTCCAGGCCGGGCGCGGTGGCTCAAGCCTGTAATCCCAGCACTTTGGGAGGCCGAGACGGGCGGATCACGAGGTCAGGAGATCGAGACCATCCTGGCTAACACGGTGAAACCCCGTCTCTACTAAAAATAAAAAAAACTAGCCGGACGAGGTGGCGGGCGCCTGTAGTCCCAGCTACTCGGGAGGCTGAGGCAGGAGAATGGCGTGAACCCGGGAGGCGGAGCTTGCAGTGAGCTGAGATCCGGCCACTGCACTCCAGTCCGGGCGACAGAGCGAGACTCCGCCTCAAAAAAAAAAAAAAAAAAAAAAAAAAGATCATCCTCTGAACTGAATATAAATTGGTAAAACTTAGTCTTCTATTTACCAAAACAAAGGGGATAAACCAAGAAAGAAGACATGGGATCTAGGACACAGGGAATCCCTTGCAGCACAGCAGGGTGGGGAAGGGGGCTGGACAGCAAGTCCAGAATGCAGCAAGTTTAGTTGTAAATGAGGGGAGGGCACAGGGAAAATGACTCGTTAGCAGGCCCGATGGCTAGTCAAGATGTGCCAGTTTAAGTACTTCTGAGTGGGTTTGTAAATAGCAGCTAACATGAGCTGCCTTCTTCCACTGGCCAGCCCCTTCCTGGGTACTCCTGGACCTTGCCATGATCCGGATTCTGAGAAGTTCGTGGCTGGCACAACAAGGGGCTTCCAGCACCCTGCCTTGGTGCTTTGGTGACAAGGGCTCTGTCTATTCTGATTGCTCTTTCCTATAAGTGATCCCCATAAATGGAATTAAATTGGGTTGATTGGTGATTAAATGTTTTTAGTATAATTCCTTGCTTCTTAGAATATTTGATATGATGGAAAGTTTGAAAAAAGTGAGGATGTGATATATGCAAATAGGACAAGAGAAAAGAAAGATAAATAGACACTCCAGGACAAACAAAAAGTTATAGCACTTTACCGTATTGGCTGAACTGCCATCAATATTTGCCTAGTCATAATGATGTAAACGTTGCTTCTTGATTTTCAGTTGTTAGATTCAGCCTGTAAACAAAGAACATAAACCTTAATTGTACATGTGGAACAGAATATCAATCTTGAAAACATAATGTAAGGCTGGATGCAGTGGCTCACACCTGTAATCCCAGCACTTTGGGAGGCTGAGGCAGGTGAGACACATCACTTGAGGTCAGGAGTTTGAGACCAACCTGGCCAACACTGTGAAACCCCGTTTCTTCTAAAAATACAAAAATTAGTTGGGCATGGTGGCACGTGCCTGTAATCCCAGCTACTCAGGAGGTCGAGGCAGGAGAATTGCTTGAACCCAGGAGGCAGGGTTTGCAGTGAGCCAAGATTGCAGAACTGTACTACAGCATGGGTGACACAGAGTGAGAGCCTGTCTCAAAAAAAAAAAAAAAAAAAAAAAAAAAAGAAGGAAAGAAAAAAAAAAGAAAACTTAAAGTCCTCTTGGGTTGGTAGGAAGGAGTAGGGAGAGAAGTTAATACCTTTAGCTTGCCAAGGGAGAGTCAAGAGACACTCTGGAGGCATGGTGGCCCTAGGAGCAGAAGTATAAAGGTGGTATTTACACTTATAAACAAATCAAAATGAGAAATTTATATAGTTTCCGGTGTAACCTGAGTTTAGTCATATGCACTAAGAAATAATGCCTAAAATCATTAAGTCTAGAAAGTATTTTTAAATTATTTTATCTGGAGACTTGGAGAGAAATACCTGCAGAAGCAGCTGGAAGAGTCCAGAGTGGCCCACTGGAAGTTGGTGGGGAGGGAGGGTGATATCTGGGGCCTTCTTTTATAATTTCTTCTGTGCTCCCTGACTTTTTAAAAAACCATGTGCATATGCTAAAAACCCAAAGCCAGCAAAAGGAGCTTTCTGGTCATCACATTGGGTATGGTGTGGGGCTATTTGACAACACTCCATTCATAGGCAGTTCCTAGAATCTAGAATTTATTGACAGACATGCTTCCCTCAGAAATCTATTGTGGTTCACACTCCCTCCCCAAAAACCTTGGGGCATGGTGGGCCTAGGATGAAGCCCCTATTAGGCTTCATCAAGCGAGGCCTGAGCAAAATGACCAGGTGGGGTGCCAGGGCTAGAAGGCCACTATTAAGGTCAGAAAGAATTTGCGGGCCATTCTCTGGGTGGGGTTTATGTGCTGCCTGTCAGGGCAGACAGGGAGCCAGACTAGACCCAGACCTCAAGAGCTCAGCCATTCAGGGCCACCCTCCACCTCCTGCATACCCCTAGCTGGGATGGAGGGCAGAGAGAGGGGCCATTACTGCCCAGTAAACAGGAACCCAGAGCTACTTGCTTTCTGGACCAGTTGTTCCCAGCCTCTCGGCCATTCTGTGGCCCCAGCATTCCTCCCCGAGGACAGATGGAGGCAGCAGTTGGCAGCTAGATACATGCACATGTGTTGTAAGACTCACCCCTCTGCAGGTGGGAGGGCAGGTCCCGGGAAGGAAGGCCCAATCCTTCTTTCCTCTCCTCTTGCCCCCCGTCACAATCTGAAAAGCTGAGGACACTGGTCTGCAGGGAACCCTTCTGCCCTCTTTTTACTCGCCTTTTGGTCCACCGCAGAACCCCCTCCCGAACTCCCAGTTTCATCCCACCTCAGGTAGGACCCCTGACTCCAAAATAATACACCTCCACTTCCCTGTAAGTCTCTGACTCTCAAGATCCTGCTCCTAATTGCCCTAGAGCCTTGGTACTCAGAGGGTGGCTCTTGGACCTGCAGCAGAAGCATTACTCAGGAGCTTATTGGAAATGCAAAATTGGGGCTCTACACCAGACCTCCTGAATCAGAATCTGCATTTTAAGGAAGCCCCCAATTTGTTCACAGGAACATTGAAGTTTAAGAAGCAGCAAGTTAGAATACACAATCTGATCAATCAACTTACTCTATTACTACTAGCTAACATTTTAGAATTCTTCCTATGGTCCAGGCGGTGTGCTAAGACTTTGCATATCTCATCTTATTTAAGTTGCACACAGCTTTACAAGGTAGAGACACTTTTGAACCCATTTTACAGATAAAGAAGCTAAAGTTTGGAGAGATTAAGCAACTTCCCTAAGGTTACCCAGCAAATAACAGAACAGAGATTTAAACCTAGGTAGTATTCTAACTCCAGAAAACTCATAGATATCAAGGCTGAGGTTAGCAATGATGTTATCCATCTTGGGGCGCAGTGAGAGAGGCAGATTGTGCTAAGACTCTTGGAAGAACATTCAAATAGGAGAAGCTGTTCGGGAACTGGGAAGGGCTGAGGACAAGGGCGGGGGAATTTGGGTTCAAGAACCACTTTTTTATTTGTTCGTTTTTGAGATGGAGTCTCACTCTGTCACCCAGGCTGGAGTGCAGTGGTGCGATCTCTGCTCACTGCAACCTCCGCCTCCCGGGTTCTAGTGATTCTCCTTCCTCAGCCTCCTGGGTAGCTGGGATTACAGGCACGTGCCACCACACTCAGCTATTTTTTGTATTTTTAGTAGAGACAGGGTTTCACCATATTGGCCAGGCTGGTCTCGAACTCCTGACTTCAGGTGATTCGCCTGCCTCGGCCTCCCAAAGTGCTAGGATTACAGACAAGAGCCACCGTGCCTGGCCAAGAACCATCTTTTAATAGGGCAACTTTGGGAAAGTTGCTTAGATTCATCTGTGAAGTGAAAATGATAATGACAGTTTCTGCCATACCAGGTTATATGATTATTCAATGAGAAAACATATGCAAATCCCTTGATAAAGAGTAAGCATTCAGCCAACATTTATTGGACCCCTTCTCTGTTCTAGATATTGGGGATGCAGAGATGAGAGATGACAGACCCCCTGCCTTCTGGAAATTCAGAGCCCATGGGAGGTGGGATGGGAACAGATTATATCAGAAGATGAACAACACAATGTGGTCTGTTATAACAGGGAGGCACAGGAGGCTGTTGGGCTCGAAGAAAATGTGTGCAATTCAGTCTGTGTGGGTAGAAATACTTCCTAGAGAAGGTGGTACCTACGTTGAGTTCTGAAAAAGTTAAGCTGGTGGAGAAGGATATTCTGGATGAAGGGAACAGCATGTAGCCAGAGTTGGAACAGTAAAGAGAGATTTTGCATACAACACTACCCAGAAGTCAGAGAACTAGAGAGCCCGGAGAAGGCAGTTCCCTGCAACACCAAGCAGGCAGGAGAAGGGCAGGGAATGGATTAGAGGTAAATATGCAGTTCATAGATTCTCCCAGCTCTTCCCTGACCTGCCTACTTCCTCTGACTTCTCATTGTCTCTCTTGGCTTCCAGGCTCTTTCTGGCTTCTAACTAAAGTTTCTGCTCTTTTCACGAACACACAATTACTCCTTCCTCTCCCCATTGTTGGGTTTGGGGATCCAGTATTGGGGCTGGTGCCTCAGACCCCCATGGCTCCACTTCCCAGCTTCTTCCTCAGACCTGACTCTGGTCTTAGGAACATGACATCCTTAGGGCTGCCACTTAGCCCCATGGTGGTTTTGTATCTCTTCCCACAGGCAGATAGGCCTGTGCCAGAGTTCACAGATAAGCAAGCGAGGGCTGACTGGCCCCCTCAGTTGGGGCATTTGCACAGTGCTCAACCTGCACAACCACACATGGTGTCCTGATGCTCAAGATCCTGCCCCATTCTCTGCTTAGACTGGGGCATCTTGAAGGCAAAGATGCTCATACTCATCTCTATCATAGTGGCCAGGAACAGGATCACTCAGTGGGACAAATGGATGGCCTCGTGCCCATGTCCTCCAGCCCAACTGCCAAAGTCAGAGAAAAGGAATCCAGGGCTGGCAGTGCTTGGCCTGTCTGGTGGTGCCAGGGCTAAACCTGTTTCAGTCTGAAGCTCTCCCTAGCTTGGGCTTAGAGCACATTGACTACCCCACGTCTGCCCTCCAGTGGGACCCAATCTTGGCAAAGCATCTGAGGCTGGAGTGGGGAGTGGGACCCTCAGGTCCTTCTACACAAGGGAAGATCAAAGAGGGGCAAGGGAACAGGCCCTGCTATGAGGGAATTACAACCGGGGTGCAGAGATATTAGATTTATCAAGAGAGCAAATAATGAATAATTCAAGCAGCAGATCATTTCAGGGCCAAAGCCTGCAGTTCAGGCTTCCCAGACTCCCCCAGTGAATGTGCCTACTGAGCTCCCGCTCCGGGCCCTTGGGAGTCTGGGGTGAGCCGGCACTACCTGCTGCAAGCTTGAGGGCTCTTTGAAATTATCCGTTTCCTCTTAAAAATTCATGAGAATTTTGCACTCTACTTCTGGGCTTGTTTTAACGTAGTATTGATGTGTTAAGCTACTTTTTGTGAGTAAGACGGGAGCTGCAGAAGACGCCTGTGTTCACCTGTCACTTCGCATGTGGCTGGCATGGTGTTGGTGAAGAGACAGCTTTCCCTTTCTGGTACCAGTGGCTCAATTTCTCTCTGGGGGAACCACTCCTCCCCACTCTGTGTCCATGGCTGGACCCTGTCCTGTCCCAGGTGTACCCATAACTCAGGTTACATTCCTCTGAGTGCAATGCTTGCTTCAGAAATGAACACGTGGGCCGGGTGCGGTGGCTCACACTTCTAATCCCAGCACTTTGAGAGGCCGAGGCAAGCGGATCACCTGAGGTCAGGAGTTCGAGACCAGCCTGGCCAACATGGCGAAACCCCATCTCTACTGAATAAAAAAAAAAAAAAAAGAAAAAAGAAATTAGCCGGGTGTGGTGGTGCATGCCTGTAATCCCAGCTACTGGGGAGGATGAGGCAGAAGAATCGCTTGACCCCAGGAAGTGGAGGTTGGAGTGAGCTGAGATGGCACTGCTCTCCAGCCTGGGCAACAGAGTGAGACTCCATCTCAAAAAATAAAAGAAATGAACATGTGGCCCAAGCAGACCAATGAGTATCAGCCTTTGGGCGTCTGCTGCTACTCTTGCAACAGAGAAGGACTGTTTCAGCTTGGGTGGGTAAATCGCTGAGATGTAGCCTAGAAGTTTCAAGGTCGCCAGTAGAGGAAACTGCCTGGGAACGAACCAACCCAAAGGAAAGCATTACTAAAGGGCGGAAAGAGGTAAACTCCAATGACATCATTCTAATCCTGGGATCTAGCTGTACCTAAAGCCATGTAATTTCTTGGTTAAATTGATTTGCCTTAGGTTATTTTCACTTATAACTAAAATTTGAGTACTGACTAATCCAACTAGTGGACACATGCCCCAGTTTGGAGACACAGGCCTGGTGGAAAGAATGTTGGGACATTGGTTTGGAATCAGAAGGCAGATGGGTCCTAGCTTGCCCACAGACCTGCTGTGTGATTTTAGAGGCTGGATTAGGTAATCACCAGGGTTTCTTCCAACTTTAAGATTCTCTGCCTAAAAATCTCATAGAGCTGGGTGCAGGGCACACACCTGTAATCCCAGCTACTTGGGAGGCTAAGGTGGGAGAACTGCTTGAGCCCAGGAGTTTGAGTTCAGCCTGGGCAATACAGTGGGGCCTTGTCTCTAAAAACAAACACAAACGAACAAAAAAAACCCAACCCACAGCCCCTCACAAAACAACAATGAAACAAAACAAAACAAAAAAACTTGTAGAATTTAAAGGCAAATTGACTGTAGACTTGGGATGAGATTCCTAGGCTGAAAATCTGAAGATTCCGACTCTGTATCTGGGCGGGGCTTGGAGATCTGTATTTTTAACACAACGTCCAGGTAATTTTGATTCATAGGCAGGTTTGGAAACCACTCAAATTCTTAAATTCTTCTTCCTGAGGCAGCCATTTAAAGTCTTCCAATAAGAATTTATTGAACACCTACTATGCATCAATGGCTCCTTCCTCTGACAATGGCCTCCTTGTTGGTTGGGGAAACTGACCTCTGTCCTCATGCTGGACTTTCTATAAAATTCCAAAGGTAGCTCTGAGGAAAACATACATTACTGGCAGCATACTTCCTCCAGTCATTCACTTGCTTATAAATGGCATTTAAAACTTTTATTTATGAATAAGCTATTCACTGTCCAGTTGGTTCATTTATAAATAGCAAGTAGACTAACATGTGCATTTATGTTGCTTTTGCTGTTGATGTCTCATTTAAAACCTTAACAAGACTGTGCCATAGCAACTGTAACTCACACATTGCTAGAATTCAAATGGCTTATTATCAAGATAAACATTTATTATATTAAGGTATGCAATATTAGTGTCATATTTTATACATGGTTACTTGTAGCATAGTTCAGCTCGGGGCCAACACCACATTGAATTATTTAAAGCTATTTCTCCCAGGGTTATTAAAAAGTTCAGTAAAATATATATTAGTGTATAAAATTTTAATGCATAGTTCACATTGCAGTGTTTGCAAGCTCTTGGCCTTTAGAAGAGGAAAACCAGGGAAGCAGAGCCCCAAACAGACCCTCTCTTTGAGAAAGTGCTCACAGCGCAACAAAACACAACCTCCACTTTGTCTCAGCAATGACTTCAAGCCCTGCAAAACTCGCTTTATAGAAGTTACAGGCAAGAAGGCCAGAATAAGGTGAAGCCACCACTCATGGCTCTGGGAGAACTTTGGGTCCTCAATCTCAGTGACTTTGACTCCTGCTGACTTGAGTACAGAGAGGGAATCCACCAATTTTCTCTGCTCTCCAGGCCCCCCATATGGACTGTATTACTTGGGTGGGCAATTAATTTGGCATTTGCCCTACTGCTTTAACCCATTTTGTGAGTGTTTATTGTAGCTTCTCTGAATTGCACCTTCCCTAGAAGGGCTGGGTGGAGCTGAAGTACATGGTTTTGAAAACTCAGCCCTAGAGAAGCCCCATTTGGGTCCTGTCAAATGTAGGGCCTACTACTGCCAAAATCCTCTCCTTGCCAACCAGAGCCCCCTATATCAGGGCAAGAGACCCTTCTGGCCAATGCGTGGTCACATCAGGGTTGGATTAGGTGACCTTCAGCTTGAGCAAGTCACTGCCTTCCCTTGAGCCCTAGTTTTCCCAACAAATAACTGAGGATGTGAATATAGGACATGTGCCTCAGAGTCGGTCCTCCACCATTGTTCATTCCCACACCAAGAATGTTGATTTTCTTCTCCTGATATCTGGGTCATCAGCACCTTCTCATTTTTCTTCTTTATCACCCAGATAGCTGTGGGCCAGGCTGGCCTCACAGTAGGTGCTCAGTTAGTAATTATTCTATGGTGGTAAAATATATTGTGTTGTTCATTTCTCTTATCCTCTTTGTGGAGGAGGCTCCAGAAGGAGAAAAAGGTCATTTTTCTTTCTTCTCTTTTCTTTCTTAACAGATAAGGGTAGATTAGGTCTGGATTCCTTTGCCTCTGGAGATGTTGATAACTTTTGGGTTTCAGAGCCCAGAACAGAAGCTACCAGGGCTCCTAGGTTGGCGTTCCCTGAAGCAGACCCCAGCACAAGAGTTTGGCGGCAATCTGGGAGGTGACCACAGGAGGCACACAGTAGGCGGAGTGGAGAAGTGAGCCCAGACATGGAGGGGAGCTAACGCAGGGTGTGTTGACCGGCAGGTTACTGCCGAGGGCACCTCGGGCTCTATCTTGCTGGGAGGTTGTGTGAAACACAGATCCCTGTGTTGTTCCACCACAGGGGCCAGGAGCTGATGTATTTATCCCCAAGTCATTGATTGAGGTTGCTTCCAGGTCATTAACTTCCAGGTACTTCTGGCTTGCACAGTGAGCCAAGCACACCCCTGCAGTTGTGAAAGTCCTCAAGCAGAAGCTTAGTCCCCAGACAGGTGAGTTCTGGGCTTAGCAGCAGACACCTAGAATGATTGCTGCACCTGGCACTCAGAAGACAGCCCTTCCACACTAGGAGCTCAAGCTTGGTTCTGCCTGAGGAGGAGGAGGTGGAAGCTGGTGCTTGGTGTTTGGGATGACTCCTGGAGGTGGAGGAGAAGGTGATGGTGAGGTTGATGCATGGTGAAAATGACACCTCACCTTCATGTCAAGGCCTCCAGGGGATGATACACAGTTGTCAGTTACTGAGCCCTAAAGGATGTGATGTTGGGAGTAGCAGCAAACAAACATAGCATCCTATACAGGAAGTAAAATGTGGCACCACCCTTTTTAAATAGACAGCGTGGGCAATGAGCATCTTAGTGGTAGGCTGAAGACCAGAGACGTGCTTCCCCAAGTTTTCAAGACTGTGCGAGTCTCACTGGCTTCTTGGGTGACCCTGGGGAAGAAAAGGTATCCCCAGTAGTGAGTTATGTTGGGCAACTCACTGCCCAGGGAAGTAGGGACTGAGAGCCAGATGGAATTTGAATTAGGAAAAAAGGAAGTAATGCAATATTTCTTGCTCTTGAGTGTTGTGGTGAGAGTGCAAATCTATTTCAGTGGCTGGAGTGGATACAGTTTTGAAATCAGATATGAGGGAAGCCTGAAATGTGAGGACACGATACCAATGGCAAGCAGTTGTATTTAAATCCTGATGTCAAGCGCAGACACACAAAAAGAGGGGTCTCCTTTGCAGTGAGAAAAAAAAATAGCATCAAGAAACTAGAGCAATAGCAGAGTGTAATTTTTAAGTAACGGAGACAAAAAAGTTGCCTCTTTCATCCTTAGAGACTTCCAAAGTGTGTGAAATAATGGAGAAGGTATAGAATAGGACTTGGATCTTATGACAAAAATCTAGACACTCGGGGGAACTTTAAAACACAGAGAAGGAAATCCTATTTCCCCAAGGGCAACCTGTCACTTTGAGAGATAGCACAGGCTGGAAATGGAGACAGGTTCAAGAAAGGCTAGGAGGAATTCACAATTGGCAAAGGCAGGCATGTTACTAGAAGAATAAAGTTTGGGGCACCTGTCTCTGTTTGAAGGACATTTACAATCCTCACAAAACCACCACAGCCAGTGGAATCATATGAAAGAGTAGGCCAATGGGTCTGAGGTATCAATCTACAAGGACCACTAAGACAGCAGCAGAATAAATGGAAAACACGGTACCAGTTACTCAGATGTCTGCACTTGGCACCACACAAATGTGGCAAAACGTACCATGGTCCACTTCTGTTGAGACAGAAAGCATACTGGGGGACATTTAAATATTCATTGAGAGCACTCATCTGACACATATGGAACAAATAGGGTCTAAGCTACTGAAGGGGCCTCAGATTCGTTAGCCTGTCTGAAACATGTGCATGCCTCAGGCCAGCCCTGAGATAATAATTCTAACTCTTAGATAATCACGGTGGCCAGACATGTCTACAAGAAAGCAGAGTCTTGAGGAGAGTGGGTGGGAAAGGCATCTATATCTCCACCAGAGAGAGAGAGTCTGGTGGGAAGAATCATCCACCTGCCTGTGCAGGTCAGTGAGTTCTCATATCTGTATGGGTTGCCTATTGTTCATGAGGTCTGGATCCTCATGAAGTAGATTCTTCAGCCATGCCATCTAGCAGAGGGGACTTTTCATGCTGCCTGCCCAATACAGGTGGCTAGTTTGAGGAATTTATTTCTTTTAGAGGAGATAATGTAAAGTGCTTTGCATGGTGTCTGGCACAGCATGTTAAAAGCAAAACTTTAGACAAAATAAATTTAACAGAGTTTATTTGAGCAAAGAACAGTTCATGACTTGGGCAGCACTCAAAACCAGAAGAGGTTCAGAGAGCTCCCCCACAGCAGCATGAGCAACCAGCTTTTACAGGCTGAATGCAAAAGTAACGTGACAAAATTACTTGATTGGCTACAGCTGAGCATTTTTTTTATTTGGGTGTAGTTCAAGGGGAGATCCCTAGCTATGTAACAGACTGGCTCGTTGGCTGCCTGTGATTGGATAAAGCTCAGTTTTGTTGTTGTTGTTGTTGTTGTTTTAAAATGGTTACAAGAAATGCCTCCAAGTTAAGTTTTGGTTTAGCTTTGTAAGAGCTCCAGGTATATAGACAACCTTAGGATAATGGTCTCCTTCTTATTTGCTTTAACTATAGTAAGCAGTCAATTATGGCTGGATATTATTTTCAGTTATTATTATTATTGAAATATTTCTTGCACTATTCCTCTTCCTCACCCCCAGTCTTACCAGTCCCTCTGTGTCCCTGTTCAACACTGTGTTTGCTGGTGGAGGTGAGCCTGGTGTGGTCTTGGGTGTCACCAAGCTGGGGCAGCCATGCCTTCCTAGGTGCTGTGTATATACGGAGAAAACATAGACATTTTCTCATCAGAAGGACCTGGGCCTAGCTCAGCTCCACCATTTGCTGACTCTGAACCTTGACCAAATTTCTATGCCTCCATTTTATTACATGGGCAGACTCAAAGCCTCCATGTAGAAATACTGTAACTGTGTATAAAGTGTCTGATTCTTAGTGAGCTCAACAAATAAAAGTCCTTATCACTGGAACATGTGAGGAAACACTAAAGCATCAACAAACCGGGTTTGTTGATGTCCTGCCTGATCTCCTGTAGGAAAGGGTAGCAGGGAAACACTGGGTGGGGAAGGAGGCCACAAGCCATCATGCACTGAACCACAGCCTCCGTGGGGCCTTTGCACTGGCCAAGACTTGGGCACATCATCTATTTATATGGATTTCCTTCCCCATATTCTATGGGCGTATGTACCTAATCTGCACACAAATTCCCATCCCCCAGCACCTCCTGCCCCCTTCCCCTGCTCAGATGCATACACACCATTGGGCTTTCTGGAACCCTGGCCTGGCCAAGGAAGCGGGGAAGTCAATGGACATATTTTCCCAGTTGTCTGGCAAGCAATTAGATTGTTTTAGAAGTTTAGGTTGCAGAGGATTCTGGTTCATTATTGTTCGCGGGTGTCTGCTGGCTCCTAGACCCAGGATTTTCTTAAATGCTGCCAGCACACCCACAGGGCTCTAGACAAGCATGGATTTATTTAAAAATAAAACAACTAGTTGAGAGATTTTAAAGAAAGCTTTTATTGTCATCTTACTCCGGTTCATTCATTTAGTTGCAAGGAAACATGCTTCCAACCTTTGGTAAAAAGAGAAGCCAAAAGAATGTTGAAGAACTCCAAGAAAGTAAGAGCCAGAATGACAATTCAGTCGGTTATCTGTTACAGATGCTGGTGATAACTCACCTCCTTGGATGACAGAGGGAGCTGGGCCTCTCCTCACAAAAGAAGGGTCTTCCTGAATGTGCAAGCTTGAGAATCACCAACACCTCCTGCAGAGGCACTAACAGCTGGATCCTAGCTGCTGCATTCCCTGCCATCAGGCAGATGCTCTCAAAAGGCAGGGTGGCATGGGGGTTAGAACTAGACCTTTGCTTCACCACTTACCAGCTGTGTGATCTTGGGCATTTTCAGTAGAAAATCTCTCAGGATTTCTATTTCCTCATCTTTAAAATGAGCATAAAGTAGTACTACTTTCATAGGGATATTGTGAGGATTAAATAAAATAATGTGAAGCATTTAGAGTCATGTTTGGAGTAAAGGTGCTCATCAAATATTATTAATAGATATTAGTATTGCTGTTATCATCATCATCATCATCATCATCATCTCCCCCTGGATTTCTTGGTCTGACACATAGTTGATGTGAGTTGTGGATAATTGAAGGTGAGCTAAGAGTGGATCCAAAGAAGCTTGAGAATTCATGCATGAGCTGGAAGCACCTAAGGTTTATTGCCACAGACAAAGACCACATCTTCCAACACCAGTCTGGCCCTGAATGCCTGGGACAGGAGCATTTTTGTCATTTTTCAATAATCTTTGTAAATGTAATCCCTCTATATATTGGCTATATTTGAGCTGAAGTGGCCCAAAGAGTTCGTGAGGGAAGCAAGAGGAGCAAGTGAAACATTTTTAGGGAGAGAAGAAATTAGACAGCCTTCTATACTTTTCATGCTCCTGCAGTTTGAGGTGGAGAATAGATATTTGTTATTTTTTGGCCATCCAACAACAGGACCCTCTTCCTGCTTGTGGGTAATGCTCTGTTGTGTGGTGCTTGGTAGGAGACAGGACTCTGCCTCCATCTTCAGAATGTGTAGTGATTGGCTAACCCTTTTCTACCCCCCTGGAGGCTGGAGTATGAGCCTGTGACCTAGGCTCAGCTAGCTGGATATTCCTGCAAAGAATTTTGAAGTTTGAGGAAGTGAAGGCAAGAGACAGAGATGGGTTAGGCAGGGAGCTGAGTCCAGTGGCAGTGCAGTGGTGTGGTGTGGTATTAATGTTGACTGTGTTAGTTGAGCTCAACTTAACAAGCAGCTACTGGGGGGACAGAGGTGAATGGAGATCAGTTCCCAGCCAGATGGGAAGACAGACAGGCAAGTGAGGAATTGTGAGAATATGCTCAGTGTTGAGAGAGGTGCACAAATGATGCTGGGGGCAGGGTGGGGGGAAGGACATGGGAATGGGGGAGTAGAGAAGACCTCTAGGAGCATGGGCCTCAGCTGTGGGGATGAGGAATAGTAGAATTGGCAGGGAAGTGTGGGGAACAAAAGCAATTCTTTGTGGCTAGAAGTGCAAGTTGGAGTTTCAGGACATAGAGACATAAGCAAAGGTCAGGTCACAGTGAGCCATATAAGCAGGATGACTGTGTAATTTATTGTCCAAATCAAGGAATTTTTTGTGTGTGTTTGTTAAATCAAACGTTTAATTTTGAGATAATTGTAGATCCATATGCAGTTGTAAAAAATAATATAGAGACATCCTATGTACCCTTTACTTGGTTTCCCTCAGTGATAACATCACTGAGCAAAGCTATTGTACAATATCTCAACCAGGAAATTAACATTGATATAGTCAATGTAGAACATTTGCATCACCGCAAGCATCCCTCAGGTTGCCCTTGTGTAGCCACACTCACCTTCCTCCTACTCACCCTCTCCTTAACCCCTCACAACTGTTAATCTGTTCTCTATTTCCACAATTTTGACATTTAAAAAATGTCATATGAATGGAGTCATTACCTCGTGTAACCTTTGGATTGGCTTTTTTCATCTAGAATAATTATTTGGAGATTTATTTGGGTTTTTGCATGTATCTGTGGTTAATTCCTTTGTATTGCTGGGTAATATTCTATGGTATAGATGTGTGACTGTTAAACCATTCACCATTGGGCATCTGGACTATTTCTAAGTTTTGGCTGCTATGACTACAGCTACTGTGAATATTTATATATAGAGTTTTGTGTAAACGTAAGTCTCCATTTCTCTGGCATAAATGCTAAGGAGTGAAACTACTATGTCTTATGGTGTTCTATGTTTAGTTTTTTGAGAAATTGCCAAATCATTTTCCATAGTTCAAGGAACTGTACCATTTTACATTTCCACCACCAACAACAGAGGAGCGATCCAGTTCTTCTGGATCCTCACCAGCATTTGGTATTCTCCCCATTTTGGATTTAACCATTTTGATAGCTGTGTAGCAGTTATCTTAGCCTTGTTTTAATTTGAACTTCTTTGATGGCTAATGATGTTGAAAATCTTTTCATGTGCTTTTTGTTTGTTTGTTTGTTTGTTTTTGATGGAGCCTTGCTCTGTTGCCCAGGCTGGAGTGCAGTGGCGCAATCTCGGCTCACTGCAAGCTCCGCCTCCCCGGTTCACACCATTCTCCTTCCTCAGCCTCCAGAGTAGCTGGTGCCACAGGTGCCCGCCACCATGCCTGGCTAATTTTTTGTATCTTTTTAGTAGAGACGGGGTTTCACCGTGTTAGCCAGGATGGTCTCGATCTCCTGACCTCATGATCCGCCCACCTCGGCCTCCCAAAGTGCTGGGATCACAGGCGTGAGCCACAGAGCCTGGCCAACAATTTTCTTTTTTTTTCTAGATGGAGTCTCACTCTCTTACCCAGGCTGGAGTGCAGTGGTGTGATCTGGGCTCACTGCAACCTCCACCTCCCGGGTTCAAGCAATTCTCCTGCCTCAGCCTCCCAAGTAGCTGGGATTACAGGCACACCACCATGCCCGACTAATTTTTGTATTTTTAGTAGAGATGGGGTTTCACCATGTTGGCCAGGCTGGTCTCAGACTCCTCACTTCAGGTGATCTTCCCACCTCAGTACCCCAAAGTTTTGGGATTACAGGCGTGAGCCACTGCGTCTGGACCTTAACAATTTTTAAGTGTGCAGCTTGTGTTAAGTATATTCACATTGCTGTGCAACTAATGTTCAGAACTTTTTCTTCTTGGAAAACTGAAACTCTGTATCCATTAAACAGCTCCTTCTCCTTTCCCTTCAACCCCAGCCGCTAGTAACCACCATTCTACTTTCTACTAGTGTGACTACTCTAGGGACCTGTGCAAGTGGAATCATACAGTTTTTGTCCTTCTGTGACTGGCTTATTTGTCTCAGCATAACATCCTTATGTTGTAGCATGTGTCACAATTTCCTTTTTTTCAAGGCTGTCAAGTCAAGCCTTCTTAGTGTACGGATGAGAAGATGGGGGCACAGAGATGAGTACTCCCATCAGCAGGACTCTAGCACAAATGATATAAACCCTTTGTGGATGGTTGAGAAATCTTTTGGTGCTTTGCAACTTTAATGCAAATTCAGGTCACTGGGGAACTTGTTAAAATGCAGATTCTGATTCAGTAGGTCTGGGGTAGGCCTGGGGTTCTGCATTTCTAATTAGGTGATGCCATTACTGACCCATCCATCTTACTGGAAGTAGCAAAGTTTAGAGAATATTAAATAGCTCGCAGAATTTCCAGATGGGTCAGAAATCTAGGCAAGGTGGCTGCATGGTCAGGAGTAATGCTCCCTGGGAGGTAGGCACAGGCACTGGGGGAGCCCTGCCCTAGCCCGCTGCTGCTGCCGTCCTTGCTGAGTTGCTCCCATGGGGGCCCATTCCTTCCTTATCATCAGCTTTAGATTTACAGTCTGGCATGGAGGCAGCTGACTCAGGGTGGGGCTCAGGCTGGTCCTTTGCTGCTAGGGAAGCTGGGAGAGAGAGATTCTCTAGTGGGAGGGCCCAATTCACACAGTGGGGGATTCCCCAAATTCAGTTCATGGGAGCTAGGCGCCTAGAAAGAATGATGGCTGTCATATCCCTCTCTAGGTGGGATGAAGTCTGCAATCTCTGAATAACCAATTAGGTTGAAATGCTGAAACTTCTGGGAGGAAGAGCATATGAACTTAAAAGTGTGAGGGACAATAATAATTTTTTATTTCTCTATCTATTAAAAAAGTGTGTAGATATTTATTGAACATCTACTATGTACAGAGTACTAAGGGGACAGGGTCCTGTGTTCATCTTTCCATCTTCTCAGGAACTGGGCTTCGAATACCTTTCTGCAATTTTCTTGATGCTTATGACTTTCTCTGCCCCTACATAAATCACAGGAATGATCTCTCTTCAGAAAATGGAAATTTCCCTGGTATCCATGGTCCTTTTGAAATTCTGGTCCAATGTCGATTTACACGCACCAAATTATTAAACTCCGTTTATTTAGATTGCCAGTGGACTCCTGGAACATTTTCCTTCATACAGAAGGAAGAATGGGCTTTCTTGCTGTGAACATTCTAGCATGGAAATCTCACAACAATCAGAGGACACAGACACACCACAGATGTGCAAGTTGTCTGACTCAGAATCAAAATGGAGTCATTTGTGTTAAAGACAAACAAACAAACAAACAAACAAACCAAAAACTCTGACAAGCAGAGTTAAAAAGGATATAAAGAGAGGGTTTTCATGCACAAGTGCCTGATAATAAAAACTATCACAAAAGATTCTACAAAAACCAAAACGTTGCACAGAGGTTATCACAACCTTACACAAAAGATAATTCTGCAGGGACATCTGCCTGTCAACTGCCTGTCCAAACTCAGAGTGGTGTCACTATTGTTACTGATCCTTGTAGCCAAGGGGGATCATCTCAAATCAACTATGTAATCCTCCTCATTTTTTATTTAAAACCATTTGTCTTCCCTTACTTTCCTGAAGACACACATAGTTTACGACGGTATGTGTATTCCCATTGCAATACCCTATTCCCAAATAAATATTATTTTTTTTAGAGAGCTCCTCTCTGTTGGTTATTTAGGTTGACAGAGGTAAAGAGCCTGATGTTGGATACTTGTAAAGTAACAATAAAAAGGAATGAAGACAGAAATGGAATTTGCTAACAGGTGGTCAGTATAAAAATTTGCCATCTTAATTCAGACATGCAAATATGTACCTTATTTTTTCTTGAGTGACTGATAGACTCCCTTTTCAGAAAAAGAACTAAATGTACTAGTTGAAGCCACCTTAGCAGAACTGATTTTAAATGTGTCAGTTGAAGATTTAAACTCAGCCAATTCAAGACTATTCCACTTCCTCATCAGTTCTTTCCCTCCCAATGTTACTGGAAAGGGGTCCTGATCTAGACCCCAAGAGAGGGTTCTTGGATCTCATGCAAGAAAGAATTTGGGGGTGAGTCCTTTTTCATCTTAATAGACGGTTTCCTTTATTTTATGTGCCTTTTCTGTGTTTTCACATTTTTTTTTCCCTTATGGGACATCCTTTCGATCTTCATTAGCTTTTATTCTTTATATATAAAATTTTGTATATTCTTTTGGTTGAATTCTTTATCTGTTTTCTTCTTGTGGGCCTATTTCTGTTTTGTCCACAGTCCTACTTGTCATTTTTATAGTTAGAGGAATTGTCTTGCAACTTTCTAGGTCCTAAGTGAAAGCAGAAATCCTGGCCAGACATGGTGGTTCAAGTCTATAACCCTAGCACTTTGGGAGGCCAAGGCAGGAGGATCGCTTGAGTCCAAGAGTTAGCTTGAGACCAGCTTGGGCAACATAGTGGGACCCCATCTCTACAAAAAAAAAAAAAAAAAAAAAAAAAATTAGCCAGGCATTGTTGTGTGTGCCTGTAGTCCCAGCTACTCAGGAGGCTGAGGTGGGAGAATGGCTTATATCCAGCAGGTTGAAGCTGCTGTGAGCTACGAGTGTGCCACTCCACTCCAGCTAGGGTGACAGAGTGAGACCCTCTCTCAAAAACCAAAAAACAAGAAAACCAAAAGAAAAGAAAAGAAACCTTCCAAATATTAGACTCTCCTTAATCAACTCTATGTAGGTATAATTTTTATATGATGAAGTGCATCCACTTAAAGTGTACAGTTTCACTTTTTGCAGATGTATACACACCAATGAAGCCAGTGCTGCAATCCAGATACAAAACATTTCTATCACCACCCAAAGTTCCCTCATACCCCTTTGCATTCCATCATAGCCTCAGGCAATCAGTGACCTGCATTTTGTTATTATAGATTAGCTTGTATTTTCTAGAATTTTACATAAATGGAATGATATAGTATATACTCTTTTGAATATGATTGTCTTCATTCTGCATAGTATTTTTGAAATTCATCCATGTTGCTACATGTTATCAGTAGTCCATTTGTTTTTATTGCTGAGTAGAATTCCATTCTAAAGATACACCATATTTTGCTTATGTATTCACTTACTGATGGACATTTGGGTTATTTCCAGTTTGGGGAAATTTTAAATAAAGGTGCTATAAATATTTGTGACATGTCTTTCTGTGAATAGGTTTTAGTTTCTCTTGGGAAATTATCTGGGAGTGGAATGACTGAATTGTATGGTAAATGAATGTTCAAGTTTTAAACATTCATAAAGAATTTCTTAAAGTGGTTTTATCATTTTACGTATCACCAGCAGAGTATAGGAGTTTCAAATGCTTCACATCCTAGCTCACACTGGGTATTGTGAGCATTTTTAATTTGCTTTTTAAATTTTAGCTATTCTCATTGTGGCTTTTATTTGCTTTTCCCCCAGACTAATAACATTTAGCATCTTTTTGTGTGCCTAGAATTGCACCAGCTTACTGCCTTAAGAGAGGCTCCAGGACATGGTGCAAAGAGAACAATCCCGAGTGGAGCCTGGTGGTATCTCTGCTTATTTGTAAATTGCTGAAGTTTCTTTTCTAATGCTTTGTTCATTTTCATATTGTTTTGATTAACTTTATATTAAATTGTAAAAGTTCTTTATATGCTCTGGATACAAGTACTTTTTCAGATCTAAGAATAGAAAATACTTTCTTTGATTCTGTGACTTGCCTTTTTTTAAGCAGTGTATTTTGGAATAAAAGATTTTTATAAAGTCCAACTTATCAACATTTTGCTTTGTGTTTCATGCTTTTCTGGCCCCAAGTAACCTTTGCTTACTCCCAGGTTGCAACAATTTTTTCTTGTGTTTTCTAATAGAAATTAGTTTTTGTGTATGGCATGAGATAAGAGTTGGTTTTTATATTAATATCAAATCACACTAGTGTTATTTGTTGAAAAATCTTACCTTGCTCTATTGAATTGCCTTGGCAATGTTGTTGAAAATCAATTGATCGATAATTCTTTCAGAAAAAAACGGAGGGCCAGGGACTGGATTGAACTTCCTCTCTGAACCAAAAAACCCCAAACAAACAGAAAAGTATAGACAAGACATATGAAATAAGACACTGTACATCAGGCAACAAAGGAAATGTTCTCTGGAAGACAGAAGACAGAAATACAAGGTGAGGCCTAGAATTGCACCAGCTTACTGCCTTAAGAGAAGCTCCAGGACAAGGTGTAAAGAGAGCAATCCTGAGTGGAGCCTGGTGGTATCTCTGCACTTGAGGACATGGAGCTGATAGTCCAGGGAGGCCAAGGTGGCCAGAGTTCACAGGGCAGAGCACTGAAGAGGAGGGAGTGGCACAGAGAAAGAGAAAGAACCCGGTAATGAACAGGGGGATCTCTCTCAAGTACAGATGTACCTCAGAGATACTATGGGTTCAGTTCCAGGCCCAGCAATAAGGCACATATCACAATAAAGTGAGTTGTACAAATTTTTTTGTCTTTCTAGTGTATACAAGTGTTTATACTATACCATAGTCTATTATGGTGAGTCACCAACAGACTATGGTAGAATATAAATGTAACATAGCTAGTCACCAGGCTAGCTCACCCATAATCTATTATGGTAGACTATGGTATAATATAAACATAATATTTACATATACTACACAAATAGCATTATGTCTAAAAAATGTACATGCCTTAATTTAAAAATACTTTATTGCTAAAAATTGCTAATGATCATCTTAGTTTTTAAGGAGTTGTCATCTTTTTCCTGGTGGAAGGTCTTGCCTCAACGCTGTTGGCTGCTGACTGGTTAGAGTGGTGGTTACTGAAGGTTGGTATGGCCATGGCAATTTCTTAAAATAAGAAAACAGTGAAATTTACTGCATGGGTTGACTTTTCTTTATATGAAAAGTTTCTCTGTCACATGAAATGCTGGTTGATAGCATTTTACCCACAACAGACTTTCTTTCAAATTTGGAGTTAATCCTTTCAAACCCTGCCGCTACTTTATCAACTAGGTTTACGTAATATCCTAAATCCTTTGTTATCATTTCAACAATATTCACAGCATCTTCACCGGGAGCAGATTCCATCTTAAGAAACCACTTTCTCTATTCACCTGTAAGAAGCAACTCCTCATCTGCTCAAGTTTTATCATAAGGTTGCAGCAATTCAGTCCCATCTTCAGGCTCCACTTCTATTTCTAGTTCTCTTGCTATTTCCATTACATTTGCAGTTACTTCCTCCACTGAAATCTTGAACCCCTCAAAGTCATCCATGATGGTTCGAATTAACTTCTTTCAAACTCCTTTTAATGTTGATATTTGACCTCTTCCCATGAATCATGAATGTTCTTAATGAAATCTAGAATGGTGAATCCTTTCCAGAAGGTTTTCAATTTGCTTTGCTTAGATCAATCAGAGGAATCACTATTTATGGCAGCTACAACCTTATGAAATGTATTTCTTAAATAATAAGACTTGAGAGTTAAAAATTACTCCTTAATCAGGGCTGCAGAATGGATGTCGTGTTAGCAGGCATGAAAACAACATTCATCTCCTTGTACGTGTTCATCAGAGCTCTTGGTGACCAAGTGCATTGTCAATGAGCAGTAATATTTTGAAAGGATTTTTTTTTTTTTTTCCTGAGCAGTAGGTCTCAACAGTGGGCTTAAGATACTCCTTCAATAAACCATGCTGGAAACAGTTGTGCCATCATCCAGAAAGAGTAGATTTACCATAATTATTGAGGGCTCTAGGGTTTTTGCAATGGTAAATGAGCACTGGCTTCAACTTAAAGTCACCAGCTGCATTACCTCCTAACAAGAGACTCAGCCTGTCTTATGAAGCTTTGAAACCAGGCATTGACTTCTCTCTAGCTATGAAAGTCCTAGATGGCATCTTCTTTTAATAGAAGGCTGTTTTGTCTACATTGAAAATCTGTTGTTTAGTGTAGCCACCTTCATCAATTATCTTAGCTAAATCTTCTGAATAACTTCTTGTGGCTTCTTCAGCAGCACTTCCTGCTTCATCTTACAGTTTTATGTTTGGAGATGGCATTTTTCCTTAAATCTCAGGAACCAATCTCTGCTAGCCTCCAACTTTTCTTCTGCACCTTCCTCATCTCTCTCAGGCTTCATAAAATTAGGTTAGGGCCTTACTTTGGATTAAACTTTGGCTTAAGGAAATGTGGCTGGTTTGATCTTCTATCCAGACCACTCAGACTTCTCCATATTAGCAATAAGCCTGTTTTAAGCCTGTTTTGCTCTCTTATCATTCATGCATTCACTGACGTAACACTTTTAACTTTCTTCAAGAACTTTTCATTTGCACTTACCACTTGGCTATTTGGTGAAAAAGGCCTAGATTTTTGCCTGTCTTGGCTTTTAGCACAGCTTCTTCACTAAACTTAATTATTTCTGGCTTCTAAAGTGAGAAATGTTAAACACTTAGAAGCCATTGTAGGGTTAATTGCCCTAATTGCAATATTGTTGTTTCTCAGGGAAGAGGGAGGTCTGAGGAAAGACAGACAGAGAATGGCTGGTCAGTAGAACCGTCAGAACACATACATTTATTTGCCATCTTTTTTTTTTTTTTTTTTTTTTTTTTTTTTTTTTTTTTTTTTTTTTTTGAGACGAAGTCTCGCTCTGTCGCCCAGGCTGGAGTGCAGTGGCCGGATCTCAGTTCACTGCAAGCTCCACCTCCCAGGTTTACGCCATTCTCCTGCCTCAGCCTCCTGAGTAGCTGGGACTACAGGCGCCCGCCACCTCGCCTGGCTAGTTTTTTGTATTTTTAGTAGAGACGGGGTTTCACCATGTTAGCCAGGATGGTCTCGAACTCCTGACCTCGTGATCCACCCGTCTCGGCCTCCCAAAGTGCTGGGATTACAGGCTTGAGCCACCGCGCCCGGCCAAGTTTGCCATCTTAAATGGGTGTGGTTCCTGGTGTCTCAAAACAATAGTAACATCAAAGATTACTGATCATAGATCCGCATGACAGGTATTAAATTCAGGCACAGTTGGCGTCACTGATGAAATCTATAAAATATTTAAGAAAGAAATAGTATTAAAATTATACACAAACTCTTCCAGAAAATTGAAAAGGAGGGAATATTTGCCAACTCATTTTGAGGCCAATACTACCCTTACATAAAACCAGATAAGAGACATTACAAGAGACATTAGCTACAGACTAGTATCTCTCACAAACACAAATACAAAACTTTAAAACAAAATGTTAGCAAATTAATAAAAACGTGTAAAAAGAGATAACAAATTATTACCAAGTAGGGTTTATCTCAGGAATGCAAGGTTAGTTTAACACGTCACAATTGATTAGTGCGATCTTCCCCATTAATAAACTAACAACACCCAGGTGTGATGGCTCATGCCTGTATTCCCAAAATTTGGGGAGGTGGGAAGGTTGGTTGAAGCCAGGAGTTCAAGACCAGCCTGCGCAACATAGTGAGACTCTAGTCTAACAAAAAACTTAAAAGTAGCTGGATGTGGTGGTATGCACCTGTAGTCCTGGCTACTGGGGTAGCTGAGGCGGAAGGATTGCTTGAGTCCAGGAATCTGAGGCTGCAGTGAGCTATAATCCTGTCACTGTACTCCAGCCTAGGCAACAGAATGAGAGCCTGTTTCAATAAATAAATGAATAAATAAATAAATAATAAACAAACTAAAAACCAAACCAAACCTTATAATCATCTCAGTACATGCAGAAAAAACATTTGATAAAATCCAATATCCACTCCAGATCAAAACTCAAAACAAACTAGCATTTCTTCTAAAGGAAATGTTCTCAACTTGTTAAAAGCCTCTATGAAAAACAGCTAACATCTTAGTTAACAGTGTAAGACTGAATACTTACGTCACTAAAATCAGGTATGAAACAAGAATGTTCTCTCACTGCTTCTATTCAACATTGTACTGGAGGGTCTGGCCAATGCAATAAGGCAAGGAAAGGAAATAAAAGACATCTTGATTTGTAATGAAGAAGTAGAGCTGTCCTTATTTGCAGACACCATGATCGATTATGTATAAAAACTAGTGAAATTTACAAAAAGACAATGGAACTAATAAGTAAAAATTTTCTACTATGGCAATATTGGCAGGATACAAGATCAATATATAAAAATCAATTGGTTTTCTATATGTCATCAGCCAAGAATCCAAAGTAGAAAATTGTTTAAAAATTTACAATGACATCAACAAATATTAGGCTGGTGCAAAAGTAATTGAAGGTTTTTAAAATATAATGGCAAAAACCACAATTACTTTTATGCCAATTTAATATTAAATTAATATTAAATATCTAGGGGGTGAATCTATCAAAATAAGTGCAAGGCTTGTCCACTAAAACTACTAAACATGTTTGGGAGAAATTTAAAAAGACCTAAATAAATGGAAAGGTATTTTTTTTTTTTCCACAAAGTAGAAGACTCAGTAATGTTAAGATGTCAGTTCTGTCCACAACTGATCTATAGATGCAATGCAATTTCTACTGAAATTCAAGTAAGTTTTCTTTTTGGGAGATATTGAAAAGTTGATTCTACAGTTTATATGGAAATACAAAAGACTTAGAATAGTCAAAATGACTTTCGTAAAGAAGAACAAGGTTGGAGGATTAATACTATCTGATTTCAAGACCTATTGTAAAGCTACAGTAGTCAAGATAGCATAATATTGGCATCAGGAAAAACAAATAAATCAATGGAACCGAATGAAAAGCCCATAAAAAGATCATACACAAACGGACAACTCAGTTTTTACAAAGATGCAAAGGCAATTGGGTGGAGAAAGGATAGTCTTTTCAACAAATGGTGCTGGAATATTTGGATATACGCACTCAAAAAAAAGACTTTGATCAATTCCTCTAAGGCAAAATGTGCAAAAATTTCCTCAAAGTGGATCAAATACCTAAATATAAAACTTAAAGCTATAAAATTTTGGAAGAAAATACAGATGCAAGTCTTTGGAATCATGAATAAGGCAAAGATTTATTTAATAAGGCACCAAAAACAGTCTATGAAAGAACAAATTAATGATCTGGACCTTATTAAAGTAAAAAACTTCTGTTCTTGAAAGACACGGTTAAGAGAATGAAAAAACAAGTCACACACTGGGAGAAAATAAAGCATGTATCTCATAAAGAATATGCACTCAGAATATGTAAAGAACTCTCAAAACAATTAAAAACAAACAAACCAATTAAAAATTGGAAAAAGATTTGAACAGATATTTCAGCAGAAAAATATGTATGAGTGGTAAATAAACATATGAAAAGATGCTCAATCTCATTAGTTATTAAGGATCTGCAAATTAAACACTCAATGAAATACCACTTCATACTTAAAACTACGAAGTCCGATCATATCAAATGTTGGCAAAGATGTGAAGAAACTAAAACCCTCATACACTGTTGGTGGGAATGTAAAATGACACAACTTTGGAAAGCAGTTTGGCAGTTTCCTAAAAAGTTAAACATACAACCTCCCGTATGATTCAGCCGTTCCACTCCTAGGTATTTACCCAAGAGAAAAGAAAGTCTATGTTGGAACATTAATGCTCACAGTTGCCTTATTTGTAATGGCCCCAAACCAGAAGCAACCCAAATGCCCATCAATGGTGAGCAGATAAACAAATTGTAGTATATCTATGCAATGATATACTACTCAGTAATAAAAAGGAATTAACTTGCTACACATTAAAAACATGGATAATTATGCTGTTATTTATCTGAAAGAATTCAGGTAAAAAAAGAATGCAGAAGAACCAAGATGTTCTTTAGCAATCAAAAATGAAAATAACAAGATATTAAACTCAAAGCTTGGACACCAGTTAGTGAAGAACAATTGAAAGCAGAAAATAATTAGGGATTTGGGTATCAAATCAGGGAATTTTATTTTCATTTTCCAAGCTTGATGAGAAATGGCAAGTTGATTAAATCAGTCAGAATCTCCTTGATTATAAATTCATGTGATCACATGTAAATGCTCAACCTTCCAAATCAATTCACCCGCAGAGAATTCTTATATTTATAATTATTATGGGCAATTTCAAACAAGATTAGAACAAAGAGTATAATAAACTCTCATGTTCTCATTACTCAGCTTCAACAATTTTCAATTCATTGATAATTCTGGGGTTTTTTTTTTTTTTCCTTGAGACAGAGTCTTGTTCTGTCACTCAGGCTGGAGTGCAGTGGCATCTCTGCTCACTGCAACCTCCACCTCCTGGGTTCAAGCTATTCTCTTGCCTCAGCCTCCCGAGTAGCTGGGATTACAGACGCCCGCCACCACGCCTGGCTAATTTTCATATATTTAGTAGAGACAGGGTTTCACCATGTTGGTCAGGCTAGGCTGGTCTCGAATTCCTGACCTCAGGTGATACACCTGCCTTGGCCTCCCAAAGTGCTGGGATTATAGGTGTGAGCCACCACACCTGGCTGTGACAATTCTGTTTCATCTTTATATGCCCATCCATTCTCCTTGCCCCAGTTCCAGATATCATGGCATTTCATCTGAAAATATGTGTTTGTTTTTCTACAAGAAAAGGATTTTTTTTTTTTTTTTGTCTCTGTTTTGTATTTCTAATAATTCAAATCCAATCCTGGCAACTTCATCTGAAAATTTTGGAGGAATTGGTGAGGAATATGGGACTGCCTACACATTGAGAAAAGTGAATTGATTTACCTGCCAGGAGATTTTTTTTTCTTTTAAGAAAAGGAAAAAGAAAAGGCTTATCTCCTCTGTTTACAAAAAAAAAAAAAAAAAAAAAAAAGACTGATTTTTCTCTAGCTAGTGGGCAGTGATATCCTGTTTAGCTCTTTGTGAAAATCCCAGAGGCTGTTGTGTAACATAATCTTTATCCACGAAAAGAATGTGCATTTTAGATGAAAATTTGCAATTCTAGAACCTATGGCCTGTGTGCAGTCGGGCTCCTGAGAGCACCCACACTTGCTTTATAGGAGGTCACTTGATCCAGGGAGTCACTGAACAGATGTTGAACTCCTGTGAGTGCTTCTAGGGCGTTAGCTCTGGGAGTTGTTTTCACTAGACAATAGGATTCTTCGTTCTTCCAGATCTTCCAATCTCTCAGCCCCCCTTTCTTTTTTCTGCCATGGAACCATCTCTCTGCTCAGATGCAGTTACTGCCAAGGGAAACACTGCATTGAGTCCAAAGAATTTCTAGTGAGAAGGTAGTAACTTTTTAAACACAGAAGTTTGGGGATATTACTCCTCTCTCCTCCTTAAAAAGAAACTTAGGTGGGCTGGGTGCGGTGGCTCAAGCCTGTAATCCCAGCACTTTTGGGGGCCGAGGCGGGCAGATGACGAGGTCAGGAGATGGAGACCATCCTGGCTAATACGGTGAAACTCCGTCTCAACTAAAAATACAAAAAAATTAGCCGGGCGTGGTGGCGGGCGCCTGTAGTCCCAGCTACTCGGGAGACTGAGGCAGGAGAATGGCGTGAACCCGGGAGGCGGAGCTTGCAGTGAGCCGAGATGGCGCCACTGCACTCCAGCCTGGGCGACAGATCGAGACTCCGTCTCAAAAAATAAAACAACAACAACTTAGGTGTACTATGCATAAACAAAGTACACGAATCCTAAGTACATAGTTTGATACATTTTTATATATGTATGAATTCATATAATCATCACCCAGATAGAAATGTGAAACTTTTCTAGGACCCCAGCAAGCTCCCTCATGCTCTTTCCCAAAATCAATAACATGCCTCTCTCCCTCCAAAGTAACACTATTTTGACTTCCACGGTCATAGATAACGTTCGCCTGTTCTTGAATTCACCTAAGTGGAATCATATAATCTTTCATTCCTAGCTTCTTTTATTCAACATTCCATGAGCTTCATCTATGCAGTGTGCAAGCAGTAGTGTGTTTCTTCTGTTGAAAATTGTTGTATAGTATTCCACTGTATGAATATGCCACTATTTATTTTTGTTTTCTACCAGTGATGCCATTTGGATTATTTCCAATTTGGGAGTGTTAAGAATACTCTCCTTTATCAATTATGTATATTGCAACTATCTTTTCTCAGACTGTGCCTTGCCTTTCCCTCTCTTAATGTGATTCTTAATGAAAAGTAGTTATTAATTTCAATGAAGTTCACAATGTTAGTCTTTTTCTTTATTGTTATTGCATTCAATGTTCTGTTTAAGAAAGCCTTGATCACCCCAAAAACATAAAGTTTTTTTTTTCCTATGTATTATTCAGGAGTTTTTTTGTTGTTGCTGTTTTGCTTTTCATGTTTAGGTTTATAATCACTTTCCATTTAGTTTTTGTCTATGGTGTAAGGTAGGGGTGAAGATTCATGTTTTTTCTATATGGATATCGTATTGATCCAGTACCATTTGTTGAAAACACCATCTTTTCCCCCACTGAATTGCAGCATCATGATGGACCATGTAAGTGTGGGTCTGTTTCTGGACGCTGTTCTATTCATTGGTCTATTTGTTTTTATGCTTACCCCAGTATCAAACTATCTTAATTATTATCTTAGTCCATTTTGTGCAGCTGAAACATAATATCTGAGACTGGGGAACTTGTAAGGAATAGAGATTTATTTCTTCCAGTTCTGGACACTGGGAAGTCCAAGGTCAAGGGGACTGTATCTGGCAGAGGCCTTCTTGCTGCATCATCCTATGGCAGAAGGCAGAAGGGCAAGAGAGCACACGCCAGAAAAAGAGAGGGAAGGGGGTCAAACTCATCCTTTTATCAGGAAACCACTCCTATGATAACTCACTCATTCTCAAGGTAACAACATTAATCTATCCATGAGGGCTGCCCTCATGACTTAACCACCTCTTAAGGGCCCCATCTCTCAACATTGTTGCATTGGGAATTACGTTTCTAATACATTAATTTAGGGGACACATTCAAACCATAGCAATGATCATATCTTCATAGTTTTCTCAGTATCTGGTAATGTAAGTTTCCTATTTTGTTTTTCTTTTCTTCATTATTATTATTTTTTAACTTTTATTTCAGGTTTGGGGGTACATATGAAGGTTACATTGGCAAACACATGTCACAGGGGTTTGCTGTGCATATTATTTGATTACCAAGGCCTTAAGCCCAGTACACAATTGTTATCTTTTCTTCTCCTTTTCCTCCTCCCACCCTCCCCCATCAAGTAGATCCCAGTGTCTGTTGTTTCCTTCTTTGTGTTCATAAGTTCTCATAATTTAGCTCCCACTTTTAAGTGAGAACATGTGGTATTTGGTTTTCTGTTCCTGTCTTAGTTTGCTAAGGATAATAGTCTCCAGCTCCATCCATGTTCCCGCAAAAGACATGATCTCATTTGTCTTTATGGCTGCACAGTATTCCACAGTGCGTATGTACCACATTTTCTTTATCCGGTCTACCAATGATGGGCATTTAAGTTGATTCCTTGTCTTTACTATTGTGAATAGTGCTGCAATGAACATTTGCATTCATGTGTCTTTATGGTAGAATGATTTCTATTCCTCTGGATATATACCCAGTAATGGGATTGCTGGACTGAATGGTAGTTTTGCTTTTAGCTCTTTGAGGCATCCCCACACTGCTTCCCCCAATGGTTGAACTAATTTACACTCCCACCAGCAGTGTATAAGTGTTCCCTTTTCTCTGCAACCTTGCCAGCATCTGTTATTTCTTAATTTTTTTAAATAGCCATTTTGATTGGTGTGAGATGGTATCTTACTGTGATTTTGATTTGCATTTCTCTAATGATCAGTGATATTGAACTTTTTTTCATATGATTGTTGGCCACATGTATGTCTTCTTTTGAAATGTGTCTGTTCATGTCCTTTGCCTACTTTTTAATTGGGTTGTTTGGATTTTTTCTTATAAATTCGTTTAAGTTCCTTGTAGATAATAGATACTAGACTTTGTCAGATGCATAGTTCGCAAATATTTTCTCCCATTCTATAGGGTTGCTTTTTTAACTTTGTTTTTAAACTTTTATTTCAGGTTTGGGGGTACATGTGAAGGTTACATATGTAAACACATGTCACAGGGGTTTTGCAAATATTTTACCCCATTCTGTAGGTTTTTAGCTTTTTAAAAGCTTTTATTTCAGGTTTGGGGGTACATGTGAAAGTTACATAGGTAAACACATGTCACAGGGTTTTGTTGTACATATTATTTCATTACCCAGGTATTAAGCCCAGTACCAAATCTGTGCTTACTCTGTTGATAGTTTCTTTTGCTGTGCAGAAGCTCTTGAGTTTAATTAAATCTCATTTGTCAATTTTTGCTTTTGTTGTAATTGCTTTCAATGTCTTTGTCATGAAATCTTTGCCCATTCTTATATTCTGACTGGTATTGCCTAGGTTGTCTTCCAAGATTTTTATAGCTTCGAGTTTCACATTTAAGTCTTTAATCCATCTCAAGTTGATTTTTGTATATGCTGTAAAAAAAAAGGGGGGGGGGGTCTAGTTTAAATCTTCTGCATATGGCTAGCCAGTTGTCCCAGCACCATTTATTGAACAGGGAGTTTTTTCCCCATTGCTCATTTTTGTCAGCTTTGTCAAAGATCAGATGGGCATAGATGTGTGGCCTTATTTCTGGGCTCTCTATTCTGTTCCATTGGTCGATGTGTCTGTTTTTGTACCAGTACCATGCTGTTTTGGTTACTGTAGCCTTGTAGTATAGTTTGAAGTCATGTAATGTGATGCCTCCAGCTTTGTTCTTTTTGCTTAGGATTGCCTTCATTATTTGGGCTCTTCCTTGGTTCTATATGAATTTTAAAATAGTTTTTTCTAGTTTTGTGAAGAATATTATTGGTAGTTTGATAGGAATAGCAATGAATCTGTAAATTGCTTTGGGCAATATAGCCATTTTAATGATATTGATTTTTCCTATCCATGAACATGGGATGTTTGTGTCTTCTCTGATTTTTTTGAGCAGAGTTTTGTAATTCTCATTGTAGAGATCTTTCACTTCCTTAGTTAGCTGTATTCCTAGGTATTTTATTCTTTTTGTGACAATTGTGAATGGGATTGTCATTCTTATTTGGCTCTTGGTTTGGCTGTTGTTAGTATAGGAATGCTAGTAATTTTTGTGCATTGATTTTTGTATCCTGCAATTTTGCTGGAGTTGTTTATCAGCAGGAAAAGCTTCTGAGCTGAGACTATGGGGTTTTCTAGATATAGAATCACGTCTTCTGCAAACAGAGATAGTTCGACTTCCTCTCTTCCTATTTGGATGCCCTTTATTTCTTTCTCTTGACTTTGCTCTGGCTAGCACTTCCAATACTATGTTGAATAGTCTGAAATTAGGATTGGAACTCTTTTTTTTTCTGTTTTCCATTTGCTTGGTAGGTTTTCCTCCATCCCCTTTTTTTGAGCCCATGAGTGATATTAAGTGTGAGATGGGTCTCTTGAAGACAGCATATCATTGGATCTTGCTTTTTTAAATTCAGTTTGGTGGCCCACCCCTTCCTCTGGGAGCACTGTCCCAGGAGAATTCAAACCTCTGTCTTTTACTTGGGACATTTAGACTGTTTACATTCAAGGTTGCCATTGATATGTGTGGATTTGATCCTGTCATTGTGCTGTTAACTGGTTATTATGTTGGCTTGTTTATGTAGTTGCTTTACAGTGATACTGGTCTCCATGTTTAAGCATGTTTTTGTATTAGCTGGTAGTGGTCTATCCCTTCTATATTTAGTGCTCCTTTCAAGATCTCTTGCAAGGCAGATCTGGCAGTAATGAATTCCCTCAATGTTTGCTTATCTGAAAAAGATCTTATTTCTTCTTCACTTAGGAAACTTAGTTTGGCTGGATCTAAAATTCTTGGTTGAAGATGTTTTTCTTTAAGAATATTGAATATCGGCCCCCAACCTCTTCTGACTTTTAGGGTTTCAGCTGAGAGGTCCACTGTTAGCCTGATGGGTTTCCCTTTGTTGGTGACCTAACTTTTCTCCCTAGCTGCCTTTAACATTTTTCCCTCATTTCAACCTTGAAAAATCTGATGATTATGTATCTTTGGGATGAACTTCTTGTGTAGAATTTTGCAGAAGTTCTCTGTATTTTCTGAATCTGACTGATGGCTTCTCTAGCAAGGTTGGGGAAGTTTTCATATATAATATCCTGAAATATGCTTTCTAAGTTGTTTGCTTTCTCCTTATCTCTTTCAGGGATGCTAATGGTTCATAGATTTGGCCTCTTTACAGAATCCCATACTCCTCAGAGATTTTGTTCATTCCTTTTTATTCTTTTTTCTTTATTTTTGTCTGACTGTCTTATTTCAGAGAAACAGTCTTGTATTGTGCTAGTCAGCTCTGTTGGACCTGTTAGTTTCTTTTATATGCCAACTATTTTGTCCTTCAGCTCCTGTATTGCTTTAGCATAACTTTTATTTCCTTGGATTGGGTTTTGCCATCCTCCTGAATCTCGATGATCTTTGTTCCTATTTATATTCTGAATTCTGTTTCTGTCATTCCAGCCAGTTTGGCCTGGTTAAGAACTCGTTGGAGAACTGGTACTGTTGTTTGAAGGACATGTGACACTCTGGCCATTTGAGTTACCAGAGTTCTTGCATTGGTTCTTTCTCATCTCGGCATGTGGGTATTCCTTTGATTGCAGTGTAGATTGAGTATAGTCAACAGACTTTTATTCTGAACGTTTTCACTGGGTCAAGGCTTTGTGCATGGTCTTTATTTGATGCTGACTTCTTGTCCCTTATTTCAGAGAGTGGTATGTTAGTGAGGTATTTTTGGTGTTGAAGCTTTGGGGTGTGATTCAGCAGGTGGCACTCAGGCATGTTGGTCAGTTGGTAGACTCTTGCTTGATTGTGTGGCTCCCCTATGTTTCCTCACAATTGCAGCCATGTCCCCTCTCAGTGCTCTGAAAGTGTGGGTTCCTCTCCCCATTGAGTCCTGACTGTAGATCATGACTTGGCACTCTTGGGCTGCTCGCTTTAGCTCTGGGGCTCTCTCAGTGTTTATGTTTCTTCCCCAACTTGAAGGCAGCAGAGGAAGAGATCTCAGTAGTGGTTGTGGCCGAGGGTCATTTGCTTGTCTCCCAGGAGCTCTACCCCAGAGAGCTTTGGGTCAGTAATTGCTCAGTGCAATCAGCCCAGGATGGAGGGTATGTGCTGGGCCCAAGCAAGGGATTCCCTGTCTGGTGACAAGCAGTGGGAGGTGTGTGGAACCCCTGGGAGACAGACAGGCCTCCTCTCCTTAGGTGGACTGCAGCTTGTTGGAAGTATGAATAAAGCACTTAGGGTCTTTACACCTTCATTAGTAAGAGGATGGCAGGGCAGTTCCACTGCAGAGGCAGTGGCAGAGAGGCGTTCAGTTGTCCCTGGAGGCTCTGTCCAGAGAATTGCTGAGTTGCTAGTGGCTTGATAGCTCTGGCATAGAGTGGCTGGAGGCCCAGGCCTGGAGGACCTGCCTGGTGAGGAGATATGGGAATAGACATCCATGTAACAGTCTGGCCACTTTTTCTGTAGGGTCACTCCAGTCCCTAGTCACCTCACATTTTCCAGTATCTGGAGGTATCACCAGTGAAGGCTGCAAAACAGCAAAGATGGCAGCCTGTTCCGCCCTCAGGAAGCTTCATTCCCAAAATGTACAGGCCTATTGCCAGTTCAAAGGCACCTGTAGGAGGTGGCTGGAAACCCTGGTTGGGAGGTCCTGCCTAGTGAGGAGGAATGAGATTGAGGACCCACTTAAAAAGCAGTCTGGCCGTATTTTGGTAGAGCAGCTGTGCTGTGCTGGGGGATCTCTTCTGCCCCCGGTTGCTCACTCTCCAAAGCCTGAAGACTGGATTGGCTAGGTGGCCCAAACAGGGAAGACGGCAGCCCACCCGTTCCTCTGGGAGCACTGTCCCAGGAGAATTCAAATTTCTGTCAGATGGTGAACATGGGCAGGGTGGCTGGACACTCGATTGGGAGGTCCCACCCAGTGAGGAGGAACAGTATTGGGTATCTGCTTAAAGCAGCAGTCTGGTCATGTTTTGGTAGAGCAACTGTGCTGTGGGGAATCCCTTCTGCCCCCCATTGGCTCAGACTCTCCAAAGCTTGAAGGCTGGAATGGATAAGGTGCCCAGACAGCAAAGATGGTGTTCTACCCCTCCCTCTAAGAGCTCCTTCTTATGGAGGTGCAATGCCACTACTGGTGGCTGGCTGGAATTCCAAGCCAGTGGGTCTTATCTTGTGAAGTGCTGTGGAAGTGGAGCCTGCAGGCTGTCACTGCTCAGTCCCGTGGATTCAGTCTCTTTCTTAGGGGTGTGTATGGGAGTCTAACCTCCCATTTTGTTGGGCCTACAGCTACTTTTGCTGGAAAGCCCAAGTACCTAAGCCTCCAGGTTCTCCACGCATGCCTGAACAGCTGCTCTGCCAAGAGTCCACATAGCTCTGTCTGTCAGACTAAAGGCCCTGGTGGAGTGGGTTCACAAGCTCTCTGGACCTGAGGGTTGCGAAGATCCATGGGAGAAGTGTGGTTTCCTGGGGTTTCACATTCACTCACCCTTCCCTGGGCAGGGGAGGGTCTCCCTGGCTCTGTGTTGCTCCCGGGTGGGCCACTCTCCTGTCTTGCTTTTGTTCATTCTCCATGGGTCAAGTTGTTTCCTTGATTAGTCCCAGTGCAAGTGTCTGGATGTTTCAGTTGAAGGTGTTGTATTTACTCACGTCTTCTGTTCCTCTCCATGAGAGCCACACATACTAGCTGCTTCTAGTTCGCCATCTTGGCCTGACATTGTTTTCCTTTTCTAATATTGTTACAGCTATTAAGGTCCTTTGCATTTCCAAATGAATTTAGAATCAACTTGTCAATTCCACAAAAAAAAGCTCAGAAAATTTGTACTGTTATTGCATTGACTCTACAGATTACTTTGGGTAGAACTGACATTTTTAACAATATTGGATTATCCAATTGACACGGTAGAGCCCTCTATTTCTTTAGTTCTTCCATGTCTTTTCCCAATGTTTTGTAATTTTCAGTGTAGAGGTCTTGCACATTTTTCATTAGATTGTTCTATTTTTGTTACTATAAATAGCATTGTTTTACATTTCATTGTCTAATTGTTTATTGTTAATATGTAGAAATACAACTTCTAAAATATTAACCTTGTATTCATATTTTCTAAATTCCCTTATGAATTCTCATAGTTTCCTATATTTTTTCCTATATATACAATGATGTCATTTGCAAATGATGGTGATTTTGTTTCTTTCCTTCTGATTTTTATACCTTCTAATTTCTTATTTTTGTCTTACTAAACTGTCTAGGGTTTCCAATACAATATTGTGTAGAAGTGGTAATAATGGACAACTTTTCTTACTACTCATCTCAAAAGGAAGCATTCGATAATTTTTCATTAAATATGATATTAGCTGTAGGTGTTTCATAGATATCCTTTACTAGTTTCAGTGAGTGTATCGCTTCCTAGTTTTATGACAGTTTTTTTCAGAATCATAAACAGGTATTGAATTTTAGCAAATAATTTTTCTACCTCTATTGAGATGGTAATTTTTAAAATTTGGACAATATGATTATATCACTTTTTGATTATTACGCCAAACTTGTACTCATAAAATAAATCCACTTTGGTCATGATGAACAGATATATATACTCCTCGGTTTGATTTGCTAACATTTTAAGATCTTTGCATCTCTGTTTTGGACTAGTGTCTCTGGTAATGTTGTGTGCATGCTGGGTGCCCAGGAATAGAGGTATAAACTCTCATACATGGGTCAGACTCTGTGGAGGTCATTGCTGTGAAAGCTTCATTGAGGCTTGATTTCCCTCACTCCCATCTACTCTAAGCCAGCTTATCTTCATCACTAATCAAGGGGCATGTCAGAAAAGGGACCATTGTAATGTTAGGCTGAGTGAAATGTGCTCACACTTGGTAGAGTACCCAAACAAGGTCAGAATTAATATGGGATAATCCCAATGTCAGCAGCATAGTAGTATCCTGGAGCCAGCTCATACTGGCTTGCAAAAGCTGATGGTTAAAACTTTGGAAATCTTTCAAACTGGCTATTGATTATAGTCATTATTAAAAATTAAATTATATAAGCATACAATTAAATAAATTACATTAAAAACAAATACTGAAAACTCATCACTTTTTAATTGTGTTACTACATTTCATTATTATCTTTGCTCTTCAGATCATTGACATCTACCATATCTGTATGATTGGAAACACTCTGTGTTGGTTGGCTACTGATCATCTTTTCCCAGTCTGCATTCAGTGGCATCACGTTGGAGCTTAAAATTGGCTGTGGTGGGAGTATTTACATTATGGAAAACAGCAAACACTACAAATCAGGGCTTTTTACTTATCCCCAGAGAGATGGTTGTTAAACATTTGCAAGCACACCACTGTGGCAGCGCAGCCATCTGCTCTCTCTACTCCTCTTCCCGGCTTAGCATGCATGTGGGATACTTTACATTTACCAGGTTACCTGTCTATGTACCTTTCCTACTAGAGTATAAGCTCTCCAAGGGTGCAGATTTTATATTTGTTTTCTTCATTGTAGTGTCCTCTGCATCAACAGCGGTGCCTCACACATAGCAGGCCCTGAATAAACGTATTGAGAACAAGTGAGTGAAAGGTTTGCGAGTGTCCTCACTTCTTTTCTTGCTGGAGTCCTGCATGCACCAAGTCACTAATCTCTGTGGACTTTGCCTGTTTGCACCAGCTCTCTTTCCCAGGCCCTACTCCCATGGCCTTCATTTAGGCCCTCCTGCTCTCCCTAGAACCAACAGCCTTTCCCTCAATTTCCCCACCTGTACTCTTGTCTCTTTTTTTTTGTTTTTTTGTTTTTTTTGGTTTTTTTTTAGATGGAGTCTTGCTCCATCACCCTGGCTGGAGTGCAATGGCACAATCTTGGCTCACTGCAACCTCTGACTCCCAGGTTCAAGCAATTCTCCTGACTCACCCTCCCAAGTAGCTGGGGTTACAGGTGAGGGCCACCACACCCAGCTACTTTTTGTATTTTTAGTAGAGACAGGGTTTCTCCATGTTGGCCAAGCTGGTCTTGAACTCCTGACCTCAAGTGATCTGCCTGCCTTGGCCTTGCAAAGTGCTGGGATTACAGGCGTGAGCCACCGTGCCCGCTACCCACCTCTACTCCTGCTGACTTGCTAAGCCCTCATCCAAAGACCCTGCATTCCTGCAAAAACACAAACCGTACAAAAACACAAACTGGACCAGCGTTTTCTGGTCTTGGATGTGCATTCTCACAAACGTCAATCACCTCTTCAAGGAGATGACTTAATTAAGCGCCTTATCCAGTGGTTCTCAGCCCTAGTTGAGCATAGAACCATCTAGGGAGCTTTAAAAACTGCCATGGCCCAGCCCTACCCCTAGAGGTCCTGATTTAATTGGACTGAAGAAGGGCCTGTGCACTGGGACTTTTTACAAAGTTCCTCAAGGAATTCTAATGTGTAGCCAGGCTGTCTAATCATGTCACCCAGCTCATTACAAATAGGCCCTGAGAATTCTTGTCCTTGTCCTCTAGGAGTTCACCATCTAGCCAGGAACACCTGGGTTTCTCTGGTGTCTGAGTAAAGATCCTGGGTGTCTGTGAGCTCCTTGAATATCAGTGGCTGAATAAAAAAGGATGAGTTTGAGTCCTTTGTAGGGACATGGATGCAGCTGGAAACCAACATTCTCAGCAAACTATCGCAAGAACAGAAAACCAAACACCGCATGTTCTCTCACTCATAGGTGAGAACTGAACAATGAGATCACTTGGACTCGGGAAGGGGAACATCACACACCGGGGCCTATCACGGGGAGGGGGGAGGGTGGAGGGATTGCATTGGGAGTTATACCTGATGTAAATGACGAGTTGATGGGTGCTGACGAGTTGAGGGTGCAGCACACCAACATGGCACAAGTGTACATATGTAACAAACCTGCACGTTATGCACATGTACCCTAGAACTTAAAGTATAATAATAATAATAAAAAAAAGAATATCAGTGGCTGAGGCTGGAGAGACTTCAAAGTCAAATGCAGAGCCAGTAGACTCTCCCCTCCTGTGCCCTCCCTCGGTCGGGGGTGTGTGTGTGTGTTCACACGTGTGTGTATGTATGTGTGTGCACGCCTATGTGTGGGTACTTATTACCCACTGATGTATCTTATACCAATAGTCCAGAGAAGCAAACTCAGAAGCCTTAGCGCAGATGCAGGGAGTGAACGCCCTTCAGGGTGGTGGCAGTGAGAGGTCCCAATGCTGTGTTGTGGGAGGGCTGGACGTAGGGCTGGACCACAGAGCAGAGGCCTCTTCTCAAGGGACTGCCACTACTCAGCCTTGGCCAACCTCACCATGAAGGAATGTGGGCCTGGCTTTAACACCATCTCCCCAGTTTTCAAGAGAAATCTGAAATCTGGATTTTTCTGTTAAATTACTTGATTTTTCTTTGCTAGGCTCAATTTTATTAAAACACACACACACACACACACACACACACACACACACACACACACAGTATGATAACAAAACAAATCTGTAGGCTGGAATGAGATCCAAGCACCCAGAGCTAGAGGCAAGACAAGAGTGGACCAATTTTCTTGTGTTCTGGACTAAAACTGGGCATTTCCACTCCTTGTTAGGGACCTGAAGTGTAATGCTGTGTGGTTCCCTGTTCCTCTGTCTTGGCAAATATGTGCCCCCTGTTCAGAGGCTGTGGCTGGGACCAAGGCCCTGGGGACAGCTGCCCTGGCACACATCAACTGCCATATAACGGGGTTACTTGCTACCTGCTGCCACTTCTGTAACACTGTGAGATGAAATATTTGTTTCCTAGTGAAAGATTACCCACACAGGAGCCAGCTGCTAGTGCAGATGACAGAGGAGGAAAGCAAGGGAAAAAGGGTGGCTTCACTCAGATGATAGGAATGTCAGATGGGGTAGAGCGAGCCAGGGTGCTCGTGGGGATCATCAGATCTGTGGGGGATGGTGCCACCATATGCTCTATTCGTAGACAATTACAAAGTGACTAGCAGGACTGGTTTGGCAAGTGCCCCTGCTAGAAATGGGTCATGGAGAGGCCAAACTTTAGAGAATGTGCCAAGCATGGGATGGGACTGGATCCGGGTTATAATGTACTCTGGCACTAGGGGGCGGGAGTGGTCATGAGCTCCCAGGATATCTGCTGGGGACAGGCCCTTGGTTGTATGTGTGTCTGTGTGTGGGCGCACGTGCACACCTGCAGGGAGTACAATTGCATGAGCAAGCCTGGAGATATGTAGGGCTCACATACACAGGGACGCTGAGCTGCAGTTTGGGTGGGAGTGGCAGTACAGGGGCCTCCTTTCCTCAGCTCAACTCACTGGGCTTGGGAGTTCCCAGTTTGAGTAGGTTGGGAGAGCCAGAAGTTCCCCTCAACCTGGAGATCCAAGCCCTTTCAGGTATTCGGCTCCCTCTCATTTCTTCAGTACTCAGCATCTTCCCAGAGGGCACCCCCCAATCACCCTCAATTATTGGGTCCCTTCTGCTCCCTGGCGCTAGCCCACCTGCTGCTCATCTCCACCCTCTGACGTCATCTGTTTCTTTGCTTGTGTGTCCTGTCTCTCCCTTAGAATGTGAGCTCTGATATGGCAGGGCCAGATTTCCTTATTCATGTCCTCATAATAGTGCTGGGTGCATGAAAACTGCCCCATAAATACCTGGGTAAAGGTGAGGGAATGAAAGGGCAAGAGATCCGGGAGGCCTCAAGGCCAGGTTCTTGGCTCTGGGAGGATCCTCCCCTTCCCGCTCCTCCTTGCAGTTTCCCATGGTCATCCCAGCTGCTGGGGGCACCTCCACCCACCCCTCCATCTTCGCTGAGCCCATGTGTCTGCTCTGGGCTGTGTGGGAAGGAGCAGGCAGAGGCCCCGCCCATCAAAGGTCCATGGCTCCCTGGGCGGGTGAGACTACAGGGCAGAGGAGCTCAAGTCCCAGTACTCAGGAGAGGGTCCTGGGCCCCGGGAGTGGCATCCTCAGGCCAGGACATGAATCGCTGAATTCTCAGAGGAGACAGAGATGGGGGGAGTGGTTAAAGAGGGCTTCCTGGAGGGCCACTGTAAGCCAGATTCTGGAGAGGGTAAAGATGGGGAGGACATTGTTGGGGTGAGGGAAACCACATAAGTGAGGCTTGGAAGCCAAGATAAGGCAGATGCATCCAAGCTGGAAAGCTGGTGCTGAGATGGGGGCTCCATGAGCTGGGAGAGGAAGAGTCCCCAGTTACTGGCTACCTGGCTCAGCCAGCACAGTGTGCACAGAAGGAAGTGACTTCCTCAAGGTCACAGCACAAAAACGATGAAGCTAGGACTCAAACCCAGGCTTCCTACACACAAAGCCACAAAGTCTCAATGCCACAGCCACAGGAAGCTGTCTCTGGCACACAAAATGACTGAAAGCTGCCTGATGCAGAGCCCAGCCCTGAGGTCAGAGCTGGGAACATTGCCCCTGGGGGCAGGTGTAAGTTTGGTCTCTTGGTGGTCCTCAGGAATGTTGTCTGCCCTTAAAAGTCTGGAGAGTGCCTCTTCCTCCAGGAAGCCTTCCCTTCATACTCTACTCTCATCCACCCCACTTCATGAGCTCCTTCTCACTTTATTATGCTGTACTACATGTCTCTGGGGATGAGACATATCAGCCTGGGCGCTGGGTCCCTGGAAATTGGCATAGTGCATGTTGTTGGCTGGTACTGCTGAGTGAATGCTATGCCAGTCCTTACCCAGACCCTATACTGACTCTAACTCCTGAACTGCTACCAGCCCAGAGCCTGGCCTTACTTCACACTCACCTTCAGCAATTTGCACTGCTCCTTGATGACAATATACATTCATCACAGTCACATCCAGCCCCACCTCCAGTCCACTTGGAAACTAGTGTTCCATTGGGTTTGCCCTCCCTGACCCTAAGCCCCTTTGCAGGGCTACCCCTTGGCTCTGGCAACAGGAGGCTGAGTTGTTTTTCCACCATTAAGGTCAGCTTTGCATGGACCCAGGACACAGGCATATTCTCTTGTCCAGGGCAGGCCTTTGCAAAATAGCTGCAGTTTGGGCTCAAGCAGGGACCACAAGTCAGACGAGACAAGAAATGTCTAAAGAGGGAGTCACGTGCCTGGCTTCTATGGGTCTGCGGACGGACCAGGCAGGCTGATGGAGGAAGCTCTCTGGGTCCCTCCCCAGACAACATTTAATATGCAGCTGAAGGACTGAATGACAAACTTTATTAGAAACGCTCCTCATTCATCAGTCAAATTCACATTAAGATGGGGGCAGTGGGGGTGGGGTAGGGAGAGGCAGTGCTGTCTGGGGCTCTGATATCCCACTGCTGTGATGATTTCAAGTTAAAAATGAGTCTGGGCAGAGAGTGTCTGAAACATGTAAGAGGTGGCGGCAGCAGTGGCGGCACAGGCAGCAGCAGCATTCCTGGGAGAGGACCAGGCTCGGAGCGGATGGAGAATGTGTCTCCCATATCCACCCTTCCAGTCACAAGGCCGCCCCCACAGACCTCAGCTGATAAATAAACAGCACATCACACACACATTTGAAACAGGAAACAGACTCGTACAAGTCTCCTGAAGTGAAAAAATAATTTCCTCAAATAAAGCTTTGTGACAGCCATGCTGCGCCCTGAATGGACCATGCGCAGAGACCCTGACACTCCAGGAAGGCCTCCCAACCCAGGACACATCAGACTTGGGTGTCACCATGCCCCCGGTTCCCCCGTTCCCCCGTTAGCACCTTTGGACTAAGTACTGTCCTCTCCGCATTCCTCTTTTAAAATGCAAATGCTACTTAAAATAATCGTAAGGATATGCTCTTCCCTGGGGCGAACCAGTCAGACTCCTCTTCCCTGAGGAGAGGTGTCTGGGCATCCAGAGAACTGTGAGTCAGTGGCTGGGAAGCAGGGCATGTGGAAAGGGGTAGGTAAACAACGTTCAAAGAGGTAAGCCGGAAGGTGTCTCCACACTGCACTGTCCACTTGCCAGGTCTGCGGTTGGGCCTCCTGGGAACAGTCCCTCAAAGTGGCAGAAAGTCCTAAAATGGCATGACAATCCTGCTGCCCTGGCAAGGGGTGTGGGCCAGGAGGGGCACAGCGTCAGGCTGCTTTCATCATTCATTATTCAGAGGCAATTTTCTCCCTGCACTGGCTAATTTCTCCCTGGCCCTGTCTGCAACAGGGTACACAATAGAAAGTCTCCTGCCGAAATGTTTTATTCATTCTCTTGAATAAGGAAACAGGCTCTCTGATCAATACAGTGGCTGCTGTGTCCTGGTTGGTGGCAGGATTTCCAGCAGGTGCAGACTCCAGGCTCTCTGTGGCTCCGAAGGAGGTGTCTGACTTGGGAGGGCTGCCTCGAGGGCAGTAGATACTGTTGGCAACAGACCTTTCGTTTCCAAAGTTGATACCACATCCTGGTCTTTGAAAGAACTGAGTGTTCTGGGGAGCCGGGGGAAGGGTAGATCCTTTCCCCGATGTGCCATGGGACTGTGAATGACAGGCGGGCCGGGCCCTGCGTTGTGTGTCTGTGCTGCCTGTCAGGCCTGGCTCACTGGTACTGCAGATAGTTTTTGAGAGACTGAGGCAGGGGCAGGGAGCTGATGTCCCGCAGGCGCTGGCGGCCCAGGGCCGAGCGGACGGATCTCCGGCACAGGTCCATCAGTGGCAGGGGCTCGGCTGCAACGAGAGGGAAGCAGTTAGAATGTGCCCCGCGCCGTCCTGGCACCTTCTCATCCCAGCCCCCGCTGCACACCGCCTCCTGCCCGCTCCTCTGAGCTGACCTTCAGGGCCAATGGCTTCTCCTCTGAGAAGATTTCTCTGGTTACATAAGCTGAAGGCGTAGAGCAGTGTTCATCAGACCGTGGAATGCAACCAGTGAGACTAAAGAGTCACAAAATCAATTCAGTGGGTGGTGACCAGCAATAATTTTTTTTTGAAAAAAGAGAAAATGGGAGCAATACTCATAGAAAGGATAAATATTGTTTCATGAAAGCCTTGTCTCTGATGTAGGTGTTTAGTGTGTCTTAATGTGAAAAGGACTTCTCGCTGCAGGCCATGATAGCAAATGTTTAAAAGCCGCTGGCCTTGGGTGGATCTGCAGAGGGGTTTCCTCTACAAACCGGTTAGATTCTGAGAGGCTGCCTGAAATACCTGTGAACCCTGAAACTTCCCCTATAACTTTCCTTGATGGTCAGCAGCGGGTTGCATTTTCTTCCAGCACCTAGCTCTGGAAAAATTTGTAAGTTAAAATCCATAAATAATGGAACCCCTGGACATAGGACCAGTTAAACCAAGTTTAACTAGGTCTATTGCAGACACCTTTAGTAAGCTCTTATTCTGGTCCAAGCCCTATGATTAGCCCTGGGGAAACAGGGATAACTAAGCTAACACCAGAGGCAGCTCTGAAACAGGGTTGGGGTGGAGGGGGAGGTGGAGGCTCATGATCTGGGATTTTAAATAGGTGAATCATTTTAATAGAGTGTAATATATGCAATAATTCCTAAATATACAGGTACAGAAACTGGGAATTTCTTACACAGAAGAGCTATTTGAAAGCTTCAAAGAGAAGACATATGATGGGGTTTTGAAGAGTGAATAGGAGTGTTAAAGGCACATGAGGGTGGAGAAGGTATCCTAGGCAGAGAGAACAGGTAAAGGCAAAAGAGGAATAAAACAGGACAGGCTGGAGGTTTGTGGAGAGAGGAACAGCGCTGATCAGTTAGCACCCGCTGGAAGGAAGATGATGATGATGGTCACATGGCATCTGGTATGGTTTGTACAGGCCTGATTTCCCCAATCCTACAGGAATATGCTGGAAGCCTGAACCTGCATCTTAATACTTTTTTTTGGTAATAGAATAAATGATATTTCATAAACATCCTATAATGTACTAAGATACAATAAAACTGTTGAGTGGTGAATACTAACACAAGAACTGTGATAGGAATAGTACCACAGAGAAAGGCCCTCTACAGATCCACCCGAGGCCTGCAGCTTTCAAACATTTTTTATCATGACCTGCAGTGAGAAGTACTTGTTACATGGGAATGTAGTCAAGAGTCAAGAATATGTTTTACAGGAATTTTTATTTACCTGAGCTGTAGAGTTAATAAGGGGAGCCATTAAAATTAAAGTGGGGCTTGGGGCACAGGCTTTGGAAGCTGTGCACAAGAGTACATCCAGCTCTCCTTCACTTGAGGCCAGATCCCAAGGCTATCTGCAGGGAGCACTAGTGGCTCAAACACTCACCTCTGTATCCTCTTTTTAAAACAATTATTTATTATTTTTATTGTATAATTCCACTTGTACAAAATCTCCAGAACAGTGAAATATGGAGACAGTATATTGATCCTCACAGAAAATGAGGCTGGACAGGGGAAGCCCAGCCATGCCCTGTTTTCCAGGCGCAGAAGGCTGATCGCTCACCTCCAGTCACCCAATCACTGTGCCTAGGCCAACATTTGACAGCCCTCCCTCAGGGTGTCCCCATCTCTCCTCCAGCAATACCCTTGTACCCAGTTCTCCCACTCCCTGTCCCCCATCTGGCATCAGGAAAACTGAGCTGTTGAAGTTTCAAAATCATTGGCAGACCTTAAGAGATTTTCTTATCACTTTAACACCCTAGGCACATAACAGGTATTCGACGTCCAATATGCTTAGCCTTGTCAGCAAACCCAACTCCTTGTGTGTTGCCTGCCCAATTAGGGGCGGAAGAGGACAGATGCCTTTTATCTTCATCTCTCTGCAGTCACTGAAATCAATCTGGAGTCTAAATTCCAAAGGGAGAAAGGAAAGGAGTTCAGAGTACGTTGCTAGCTCTAAATGTGAAATATAAATCATCTCTCCTCACTTCTGAGGGGAGAGTAAACTGACAATCCCAAAGTGCACAGAAAAAGTCCTTGAGTTCCTGCCCCCAATGTGGAACGTTAAGAGCTCAGAGAATGCCCAGCGTTGGCTGTGCCCATTCCCTTGGCTCTTCTTTCTCACCTCCCCTGGCTTTGAGGCTTTTTTTGGAACTACCAAATGTCAAAACTTGGAAATAATCACCTAGATAGGAAGTGAAGCACAGAATTTTCCAGTATGGGAACTATTCTTAAAACTATTTTTTTTGACTAAACTTAAAACTGAAAAAGAATCACTATTCACAAAGGTGAATATCCAAATGGCCAATAAACATATGTAAAAGTGCTCAACTTCATGAATCATCAGGAAAGTAGAAATTAATACCATAATATGACTCTGCTACCTACCAACAAGGAAGACTAAAATGATTTCCTCTTTCCTGTGATGCCTGAGACTGAAGTCTGGAGTGATGAAGACCTCTGATAGGATCTGCTTAGAAGCTGTCAAATATTTAGCCAAAATTCATACCCAGAGTTAACTGCATAGCCTGTCCTCCAATCCAAGTTTGCTCAAACAGCTGTGATGATTCCAAGATTGTCTATGCAGACTCAACTGATGAACAAATAAATGTCCCCGACACTGTTAGGAGGTATTAATTTGGTCTTTTCTAAAAATAGGCTTTTCTTCTACTTTTTATTGTCTACTTATATTTAATTTATATATTAATGTAAAAATGAGGACTCATATGTTTGTCTATTTCTAAATTTTTATTCAGTCTGTAACCCTCAGATGTAATTAACCTAATGAAAAGAAGCGGCAGGCCACTGTAAATTCTGTGAGACAGGAAAAGACCTCCGGTGCTCTCTTGAAAGCGCCACCTCCTGGCTGGAGGCCAACCAACTCAGGACATTACAGCAACTCATGACGGAACAAACTTGCTCCATGGAAGGAGAAAACAGGAGTTAATTCCACTGCCTGCCAAATCCTGGCTAACCAGTGGTTCCCAAGTCTGTCCATATTACAACCTCACTGCTAGCATAACCAGCATTAGAGAAAGCCACTAAACATACCTATAACCAAAGACTCTCACAGAGTCTACTTCACTCCCCTGCCACCTCTACCAGAGCAGGTGCTGGTATCCATGGCTGGGAGACCTGAAGACAGATCACATCACAGGACTCCTCGCAAACATTTCCCAGCAGCAGCCCAGAGCCTGGTAGCCCCGCTGCATGGTTAGACCCAGAAGAGCAATAACAATCTTTGCAGTCCAGCTCTCAGGTAGCCCCATCCCTAGGGAAGCAGGAGAGCACCACATCAAGGTGGATAAAAATCCACCAAACAAGTATCTGCTGTCTTCAAGAGACTCACCTAGCACATAAGGACTCACATAAACTCAAGGTAAAGGGGGGAAAGAGATATTCCATGCAAACGGAAACCAAAAGCAAGCAGGAGTAGCTATTCTTATATCAGACAAAACAGGCTTTAAAGCAACAACAGTCTAAAAAGACAAAGAGGGGGCCGGGAGCGGTGGCTCAGGCCTGTAATCTCAGCACTTTGGGAGGCCAAGGCTGGTGGATCCCAAGGTCAGGAGATCAAGACCATCCTGGCTAACATGGTGAAACCCTGTCTCTACTAAAAACACAAAAAATTAGCTGGGTGTGGCGGTGGGCACCTGTAGTACCAGCTACTCGGGAGGCTGAGGCAGGAGAATGGCGTGAACCCAGGAGGTGGAGCTTGCAGTGAGCCGAGATCACACCACTGCTCTCCAGCCTGGGTGACAGAGTGAGACTCTGTCCCCCTCCCAAAAAAAAAAAAGACAAAGAGGGACATTATATCATAATAAAAGGATCAGTCCAAGAGGAAAATATCACAATCCTAAATATAAAGGCACCTGACACAGGAGCTCCCAAATTTATAAAACAATTGTGACTAGACATAAGAAATGAGATAGACAACTACACAACAATAGTGGGGGACTTCAGTGCTCCACTGACAGCACTAGACAGTTCACCAAGACAGAGTCAACAAAGAAACAATGTAGTTCAACTATACCCTAGAACAAATGGACTTAACAAATATTTACAGAACATTCTACCCAACAACTGCAGAATATACATTCTTTTCTTCAGCACATGGAACATTCTCCAAGATAGACCATATGATAGGCCACAAAACAAGTCTCAATAAATTTAAGAAAATCAAATTACATCAAGTATCCTCTCAGACCACAGTGGAATAAAATTGGAAATTAACTCCAAAAGGAACCCTCAAAACTATACAAATACATGAAAATTAAATAATCTGCTCCAGAATGATCTTTGGGTCAACAATGAAATCAAGATGGAAATGTAAAAATTCTTTGAATTGAACAATAATAGTGACACAACTTTATAAAAACCTCCGGGATACAGTCAAAGCAGTGCTAAGAGGAAAGTTCATAGCATTAAATGCCTACATCAAAAAGCTGAAAGAACATGAATAGACAATCTAAGGTCACACCTCAAGGAACTAGAGAAACAAGAACAAACTAAACTCAAACTCAGCCGAAGAAAATAAATAACAAAGATCATAGCAGAACTAAATGAAATTGAAACAAAAAATACAAAAGATAAATAAAACAAAAAGCAGGTTCTTTGAAAAGATAAACAAAACTGATAGACCATTAATGAGAATAACCAAGAAAAGACAAGAGAAGATCCAAATAAGTTCAATTAGAAACAAAACAGGAGATATTACAATTGATACCACAGAATACAAAAGAGCATTCAAGGGTATTATTAAAACCTTTACACACACAAACTAGAAAATTTAAAGGAGATAGATAAATTTCTTGAAATATACAACCTTCCTAGATTAAATCAGGAAGAAATAGAAATTCCAAACAGACCAGTAACAAGTAGTGAAATTGAAATGGAAATTTTAAAAATGCCACCAAAAAAAGTCAAGGACCAGATGGATTCACAGCTGAATTCTATCAGGTATTCAAAGAATTGGTACTAATCTTTCTGAAACTATTCCAAAGGATAGAGAAAGAGGGAATCTTCCTTAAATTATTGTATGAAGCCAGCATCACTAATTATCAGGGAAATGCAAATTAAAACCACAATGAAATACTCCTGCAAGAATGACCATAATTTAAGAAATAACAGATGTCAAAAAATAGCAGATGTTTGTGTGGATGTGGTGAAAAGGGAACACCTTACACTGCTGATGGGAATGTAAACCAGTACAACCATTATGGAAAACAGTACGGAGATTCCTTAAAGAACTAAAAATAGAACTACTGCTTGATCTAGCAATCTCACTGCTAGGTATCTACCCAGAAGAAAATAAGTTATTGTATGAACAAGACACTTGCACATGCATGTTTATAGTGGCACAATTCACAATTGTAAAAATATGGAAACAGCCTAAATGCCCACCAACGAATTAGTGGATAAACAAAATGTGTATACATATATATATACACGCACACACACACACCTTGGAACACTACTCAGCCATAAAAAGGAATGAAATAATGGCAGTCACAGCAACCTGGATGAAGTTGGAGACCATTATTCTAAAAGAAGTAACTCAGGAATGGAAAACCAAATATCTATGTTCTCAGTTTTAAATGGGAGCTAAGGTAGGAGGATGCAAAGTCGTAAGAATGATATAATGAGGCTGGGCACGGTGGCTCACACCTGTAATCTCAGCACTTTGGGAGGCTGAGGTGGGCGGATCACGAGGTCAGGAGTTTGAGATCAGTCTGGCCAATATGGTGAAACCCTGTCTCTACTAAAAATAAAAAAGTTAGCCGGGCATAGTGGTGCTCACCCGTAGTCCCAGCTATTTGAGAAGCTGAGGCAGAAGAATCGCTTGAACCTGGGAGGCAGAGGTTGCAGTGAGCCGAGATTGTGCCACTGCATTCCAGCCAGGGCGACAGAGCGAGACTCCATCTCAAAAATAAGTAAATAAATAAATAAATAAACAAATACTTAAAAAATAAAAAATGATAAAATGGACTTTAGGGACTTGGGGGAAAGGGTGGGAGGGGATTGAGGGATAAAAGACTACACATTGAGTAGGGCATCAAAATTTCAGAAACCACCACTAAAGACTTTGTCCTTGAACCCAGAAACCACCTGTTCCCCAAAAACTATTGAAATTAAGAAAGTAAAAAAAAAAGAATGACTAAAATGAAAAAAATAGTATTAAGTGCTGATGAGGATGTAGAGCAACCGGAATGCTCACAATGCTTTCAGTGGGAATGTGAACTGCACAACCACTTTGGAAAGCTAGGCACATTGACTAAAACTGCTGAATTTCCTGGGCAAACACCTAACAGAAAAGCATATGCATGGTCACCAAAATGTACATTCACAAATGCTCATAGGAGCATTACTTGTAACAGCACCAAACTGGAAGCAACAATCCTGCTGTCCATCAACGGTGGAATGTAAAAATAAGTTGTGTAACTTCATATAGAATACTAATCAACCACAAGAATGAAAGAACCACAATTATATGTAAAAGCGTGGAGGAATCTTTCGACATAGTTTTGAGTGAAAAAAAGTACATTTTGTGTGACATCTTCTGTATAAAAACAAAAGCAAGGTGATGAAATTAGGGCAGAGGTGACCTTAAGGGAGTAGTGATGGGGAGGAGGCATGAGGGACTTCTGGGGGGCTGGTATTTTCTACTGCTTGAATTGAGTTCTGGTTCTACTAGCCTGTTGTTTGTAAACATCATCAAGCAGCACCCTTAAGATTTGTGTGCTGTCTACATATATCTTATACTTCAAAAACAAGTTTACATTAAAGAAAAAATCACTGACAGAAGTACTTGGTGAGAGGGAACACAAGTGAAGCATTTGCCTGCCCGCCCTAATAGGAAAAAGTAGGGGGAAGGAGCTGGCTTGGAATCCTAGCTTCTGCTCCCACCACCCATTTATTAGAGGAGAAAAATGTGGGTCCACATTTTTATCATCTGTAAAATGGGGATAGCAACACCTCCATCTATGGGCTGTTGTGATGATGGTATGACATAACAGGCCCCTTGCCTTAAAGGTGTTTTCTCTCTAAAGTGTGTCTTATTTCAGGCCATCAGCCCAAGAAGCACCCTTAAAATAGTCATAATTTACTTATTGTGGTTCTACAAATGCCTCAGTACATCATCCTAATTGACAACAATGTTCTGCTCTTGAAGAAGATTTCCTGGAGCCAGGGATGCATGTCTGGTTTTGTGCTAAAAATATGACAAGGTAATCATTTCAAAAGTTCTCTAGTGACCTGAATATTCCTCAACTTTCCATCACTAACCATTGGACTTGGACTAGATGAACCACTGGACTTCCCAGGGACTCTGTTTAGCTATCAATAAAATGGGGAAAGTCACTGCATCCAGTTATGATGGTCTGTTTCTGTGACAGAAATGGGTGGAGATCTTGGCACAGAGATTGGTGGCTTAAGCTGCTTCCCTGGGCCCTTTGAAGTCTTCTCTGTCTGCAGTGAGAAGATGCCAAGACACAAGTCACTACCCTACCCCAACCCTGTATTTATATTTTGAAAAAAGATCAACATCTTAGGGTCAAGAGGTGAAATTCTCTTGTGGCAATTTTAGACAATGGTCAGCAGATGGGGGAGGGTTTGAGCGACAGTCCTGAAAGTTGAACTCAAATAGACCTGGGCACTGCTTGTTTTCAGGGAATGAAACGAGGAGGAGCCACATACATGTGCAAGCACACACACACTCTGTGGCAGACACTGTGCCCATCAGTTATCCACAGAATATGGTTTTGGTGTCTGAAGCCTCAGAATTGCTTTCATGCCCCTGAGACTCCCCTCATGCTGCTCCTTTTGCCTAGAACACTATTCCTTGTACTTCCTGCCAGGAGCATGCTTCATCTTTCCAGACTCAAATCAAGTGTCACTTCTTCCTCAATGACTTGGCTCCTCTGGCCTCAGGGTCTGCACCTGTTAGGTGTCAATCCACTTACTTAATCATGCAAATTGTCAAGTGTATCATTACCTGCAGTAATGATACTTCTAAAATATGGCATCCCTGTATCGACTGGCCCTGTCGTGGGCAACAGAGACCTCAGCTCCCATCTAGGAAGCATTTAGAATTTGGAGAGTTTTCTGTTGACAAGCTTCACTGTTTCCCCAGTAAAAAGGGTTGTGACTACAGCTGGGACACAAGCAGCATCTTCAGATGAACTCTGTGCCAACAAGCGTCATCCACACAGATGGTCCCCACAGTCCAGGTGGGGCCCTCATTTTTCCCTGGGATAGGGAGCTATCAAGTTACTTCTTGTGCACAGAGGAGTGTTGCACAGGAAAATAGTCCTAAATAATGCATGGCCTTCCCTAGCAACGCTGCAAAGCAAGGATGTGAGAAACCTCCAAAGGGGACAACTCAGAACAGGGAGTGCTTGAAAAATTCCATTCAAATGTTCCAGCTGAACTGTGTGGGGCTGTTCAAAGGATGAAGGCAGGGTGCTCAAGGGGGCAGCCTGGGCCCACACACTGCACCCCTCCCACCCAGTGTCTCCCTGAAATGACAGAAGATTCGCTCATGTGTGCATGCGTGTGCACGAGAGACAGGATAAGAGTGCTGGAAAACAAGAAAGGCCATCAGCAGCCAGACATTATGGTAAATTCCAGGAAGACAGGAAGCAGGTGCGACAGGATGGTGGAGAAATCAAGCAGCGAGACCAGTAGCCTTGTGTACCAGGGGTGCGCAGAGCTTTCACCAAAAGAGTCCCAGAGAAATCCTAAGCTCTAAGAAGTAAATATAGGGTAATCCTCAAAGAACTGTAATCCCAACATCTGGGACAGTTGTGTTTCTATCTGCCCCAGTTGCAGAGCCTGATTCAGCTCTGTTTGAGCAAGGCAGCCTTTGGGAGAGGCTCCTGGAGGTGTCAGGGTCCAATAGAGAAGCTGAATAGAGCATGGGCAAAACCTCCACAGCAGAGGTGGGCAGGATTTGTGGGAAAGACACCTCCACTTCAATGAAGAACTCAAGGGTCTGGCTCCGTGACTCAGTACTGACAGGAGAGTGTGTCTGGCAAAATATTTTCACCCAGACTCCTCACCCTCCCAGGCTAAGGGGAGCTACACTGTTGCAGAGCAAACAGCAGCTTCCTTTTTGGATGTGTGCAGTGGCTCTGAAAGAAGAGCTTCTATCCCCCTAGTCTGAAAGTTACTCAAGGAGGCATTCCAGCAAAATGAAAAAGGAGCCCTAGAAACAGGATGGTACCCACCTCCGGAAAAAGAGGAGAGTGAATGTAACCCTGAAGTGAAGGAAGGTAGAATGGAACAATTTGAAGTTCTGTTGGATCCTGATGCTTAGTAGAACCTCTTTCTAGCAGCTGACTTTGCTAAAGAGCCATCCCCCGATGATGCTCTGTCCCCCTCACCTCTGACTCCAGCCCTCAGCTTCCCCACCACTCAGATCTTCCACTGCACCCTTTGGAACTGCCACTCCACATACAGAAAACTGCAACCCCAGCTTCTTCTCTGTGAGCTCCCCTCCACTGCCTTAACTGGACCAAGCATTCTGTCCCGGCACCCCCGCTGCCCTTCCACCTTCTCTGGGGGCTGTGTACTCACTCAGGCCTGGAGGCAGGGCAGGGCCCCTCCTGGCTCCTCTGCCATATACAAAGCTCCACACCCACCTTCTGGTTGTGAGAAATCCCCCTTCCTGTGTGGTTCACACCACTTGGCTCAGTCCTCTCTCCACTCCTTGATGCTGTCATCCACTGACTGCTGGTCCCACGTTTGTCAGGGCTTTGGCCTGGCCTCCCACACCCTCTCTCCACCTGTACCTGCCACCCTCTGATGATTCCTCCACAGGGATCACTTTCTCATCACTTAGGCTCCTGATTCTTGACTGCCAGATCCTCAGGGACCCTCTCCTCCACCCAGCCACTATTACCTGGGCCACCATGAACCTCAGCATCACCCCAAACCCATTCCTGCACCCCAGTGTCTGACCAATGAATCACTACACTCCAGCCCCCTCCCCACTGACCATAACCATTATTTCCTCTCAGGGAAACCTGGAGGCCACAGGGCCGTCTCTTAAGATCTGCTCAACCCACCAGCCTTCTTTTTCTTCCCCTCCCCTCCTCATCCAGTTGAACAATTTACTACTGCCAGGAACCAAGGGTATGGGGTCAGGCAGGCCAATGGGGTAGCCAGTGAGGGGCTGTGGGAGGGGCAGGGCTAGGGACTAGGAAGTGCACTGGGAACAAAGAACATCTGGAATTCTGTTCGGTTCTCAGTTCTTAGACCTCAGTTCCGCAGGGCCTAAGAGAGGATTTGTCCTCCTTTCCCTGACCTGCCATGCAGCTGGGCAACTGGGAGCCCTGGGTGCCTGGCCAGTCTCAGCCACCAGCTGGCAGAGTGGCCTCGCCTTCCTTTTCCAGCTTGTGTCTCCATCAGAGTGGGAAATGGCTTGGCATGATGGCTGAGGCGCCTCTGCACTGGTTGACGTTTGGCAGAACAGAAATCACATTTAATCCTGGCAGTGAAAGGGCCTTGACTATACCAAATCAAATTAGATTTGATAGAAAAAAAATGCACATGAAAAAGTGAATGGCAAGGCAAGTGATGCCTGTGAGATAAATGTTAGAAGAGCCTTGCAGAACTGGGGATGTGGCTTCTGAGCTCTGGACAGAGGCCAGGCAGGTTTCCTCGGGGAGGTGGGGCTGAACCAGGCCCAAAGGCAGGGCTGGCTCTAAGCTGCTGTTCTTATCAAAGGCGGGACTGGCTGAACTGAGGCCTCACTCAGCTTTACAGGTGAGGCTCATTTTAGCCATGGGCTCATACTAGCATTGTCAAAGGAACAAGGGGTCTAGAGACCTGAACCCCTCTCTGGGGGCCTTCCTTCCACAGGCCTCTGCCTTCCTGGCCAAGAGCTCAGCAGCGCTCAGCTGCCTCTCCACTGCTGGCTTGCTGCTGCACCCCAGCCCTGCTGAGCCACATAGATGTTCACTATTGACCCCCTCCCAGCTGTGAGGAAGAATGATTGGCTCCAGGAAGGCGCTGGAGACTCGGGTCCTCCTGGGGGTTTGTGTCCAGGACCACTGTTAGGTCTTCTTGACCTCGAAGCATACACATCTTGGAGAAACCTCTGTGTGTTTGGGTTGGGCAGGAAGTGAAGAGGTGGAAGAAGGTCCCATCCCTTGCCCAGCCTTTGAGAGCCCGGGTTGGGACATGGGGGGCTGTATTGGAGGGGGATCCTAGCTCAGCCTCCACCCTCATGCACGGCCCATGCCAGACTCTTTCAGTAGCCTCTTACCATCGAAAGCAGAGGCAGATCTACCACTAATCTATCCATGGAAGGGGTCAGAGTGGGCTGTATTTTCACAGAGGAATTCAAGTTCTATTCCAGCCAAGGTCCTAGCAAACTCAGCTCGTGGACCCGTCTCTGATGGTGCTTGTGTGAATTAAAGGAGGTAACCTATGGAAAGGATTAAAGCATGGTCTGGCATATGCTCAGATGCCACCGATGTTTGGTTTGCTGTTGTTATTTGGTCTCCCTGGGTCTGTGGAAGAAGATCCTCTGGGGTTGATAAAATGGGCAGATGGTGTCCCTAGAGAAATATCACCCTTGGGATGTTGGTAGCAAGCCTGGAACCCTGGTTGAAAATTGAAGGAAAGTGGGAGAAAAACAGAGGACTGGACTGGGGTCCAGGAGCCTTGATCTCTATGGATGTGGACTTAGGGTCAGCTTCCATTCCAACAGGCTGCTCCATCTTCTCTCTTCAGGATTGAGTCTGAGATCTCCTGAGCCCAGGGCCTCAGGGATGAAAGGCTGGCTGGGACCTGGGCTGTTGCAGTGAATGCCACTCTTCAGGTCAAGGAAGGCAGGGAGGTGGAGGCAGAGGTGACTGGGTTCAGGAGACAGGGGTTTGAATCTCAGTTCCACCATTAACCCCTTGGGATGCTACAACATTCCTTCCCTCTCCAAGTTTCTCTTTCCTGTCTGAGGCCACTGAACGAGATTTTTCTCTAAGCATCTGGTCAGTTCTGAAATGCTGGGGCTCACTCTCTTGTGGTGAATCATAAAACCCCACAGCCTTGGGGAGCATTTGGTGGGGTGGCAAGGATGTAACCAGAACCCCTTTCTCAGGCAGGTTTTTCAAAGCTGTCTGCGTGGGGCACCCATATGCTTGACTGGCCTTCCCACAAAATCTCCATGAGCAGGGGAAAGGCCAGGATCCAGTATGATTCTCCTCTGTCTCCACACCTCTTAGAAGAGAAGCCTTGGACCAGGAGAATGATATTTTTATAGTAATATTTATTTAAAACTCCCAAAGAAAACCAAGTCACAAAATCAACTGTTTTTTTTTTTTTTTTTTTTTTTTTTTTTTTTTTTTTTGGTGTCATTAAAGTTCAAAATGAGCCCAATATATAGGAGCCGAATTGCAACCCTTCCCTGAATATGAGTGGAGGGAGGAGGGGTCTGCAGAGACAACCCTGGGGCAGGATGCAGCCTCCTGATTCTCAGAGGAATCACATACATCCCCCTGCACCCTGGGCCCTGCTTATTTCTGCAGGTAGACTGTGGTCTCAGAATGAGACTGACCCCTGGCAGGGGGCACATGTTGACTTCAATTCATACTAATGGACATGCCTGAGAACACCTGAGTCCAGGTATTATGAGGAGGAGGCATGGGAGTCCTGGTCTCCAGGGTTCTGAACCTTCTGATTTTTCCCCTGTCATGATGTGATGAAGGCACAGAGCTGCCCTGACTCTAATATTACCGCAACATCAGCCACTTCCTGTCTGAATGCAGATCCTGCCACCTTATGCTGGTGAGAGCATGGGTGAAATGCAGAGAAGGAGCTAACCTCATCAGAAAATTCAGTTCTGAAGAGACAGAAAGAAAAAAATGGCTCTGTTCAACTGCTTACAACCAAAGTCATACCTGTGAAAGTTACAAGAATCATTTCTTCATATGAAAAAAATTATATAAAGGCACATCTCCCCTTCCATTTTTGCATTCCTGGATTTTGATCAGGATGATCGATAATGGTTTTCCTGGAAGTTGAGACATTTTTCTTGTGGGGAGAAGTGAAAAATGACACTACATACCTCAATTCAACATGTACTTAACTCCTTATCCAAATTAGGGACATTGTCACACGCGATCTCTACCCAGTCCTTGTCTGGGACCCTCATTAGCCTGGCTATGTGGTCTGTGGACTGGCAGCACCAGTGTCACCTGGGAGCCTGTTGAAAATGCAGGATCTCGTGCTCCACCCTGACCTACGGCATCATAAGCAACATTTTAACATGCTCTGAGTGATTCTGATACACTGGTCCACACGCCTCACAGACATGACAACGCTCTGCAGTGAAACCAAGTTCCTTGCCCTTCCTTCTTACTGCTGTACTTCTCTAGTGGGAGCCCTGTCTTTGTAGTGGTGTTACCAGGCTGAGGCCTTCAGACACACTCACGACGTCCCTCCTCTGCTCTCCAAGCCCAACCTACCCCCAAGTGCTTTCATGTCCACCTCCTAAACATCTCTGTGCTCCATCCTTTCTATCTTCCTGACTCCGTTATGAACACAGCCTCCCTAGATCTCCTTGCCCTTCTCTGTCCCCATCCAACATAGCACACACCTGCTGCTGTGAGCCCTTCTCCACACCCTCATCAGACTCTCCCAGGCAGAGGCCTGTGAATGGTTCTCATCATTATGGTGACGAAACCTGAGAGTTTTATGAGACGGTCCTAGTTTGAAATATTCTGTCCTGCTGCCAGACCTCATTGTCCTAATTTGGGGTTTGGGAAATGTGGTCTCCCTGCCCTCAAACTTCAGGAAATCCCTGACCACCCTGAATCACTGTAGAACCATTCCCTGTTGCTGGAGCTGTCCTCACCCCTATGGGCTCCCATAGGCAGGGCTGGGAGCTGTCCTCACCCCTATGGGCTCCCACAGGCAGAGCTGGGTCTCATGCTAGCTGTACAGCCCTTACCGCTCTGCTTTGGATATTGTGGGTGCTGGATCAATAAGAATGAGAAACCCGGTGTTCAGGAGAGAGGAGGCAGCTGAAATTAGCCTGCATCTCTACAAAGGAAAATGCAGCCCAGGTCCTCTATGCAGGTAATGAATAAAAAGTAGCTCTTTCATACTGCCCTGAGTCCACGGAAGAACCCTGGCAAGGCCCTGCAGGCAGATAGAATTAGTAACACACTGCACCAGTTCCTTGGTCTGGTAGAGGATACTCCTAACTCAGCTTAAAATTGTCCCAGAAAATCTGACTGTGTTTAACTTGGAGCCTGCCCTGGGGAGCTGCACAATGGTTGGACATGCTGGCCTCGGATGGGACATCCCTTGTCACATGGGGAGAGTGTCAGGTGGGGATGCCTCTGGGTTGGCATGCACCCTGCTCCATGGATCTTCCCAACCTCTGCGGTGTTCTCTGTCACTGCAGCACTAGAACAACCCAGCCGCCCCTACAGGTACTGAAAGAAACACATTCAACATGGGAGAGCAGGCAGGGCAAGCAGAAGGGTGTTTGCAGAGACAGCTAGTGCTAATTTCATCCAGGGCAGGGTGAAGTCCTCAGGAATGAGTCCCCAATTCCCTGTGGCATCTCCTTCTAAAAAGGAATGAGGAATGTGGGGACAGCAGGACTTGCCTACCAGATATCAGGCTATTTAACGCTGTAGCAATGACACTGAGTGGCACTGCTATAGGAGTAAGTAATTTAGGCAGTTGCAGAACAACTAAAATGAAACAAGGCATTATTGAGGCACACATCTATGCACAAAAAATCTATAAGGAAAAGAGCAAAGGAATAATAAGCACAAAATTCTAAGAGTGGTTGCCTGCAGCAAGGGTGCAGATTGGCAGAGATGACACGAGGGACATAAAGGTGCTTGGTTATCAATGTTCTAGGCACTGGGTTGGGTGGTGGATTCATGGGTGTGCATTACACTATAAAGGGGTAAACACATAAACAAGGAAATTAGAATTAAAGAGGGCTATGCATGGGACCAAAGATGACAGTGTATTACAACTAAGGATTATGTTTAATCCAATTCTGTATATCAGAAGTTCAGTTAAAAACAAAGAGAGAGGATTTAGGCCCAGTTTCTAAGATGGCCAAATAGGAACAGCTTCGGTCTGCAGCTCCCAGCGAGATTGACGCAGAAGACGGGTGATTTCTGCATTTCCAACTGAAGTACCTGGTTCATCTCACTGGGACTGGTTGGACAGTGGGTGCAGCCCATGGAGGGCGAGCCAAAGCAGGGCAGGGCATTGCCTCACCCAGGAAGCGCAAGGGGTTGGGAAATTTCCCTTTTCTAGCCAAGGGAAGCCGTGACAGTCTGTACCTGGAGGAACGGTACGCTCCTGCCCAAATACTGCACTTTTCCCACAGTCTTCGCAACAAGCAGACCAGGAAATTCCCTCCTGTGCCTGGTTTGGTGGGTCCCATGCCCACGGAGCCTTGCTCACTGCTAGCACAGCAGTCTGAGATTGACCTGCGATGCTGCAGCGTGGTGAGGGGAGGGTCGTCCACTGTTGCTGAGGCTTGAGTAGGTGGTTTTGTGCTCACAGTATAAACAAAGAGGCTGGGAAGCTCAAACTGGGCAAAGCCCCCTGCAGTTCAGCAAGGCCTACTGCCTTGCTGTAGATTCCACCTCTGTGAGCAGGGCATATCAGAACAAAAGGCAGCAGACAGCTTCCGCAGACCTAAATGTCCCTGTCTGACAGCTCTGAAGAGAGCAGTGGTTCTCCCAGCATGGTGTTCGACCTCTGAGAATGGACAGACTGCCTTCTCAAGTGGGTCCCTGACCCCCGTGTAGCCTGACTGGGAGACACCTCCCAGTAGGGGCTGAGAGACACCTCATACAGGCAGGTGCCCCTCTGGGATAAAGCTTCCAGAGGAAGGATCAGGCAGCAATATTTGCTGTTCTGCAGCCTCTGCTGGTGATACCCAGGCAAATAGGGTCTGGAATGAACCTTCAGCAAACTCCAACAGACCTGCAGCTGAGGGGCCCAACTGTTAGAAGGAAAACTAACAAACAGAAAGGAATAGCATCAACATCAACAAAAAGGACATCCACACCAAAACCCCATCTGTAGGGGTCACTAACATCAAAGACCAAATGTAGATAAAACCACAAAGATGGGGAGAAACCAGAGCAGAAAAGCTGAAAATTCCAAAAACCAGAGTGCCTCTTCTCCTCCAAAGGATTGCAGCTCCTCACCAGCAAAGGAACAAAACTGGACGGAGAATGAGTTTAAGTTGACAGAAGTAGGCTTCAGAAGGTTAGTAATAACAAACTTCTCGAGCTAAAGGAAAATGTTCTAACCCATTGCAAGGAAGCTAAAAACCTTGAAGAAAGGTTAGAAGAAAGGATAACTAGAATAAACTGTGTAGAGAAGACCTTAAATGACCTGATGAAGCTGAAAATCACAGCACAAGAACTTCGTGACGCATGCACAAGCTTCAATAACCGATTCAATCAAGTGGAAGAAAGGATATCAGTGATTGAAGATCAAATTAATGAAATAAAGTGAGAAGACAAGATTAGAGCAAAAAGAGTGAAAAGAAATGAACAAAGCCTCCAGGAAATATGGAACTATGTGAAAAGACTACATCTACATTTGATTGGTGTTCCTGAAAGTGATGGGGAGAGTGGATCCAAGTTAGAAAATACTCTTCAGGATATTATCCAGGAGAACTTCCCCAACCTAGCAAGGCAGGTCAACATTCAAATTCAGGAAATACAGAGAACACCACAAAGATACTCCTCAAGAAGAGCAACCCCAAGACACATAATTATCAGATTCTCCAAGGTTGAAGTGAAGGAAAAAATGTTAAGGGCAGCCAGAGAGGAAGGTCAGGTTACTCACAAAGGGAAGCCCAACAGACTAACAGCGAATCTCTCGGCCGAAACCCTACAAGCCAGAAGAGAGCGAGGGCCAATATTCAACATTCTTAAAGAAAAGAATTTTCATCCCAGAATTTCATATCCAGCCAAACTAAGCTTCATAAGTGAAGGAGAAATAAAATCCTTTACAGACAAGCAAATGCTGAGAGATTTTGTCCCCATCAGGCCTGCCTTACAAGAGCTCCTGAAGGAAGCACTAAACATGGAAAGGAACAACTGGTACCAGCCACCGCAAAAACATGCCAAATTGTAAAGACCATTGATGCTAGGAAGAAACTGTATCAATTAACGGGCAAAAAAACCAGCTAACATCATAATGACAGGATCAAATTCACACATAACAATATTAACATTAAATGTAAATGGGCTAAATGCCCCAATTAAAAGAAACAGACTGGCAAATTGGATAGAGTCAAGACCCATCGGTGTGCTGTATTCCAGAGACCCATCTCACATGCAAAGACACACACATGCTCAAAATAAAGGGATGGAGGAAGATCTACCAAGCAAATGGAAAGCAAAAAATAAAAAAACAAAATTTAAAAATGAGAAGTTGCAATCCTAGTCTCTGATAAAACAGACTTTAAACCAACAAAGATCAAAAGAGACAAAGAAGGCCATTACATAATGGTAAAGGGATCAATTCAACAGCAAGAGCTAACTATCCTAAATATATATGCACCCAATACAGGAGCACCCAGATTCATAAAGGAAGTCCTTAGAGACATACAAAGAGACTTAGACTCTCACGCAATAATAATGGGAGACTTCAACACCACACTGTCAACATTAGACAGATCAACGAGACAGAAGGTTAACAAGGATATCCAGGAATTGAACTCAGCTCTGGACCAAGTGGACCTAATAGACATCTACAGAGCTCTCCACCCCAAATCAACAGAATATACATTCTTCTCAGCACGACATCACACTTATTCTAAAATTTACCACATAATTGGAAGTAAAGCACTCCTCAGCAAATGCAAAAGAACAGAAATCACAACAATCTGTCTCTAAGACCACAGTGCAATCAAACTAGAACTCAGGATTAAGAAACTCACTCAAGGCCGGTGGGGCGTGGTGGCGCATGCCTGTAATTGCAGCACTCTGGGAGGCCGAGGTGGGCAGATCACAAGGTCAAGAGATTGAGACCATTCTGGCTAACACAGTGAAACCCCATGTTTACTAAAAAAAAATACAAAAAGATTAGCTGGGTGTGGTAGCAGGCGCCTGTAGTCCCAGCTACTCAGGAGGCTGAGGCAGGAGAATGGCATGAACCCAGGAGGCGGAGCTTGCAGTGAGCCAAGATCACACCACTGCACTCCAGCCTGGGCGACAGAGCGAGACTCCATCTCACCAACAACAAAAAGAAACTCACTCAAAACTGCAAAACTACATGGAAACTGAACAACCTGCTCCTGAATGACTACTGGGTAAATAATGAAATGAAGGCAGAAATAAGTAAGTTCTTTGAAACCAATGAGAACAAAGACACAATGTACCAGAATTTCTGGGACATATTTAAAGCAGTGTGTAGAGGGAAATTAGAGCACTAAATGCCCACAAGAGGAAGCAGGAAAGATCTAAAATCGACACCCTAAAATCACAATGAAAAGAACTAGAGAGGCAAGAGCAAACAAATTCAAAAGCTAGCAGAAGTCAAGAAATAACTGAGATCACAGCAGAACTGAAGGAGATACAGGCACAAAAAACCCTTCAATAAAAATCAGTGAATTCAGGAGCTGGTTTTTTGAAAAAAATCAACAAAATGCATAGATGCTAGCAAGACTAATAAAGAAGAAATGAGAGAAGAATCAAATAGATGCAATAAAAAATGATAAAGGGGATATCACCACTGATCCCACAGAAATACAAACCACCATCAGAGAATACTATAAACACCTCTTCACAAATAAACTAGAAAATCTAGAAGAAATGGATAAATTCCCAGACACATATACCCTCCCAAGACTAACCCAGGAAGAAGTTGAATCTCTGAATAGACCAATAACAGGTTCTGAAATTGAGGCCATAATTAATAGCCTACTAACCAAAAAAAGTCCAGGCCCAGACAGATTCACAGTCGAATTCTACCAGAGGTACAAAGTGGAGCTGGTACCATTCCTTCTGAAACTATTCCAATCAATAGAAAAAGAGGGAATCCTCCCTAACTCATTTTATGAGGCCAACATCATCCCGATACCGAAGCCTGGCAGAGACGCAACAGAAAGAGAATTTTAGGCCAATATCCCTGATGAACATTGATACAAAAATCCTCAATAGAATACTGGTAAACTGAATCCAGCAGCACATCAAAAAGTTTATCCACCATGATCAAGTTGGCTTCATCCCTGGGATGCAAGGCTGGTTCAACATACGCAAATCAATAAACGTAATCCATCACATAGACAGAACCAATGACAAAAACCACATGATTATCTCAATAGATGCAGAAAAGGCCATTGACAGAATTCAACAGCTCTTCATGCTGAAAACTCTCAATAAACTAGGCATTGATGGAACGTACCTCAAAATAATAAGAACTATTTATGACAAGCCCACAGCCATATCATACTGAATGGGCAAAAACTGGAAGTATTCCCTTTGAAAACTGGCACAAGACAAGGATGCCCTCTCTCACCACTCCTATTCATAATTGTGTTGGAAGTTCTGGCAAGGGCAATCAGGCAAGAGAAAGAAATAAAGGGTATTCAATTAGGAAAAGAGGAAATCAAATTGTCCCTGTTTGCAGATGACATGATTGTATATGTAGAAAACCCCATCATCTCAGCCCCAAATCTCCTTAAGTTGATAAGCAACTTCAGCAAAGTCTCAGGATACAAAATCAATGTGCAAAAATCACAAGTATTCCTATACACCAATAACAGACAAACAGAGAGCCAAGTCATGAGTGAACTCCCATTCACAATTACTACAAAGAGAATAAAATACCTAGGAATACAACTTACAAGGGATGTGAAGGACCTCTTCAAGGAGAGCTACAAATCACTGCTCAACGAAATAAAAGAGGACATAAACAAATGGAAGAACATTCCATGCTCATGGATAGGAAGAATCAATATCGTGAAAATGGCCATACTGCCCAAGGTAATTTGTAGATTCAATGCCATCCCCATCAAACTACCAATGACTTTCTTCACAGAATTGGAAAAAAGCTACTTTAAAGTGCATATGGAACCAAAAAAGAGCCCGCATAGCCAAGACAATCCCAAGCAAAAAGAACAAAGCTGAAGGCATCAGGCTACCTGATTTCAAACTATACTACAAGGCTACAGTAACCAAAACAGCATGGTACTGGTACCAAAACAGATATATAGACCATTGGAACAGAACAGAGGCCTCAGAAGTAACACTACACATCTGCAACCATTTGATCTTTGACAAACCTGACAAAAACAAGAAATGGGGAAAGGAGTCCTTATTTAATAAGTGGTGCTGGGAAAACTGGCTAGCCATATGTAGAAAGCTGAAACTGGATCCCTTCCTTACACCTTATACAAAAATTAACTCAAGATGGATTAAAGACCTAAATGTAAGACCTAAAACCATAAAAACTCTAGAGGAAAATCTAGGCAATACCATTCAGGACATAGGCATGGGCAAAGACTTTATGACTAAAACACCAAAAGCAATGGCAACAAAAGCCAAAATAGACAAATCGGATCTAATTCAACTAAAGAGCTTCTGCACAGCAAAAGAAACTATCATCAGAGTGAAAAGGCAACCTACAGAATGGGAGAAAATGTTTGCAATCTACTCATCTGACAAAGGGCTAATATCCAGAATCTACAAAGAACTTAAACAAAATTTACAAGAAAAAAACAAACAATCCCATCAAAAAGTGGGCAAAGGATATGAATAGACACTTCTCAAAAGAAGACATTAATGCAGCCAACAGACATGAAAAAATGCTCGTCATCACTGGTCATCAGAGAAATGCAAATCAAAACCACAATGAGATACCATCTCACGCCAGTTAGAATGGTGATCACTAAAAAGTCAGGAAAGAACAGATGCTGGAGAGGATGTGGAGAAATAGGAACACTTTTATATTGTTGGTGGGAGTGTAAATTAGTTCAACCATTGTGGAAGACAGTGTGGCGATTCCTCAAGCATCTAGAACTAGAAATACCATTTGACCCAGCAATCCCATTACTGGCTATATACCCAAAGGATTATAAATCATGCTACAATAAAGACACATGCACATGTATGTTTATTGCAGCACTATCCACGATAGCCAAGACTTGGAACCAACCAAATGTCCATCAATGATAGACTGGATTAAGAAAATGTGGCACATATACAGCATGGAATACTATGCAGCCATAAAAAAGGATGAGTTAATGTCCTTTGCAGGGACTTGGTTGAATTGGAAACCATCATTCTCAGCAAACTATCACAAGGACAGAAAACCAAACACCATACGTTCTTACTCTTAAGTGGGAGTTGAACAGTGAGAACACATGGACACAAGGTGGGGAACATTACACACTGGGGCCTGTTCAGGGGTGGGGGGCTATAGGAGGGATAGTATCAGGAGAAATACCTAATGTAGATGACAAGTTGATGGGTGCAGCAAACCAACATGACACAAGTATACCTATGTAACAAACCTGCACATTGTACACATGTGCCCTAGAGCTTAAATAAAAATAAAAATAAAAATAAACAGAGAGGCCGGGCGCGGTGGCTCAAGCCTGTAATCCCAGCACTTTGGGAGGCCGAGACGGGCGGATCACGAGGTCAGGAGATCGAGACCATCCTGGTTAACACGGTGAAACCCCGTCTCTACTAAAAATACAAAAACTAGCCGGGCGAAGTGGCGGGCGCCTGTAGTCCCAGCTACTCGGGAGGCTGAGGCAGGAGAATGGCATAAACCCGGGAGGCGGAGCTTGCAGTGAGCTGAGATCCGGCCACTGCACTCCAGCCCCGGCGACCGGCGACAGAGTGAGACTCTGCCTCAAAAAAAAAAATAAATAAATAAATTAAAAAAAATAAATAAATAAACAAACAGAGAGACAGAACAAAAGTGAATGAGAAAGTTATGAGGTGACCCCAATGAAACTCAAAGAGCTTGGCCAGAAGATGAATTATAAATTCTAGCTAAGGAGTAATAATGGAGTCTTGCCTGTTTAGAACTTAGCGTGGCTGGACAAAGGCAGAGCTGGAAGGAAACAGCAGCCCAGGGCTGGGCTTAGAAGACCTAGAGTCAAGTTCTGGCTTTACAGGGGAGGCCACTTCTTCTGTAAAATGGGAACATCACCTGCATCATGGGGAGTGCTGGGAGGATTAGAAGAGGGACAGAGTGCAGGTACCCAGCATAGGCCCTGTCGTTTGTGGGCAATGAATCAATGACAGCTATTATTAATGTTTCAGAGAAGTTAGTGTTCTTTGGGACAAGGTGAAAAATAGGCAGCTGGTGTAGGGAGCTGAGGACTGGATATCTAGGTAGGATGCCTCTACATCAAAAACCACAGATAATTCCAAACAGAGGCCTGCACAGGACATAGCATCTAATGCATCCGCGAGCTGGGGCTCAGAGCCAGTTCCGTGTGACCCACGGCTCCGGCTGCACCCCATCAGCCTGCTCTACTCTTCAGGATCCTCCTTCTAATCTTCTCATCAGAAGCAGAGGCCTTGGGAAACTCATGAGTGTTGACATATTTTCAAAGTCCATCTGAGTGCTCTTACTGGACTCTTCAACTGATTTTCTGGCAATAATAATAGTAATATTATAGTTGTAGTAAGTGGTAGCTTACATAGTACGTCCTATGTCATGAGACGTTCTAAGCACTTTCTTTGTCTTACTGTATTTAATCCTCATAACAACCCAATGAGGTAGTTACTATTATGAATGCCCAGCTACAGACTGGAGGGAAATGGAGGCAGTTGAGAGGATAGGCACTTGCTCAAGGCCACAGTTAAGTGGTGAGAATGGGATTGGAACTGGGGCAACATGCTCTGGGATGCACTCTCTGTTGCCAGCTCCCCTGAAGAAGTGGGATGATGGTCACTGCAAAGGAAACCTCTTCACCAACCTTATCAGTTCTGTTCCTGAGTCCCAGGGGCCCCATGGCCCTGACCCTCAGCCCTGCTTCATGTGGTGGTGCCAGCTGGTTTTCCAAGCTCAGCCAGAGTGAGGGACCCTGCCTAGTGGGGGTAGCAACTAACGGGTTCAATCCACTTAATTCCAACTGGGATTTGGCCTGAAGAATTTGGAAAGGGAAAGGGAGTTGACATGGACTCCACGAGGGGGTGTTCTCCCCTCCAGACCCAGCCACCAGAACCACCACCATCAAGCCCCCTTCCTGAAGCAGCCTGGGGCTGTGCTCCTCACAACCGCTGAGACTACCTGGCACAGTTGACTCCTGTTTTCTAGCAAACAGCTATGCTTGAGCAAACTTCCTCTACTTGAGAAACGTCATCCCTTAGCCTCTTGCTAAATAGCATAAGCCCCAGGGGCTTAATATGAAGGCCTTCTAATGGATTTATTGTGTTTATTTGACCTTTCCAAGTGTGAGCTCAGAAACAGGCCCAGAGGAGGATGGTGGAAGCTTGTTTTTCTTAAGTTAAGCAAAACTGATGAGTAAACTGAATTCTTGGATGGAGTCTGCCCAGTTTTCTCACCAGAGCTCCCCTCCTCCTTTAGTCAAATGATCCAATTAGGCCCAAGAGGAACTCAGTATTTATGAGATACTCCAGAAGAGGAAAATTGTGTCTAAGAAGAAGTGGTAAATGATGAAGTCTGAAATAAATGTTTTCAGTTTATAAACAGCCATGATACAAAATAATAGTTGGCCAATTTAAAAACAGCTACTTTACTTCCACTTCTGGTTTCAAGGCAAATGATTTTTTGTTTTAGATACATTTTTAAAAAGTTAATGATCAGTGCATTAATGAAAACTATGTCAGGTGCTACAAATACATTTGCAATTTAGATCAAAGGCTGCAAACTCCAGTGTCCATGGTGCCAGGCAGGTAACCTAAGTGAATAGTGGGGAGCAGGTGTAAGCTATGGGCAGAGGGCATTTCCTGCTCTTTCCAGAAAACTCCAAAATTCAGGTTTTTATGTGACATTTCTATGTTGTTTTAATTTAGTATGGTCAAACAAAATATTTCTAGGCCCAGATCCAGCCCTGAGCTGACAGCGTCGCTTCTATTGCAGAATAAGGCTCATCCACCATTAGGGATGTCAGTACCTGCCAACACCACCAGGGGACAGCTGGTCCCTCAGTAAACTGCCAGAGATCGGATCCAACCACAGAGGCCCAAATGCAGTTGCATCCAGGAATCTGATCATTGTTCTTCCATACCTTAACCAACTCTAGCTATGATGTCCGTAACTACGTGAAAGACCAGAACTGCTTTGAAACCCCATTTAGTGTCTGAGTGTCCAGATTGGGAAGTTCACTTTGTGCTGATGCCGGCTGAGCACTTGACCTGCAGTAACTTACTCAGTCCTCCTCACACCCTATGAGGGAACTCAGGCACAGAGAGGTCACGCGATTTCCAAGGTCATGCAGGCAGCATCGGCAGGGCTGCTGGGCTCACAAGACTCTTGTATTCCTCACAAGACACTGGTCAACGCCCAGAACATTCACATATTTGATGTACAATGCCTACGATATCTACTTTTTCCATAAAACCAGATACTTTCTTTCTTATTTTACCATAGACAAGGGGTAGCAGACATTAGAGGTTTATGGACAAAAATGTATTGGTAGAGAAAAATGACAAAGAAAATGAACTTTTTTTGAATTGGGACAAGGCAGAAAAACACCTTAGTTCAGGTACTGGCAAAAGCAGTTTCTCAAAAGACCACAGACCGAGATGCCCTTGATCATGGATAACAATGATAACCACTTAAGACCAGCAGCAGCTGCCCTTTGCAGAGCCCTGCCAATGCGCCCATCCTGGCCATGGTGGTTTAGATGCATCCCGTTGCTGGGCCAGCATAGTGGGTCTAGACTCAGCCTCATTGTCCCATATTACTTCACAGTGAGGAAAACTAAGTGCTAAGATTAAGCTTCTAGCACAATATTGCAGTGCCAGTGAGTGGAGGACAGGTACCTGTGCATTCACTGTGTTTCGTCAATTACCCACAGGAGTTAGTTCCAAATCTCTTAAGAATTTGTCTTGTGCCAGATCAGGTGCAGAGGAGCTGGAAATTAGTAAGATGCCCTCAGCTGAAGGAGTGCACAGTTTCCTGGGCTGGTGGGGAATGAAGGGTGCTCCCCCAGGGCCATGCTCAGGGCGATTGACTGAGTTCACCCCTGGTATTTTCCACATGAACACAACTGACCTATTGACTGAATTCTGATGGTAACTTCTTGCACTGAATTTATTTATAATTTTTTAATTGAGGTGAAGTTTACATAACATGAAATTAATAATTTATTTTGTGTTTGAGATGGAGTCTTACTCTGTCACTCAGGCTGGAGTGCAGTGGTGTGATCATAACTCACTGTAACCTCAAATTCCTGGGCTCAAGGAATCCTCCCACCTCAGCCTCTCGAGTAGCCAGGACCACAGGCATGCGCCACCATGTCTGGCTAATTTTTTGTAGAGACGGGGTTTCACCATGTTGACCAGGCAGGTCTCAAACTCCTGGACTCAAGCAATCTGCCTGCCTTGGCCTACCAAAATGCTGGGACTACAGTTGTGAGCCACCATGCTCAGCCAAAATTAACCATTTTAAAGTATACAATTCAGTGGCATTTAATACATTCACAGTGTTATTCAACAATCACTTCTGTCAAGTTCCAAACCATTTTTATCACTTCCAAAGGAAACCCGTGCCCATTAAGCAGTTGTGTCCCATCCTCCATTCCCCAGCCACTGGAAACCACTAATCTACCCTCTGTCTCTATGAATTTACCTACTCTGGATATTCCATACCCAGAATATGAATACGGAATATTACATGATTATATGGAATCATATAATATGAGACCTTTTGTATCAGGCTTCTTTTATTTAGCACAATGTTTTCAAAGTTCATCCGTGTTGTAGTATGTATCTGAATATCATTCCTTTTTATGACTAAATAATATTCCATTATATCAATATGCCACATTTTGTCTGCCCATTAATCCACTGGTGGACACTTTGGGCTGTTTGCACATTTTGGCTATTGTGAATGGTGCTGCTATATTCATGCATAAGTATTTGTTTGAATACCTACCTGTTTTCATTCCTCTTGGGTATATACCTAAGACAGGAATTGCTGGGTCATATGGTGATTCTATGTTTAACTTTTTGAGGAACTGCCAAACTTTTCCACAGCAGCTGCATTATTTTACATTCTCACCAGGAATTCCTCCAAATCTTCCTCATTTGTTATTTTCTGTTCTGCTTGTTTGCTTTTTAATTATAACCCTCCTAGTGGGTATGAAGTGGCATCTCACTGTGGTTTGGATCCTTGCACTGAATTTAAAACACTGCTTCCTGACCTTTTGCTCAGCATGAGATACAAAGAAGATAGGAGAACAGCTGGGGTAACCTGGAGGGGCTCTGTCCAGGCATCTGTCCAAGACATGGTCAAACAATTCATTTGCCCATTGTCCTAGCCACCTAGAGGCCCCTGTCAGAACCCCTCTACGTGGGCCACTTGCTGAGAGGCCCTGGAAAGCTCCTTGAGCCCAGAAGTGGTCCGTCCATGGGCTCTGCTGCCCCATGCCTTGCCTGGCCACTTCGAGGACTGAGAGGAACAGGGTCTGGCACCCAATAACCCATCTAAGGTCATGATGGGATGGCCCAGTCAGCAGGCAGAGGGCAAATCCATGAATTTAGTTGAACAAGATTCCTTCTCTCTTTTGATAGAAGGTCCAAGTACTGGCTCTACCACAAACTCGCTGTGAGAAAATAATAATAGCCAGCATCACCAGTACGTCTACTGCACCAGGCACTGTTGTAAGAACTTTCCGTAAATTAGCTCATTTAATCCTCATAACAACCCTTGACATCTTCATTTAGAGATGAGGAAAGTGAATCACAGGGGGGGTCACCACCTGCCTAAGGGCATCCTGGAGCCAGTGAGTGATCAGTGGGGATCCCACCACAGTCCTAACCCAGGTTCTGACTGCCACGCATGGTGCCTCCCTGGGCTGCAGTTCTCCAGCTGCGAGGAGAAGGGCGAGTTTTCTCCAAAGAGCAGAACACTTTGCCAAATGAAATTTACACAGAACTCCAGTCTATTTAGCAGAGAGATGGAAAGCTGCTCAGGGTGGAGGATGGGGTCTCGGGTTCTAACCGTAAGGCAGGGCTTTGAGGTCTTCCCAGGAACAAGGTTTTGGGTTCCATGATTCTGAGAAATGAATATGACAAAGCCCTAGACTCTTGCCTGATGGTAAGGGCACATCACATTTAATAAGTGTGAAAACAATACCTTATACTTACAAAGCATTTTGTCTTTTTCCGAGGACCCAAACACTCCATTTGCTCTCAGAGTGAATCATTCCAAAAACACCCTAGAGGATTAATGGGGCCCTAAAGAACCTCTATTTTCTAGGACAGAACACTCAGGAAACTGAGAGACCCGCTGATGTGGGTTCTGTGCAAACTGGAGTGTTCCCACTCTTTTCTTGCTGTGGTTTCAGCTTGTATGGTAGTCTCTCGCAGCCCAGGCCTCTTCCTGCCTCGACAGTTCAATCTAGGGACCAAAAATAACCACCAAGCATGGAGCACTCACTATGTGCTGGGCCCTGTGCTCAGAATTTTTGACAAATCATTTCCTTTAATCCTTATGATGAACCTATTAGGGAGGTACTACAGGACCACTGTCCCTCATCCAAAAAAAAAAAGAAAGTTCCAGGGTTTAGTAATTAGGTTGCATATGCCATGTATGGTATAACATCCCCAGTGGCCTGCAATCAAACACTTTAATATTTCTACAGTGAAACCTATGAATATTCACACCAAGTGGAATAAGGAATGATAGAAATAGTCTCACTCAGTTCAAGTTGAGTCTGGCTGCCACATGAGTTTGCCCTAAACTTATGAAAAAAGTTTTGGTTTTCAGAACATAGTCCTGCACTAGTGTCTTCATTTAACAAATAAATGAGGCTCTGAGAGGTTAAATGACTTGCCTAATTAGGATAACCTAGCTGGTGAATACTGGAGATAGAGTTCAAGCCAGAAGCATGACGTTAGAGCCCAAGTCTATAACCACTTTGTTACATGCACAGGTTTCTGGGAGAAACAGATGATGGTTCAAATCCCTGCTCTGCCACTTTGGAGCCATGGGATCTGGGCAAATCACTTCACCTCTGGGACCCTCAGCTTCTGTGGAGGTCATTGCAGTTGTTCTCAAATATTCTGGCTTTTGCCCTCTGAGCAATGATCAGCTTACCCTTCCTTATTCACTTGAAGTTAGGTGTTGCCATAAGACTTGCTAAGGAAATGGCAGCAGAAGTGATATGTGTTACTTTTGCTTGGAAGCTTTAGGAGCCAGGGTGAATTTTGCTGCCTTCACTTTTCCATTAGTCACCATTAGGGGCTGTTCCTTCTGCCTTGGACCCGAAGTGAGGACATACTTTGTGGAATAAAGCCTCCTGCTGAACAGCAATGAGCACACAGTATGGGCAAAAACAAACCTTTGTTGTTTCAAGTCAATGAGGTTTGGGGATTGTCTGTTACTGCAGCAAAACCTGGGCTATCCTGACTGTTATAGGTTTCTTCTCTATAAAACAAGTTGTGTGAAGATTGAATGAGATGGTACACATAAATCTCCAAGGCAGTGAGTGGCAATGGGTATCTGTTAATTCCCTCTCCCATTCTCAGCCTCAATTTCCCCAACTGTAAGAAACAGTTAACTTGCTCTGTTTTAATGAGTGAAACTGCTTGTTAACCTATGAGACGTTAATGGAAAGAATTTTTGGAGTATCCATAAAAACCTGGATATATTGTCTTACATGTCCCTCTTACCACTCTGGTTTGATGGGGAGGCTGAGAAAAGGTGGTGGGAGGTTGTGGACAGAATTCCAGCCCTGGGACAGGCAGCCTCCTGAGGCCTCTGGGTTCCTAACAGAAGCATCCGCTGTGGACCAAATATCCCCAAAGGCAGGGCTGCAAAGGGCCGGAGCATGTCAGGAGGAGGTCAGAAGGGCCAAGCGGCCTGCTGAAAGCTGCTGAGCACAGAGGAGGCGCCATTTCTCCCTCAGGCCAACAGATGGAGGGGGTGAGGCTGTGGGGCGGAGATTCTCTGTGATGAAAATGTGCAGTTGCCACAGGACTTGCGTTAAGACCCATTTAGCAACGCGGATTAAGGAGCTATAAATAGCACCTGGGCTCTCTCACAGGCCATAAAACACTGTTCTCTGCACTGCTCCCAGCCTGTGGCCTGCCCTGCTTAATTGGGGCTCAAAATAAAATACCTGGAAGGCTGCTTTTTGATGGAAGGCCCTTGTTGCCATGGTGACCAGTTGCTGGGACCAGGATGGGGCAGAGGCTTGATACAAGGCTGCTAAGACTTAAGGTAGGGAGGAAGAGGAGGAGGAAGAGGGGAGAGAAAGGGAAAGTGAGAAAACATTGATAAAGATTACTGTGGAAGTCTAAAATCCACATCACGAGACCGATAGAAACACCAGCTTCTGCCCGTAATGGCTACAAAAAATGGCAGCCTCACCCAGCTGATGGGCTAGCAAATGAGGACCGCCGGCAAGGAAGTGGATCTGGCTGGCCCAGGGTGGGTATGGAAGGCAGAGGAGTGAGTTTCAGGCCTGGCTCAGTCCCTGAACAGCAGGTGAGCTGGAGCTGCTCCCCACCTTCTCTGGGCCTTTCCACTGTAAGACAAGGGGCGGAATGAGAAGGTCTCTAAGCTAGGACTAACAACTGAGCTCCCACCATTGTCAAGGAGAAGGCGGAAGCTCCAGGTGCTGAATCACCTCCAAGATATATGAAGTGATGGAAGCAAGGTGCACGGCAGTGTGTGAGCAGACTGCTGCTGCTTGTGTATTTGCATGAAACACCTTAGAATGCACAAGAATCTGACAGCATCGGTTGCCTCTGGGAGGGTGGCTGAAAACAGGGGTGGGCCGAAGACTGGTCACTGTCATGTTTTGATAAAACCTTATAAAGGTATTCAAAATAAATAAAACCTAAATTTAAAAAACTGGACTCCAAAAGGCCCAGGTTTTGATGAATGAATGAATACCAGTTAGAGCAGTGGGGTTACCCTCCATGATCTGGTCTCTTTGCTGACTGCTCCTTGGACTTCTCGCAACTTCCCGAGCACTGCTGTGCAATTTAAAGCCGCTGTGCCTTCACACGTGCTGTACCCTCCCCTGAAATGCCGTTTTCAGTCTTCTCCATCTAGGGAAAGGGATACTTGAGCCTTTAAATCTCAACTCAATTATTTCTCCTCTGTCTGCACTTCCTCGATGCCACAGCTGACCCAAGCACCTGATATTCTCCCTCTCCTCCACACCTCCTGCACAACCCAGAGCCCTTTATTAATGCTCATCTCACTGAGTTATCATGATTGTTACTTGTGTGGCTACCTGATAAACTAGGGGCTCTTTGAGGCAGAGCCTGGGTCTGATCCTCGGGAGTACCCCAGGACCTAGCACAGAATGCTGCTCAGTAAATATTCTGCGTCTCTGAGAGATCACACACACACAGAACATCTATCCCAGGTGGCTCCCTGGTGGTCTGTCCACTAAAAATTAAGTCTTTTCTCTCATTCCACCTCCCGCTTTGGCCTCATCTGAATGCTGGGAAAGTTAATTTTTAACATTAGTTTGAGCAAAATACAATTAGGAAGGGAAGCCCTACAGCAATAAGTGATCTCAGTACACGGGCCCAGCAGCACACAGTGAAGGGCCTGGCTGCTGCTCTGCCCATTGCGGTAACTGATTTTGTGGGTTATTCATAGCAAAGGTGTCATCTGGGCCTTCACCTTGGCTGCCTCTCTGTCTGCCTGCTTGGGAACCCTGTGGTAACGAGACACCCACGAGAAGGGGTTGCCAGGCAGAGGCTCCTGAGCTCAGTGATTTAACTAGCTCAGTGATTTAACTAGCTCTGTGAACTCAGTAAGACCCTGACCCTCGCTGGCCCCCATTCACAGCAAAAGGGGCTTGCACCAGTGTCCCTAAGGCCCTGCCCACTTGGACACTCTATCTGGAATTTTAAACATTAGCCCAAGCAGGACAGAACAGCAAAAGAGGCCACTGCAGACAAATAAAAATCTTTTTTTTTTTTTTTTTTTGAGACCGAGTCTCGCTCTGTTGCCCAGGCTGGAGTGCAGCGGTGTGATCTCAGTTCACTGCAACCTCTGCCTCCTAGGTTCAAGCAATTCTCATGCCTCAGCCTCCTGAGTAGCTGGGATTACAGGCACGCGCCATCGTGCCCAGCTAATTTTGTACTTTTAGTAGAGACGGGGTTTCACCATGTTGCCCAGGCTGGTCTTGAACTCCTAACCTCAGGCGATCCACCTGTCCTGGCCTCCCAAAGTACTGGGATTACGGGCCTGAGCCACTGTGCCCGGGCACAAATAAAAATCTTCAAGTCAACTTTAGAGACTAGCAGAGGGGGTGTAAGGCTGTCCCACTAGTTACGGGATGATATTCACATGCAAGAGAGACTCCCAAAGGGAAACTCAGAAACCTAAGGGACTACCTCTCTTCTTCAGGGCTGAGTTGAAGGCACCGTTGAAACATGTCTTCACCAATACTGTCCTTGCCCTTGCCCTGGATAGAAGCGTAGTGGGGACAAGACAGAGGCCAGGCCCAATTCAGTTTTCTCTGTCGTTGAACAGACTTTTCTCTTTTCTTATTTATTTTTTCCTAAGCCTTTTGCATTCCTAGGAACATGCCTTTTCAGTGAATGAAGGGACATTACCATGAAGATAGTCTTATCACTCTGATTTACTCAAAAGATAAATCATTTATGAACTTCCATTCTAGTAACCTTTATATTAGTTACTAATGGATTTCTGATGGTTTTGCCTCCAGCATCCTCCACCTGCCCTTTAGGTGAAACACTTCAGATGCCTTGGGGAGTGTGTTTTTCCTGAGGCTTTGCCCCATCCCAACCCCAGGCTTGGAGCCGCTGACCAGGCTGAGCCAATCAGCACATTCCAGTCCAGTGGCCACCGTGATTGGTTCAGGGGCGAGCCTGAGATCCCAGTGGAGCCCATAAGAATGGATTCCAGGACTTGTGCTGGGCATGGCCTGCAATAAGAAGGAGCAACAGGTGGACCCAGGGCCTCCTTGAAGTCATTTGGGGACCTGAGAAAGATGGCCCCGTAGAGGGGCCTCTAGAATGTGTATGTAGGAGGGGCTCAGAAGTGGTGGTCTGTGAGATGGGAGATCTAGGAAACACTGTCTACTTAGATCGTGTTATTTCAGGTAGGTTGAGGGTGTGGGGCCTAAAGCCCCATAAGACACCCCTAAGGTGCCACTAGACACATAGGAAGAAGAGCTGAGAAATGGAGAGAGAGATGCCAGACACTGCCAATGGTGTTTGAGCCTGGGATACAGGTGAGGCTGAAACAACTACAACTACTCAGTGATAAAAGCACATATATTCCTTTTATTAACTTAAGGAAGTTTGGGGTCAGGTCTTCTGTTCCTTGTAAAATAATACAACTAACAAACTACTTCTGCTGTGCTAAGCCCATTCTAGACCCTGAACATGGTTTCTTGAACTATGATTGGAGGTAATTCCTGATGGATACCCTAGGGTGTGGTAGAAGGTCTCTGGTCTGGTGAAGAAAGGCATAGGGTGAGAACTGCCCTTAAAAGGACTGCAGTCAGAGCAGATCCCAGGGAGGGTGAGAAGCCATAATGGGATGCCTGAGGCCAGGCCAAGGTGCACACTTAGAGGAGGAGGTGCTGCTCCAGAAAGCCTTGCCCCACATTATCTCCCCAACTGGTACCTCAAAACCCACCTGAGCATTTTTCTTTGAGTTCAATGCAACATAAGAGGACAACAAAGAGTCAGGGAATGTCCAAGTTAAAAGGGAGTCTCCAGGGACACCAGCCCACACAGGAACTGCAAAAAAAGGATCTGCCACCTAGAGGGCTGGAGTGGCTGACTCAGTGCCACCGTGGCCAGTCTAGGCAGACCACAGACTAGAACCTCTGAATTCTCACTTCCAGATCGTAGTCCCTTCCAATGGCCCATAGCTGTTGTCTTTGCTCTTGATTTACATCCCGTTATGCAAAATCTCTACCACCAGGTGGCGATGTAGAGTTACCGCACGTAGTGTGGAATTTTAAGTGGCCATCACGGATTCGCTTTTATGAAAGCGTATCTTTATTTCATCTAAAAGATAACGGAAAGGGAGATGGAAAAGAAAAATTTTTTTTAAAAAGGTAGTAGGCATTTAAAACTTTGATCAGTTTTATTTTAACTTCGAAGGCAAAGAAAAGAATTCTGATTACTTATATTGTGTCTTCTTTAATAATTACTTGCCTCTTCCTAACCCTGTCAATGAGGGAGTGGAGAGAAGCCATACCTTGAAGTCAGACCTGCCTGGCTCTGAAATCCAACTCTGCCATGTATTAGCTGTATGTCTTTGGCAAGTCACCCCTCTTTGAGCTCAAATGATCCATCTGTAACAAGGGATTTAATACTACGCCAGATAGGGCTGCTGCATCCTCGGGGGATGGCATATAGTAGGTGTTCGATAAATCTCAGTTGAATGAATGAATGAGGTACCTACTGGAATGCTTGGCATAATATAGCAAGTACCCAATAAATGACACTTATTACTAGAGGCAAAAGAGAAGCAGATCTACCAATGAAATTATAGGCCATGGGCAGTAAGAAATGGGGCTTTGTAGGGGATGCGGGAACTCAGTGGGAGGCCAGGAATCACAGCGCAATGGTGGCTGCCCACTGGCTTACGGCACAAGGCGGATGCTTTTCAACTTCAGTGTGTAACACATGCCGTTTCACCACGCACCTCAGTCTCAAAGCCCTTCTGCAATCCTTTCCGCCTTGCGGTGAAGTTCCGAAAGAGAATTCTCAGTCACCTTTTTCTGTGAGCCTCTCTGGCCTCACCTGTGAAAAAGAGGCTGAAATGGTTCCTGAATGTATGGTGCTAAAGATGTGTAAGGAACTCAGTCTCCTCACTCATCTGACGCCATCCGCCTTGTGGGCTGAAGACTTTCCAGACTCAGGGCCTCATTCTCTATGTCTGCAAAACCCGCAGGCGGCTTGGATGGTACCTATCCCTTCCAGAGGTGGGATCTTGAGTGTACTGCTCCCCTTCAGGCTGACAGCCCTTCCCAGGGGCACAGAATATTTTAAAAGGAGCATTGGTTCACTTCAAACCTCCTCAACTCTAGCGGTGCAAATTATGTGATGCTTTATTTTTCCCAGCTTGAATGGGTAGAACTAGCACCTCATAAAGTGACAGGGAAAATATTTGGCTGGTTTCGTAAACCCGGGCCACAAAGGCTCACTTGTGATGGGCTGGCCGCGCAGCCTGTGCCGGCTCCCAGGACGCCCTGGCAGGCCCTGCCCAGGTCTGGGCAGCAAAGTCTGCAGACACCACTGCCTGCCTGACACCGGCCACCTGTGTGCAGGCCATGAGGCCTGGCAGCCTTTCAGTCCCACTTGGCCATCTCCTCCCACAGACTTCCAGAATCTAAGCTGCCAAAAACAACCCCAGCCATCTGCCATGCTGAGGAGATCCTTGGGGGTGTGTCTGGGAGGCCCTCAAAGAAGCTTCTGTGGCTGGTCAGTGGCAGCCACCCGGGAGGTGTCTGCAGTGTGTCCGGGTCACAGTCTGGCCCCAGCAGGCTCTCCTCGAGGAATCTACCCACAGACTTCCCACTTGCCAGGCTCATGTACTGTCTTCCCCTTCCCCAAGAAACGAAGCACATTCCAGCCCCTCGCCTTTGCTCCTGCCATTCCCACCGCCTGGAGTGCTTTTCCCCTGCCCTCTCCCTCTAGCCCATTCCTGCCCCATTTCAGTGCGGCACAAGGTCCTCCTCTCAGTCCAGTCCCTCTGTCATTCTGCACCCGCAGGGACCCGCAGGCACTCATTGTCTGTACCCCTCACTAGATAATCATACCTTCTTGGGGCTGCTTTATTGTTTAATGCTGGGATTACTTATTTCATGGCTGAGATCATTTCACTGACACCCCATTTATTAGAAACTGTTGGGGAAAGCTTTCTCAACATGAGTGAATTTGTCTGATCAATGGTCCTTTTAAATGATCAACCTACTTTGAGCATGATGGGAATTTTTTCTAAGACCCATTATTCCATCTTTGGGTGGGAATTTTTCTAAGACCCATTATTCCCTCATCTTAAACCAATCACCCTAAACATAACTGAATTCACTCTGGAGGATTCAGAATTAGAAAAAACAAACAAACAAACAAAAAGCAAAGTCATTTTTGGTACTGCAGCCTTGCTCTGACTGGCTCCTGAGGGCTGGGCCTCATGCCCCTTTGCTGAATGGCTCTGGACAGCTGCACTTTAAGAGTTCTTGTTTGCTGTGGCTGTTCTGTGTCCCTCGTGTGGTTAGGCAGTTGGCTGCTGGCGGGCTGCGGCTGGTGTGCCTGTCTCTGGCCTTACCTATCTCTCATTCTCATTTGTGGTTTGTTGTGCGGAGGGAATGGGAGGCGGGTAACCAGGCAGGTGTAAATGAACTGCAAGCAAGTAGCACCTGAGAAGACCTTTCTTTAATATACTTCAGGACAAAAGCTGATTCCTTCCCAAGCACCAAGTGAGTTCATTTTCAGGGTCGGGACTGTGTAGAGCTGATGGCATCAAAGGTATGCGCTGTTCTGATGCTGCCATTTCCTTGGGTTGATGAGTGAGCTGGATGGGAAGTCCTTTGTTCCCTGTCACGGGGCCCCTCTGTGTCCACACTGTGCCTGACCTGGAGTAGTTCAGTAACAAGTCCCAGTTGACTTGCCTTGGAGGATGTGACCTACCCCCAGGGTTCACTGTTATCAGCTCCTGCTTTAGAATTAATTGCGTCTTGAAAGGGCATGCTAGGTCTGCAAATGGAGCCAGCTCAGAGGAGGCCATGGCTCCAGGCCAGTGTAGGCTGCCCCTTTGCCACTGGGATTCCTAAAGCCTTGTTGCTAACCATCAGATATTGGGAAAACAGAGATGTCAAATAGCTTTATGCAGCACACAGGACAGGCACGGCCACTTGGGAGCCATTCCTTTTTTCGTAAGTGACCATATCTGGTTTGGGCTGCAGGAAATCCTCTTTTAGGGTCTGGGAACAGAGAGGAGTCCCTGGAGTCCAAGTGTGAGGTAGAGGCAGAGATGTGGCCTTTCTCACGAGCGGGGTGAAGCTTGGCTGCCCTAGGGCTTGATGAATTCTGTCAAGCAGTGTTCTCCTCTTGGCCATGCTTTCTTTGAGCAACTACGTTGACCTCCAGGCATCTCAAAGGGGCCACTTACCTGTTATTAAGTCTGCAATTTTGCCCACGCCCCAACTTATCTTACTAAAAATTTTCATATATACAAAGTTTCCATTCCTGCTTGACTCCTTTATCCTCTGTAAGACCCTGCCTGCTTCTCCAGCTTTTTTTCCTGCCATGCTCCCTGCATGCCACCTGCCACCTGAGTTCCTAAATTGTGCCAGGTTTCCTCTTGCCACAGGGCCTTTGCACATGCTGCTGCTGCTGACTAGAATACCTTTTTCTTCATCCCTCACCCCCAAACAGGCACCTCGCCTGTTAATTCCTCCTCTAAGCTTAGAGGTTCCTTAGATTAGCCTTGTCTGGCTCTCAAGACAGACCAGGCACCACTCATACACTCTCCCAGGGCCGTCTACCTTCCCAACATGCCACCCTGCACACTAGTAACCACAGGCGAATTTCTGTAATCGGTTGTATGTTTTCCTTGTTAAGTTGTACATTCCATGGGGTAGGCTCCCTGGCTGCCTGTTCACTGCCTTATCTTCAGTACCTAGCACAGGGCTTGGCCACAGTACCCGCTCTGTATATATTACTCAGTTACTCAGTGACTACACCCTTCACTCTGGCTTTAGCTCCACTGAGCTGCCCCAGACCCCGAGCCCTCTCATAACTCCGATTTCTTGCTCTTTCTGCCTGGATACACCTTTCTTGCCTGAGTAATTCCTACTCTTTGATGAAGGAATGAATGAATCAGTGAAAGCATGAATAAACAAACTATTAGAACTTTTGGTGATTTATGTGAGAATCCACTGCACAACTGCAAAGGCATGAAATGTGGGGCTGGAGGAGCATTCCCGGAGGAAAAGGCCGTTGAGAAGGAGTACTGCCTTCAGGGAATCACGATGACTTTACAAGCATCTCTCTAAATGCTTCAGGGAAACCTACAGGTCTCCAGTGAGCAAGGGCTGGTGCGTGGAAATGAATAGTGCAGAACCTATTATGACTAATTTAAGATGGGCAATGCGTTATCGGTGCATCTTATATTTAGTGTGCTGTCAGTCGTTTAGCTTAAGGGAAGGTAAAAACATTAATACGTGGGAAAGAACTTAGGTGTCCATCATTTGGGGAATATTACACGGGTAATAACAAAAGCCATCTGATAGTGATCACCTCTGTGTGCCAGCAGCGTCCTGGGCAGTTTATACCCATTCTATTATTTAATCCTTAGGAGAACTTTGCGAGGTGGGGATTATTGTCTCCATTTTACGGATGGGAAGACAGAGGCTTGAAGAGGTTGAGTAACTCAGCTGTGGTTCCAGAACTAGCTTGGGGCACAGCTGGGCTTTCCCCCTGGCAGCTGGACTCCTAAGTCTCTGCCCCAGCTGCAGAGTGAGGAGCTAGGCAGGGGCTCCTCACCAGGCAGGTGTCCCCAGGCTGAAGACAAAAGTGCTGTCATGGAAAGAAGGTTCCCAGCCCCTGGTCCTGCCAGGTCTGTCTCTCCTGACCTCCCAGCCTTAGTGCAATGCCAAGGGGAGGTGCAAAGGGTGGGCCCTCAGATCACTCTGGCCAGGTCACTACAGCATGGCAGTGTCAACCTGGTGGAGCTGTGGCAGTGTCTAAGGGGACAAGAGTTGGGCTCTAAGCTCCACCCACCATTCTCCTCAGGGGGCTCCTTCACTGCCAGCTTCAGAAGGTCCAGATGGCATTTTCTGGGCCAGTGCCATTCACCCATGACAACTTGTACTACATCCTTCCACATTCACAGAGCTGCAGATGTCAGGGGGACCCAGACCTCTGCTGTCTGGAAGTTTCCATTCCCTTCTTGGCCATCATGCATCCCCACGACCAGAGGGGCAGCTGTCTGTCTTGGGTCCTGGAAAAGAGACCTCCAACCACTTCACAGGGACCCTTTATTGAGTTTATAAACAAGCATTCACCAGAGGGCTACGATGTGGGTACCAGGGCGCCCTCCCTTCTCTCCCTAGGCCCCTGCCCATACCCAGGGCTACCACACCCCAGGACTCAGGGAACCCACTCCACAGGCTTTCTCTCCTCTCTCCTCCTGCCCCCTCCCCATCCTTGGCCTCACGTGTTCAAGTCACTGCGACAAGTCATTCCTGAGCAGTGGAGAACCTTTGCTTCACACTGGCTGAGGAGATGCACCCTAACCCTGTGTATCAGTTTCCTGGGGCTGCCGTAACAAAGTGCCATGGACTGTGTAACTTCACAGAAATTTATTGCCTCACAGTTCTGGAGGCTGGAAGTCCAAGATCAAGGTGTCTACAGGGTTGGTTTCTTCTGAGGAGTGTGAGAGAGAATCTGTTCCATGCTTCTCCCCTAGCTTCTGGTGGTTTACCGGCAATCTTTGACTTTCCTTGGCTTATAGATGCATCTCCCTGGTCTCTGCCTTCATGCTCACAGAGCATTCTTCTCGTGTGCACGTCTATGTCCAAATTTCCCCTTTCCATAAGGACACCAGTCACAGGAGATTCTGATGACCTCATCTTAACTTATTACATCTGCAATGACCTCATTTCCCAATGAGGTCACTTTCTGGGGTGCTGGGGGTTAGGACATCAACATATGAATTTGCGGGGGACACAATCAACTCATAACACTTCTGTCTACTTTCTGCAAGGGAAAACAAGAGCTGCCAGGGAAGAACAAGGCACAGCCCAGCAGCTGACTACAGGGCAGTTGGGTTGACCACCAGAGAGCAATGAGAGAGAATGAGTGAGAGTGAGACACTTGTTCAAAGTCAGCACAGAGGGCAGAGCCATGGGGAGCCAGAGGAGGAGGCCACATGGCTGCTGTATGGCTGATGAGAGCCACTGTCACGAACTTGTGGCTTCTTGGGCTTGGACAAGACCAGTCAAGACCATACTAGGGCATGTGTCTGATGGTTGCATGGTTTATAACAGTCCTTAGTGGAAGGGGATTCTCAGAAAGAGGTAAACAGATTTGTTTGATTGACCTCAGGTTAGGGGGGATGGCCTCAGTAGCAGCACATTCTGGTACCACAATGTCTTGTTCTTAACTAAATCTAAGCTCACAATAAAACACCTTCCCAACAAGACTGACATACAAGCTCACACAACATAAATTCCCTTCTCAGGAAATCCCTCCACAATCCTAAGACTCTGCAAGGTACTAACCAACATCTGAAGCTTTGAAGTATATACTTTGGTTAACAAAGAAATCTTTTCTGAGAACTCAGATGGCATTCAGCATCAGCAATGTCAAAAACAATTTTATTCCATGACTCATCATTTTTACTCCTAACAATCTACCACACGGATATAAATAACATGGGTGGTAAATGTATAAGCAAAAGCATTCCCTGCAATATTACTTATCAATTATAAACAATCTATACATACAAAATCAAGGACATTAATTGGATTATGGCATAACCAAATGGTGACACATTATTTGTCATTAAAAGTCATATTATCCCATTACTATGGTTTAACTGTCCCCCTAAAACTCATGTCGATATTTAACTGCCATTGTAACCGTATTAAGAGATTGGACCTTCAGGAGGTAAGACGTCCTGAGGGGTCCACGCTCAGAAATATGTTAGTGCTGTTACTACAGGACTGGGCTAGTATCTTGGGAGGGGCCTCCTGATAGAAGGATGTCTGGCCCCCATCTGGTCTCTTTCTCATGTGCTCACTTCCGCCTTCTGCCATGGGATGACCCTCGCCGGAGGCCAACGCCATGCTCTTGGACCTCCCAACCTCCAGAACTGTGAGACAAATAAACTTCTGTCTTTATAAATTACCCAGTCTTTGGAATTCTATTTTAGCAGCAGAAAATGAACTAAGACACCCACCAACACCACTATTACCTTTCACTGTTCTGGACGTATTAGCCAAATAATTATATTAAAAAAGAAGGCAAAATTGTCATTATCTGCAGATGACTTGATGGTATGCCTAGAATATCCTAGAGAATTAAAGGAGAATCTACTAGAGAAACTTAGAATTCAGTGAGGCAGATAATTACAAAGTTGGTAACAAAAAATCATCAGCCTCCTTCCAGACAAATAACAAGTTAGGAAATATAATGGAAGATAGGCTTCTTTCATAATAAAAACAATTTAGTATCCCTAAATACTTAGGAATAAACATGACAAGAATTATGTAAGACTTGTAAGAAAAAATTAAATATACTAAAAGATATAACAAAAGCTGAATAAATGAAAAGACATTTATGTTTGGACTGGCATACCCAACAATTTTAAAATATCATTTATCCCTCAAAATAATCTATAAATGCCATATAATCTCAATAAAAATACCAATAGGATTTGTGGGGACCATACTAAAATAATTAACTAAAATTCTTCAAAAAAACAAACACAAAAGAAGAAACAGAAAAATACCTAAAACAAAGAGGAGTAAGGGGGGAGTGGTCCTATCAGCTATTAAAACAGATTTTTAACCATAGCATTACAGTAATCAAAACCACTTGGTACTGGTGAAGGACTAGACAGATCAGTGGAACACTGCATTTCTCTAGAAACTGGCAAATAGTTGCTGGTTAGTAAGAAAATGGTTTAGTGAAGAAGAAAGGGCATAGATTTGAGAACCAGACAGGCCTGAGCTGTCCTCCCAGCCCATGTGACCTTAGATGTCTCTGGTATTTGCTCTGAGCCTATTTCTGTTTCATGTGAATATTGTGGGAATTAAGTAAGGTAATGTATGTAAAGTGCTCAGACTAGGAACTCCAATACAACGGCTACTCATTAAAGGGTCACTATTATTATCAATAATTTTCTTATTATTGGTTATTACATTTTCTTTTAAAATTATTTCCATTATTAAATATTATCAATATGCCACCCAATCAGAGGCTCACTGACCTTTTGCTCTGTGGGACCAGCCACATCTCGGTTCCCTGTTAGGTCCTCCCTCCCAAATACAGCTATCTGCGGATCCCAGAGACCATTCCTCCTCACTGAACAGGAGGGAGGCCAGTCTGTCTCCTCTATGAGAGACAAGCAGAAAGTCAAAGTGAAGAGGCATTAGGAGATAGTTCTCAGAGAGGGTCAAGAATACGGGAAATGTGTGGCTGAGCGTGGTGGCTCACGCCCATAATCCTAGCACTTCAGGAGGCTGAGGTGGGTGGATCACCTGAGGTCAGGAGTTCAAGACCAGCCTGGCCAACATGGGGAAACCCCGTCTCAAAAAAACAAAACAAAACAAAACAAAACAAAAAACAGAATATGGGTGTCTTTGGAGAAAAATAGTCTTAGAAACAGTTTCTGTAGCTTGAAAGCCTTGGTTGAAATACCATCCCTGGGTCTAGGATGGTATTGGTGAAGCTCTTCCCATTCTCAGTCTAGGTAAGAGCAGGAACAATGGGGGGAATGAAGGAATCAGCATGGTGGGTCCAAGGGCCAACAAAGGCCCTGGCCAGACTACAGCAATGGCCTATGTAAGGGCAGAGGGACATTGGGTCACATGGGGGCTGGGAGCTCCTGATGGAGAGCCCCCATGCAGGCTGAGTGGCATGGCCTGGTTCCAGTCACCATCACAAGACTGTCAAGAAAGGGTGAAAATGGAAAGAACGGGTATTTCAGGGTGATGAATTTAGAAGCCATGCACAAAGACGATAGATTGAGGACGAGGAACCAGAGACAGGAAGGTTGGCTGGGATGCTCATTCAGCTGACCAGGACACCGGGGAGAAGGCAATGGGCCCATTTGAACAATGGAGCACTCATTCCAGGCACAGGGCTCTGGACTACATGTTTTTCAAGGGCTTTACAAAATGTTTGAGACATGTTGTGAACTTATTGGTTCAAAAACTACTGAAAGAAAATCACAAAGTTAAAATGAATATGTTTTAATGAGACACCTACCAAAAAAAGAGCATTATGTCAAGAAGTCACATGCAACTTGGATCACAGTTACACATCCATTATGTTTAATGTAGGATGCTATATACTTTAATATGTTTACTATGATGTTAACAAATACGTGAGCAGCACATGCTGGAAAAAGAGATAGCACAAAGAATATGGAATTAGAAACCCAAATGGTCTCCATACTCTAGGAAATCTGTCATAGTGCAGTTAGATGGAACCCATTAGGGATTCCTGTAAAGTCCTGTTTTTAGGCCTTGGAGATCAATCCAGCTGGCAGGACAGGGAGAGCTGGCCTGGCAATATGTTCCATGAAAGAGGGTCACAAGTACTCTGAGACTGGGCAATATGAGCTGGCTGTTCAATTAGCTAAGACTAACAGAGGCTGCATCAAAAGACGTATAAGGTCCAGATGATGGGAGGTGAGGGTCCTACTACAACCTGTGTTTTAGGAGGTCCCAAGTGTCTAACACGTCATGTACCTCCTTTGGTCACTACATTCATGTGCCATGTTATTCAACTATTTAGATGTTTCCCCCTGTGGTCCTGGGTGGTTGTCACATTCTAGGTTTGGCTCCTTTTCTACAAGGAAGCATATAAAAGGCTTCTGGCTGAGGCAGAAGGTACCTCTGGTTTTTCTGTCTCAGGAGTTATTCCTACCTCTGCTCTTCCCCACTTACCTACCTGGACCCTTCCTGGCTCCCCTGAGAGTTTTCTGGGACTTGGTGTTGTCAAAAGTCATATAAACCCTAATGTCATCTGGTTCTGTTGTACCCCACGGCCACAGACATCAGGCAGAAGAAGGGAGTTTTTACTTTTAGCTGTAAGAAGGATGGATGAGGAAGACCTGTGCTCTTCTTGCTCAAATCCAGGCCTTGGGTCCCAATCCAGACTTGCTCTCAGGAGTCTCCTGGCTCTCCACTGAGTCTGGATCCAAGATCTCCAATAATCTCTGCCACATCTCCTCCCTGGGCCTCCCTCATCTTGGGAGAGTACCTCTGTCCACAGTGCCAGCTCCACCCTGGTTAGCCCCAGGCCCAGCCTCATAAGCAGAAAGCACTGGGATAGATTTTCCAGAATGTTCCGAGGGGACAGGACACAATGGGTTCAGGTCGTGGCAACTTCCCAGGAATTTGGGTGGGCACAGGCCCTCCTCATCCATCCTTCTCACAGAGAAAAGTAAAAACTCCCTTCTTCTGCCTGATGTCTGGGGCAGTGGGGGACAACAGAGCCAGATGACATTAGGATTTATATGACTTTTGACAACACCAAGTCCCAGCAAAGTCTCAGGGGAGGTGGGAAGGGAGCAGGTGGGTGAGTGGGGAATGAATAAGTCTGTTCTGCGCCCCAGGACAGCCTCTTCCATTATGCATTTGTATTCATTCCGTAGCCATGGTGCTCCAGGCAGCGACCCAAACAATACAGAGGACACAGCTGTTGAGGAGCTTATAGTCTCAAATTTTCCGCCTCAGAGTAGCCCGGAAATCCCTTCCTGAACATGCCCTCCGCAGTCTCAGCAGCACAGCAACTCTCCGGGGACTGCGGAGGGCTGCGGCATCACCCTCACACCTAGCACACAGGCATACTGCTGCACGGTGGCTGAAGTGTCTTCACCCCTACCCCTGGCCTGCCTTGGCCTCTTCCCCACCTCTAACTCAAATAGGGACTGACGAGACACACCCCTTTTGGCAGCAGAATACACCGCCAGCCAGTGGAGCCTTTTCTCTCACATGATACAACGCATCCCTAGTGGCCTCTAAGGTACTTCCAAATCTCCCATGTTCTCTGGGAGGAGCAGTGCAGCCACAGAGAAAATGGATGAGGTCTTGGAGACAAGGGAAGCACAGGCAGGATAGTGGGAAAGTGACATCGGGAAGGCTTGTCCTCAGCCAGCTACAGGGTGAGCCAACACAAGGGGTAGGGTGAGGGGGCTGGAGAATGTGTACACCAACCCTCCAGACAGTGATTGAGGGCCGCTCCCAGGGGACAAAGGTGGAGGGCTGTGGGGGACTGTGGGGGGTGGGCAGGGCACAAGGGAAAACCTTCAGGCCAAGAAATAAGCCAGCATCTCAGTCTAGCAGGCAACCAGCTTCCTCCTCAGGGTGCAATAACGGGGTTTCCACTTGAGAGCATTTTGTTACAGGACTTTTGGGGATGGTTAAAAAAAGGCCCAGGAGTAAACACAATATCCAACCCATGTTTTCTTCAGGCCGTCATTAAAAAATTACCTCCTCTAAGAGGCCTTCCCTGAGTCTCTCCCCAGCCATTCTCTGGGTTCAGGGAACAGAAGCGCATGCAACAGCTGTCCAGCTCAGCTGCCTCCGAGGCGACTGACAGAGATAAAGAGCTGCCTCATCTCCCCACGGTCACCTGGAGAGGGCAGGAGCGGAGACTCTCCCCCGGATGTCCCATGGCAGCCAGTGCAGATCTGGAAACAGCCAGACACAAATGCAATGACTCATTCATTCACCAGGTTCTCATCCACCTGCTCTGCGCTGGCCCAGTGCTGGAGGCCAGAGGTGCACAGACCAACCAGGCTGACAGTCAGGTGAGGAGGGCCATGGCGGGAGAGGACTGGGAGCTGGAGGAGGAAGAGAAGGTGGCCATGAGAAGTGTCAGTCCCAGGGCAGACCATTGAGCCCCAGCTGACCCCAGGCAGCAAGGCTGCGGCAAACTGCTCTAGAGATACAGCAAGTACACCCGGCTGCCATCAACTTCAGGGAACCTGGCCAGGCCAGGGGAGCGTTTGCCTGCCAGGACCTGGCTGGCTTTGTTTTTACAGACATCTCATGGGGCTGGTGCTGCTAGCTCCCACTTCCCAGAGGTGGAAACAGAGGCTCAGAACACAGCAGTGACCAGAACAAGGTCACATGGGAGATCTGTGTGGTATTAGAAGAGGGGGCCAAGGCACAGCTCAGGCTGGAGTTCAGCAAGGCACAGCTCAGGCTCTGGAGGGCCGGAGGAGTGGGCACAGGGCTCTTCATGCCCAGCTGGTGAGGACCGTTGGCTTCTGGTCTGAGCCTGCTGCAGAGGTTGGACTGCTCATTAGAGTCTATGTGTGTGATTAATATGCATGTGGAACGATGGGAGGGAGGCACAGCTGAGCCTTGGCAGCCGACATGGCCCTTCTCCAGCGCCGCAGGGTGGGAAGGTGGCTCTGGAGAACCGGAAGCTTCACTGGCTGTGACTAATCCACCATGGGTCTCAAGCCCGGCTTAACCTCTTTGGGCCTCCTCTGTGTCACCTAAGCTCAAACACTGTGATGAATTACACCTCGGTATGGCCTAATGAGTAAGGTTTTGGAATGAGACAGACCCAGGTTTGGATCCTGGCTCTGTCACTTATTAGTTGGGTGACCTTGGGCAAGTTATGTGACCCCTCTGAGCCATTAAGTACAAAAGAAATTAAGGCCTACTCTGCAGATTTGCTGGGAAGATTTACAATATGAAAAGTGCTTACCACAATGTATGGCATTATTAGATATTTTATTATTGTTGTTGTCATCATATTCAGCTGGCAATTTTAGATTTAAGTTCCAAGAAGCTTTGATTTTTTTCTCTACAGACTCTTATGAAAGAGAACCATTTCATCTCCCTGCACTCCCTCTGCAAATGTTCCCACATCCCTGCAGCTGCCCCATCTTCCACCACCTCTTCCCATCCCATCCAGGTATAGGGCTCCTGACACCTTTTCCTGTCAGGCGGTCTCAGCCCCATTGCCACCCCCTTCCCAGAGCCACCCTGAAGCCTGTACTGCAGGCCAGCAACCACGGTGTGACCACAGCCTCCTCTGAGCCAGGCCTGGGGAGGGAGAAAGCAGGCAGAGGAAAAAGAGCAGAGCGCAAGCACCAGACTAGCCTGAAAAAAGCTGTGTGGTCTTGGGCATGTCACTTCCCCTCTCTGAGCCTCATCAAATGGGAGAGCAGTCCATCCCTGCAGCAGTGCAGGTATGAGGAAGTGGATAAGACTGTGAGTGTGCATTGCCGCATAGGAAGATTCCCTGTCTGTGCAGGGAATGTTGCCTCCTCGTTCCCTGCCTTGGGACAGTGCAAAGGCTACTCACCCGGCCTCAGCAGCAGTAAACCCCACAGCAAGAGTCTAAGCCCCCATGCCAGTCAAGCCTCTAAAGGGCCAGCTGGTGGGGCAGTGCAGGAAGGGGTGTCTGGGCAAAGGTGGTAGCTGCCTGAGCAGGCCCCAGCTGCCCAGAGTTGTTCTGGCAGAGTCCAGCTCCATCCCAGTCTCAAGGCGCACTCCTGGTGCACAGGGCACATGGAGATATTAATTGTATCAACAACAATGGCCTTACGTGTAGTTGGCTCTAATGAATGCTTCTTGACTGATCATTTGTTGATAGTTGAGAATGGTAGATGTGGTTAGTGAAGGAGAAGGGCTTTGGTTGAATGTAGGTTGATTTCACCCTGGAAGTCTTTCTTTTGTTAATATGCTAATGCTAATAATAATATCTACTATTTAGCAGGCCTTGTTTGTGCCTCTCACTCTACATTGTTATTTCTAATCCTTAAACAATGCTGAGAAGCCAGGGTTACCCTCCCATCTTGCAGAAGAGAAAGCCGAAGCTCGGAGAGGTGAAATGACTTGCACCAGGTCTCCCAGTTCAGGATAAAGGAAGCTGAGATTTGAACCTAGCTCCATCTGATTCAAAACTGACATTCTGCTTCCCACAAACCCAGACCTTGCCTGTCCCCATGCTGCTAGCTCTGGGTTCATAGCTTCCTCCAGAGTTTGATCCCTGCTGTGTTCGATGCTACATTGACTACTGAGAAAAGCAGCATCTGGGGTGAGCAGGCTCTAGAGACACAGGCTTTGCTGAAGGGAGCTGGTAGGGAATGAGCTCTACCTGCTCGTCTACCTTCCAAAAGGAAACTGTCTGACAAAAGGAAGTCTCTCTGCCCTGTCACCACCTCTGTAGGTTGTAGCCTGTGTTCTCTGGCCATTTTTAGCATGAACCTGGGCCCCTGGTACCACCTGTAGTGGGCAGTGCCACTGGGCTATCCTGAGCAAAGTCAGCATCCACATTATTGCTGGCAAACGGCACCTGCACTACTTTAATTAAGTCATTTGTCAGCAATAACAGGCTGTGGCAGAGAGATCAGAGGAGCAGGAGTCTGGGGTTTCCACGACAGCCCTGGCTCTGTCACCAACATGTGGTGGGGATCTGGGCACTTCCCTTACACTCTCTGAACTCAGGGTTCTCACTTGTCAGATGGGAAGAATTATGTCTTGCTTTATTGCTCAGGACAGTTTTGTTGGTCAAAAATAATAGGAAACAGATTCAAAAGTTGAAAAGCACTCATAAGTAGACAGCATTATGCTCGTTGAAACAATAATTTCTGTCATTAATAGAAACTCATGTTTCTGTTACTCTTACTCTATGCACTTTATTATAAGTACTGTCTCACTAATCTCCATGACAACCCTCATGAGGTGGTTATGGCTTTTATCCCTATTCTACAGAAGCAGAAACTGAACCTTGGTTTCTAAGCATTACAGTGCCCAAGGGCTTGGTGCTGGGACCTCTTTTCTTCAGTAGCCACCCTCCTTCGCCAGGGGATTTCATGCTACATCGTGACTGTTTTAAAAATCTTGATGCTTGACCTCTGTCCACACAGAACCTCCTCTTGGATGTCTGATGGGCATCTCAACCATAGCATGTCCAAACCTGAGCCCCTGCTGGCCACTCCCCAACCTACAGTCTTCCCCATCTTGGTGAATGGCCCCTTCATCCTTCCAGTTGCTTGGGCCCAAAGTTTTGGGGTTTTCCTTGACTCTTTTCTTATCCCTTACAGCAAATTATGTTGGCTTCACTTTCAAAATAAATCCAGCATCCAACCACTTCTCACCATCTTCATTGCTGCCATCCTGATCCAAGCCACCAGCATCTCTTACCTTTATTGAAATAGCCTCCTTCCTAGCTGGCCTCCTTACTTCTGCCCTGGCCCCTCTACAGTCTATTTTCAAGACTGCAGTTAAAGTGATCACTCTAAAACCTAAGGCAAATCATGCCACCCCTCTTCTCAAAAGTCTGTAGTGACTCTCTGTCTCACTCAGAGAAAAAGTCAAACATCATCCTTGATCTGCTAACCTCTGTGCCTGGTTTCTCTCTGGTCTCAGCCCCTGCTGCTCTCTCCCTCGCTCTTGGGCTCTAACACATGTGCCACAGGGCCTTTGTACATGCTGTTTCTGCTGCCTGGATAGCCCTCCCCAGAGATACCCACATTGCTCACTCCCTCCCTTCTTTCAAGTTTTTTTTGCTTAAATGTCACTTTCTCCACGGGTTTCTCAACCGTCTTATTTAAAATTGCAAACCCCAGCCTCCTCCGACACACTCCAGGCCCTTCCATATTTTATTTTTCTCCATAGCACTTATAGTTAACTAACACTTTACTGTTCATGTATGGACTGATTTTCTGTCTCCACCTACTAAAATATAAGCTTCATGAGGACAGAGACTTTTGTCTGTTTTGTCCCTGCTGTTTTGTATTGTCAGTGCCTGGAATAGTGCTTGGCACATAGTAGGTACTCAATTAATATGCGCAGATGCAGTGAATTTAAAAATGGACTTTCTCAGGGACACATGGTGGTAGAGTTGGGAGTTTAAATTCTGGGCTAATGCCAACATATTAATATACTCCCAATCTGGGAAGCAGGAGAAGAGAGGGAGAGGAGGGGATAGGAAAGAACTGTTCTGCTTAGCATCTCCCTTCATTCATATGCAGTCTGGAAGGCAGGCAGGAGCAAGAACACAGGGATGGGGGGGCGAGGAAGTGGCCAACAAAACCAGGACAAGTGTATATGGACCTCCCCACCCCGCTGCCAGCTTTCACCAGCTGCTTTCAGAACAACAAAAAGAGCAATTCTCAAAGCAGGACCTAGAGTGACTTTCCCAAGGTCACCCTAGCTGATTAATGGCAGAGCTGTCAACACCCAAACATTGTGAAATGATTTCTGTGAAATCCCTGAAAATTGGTTTTGCAAAGATAACTGGCTTTTGACAAATTCCCCCAAAGAATAAGGCAAGAGGTTCTGTCCAAATGTGTCCATCATCTCATCTGGTTCCCAACCCTGAGGCTGCCGGCACAGGCCTGGCTGTGAAAGTCTGTGATAAAAGACTTCATTGCCATCCAGGAAAACTACAGGCTAAGACGTTGGAAACACCACCTCTGCTCACTGTCTTACCTGCCCCACACCCACCTCCTCCCTCCACCTTTGCTCAAGCTGGCCCCTGGCCTGCCTTGCCTTCCCGCTAGGTCCCTCCTTCTCCTCCAGGCTGTACCTCACTAGGCAAATACACAGATTCCAGGACTCAGAGTGTCACCTCCTCTGCACAGCCCTCCCTTCACTCCCTGACTCCTCTGTGTCCTGTGTCTCCTTTCTGAGGTCTGTGGGCACCTGGGGTCCTTACTGGACTGTTCTACTCCTGCTGGATGTACAGGCTGGAACCGTGTCGGCCTATCTTTGTGGCTGCAATTCCCCGTCCTGGCCTGGCCTCCCGGCGCAGGTGGGGAAGGTCAGCCAGTGTTTGGACACTCGTCCACCTGAAGAGAACAAAAACTTGTCACACAAACCCTTCCTTAAGGACCAGTAGCCTCTGGCTTGGGTTGGTCCCAACCTTGGGGGTTGGGGGTGACCCCCTAAGCAGGATTGAGGCTGCCAGGAAGGGCTGCTTGGCCTGAAATTCCTCCTGCAATGTTTCACTGAATCATGAAGGAAGTGAGTTGCACACTGGTGAGTTCAGTGTGGTCCTTTTTGTACTCTGTGAAAAAGAAAGTGTATACGTCAGTGTTTGGATATGGACACAGATGCGCATATACATGCCTAGAATATGTCTGTGGAGCTCTATGAGAAATTGGTCATAGTGGGCCTTGGTTTGGGTTCCTGAGACAAAGATGTGGGCGCAGATGGCTCTGTGGGACGATCTCAGGAGATGAAAATGAGAGAGGGAGAAAGCGAGACAGAGAAGGGAGGAAGACTAGAGGGAATGTGTCAATGAGCCGCATACTACTGTGCGCATCCTGGGCTCATTCGCTAGGATGCTCTGAGCCCCTGTGTAGGATGAACCGTGGCCCTGGAGGCTGGGGAGCTGGGGTCACTTATCCATGGACTCCTGTCTCCGAGTCATTGAGGGGTGTCTCCAAGGGTGTTAACTCCCCTGCACATTGCCTGCATCCGGCTGAGTGGCTACCTGCAGCTCAGGAGAAAGCAAAGCTGACTGACGTCCACAGCAGTACCTAACCAGGTGAGCTGAGAGGATGTGGTGGGGGCACCCCAAGAGTCTGCTAGGAAGTGGGGATACAGGCACTTTAGAATTTTCACAATTATATCCTTTTGTATGTGTTGATTTGGAAGTACATAAAAGCACAAAGAGGCAGGAAAATTCACCTCTTATCCTGCCACCTAGAAGTAATCGCCAATAGCCTGTTTGGAACATACCTTCCAGCATTATTTTTTGTAGCACGGATGTATGCAGTACATTTAACTGTGTGCCCTTTTCTGTGTCCCTGTGTACTGCTGGCAACAACTTCCCTTGAAGCCGGCACTAACAGCGTCTGCAGTCCAGGGGAAGGGGTGGGCCGCTCCTGGGTCCTTTTCCAAGAGAGCCCTGGGGGAAGGAGTTTCCGGACCAGATGGAACTCAGAGAGCAGGGAGACCCCCTTGGGCCATTCCCCACCCCACAGCACACTGCGGATTTATCACCCTGATGTTGTGTCTCAGCTATTAAACACGGTGCTGCCTAAATGGCCAACAGGGCTTTAAATCTCCGCTCCGGGGTCACTTCCATTTTCCTGCTCATTGAGCCCAACCAAACTTTTGCTTCCTAAAGAAAAGTCTATCATTTAAGGTTGTGGAGTACAGAAGCATCTCACCACTCCCCACCTCTACCACAGACAAGGCCAGAACGTATCTGGCAGCAACTCCTCACAGGCGACTAGAGACACTTGCCATCACCCCTCCCATTCCTCCTCTCCCCTGCCTGCATTTGCCTTAGCGGGCACGTGGGGAATGCAGGACTCTGCAGCTTGGTATGCAGTCCTGGGCTCTGGTCCAGCTCTGCCACTCCCTGGCCTTGCAACCTCAAGCCGCCATTTGACCTTCCGAGGCTCTGTTTGCTCATCTGGAAAATGGGTACATCACACACACTTCCCAGGACTATTTGAGGATCAAATGAGGTCATGGATGTAAAGCAGCTGCCACAGTGCCTGATGTCATTGGGGCCCTACAACTGGGGGCTCCCTGAGCATATGCTGGACATTTTACCCCATACTGGGACCCTCTTCCTGGGTTACCTCCCTATGTGGCCTGCCTCCCTCCACCTTCTTCAGTTTTGTCTGTCCAAGGGCCCCTGGTGCTTCCTACCACGCTACTAAAGGAAAATCCTAACACATGGCTTTCATCATGCACTGCCAGCCTGTCCCCCAGCTCCCACTGCCTACAGGCAGTCTAAATTCTGCAGTCTCATGCTCCAGGCCTCCTGGAGGTCTCCTCCTGGCCTGTCAACCTACTGCAGCCATACTGCTGTCCACACTGCGTGCTACGCCAGCCCCAGGAGGACAGTCCCCCTCAAGATAGGCTCAGAGAGCTCATCCTTCTAAAAAAGGGTCAGGGTCCTGCATGCAAATCTGACTGTGAAGGCTCAGAAGCCCTAGTCCTCTGTGCTGTGTGTGTGTCATCTTCCAGGCAGCTGGTCCTGAAGCTCTGGGCCACCTTTCTCCCCTTCCTTCTGCTCTTAAACCCAGGGCCTGCTCCTCTGCAGAATCAGTGTTCCCAAGCAGGATAGCACAGGCTCTGGGTCAGCTGACCCAGGAAATCAACTCTCAGCTTCCTTTCTCACCAGCTACATGACCTTGGGCAAGCCTCTATGCCTCAGTTTCCCCAAGAGGAATGTTAACACCACCTGCCTCTATAATGTCCTTACGAGGTAAAAGAGGTGACACATATAAAGTGCTGATAACAGAGCCTGGGACACGGTTTCATTAGTTTGTAATCTCCACCACAGTTCTAACTTATTGCTTATGTCCTGTGTGTCAGGACTTTAAAGTTATTCTATCAGTAATCCTCACTCTGTAAGGCAAGTCATATTATCCTTGTTTCAAAAAAAGAAACTGGGGCTTAGAAGAGTAATTTACTCAGGATCATAACCCAGACCTGTTGGATCCAAATACTGTATCGTGACCAAAGAGCCATTACCACTTACAAGTCCACACTGTGTGCCAGGTCTTAAGATGTTTATGTGTATGTCACATGCACAGGCCTCAAAACAGCCCCATAAGGTGGGTACTATTATCATCATCTCCATTTTACAGGCAAAGAAACTGAAGCACAGAGAGGTTAAGTAACAGATGCAGGATCACACAGCAAGCAAGCAGAAAAGCTAAGACTGGAACCCAGACAGTTTGAACACAACCTCTGCACCTAATTGCTACCCTCTGTGTGTCTCACCTGCTTTGCCCTCTTTTATTTTGTGTGATCCTCTCAAAAACCCTTCAAGGAAGGTAGTATTACCCCCTTTCACAGCTAAGGAAACTGGGCTGTGACACACAGCAGGAGTGAAATTAAAACAAAAGACAATGCATTTCCAGGTGTGAAAATAAAATGGCTCAGAACTTCCCTCAAATTCTTTCGGTATTATTGCATTCTGGAAAACCTCTCACCAGGGGATGAGACTGCAGCTACATTAGTGACATCATATTTCCTTCTCTTCCTCCTAATTCATGCTCCAACCACACAGAGCATTCTGCAGACTCAAGCCCTGCTGAAGGTCAATGGATGCCTTAAGGAGGCTGCAGATCAGAAATAAAATCAGACTGAAGAGCACCAAGAAACCCTTCACCTAAATTCTGCTCTGCTTTGGGGCTTTGGGGGATGGCGGGCCATGTGCTAGCTCTGTTTGCAGGAGCTGCACCAAGCCTTGGGAATCCCTAGGGAGAGGACCTTCTGGCAGAAGACCAGCAAGACACATGCTATTGGCTTCACACCCACACCAAAGGGAGGCATCATTAATTGATCACAGTGTTCTTTCCCACAGAAGTAAGAGTGAGCTGCAGAATCCTTTGCAGAACAGTGCTCTAGGCAGCACCTACTGATCAGAACTGTATCTCTCAGCTTCCTTGCACTAAAAGTGGTCATGTGATAATGTTCTGGCCATTGGGCTGTACACAGAAGCATAGTAAGGCATTTCAGAAAAATATTTTAAAAGATGAGTCATGTGCCCTCCTTTAGCTCTTCCATGCTGCTGCCTGGAATGTGGGTGCAATGGCTGAAGCTCTAGCAGCCATTCTGGTCAATGAGGTACCTATGGGAATGGAAGCCACAAGGTAGGAAGGTGGGGCAGCAGGCAGAAGGAGTCAGGGACAGTGATCATGGAGCGCCACAACATCCTTGCACTGCCTGCTTCCAGATTTCTCTTCCATGAGAGAGAAATTCTTGTTTAAGCCCATAGTATTAGGCATTCTTGGTTGCAAACAAGCAGACCTAATTCTCACTGATACAGTTCCAACTCCTCATTTTCTTCCCTAGGTGTACTTCCAGCATGCTGTCCAGCTTGCAGGTCCCTGAATCCATCAAGCTGGTTCCCATCCTGTGCCTGTACCTTCCTTCCACATGCTGTTCCTTCTGTCTGAAGCACCCTTCTGCCACCCTATCTACTTGGTAAACGCCAACTCATCCTTCAAGACTCAGCTCAAGTGTTCCTCTCTGGAAAGCTGTCCTGGATTCTGACACTGCAGTGCATCCATCTTGAGTTCCCACAGTGCCCTGGTCTTCCTGCTCAATTACAACCCCTATCACCAATTCCTACAATTCTGTATCCATAGCTGTCTTTGGGACTGACTGGCACAAGGGCAGCATCTGATCTTCCCCATGGGCCCAGGCAGATGAAGCACAATAAATGTTTGCAGAAAGAATGAACAAGGTATGAATGAGCATCTGGAGGGGTCAGACATTCTGAGCTATAGAAGCTCCGGCAGCTGCCGTGGTGCAGAAAAGCTTCTTGGAGGAGGAGGGAGAGATAGCGGCACAGGGAATGCCAGCTTGGTCTGTTGGTCCAGGTTAATGCCTGTGCCATAACAAGTAGACACCACAGACCCTCCAGAGATCTTTTTATGGCTTAATGGAATATCTCCAAGATGGTCCCTGATGTCTTGGAGAGGTCACAGCCCCCAGCTGCTGCCCTTGCCTGGATCACCAAGTGTTTGTGATTGACAGGGCAGCTGCCTAAAAAGTTCCAAGCCCCAGGGCAGGCAGGGGGAGGGGGGCCAAGCATTGTTGGAAGCTAAGCTTACTCTGTGCTGGCATAGTACAGCCATCTGGTTTGGGTCAAAGGTCTCCAGGGACCCGTTTGATTTATAGGCCAGTTCAGCCACCCAGGCGGCATGAGGGTGAGGGCAGGGAGAGGCCAGGAGAGGGGTGTGGGGGAGGTGGAGGGGAGGGACGGTTAGAGGCCCCTTCAGAGGCTGAGCAAGCCTGTGCTTCTGCTCCAGGCCATAGAGTGCCTTCGGCTGCTTTTAAAAGAAACATCACAAAAGAAAGTATTAAAAAAGTCAAGAAGTATTTATTGTGTGCCCACTGTCTCCCTGGGTCTGCATTGGATGCTGTTACTCTCCGGAGAGGAAGTAAATCCACATGAGCTCTATCCAGCGACGCCAGGCTTTCCACACTGCGGCCTCATCCACCTCTCTCTGCCATTATTAACCACTTTCGGCAGATGATGACGCCAAAGAGCAGAGTCCCACAGCCTGCAGTGGCAGAGCTGGGAGTCAAACCCAGGCTTTCTGCCCAACTGCAGAGTCTTTCCCCTTTACCCTGCAGGGCTTCCAGAGGGTTCTGGAATTCAGAGGAGAGGGAGGTAAGCAGGGGCCAGAGTCAAACGAGGAGTCTCAGAGAAAGGCTTGTGAGAATTGCTCACTAAGAAGGGGGCCGTGCCTTATAAAGACCCCGCAGACCCCCTTCACCACCGCAAATGTGCTCCAGCAGCACAGAACAGAGTGGGCAATATGGACTAAGGTCGTTAAAGAGGACTTTAAAAACCAAGGTGGCCTTGCTCGGAGCCTTTAGAAAGGATAGCTTTAGACAGGTGGAGAAGTGGGCTGGCATCAAGCAGGGAGCACAGCACAAGCGGAAGCGTGGAGGCAGAGACTTGCCTGCCAGGGGATGTGGAGGCTGCACTGAGGGCTGGGAGGTCGCACTCCTCTGCTGGGGGAGGTGGAGAAGCAGGCTGTGGTGCTGGGTGCCACACATAAGGGTCATCTCCCCGGCCCTGCCCAGAGAAAGCGGCAGACCTAAGCCCCAAGTGGGGTTGGGGCCTTTCTCATATCTTCTGCTGGACATGCCCTGGGACCATGAGGGGCACCACCCAGGGCTCTACGGAGGGTGGGGTGTGGCAGTGTGGAGACAACAGTGATAGTCTCCTTGGAAAAGTCACAGTACACAGTCCCCATGGGCCCTCCAAACCAGCCGGGGAAGCCATGCACGTGGCACTCCAGCCCTCCATCTCCTCCATCAAATAAGCCAGCCAGGCACCCCCACTCTGTGAGGGCACCTGGGGGGTCTGTGGTGGACACAGGTCACACAGCTCAGCAAAACCTGGCCTTAAACCCAAATCTAAGGAAGCCCAGATCGCCATGTTGAGGCCAAACACAGAATGCAGAGACGGCGTAGAGCGTTTCAGATACTTAGAAAGCCTGGTGCAGCTCATCATGGTCTGGGGAGGTCCGTGGTGGATGCAGGTCACATAGCTCACCAAAACCTGGCCTTAAACCCAGATCTGAGGAAGCCCAGATCACCACGCTGAGGCCAAACAAAGAAAGCAGGGATGGCGTACAGCGTTTCAGATACTTAGAAAGCCTGGTGCAGCTCATCATGGTCAGAGTGAAGACAGCAGGGGAAGAAAGGAGCCCTCAGGACATTCTGAAAGGGAGGCTTTGAGCCTGAAATCAGGCAGACTAGAGTCCAAATTCTAGTTCCAGCCCTGAGACCTTTCAGCCTCTCACAGCCTCAGTTTCCCCATCTGTGAAATGGGGATATTATTAACACTCCCCACATGGGGCTAAAAGGATTTAATGGAAAGATGGATAGATAGATAGATAGAGAGATAGATAGATAGATAGATAGATAGATGATAGACAGATAGATAGATAGATAGATAGATAGATAGATAGATATAGATAGATGATAGATAGATAGATAGATAGATAGATAGATAGATAGATAGATAGATAGATAGATAGATAGATGATAGATAGATAGATAGATAGATAGATAGATAGATAGATAGATAGATAGATAGCACCTGGGTTGGGGCAAGGAGATAATCATCAAATGGTTACTTTGGCTTTTCTTCACCGCCAATATTGTTGGGAAGCACAGCAGTTCTGTGACAGAAAAAGTTTATCTGGCAGGGTTCAAGCTCCTCTCTATGTTCTGCATGTCTGTGGTGTGGACCTCATGAAAAGCCAAAGCCAGATCTGAGCAATGAACCCACTCAGGGCTAGAGTGCAGCAGACAATCCATCATCAATAAGTCAGCTGGAAATGCCACCTCCCAACCATGGATGCGGATGAGAGCCTGGCCCAGCCTGGGAGGGGGGGGGCCGCCTGATGCAGCCTGGCACTGGGCTATTTCCCGCCAGGCGCACTCCCTGGGAGACCTGGCAAAGCCCAGCTCTGGCCTTTGACCTCTGCCCCTGAATTGTTTTCACATGGTGGGGCTGGGGTCAGAGCTCATGATGGGCCATGGGTTCAGCAAATGACAACCAGACCCAGCCAGATACACACATGTGTCCGGGACAAGGAACGTGTTCAACAACTCTCAGGGCAGGAATATGGCCTGGTGAAAGGCTACCAGGTGAGGAGGAAAAGAGAAAGACGTGGGCTCCCCACGCAGCGGCCACCAGCGCTGTTCATGGCTGTCGGGGATGCAAGAGGGACATGGCTGGCCTCCTTCTCTAAACGGCCTAGAGTCCCATCAGAAAGACAGGATGGACACCCCAGAACCTTAAAATCATAACTGAGGACGGCCTAGGATTACTGTAGCAGGGAGAGCTGCAGGCAAAACCAGCTTTATTACAAGCTGAGATAAATAATAGTGCCATATGAAGTAGCCCCTAACACCGTCCAGGCCTTTGCCATTTACAAAGGGCTTTCACCGGTTTTGCTTTATTTCGTCTCCACAATAGCCCTCTTTCTTATTTTTCCCATTTCACCCACAAAGAAATGGAGGCTCAGCAGGCTCAGGGACGTCCCCAAGGACACAGAGTTAGCAAGAGGCCTGCTGCAGAACTGCCACTGTGTTCTGCACAGCGCCCCTCCCCCCACAGAGCTCCTGGCCCCTGCTGTCCCCCAGGCCCTCCTCAGCATTCCTGGCATACCTCCTGTCAGTGGCCACCCCCCAACACCCAGGACCTTTGACATTCTCCTAAGGTTTTCTGGTCCTGCAGCCTGACACTCATTGGCCGGTATCTGGGCTAAATCTTTCTGCTACACCCGCCCCCACTTGAACTCACTCCTTGGGCCCTGCAGCCACTCTGCTGACCACTGGCCCAGAAGAAGTCCCATGGCAGAAACAGAGGCCTGTGCTCTCTCTCTCTGGGGTTTCCCAGCCCTCTCCAATGGCTCTAAAGCAGCCCCATCCGCTAGAACTTTGAGCTGCGGTGGGAATGGTTTACATGGGCTCATCCAGTAGGGCAGCCACCAGCTGTGAGTATCTGTGGAGCATTCGGATGTGGCTGGCACAACCAAGTAACTGAACATTTAACTTTATTTAATTTGAATGAAATGGCCACATATGGTTAGGGCTAGTGGCTCCCACACTGGATAGGGCAGATGTGGAGCCGATGTAGCACCACAGTGTAGTGTTTGTCAACCAAAAAATCAAGATGTGCAGTCCCTCAATCTCAGAGACTGCAGGATGATGGAGACCACTTGAGGTCATCTTATCCAGTCCCCTCTTTGCAATGGAGAAACTGAGGCACAAAGAGAGGAGCTGAATTCCCCGAGGTCACAGGGCTAGTGGGCAAGCTGGAACCCGCAGGGCCAGGTTTCCTGACTCCCAGACAAATGCTCTTTCCAGGACCTGTCTGCCTCCTGCCTCTTTTATAATCCCACACCAGACTCTGAGTACGTCAACTCAGTTCAGGTTGAGTATGCTTTTTTAACTTTCACATATCTGAACAGTCCACTCTGGCAGAACATCTTAAATATCCAAGGAAGGTTGCCCGTGTCAGCCAAAAAGGAAATACAAGCCCTCAGTTCGCCACTTCTCTCCAGGGTGGCTTGCCCAGCCTGGCAGTGACAAGTGCCCAGGCCAGCTTGAGCTCCACCATCCCAGGTGACAGAAGGGGAAGGCAGAGCTCACCCAAGCAGAGCCCTGCCCTGGTGCTGCCTTCCCAGGGTCCAGCCAAGAATGTGAAGAGGTTGCAGCATGACGGACAAGGCGGGGGACCTATGTCACAGCTACAGAGGTCGGGATGGGCTCCAAGCCCTGGGTCACTCGCTTGCCCCAGGTAGAGAAGACTGAAACACAAATGCCCCGCCCCACAACAGGCCAGAGTTGAGACTTACTGAGGCTCACACTGAGTTCACTGCTTTACAGAGGCTCCTTTTTATGGTTGGACTGCCAGATGGTTCTTAGTAGACCCAGGGAACTCTACACTTTCTTAAAAAGCCTAGAATTCAGTTTCTGGAGCAGTGGCAAGATGGAAAAGCACAAGATGGGGGTTCAAATCAGCTCTACCACTCATGGAGCAACCCTGGGCCTCAATCAACTTGTCTGTAAAATGCGAATGGCCATATCCACTTCAACCAAAGGCCACCCTGACCAAAATTCCAACAACGCACCATTTTGCGGCACCAGGGGAGACCTGTCCCAGTGCAAAAGACACTGGTAGTAAGAATTGCTTCTTTCAAATGAGATTGTGTATAACTTTTTAAAAAGTAGTGGAATGACTGGAGTCTGAAGGATAAAAAGACATGCTGGTGTCTCCCTGCTGCTGACCCCTGAGCCTCACCACCCCCACTCTACCCTCCATGATCCCCAGCCTGGCCAGCCACAGGCTTGCCTGTTGGTCCCCACTGACTCGCTCTTCCCCTAGATCTTCACATGGCTCCCTCCGCCCCATCATTTAGGTCTCACTCAAATGCCCCTCCCTCAAAGGGGGCCACTGCAGCAGCTGACCTCCCTCCCTTATCATATTCTCCAACTTTGTTCTGTATCTGGATTTTCATAAGCGTTTATGAATTTTCATAAGCATTTATTCTTGTTTTTTTCTGTTTCCTCCAAAAGAGTAGAAACTGGACCTGACATGCCCACTACTGCTGCCTGGCTCCCGGCTGAGGGTCAGCACACCACAGGCCCTTCACAAACACCAGTGCAGGGACAGATGACCGGGTGTCACTGCCCTCCCCATGAGGCTCGGCTGATTGATCTAGCAGCACTGCATGTGATTGAGGAAACAGCAATGGCTTCTTTACACTCATATCAAATTAAGTAGCTATGGGCAGGGTGCAATGAATTTCAATTTACTATTAGTAGTTAATTGGAAATTTCTCAGGATTCCCTTCTCCAAAATTTCAGTGAGAAGCTTGTCTATACTCTTTCTGTTTTGTGGGATGCTGTGGGAAGCAGGCACTCTTTCCCTGCCTCTGCTGCCAACCAAATGTGCTTTTCATCCCACCGTGTGGCATCTGAGTGATGCAGCAACTCATTTAACAAACATACACAGAACCCACTACATGTCAGGACAAATAGGACAGCCCCCTGCTGTCGGGAGAGGGGCAGTGACTGGGAGGACTTGAGACTGTACTGCACAATCTTGAGGGTGCAGAAGTGGCACACATGAGAGCACCGCACCTCCTGGAACTGCAGCAGAGGGCCTGGCTTTTGGCAGAGTGCTTCCATGCACTGGCGCTTAACCCAGAGGCCCTTCAGGAGGCCCCAGCAAGAAACAGTGAAATGAAGCTGCTTTTTCAACTCAGAGCACCTACCACTGGTACTTAGGTTGCACGGACACATTTTCCCTTTGGAGAGGAAAGCCACTGAATTCTGCTAAACACACCTTTCCTTGGTGGCAGAGTCGATGGAAAGGATCTTCAGGTCCCCCAAGCTTGTTCCAGCCAATACTGAGAGCCTGACCCTTGCTTCTGCCCTGGACCAAGCTCCCCGACCCTGGGAATCTGGAGCATCACGGCTCCCTCCACCATACCCTGCCCCTAAGGACCTTGCACTCCCCATACTCTCCTTCCGGCCAGGCATTCCAGGCAGCTGACGTCTGGCCAGTGCTGGAACAGATGGCACAAGTCAACTGGGAAGCTTGTGACACACACGTTCCAAGTCCCACTACAAGGGTTTCTGATTTGGTAGGTGAGAGACAGCAGAGATCTGTGTCTTCCACATGCCCTGAAGGATGCTGAGGTCCAGGCAAGTATGCTAAGGGCCAAGCTCTTCCACAGCTGAAGACCCAGCAGCTAGGCCCATCCCAACCAGAGGGCTGGTAGGAGCCTCTGCCTGCACCTGAGGAGAAGCACTGGGCCCATCAGACACTCACAGGATTTTAAACCAAGATCTGGGAACACAGCATGCCGGCTAGCACATTATTAAAAATTGTCAGGGCCACAGTGAGCCAAAACCAAGGGGCACCTCAAATTATGAGGGAACAGAAAAGATAGAGGAGAGGTTGGGAGTGGTGGGGAGACCAGGACAGACGTGCAGTTGATGCAGTGATGCGGTGCCTAAAGGCTTTCTCATTCCTGGACCACCTGCCGCCTCCCACAATCCACATGCAGCCTTATTCTCACCACTTCCCTGAGGCAATTTGTGAGTTCTGGGCTTCCAAAGGAGGCCCCACTAAACAGCCCACTCCCACTCTTGGCACCTGGCCTGGCCTCTGCATAAGCACTGTGAGTGGCCCTCAGTTGTGACCCCTGGCCTCTCACTCCAGAAGGGTGACCCCTCACCCTTAGGAGATGAACGGGATCTCCCATGCTCCTCCTCGTGAGGCTCAAACATCAGGCAGAGAACTGTCCTCTACCCCAGAACATGCCAGAAGCAAACGTGCTCTCACCCTGGGACCTCCTCATGAATTGCATTTTGAGGGAGAAACATCAACAAAGAGGGCAAGATCTGGAAGTCAGCTCTGGCTCCCTGGATTGACTCAGAAGCATCTACTTAAATGACTTCAAAGCTGGGGCGATGACAAGGTCTTTGCTGGCAGTTCCAGCCCCCTGCTGCTCACTAGTGAGATCATGGGCGTGGGAGACAGGAGGGATGGGGGACACCAGGTGCCCACTGGGGCTCCCAGCAGGCGGGTCACGAAACAGAACTCACAGCTCTATTTATGGAAAGCAGCCGCTGTGAAGGATGAAGAACCGGGGAGAGCCTGCACGGCAGTATTTTCCAAGCTCACGCTGTCTCAGCTTAATTTCATCCCAAGCAAATAAATCATTAAGGAGGCACTGAGTCCTGGAAGATCTGACGAAGACGGGCCATTAAGCGGCACAGCCTTTGCTTGAATTATGGAAGGCCTCAGACAAGCAGCCTTATTAGTGTCTGGGCGAGGCCGTAACTCACGCTAACCGCCCCCTTGCCTTAACCAAAGGACGAGACTGGCCAAATCAGCTGGCTCCCGACCCTGTAAATGAAGGCTGCCGCCAGCCTGGCAGGCAGTTGGCTCTCCCCGCTCACTTACACCCCACCCCCACCCCGGCAAATTTGCTTCCTCTATTCAATGCTTTCCCAGCACCACCCACTCAGAATCATCAGCAAGTCAGAAGAGTTCAGAGTGAATGCAGTTTGCTGTACTGTATTTAAGGGTATCTAAGCGCTGTGATACCGGGGGCTGCCAATGCTGGCTTCAGCAAACTCTTGCTAAGCACAGTCAATCCAAGGCCTGGGACCACCTGCAAAACCACTGAAGACTCAAAGTGACCCTGAGTAGCACAGAAGTTACAGGTGTGGGCGCTAGAGTAGGCCCGGATTCAAGTTCGGGACAGATACCTCCCAAGCAAGTGCTGGCTCTTCATCTCCCGCAGGCCCAATCTCCACACGTGCAAACTGTGATAACCGCACTTCTTCTCACCCATGCGGATTAAATGAGCTACCCCGCATAGGGTGCTGATGAGCCTTTGTGTGGGGCGGTGGAGCTGGGCAGTGTCTGGCCTTTTGTGAGTGCTCAATCAATGACTGTTTAACAAAGAGCTGTTTCCATTTGCAGTAATCCCTTGCCAAACAAAGTCACCCTCACAGGAACATTCATGGATAAGAGTGTGGATTTACTTGTGTACACTGCATTGGCAACTATAAGAATTTGGGTTCCAGAGCACATAAATGGAGTCACTTGGTAGCTGGGGAGGGAAGTGAGGCCAGATGTGAAAAGGAGGAAATGCAGAAGGCATAGCTGCCTTGTCAGGAGCAGGGCAAAGGAAGGCCTGAGACTGGCCTGGAGTCAGCCAGGTGGCAAGGATGAGGGCAGAGCCAGGCTCGGCAATCCCAGGCTGAGCTGGCATCAGGGAAGTGGGCCCTTTCCAACAAAGAGGGCAACGCAGACCAAAGCACAGAGGAATACGCATTTTATTTTATCTTATTTATTTTTATTGTTTGAGACAGTTTCATTCTCTTGCCTGGGCTGGAGTGCAGCAGCTCGATCTTGGCTCACTGCAACCTCCACCTTTGGGTTCAAATGATTCTTGTGCCTCAGCCTCCCAAGTAGCTGGGATTACAGGCATGTCCCACCACACCTGGCTATTTTTTGTTTGTTTGTTTTTGCATTTTTAGTAGACACAGGGTTTCATCGTGTTGGCCAGGGTGGTCTCGAACTCCTGACCTCAAGTGATCCACCTGCCTCTGCCTCCCAAAGTGCTGGGATTACAAGCGTGAGCCACAACGCCCGGCTGGAATATGCATTTTATGCTGGGCTGCAGGATCATTCAGCATGGGGGTAGACGAGTGGATGGTGGGGCATGGGGACAAGCTGTGATTGGGGGCCCTTGCTCTGTGTCACACTCTTCATCAGCATCATCGAGGAGCTTGTTAGAGATGCAGAATCTTGGGCCCGACCCAGTCCTACTAAGTCAGAATCAGCATAATAAGGTCACCAGGTGGCTTGAATGCACACTGAGGTTTGAGCAGCATTGCTGACAACTCTACTGGTAAGTACCATCACTATATCCACTTTACAGGTGAGGATACCGAGGAACTGCAAAGTTAGGAAACATATGCCTAGGTCACGCAGGTACTAAACAGACAGACCAGTTCTTACCTGGGTATCTGTGACTGTGCTAACCCCCTGGTTGTATGGTCTGAGCGGCGGCCAGGGCAGGGTCTCTGACATGCAGGAGGCACTGAGAAGCCATGGAGGATCTTCATCTGTGTGTGTTGTGGGGAGACGCCGGTCTAAACTCTGCCCAGGCTCCAAGGCCTCCCCTCCGAAAGTCCCTCCGACCCGTCAGCGTCATCCCCGGCCCTAATCACTCTCCTCCTAAGCACCTACATCCTCCCACAGCTGTGTTTTTCAATACAGACGCATAAACGGCATTGAATTCTCACTCCCTTGTTTCTGACGGGGAACATTTTCAAGGGGGATTGAAGGCCTGGGTTTTAGTTCAGGTTCTGCCATTAAGTGGCAGGTAACCTTGGGCAAAGCCTCCCAGCTCTCTGGTCCCGTCAGCTCCTACCTGTAAAATGTGGGTCTTGCATTGGCTGCCAGATATCATCTCTTCTATCCCTGTGTCTGGGGCCTTGCCTTCACCCTTCTGCCAGGGCCTGAAAAGGTGAGACCCTTTACCTCTTCCCCTTCCCTTTTTCCCAAAGGTTCAATAATGGCCAGCCCACAACTAGACCAAGTCACTGTTTTTGTAGAGGTGGATGCTGGCCCTCAGGGCCGCCACCTTGGCAGCTCATCCCTGCTGAATGTCTGACTGCACACAGCTGGTGAAGGTGCTGCTTGTTTGGGTATCCTTGTGAACACATGTCCACCAGGCAAGTCACCACTGGAAGCTGCGGCCTTGTAGAGAACCGCTTGAATAAGACATGCAGCCAGAAACATTTGAAACCGCTCACAGGGAAGGCTAAACACTCCTAGTTCATTTGCAACAAACTCACAAGGGCCTCTGAGCCTCAGGTGGCATTTCCATCATGTATCTTAGAAACGAGACCAAGACTGTCCAAACCGTCACAAATTCCCTCGTGTAAAATCCTTCAGTTTCACGGTGTGGACCAAAATTTAATAACCAGAATCATTTCTATATTTAATAACAGTAATTTTACCAATTTACGAGAGCAGTAATAGTCATAATTCGCCATTTTTAAACCTACCGCTTTTTCAGTAGCTATGTTCTAGGCACTAGATCAGTCACTTTCTATATAGTAATCCATGATCCTGACACCTCGTGACAAAGTAAGTTTCTATTTTTCAGATGAGAAAGTGAAGGCTTAGGGCGTGAAATGACTTGTTCAGGGTCACAGCTAATTAGAAGCCAAGCCAGTGCTGGAAGACCCCTGAACCCTGCGCTTCCCACAAGACCATGCTGCGGCCCACGGTGATGCTTGTCCTGATTAAGCCTCATTTCAAATGCTGTCACCTGCATTTCAAGCCACCTTTCTGCAAGCCAGACTTCCATGAACCTAATTACGACTATGTTAATGTGAAAACCTCCTTCAAAGAAGGGCCACAGCATCTGATCGAGGCCTTTTCTCAAATGGGAGACTGTTCCTTTCAAACGAAGGGGAGGGGCAGTTTCTGAATGTCAGGATCCTGAATTAACACACCTGGCCTGTGTGCGGGGACAGATGTGCTGTACACAGGACACAATGAGAGGTGGGAAAAGGGTCACTCAGGGGCCAGGCTTCAAGTTGAGGGGGACAGCTCATAGCCAGCCCCTCTGCTCCAGCCAACTGTGACTCAAGTCCCCCTGTGGCAGAGGAAAGAAAAGCTTATTCAGGTGGTGGGAGGCCAGGACATTAATATGCATTTACTGAGCACATACTATGTACTCTGTTGCAAGGGTGCTATAGGGTGGTTGAAAAGGCCAAGATGCAGTTGCCACAGCAGAGAGCCACCACTTTCAGCATTAGCAGCAGCAGCAATAACAGAAAAGCAAAACACACACATTATGGGCCTATTCTGTGAAGTAAAGGGCTAGGTGTCTTATGTTGACTATACACTATGTGAGGACCGGCTGAATTAGACACCTCAAATAATCTTAATCCAACAATGTGTCTGAAGCCTCCTTAATATCAAATTAATAAATTTTAAAAAGAGAAAAAAATTAATGTGATTCTACTGTATTTTAAACTAGAAACAAAGTCATTCATGAGCCTTCATCAGGTGTGCAAGGTGAGCTCAGCACCGCAATCAGAAATTCAGGATACGCATATCAATATTAACCTACTGAGAGCCACGTGCTGGACCATGTTTCATTTCTGCCTCACTTCTAATACAGCAACTCTGCAAGGTACATATAATTATTCGCACTGCACAGATGGGAAAACTGAGACTTGGGGATGTTAATTAGCCAGAGAGGGCACAAAGGAAATTTCAATTGGGATCAAAAGTTTATGTTCAAAGATTGGAAACTGCCTAAATGTCCAAATATGGGGATCTGAATAATTAGATTATAACACAACTATATCATGGCCCCATGCGACTGTTAAGAAAGAATGAAGCAGCTCTGCATTAACTGATATTAGATAACTGCCAAGGTCCATTGAAGGGAGAAAACAAGATATAGGGGAATGTTTTCAGTATGATCTAAAAATTATCTGTCACAAATATCTCTGGAAAGACAAGAAACTGCTAATAGTGGCTGCCAGCAGGAGGGGACGGGGGCCGGGCTACAGAGGAGGGGTTACTTCACCATATACCCTTTGGTAGTATTCAAATCTGTTGCCACATGTACAGCTTTCCTTTCAAGAGCAATGTTTTAGTCTGTCTTGTGTCACTATAAAGAAATATCTGAGGCTGGGTAATTTATAAAGAAACGAGGTTTATTTGGCTCAGCGCTCTGCAGGTTGGACAAACATGGCACGGCTCTGCTGAGGGCCTCAGGAAGCTTTTACTCATGACGAAAGGCAAAGGGAAAGTAGGTGTGTCACATGATAAGAGAGGGAGGAAGAGAGATGCCAGGCTCTTTTAAACAACCAGTTCTCACATGAACTAATAGTGAGAACTCACTCATTACCATGAGGAGGGCGCCAAGCCATTCATGATAGATCTGCCCCCATGGCCCAATCACCTCCCACGAACCCTCACCTCCAACATGGGGGATCTCATTTCAACACAAGATTTGGAGGAAACAAATATCCAAGCGATATCAAGTAAATAGGCATATATGACAACCTTAATCTTCCCAGTTCACCATGCATGCCTCCTGGGTCTCCATCCCTGCCCTGAGGAACTTCATAACCACTTGGGGAAAGAAGGTCTATGCATGGGTGGAAAAATGAGTGAACCCTGCAGATGTAGGAGAAGTCAGCGCTAAACTCCTGGTGCAAAGACAGAGTCCTCAGCTGAGGCCTGGGGGTGAGCTGGAGTCAGGACAGATTGATAAGGGATGGGGGCAAAGGGGCGACCAGGCCCAGAGGAGCCAAGTCCAGATGTCCCGGAGGTTAGGAGGACCAGACTACCCCGTGAGATGCACGGGAGTCTAGCGAGAAGGTCTGGAGTGCAGCTCTGGCAAGGAGATGGTGTCCTTGTAGTCATCGGGAGAGTAAACTCTCTCTGGCCTTCATCAATACCAGAAGCCTTGGCTAGCTGCCAGCCTCCTTTGCTCAGCCATTGAGCCAATAAATACTTGTTGGCAGATCAATTAAACCATCTAGGAAAGACGTCTGGAAATACAGCTTCCTTGGCTCCGTGCAGGGGGAAAGCCCTCTCAGCCAGTTAGGCCCAAGATACCTGGATTTCCACGCTCCTCCTGTGAAAGTCAGCCCTGACACTGGCGTCCACTCTGTGGGGTCAGGCCACGCTCAGCGGTAGGCAGGCTTGGGCAGGTTGGCCCAGGCATAGGAGGCAGAGCTGGGTATAAGCACAGCTGTGTCATCTGCTAGCTGTGTGGCCTTGGCAAATTCGTTACCTTTCCAAGACATTTTCCTCATCTATAAAATGGGGATAATAACAGTCACATTGCCTCATGGCTTATTGCGATGAAAAGAAAAAAATATATGAGTAAAACCGTAAGCCCAGGGTACAGAACATGGATGGGAGCCAACAAAAGTGTCATCAATACCCCCAAATCAAAGCTGCCTGGGACCCCAAGGCCGCTTGTCTCTGTCTGAGACTCCCCTCCGCTTCCTGTGTCACTCACACACCACTCGCCACTCAGGAACTCTGAGATGTGAGACAGAGCCATTCTGTCAGCCCTCCCGCCGCCAGCATGTGGAGAGAGGAGCTGGGGAGCCATGGAGCAATTCCAGAAAGCAGCCCAGAGCAGATTCCAAAGGCCTGGCCCACCCCAGGGGCCCACACCTCACAGTAGTTGAGACATTTACAGTGACATTCCCCTGTTAGTGATCAAGAATGCCTGATCCATGGCCACTGCTGAGGATGCCTTTATATAACAGAACACCCTGCAGAGTTCCCTGCTGAGCCAAGAGCTTTGAGGGCTGGAGGTAAAGCTAGTCAGAGGAGGAAAAATGACAGGGACAGCATTTCTGGGACTCGCCCAAACTCACTGCTAAAGGCAAGGCCTGGCCCTGGGCTGCACAGTCACCAGCCAGATGGAGTAGATGCTCCTGCGCATTCTCTCCCTGCCTTGAGGGTAAATGTCTCCACAAGGTGCCCGTGTGTGCCTCCATTTGAATCCAGGCTCTCAGTTACTCATAGTGTCCCCTTCAGTAACTTACTCAAGCTCTCTGTGCCTCAGTTTCTTCATCACACACTGAAAATGATAATATAGATAGTACCAGTGCAAAGAGTCATTACAAAAATTAAATGAATTAAAATTTGCAAAATGGCTGGGTGAGGTGTCTCATGCCTGTAATCCCAGTGCTTTGGGAGGCAGAGGTGGAAGGATTGCTTGAGGCCAGGAATTCAAGACTGGCCTGGGTAACATAGTGAGAGCATTGTCTCTACAAAAAAAAAAAAAAAAAAAAATTAAATTAGCCATTACCTCCTGAGCCAGTTTCATTCATATTTATATATATGCCAGGAGTGGTGGCATATCCTTGTAGTCCCAGCTACTCAGGAGGCTGAGGGGAGGATCATTTGAGCCCAGGAGTGAGAGGTTACAGTTTACAGTGAGCTATGATTGCACCACTGCACTCCAGCCTGGGTGACAGGGTGAGATTCTGTCTCTAAAAAACAAACAAAACCAAAAAAAAAAAAAAAAAAAGGAAAGAAATTGTAAAGTGTTTAGAATACTACCCCCCTTACCCACTAAGACTAAATACTACATAAGTATTAGTTGTTGCTGTTATTGCTATTATTATTTGTGCTCTGGACAACCTGGGACAGCTTCTCCATTTGCCTGGCCTCAGCTCCATGCTTCTCAGTTCACTTAAATGGCAGGGCCCCTGTGCATCCTGCAGCTCTTTGTAGTTAGCTTTGAGATGCTAAGCCATTTCACTCACAGTGTAGCAAAACAATTCCACTTGCAGAAGGTTTGACAATGTTATGCATTTGCAATAGGAAATCACACCTCCAGGAGTTCTTGCCCTCAACAAATACACGCTTCCACAGTTAAATGTAGTGAGCCCTTTCTAAGTCTTGCTTTTACCGTAATAAAAATTCAAAAATTGAGAAAGTGATATCCATTACCTTACTTTCATCATGTCAGAGGAAAAGCCTCTATTAAGGCCTTTTTGCTTTAAGCCACAGATGAACCCCAGAATTTGCCTCAGCTCACCTAGTTCATCAACGCAGGGGCACCAATTGCTATGTGTTTGCTCTGTGCCGGTGAGCTTTATCATCCTCATCCTTTTTCAAAGGAGAACACTGAGGTTCAGAAAAAGGAGGCAATCGCCAACAGCCATTTGTTGAGTGCTGGGGCCCGGGTCTGACCTGGCTCTGTGAGGGGCCCCGGGCAGAGTTCTCTCGTCCTATGATCCTGTGGGGAAGCAACCCCAGAGAGCTGGCCTGCCTTTTGCTTCCAAGCATGTCTTTGACTCTGGTCCCTCACACCCCCATCAAGTCTGAGCTTGGGGACCTGCCACCATGTCCACAACCGATGTTAACTCAGAATCCTTTCCATCCACAGAATCCACCTTGGGTCACCTTCCCTGCTCAGGGACTCGCTAGAGCCAAAGTAGTCCCAAACCCAGGGATTCATGGTAGACTTCAGCCCACGACACAGGCTATAGGCATCACACAGTCCCTTCCCAACTATCCCTGTGAGACTCCACTGCAGCTTCTCCTATGGCCCACTCTGGAGATTGTCCCAGGCTGGCCATGAATAGACCTTTCAAAACCAGAGAAGCTGAGCTTCCCTTTTCTGCAATCACACCCCTGTCTGAGATAGAGAACATTACCCCTATCTAGAGAACACACTCGTGCCATAGCAGATAAGCCAACCCTATCACTGAATGGAAGATGCCCCAGGCTTGCATCCCATGACATCTGGCCTCTCTTGCCTCCTAGATTCAATATTCCAGATTCAGCCAACCTGAAAAATCACTGCCAGTAAGGAAGAGGATAGAACACTTCACATTTTAGTTCCACCAAACTTTTTCAACCACCTGAAGGACCCGTAAGCTTAAAATACCCCAAACACAACTGCCCTTCCCCACCCAACCTCCCTGAGGTAGGTCCTTGTTCCTGATCCCAATATGCATAGCCCCACGGGCTGGAACCCTGTTAGCACCTTGGCTTTGTACCTGAAAACCAGGCAACCAGTAAAACCCAAGTGTGAATTAATAGCCAAGAGGAAGCCTACAACAGGAGTATAACTGTTGGCTCTGATAGCTCCCACTGGGTGTCAATGTCAGGCCTTAAATCTCAGCTACCATATTATTGGTGCTACCACACAAGAGCTTACAGCAGCAAAAAGGGGACCTGATACTATCCCATTTTACAGATGAGTAAAATGAGTCTTAAGGAGTAAGAGTGACTCACCAAAGACACAAAACCACTGAGCACTTGGAAATAAGTCACATCAGACTCCAGAGCCTTGGTACACCAAGGCCACTCTTCTAGTCCAGTGATTAATTCCAGCAAATAAATTTTCCAATTCCATTAAATAAAGATTGTTTGTTGTTTCTGTTGGTTTTCTCACCACTGGGATTTGCCTGGTCACTATGTCTCAGAAGGCTCCAGACACTTTCCACAAGGCACTGTGATGACTAAATTAGCCCTTCTCAGGGACATAATCATCAGTTCCTAGATTTAACCCATTAAACAGAGAAAATGGAACAACATTTTGCCATTCAATGGCAATTGTAGGCAACAATCATGGAAATAAAATATGAGCAAGAACGTCGACAATCATACCAGAGTGCTGAGCATACCAGCCACTTTTCCGTTAGCCTGCCACCCTTGGAAACCATCAAATGTCCCCTTCCTGTGCTCCAGTAAATGTAAATTTTGCTTGAGTAAAATCTCATCCTTGACTTCTTTTCTGGAGAAGTGTTACTCTTTGCTGGAGTGTTACTCTCAGTCCCTCATCTAAAGGGGAGAACATAGGGAAAGAGTGGACTTCGGGGCCATCAGAACTGGGGGAACCCTGATTCTGGCTCTCTGGAGCTCTGCTCTTAAGTTTCTTCACTTCTAAAAGGAGGATCTGCCTCGGGGCTGATAATTACATCTCTTATTTAGAATGAATAAACTGGAAATTCTAGCTTTCAGCATTGCCTCTGAGAGTTTCATTAGGGGTGTGGCAGGAAGTCTGCATGGGTGCTGGTGGGCTGATGTTGGGGAGTGTGCAACCCCACAAGTGCCTGGCTCCTGGCCCCTCAGCTGAGATTCAGCTCAGGACAGGCAGCCACGTGTGCCTCGGTCCAGAGGCCACCCTGTCTTCCTGAGTGACTCCCTCCCGAAACCAATAACTGTCTTTGTTCCTATACTTTTTATCTTGCCGGATGGTTGTGTATATTAAATGAGGGCAAGCTGTAGAGTTGTCAGGGGTCAACTCCAGCAGCCTGTGGGATGGTTTGTAGCCTGCAAGGGTATTTTGTTTGCCCATAGAGAGTTTTCAGCAGCTGTCAACTTTAAAAATTGGAATAGTTCACACAATCTAGATTTCTGAGCTCTCTTGGAAAAAGTCACAAGATTCCACAACCCAGGGTTTTCATTCCCATGAGATGACAGTCGGCTGGAGATGACAGGCAGCTGCCCCCCCCTTAGCAGATGGCCCGTAAGTGCTGGAATTGGGGTATTCAGCCTCTTGAATACAGTAGGTGGTCAATAAAGGATGGTTATCATTACTTATTACTTATCAATAACTTGAGTACATGGCATTTAAGTGCAGGGACTGGGGACTTGTCAGTACCCTCCCATTGTGACTAGCTTGGGTCATTTGGTACAACCTTTGTACAGACTAGAAGATTGGTAATTGGCATCAATACTCAAAGCCCCTATTAGGTGCCACTCACTGTTCTGAGCACTTCACACATGTTATCTTATTTGATCTTCACAGCTGTGAGCTAGATTACTATCATAGTGATGCTTTTGCCCATGGGAGAACTAAGGCACAGCCCCAAATCACCAGACCAGCAAAGGAGAGAGTCAGGATTGAAACCCAGGTCCCAACTATTCCTCCACACTGCAGGATCCTCCCAACTGGCGATGGAGGCGTGGCCTGCCCTGCTTTCCCAGGGCTTGGCACAACTGAAAGCCCTGCCCCCCAGTCCGGCACAACTTACGGTCAAGGCCGTTGATGTAGCGCATGGTGACTTCGCAGTGGCCCCACACGGCACTCACCACCGGGTACAGCTTCTTGCCCTTGAGACCTCGGAAGGCCACCCCCAGGTACTGGCCGTCCACGATGAAGCTGAGTGTGCCTTCATCCATGTCCAGCACCACGAGCAGCGAGTCGGGCAGCGCGAAGGCCTCGTCGGGCCCCAGGAAGGCCGGGTAGGCCACGCCGGGCCGGTTCTTGCCATCGTGGTAGAGGCGGCTGCGGCCCAGGTCCCAGCCCCACGATTCGGCGTCACTGCCCACCAGCGCCGTGTAGCCCACGGAGTGCAGGGGAGCACGGGCCGTGGCCACACCAACTACAGCGTGGGTGCCGCGCTGCCGAGCTGGCCAGTTGATCTGCCAGGCGTGCAGGCCGCGGGCGTGGCCCACCTTGCCGCGGATGCCGTCGGTGCTCTGGGCCACGGGGTGCCGGTGGAAGGTGAGCCGGTCGTCATCCTTGACGAAGACGTTGAGCGAGCGGTCCTCGGGGTTCCACGCATGCCGCAGCTGCACAGCTAGCCCCGCCGCTGGCATGTCCAACAGCTGGTCAAGCCGCGCTGGCCGCCCAGGCTCTGCACCCCGCAGCTCCCGCTTGGCCGGCCGCAGCGCGGGCTCTCGCACCTCCACCGACTTGAGGCTCCCCGAGAGCTTCTGGCCCATGCTTCACTGCCGGGAGGGGGCCGCTGCAGGCCACCGCTACCTCGTGGGAGCCTCCACTCCCCGTAGCCAGGAATGGGCCACGGGGCTGGGAACCAGGCTTCCGGACGGTAGACCTCCACAGCCTCTACCGGGCTGTGGCAGGGGCCCAAGCTCCTGGAAGGAAGCAAAGGGCACGGGTTATAGCAGCAGCAGCAGCAGCCAGTTGCCAATCCCTTCATTTATGTCCATGCCTTGGCTGAGCCCTGTGCATGCACAATAATAGTAATAATTCATACACTCATATCTGGCACTAATCTAGCACTTGCCATATGCCAGTGTTCTAAATGGTTTATGTTTATTAGTTCGTTTAATCCTTAACACCTCCCTATAAGAGATATACATTATTATTCACCATTTACAGATGAGAACACTGAAGTGCAGAGAGAGGATAAGTGATTAGCCAAAGTCCCACTGTAAATAGGTGACTGAGCCAAGATTCAAACCAAGGTCATCTGGCTTCAGGATCTGTGTTCCAGACCTAGAACAATCATAGGGAGTCTGATTTTAGAAATAAGGCATGAGCCCAGAGCAGTTGTGACTTGCTCAAGATCAGAGCCTGGAAGAGAACCCAGGCGCATTTGATCCCAGGGACAAGCCCTGTGCCAAGGCTGCGGGGGCACAAAGCTGCTCAGGACACAGGGCTGTAGGGTGTGGCCCATTGGTTCCCAACCCTGGAGTCCTGGGGAGCCTAAATAACCTCCTAAAATGTACCAGGCTGGAGAGGGAAGACACAGAACAAGGGTACAGCAGGGTCACCAGGGACATGGACATCAGGCAGTGTGGGAAGATGGGGTGAGGGCTCCATGGGAAGGTGAATGGAGGTAAATAGAGGTGAGGAGGAAGGATAAGGGAGCCAGTGTCCAGGCTCTGTAACCAGACAGAACTGCATCCAAATCCCTCTCTCCATCTCTTACTGTGGGTCCACAGGAAAGCCTCCTAGCCTCTTGGATACTCCGGATTCCTTGCCAGTAAAATGAGGATAAAACACCTCCCTCTGGTGATGGGGGAACTTAAGAGACCATAATATAAAGGGTCCTGGAACTCGGCCAACAGGTTTTCCTCTCTGGCTCTGTTTTCTGGGCATCCCATGTGGATCCCCTCCCTTTGGATGGGTGAGCTCTTTCTTCAGCCATGTAAACACCATTAACAGCAGTGACCCCAGATTGCCTTCCCTGAGGCAGGATCCTGGTTTTCATGGAAAAGGAATTGGCCACCATTACCAGGAAACCAGCCAGAACCTAAGGAGCTTGGACTACTTGGACAGGCCCTGGGTATGGGGAGAGATGGAGAGCCAAGCCCTGTCCAGAGCAGAGGCATGTGCCCTCCCCTCCCTGGCCTGAGAGCTGCTGGGCCCAGAACAACTTCTCCTGAGACAGATGAGGAGATGGATGGGTGTTTTTCACACCCTACCTTCCCCGGCCTCAACCTCCCACCCAGACAGTGGTGCACCCCTAGCCAAAGTCCAGGTAGGGAAGGAAAGAACTCTGCTGCCACACAGCACAGACAAGTATCCTGTGTGTTTTTCACCGTTCCATTTTATTCTTAACTCTCATATTCTTTCCTTTCCATTGTCAGATCCCAGCTTCAGCAGATGTTGACCCTATTCCGAGAGCTCTGGCTAATGTTCAATCTGAGGGAATACCAGAACACATAACAATTTGCAGCACTAGACAGTTTTAAGATAGCAGAATAAAGTTACTCCTTTTCATATCCGAAATCACCCAAAATCAAGGAGAAAAAAAGAAATGCAAACTCCTTCTTCAGCAAACTAGAACACATTTGTAACCTGAACCACAACTTATAAGGAAAGGCTGCCAAAAACAGGCAAGGGCTGCCAAAAGCAGTGAAGATCAAAAATACTGTGAGAAAACACCTAGAGAAGACACCTGTGGTGGCAGATCTCAGACAAAGCTGGCAGAGCCACCAGGAGCTGGCATTCCCTGAAGGAAAAAACGAATGATCCCTTATCAGAAACAATGGGAACAGGGCATGTGGTCTGGTACTGGGAGCTTCCTCCTACGCCTTGGAGGAAGAGGAGGGCAGGGCCAACAGAGGAAACCACAGACCCGCCATCTTCACAGGAAGCAGTGTGTTGGTGAGGCAGAGTGAGAGAAGGGTTCTGAACTGGGAAAAGCCCACAGCTGCAGAACTCTGCTGACTGAGTAGAAGCAAAGACCAAAGGAAATCACTAAGACAACCCTGTGAACAAAGTTCCTGGGAACCAGGGAGCAATCCTACCCTCTTCCTGGTACCTCCTCCACATGTGTCTCCTGCAAAATGCTGATCCAAGAAGGTTCACCTCTTTCAAAGAGGAACCAGCACAGGATATAGTCAAAGATGCTATAGAAGAAAGAAAGGAATAAACGAAAAGGACAAAACACGGCAAACCAAGCAAACTCACCTGAAAAAAAGCTGTCACAAAGCAGATAAAAATGGGAACCAAAGTTGTAAACTAATTTTATAATTGATTATTTCAGAAGGGAGACAACTAGCATGGTCTCAACAAAAGATTAAATCCATTTTCCCTAGTTATAAAGGTAATCTCCAGAACTAAAAATAAAAATACACATCTTGCAAATACAAACCTTGAACACAATACAAAATAAAACAGACCATGTACTGAAAGATTTTGTTTGAAAGCAAGAGAGGCATAAAAGCATGAAATATGATAGTAAAGCTAAGACCAAAATATTAACCATGTCATTAAATGGCCATAGTAAACTGCTAAAAAAAGATTCTAAGACTGGGGAACAACACAAAACCCCCAACCATATGCTACATATAAGGGACATTCCCCAAAGCAAAGTGATTTAACAATTTTGAAAATAAAGGAAAGGCAAACACATAACAGGGAAGTGTGAACTCAAACTAAGCGGGCACTGTAATCTTAATATTAGGCAAGTAAAGTTGATTTCAGGACAAAAGGTTTTAAGTGAGACAAGAACACTTAATAATAATAAAGAATAAGATCCACAGTTGAAGACTGAACTCACCAAAAAGCACCAAAATTCAGAGCAAAAGCAAGAGGAAATATAAGGAGGGACCTTAGACAGACACACATCAGGGGCATATAATTTTAATTTCCCTCTTCTAGCTCATGATGGACCAATGGACCAAAATTAAGACATAGAAAAACCAAATTACATAATTAATAAGACCGATCTAATTAGTGTATTCATCAAATTCTATACCTTGAAAACAAAGAATGCATGTTCTTTTCAAGTGTTCATGGAACCATCAAAAAAATTTTCTCGCATATTAGGTCACAAATGAAACTTCCAAAAAAGCAAAAATAATACAGTAGCTGATAACACAGAAGGAAAACTAGAAATTAATCATAAAATTATAGATCACGAAATCCTATCACTTGGGCATTTTAAAAAATTCTTTAAACAACTTGACTCCAACTCAGATCAAAAAGGAAATCCATAGAGAAATTGCAGAATATCTGGAAAAAACGATAACAAAAAGCATTCCATATACTAGAGCCTGCGGGATGCCTCTACAGCAGTTCTCAGAGGAAATCATGGCTGGTATATTTATGATATTAAATTTTTAAAAATGAATGGAGCATAATAAAATAGGAAAATAATAGAACTAAGCAAAAACTCAAGAGCTGGTTCTACCACAAAGAACCAAACCAATAAAACATATAAACTATTAAAGCTAATCATGTACTGTATCACATTATATTATTATATTACTATTATATTAATCTCTCATGTTGATAGTATGTACCTTTGATACGATATAATGAAATGGCACTTTACCTCTATGGGCATCTTCCCCAAAACTCATAACCTCACTCTAATCATGAGAAAAACAAAGGACAAATTCCATTTGGAGGCCATCCCACAAAATACCTGACCTAACCAGCAAGGTCGTCAGAACCAAAGTCTGAGAAATCATCATAGTGAAGAGGGCCCTAAGGATACCTAACAATTCCACGTAATATGGTATCCCAGATGGGATCTGGAACAGAAGAAGGATATTAGGAACCAGGATTGGTGGCTCACACCTGTAATCCCAGCACTTTGGGAGGCCAAGGCAGGTGGATCATCTGAGGTCAAGAGTTCAAGACCAGCCAGGCCCAACATGGTGAAACCCCATCTCTGCTAAAAATAACAAAAAAAAAAAAAAAAAAAAAAAAAAATAGCCAGGTGTGGTGGCACACAACTGTAATCCCAGATACTTGGGAGGCTGAGGTAGGAGGACTGCTTTAACCCTGGAGGTAGAGGTTGCAGTGAGCCAAGATTGTGCCACTGCGCTCCAGCCTGGACAACAGAGGGAGACTCCATCTCAAAAAAAAAAAAAAAGAAAAAGAAAAAGAAAAGAAAGAAAAGAAAAAGGATATTAGGCAAAAACTGAAATCTGAGAAAAAAAGGAAATCTGAAAAAATATGTTAATAATACTAATAAATTAATTATTAATGTTAATTATTAAAATAAGTTAATAATTATCAATATTGGTTCATTAGTTGTGAAAAAATGTACAGTACTAATGTAAGATGCTAATAATTGGCAAAACTAGGGTGGTAAATGGTGTGAACATGTGGGAACTCTCTGTACTATCTTTAGTTTTTCTTTAAATCTAAAACTATTCTGAAGAAATAAAGCCCATTAATTAGAAAAGCTTACATAAATGTCTAAATTTTAGGGAATACAAAAAAAGGACAAAAACCAGAATTCACCTCTTCTACTCATTAACTAGATATAAATATTGTCAGCTTCGGAGGAATTTCGCTTTATTCTCTTTTTTTGTTGTTGTCTACAAATTATAGTGAATTTTATTTTTAAAAATTGGTATAATGGACCTTTATTTAGATTATTACACCTAAAAATGATGTAATTAGCATTTTAACATATTACTAAATATACTTTAAATGCATGACTTAAGTAACTAAATTTTTAAAAACACATAAAACATAAACCATTTAATCATTTAATGGGGGAGAAGACAGAAATCTGTAAAATAAGAAACGAATATGGGAAATAACAAACGGTGTAGCTAAAAGCACTTGTAAAAGAAGTTAGACTTGTTTGTTGTTTTAACATAGGAAAAAATTTGCAGCACACCAACAAATATATGACAAACTCCTACAAATGAATACAAGTACAAAATGTGAAAAGATATCAACAGTTTACACAGAAACAAATGGTTTCTTTGAAAAGATACTCAATGTATACTGAAAAAGAAATGAGTTAGAACTCCATTGAAATGCCATTTTTGTCTATCAGATTATCAAAGGTCAAAAAAATGGATAACGCATGCTTGGAGAATGTGTGGAACAAAAGACAGACTCATACATTGCTAAAATGGATATAAACTGGTTTAGCCTCAGCAAATGGTAAATTAACACCATCTTTCAGAATTGCAAATGTGCAAACCCTTTGACCTAGCAACTCTACTTCCAGCATTTATTCAGATGTGTTCTCAAATGCACAAAACTATCTACGTACACAGCACATGATACATACGCAGCACTGTTTCTAATAGCAGCCTGGGCTCAGAGAGGTTGCATAACTTGCATAACCTGGGGTAACACAGCCAGAAAGTATCAGGACTGGGATAAATCCCAGAGTTACCATATGACAAGCCTGTGCTCTTACGGCTTCCTCCATGTTGTTTAGAATAATGCCTTCTCCACAGCAATGACTGTAACCAGCTCTGTGTGGCCCACACAGAACATTTCTAAGGAAAACTGCTTTATCTTTGCACACAACCATGCCAACTTTGGAGTTGCTGTTGTTGAAAAGACACACGTGTTTGAAAGCAACAGCCAAACAGCAGCCTCAGGGGAGACCTCTTACTAGTACTTGGCTTGGCCCGTACTGGGTCACTGAGAGCACAGTGCTCTCCTTTGCAATCATAGTCTCAAAGTCTGTGTCTCTACCAGAGGCAGGCAGAGATCCTGAAGGGTGCTCACACTGTGGTGTGACAAAGTGGGCATGTAAATAGACAGCCCCTTTGCTGCTCCCCCAGTACAGGGCACACAGCAGAGTGCTCATGTCCGTGAATGGCAAGCTGTTAAGGGAAACTAGCAGCTGGGCAATCTAATGAAGGACAGACCTGGATGTGAATCCCCACCTGTCTGTTGGGCCCTAGGCCAGGACTTAACTTCTCTGAGACTAGTTGGAAGTACTGCTAACTATGTGCTAACCTTGCCTGCCTTGGCAAGTATCAGAGCAGACACCTGTAAAGTCTGGCACATCACAGGGCTTCCAGTAAGTGGTGAGTGCTGTTTTAAATTGTGGACGTCCTCCAACATTGCCATCTCATCACTTGAATGTGCCTCGCTATGAACTGATTGTGTCCTCCCCAAATTCACATGTTGAAGCCTGATATAGGTTGGATATTTGTCCCTGCCCAAATCTCATGTTGAGTTGTAATCCCCAATGCTGGAGGTGAGGCCTGGTGGGAGCTGTCTGGGTCATGGGGGCGAGTCTGTCAAGGCTTGGTGCTGTCTTAGGGATAGTGACTGAGTTCTGGAGAGAGATCTGCTCATTTAAAAGTGTGTGACACCTCCCCACCCTCGCCTCTTGCTCCTGTTTTCACCATGTGACATGTCTTCTCCCCCTTCACCTTCTGCCATGATTGTAAGCTTCCTGAGGCCTCTCTAGAAGCCAAGCGGATGCCAGCACTGTGCTTCCTGTAAAGCCTGCAGAACCTTGAGCCAACTAAACTTCTTTTCGATATAAATTGCTCAGTCTTAGGTATTTCTTTATAGCAATGCAAAAGTGGCCTAACACAAAGCCCCAGTGTGACAGTATTTGGAGGTGGAGCCTTTGAGAGATAATTAGTCCATGAAAGTGAGTTCCACCTCCTCTAGGAAGCCTGCCCTGATCCAGTAGGCCTCCAGGGGCCTGCCCTGTACCTCTGTCCACCCTTGAGTCAGTCAGGGGCGACATCTTTCAGGCCTTACTGCTCTGCTTTTTTCTACCTTGAGGGCATTCCTCTGATGGCAGGAAGCTTTCACCAGCACTTCTGTGCTCCCAGCCACTGCCCCACTCCCTCCATGCAAGACACAAGCCTGGTACTTTGAACATGGGGCAGAGCACACAGATGGACTGTGGAGAGGTTGTGCTGGGCTTCAGGGAGGGCTCATGCTCTGTTCTCTTTCAGAGGATGAAGCAGAGAAAGTGCCAGGGCTAAAGTCAGGATATGGGGACATGAAGCCCAGTAATGCCACTATCACAGTTGGACTCCCACTCCTGAGCAGCTGACTCTTGGCTGTATCCAGTCTGCTCCTTTATTAGCTACTGCTTTGCATCCTTCCCTGCTTCCAACCCTCATTTATTTGTTCAAAAAATGCTTAGTGAACACAGTGCCAGGCACTGTGCAGCTGAGAGCGAGGGGCACAGCAGTGGCCAACTCAGGCTCATCCCTGCCTTCTCTCTCCAGCCAGAGGGAGTGGCCACTTAGCACATTTCTCCTCTCCTCATCTCCACCACAGCACACAGCACTGGGCCAGGCACACGGGACATACAGCAAAATCCACCTTCCTGATAGGAATTCCATCATCTCTCAACCCCGTAAGCAGCCAGCATCCTGAAGAATGCCAAAGGGTGCCTCCGTCTCTTCCCCCAAAACCAAACTTAATTTCCTATATCATGCTTGGATGGGGATGCTTAATGACATTATCCGGAAGGATCTGCTCTGGGGCTTCAATCATGGCTGATCAAGAAAACAAAAACTTTAATTTGCTAATTGCCATTCCCAGGACCCTAACAGATGTTCCTACCCGATAGGGGAATGAGGAGACACGAAGTGGCAATGCCACACTGTTTAAGGAACCTCATTAGTTTGAAAAATATGATGCACAGTCTTCAGAGGCCTGGGACCCAAAATCACAGCCACAGAGGCCTGTCTGGCTGAGCTCAACGGGCACGAGGCCTGCAAGAAGACGTGACTGCTGTGGGGATTGGTAGTGACTGCGTGAAATGCCCTTTTCTCTGTGTGGCCTCTGGCTTTGGACTTGCTGGAGCTGAGGTGGGGGCAAGTCTCCTTCTTTCATCTAGCCAGCAGTAATGACGCTGGCCTGGGGATCTCAGGCTGCTGAAAGCATAAGACTCAACCACTTTCCCTTAGGGAGAGAGCCTACACCGAAGGGGTCAGACTCTGCCACAGATCTGAATAATGACAAAGACTGTAAAAAGAAATCCAGTTAGATACCACTGGAATTCCTTTATAGACTGCACATACCTTTCAAATATATACTACAGCACTTGTAAAAGTACAAAGTTGATCTAATCATGCTCCTGCTCAAAATCCTCCACAGGTTCTCTGAGACTTTCAGGATATTAGATATTAGTGACTCTGGGGAGCTCCCCAGCCCCCTGTGCTCTCACAGCCCTTGTACTTGTGCCCACCACAGCACTTATCACAAGGGGACATGATGTCTGTTTGGCTGCCTCCCTCCCATCGGACTGGGGCAACTGGGGAGCAGGGGCCGGGTCTCCCTCATCAGAGTCCCCATGGGCCTGGCTTAGAGAAAGTGGTGGGTGAATGTCTATGGAATGCACAAGCATGAACAAATGAAGAAAAGCAATACACTGCCTTAGAAAGAACCAACACATAAGAATGAACTGGGAATGCAGAGCACTATGAGCTCAGACTATTTATTTCCTGTCTTTATTTTTCAATTTTTAGCTCTGTGCAAAGGTACCAATGTTAGGTGCCTGACCTTAGTTTAACTGGAATGTTTTTAAGATTTTTCTTGTGCAAATATTAAGTAGGGAGGCTGTTTTATTAAAGATGCTCATTCAGAATGAACCCACCAACAATGAATGACCTAAAGAACCCCCAAGGTTCTGTTCATAGGCGTTCATTAGCTTTTCCCTGCTATACACACATGGAGCTCAGGCTACAACTGGCTGGGCAAGCCCTTTCTTCCCCAAGAGCTCACAAAGAGAGCCATCTGTCCAGTTCCAGGTGGAATCATCTCACGCCTGTCTTCCTGGAGTGAGAATCAATGAGGTTTCCCTGAGCGTATCCTTCTCCTGGGGTTTCCATGGGAATCCTCCCACACGTGACTGAGCCAGGGGCCCCCAAGGTGCAAGCTAGGCTGTCAGCCAGCAAGAAGAGCAGCGGATGGGATGAAGGAGGTCTGCTGGGCTGTGACCAGGGCAGCAAGCTCTGCAAGGTCATTTGAAAGAGACGTACCACTGAGCCAGCGAGGCCACGTGCAGTCCAGGCCAGCCTGGTCACTGCAGCTGCTCCTGTGCCCAGAGGCCTGCCCCAGGCACATTTGGAGATTGTTTGCAGGGCAGCTGGCCTCCCTGAGGCCCAGCATGTCTGGGCTGGGTCAAAGCATGAAGGGAGAAGATGGGAAGGGTGCTATTTAATGAAGCCCTCTGGGGAAAACGATGATGAAAACATGATAAGGTTTGCGTCCAACCCCTCATTTACCTCCCAAGATGAACTTTCCCCACTTGGTATAACTCTTGTCTGGAAACAGAATGCCTAAAAGAAAAGCAGAACTATTCATGCCTCTGGCTTGAGCTAGGTCATAATAGGGACCTGCTGGGATTTCTGAAGATCCCTCCGTTAAGCCTACAGTATCTCTGGGGGCATTTTTGAGATACTAAGGAGAAAAGGAGAGAGGATGAGAGGAAGAGAGGAGAAAGGGAGCAGGATCGGGGAGGAAGCTGCTCTAGCCCCAGGAATCTGTACAACTTGCACATTTCATAGAATGCAGGTAACAGGTGGATGTCTCCTGAAGGTAGACAACAGGTGCAATGTCTCTGTGGCCAGCAAACCGGGCCCAGGCCCACTCGCTTCTGGAGAAAGCAGAGCTCCAGTTCACCACACATGACATTTCACAACTTTAAAGCTCAGATGGATGACTTTGGCACTGCTCCAGCATCTCCCACCACACATATAAGCACACTGAAGTGTAGAGCTTACCACAGCAGCTTTCCTGCATCCTCCTGGCTCCAGGGTCTTCCTGCCTACCCCATCAATGGGGCACCCCCAAGTCCATAGCTTCAACTTCAGTTTCTGCTTCTCACTCTCTCTCTCCATGCATCTTCTCTTATGACCTGCATCTCCAGCGCCCTGCAGACACTCTCAAGCCAGGTCTCCAGTGCTGCCTTAACTCTCCTCAGCACAAAACCCACCTACTAGAAGCCACTAGCCAGCCCTGCATGGGTGTTCTTTCAAATGACCTTGTAAGGCCAGCTGACCTCTTTCCATCACAAGCCTCCTACCATGGGCACACCCACACTCTCAGCTCTGTGGGACATCTGTGGTCCATGGGTACCTCAGAATCTGTAAGTCCTGGGCTGAGCCTGGCCTCTTCCCTCTCTCACATACCAGGTTCCTCTGCATGTCACTGTTCCTGCCATAGATCCTGTCTCTCAGTTCCCACCACCCAACCCTGTCACCTTTCCCCTGTTTCAGACCTTGCCTGGATTACCTCACTGGTCTCTTAGCGAGTTTCCCTGACTCCAGTGTTTGCCCGCCAGCCCCCTCTCCATGCTGCCAACAGGTAAATTTGACCAAGGCACCCACTAATCTCTTCATTCAACCCTCTAGGTGGTTTCTCCAGAGAGAAGCTGCACCTCTTTGCTTGGAACCCAGGGGACCTCCAGGCTGCTCTTATTTCTCCCACACTGTCTGTCATCACTGCCCACCTCAGACCCGTCATGCCAGACTCTCCTCGTCAGCACATCCTGGGACCCTTCCCATCTTCTCTGACCTGGCTGACATTCTCTCACTCCCCTACCCCTTCTAGCAGCAGCAGAACCAGACACCCCTCCATGGCAGCCCCCCAGCCCACTGCATCCTCTTCCCTCCGCCCCATTATGTCCTATTCCCTACGTCCCACTGCACCCTCTGCCCTCCATCCCACTTTGTCTTCATCTTAGCTGTTGATTCCTGCCGCTATCTCTTGCACCACACCTGCATTTCTTGGTGGAGCCAGCACCCAACCAGCCTTTATCTCCAATACGCGTACACAGCCTTGTACCTGTTACCTCTGGTTACATTAAGAAGTGCTTGTCAGACTGAAGAAGGACTAGCCACTCTACACCTCCTGCATGGTTTGCTTTTATTTTTTTGAGACGGAGTCTCACTCTGTCGCCCAGGCTGGAGTGCAGTGGTGCGATCTCGGCTCTCTGCAAGCTCGACCTCCCGGGTTCACACCATTCTCCTGCCTCAGCCTCCCCAGCAGCTGGGACTACAGGCACACACTGCCAGGCCTGGCTAATTTTTTGTATTTTTAGTAGAGATGGGGTTTCACCATGTTAGCCAGGATGGTCTCGATCTCCCAACTTTGTGATCCGCCCGCCTTGGCCTCCCAAAGTGCTGGGATTACAGGCATGAGCCACCAGGTGTATACGTTTTAAATGGAGTAAGTTCTGAACTCAATGTGTAAAGCAAAAATCACATGCAATCAGCACTGCTTAGGAAAGTTCTTCTAAAGTTCCACAAAGTTCATGATAACTGGTTTGAGGTATACCACTGTCTTTCCCAAAGGACACGCCACCCACAACTGTTTTTCCTATAGCCTCAAAACAAATCCCTATTTCTTGAACTGATCATCAGCAAATAAATTAGTTGGCTTATGTAGGAGCCATGTTTGATTAAAAATGTGTTGCTGGTTTTTAAATTTTTTATAGTTGATCTTTTCTTGCCACAGATAGTCATGTTCACATAAATCAAGAGTACATACTATGTTCTTATATAGCACATATATAGGCAGAGACTTCTGGTGACCTCGGTCTAGGGCCTGGCACCCCCTGATTTTCATGCCCGAGACCCTTCACTCCTGTATCAACAGAGAAAAAAACTTTTCGAGAGCATGGATGTGTGACAACAGGTTGGGCAGCTCAGGGGAAATCAAGTAACTCCCGTATGGTGAGTTGTACTAGGTCTTTCCCCAAAAGGGCAAGGAATTCTGCACTGGCCACTACTGCTTGGCCACTTTCTGGGATAGAAATGAAGCCCTTCCAAGGACAGGTCTATATAAATGATGAGGAAGTTTCAGTTGTGTGAAAAAGTAGGAGGAAAAATATTCTAGGCAGGGGGAACAGCAAGTGAATGAGCCTTGGGAGTGTTGGAGTAGAAGGCTAGGAGAGTGGGTGGAGGGGAGAGGAAAATGGTGATGAAGAGGTGGAGGAGGGCAGTACCAGACCTGAGGACCCCTGGGATCATCTAGATTTTACTCTGTGGCAGCCTTAAGGAGGTCTTGAGCTAGGGAGAAATGTGATCTACATTTTTTAAAGATGCTTCTGATAAATGGTTATGACTACTTGCTAATTTGATACATTAAAAACAAAATCTTTTCATTTTAACTTGCATTTTTCTTATTGAGATAACGCATCTTGCCATATGTTTTAGTATCATTTCTATTTTATTTCGCGTATATAAATTGTGTCTTTGCCCATTTGATCTTTTGTTTGTTGACCTCAGGAATCTTTTACAAATTTAAAGAGATGAGCCTGTTGTGATAGGAGTGGCATATGTTATATGTGACAGTTTGTCATATATCTTTTGACTGTTTCTGGTGATTTCTTTTCACTGCAGACTTTATTTTTATATCATTAAACGTATCTTTAAAATAAATGAGAAATACAAACTGGAGAGCTACTTGGGTAGAATGACCAGTAAGTTGAATTTTGTTTGCGGTTTGCCAGAGGTGGCTTAAATTCTTTTCATTACGATTTTTAAAGAATGTTTTAAAAATGGAATAAATTAGAGGGTATGTGTCTCAGAGGAATATGCCCTTGGGTAAAGGATGTTTATATCATGCTTTTACACATTTCACGTCTTCCAGACTTAAGCTCATCAAATTGTGGGGGTGGGGGGCGGAGGGGGGGGGGCAGAAAGTGGGTGGGAGGATAGAGGGCTCAGAGTCTGAGAGAAGTGAACTCCGATCTTCATCCCCCAACCCCTCAAGGAGCGGGGTGGGGCGCAGACCAGGAAACCAAGCTGGGGGAGGTTAGAGAACTTGCCCAAGGTCACACCACGAGCTGGTGGTGGAGACACATTCGAACACAAGCCTAACTCCAGAACTGAGAGCTCTCCACCTTCTCGCGACAGCGGTACAGAAGTGCCCTCCTCTCCTTTCTATCGGCAGCAGCCTGCGCTTGGCCATGGGCCGGCGGGAGCAGCCACTCCCCTGGTTCTCCCGCCAGTCAGAGGTCGGGGGCTCGACGTCCCCTCCTGGCTTGGAGCCCCTGGCGCGTACAGAGCGACCAGGGCGGACACATTTGCCGCGCTCAAGGCTCTGGCCCCCTACCTCCTTCCCAGAGCCCCGCGCCCAGGGTTTCCTGAGCTCCCAACCCCCTCCCTTCCCGAGCATAGACAAGTTTGTCTTCAAGCAAGGCCAGGAACTGGTCCCCGAGTCGCTCTCGGGTCAGGGGACCAGCCTTACTGCCCCAGCGTTAGGAATAAACGGTAACAACAGCCACCGGTGCTTATTGAGTGACCCGTGCTTTACTTCTACCTCTCCGAATACCCCGGACGAACAGATCCCCAGGAATTATTGTCCCCATTACACGGACGAGGGAACTGCTGCAGCTCCGGAAAGTTGGATAACAAGCTTGGGCTCGCAAAGCTAATAGTAATACTAGCTAACATATGATTGAGTGCTTCCTGTGTGCCCGGCACATGCCTACCTACGAGCACCATCCCATAGGTCTTTCCAATACCCCTATAAAACATGCACAATTATTCCCATCCTACGGATGAAGAAACAGAGGTTTGGCGCCCTGTCCAAGGTCACCCAGCCAGTGAGTGACGGATCCTGGATCTAAACCCAAGCGGGTGAATCGGGTGGCAGTTTTTTGTGCGTTGTCCACTACGCAGAGAAGCAAAGGGCTTAGAACCCATGATACCAAGGGCCGGGCCCCAAACGCCCCAGGGCTGCGCGCAAATCAACCTTCTCGAACTGCCACAACCTGCAGAGAGGAATTCTCGGGGACTGGGACGCCAGGAGCGCCAGTTGTGTCGAGTGCTGACCCGCACAAAGTCCGTGCAGCCGGATCTAGGCTCCCGGCCCCCGCGCGCCCCTCACCAGGAGCTGGAGAGTACTCACCATAAAAGAGAGGGCAAGCGCCTCTTCGGGAAGAATCCCCAGCGCTGGCAGGTCCTGGACTCGCCGGAGAGGAGTCTGTTGCCGCCGCCGCCGCCCACTCAGGGGCGCCCGAGCGACCCGCAAATGCCCGCTCTCTCCCCACGGCCAGGGGCGCGTCCACACGGCTGATGCCCGGCAGCAGCGCCCCCTCTGCGCTGCAGGATGGCCTGGAGTTAGGAGCGTTCTTGGCGAAGTTGGAGCTCAGGAGCCGGGGGTCGGGCCTGGAGTGGGGAAGCGCCTTACTGAGGCGATCCTGGGGGCGCTCCAAGGCCCGCGCTTTAGCCTCTTGGAAGCTTGGCGCCTGACCCGGAGGGCGACGAGTCCCGCGCTCAGGGCGCACGGGCCGCGCCTCGGCCGCCGGCCCCGGGCGCGCCGGGCGTCTTCCCCAGCGCCCTGAGCGCACGCAGCGGAAGCAGCAGCTGGGGCCCGGGCCCGGGATGTGGTGTGTTCATCGCCCTCCCCTGGGGCTGGGCGCCTTTGTGCACGGGGCGCGCCGGCCGCCACGGCCAGCTCTGGATGCTGCAGCCACCGCCGCCTCCCCCTCCTCCTCCGCCGCCGCCTGCTCCCCGCCTTCCCGGCCGGCCCGGAGGCTGCAGCTGAAAGCCGATCTGGCTGAGCTCATCCCTGAAGGCCACTAATCCAATAGCCGCGGAAGGCGCGGTCGCCGGGAACGCCCCTTCCCCCACCATCCCGCGCCCCAGCCGTCCCAGCCCGGGCCGCTGCCGGCGCCGCCACCTTCTCGAGGCCACCAGCTGGCGGGAGAGGGAAGTGGAGCCCGCGCCCGCGCCCCTATTCCGAGGCGGCGGCGCGGTCGCCATTCACTCACCCGCCCGCTCGCGCGCTCACTCTCTAGCTCTGGCACTCATTCATGCGCGCGGGTCCTCCCGGATTCATTCAAGCGCGCCTGGAGCGCCAGGGTGGGTGCCCCTGACGGGGAGTAGACACCCAGTCACTAGGCAGCTTTGGTGCCTTTACTCAACGCACGTGGGAAATAGCAGCCGGGAGGAAAAGAGGGTGGTTTAATATCCACCTTCCTCGGGCACACACATGTCCACACTTTATTTTTGAGATCAGGCTCCAACTCATCTCTTAAAGTCCAATTTCATACCGCACCTGCTCAAGGAGCGTTTCCCGCCCGCTCGAGGCGCAGGAAGTCGGTCTCTTTGCTCTACCAGCGCTGATGGTGGGCCGCGTCTTTAGGAGCCTGAACTGAGCGATGAGGAAAAGGGCGTGGCCAAAACAGAAGCCGCCAGGGAGCTTCTGGTTTCTGCGCTTCCTTGGGGAAATTGAAAGTTCTTGTCTTGGTGGCCCTCGTCTGTGCTCCCAGAATTGACTTCAGGTCCATTACGCAGTCATTTGCTGACCCAGTCCCTCTCTGTGCCAGGTAAGAGGCAAAGAGTAGATGCAGAGTGCCCATTTCATCAAGGACACGGAAAACAAGTAAAGACAATCCAACTCTGTGAAGGAAACGTTTTGAGAGAGGTTCTGGGGCGAATTTGTCAGACTGGAAAAGGCAACTGGGAATGTTTCCTAGTAAATTTGTCTACATAAATTAGCTCCTGGAGGCAGGGGTACAACATGGTCACCTGGAGAGCTACCTATCACAGCACAGAGCCTGTGCTATGAGCAGAGGGAGTATGATGGAGCTATAGGGATGGATGGTATCTAGGGTCTTGGGTGGGTACTGTATCAAGAGCTTGACCTGCCCCATCACTTGAGGCGGCCTTTAACCAGGGTAGTGACGTTGTTGGATTTGCATTCCAGAAAGACCTCTTAGCAGCCAAGTGGATGGATGGATGGAGGAAACCAGGTTGGCAGCTATTGTAATAGTCTAAGCATAAGATGATGCTTTATGAACTAAGATAACCATGATGAGGTGACAAAAGTATGTATTGACACGTATTTATTGCACTTATTCTAACGTTTCATCATTGTTTGCATGTCTGCCCCTCCTAAAACTGTGAGCCCCCCCTGGAGGGCAAGTATAGGTACCTCACACATCTCTGGATGGCCTGCACCAGCATAGGATAGATGCTGAGGACAGTAAATGTCATTTGAACTGCCCTAAGTGGCAGTGCTAACCTACATCCACACTTGGTGTCTTTCCTTCCTACCTCCTGTTGACAAGCTCCTGGAGCACCTCTACTGTGGGCTACTGTGGGGGTTATGGATGTGGCTGGGAAGCAAGAAAAGAAAATTTGTGAAAAGAAGCTCAGAAGCAAAGGAAAGTTTAAAGAAGATGTTCATGCTGATGGTTTCTCTACCAATCTGGTTGACAGGCTGGGTGTGTGTGTGGAGGATGCCCGTTGCTTCCACTCTTTGCTGGGAAGCATCACAGTGGCTTCAAGGACAAGGGAGGGAGGGAGCAGTGGCCACAATTTGAGAAAACAACTCCCCTCTCCCTTGGGGGCTCTAGTTAGATTCACCACACTGGCCTTTCCCAATGAGATTATGCCCCAGGCACAAAAGAGTGGTCCAAAACAGGGCCCTCTTGTGTCCCTGTAGACTCCCAAATCCTCCAGCCTCTGGATAACAAGGGAAACAACTTGCCATTTGGGGAGAAGCCAGGATAGCCTGGCTACTAAAATTATTTAGATTGCGATCAGCAGCTTCTACATGGCCCTCAATGATCCCTGACTCCTGGTATGTACTCCCTTGTGTAAACCCTTTCCCTTAAAGTATGGGCTGGACTTGCTGATTTGCTTCTCACTAACAGAATACAGCAGAGGTAATGGGATGTTCCTTCCAATATCAGGTTATAAGAAGACTGTGGCTTCTGTTTTGAGCATGCACTCTTGCTCTCTTTTGGGATCACCCCCCTGGAGAAGCCAGCTGCCATATCCTGCAGTGGCATTGTGGAGAGAGGCCCTATGGTGAGTGACTGAGACCTGCCGATAACCACATGAGTGAACTTGGGAGCAGATCTCTGCCCCCCCCCCCCAGCTGAGCCTTCATAGGAGACTACAGCCCTGTGTGATGCCTTGACTGCAACTTCACGGGAGATTGTGAATCACCGAAACCAACTACCTGTGCTCAGATTTCTGATGCATGGAAACTGTGAGATAATAAATGTTTGTTGTTTTAATCAGTTAAATGTTGGAGCAATTTGTTATTCAGCAGTAGATAACTAATACAAAATGTTCTTAACTGTCCAAGAGTGAGTCTAAAACTACACCCGTGAAAAACTAGCCACAGTATTGCTCTAAAGAATGTGCAGTATTGCATCAGCATAGTCAGACAGCTCTGGGCTTAAATCTCAGTTCCAAGCCTTTGGGTCCTAGCTTTCTCATTTGTAAACAGGAACAGAAGAATGTCTCCAGAGTACAATTGTGGGTTGTAGCTTGTCGTGTAGTAGGTGCACAATAAATCTTTTTCCTTCTACTTCTCAGGAGTAGACCAAACTCTGTAGCATTCGTGGGATTCTTGGACTAAGGCGGAGTAATGCCCGGGGCAGAAGGTGTAGTAGGGAGCTGCTGGAGTCAGGAGTCCAGAACCCCTTGGATAAAGCAAAGCTGTGACCCTCACTCCTCCTGCCTTTGCTCCCACAAGACATGGTATACAGTCTACTTCCCAGTTTTCAGCTATTGAAATCTTGGACTCCTTCTCTGTCTTGCAAAAGTACTTACCTTGGTTTTACAGAAGTTGGAGGAAAAACTTTCAGTTCTGAGAAATTTTGGAGCTTGAAGCTTGCTCCAAGGAGGTCTGTGGCAACATAGAACTGTGTTGTGTGAGGTCTGAATGTCCTCTGCCCACCCCTCAGGAGCAATCCTGTTTGAGCCCAGTCTGCCATGCGGCATTGCCCATCAGGTGCTCAGCTCTCAAATTCTGTTCCTCTCTACAACCCAAACATCACTATCTCTTTCCCCAGCAGCGAAAGCAGCCCCCTCACCTCTACTCTATTGCTGGGCTCTCTTCATAAAGGAAAAGCCATCCTTGCCACTCCCTTCAGAGGTACCCCATGGCCCACAGGATAATGGTCATGCTTTTTCATGGAATCTGGCTCCCTGCCTACTCATCTAGTTTCACCTCCTCTCATTTGCACTCTGGGCCAGGCCACACTGGAGCCCCCTGAGCTCCTTCGTGCTCTTTCTCCCTGCCACAGGCCATTGTACATGCTTACCTTTCTTTCTGGTACAGACTTTCCAGGTAACTCTAATTCATACTTTGTCTCTCTGCCTGTATACATGTCATCTCCTCCAGGAAGCCTTCCTAACACTGCAGGCACAGCATGGTGCCCTCCTATGTGCATCTCAAGACTGTGCTTGCCTCTCTCACAACCCCAAGTCCCACTGTTGTGGCCTCCTTTCTTGTCCCTCACCCCAAGATATGAGCTCTTCAAGGGCAAGGCTGTCTTTTTCATTTTTATACCTGTTACACCCCCAACCACATTTTCTTCTTGCTAATTTGTCAAAGCAGAAAGCTCCATAGTCTTCCCAAATAGCCCAGGCTGGGTTAAGGGCCCCTTCTGTAAGCCCTACCACACCTTATTGCTTTACATTTGTCATAGCACCTTGAAAACCTTTGAGGAATTGTCAGACTCTCGCATTGCATGGTGACTCTTTAGGGCAGGATTGTGTCTGATTCATCCCAGTGTTCCTAGTTCTCAGCCTGGCGCAGTGTATACAGTCAACAGACAGTAGATGTTTGTGGAATAATTAAAGGTAAAGGAGAAGAAAAGAAAGACAGGCAGGTGGGGAGGAAGGGAGGGAGGAAAAAAGGAAGGAAGGCTAACTCCGTTGGCTTCTCTCTCTCTAGTTCTGTCTTCCATTTAAGGTATTGAATGATTAGAATTGAATTAATCGTAGTCCTTGATCACGACACATTGTCAACATTAGCCCAAGTATGGCACTTATTAATTTATGTATTTATTCATAACATAATGAACACACATGAACCCACTATTGAACCCAAGACCTAGAACATTTCCAACACCTACATCTTGCCGTGTGCTCCTTTCCTAGCCCATCTTTCTGCCTCCCCTTCACACAAAAACACTATCCTGCACTTTGGGAGGCTGAGGTGGGAGGATTACAAGGTCAGGAGATCAAGACCATCCTGGCTAACACAGTGAAACCCCGTCTCTACTGAAAATACAAAAAATTATCTGGGCATGGTGACGGGCACCTGTAGTCCCAGCTACTCGGGAGGTTGAGGCAGGAGAATGGTGTGAACCCAGGAGGCGGATCTTGCAGTGAGCCGAGATTGTACCACTGCACTCCAGCCTGGGCAACAGAGGGAGACTCCGTTTCAAAAAAAGAAAAAACAAAAAACACTATTATTATTATTATTATTATTATTATTTTTATGGAGTCCTGCTCTGTCGCCCAGGCTGGAGTGCAGTGGCACCATCTCAGCTCACTGCAACCTCCACCTGCCAGGTTCAAGCAATTATCTGCCGCAGCCTCCCGGGTAGCTGGGATTATAGGCACACGCCACCATGCCCGGCTAATTTTTTGTATTTTTAGTAGAGATGGGGTTTCGCTATTTTGGCCAGGCTGGTCTTGAACTCCTGACCTCTTGATCCAGCCACCTCAGCCTCCCAAAGTGTTGGGATTACAGGCATGAGCCAACGCGCCTGGCCACTATCCTGATTTTTATGGTTTATCATTTCCTTGGATTTAAAAATACATGTAACATGAATTTATTTAGCTTTACTTGATTTTTTAACTTTATTAAAAGATACTGTACTATATATCATTTTCTAGGAATTGCCATTTGGACTTAACAAGATTCATCCATGTTGATGCATGTAACAGTATCTCATTCATTTTCATGGCTCTATAATAGTTCATTGAGTGAACATACACGATTAATTTTTCCATTTTCCTTCCATAGGTGTTCAGATTGATTTTATTTTGGAGCTACTATAAACAGTGCTGCTATTAACATTTCTGAACAGGTTCCCTGGTGCATCTGTGCTACTGTTTTCTTGGGTCTATTCGTAGGAGTGGAATCATTGTGTCTTGTTGTCCTCTTCATCACTGTCTAGCATGGGTCAACCTATTCAAATGAAAGGCTAAAAACTTTTTCAATCTAGCCACAAAACAGGGAGGGTTGTATGTACCAAAAGTAATTTGCATCATTCATAGGAGACAAAAATGTTTGAACAAGGGATACCCAGCTCCATTTCCTTGGAATTATTTGCATGCAAGTAAGTTATTTGCATACTGACAGAGCTTCTGATTCCAGGCCATTCCATTCCCTGCCCCATTTCCCTTTACTTCTTAGATAATTAGACCTACTGGGGCCCAGAAGTCTCAGCCTCCCAGGAGGACTCTGGAAAAGACCTGAGTTAGTCTGTAGTAGGAAAGAAGACAGGTGAGGCTCAGTGACAGATACCCAAATATATCCAGTGATCACTGAATTTTGTGTAGGACAAGATATTAAGGACACACACAGACACGCATGGAGACCTGGAGAGTTCTGCTATAAAATGACTTGGTACCCTGGAAGGAAGCCTTGGGGTGGGTGTGGCAGATTATGGCAGGGTTGCACGTACCACAGGATCTTTAGCTTTTAATTAGTTTCTATAATCCTCATTTTTCTCTTATATGAAATGGGGGCAATGACACCTACCACATAAAATTGTAAAGATGAAAGGAGGTTATGCATATGAGGGCTTGGCAAATGTTTGTTCTTTGGGCTGTGGTCTGACACAAGTTGCTAAATGTCTAGGAAATTTCTGTTTCCAATTTGTAAAATGGAACTAATAAAAGTACTTTCCTCTATTGGCATTTGTTACTTTTTGGACCTCGAGCAGCTGAATTCCCCTGCCTATGCTGGGGAATTCCCTGCCACATTACTCTAAGTAGGAAGCAGAGTCACTTTGCAGTAATGTCCAAAAAGCCCAGCATTCAGTCATGGCATGATGCTCAAAAGCTTTTGAAAACCCTCTTCACAATTTGTTTTTGGTAAAATCAAATAAACAAAACTCTTTCATTTCCTAGCCTCCCTTGCACTGGATGTGTCAGAGGCATTTGAACCAGAGCAACTCCATCTTTGATAGGGGCTGGGTGAAATGAGAATGAGACCTGTGGGGCTGCATTTCCAGGAGCTTAGGCATTTTCAGACCGGGATGAGATAGAAGGTTGGCACAAGATACAGGTCACAAAGACCCTGTTGATAAAACAGGATGCAGCAGGCGGGGCGCTGTGGCTCACGCCTGTAATCCCAGCACTTTGGGAGGCGGAGGTGGGCGGATCACGAAGTCAGGAGATGGAGACCATCCTGGCTAACACGGTGAAACCCCGTCTCTACTAAAAATATGAAAAATTAGCCGGGCGTGGTGGCGGGGGCCTGTAGTCCCAACTTTGCCGGAGGCTGAGGCAGGAGAATGGCGTGAATCCGGGAGGTGGAGCTTGCGGTGAGCCGAGATTGCGCCACTGCACTCCAGCCTGGGCGACAGAGCGAGACTCCGTCTCAAACAAACAAACAAACAAATAAAACAACAGGATGCACTAAAGAAGCTGGCCAAAACCCACCAAATCTAAGATGGTGATGAAAGTGACCTCCGGTCATCCTCGCTGATCATTATACACTGATTGTAATGCATTAGCATGCTAAAAGTCACTCCCACCAGTGCCATGACAGTTTACAAATGCCATGGCAATGTCCAGAAGTTACCCTATATGATCTAAGAAGGAGAGGAACCCACAGTTCCAGGAAATCCCCACCCCTTTTCCAGAAAACTCATGAATAATCCACTCCTTGTTTAGCATATGATCAAGAAACAGCCATAAAAATAGTCAAGCAGGCTGGGCACGGCGGCTCACGCCTGTAATTCTTGCACTTTGGGGGGCTGAGATGGGCGGATCACGGGGTCAGGAGATCGAGACAATCCTGGGTAACACAGTGAAACCCCATCTCTACTAAAAATACAAAACATTAGCCGGACGTGGTGGCGGGTGCCTGTAGTCCCAGCTACTTTGGAGGCTGAGTCAGGAGAATGGCGTGAACCCGGGAGGCGGAGCTTGCAGAGAGCCCAGATCGCGCCACCGCACTCCAGCCTGGGCGACAGAGCGAGACTCCGTCTCAAAAAAAAAAAAAAAAAAGTCAACCAGCAGTCCTCAAGGCTACTCTGCCTATGAAGTAGTCATTCTTTTGTTTCTTTACTTCTCTAATAAACTTGCTTTCACTATACTTGCCCTAAATCTTTTCTTGCCCAAGATCCAAGAACCCTCTCTTGGAATCTGGATCAGGACTCCTTTCTAGTAATCTATGCAGATGTCATCTGGATTCTGTGAACGGACACACTGATCTGACTCAGAAGTGAACTACTTGAAGAAACTCTCTAGGGCTAGAGCATTCATTCTGGCTGCTGTGAGGAAGATGCAACTCTTGTTTGGAGTCAGTGGTAGGAGTAGCAATTTCCTACTCTTGGCTATGGCAGAAGCTCCCTTACCGCGTCAGTTCTGCAGCGTAATGACAGGTATATTCCTGAAAACTCCATTCAGAACCTACGTTTCAACAATCACAGTGATTCTGTGAGCTAGTCAATCTTTTAAACTAAGCCCCTATCTGAATGTAGTAGTTAGAGTGAATTCTGTTGTTAGCAACTAAGACCCCTTGTTGGTTCCTTACTATTCCGCCTTTCTGGCGGTTCGGCGAATCAAAACCTCCCTCTTAGGTTTTTGAAGCTGGGACCAGCCATTCAAAAAAGCAAGGATGGAGAATTTTTTCTGTTGGGGGCAGGGTTGGCAGAAGAGCCCATGGGCAATGTTAGCTTTGGTGGTCACCTCTATATCCAGTGATCAGTGCTGGGAGTGGCAGTAGTGGGCCTCAGGAGATTGGGTTTGAGGCAAGATTTCCTCCGTGTTTCTGCTGCCTAGAATTTGTCGTTGTTGTTCCTGTCTGTTTTTGTTTGTTTGTTTGTTTTCTGGATCTGGTTTTCCATCCTTCCCCGTCCACTCTGTGAGTTTCCCAATTTCCTTTCAGCTGGAGTCTGTTCATACAGAAAATTGAATTAATTGAATTTTGAATGCGAAACTAGCTTTGAATTCCTGAGCTAAATCCCACTTAGTCATCATGTATTTGTCTTTTTAATATATTGTTGGATTCAATTTGCATCTGTGCTCATGAGGGATATTGGTCTGTGTTCGTCTTTTCTTGTGACATCTTCGTCTGGCTGTGGCATCAAACTAATACTGACCTTAATTAGTTAAGATGTGTTGTTTTTTCTTCTATTTTCTGAAACTATTTGTATAGAATTGGAGTTATTTAGTCCTTAAGTGTATCATAGAATTTACCAGTGAGGTAATATGGCCTTGGAGTTTTCTTTGTGGGGAGGTTTTTAAGTGGAAATTCAATATCTTTAATAGGTACGGAGCTCTTCGGGTTATCTCTTTTTTAGTGAATTGTAGTAGTTAACACCTTTCAAGAAATCTGTCCATTTCATCTAATTATAGGATATATTGACATTAAGTTGTGCATCCTATTTCTTTCTAATCTTTTAAATACCTGCAGAATCTATAATGATGTCACCTCTCTCATTTCTGATATTGTTAATTTGGGTCTCTCTCTCGATCTTCCCCAAACCCCCAGCTCTCGTTCTCACTTTTCTTTTCTTTTTTTTTTTTTTTTTCATTTTTTGTCTGTTCAGTCTCATTAGCAATTTATCAATCTTCTCAAAGAAACAGCTTTTGGTATTATTTATTTTCTCTGTGTTTTTCTGGTTTCTATTTTATTGAGTTTTTTTCACTCTGATCTTTAGTATTTCCTTTATGCTGCCTACGGTGAGATCCATCTGCACTTCTTTTTCTATCTTGTTAAGGTGAAAACTGAGATCATTTATTTAAGACCATTTTTCTTGTCTAATATAGGCATTTAGGGCTATACATTTCCTTCTAAGTAGTTTCAGATACCTCTCACATATTTTGCTATATTGTGTTTGTATTTTCTTCAAATTCAGAATACTGTGTAATTTTAAAAATTTCTTCTTTGACTCTAAAGTTACTTAGAATTGTGTTATTTTTTGCAAACATTTGGAGATTTTTAGACAGCATTCTGGAATTGATTGCTAATTTGGTTCTATTGTGATCAGACAGCACTCTTTGTATGATTTGAATAGCTTTAAATTTATTTAAATGTATTTTCAGCTCAAAATACAGTTTATGTTTCAGATGCACTTGGAATGTATTCTGCCATTGGTGGGTGGAGTGCTTTGGAAATGGCAATTAAGTCAAGTTGGTTGTGTTATTCAAGTCTTCTATATCCTTAATGACTTTCTGTCTACCTGTTCTGTCTATTACTGAGAGAAGGATATTGAAATCTATGAATGTACTTATGGATTGTCTGCTACTTCTTGTAGTTCTATCAATTTTTGTTTCAGGTATTTTGAAGCTTTGTTTTACATGCATATATTTTTGGTTTGTTATGTCCCTTTATGAAATTACCTTGTTTAAGCTTGCTAATACCACTTTGAAATCTACATTTTGATACTAATATAACTATGCTAGACTCTTTTAAAAATTAGCATTAACATGATATATCTTTTCCTATCTTTTAGCTTTTAACACACACGTGTCCTTATATTTCAAAAGGTTTTCTTATAGACAGCATGTAGTTGTGATTTGGTTTTGTTATCTGATTGGGTAATCTCTGCCTTTTGATTGGGATATTTAGACTATTATATTTAATGTGATTATTGATACAGTTGGGTTTAAATCTAATATCTTGCTATTTGTTTTGTATTTTCTCCATTTGTTCTTTGCTGCTTTTTCCTCTCTTTTTTTCTGCCTTCTTTTTGATTATCTTCTATAAATCCTTTTTATTTCCTTTGTTGGTTCATGGCTATAAGTTACTGTGTTATTTTGGTGGTTGCTTTAGAATTTGTATTAATAGGATACATATTAACTTCTCATAGTCTACCTTCAAGTAATATTATACCATTTCATGTATAGTATAAGAACTTTACAAAACTTTTATTTCCATGTTTACCCTTTTTTGTATACTTTTATGTATAGTTGTCATACATTTTACTCCTAGATATGTTATAAACCCCTTAATATATTGTTATTTTTGACCCAAATGGTTATCTTTTAAAGAAATTTAGGTATTTTAAAGTTGTTATGTTTATCCACATAGTTGCCATTTCAAATACTTTTCATTCCAGTGTATAGATTCACATTGCCATCTGGTATAATTTGCCTTCTGCCTAGAGGATTTCCTTTTAGCATTTCTTATTGTGCAGGTCTGATTGTGATAAATTCTTTCAGCTTTTGCATGTATGGAAAAGTCTTATTTTGCCTTAATTTTTGAGTGATATTTTCCCTTAGTAAAGAATTTTGGACTGATTAATTTTTTTTCTTCTTTCAGCACTTTAAAGATGTTGCTTCTTTGTCCTTTAGCTTACATTGTTTCTGAGGAACAATCTAAGGCCATTCTCATCTTTGTTTTTCTGTAATATGTCCCCTCTTCCTCCAGGATACTTTTAATGTTTTTTCTTAATCAATGGTTTTAATAAAGGGAAGTATGATGTGTCCTGTAGCAGTCTTCCTTATGTTTCTTGTACTTGGGTTTCATTTAGCTTTTGGATCTGTTGGTTTACAGTTTTTATTACATTGGGAAATTTTTTAGCCATTATTTTTTCAAATACTTTTCTTCCCCCTTCATTTTCTTCAAAGACTCCATTACACATATATAGGCTGCCTAAAGTTGTCCTGTTATTCTGAACATTCTTTCATCCTTCTTCTCTGTGTGCTTAATTTTCAGTAGCTTCTATTTTTACGTCTTCAAGTTCACCACTCCTTTCTGCAATGTAGAATCTGCTATTAATCCCTTTCAGCATATTTTTTTTTATCTCAGACCTTGTAGTTGTATCTCTAAAAATTCAACTTGGGACTTTATTATGTCATCTATACCTTTAACTTAACATGTTTAGTTTTTCCTTTAGCTTCTTGAACATATAAAATAGAGTCATAATACTTTTTAAAATGTCTTTGTCTACTAATTCTATTATCCATGTCATTTTTAGGTCAGTTTCAAGTGATGGATTTTTCTCCAAATTTAGGATTGTATATACCTGCTTCTTTGTATGCCTACTAGTTATTTCCAACTATGGAGCAAGATCCCTCTAAGGGACTGAACTCAGTGGCTCTCACCTTTAATCTCAGCACTTTGGGAAGTCAAGGTGGAAGGATCGCTTGAGCCCAGGAGTTCCAGACCAATTCTGGCAACACAGTGAGACCCTCATCTCTACAAAAAATTAAAAACTTAGCCAGGCATGGTGGCATGTGCCTGTCGCTCCAGTTATTTGGGTGACTGAGGTGGGAGGATTACCTGAGCCTGGGAGGCGGAGGCTGCAGTGGTGGAGCCAGAATCGCGCCACTGCACTCCAGCCTGGGCAACAGAATGAGATTCTGTCTCAAAAAAAAAAAAAAAAAAAAAAATTCCTTCTGAGTATTCCACCCAAAGTCCACTCTGCCTGGTAAGACTAGGCACTATTCTGAGTCCTATGTGAGCTCTACTAATTGTTTCCTCTCTTTGGTTGTTTTTTCCCAGGTCTTGAATAGTTTCCTCTCATGCATGTGCTGATCTGTACTCAGCTGAATCCTCAAGGGGGAACTCTATGTAAATCTCAATGTTCCTTTCTGTGTAGCTTTTTCCTTTCTAGAATTCTGCCCCACAAATCTTAGTCCCCTTGGCCTCCCTTCTCTCAGCTCCATATTCCCAAATCAAGGAGACTGCCAAGCTCTGCCTGGCCTCTTCTGTTTTGCACCATGGCCTGGAAACTCTATCCAGGTAGTCAGCTGGGTCAATTGCAGTGTTCGTTACATTTGTTTGTCATCTCTCAGAATTCAGTCTCCTATATTGCCTGTTGTCTAATATCTTGAGAACCATTGTTTCACATGTTTTTTCTGCCTTTTTAGTTCTTTCAGATGGGAAGGCACATCCAGATTCTGTTGTTCTATAGTGGCTGGAAACAGAAGTCTTTTTGAACACAGCCAGAGTAGTTTTCTGGTGTTTACACTGGAGAGCCCTGGCTGAAACACTACATTACATGATTAATGCGAGGATTAATGAGAGGACACATGTTAAATGCTTAGGACAATGCCAGCACAGAGTAAGTGTTTAATTACTGTTGATGAATTAGTCAGCTTTTGCTGTGGCAACAAACAACCTCCACGTCTCAGTGGCTTGCAATAACATTTCTAGCTCCTGGGTCTGTCAGTCTATTGGTCTGCTTAACTCTGTCTGTCATAGCTCAGCTCTGCTTGGCTCACCTTGAGTACAAGGCTTTCTCATTCTGAGACCCAGACTGATAGTAGAATCATCTGAGATGTGCTGTTCTCATGGTAGAGACAAGAGGATGATGCCAAATAAACTTACATTAGGCACTTGATATTTCTTACAGAAGAGGGACTTGATAATTGAGAACAACAATATAATTTACCACAGCTGATTTTTTTTTTTTTTTTTTTTTTTTTTTTTTTTTTTTGAGATGGAGTCTCGCTCTATCACCTAGGCTGGAGTACAATGTCACAATCTTGGCTCACTGAAACCTCTGCCTCCCAGGTTCAAGCAATTCTCCTGCCTGAGCTTCCCGAGGAGCTGGGATTACAGGCGTGAGCCACCACACCTGGCTAATTTTTGTATTTTTTGTAGAGATGGGATTTTGCCATGTTGCCCAGGCTGGTCTTGAACTCCTGACCTGAGGTGATCCACCTGCCTTGGCCTCCTAAATTGCTGGGATTACAGGCGTGAGCAGCTGTGCCCAGTCTGATCATTGTTATTAAAAGCCTCTTCTGCAGGTAAATTTCCCTGTACATTTTTGTTAAAAGCAACATACATTTTTGTTAAAAGCAATACTTTCTCAGGAATATCAAGGTGAACGCATCCCTGTCCATTCACATTTCCTTTATCCCAGGCATATCTCTGCCCTCCACTTGGCTTTTGATTGCTCGGTGAACTCTGGTTACTCACATTGCAGGAAGTGGGATGCTTCATTCATAATAGGCTAGAAGGCCATTGAGGCAGGTGGATGGTAAAAGCACAGTTTGAGGGCAAACAGTATCAGTGGTCTAAGCACTGAGAGAATACCTGAATTACTTTCTCAGTCTTCGGTGTATCAGTTGGATACTCAAGTCTTTATTAATTACCAATAGTGCAGAGCAACGGCTTAGGGCCGAGGTTCCCATGATTCATCAGAGAAAATCAGCCCATCGTGAAATGCCAGTCACTTTTTCTCCTTTTTCCAGGAATTTACCCCAGTCTGAATGGCCCTGGCCTTCACTGAACTCCAAGAGCCTTTATTTCAGGGCATTTCACTTGGTAATGAATTATAAGTTATCTTGTAATAGATTTTCTGCTTTATTATTTAACTAATATATGGTTTGAGGACGATGGAATTCAGATTTTTTTCAAATGCCTACTCTGCACCAGGTCCCTTACATGTAGTGCAATTTTAAACCTCCTGAAGACCTACTGATGTAGGAGGCCACAGAGCTAGTAAGTGGCAGAGGTTGGATTTAAACCCAGGTCTGCCTACTTTGCATTGTGCTTGTTTGGGCTCCTTTGGGGCATTTTAAGCCCCTTGAAGCAGGGACCATATCATATACTTCTTTGAATCATCTAAAAAATCTAATACAGAGTCAGGACACTGGGTGGCTGTTCAAAAACATTTATTTATTTTTCTTTACAAAGAGAGAAGCAGGTGGCTCAGTGCTCCTAGGGTCTTGAAAGAAATACTGGGTATAGAGTTGGAAAAATTTTTATTCCTTTTGGCTCTCATTCCTCTGGTGGTCTAATCCTCATAGCTGGTTGATGGTGTATTAGGCTGAGACTACTTCGGGGCTGAGAAGGTAGATAAGTAGGGCTTTGTCAAGGCACAAAAGTAAAGCCATGGAAGTCACAGAGAGACAGAAAGGAACTCACGTTTACCGGGTGCCTGTTAGCCAGGCTTTCATCATTCATTATTTCAGCCAAGGCACATAATATCTTCTGGGGAGAGGATTTCTGACCCTCATTTAACAGCTCAGCATCACACAGTAGTAAATAACAGAGTTGGAATTTAAATACAGGTCTAACTGACTCTAAAGCCCTGGTTGCTGCTGTTACACCCCACGACTAGCCTGAATAGCACGAGCCCTATTGAGAGGAAACCAGTTCAAGCCATCAGTGAGGACGGCTGGTCTCAAGCACTTGGGGAATTAATAACCAGGAATATATTCCACCACACAGTGAAAGTTACCCACTCCACACTGCCCAATCTACTGCCACTTGAGACTTGTAAGCTATTACCTGTGTGGTAGTCAAGCATTTTATCTTTTTCATTGAATTATCTTATGTCTTGACATAGTTGCTCATTCTCTCCAAAAATAAAGTGATTTATGAAGACAACTGCAATTACAATGCCATCTATTAAAAGAATCTGAGATTCCTGTAGAGTTAAAAGGAATATGTAATTGCCAATTAAAGAAAAGCATGCCATTGGCCAAAATTGTTCATTAGAAGTAAATCTGGAAAAATTCTCTGAGCAGCATTACAGACAGAATCATTTCCTTTCTTCTAGAGCCAAAGTGACCTGTGAAAAGTTGATTTCATGGGCAACATGAAATTGCCCATGATTTCATGGGCGATCATGAAGTTAAAAGTTGATTTCATAGGCAACATGAAATCAACTTTTTTCTGATTTCTGGATTTTATTATTTCTCCCCTGGGCTTTGGCAGTCGAGTCTCCTCTCCCTGTCCTCACTCCTTTCCCCACCATGTTCTCAAAATAACACCCATGGTGATGTGGCAATCACTATTGATTGCATGCCGAAAAACCTTCCCCATCCCTTTTACATCAACAGAACAATAGTTTGAAATTTGGTCCAGTGGCAATATATTCAGCCTCAGGAGATGAATCCTGATAGGTCTCGGTCCTTCCTGGCAACCACATTTTATTTTACCAGTGATTGATCTGGGAGTAGGCAAGTGAACTAATTCTGGTGGAAGTCTACTGGGACTCTCTGGGGAAGGTTTTTCTCCCTTGATAGAAGGTCCATCTTGAGCAAAGGAGAAAATTCCACTTATTGTTGCTTCTTCCTTCTAGCTTCAGACATTACCATGTAAGAAAATGATGCTTGAAGCTGTAGACACCTCTCAACCATGAAGACAAGACTAAGAGAATCATAGAGATGCCAGCCCAGCGTTCCAATGTTGTTGAGTCACTAAACCAACTGGGAACCATGACCCCATGACTATATTCACATATTCAACAAACACTTATTAAGCACCACTGTGTGCCAGGCACTGTTTCTGGCGTTAAAGATATATCAAGGAACAGCAATGATTTTTAACCTTGTGGTTTTTAGATGGGGGCGGGGGTGGAGAGGTGGAAGTCAGACAATAAACAGCACATATAGAAAATATAGAATATTTTAGAGGGTGATGAGTATATAGGAAAAAAAAGAACAGAAGAGAGGAAAGGTGATTGCAAGTACTGGGGCATCATGGAAACAGTGAGATTGGAGCAAAGTCCCAAAGAGGTGAGTGAGTAAGCCGTGCGTGTAACTGGGGAAAGAAATTCCCAGGTACCTAGTGCAAAGGCCCTAAATAGGGAATTGCATATTATGTTCAAGAACAGCAAAGAGACCAGTATGACTATTCCCTCCACTGGGATATTGAAAATAGGAGGACAAGGACAGGAGCAAAATTAGGAGGCCATTGAAGTAGTATTTTTGTTATTGCAGCTTCTTGTTATAAAATAGATAATTACACATTTTTCTCTACTTGAGCCATTGACAGTAGTCCATTGTTTGCAGTCAAAATGATTCCTAGTCATTATCATAATCTTGCTAATACATAATCTAGTCACAGTACTGCCTTGTAATTGGGGGAAGACTTAAACAGAATACAAACAGATAAATGAAGTCAACTGTATCACAAAAGAATATCCACAGTGAAGGGGAAAAAAAGAATGAACTTAAGTAATTTTTCAGCACAATCCTTGACTGACTTCTCATTGAATAAAATACAGACTTCTTGACTTGACATAAAGGTCCTCCATGAATAAATGAATTTCCTAGCCCCTGAATTAGTTCCTTTTCTCAGTTCTCTTGAATCTCAAGTGAATAGGTTTTCCTGCCTATATACAAACAGGATTTGGCTATGAAGAAAACTTGACAGCCTGGGTAATATGGCAAAACCTCATCTCTACTAAAATTTTAAAAAACAATAAAAGAAAAATCAGGTGTGGTGGTGTGCATATGTAGTCTCAACTACTCAGAGGTTGAGGTGGGAGAATCACCTAAGCCCGGGAAGTTGAGGCTGAAGTAAGTTGTGCTCGTACACTACTGCACTCCAGCCTGGGCAACTTGGAGAAACCCTGTGTCGAAAGAAAAAAAAAAAAAGAAAAGAAAACTGTTGGCTAGCCACGGTGGCTCACACCTGCAATCCCAGTACCGTGGGAGGCTGAGGTGGGAGGCTCACTTGAGCCCAGGAGTTTGAGGCTACATTGAGCTACAATTGTACCACTGTACTCCGGCCTGGGTGACAGAGCAAGACTCTGTCTCTACAAAACATAAAAAAGAAAAAGAAAACTTGTCAAAATTATTTTATTTTTTGTTTTGTTTTGGAGATGGAGTTTCACTCTTGTTGCCCAGGCTGGAGTATAGTGGTGTGATCTCAGGCTCTCTGCAACCTCTGCCTCCTTGGTTCAAGCGATTCTCCTGCCTTAGCCTCCCGAGTAGCTGGGATTACAGGTACCTGCCACTACGCCTGCCTAATTTTTTGTATTTTTAGTAGAGATGGGGTTTCACCATGTTGGCCAGACTGGTCTTGAACTCTTGACTTCAGTTGATCCACCTGCCTCGGCCACCCAAAGTGCTGGGATTACAGGCGTGAGCCACTGCGCCTGGCCTCAAAATTATTTTAAATAAAAATGAGAGTTGAAAAGTTAGGACCATTACTTTCATACATTGCTGCTGGTGGGAATGCAAAGTAGTACTGCCACATGAGGAGAAATTGACATCTAATAAAATGTCATAAGCATTTACCCTTTGATCCAGATAATCCTTCTTTTAGAATTTACCCTGAAGATACACCTCAAATAATATGAAAATACATCTGCATGAGGTTATTTATTGCAGCATTATTTTGTATTATAAATTATGAGACACCACCAAAATGTTAAGAAATGGGTTGAATAAGGCCGGGCATGGTGGCTCATGCCTGTAATACCAGCACTTTGGGAGGTCGAGAAGGGTGGATTACGAGGTCAGGAGATCAGGACCATCCTGGCTAACATGGTGAAACCCCATCTCTACTAAAAATACAAAAAAATTAGCCATGTATGGTGGTGGGCGCCTGTAGTCCCAGCTGCTTGGGAGGCTGAGGCAGGAGAATGGCATGAACCCGGGAGACGGAGTTTGCAGTGAGCCAAGATCGCGCCACTGCACTCCAGCCTGGGTGACTAAGCGAGACTTCGTCTCCAAAAAAAAAAAAAAAAAAGAAAGAAATTGTTGAATAAACTGTGATGCATTCACACAATAGAGCACCATGCAGCTGTAAGGAAAAAATGCAGAAGATCTTGAATTCATGGTTGAGTGTGGTAGCTTATGTCTGTAATCCCAGCACTTTGGGAGGCTGAAGTGGGAGGATCACTTGAGGCCAGGAGTTTGAGACCAGCCTGGGCAACATAGTGAAGCAGGCCCTGTCTCTACAAAAAATATTTTTTTAATTAGCCAGGGATGGTGGCATGTTCCTGTAGTCCCAGCTACTAAGGAGGCTGAAGAGGAAGACTGCTTGAGCCCAGGAGTTCAAGACTACAGTGAGCTGTGATCACACAACTCCCCTCCAGCCTGGGTGACATGACAGAGCGAGATCATCTCCAAACAAACAAACAAACAAACAAGATCTTTATGAACTCATATGGGGGAGTTCCATGATACACTGTCAAGGGAAAAAAAGCAAAGTACAAAAGAATATGCAACCTTTCATGTAAGAAAAAGTGTAAATAAGAAAATACACACGTATCTGTTCATTGTTTAAAAATGCAATACAGGAATAAAAACTAGAAACCACTGAAGTCTGTTGCTTAGACAGGTGGGCAGGAAGGAAGAGAAAAGGACAGGGAGAAGGAATAACATTTCACTGAGTTTAATTTTTGCATAGTTTTGGATATTGGAAGTGTGCTAGCGTTTTGCATATTCAAACTAATCTAAAGTAATTGGGGGAAGACTAAAATGGAATACAAACAGATAAATGAACCCACTGTATCTCAAAAGAATATCCACAGTGAAGGGGAAAAAAGAATAAATTTAAGTAATTTTTCAGCACAGTATTTTGACTATAAACCTTTAGTTTATCAACAAAAAGAAGTGCATAGATAAATAAATAAATCTTATATTCAACTTAATAGATCTGGTTTTCTGTAGAAGTGTAAGAATTCTGAAACTATTTTCTATGATTTCCAGATCTGAACAAATAAGCAAATATGCTAATGTTGTTGGTAACCAGAGTTCTTACTGTGGAAGTTAAGGAGACATAACTACAAAACCAGCAAGGCAAGCACAACCTTACAGAGGGGGCTTGGAATTAGAGATAATTAGTATTTCTGGCTTTGTCCAGGCAAAGACCCAAAGTGCTGACATTCTAGTGGAATAAGCATGCTCTAACACACAATTCTTAGTTTCTGAAAAACATTTTCTTCTGCTCAAGAGAACCAGAAATTCTTGAAGAAATGGTTGATTCAAGGACTAGGGCAGGAAAAGTGTAAGATAAATCTGGAACATGATGCTATAACAGAAATTAAGAAATAATGGCAACATATCAAAAGTATGCAAGACACACCTGAAGGCACTAAGTATCCAAATATAAAGCAGTAATAGATTATAAGCAAATGAATACAATTCATAAGTTTGTACAAACACATATATACATACATAAAGAACAGCTCTTCCTTACTGTAGAATGCCAACTAATAAATGCAGAACAAATAACACTATTAGAAAATCACCATTTTGCTGCCATTCTAGTAATAGACAGAGGCCATAATCATCAAGAAATGCTAAAACATGTGGGTGAAAGTTTGATGAGGATCAAGATATTTGCAGTCCCAACAAAGCTCTCCACAAACATAATTATTAATTTGAAAAGGAAAACTAGAAACTCGGTGAGCACCACTTTAGCATAGGAATGAAAGTCATCATCATTATGGAGCAAATCTGCATCACATGCTTTCTAGTACGATGCACTGACAAGAATACATCACTTCTGTGGTATTCTGGCCAAAAGTATATAATCTAAATCTAACAATGTGGACATATCAGACAAGTCCAAATGGAGGGACATTCTGTAAAACAATTGGCCTGACTATACGGTTCAGAATATCAAGGTCGTAAAAGAAAAAGAAGGAGGAATTGTTCCAGATTAAAGGAGAATAAAAAGACCGGATGATCAAATGCAATATGTGATGCTGGATTTGATCCTGGCCTAGAAAAAAATTCGCTATAAATGATATTATTTGGATGATTGGTAAAATTGGAATATGGACTATAGATTAGATAACAGTGGTTATCAGTGTTAAATTCCTGCTATATTGTGGATATGTAAGAGAATTCTTTGTTTTAAGAAATGACAAATATTTCAGATGGTACAAATGCTAATTACCTCAATCTGATCACTATACATTATATGTACGGAAACACCACTATGTGCCCCGTGAATAAGTACAATTGTTATTTGTCAATTAAAAAATAAAATTAAAAAGAAAGAATTGTTTTTAGAATGTATATAAGGAAGTATCTAGAAGTAAAGGAGCATAATGTATGTAACCTACTCTCAGTGAGCCCAGATGAAGAATGATAAAGCAAATGTGGCAAATGTTAACAATTGGTCAGTTGTTGTATAATAAAGGTGGTCACTAGTTTTTTGCTACTCCTCTGATTGAAAGATGGAGTCCAATTTCCCACCTTTAAATCTGAGCTGGCTTCTTTTTTTTTTTTTTTGAGATGGAGTCTCACTCTGTTGCCCAGGCTGGAGTGCAGTGGCACGATCTTGGTTCAGTGCAACCTCCGCCACCCAGGTTCAAGCGATTCTCCTGCCTCTGCCTCCCAAGTAGCTGGGACTACAGGTGCCCGACACCATGCCTGGCTAATTTTTGTATTTTTAGTAGAGACAGGGTTTCACTATGTTGGGCAGGCTGGTCTTGAACTCCTGGCCTCAGGTGATCCACCCGCCTCGACCTCCCACAGTGCTAGGATTACAGGTGTGAGCCACTGTGCCTGGTTGGAGCTGGCTTTAGTGACTTGTTTGAGTAACAGAATGTGGGGGAACTGATGCTTTGCAACTTGCAGGACTGTCATGAGAAACTTTATGCCTTCAATCTGGGGCTCTTGGAACACGTTGTCCGGGAACCTTGAACTGCTATAAGACATCCAACTCCCTGACACCACCGCACTGAAGGTGTCTTGTGTAGATGTCCCTGTCGATAGTTCCCATTGGACTCAGCCTTCCAGCCATCCTCAGCAAGGTGCCAGAAGCTTTTTTGGATTCTCCAGACCCATCCATCCACTTGTCAAATACTATCCTATGACTTCTGTGAACACCACATTGAAGGTAAATCAGTAAACTGAGCTCTGCCCAAATTCTTGTCATAGAAAAGAATAATAGATACTTAAAACGGTGCTTGTTTTAAGCCATCAAGTTTTGGAGTAGATCTTTATACAGAAATTGATAGCTAGCACTAGGTGACTGATAAAACTTGTATTCTTTGTATTGTTTTTGCAACTTTTCTGAACGTTTGATATTATTCTTAAATTAAAAGAAAAAAAGCTGGAGCCAGAAATGAATGGCTAAAATGAGTATGTATTTCTGTTTAAACCAATGGTCCTTTCTCCCAGCAGGAAAATCATTCAGCAATTTCTTAAATGTGTGCCAATCTCTGGATCCAAGTTGAGCTCTCTGAGTGAAACATTATGAATCGAAACCATGAAGGGGCTCATTGAGCTTAGATCCTCAATGTGGAACTAAGATTCATCCAAATGGAAACATCCTATCCAAAGAGCTTGCCTCTCTGCTCTATTCCCGTCGGTTCTTCTGCTTTTCCACTGGGTATCTCAGAGATATTGCAACTCAGCATAACCTAAATCAGACCCACATTTTCACCTCCTTGAGAGCCAACCCCCACCAAAACAAACAAACAAACAAATAAAAAAAAACTTGGCTCTCCTTTAGCCAACATAAAAGAGAAAAATGGCATATGAATACACAAAAGGATTCTTAGCTGCCATAATTAAACAAATATGAAACTAAGAAACAAGCAAAAGATTTGTTTATCATATTGGCATAAATAAAATGTGAAAATATGCAAGTTGATGAGAATATAAAGATACAGGCAAGTTCCCACATGGTTGTACAATTAAGGTATTTAAAAACCTTCACAGGTCTCAGGCAGTCCTACTTTTGAAAGCCATACCCTACAGTATATAAAATATATTAAACTACACATACATTCATAGTAAGTGTAATTTTTGCTGATATTGAAATATTGAAAGGGTTTTAAAAATAATTTTTCTTTTGAAATGTCTTGGCTATAAGTAATTTTTATAATGGGCTATTAAATTTATAATAGGCTATTTGATTTATGATAGGCCATTTATCAACAAGAATTCACATACTTGTGAATTCCTGCAAAATGAGTAAAATATATAGCCTACAAATTTTTTTCAAATATAATGAACTTTTTAGGAATAATAACATTACAAGTAATACATTGTAGAGCTATTTGATGAAATATTTATTGATCTCAAATTTGCAGTTTCCATTTGTGTTAGGAAGCTAATATATGCTTGTCAGTGCCCAAACCTGTTCCTAGACCCCTAATGATAAGCTATGCCTACAGAACATTTTAATGATGAAATGGCCCCAGACAAACATCTCTGCGGGACAATTATGCAATGTCTATAAAAATTGTAAATGTGCATACTTTTTTTTTTTGAGACGGAGTCTCGCTCTGTCGCCCAGGCTGGAGGGCAGTGGCCGGATCTCAGCTCACTGCAAGCTCCGCCTCCCGAGTTTACGCCATTCTGCCTCAGCCTCCCGAGTAGCTGGGACTACAGGCGCCCGCCACCTCGCCCGGCTAGTTTTTTGTATTTTTTTTAGTAGAGACGGGGTTTCACCATGTTAACCAGGATGGTCTCGATCTCCTGACCTCGTGATCCGCCCGTCTCGGCCTCCCAAAGTGCTGGGATTACAGGCTTGAGCCACCGCGCCCGGCCGCATACTTTTTTCACCAAGAAATTCCACCAAAACTAATTTATCCTACACATATACTCACAAATATACCCAAATATGTCTTTAAAATATATATTTTTAAAATATAATATATATTATATATATATATATATATATATATATATATATATATATTTTACTTTAAGTTCCGGGATACATGTGCTGAATGTGTAGGTTTGTTGTATACAAACATGTGCTGAATGTGTAGGCTTGTGTATACAAGTATACATGTGCCATGGTAGTTTGCTGCACCTATCAACCCATCATCTAGGTTTTAAGCCCTGCATGCATTAGGCATTTGTCCTAACACTCTCCTTCCCCTTGCTGCAACCACCTGACAGACCCCAGTGTGTGTTGTTCCCCTCCCTGTGTCCAAATATGTCTTTACAAGAGTGTTCATTGCTACATTGTTTGTAACAACAAAGAATAGAAGAAACTTAAAATATCCATCAGTCAGGGACTGAGTAAATAAATCATGACACGTCTGTCCACTGGAGTACCGTGCAGCTCTTGAAAATATTGGTGTACATCTAACTGTGTTGATGTGGAAAAGTCTCTTTGTGTATTGTCAAATGAAGCAAGTGAAGTTTCAAAACATTGTGTATAGAACCCCATCTCCCTCTTGCTACATATCAGATTTTTTAAGAAGAAGCTATACATTTTCACATATGTTTTTGTGTTTGTGAAATAGTTCTAGAAACCTCGATGGTGGTTGTCTCTATGGAGTGGGACAAGGAGGGAGCAAGAGAGGGTCACTAGGTTTTCTTTGAATAAATCTACAGGTTATTTTCATTGTTCAACAAAGGGTAAAAGGAGAAGGAAGATGAGGCAAGAGAAGAAAAAGGAAAACATATTTCTAAACTGGACCACAAAGTTTGCCTGGCCATGACTCTGTCCTCTATGGATTTATCTTGTGCTGCTCACTTTCGCTGTCCTTCAGGCTCTAGCTCACTAGTCTGCTCTCCATTCTTTGCATTTTCAATCCTCCCTCTGACCTCTGGATCTTCACACATGCTGTTCCTTCTAATTGGAACTATCCCAACTAGCACACACAGTTAACTTTTACTTCCCTTTAAATGACTTCTTGCTCCTGAGGGAAGCCTTCTGTGACTTCTCAGGCTGGGCCAAGTTCCCCGTTTTGCATTCTTGTAGCATCAATGCTTTTCATGCATGGCACCAATCGCAGTTTAAAATTCTGTATCTGTGGGCTGTTGTTTAACATCTGGCTCCCCTAGTGAATTGCTGCTAATCATTTCACTATCACTTAGCACCACATATGACACATATGAGGTGCTCCATAAGTATTAATGAGTAAATGAATCAACTAAGGGGGTTGCAAGGGGCAAGTCTCCCAATATGGAGTGGGGCGTTGTTTACCTAGCATGGCTCCTTTCAAGTTCTTCCCACTCAGTGGTCTCCTAATTTGTGCTAATGGCTTTACCTTTGTTGTGGGAAAGTGTCCTGCAAAGGTCTGCCCTTCAGAAATGTTAGAACACACAAGAATGAACCCTTTCTTGTGGAAAACTGGAGGAGGTGTCAATAGGCTTCATCTTAGTACTTCTAGATTTTTGTTCATTTCAACGTTGTTAGAACTCGGCAAAATAAAAGTTTATTTTATGTTGGACATATTTTGTCATACATATGTCAAACAGGCCTAAAATAAATATAACAGAAGTAAGTATATAGACAAAACAAAGGCAAAAGGAGATTTTCACTGCTAATATGACCAATGGATCTGATCCTCTCAGAGAGAACAATATAAACTTGGATAAACATACCAAAATAAAAAAAAAAATGACCTGGGCCTGAAGAATGATGGTAAGCAGGTAGATTCTGGAGAGGCATCTACACTTGGAAAACATGAATGGCACAGATTGAATTACTTACACGTGTGGCTTTTAGCCTTTGTTCCAGGTCTAAATCAGTACTACACAAAGTAGCTAAATCTCTGCTAGAAAACCAATAGTCTTTCTGGCCTGATAAAACTAGAGGACCCTTTTCTGCCTGTGGACGCCGTGGAAGAAGCATTGTTAAAGTCTCTCTTCTCCCTGCCCTCATGTCTAAGTCAGAGTCTCCTACAGAGCCTGAACAGCTGAGGAAGCTCTTCATCGGGGGGTTGAGCTTTGAAACAACCAATGAGAGCCTGAGGAGCCATTTTGAGCAATGGGGAATGCTCCAGGACTGTGTGGTAATGAGAGATCCAAACACCAAGCGTTCCAGGGGCTTTGGGTTTGTCACATAAGCCACTGTGGAGGAGGTGGATGCAGCTATGAATGCAAGGCCACACAAGGTGGATGGAAGAGTTGTGGAACCAAAGAGAGCTGTCTCAAGAGAAGATTCTCAAAGACCAGGTGCCCACTTAACTGTGAAAAAGATATTTGTTGGTGGCATTAAAGAAGACACTGAAGAACATCACGTGAGAGATTATTTTGAACAGTATGGGAAAATTGAAGTGATTGAAATCATGACTGACTGAGGCAGTGGCAAGAAAAGGGGCTTTGCTTTTGTAACCTTTGACGACCATGACTCCATGGATAAGATTGTCATTCAGAAATACCATACTGTGAATGGCCGCAACTGTGAAGTTAGGAAAGCCCTGTCAAAGCAAAAGATGGCTAGTGCTTCATCCAGCCAAAGAGGTCGAAGTGGTTCTGGAAACTTTGGGAGTGGTCGTGGACGTGGTTTTAGCGGGAATGACAACTTCGGTCATGGAGGAAATTTCAGTGGTCATGGTGGCTTTGATGGCAGCCGTGGTGGTGGTGGATATGGTGGCAGTGGGGATGGCTACAATGGATTTGGTAATGATGGAAGCAATTTTGGAGGTGGTGGAAGCTACAATGATTTTGGCAATTATAACAATCAGTCTTCAAATTTTGGACCCGTGAAGGGAGGAGATTTTGGAGGCAGAAGCTCTGGCCCCTATGGCAGTGGAGGCCAATACTTTGCAAAACCATGAAACCAAGGTGGCTATGGTGGTTCCAGCAGCAGCAGTAGCTATGGCAGTGGCAGAAGATTTTAATTAGGAAACAAAGCTTAGCAGGAGAGGAGAGCCAGAGAAGTGACAGGGAAGCTACCGGTTACAACAGATTTGTGAACTCAGTCAAGCACAGTGGTGGCAGGGCCTAGCTGCTACAAAGAAGACATGTTTTAGACAAATACTCATGTGTATGGGCAAAAAAACTCAAGGACTGTATTCGTGACTAATTGTATAACAGGTTATTTTAGTTTCTGTTCTGTGGAAAGTGTAAAGCATTCCAACAAAGGGTTTTAACGTAGATTTTTTTTTTTTTTTGCACCCATGCTGTTGATTGCTAAATGTAATAGTCTGATTGTGACGCTGAATAAATGTCTTTTTTTTAATGTGCTGTGTAAAATTAGTCTACTCTGAAGCCATCTTGGCAAATTTCCCCAATAGTGTGAAGTTAGAATTCCTTCAGGATGATGCCAGGTTCTATTTGGAATTTGTATACAATCTGCTTGGGTGGAGAAGCCATTGTCTTTGGAAACCTTGGTGTAGTTGAACTGATAGTTACTGCTATGACCTGAAGTTCACCATTGAAAGGGATTACCCAAGCAAAATCATGGAATTATTGGTTATAAAAGTGATTGTTGGCACATCCTATGCAATATATCTAAATTGAATAATGGTACCAGATAAAATTATAGATGGGAATGAAGCTTGTGTGTCATCCATTATCATGTGTAATCAATAAATGATTTAATTCTCTTGAATGAAATGGAAAAAAAAAAAAAAACCAAAAACTAGAGGACAGAGTTCAGGGCAACTGAAGCCACTGAGAAGTGAGGAGGGATTCTGTAAAGGACACAGCTAGAGAGGAGAGGTCCCAAATTCTGTGCAAAATCTCTACCCTAATTTCTGCATAGCCCTTGATCCATGCATACCTGGGCAGATTGTGAGCATCTGAGTTAGGGAAAAAATAAATGAACTGAGTTTTCATGTGGTTTAATTTCCCTTCACTCTGAATAATTTTCTTTGCTTTTTATTTTGTCATATAGTTCTGTCAGCAACAAGTTCTCTCAGTCTCCTTTATCTAAAAATATCTTATTAATAGTTTTCTTCTTTATTCCTGAAAGAATACTTTCACTGGAAGTAGAATTCTGAGATGACAGTGTTTTTCACATTCACATTGTGAATATAATGTTCACAATGTTGGGGTACAGCCCAAAAATATTTGACACATGAAGATCAGAAAAATCTAACCAATTATCAAGAAAAAAAGAAAACAGCAAAGACCAACCCTAGATAACACAGATGTTAAAATGAGCATATAAAAATTTTAAAGCAGCTATTATAATTGTGCTCAAGCAAGTAGAGGAAAATATATGAAAACACAGCACACATACAGGTACACACACACACACACACACACACACACACACACACCCCAAATGGAAAATCTACAAATGAAAAGTATAATCTCTGAAGTTTTTTAAAAAGGTACTGATGGGCTTAACAGAAGAATGGAAATAAAAGAAGAACCAATGAACTTGAAGATAGATCAGGAGAAAGTCTTCAATCTGAAAAACAGAAAGGGGAAGAAAAGATTATAAGAAGTGAACAAAGATTCCAGATCCTGTAAGACTGTATCAAAAGATCCACCATAGGTGTAGTTGGAATCCCAGAGGAGAGAGAAAATACAGCAGAAAATATATTCAAATAAATAATTGCTGGAAATGGCTCAAATTTGGTGAAAAATATACACTTGAAGGTTCAAGAAACTTAGAGAACCAAAAATAGAATAGACAAGAAGAAAATCACATCTAGGCATATTACAGTTAAATTGATGAAACCAAAGATAAAGAGAAAATCTTGAAAGCAGTTAGATAAAAATGATACATTACTTATAGAGGAGCAATGATTTGAATATCAATGAGTGCTTCATCAGAAACTGTGGAAGCCAGAGAACAGTGAAACATTTTTTTAAGAGCCAAAAGAAAAACACTGTCATCTCAGAATTCTACATCTAGTGAAAGTATTCTTCGGATAACTAAGATATTTTTAGTTAAAGAAGACTAAGAGAACTTGTCGCTAGCAGGACTACATGACCAAAAAAGGCAGAGAAAATTCTTCAGGGTGAAGGGAAATGATACTATATGAAAACTCGGATATCTAGGAAGGAATGAAAAGTATCAAAAGTTGTAAATATTTGTGTAAATAAAACAACTATTGTTATGATCTCTCTTTTCTTTGAAATGCATAGAACTGTTTAAACAAAAAAGTATATTATCTTATGGGATTTATAATGTGTGTAGAAGTAATACTATGAGAACTATGGCATAAAGAATGAAATTAGGTGGACTAAGACATATAAGGCTGCAAAATGTTGTACCATATTTTCATGAAGTGGTACAATATTAATTTTAAATAAACCATGAAAAGTTAAGGATATATATTGTAATTCCTAGTGCAACTAACAAAAAGAAATGCAAAGACATATAGATAAAAGCCAATCGATGAATTTAAATGAAATGCTAGGAAAAGGACTCAACGTGAAATAAAATAGAAAAGGGGGGAAAGAAAAATTATTTAAAAATTAAAAAAAGAGGAGACAGAAAACTAATCATAAAGTTATTAATCCAAATTCAACTATATAAATAACTACACCAAATGTTTTGAGTAACCCTCTAATGAAAAGGCTGAGATTGTCAAAGTATACTAAAAAAAAGTGCAAACTAAGAGGAGCACTTTAAAAACTAAGTGCAACTAAGAGATGCATTTTAAAAATAAAAACCCAGAGCGATTGAAAGAAAATAGATTTTTAAAAATACAGCAGGTAAACGCTAAGCAAAAGAGAGCTATGGTGGCTATCTTAATGGCAGAAAAAATGTTACAGAGATTTAAAAAAGGGTCATTTCATAATTATAAATGGGTAAACTAATCAGGAAGACATATGAATTATAAATATGTATATATTCAACATCATAAAATGAATCATAAAAATGTATATACTCAACATAATAGCTTTATAATTTATGAAGCAAAATTATACAGAATTAAAGGAAAAATAGATAATTTCTAAGTTATAAGTAAAGATTTTTACTCTCTCTCTTAGTAAATGATAACCACAAAGAAATCTGTAATAACAAAAAATATCTATTATTTTTTCAATCCCATAAGGTATGTTCAGCAACATAGACCATATAATGAGCCACAAAACAAGTTTCAATGTATTGAAGTCACGCAGAGATCGACCAACATGACCTAATTGACATTTATAGCACAGTCTAACCCAAATAGTAGAACACACAATCTTTTCAAGTGCACATTGAACAAACATGAAAATAAACCATATTCTATGCCATGAAACAAATCTCAACGTGTTTACAAAAAACAACATCATAAAAAGTATAATCATTTGAACAAAATTAAACCAGAAATCAGTTAAATATAATCAAACAGAAAGATATTTGGAACATACACAAATATTTGGAAACTGAGCTACGCATTTTTAAATAATTCGTAAGTCAAAGAGAAGGTTACAAGGAAAATTAAACCTATTTTAAATTGAATGATAATAAAAACACAACACAATACACTCTATAGCTTTTTCAATTAGAGTAATGCTTAGAGAGAAATTTATGTTACAAAATGCTGATATTACAAAACAGAAAGGGCCTTAAATCAATAATATATTCTACATTAAGCAACTAGAAAAAGAACAAAGTAATCCCAAAGCGAGCAGAAAGAAGGGAATGATAAAGAGAATAACAGGAATAAACGGAATTAAAACCAGAGAAAGAATAAAAATAATGAAGTTTTTTTTGAAAAAAGATACATAAAGTTGATAAACATCTAGCCAAACTAATCAAGAAAAAAAGGGAAAAGACACAAATTATTATCACTATGAGGAATGAAAGAGGAGAGAGACATTACTATAGATCCAATAAATATTTAAAAGAAAAATAAAGGAAAAATTTTATGCCATTTTTATAAACAACTTTACAAACAACTTTGTATCAATAAAACTGATAACTTAGATGAAATGGACAAATTTTCTGAAAGATACAAATTACCAAAACTCACCTGACAAGAAATATATGACCTGAATAGCTCTCTATGTAGAAATAAACTAAATTCAGAGTTTAAAATATTCTCACAAAAAGAGTTCAATCCCAGAGGGTTTTACTTGTGATTTCTACCAAACATCTAAGAAGGAAATAAGATCAGTTCTACACAAACTCTTCCAGAAAATAGAAGAGGATGGAACACTTCCCAACTCATTCTGAGGCCAGCACTATCCTGATACCAAAGACAACATGAAAAGAAAGTAAACCACAGACTATTATGAACACTGATGCAAACATTTCTTTAAAATTTAGCAAATCTAATCCAAATACATATATGTGTGTGTATATATATATATATAAATCAAAATACAAATTTATATATTTATATATATATTTATATATATATATAGAGAGAGAGAGAGACAGAGAGAGTCTCCCTCTATTGTCCAGGCTAGAGTACAGTGGCACAATCTCAGCTCACTGCAACCTCCTCCACCTCTGAGGCTCAAGAGATCCTCCCACCTCAGCCTCCCAAGTAGCTGGGACTACAGGCACCATGCTCAGCTAATTTTTGTATTTTTTGTAGAGATGGAGTTTTACTATGTTGCCCAGGCTGGTCTTAAACTCCTGAGCTCAAGAAATCTGCCTGTCTCAGCCTCCCAAAGTGTTGGGATTACAGGTGTGAGCTGTCACTGCACCCAGCCCCAATAATATATTTTAAAAGATCATGACCAAGTAAGGTTTATTCCAGGAATGCAAGGTTGGCTCAATATTCAAACATCAACCAAGGTAATTCACAGTATCAACAGACTAAAAAAGAAAAAGCAAAAGAAACTATGTAAGCATCTCAATAGTTGCAGAACAAGTATTTGACAAAATTCAATTCACATTTATGACTTTTAAAAAATTATCAGCAAACTAATAGAAGTGAATAAACAGAAATTTCTCAACCTGATTAGGGTATCTATTAAGAACCTACAGGTAAACTCATACCATTGGTGAAAAACTGAAGGCTTTCCCCCAAGAATGAAAACAAAAATATTCACTCTCAGCACTTCTATTCAACATCATAGTAGTGATCCTCACAAGCTCAATGAGACAAAGAAAAGAAATAGAAGGCATTCAGATTGGAAAGGAAGAAATATAACTGTCCTTATTTGTCAACATGATCCTGTAGGTAAAAAATTCTAAAGAATCTACAAAAAACCAATTAAGACTATTAAGAGAATTTAGCAACATCAGAGGAAACAAAGTCAATATACAAAAATATGTATTTGTATATACTACAAGTGAATGATTAGAAATAAAATTTATAAAACAGTACCATTTATCAGAGCATAAAAACAAAAGAGTTGGCGTGGTGGCTCACGATAATCCCAACACTTTGGAAGGCTGAGGCAGGTGGATCACTTGCACTCAGGAGTTCGACAACAGCCTGGGCAATATGAGGAAACCCCGTCTCTACAAAAAATACAAAAATTAGCCAGGCATCATGGTGTGCACTTGTAGTCCCAGCTGTTTGGGAGGCTGAGGTTGGGGGATAGCTTGAGTTCAGGAGGCAGAGGCTGCAGTGAGCCAAGATCACACCATTGCACTCCAGCCTGGGTGATAGAGAGAAATCCTGTCTCAAAAAATACAAAGGGATACATCTTAGTAAGTATGTGCACGATATGTATGAAAGAAATCAAAGAAGACTCAAATAAATGAACAGACATACCGTATTCATGAATCAGAAGGCCTCAAGATTAAACACCAATTCCCCAAAACTGACGTATAAATTCAGCACAATCCTAATCAATATTCCAGGAGGCTTTTCAAAATTTACAAGCTGATTCTAAAATTCATATGGGAAAACAAAGAACCGATAGTACCCAAAACCGTTTTGAAAAGGAAGAACAAGTTAGAGGATTCACACTACCCAGTTTCATAACTTATTATAATAATCAGGACAGTGTGGAATTGGCATAAGAGTGGACATATAGATCAATGGAACAGAATAGAAACCATAAATAGACCTACACATATATAGTCAATTTATTTTCAACAAAGTTCCACAATCAATCAATGGAGAAAGCATAGGTTTTTCAACAAATAATATTAAAGCATTTGGACCTCCACATGCACAAAAAAAATCTTAATCTTTAACTGGAACCATATGCAAAAATTAATTCAAAATGCATCCTAGAGTTAATGTCAAATCTTCATCTTCCTGACTTTAAGATTTAGGCAAGTATTTCCTAAAGAGAACATAAAAAGCATGAACTTTAAGAGAAAAATTGATAAATTGGACTTCATCAAAATGAAAAGTTTCTGTTCTTTGAAAGACTGCTATGACTATAAGAAGATAAGCCACAGTGGGCAGAAAATATGTGCAAAACACATATTTGGTAAGTGACTTGTATCCAGAATTTATGAACAACTCTCACAGCTCAATAATAAGACAACAAATAACTCAGTTTATAAAATGGGAATGGGCACGGTAACTCATGCCTGTAATCCCAGCACTTTGGGAGGCTGAGGCGGGCGGACCACTTGAGACCCAGAGTTTGAAACCAACCTGGCCAACATGGCAAAACCCACTAAAATCTTTAGTCTCCACTACAAATACAAAAAAAATTAGCCGGACCTAGTGGGGCGTGCCTGTAATCCCAGCTACTTGGGTGGCTGAGGTGAGAGAATCACTTGAACCCAGGAGGCAGAGGTTGCAGTGAGCCGAGATTCCACCACTGCACTCCAGCCTGGGCCACAGAAATGAGACTGTGTCTCAAACAACAACAACAACAAAACAAACAAACAAAACACACATACACACACAAAAGAAAAAGAAATGGACAATGAAATGTATATATATATAAAAAATAGAATGTTAACAGAAGTATAAAATGCCCTTTTGGGTACTTACGGAAAAACAAAATGGGGTCTTGGCAGCTTTAATTCTTCTTTCCCTGGTTGGAGACCCTTGCTATTTTGGGGTGGGTTCTGAAAAGCACTGGGAACACCTAGTGGGCTCCGCGCCATGTGTTGTGGGGCACCCGGAGTTGCTGGAAAGTCAAGACGCTGAGGCGGCTTCTTTGCTGTGGCTTTCTTTCTTTCATTTGTGTGTTTCCTCTTCCCCGGCTCTGCCTCCAAGGCCGGAGTCATCTCTCCTGCCCTTCCCTGTGGCCACCTGTACTTTGAATCTTCATCCCCTCTTCTTCCTCACTTTGGCTTCCTTCCTCCTCTTCGAAGCCATCACATTCGGCTTCCTGCACCCTGGCCAGAGATGTTGCATTTCTCTTCTCTGAAGCAGGGAGATCCCTCACCCACTGTGGCGCATGCCTGGACTGCGAATGTCGCCTGTTACAAGAAATTACAGGGTTCACAGGCTTGGGATAAAAAGCAGTATCCACACAGAGAATAGCTACTCCCTGTACCTTTAACAATCCCTCCTTATCTATTATTTCACTTAAGGCTTAGGAGCACCTTCTGCAATAGGATGAGTAATACCCCTGCTTTACAGGGAAGGAGGCTGTGGCCTGGCGGGCCTTCCCCACGGAGGTCACATCACCCATCAATGAGCGAGCAACACAAGACTTACACCCACAGGGCTCCATGCCTCACAGGGGACTGGGTGAGCCTGTTGAGGCCAGCAGAGGGTTTGGAGTCAGAAAATCCCGGGTCTGAGTTAGCCTTTGCCATTTGCCAGCTGTGTGATTTAAGGCAAGTCACTTACCTTCTCTGAGCTTTCCTTTCCTGTGCTCTGCTGTGGTGATAATGCTACCTGCCTCACAGGGTTATCAGTGATGGTCAAAGGCACAATGGAGGTAAAATTCTTCTACAAGGAACTCATTTGATTTCTTTCTCTGTGAAGACAAGTCTGTTTATTATTATTATTATTATTTTGGATTCTTGTTCATTGTATTGTGAAATATTAAAACCTAAATGTTCAAAGCCTCAGGTTATATATGCAAATAAAAACGGAACTGTTTCCTCCAATTATTTGAAAATATTGTTTTCTTCTCCATTTTTCCTCCTCCCCTCCCCAGGCCCCTTGTACATAATCACGCACCCTCTGCCCACCAGCTCTCCCTGTGCAGAGCCTAACTGAGGAAACATCCACAGAATCACCGCAACAAAATTACAGAGAGGAACTTCTTTAATGAACACCACCTAAACACGGAGGATGGTCGACGTCCAAAAAGGAGGAAGAAGGAGAATAACGCGCAGCGGACAAAATTAACTCAGTACATTCTTGTAAATCCAGACACACTCGTGCCTCCAGGCCTGGTCAGTTCCTACACAAAGTCAGAACCATCACAGTGAGGAAACAGCGCGGAGGCAGGCCTGAGGTGGAGCAGCGAGGCAACAAGGGAATCCAGGAAAGTCTGGCTCCGAGGGAGAGGGGCCGAGGGGCAGGCTCCAAGCAGAGGCTGGCCCGCCTGCGGGCGTCCTCGGCGTTATTCAGAGGGAGGCCCTGAGCAGCCCGAGCCTAGGGAGGCGGAGCAGGCTGGGCCCAGATGGCGGACGGCACCCTGGGCCAGACAGATGGTGAACAAAGGGGCAGCACAAAGGAACCAGAGCCGCACAGCTCCGTCCCGCCAAGAGCCCCCACTTGCTGCCCTCAAGCGCATACCATGCCTCAGACCAGCTCAGCACAGGAGGAAAGGGAGCTGCCCTTTGCGGCTGGCCCGCCCCAAGCTGGGAACAATCCAGTTTCCTCCTCCAAATTTCACAGCCACATTCTAACCCCCATTTTACGGATGAGGACAGTGCTTGTCTGCCTGCTTCCAAAGCCAATATTATTTTTATGTTTTCTTCCATAACCATTAATAAGCCAAGCACATTACTGCTTAGCTAGACAATTCTTTTCTTGTTTTAACTTTTAGGCTCAGGGGTGCATGTGTGGGTTTGTTACATAGGTAAGCTCATGCAAGGGAGTTTGTTGTGCAGATTGTCTCCTCACCCAGGTACTAAGCCTAGTATCCAACAGTTATCTTTTCTACTCCTTGCCTTCCTCCCACCCTCCACCCTCAAGTAGGCCCCAGTGTCTGTTGTTCCCTTCTTCGCGTCCATGAGTTCTCATCGTTTAGTTCCCACTTACAAGTGAGAGCATGTGGTATTTTATTTTCCGTTTGCGAGTTAGTTTGCTAAAGATAATGGCCTACAGTTCCATCCACGTTCCCACAAAAGACATGATCCCATTCTTTTTTATGGCTGCATAGTACTCCATGGTGTATATGTGCTACATTTTCTTTTATTTGATTTGTCATTGATGGGCATTAAGGTTGATTTCATGTCTCTGCGATTGTGAATGGTGCTGCAGTGAATATTCACTTGCATGTGTCTTTATGGCAGAATGATTTATGTTGCTGGTTATATACCCAGTAATGGGATTGCTGGGTTGAAAGGTAGTTCTGCTTTTTAGCCCTTCGAGGAATTGCCATACTGCTTTCCACAATGGTTGAATTAATCTGCATTCCCACCAACAGTGTACATGTTCCCTTCTCTCTGCAACCTTGTCAGCATGTGTTGTTTCTGGACTTTTTAATAATCGCCATTCTGACTGATGTGAGATGGTATCTCATTGTGGTTTTGATTTGCATTTCTCTAATGATTAGTGATGTTCAGCTTTTTTCCATGTTTGTTGGCTGCACGTATGTCTTCTTTTGTTTTTTTGACACAGAGTTTTGCTGTGTCACCCAGGCTGGAGTGCAGTGATGTGATCTTGGCTTACTACAACCTCTGCCTCCAGGGTTCAAACAATTCTCGTGGCTCAGTTTCCTCAGTAGCTGGGACTGTGTCTGGAATTTATTCTTTCCGGTGGGTTCTTGGTCTTGCCGACTTCAGGAATGAAGCTGCGGATGCTCGCCACCGGTGAGTGTTACAGCTCTTAAAGATGGTGTGTCCACAGTTTGTCCTTCAGCTATTCAGATGTGCCTGGAGTTTCTTCCTCCCGGTGGGTTCGTGGTCTCGCTGACTTCAGGAGTGAAGCCGCAGATCTTCGCAGTGAGTGTTACAGCTCTTAAAGTTGGCGCTTCTTCCTGGTGGGTTCGTGGTCTCGCTGACTTCAAGCCACAGACCCTTGTGATGAGTGTTATAGCTCATAAAGGTAGTGTGGACCTAAAGAGTGAGCAGCAGCAAGGATTTATTGTGAAGAGCAAAAGAACAAAGCTTACAGGGCAACGAAAGGAACCAGAGAGGGTTGCCGCTGCTGGCTCAGGTGGCCAGCTTTTACTCCCTTATTTGGCCCTGCCCACATCCTGCTGACTGGGCCATTTTACAGAGTGGTGATTCGTCTATTTTACAGAGTGCTGATTGGTGCATTTACAATCCTTCAGCTAGATACAGAGTGCTGATTGGTGAATTTTTACAGAGTGCTGATTGGTGCATTTACAATCTGATTGGTGCATTTTTACAGAGTGCTGATTGGTGCGTTTACAAACCTTTAGCTAGACACAGAGTGCTGATTGGTGTGTTTACAATCCTTTAGCTAAACAGAAATGTTCTCCAAGTCCCCACCCGACCCAGAAGCCCAGCTGGCTTCACCTCTCAGGACCACAGGTGCAAGCCACCACACCAAAAATAATTTTTAGTATTTTTGGTAGAAATAGGGTTTCACCATGTTGCCCAGGCTTGTCTTGAACTCCAGAGCTCAAGTGATCCACTGGCCTCGGCCTCCAAAAGTGCTGGGATTACAGGCGTGAGCCACTGCCCCCGGTCTAGTTTGGTTCTTTTTGCTTAGGATTGCCTTAAAGCCTATGTTCTTGATCTACTTCACCAGATTCTTTTTACAGGATGAATGCTGAGCTCTTGGCCTCTGCACATGACTTCTATTCAAGGTTAGAAAGACAAAACACTAAGAATTCCTCAACTTGTGTTATCACAAGCTAGCATGTTCAATAGAGACAAGTGAATCAAGCTGCCAAATTGCTTGACTACAGATATTCATAATAAGATGATAAGATGTTTGTTTTTAAATGTTTGTTTATTTATTTATTTTAGAGACTGGGTCTTGCCCTGTCAACCAGGTTGGGTTGCCGTGGCACAATCATAGCTCACTGCAGCCTCGACTTCCTGGACTCAAGTGATCCTCTTGCTTCAGCCTCCTTAGAAGCTGGGACTACAAGCACGCACCACCGCACTTGGCTAATTTTTGTATTTTTATTTTGTAGAGATGGGGTTATGCTGGTTATGTTGCTCAGGCTGGTCTCAAACTGGCTTCAAGCTGCCCTTCCTCCTCTGCCTCTCAAAGTGTTGGGGTCACGGGCATGAGCCGCCATGCTTGACCTAAGATAATTGTTTTTGGAAAAGAGAGATTTTTGACCACACATCTTTGTGCTGCAGCACAACCGATCTAGACAACTAAACACATTTTGTAAACATAAAGAGGTGGCCTACCCAATTTCTGTGTAGCAACCCCCACTTCACCAGGTATTTCACCAATTCTAGGGATCTCTGATCTCCCTGAGGAAGAGGGTGGTGACATGAGGTGGCTGTCATGAGGCACACACATGCCAACTCAGAGGGAACCTGTAGCACAAGCTCTGTCTCCACGCAAAGTAATAGCAGTAGAACCAACAGTGAGGGTGGAGGTAAGAGTATTATGCTGATCACATTACTACTAGGAATTTTATAGACCCCATTGATTCCTCAGGTGGACAGCACTGTCCATTTTACAGATGAAGAAATGGAGGATGGAGATGATGAAGTGATAGAGGGACATCTTTTTGTCTTCTTTGCCAAGGCTCCTCATCATATTCAATTCCTGGGACACAGGAATGGGCTCAGGTTTGTGCAGGTGACCCAAGTCCACCAGGGAGACCCCATCCTGGGACTTCTACTGTCTTCTTAGAAAAGAGGAACCCTCTCTCCACTGGAATGGCAGAAACAGTAAGTGGGTGATTGGCCTTGAGGGATCAGAGCATCCTGCGGAGTAAGCCTTCCCAAGGCTGAATTATATAGAAAATAGGACCAGGAGGTGAGGGAGGAACAGTCCTGGGGGCCTGAGTCCTGCATTGCTTGAAGCTTTCAAGTATGTGAGCAAAGTAATACCCAATTTTGATTAAGCCTGTTCATTTTCTTTTTCCACTGATTTCACCTAACTTCTTCAGCTCCCTTTCTCTTCTTTTTAACCTCAAGTGCAGGAATCATATTCCCCAGTCATGATACACAGTCACGAATCATTGGGAGGCCCCAGCAGGCAGAGGATGGGTGCCCAGAAAGACTGTCAGTCTCCTGTCAATCAGTAGCATGTGGCCGAGTTCTTTCATCTAGTCTGCTTATTCTCTCCTCACCTCTATTTTTTTTTTTTTTTCTGGAGCGTTCTCAAGTAAATCTTAGATATCATATTATTTTATCCTTAGATATAGATACAGACTTTTAAAAAACATTAGCACAATACCATTATGACGATGTCTTAAAATCATCTAAAATACCCAATCCATGTTCATGTTCCTCCAATTGTCTCAAGATGTCTTTTTGTATTTGGTTGTCTAAATCAGAATCAAATTATGCTCCTTACAGTGCATATGGTTTATGTGTCTTAATATCTTTTACACTTATTTTAACCTGTAACAATATCCTCCTTGACTTTTTAATCTTGTGTTACTTATTGATTGAAGAAAGAGTCATTTATCCTGTGGGATTTCCGACATTCTGGACATGGCAGATTGTATCCTCACAGCATTTCTTAACACATTCTTTCATCCCTTGTATTTCCTGTAAAGTGATAGGACTGTCCATAAGCTTGGTTTGGTTCAATTTTTTTTTTTGACAAGAATACTTCATGGTGGTGCTATGTATTTTCTATGGCAGAATGCCTGGAGGAACCTTACATCTAGATGCTATGCTTTTGGCCATGTTAAAATTGACCAGCGGGTTCAGCTGGTGTCATCCTGATTTATCCATCACAAAACACCCTCACCTTTTACCTAATGATTTTAGCAGCATTAATGATTGTGGCTTAGATTTCAATAAGAGTTGCAAAATGCTGATTTTCTAATTTAATCGTGTTTGATCCTGTTTCTTACTTTTATAAGCTGTAAGTTTTCTATACAGATAGGCTGGGCCTGGAAGCTCACGCCTGTAATCCCAGCACTTTGGGAGGCGGAGGCAGGCGGATCACTTGAGGTCAGGAGTTTGAGACACCAGCCTGACCAACACGGTGAAACCCTGTCTCTACTAAAAATGCAAAAATTAGCTGGGCGTGGTGGTGCACACCTGTAATCCCAGCTACTCGGCAGGCTGAGGCAGGAGAATCACTTGAACTTGGGAGGCGGAGGTTGCAGTGAGCCGCACCACTGCACCACTGCACCACTGCACTCCAGCCTGGGTGACAAGAGTGAAACTCTGTCTCAGAAAAAAAAAAGACAAAGTTTTGCCCATCAACCATTTGACTATTCTGAAACATAGACCATCCAGTAAAGGCAAGGTTAATGCTTGATGCTTTTATTTACCTTTTTTTCAGAATAATGACTTATTCCCTGACAATTTAAAAAAAAAAAAACAAAAACAAATGAGAAACTCACAATATATATATCTGTATATACATATTATATATATACCTGATCATTATATATTTTAGAGATCAAAGCATCACTATGTACCCCATAATATGTTCACTTATGTCAATTTTAAAAAATAAAAATAAATAAAAAATTTATTGGCCAAAAAATAAGTTTTTGAGTATCATTTAAAGAGGATTTCTAGTATGTATCATATTTCAGTACACTGTAATCATTATTCTTTCTGATGCTCAAATTGTCTCATCTTTGGCCACTGAAAGTTCCTTCAAGTTGGACTCTATATCCTTCTGGCATGGCCTGGTAGTCCTGAAAGCTTCCCTGCTCGCTGGCACAGGATGTCTTAGGCGTATCTTGTATGTATCCTGCCCCAGCCCTGGAATCAATCATTTCTCCAAGAAGCCCTGGTTCCTTTTGGTGGTAAATGGTGCTTATATGAACAAAATCATTTCAAAAGCACTTCCTCTCTGGAAATGAAGCAGACGAGTAGTTCATACAATCACTGGTCAGAACTTTCCTGGTGCAGCCAGGGGAGGCAGATGCTGCAAAGCGACTTGACTATGTTCAAGATTTTGGCCTCTGGCTGGCCCTGCCGGAAAGGACCATGGAGAAAAGCCCAGAAAAACTAAGGCCAGCTGTCTTCGCATCCTTCCCGGAGAGCAACTGGCCAAGAGCTGACAGGTGTGAGGCTGGTGTTTTCCTGCAGACCTGCTTTCTCTGCTCATCCAGCTGATATCTGCAACAAAGTGTGCTGGGCTTCCTCACAGAGCACTGGACAGTGCTATTGTGAAGTGTGTAATGAAAGGGGGAGTGAGGTGGGAGGAGTGGAGGAAGAGGAGAGGCGAATGGTTACTAAGGGCTTTTACAATTTCTTATTTAAACCTCACAATGACCCTAAAAGGTAGGTACTACTTGTATCTCCATTGTACAGCTGAGGAAAATAGGCTCAAACAGACTCAGTCACTTGGCTAAGGTCACCAAATATTAATAGTAAGTAAATGGAAGGGTTATAATGTGACCCAGGTCTCTTGGACTTCATAGCCTTTGTTCTTTTCATGGCAATGGGCTCCCTAAGCCTGGGGAGGGAGGTACTGGAATATCAACAACACTAGCAGCAGCCTCAACTGAAACTGGTAAATGCCACCCTAATATCCTTTCTCCCTTTCTTTCTTATTATAGAATTCTGATTTTATAATGGAGAACAATGTGCTCAGCTTGAAAACTACATTTCCTGGGTTATCTTGCAGTTAGGGGTGGCAAATGTGACGTGAGTAGAAGTTGTGGCATGGGACTTCTGAGTAAGCTCCTTACAAGGGGACAGATAGCGGTGGGGCACCCTATGGCCTTCCTCCCATTCCTAGCTTCCTGCTTTAACTGTGGCCATGATGACTGGAGCTCCAGTATCATCTTGGATCATGCAACAGCCTTGAAAATGGAAGCCTGGCATTAAGGATAAGGGTCTAGGAACAGAGAAGGAGGCTGGGTCCCTGATGGATGACCATTAGAATTGACATGCTGGCCCCAACTGCCTATCTTTGTACTTCATTTCTGGGAAAGAGAAACACTTCTGTTATGTTTAAGCCACTTACTTGGGTGTTTTGTTCCAGGCAGATGAGCCTAATTTAAATCGATATAAACCACAGCATCCAGCTCAGACATGACACAGAATGCTGGAACTTCAGTGATCTCCTAGTTCAGAAGGTTTCAGGCTTCCTGATCAAACTTCCCTTTGTATAACAAATATTTTGCAAGGCCTCCTTTATTATCTTGAAAAAAAATTTACATGTAATATATGCCAGTCAATATAATGTCCTAATTCTAATACAAAGGAGAAACAAAAGGAAAGTAATTTGTAATAATATGTAGTTTAATTTATAGGTGCTCAGGCACAATTTCAGCAGCAGATACGATGAAGCAGTCAGATGCCAATACTTACAGGTAAACCCACTGTGAGCAAGGCAGCTTCAAATGCAAGCAGATAACCGAGGGGGTTATTTGTGACGCAGATACAGCAGTGGTAGTGTCATTGGTGGTGTGATTCTCTGAAATGGCAAACAACTCTGGGTAAAGTTTCAGTCAAATGAATTTTGCCTTGATTTACACAGTAGATGTATTTCTAGAAAACACTGTATATTGAAACCACCCAAAAATACTTCTGTTTATTTATAAAACAGAGTTCAAGGATCAGTTAGTTATGAACAGGTGGTTCACCTACGTCAATTTCTGGTAGAATACTAAGAATTCATGTGAGGTGCATGCCAGCTGTGTTGTATGGGACTGTCCCATACTTTGCAGGGCTGCCAGCAACACCCACCCACACCTACCAAGCGTCCTCCTCTTCTATCAGCCTGAAGGCGAAAAGCACCCCTCAAGCCTCCCGAGTGCCCCCTCGTGCACGGTCCTGTTCTTGCTGAGAATCTCTGGCACAGCGCATCTCTGTGAAACGCAGACGTCTCCTCTGCAGCTTCCAATATGAGAGCAAACTCATCACAACTAGAGTGCCTTCTCTTTCATGCTCCTTCTGGATCTCAGGGGCAACTCTAGGGAGTGGGTATTATTGTCCCCATTTGCCAGATGAAGAAGCAGAAGACACTGGAAATTACTGATGCTGAAACTGTTGTACCCTGAGCACCTCAACAATTGAATTCTCAATCTCTAAGAGAAGTAACAAAGAATAAGGACATCTAACTATCTACACAACTGTTTCTGTTTTATATAGAAACACTTAGCTAACGCTGCAGATTTTTCTCATAAGACACTTGCCATGCCAATTAACTTGGGCTGGGGTAACGAATCCCTGGATAATATGAAATTGTAATCTAACAATGCTTTGCTAGTATCATAAGAGTAAAGATGAAATGCCTCTGTGTCACTCTTCTGCTAACAACCACTCAGCCCGAAATGCAAGCTGGATAAGCAAGGACTCCCTTTAGGCACATGGTTCCACAGACCACCCTTGGCTGATACTCAGCTGCAAGAAGGAATTTATTATGGGAGTTCCTAAGAGCAACGTCATGAGAGGAACAATATGAAAAATCCGTATTTCTTCTACCAAAAAATTGACCAATTTATTCTTACCTTCCAAATTATGGTTTGACTTTGGCTTTGCAGAACTTGAGCAAGGTGAATTTACACTGTGATTTCTTTCCTTCATACAGATGAACACTTCACTTACTGACGAAGTTTTTCTCATATATATATATACACACACACACATATATAAAATAAAGAATATATATATTTCTCTCATATATATAAAAAATAAAGAAAAATGTTTTCTTCACCCAATTTATCTCCTTTCAATGCTCTTTTTTTTTTCTTGGAAGAGGAAAAGACTGAGGCTGGCAAAATTTTCTCTAAGCATACATCAGGCAGCTAAAGGGTTTAAATGAAAGTGCAATTGATTGCTTTCCTCCAGCTGGGGAGGGGGTTAGGGTGAGGTGGCATGAAAGACCCTGTACTTACCAGCCTCCTACTGTGTACCAAACCTTCTCACAGGCGCTCATCAAGTTTAATGGCCAAAGCAAGCATGTTGGTCATTACAATTGTCATCTTATAGATGGGGAAAATAAGAGAAGTTGACTTGCTCAAGTTCGCAAGCAGGTGCTAGACTCAGGATTTGAACCTAGATCTGTCTGAACTAGGAAACCATAATGATTTTATGATACCCTTTGGTAACCACTTGTTTGTATAACCTTGCCTTCCTCCACTGTCTCACACAGGGCATAGTGTTCACTGCTCCACTGGGCATTTTTTTTTTTTTTTGAGACAGGGTCTCACTCTGTCACTCAGGCTGGAGTGCAGGAGTGTGATCATAGCTCACTATAGTCTCAAACTCCTGAGCTCAAGGGTTCTTCCCATCTCAGCCTCCTGAGTAGGTGGGACTACAGACACACACCACCATGCCCAACTAATTTTTAAAATTTTTTGTAGAGACGAGGTCTCACTACGTTGCCCAGGCTGGTCTGGAACTCCTGGTGTCAAGGGACCCTCCCGCCTCACCCTCCCGAAGTATTGAGACTATAGGCAGTAAGCCACCACACCCAGCCTTAGCATAAATCTTTGCGTGGCACAAAGAGCTGGACTTGCTGTCCTTAGAATTTGTCTCAGTTCCGAAATCTGAAACCCCAGGGGCGCAATTGTAAATGCAGGGGCCTTTAGAGAGGAGCTCTTTCTCCTCTCAGCTCTGTCTCTCCCACAGATATAACTGTGAGCACAATTTTCAATGGTCTTTCACTGTACACAGTGAAGAACTGTTGAAGGAAGTTCTGAATTCCATCAAGCTCTGCCATGATTTCACTGTAATTCAGTAAACATATGCTGAATGTGAATAAACGAATAAACAAGAAAACTGATGACTGTATTCTGTGCTTCCGCAGCCTGAGAATATTTTCTCAATGAGTGAGGACTAAGGGAAGTGCTGGAACAGGCCTACTGCAGGCCTGGGCTCTTCCCCTCTTCCCACCTGCTTTAAAGTAAAGCCCTGCAGGAACAGAGAGGAAATTGCACCAATAAACACAATATTACTTTAAATCCTTGATTTCCTGCATGACATAGCAAAGCATTTGCTCTCATGCCCACTCAAGTCAGCATGAAATCCCATCCCAAAAAAGTGGAGAGGGGCTAGAGGGAGATTAAAAAGAGAGCATTTATCACAACTGCAATTAGAATCAGAATCAAATTGTTTTAAAGAAACAATGTCAACATTTTACAGACTATTCTTCTATGAGGTAGGGAGCCTGGGAGCACCCAGCTGCTGTTTTCAACGTCGTAATCTCATTCTAGCTAAATTATACCATTCAATCACAAAGGTATTAATATGCAGCACAAACTTGGAGATATACAACAGTACTAAATAATATGTTAAAGGGCAAGTACCTAATGGCAAATGAGTTTATTCAAACCATATTTAATTTGCCCTTTATCATCACAGAAGACTATGAAACCATTCTTTGTTTCTCTCTGTGTTTTAATGGTTGTCATCTATCAGGCTCTTGGGCATCTTGTGCATTTTGATAAAATGTTAATCTAACAGATGTTCAGGGACACTCCTCTGTGGGTGGATGCTGTCTCCAGGTTCTGAAGGTTCTCAGTGCCTGCTCCTCAGCTCAGAGGGGAAGAACCACTGTGGACATCCAGACAGTGGCTCGAAGCCCCACAGCAGCCGCTGGACACCCCCCAGGCTTCTGAAGGGGCATGACACCTTAATTCTATTTAAGTCTCAAGCCAACTCTGTTTCTAAAGCCTTTTCAACTAGAACTAGGTTTCAATTGGGAAAAATGTCAGGGTGGAATTTTTTCTAAATTATTTCTCACCTAAGTTGAAAATTGGGTTGCATTTGTAATTATTTTCCAATTGTTTCAGGACTAGAATTCACCTTGCAGTCACACAATATCCTTTCTGTGGTATTCCTTCCCAAAGGTGCATAACCTCAATCTCATCATAAAGATAAAATAAGACAGACCCAAATTACAGGTCATTCTACAAAATAATTGATCTGTGCTTTCAAAAGGATTAGTGTCTTCAAAGTGAAACTGAGAATAGCTCTGGACTGAAGGAGACTAAAGAGACGTGATAACTAAATGCAGCTTGTGATTCTGAACTGAATCTTTTTGGGACAATCGCTTGAATATGCATTGTACATTAGACAGTAGCATTGCATAAATGTTAATTTCCTCAGATTTGGTCATTGGACTGTAGTTATATAAGAGAATGTTCTTAATCTCTGCAATTTACTTTTAACTGAAAAAAGAAACTAAAACAAAAAATCGATTGAGGATATGTAAATAATATACACACTGTATTAGCTTCCCTTTGTTGCTTTAACAAGTTACCAGAAACTTAGGGCTTTAAATAGTACAAATTTATTATTTAACAGTTACGGAAGTCAGAAATCCGAAATGGGTCTTAATGGGCTAAAATCAAGGTTTCAGCAGGGCTGCATTGCTTTCCGGAGGCTCTAGGAGATAATCTGTTTTCTTGCCATTTCCAGCTTCTAGAAGTTGCCTGCATTCCCTGGCTCTTGGCCCCTTTTCATCCTTAAAACAAGTAATGACTGGTTGAGTCTTTCTCACGAAGCTATCTCCCTGGTTCTGACTCTCCTGCCTCCCTTTTCTTTGTTTATAAGGCAGTTGTGATCGCATTGGGTCGACCTGAATAATCCAGTATAATGTCACTATCTTAAAGTCAGCTGATTAGAAGCCTTAATTTAATCTGTAATCTTAATTCTTTCTTGCCATGTAACAAAATATACTCATAGGCTCCAGAGATAAAGATGTAGACATCTTTGGGGAGTCAGTCTGTATAACACACACACACACACACACACACACGAGAAAGCAAATATTCCAAGATGTTAACAAGTTAACAATAAATGAAGGGTATATGCACCATGAAAATTCTCGTCCAAGTGGGATTTATCCCAGGGATGCAAGAACGGTTTAACACACACAAATCACTAAATGTGATACATCACATTAACAGAATGAAGGACAAAAACCACATAATCATCTCAATAAGCACGGAAAAAGCATTTAACGAAATCCGACATCGCTTTATGATAAAAACTTTCAACGAATTAGGTATAGAAGGAACATGCCTCAACAGAAGAAAGGCCAGGTGTGACAAATGCACAGCTAACATCTTACTAAATACAGAAAATTTGAAAGCTTTTTTTTGATAACTGGTACAGGATAAGAATGCCTACTTATTATTCTTATTCAACACAGTATTGAAAGTCCTAGTCAGAGCAACTTAGGTAAGAGAGAGATATAAAGAGCAACCAAATTGGAAAAGAGGAAGTCGAATTATTTTTGTGTGCAGACAACATGATCTCATATACAGAAAAACCTAAAGACACCACTAAGAAACTCTTGGAACTGATAAACAAATACAGTAAATTTGTAGGATACAAATCAGCATACAAAAATCAGTAGCATTTCTACACACTAATAATGAATTAGCTGAGGAGAAAATCAAGAAAGCAATCTCATTTGTAATAGCCACAAAAATAAAATACCTAGGAATAAATTTTACCAAGGAGGTGAAAGAACACTACCATAAGAACTATAAAACACTGATAAAAAAAATTGAAGAAGTCACACAAAAAAGAAACTATATCCTGTATTCATGAATTGGAAGAATTAATAATGTTAAAAAGACTGTGCTACCCAAAGCATTCTAGAGGTTCAATGTAATCCCTATCAAAACACCAATGGCATTTGTCAAAGAAATAGAAAAAAATAATTCTAAAATTTGCATGGAACCACAAAAGACCTTGAATGGTCAAAGAAATCCTGAGCAAAAAGAACAAAGCTGGAGACCCACACTACCTGACATCAAAAAAAATACTATAAAACTATAGTAACCAAAACAGGATGGTACTAGAAATAAAACCAGACACACAGAACGATGAAACAGAATAGACAACCCAGAAATATATTCATGTATTTACAGCCAACTGCTTTTCAACAAAGGAATTGAGAAAATACAGTGGGAAAATGACATACTTTTCAATGAATGGTGCCGGACTGGATACCCACATGCAGAAGAATGAAACTGGACTCTTATCTCTAACTTGTATACAAACATCCACTCATTAGGATTGAAGACAAATGTAAGACCTGAAGCTATAAATCTACTAGAAGAAAACAGGGGAAATGCTTCAGGATTTTATGATCTAAGGATTTTATGGATAACACTTCAGAAGCACAGGCAACAAAAACAAACACAGACAAATGAGATTATGGTAAATTTTATTAAAGTTTCTGACTGGGCACAGTGACTCAAGCTTGCAATCCCAGCACTTTGGGAGGCTGAGGCAGGTGGATCACCTGAGGTCAGGAGTTCAAGACAAGCCTGGTCAACATGGTGAAACCTCATTTCTATTAAAAAAAAAAAGCCTCTGTGCCTGTAATCCCAGCTACTCGGGAGGCTGAGGCAGGAGAATTGCTTGAATCTGGGAGGTGGAGGTTGCAGTGAGTCGAGATCATGGCAATGCACTCCAGCCTGGGTGACAGAGCAAGACTCCATCTCAAAAAAAAAAAAAAAAAAAAAAAAGTTTCTGCGCTGCAAAGGAAACAATCAACAGAGTAAAGAGACAATCTGTAGAATGAGAGAAAATATTTACAAACTATTCACTGAACAAAGGATTGATATTCAGGATATACAGAGAACTCAACTCAATAGCAAAAAACAAATAATATCATTTAAAAATGGCAAATGATCTGAATAGACATCAGATTATTTCTCAAAAGAAGACATACAAATGGCCAAAATGTATATGAAAAAATGGTCAACATCACTAATCATCAGGGAAATACACATAAAACCCACAATGAGATATCATCTTACCCCTGTTAGAATGGCTATTATCAAAAAGACAAAAAATAACAAATGCTGGTGAGGGTGTGGAGAAAAGGAACGATCCACTACAGGTTGAAATATAAATTATTACAGCCATTGTGAAAAACAGTATGGAGGCTCCTCACAAAACTGAAAATAGAGCTACTATATGATCCCACAATCCCACTACTGGGTATTTAACCAAAGGAAAGGAAATCAGCATATCAAAGAGATATCTGTAACCCCATGGTTATTGCAGCACTATTCACAATAGTTACAATATGGAATCAACCTAGGTGTCCAGTAACAAATGAACAGAAAAAGAAAACGTGGTGTATATATACAATGGAATACTATTCATCCATAAAAAAGAATGAAATCCTGTAATTCATGGCAAACATGGATGAGCCTGGAAGACATGTTAAGTGAAATAAGTCAGGCACAGAAAGGCAGAGATCTCATGTTCCCACTCATATGTGGGAACTAAAACAGTTGTACTCATAGAAGTAGAGTGTAGAATACTGGTTAGTAGAGGCTGGGAAGGGTAGCAGGGTGGGTGGATAGGAGGAGGTTGCCTAATGGATCAAAAGTACAGCTAGATAGGAGGAATACATTATAGTGTTCCACAGTGCTGTAGGGGGATTACAGTGAGCAATAATTTATTGCATATTTTCGAACAGCTTGAAGAGAGGATTTTTAGTGTTCCTAACACAATGATAAGTGCTTGCTTGAGGTGCTGGATATGCTAATTACCCTGAGTCGATCATTACATATTGCATACATGTACCAAAATATTACTCTGTACTCCATAAACATGTACAATTATTATGTGTCAAATAATAAATAAATAAAAGTGGAAGAAATAAAGGATGTATGGAAATTAAGTGCAATACCCTAGAAGCTTTTTGTGGGTTTGAATGTTTTTCACAAAACAAAAAGTCTAACTTAAAAAAACCTTACAATAATGCTGGATATTTCAAGCAACCACAATCCCTTCTCTAAAATTCTGAAGGTCAAAAGCTCTGAAAACTGAGTTTTTAAAATAACTTATTTGGCAACAAAGCCCCACCTGAACCGCCATAAGGCTGTTTATGGCCTCAATTTACCCCCTTGCTATGACTACG